>NC_052024.1:13504404-14704404 GCF_015832195.1 Motacilla alba alba | reverse complement strand
TGGCTCCCTGCCATGCAGCATCACAATTTTGGCTAGCCTGGGGAGGGGGGAGCCCATGGGTGCCCCTGCCAAAGACCAGAAAGGTCCAGAAGCTTCCCGAGCCTCTGCCTACGATTTAACATCGTTCACAGGTGCCCGGTACCCTGGAAACCAAGTTTATATAAGTGATTGCTAATCGCCACCACGGGGCTTACCCATGGCAATGGCACATGAATCACAGCCGGTGCAGGTTTCAGCTCCTGCTCTGGCACACAGAGAAATGAAATGCACAGCTGAGATCTCGCAGATAAGGGTGACACAAACTTGCTCCTGTTCCCAAGTGCCAGCAAGGGATCACCCGTGCAGAAGGCGGGGCGCTGGTTTGGGGGGGGATGCTGGTTTGGGGGGGATGCTGGTTTGGGGGGGATGCTGGTTTGGGGGGGATTCTGGTTTGGGGGGATTCTGGTTTGAGGGGGGCGCTGGTTGGGGGGGATGCTGGTTTGGGGGGATGCTGGTTTGGGGGAGATGCTGGTTTGGGAGGGGATGCTGGTGTGGGGGGATGCCGCTTTGGGAGGGATGCCGCTTTGGGGGGGGCGCTGGTTTGGGGGGGGCGCTGGTTTGGGGGGGGCGCTGGTTTGGGGGGGGCGCTGGTTTGGGGGGGATGCTGGTTTGAGGGGGCGCTGGTTTGGGGGGGCGCTGGTTTGGGGGGGATGCTGGTTTGGGGTGCTGCCCCGTCCCGGCTCTCAGCACAAGCTGCCAGCAGGGCGATGGCAGCGTTCTGCCCGGGCCAGCAGCAGGGGACAGGTGGCGGTGCGGGTGCGGTGGCAGGCAGGGGAGGCACAGCGGGGCACAGCCCTTCCCGGGCAGGAGGGTGCGAGCCGCGGGGAGCCGGGCGGAGCGCCGGGCAGGGGGCATGAATCACGCTTTCTTTCTAGCTTCTCCCCATCGATTATGGAAGGAGCCGAGATGGCTGCTGCAGATACCGGGGTGCGGGTCCTGTCCCCCTGCCCCTCGGCTGCACTGAGACCCAGGACCCAGGCCACTGAGGATCTGCAGCCCCTGACACAGAGACCCATGATTTCTAAGATGTTTTTAAGATGTTTCTGGTACTTTGGTTAGGCACCGTCACTGCCTGCTCAGCATAGTTTGCAATGCAAACACCACACAGGGACCACCTCCTCTGGAGCTGCTCAGGGGAGCCAGGACCTGCTAAAACTCACCATCATTTTTTTTTTCCCCAGCTCAAGTTCTTAAGGCTTGACTGCCCATGCCTAATTCCCACCCAGCTTTCTGAGATTCAGCAATATTATCTCTGGGAGTTTTAAACTTAAATACATTTTAAAAAATCACATGCAGTTAACCTAAATAACAGAGTTTCGAAGAGACAGCCTTTCAGCAGCCCAGCTACCCAAGGTGTGTGTGCCTCTGAGTGATCACACCGGGTAGCATCTGGATATTTGCCATCAGCACCAAACCTTTCTATTAAACCATTTTCTGGAGCTGCAATGGTTCATCATGGTCCTTTGTTTTAAATGGATGGAAGGAGCCATGGCTCCTGTACAGGGGAGTGTTCCAGCCAGGGACACATCCTTCACCTCTTTACCCTGTGCTGGAGCTGGAGCATCCCTGCGTTCACACATCCTCTCTCTCTGATTCTTTTTCCTGCTTCAAAATCCATCAGTTTCCAGTGGCAGAATATCCCCCTGTTTTTAGGCAAGACCTGTGCTGAGAGTTATTGCTTAGAGGGTGCCAGCTCTCAATTGCTCCACACTTCAGTCAGGAATGCCCTTCTTTCTTTCTTTCTTTTTCTTTTTCTCTTTTTTTCCTTCTTTTTCAGGAATGTTGTAAGTAAATTCACAGCTGAACAACAGTGGGAATAGAAGCCCTCAGAGCTGAGGGCTGCCTACGTTACAGGTATGGTAATTCCAAACTGATCCTCCTTTGTGCTGATAACAGGGCTGGCTATTGTTTTCCTGAAGTCCACATGTCTGAAAACACCGCAGGCGTAGATAATTGCAGTGAGCATGTGCTTTTGAATCTGTTTCTAAAACACGCCTGGGATTTAAGCTTTTTAAAAATCATGACCCTGATTCTGCTTTTTTCAAACTCAAAAGCAAAAATTCCCTTGGCTCGAAATGAAGAAGGGTCTAGCTCTTAAATACAACTTACAAAGGGGAAAACGTGCCCCTCTTTTTCTTTTTTTATGATGAAAGAACAAAGCCTGAAAGCTTTCAGCACTTCCCCAGCTTCTTTCACGCCCCCACTCCCTTTAATTTTACTTCCATTTTTACGTGTAGAAAGTCAGATCTTATCTGAAGTGACAGGACAATTTGAAACTCTCCTGCTTTCATATTTTTCTCCGTTGATGATGCTCATTAGGTTAAGCTTTGTCTTTGGCTATAACTGGTTTCTTTCAGCTTCTGGTTGGGCACTTGGCTCCCAAGGGCCACCCTTTCACCCTTTCATGTTGTGCCATTGGACAAATGAGACTGGAAACCTCATACAGCTAAAGAAAGAAAACAAGTTAGGGATAGCTGAACGAGCAGGATGTTCCCACAGGCTATTTTCTGGTGATAACCAAGGTACCTCTTGGTTTCTTTATTATCTAACAGGATAACAGAGGTTTGGAGACCATTTGCTTGGACTCTGAACTTTCATTTTACTGTTGGATGTGAGCTATTGCTCTGCAATTCCTCTGTCATTGACACACCAGCAAAACACATGACACACAATAGAAAACAGGGGGAAAAATCCTGAATAAATTGTTCTTCAGTTAAATATTTCTAGTATAGGACACATGAAAGGAAAAAAAGAAAATTTTACCTATGTACCCGTGTGCCTCTTCCCTATCTCCTCTTACACCCCAAAAATTTTTGGCCTGGCCAAGGTATAAGGTGCTCAGAGTTACATCATTGTGGGGCTGGCTCAGCCAGGACAAATATGAAGTTGTAAACAAGCTGTTACTCAGTCCCAGTTCCCCCTGGTGCAGCAGGGCTGCATGGCTGATGTTTGTGTCCCGGGTCCTTCGGCTCCTCCTCGTGTCCCAGCTCAAGGGATTATAATTACATCTCACCTTACCGATCTTTTTGGCTTGCCTGAATTGCTTCCACAGACCTGCTCGACTTGTTTGGCTGCTGCTTATTATTCAGCACAAGCCCCCACCCACTGCCCTTTCATGTGCATTCATGTTTGTGTCTAAAAGCCACAGAGGGACATTTTTGGAGAGGGAAGGTGATGAGTGTTTGCTGCTGCCTGGACCCCCAACTCCCCAGAATTCTGGGGCCAGTCATGGGGCAGGGTGAGCCCTGTGTCTGTCTCAGTGCACAAAGCAAGGACAAAACAGTGGCTGGTTTGGTGAGAGTGACTCACTCCATTTCAAAATACGGAAAATTTAATGAGATGCTTCCTGAAACCTGAGTTTTGCTCCCACAAGGCACAGGAGAAAATGCAAACCAGGATACAGCAAGAAGCTAAGATGAGGGTGTAAATGCAGACTCGATTAGGGACAGAGTGGGTCCCTTCCTGCCCCCCCACTTACAACTTCAGAGTGGGTATCACACAGGCAGATGCAGGTGGAAACAGCCTCCCCAATAAAACTTTGCTCTCTCTGATGATTCCAGATCCCAGCTTCACACTGGCTTGGACACCACCAGTGAGAATCCCTCACTGAACATGGGGCTGCTTTTCCACTCTAGCCTTGATCCTACCTGTTGCAATTATGTGTAGAGGAACCTGATAAGGGTTAAGGATGGCACAGGAGATTTCAGACTGCTCTGATTCTGCACAAAGAAATGGCTGCACAGCTCCATGAGCAGCCATGAAATGGAGGGGGGTTCTGGCAGCAGGCATCTCACTGACTTTGCATTTTGACATTGCCCTTTAGACAATGACCTCGGCATATGGCCACAGTTAAGCTTGCACTCAAATCCATAAATCCTAGAGTGACTCTTGATCAAGTGTCTGATTCACCTGACTCTGAAGTCACACCATGATTTAGAAGCTGCTCCTCAGTAAGGTCGAATGGGAGAGCTGGGCTGAGTCAGCCACCAAGACTGCTGATCCACTGCTCTCAGCTGGCAATGGGACAGGCTGCTAGCCTGTAGTTCCTCACTCGAGAGTGTCCTTGTACCCATCAGGATCCCACGCTTTCACCAAGCTGTGCCAAGGTGTCCAGGAGCTGAGCTCCTTAAAGGGAGTCAGGCTGGACTCCCTGAAGAGCTGATGTGCATTTCCCCATCCCCTGTCCTAGACAGGCTCAAAGCCAAAACCAGGGCCACCTTGAACAAAGGCAGCCTGTGCTGATGCTGACCTTTGGCATATCCATGTGAAAGAGGGAAGATTGAGTTCATGTTCCTGCTCTGGTCAGTTTGGAGGCTGCATCTGTCCCCCAAGGCAGTGCCCTAATCTTGACCTGGTGGCGTCTCTGGGTGGCTTCCTGTCCTCCACTCAGCTGAGGAGTGTCTGGGTGTGAAAACACTCATCAGGGACTCAGGACAACCTCACCTGCTCCTGGTGAGTTAACCACCACTCTGGACATCGGAATGGCTCGGTATCTGTGCCCAAAGTCTGGGCTCCAGCAGGTGCCGTCCCTCCACTCCTGCTCTTCATGCACTGCTGTTGGGCCAGCACTGTTGCAGGAAATGGTTTCCTGGCTTCTGTTTGGTTGGCTGGACACAAGCATAGAAGGGGAGAAGGGATCATTCAGGTTTCATCAGACTTCTGAGACACTGCTGGCATTGGAGCAAGCCTGAGCATGACTGGAGTGCGGCAGTTGGGACAGCAAATTCCAAGGGAGGAGAAACTGCACCAGAACAAAGGAAGTTTGTTTGGGGACAGAAACACAAAGAAAAGTCCACATTGTTGCAGCTCTAAGAGAGAGATTAAATTGTTTCTAAAGTTAGGTGACTGCTCCCTGCCCCTAAGCCATTCCTCATTTGTCACCCAAATTATGTTTAGACCTGGGGCAGCACCTACCTGTATTAAACTGAATTATTTGCATCCCAAAAGAGTTGTTAAAAAAGAAGGCTCAGGCAATGCAACTTATCTTGCTTATCTGACCTCCTCTGACGTTATGGTGCTGTATCTGTGGCAGAGGCAGATGTAGAAAATCTTCCTCCACCTGGACACTGCTGCTGGTGCTGCCAGCTCAGCCTGAAGCTATGACCAGGCACCTACTCCCTGCCAAAGCTTCTGCTGACCTTAATGGAAAAGGGGAGAGCGTTTCTTGGTGACTCACAGCATTGACTATCATGTTGGGAAAAGAGCAGTTGAGATCAGTAAATTAGCTTGCTTTCATTTACAAGAGTGAGTGTTCTATTGGATGGGAACAGGGAGGCAAAGGGTGGTTTGTTTATCCAAACAAGAGAGGACTCAGTTTAAGTTTCGGTGGCTGCTGGAAGTCCAGAGTCAATAGCCGAGGATTGCCTCAGGGCACTTCCAGGTGGGAAAATCTGATGGCATTTTCAAACAGTACAAGTCTGCAGAGATTGTGATCATTTCTGGATTAGAACTGATGTGAGCATCCAGTTGAAGCAGGGGTTCACCACTGGTTTTGTCAGAGGCTTGTCAACCACATTTAGGAAGTTTTATTGTAACTCAAGGGCTTCCTGTTCAATCAGCTGCAGTCACAAGCTTCTGTGATCAGAATCAAGGGAGGCCTTTTCCCAGCGGGGTCCAATCCATCCCTTCCTGCTCCAGCAAAAGGAAAGGTGAACATGTTACATCTTCATTCTGCTGCCTGCTTAATTCAATCTAGATAAAAGCTGGCTGTAGCTTGTTACTGTTTACTGAATGGTAGCTATGGACAAGCTCTGTTGGTTTGAATGTGGATCTCAACCAGATGAGAAAAGGGATATGATGCCAAAGGTAGCTGTTCCAGCAGGATAAAAGGAAAACCTCTTCCCTTCCTGTGTTGTTACAACAAACAAATGGACTTAACCTTTTCCCAGTGGGATCCCCACACAAAAATAACAGAAATTGCCCCACAAATGGCAGCAGTTCCAAGCTTTCATTACTCTTATGATACCACTAGAAGTCTTTTTCAAGCAGATGCTGGAATCACATCTAAGGTTCTGGCACTGGCCTTTGCAAACAGTCCAGTGTGTGTGTGTGTGCCACCTACAGACATGCATGCTTGCATAAACATGCTTTTTCTCCTGTTGGTCCTAGTCAGAACAGATCCCCATTCTCCACTCTGCTGAGCAGTTAAACTTCACCCTGCTGGAAGGCTCCCTGTGCTGGGCTGGGCTATGTTACACTGACATACACACACACAACTTTTCCAAAAGACAGAATTACCCTGGGAGCCGAACTTCACCAGTCAGCTTAAAATTTGACAGCTCATCTGTAAGAGAATCTCACTAGTTGGTTTTCACAAATGAACAAGAACAGTACTGCTGCTTTTTTAAATTGCTTCCATCAAGCTTAATAGGATGTTGGAGCTGAATGAGTGTAAATATACAGAGGCAGGTGTGGGAATGTGTCCCAGGTTGCACCCACCACATTCTTCTGGTCTTCTCTGCAAGAAGATATCATCACTACAGTAACAATCCTGAGCCATCCCACGGGTTTTGGGACGGATGGAGCCCACATCCTCCCTTCCCCACCTGCCCTAGACAACCAGAGATAAGTTGTGGGAAGCTGACTCTGCGCCCAGCCCGTTCCTCTGATCTGTGCATGCAGCTGCCTCCACAAACAGAGCTAGAGCCACATGAGAAACATCCAGCAGGAAAAAATAAATCTCTGACATGGAAGAGATTTCACTGCCAACAGGAGCCCCAAGGATCGTGAGGATGAAGAGTTACTGGTGTTAGGAGCAGACCCATGCTTGTGGGGAGGGACACCTTCTGCCACCCCAGGCGGGGCATTATGGCACATCCAGCAGCAGGTGCACAGGTGGTCTCCACAAATATGTGCAACCTATAACCTATCCTGGGAAGAAAAACACTGCTACTGGCACTGGGCAGAAACAGGCTTTTATGGGAAATTGCCTCAATTGCTCTTGAGAGGAAAAGCTATGACTCTGAGAGGAAGCTTTCCCATTTTTTATTAGCTACATTGTAAGTTGTTTTGCAGTTGAATTCCATGGAAAGAAGGAAGAGTGTTTAGGTTTTATCAGCATTTTTTTTTAACTTCTGTTAGTTCTTCGAAAAGATAAAAACTCAAATGTCCTGAAAGAATCTCCTGTGGGAAGTAATGGATGTTGTAATCACTGCTTTTAGCTCCCATTTGTCCAAGAGATGTGAATCAAAATTACCCATGTCACAGGGGAGTCCCAAACAAGCCTTTATCTAAATCTCATCATGGAAGAGATTAGCAGATCCACTGCTTTACTTGCACATCTCTGCTGTAGCAGGAAGGGAGCAGAGCTTGCCCTGCACTTAATGTGCCATCTGCAGCTGTTCTGTAAGAAATATTTAAGTGAACTAAACAGGGACAGTTTGGTCAGTTCCGTGACCCTCTGTGCTGTATTTGTCCTATCATTTCCATAGATATGCCTTCTTTAAAATTAGTAGGAACAGCCAAGTTATGGCCCAGAAAGGAGTCCAGGTGCAGGCTCAGGGACACTGAGCTCAACACTGGCTGCTTCACTGGAGCTGTTACTGCACTCCAGTCATGCATGAACAAGTTGATTTAAGTGTATATATTTGGTTCTGTCCCACCCTTAATATATTATGCATTTTTCCAAGCTCTGAGCTGTTTGTATGGCACCTGGCACAGCTTAGCTGAAGCCACTGCTCAGAGGGGCTGAGGGCTGACACCGTTTATGTAACACTGAAATAATTTGGGTGGAAGTGCACCAATGGAAACCTCTGCAAGCTGGTGTGCACTGTGTGTCACTGCCCCTTTTGCACAGCACAGATTTCATTACCCAGGTGAATAATAGGAGGAAAGGGAGGGCTCAGTTCTGAACACCAGGACATAGATAAGCAAGTTTGTCCATATTAGAAGGGGGTAAGCTGGCTTACAGTAGGTGCTTTACAAAACAGTTTGAATCCCCTCCAAAGCCCTTGTATTTTTGGGTCCAAGCAGATAAAGCAACGCAATCCTTCAAGTGTTCTTGGTGTTGACACACGCTGCTGACCTCTGTGTATGCCAAGATAAAGAGGCAGCCTCCAGTAGTCCATTATTCAGTGCTAGACAACTTGATTATGATGGAAACAAACTACTCTTTTGCAATATTGACATTGTGATCTATGGCAACAAGTTCTAAAAGACCTGTCACATTTTGAACTACTGCTACGGCTGTAATTAATGTTTTTAACTTATTTCAAAACACCTGATATGTCTTCTTTGGAAAAAGGTTCATGCCGAGTGCAATTCTGTAAGAGCAATTTTCATCTGTTCTGAACTTTGGTCTTGATATCATCATCTTTCAAACCTGGACCGAGCCTGGCTCTGGGAACAAATTGTAAGGAAATTCCTATTAAAACATTGTCTTGCAGTGATAAGAGCTGCTCTGAATCAGGACTAACTCTTGCCTTCAGTAGAAATAGGTGTGTGCAAGGAAAATTTCATCATTACTCTGAAACATAGGACTCCAGGCAGACTCTTACTTAATGTTCCAGTTTCTGAGGAATCCCATGGAAAGCTTGGGAGCTTTGCTGACCTGCCTTGCCCAGCGAGTCATCGTTGCCGGAAGTGTGGTCCTACCCCACCACTCTGCTTCTCTCCCTTCCCTCTGAGCTGTAGGGCCTCAGCCCCGCTCCCTGCCTTCTGCTGGCCTGAGCACCACTGACAAACCCAGCAGAGAACTCTGCACTCAGCTCAGTGTGAGAGAGAAGAGCCCAGAGAAGGCAAAAAGGACTCAAGAACATGTGGCTGGCAAGAATGGAGCAAGGGAGACTTCTCCCTTTCCAGGGCAGCTTGTGGACTGAGTGGTCCACCTGTATCCTGTGCATGCGGACAGAGTTAATAACTCCTCACATCTGGGTAGCCCCACACCAGCACACACAGAGCTCCCTGAGTGTGTGGTGCCTTTGTGGAGGAGGAGAAACACCAGCACAGATGACAGAGACCCAAGTCCAAAGCCTCCTGGATCCGTAGGCACTTCACTTGGTTTCAGGCATTTAGGGTTCAGGGCTATGGTTTGCCTGCTGCCCATCTGTAAGCAGAGTGAAGACACTGTCCTAACTCACTTGGCTGCTCTGAGGATGATGAAGAATTTAGGTGTAAAGAGCCATGTAAGCCTTGTGGAGAGAAATACTTGCTCTGGAGTTAGCTTGAATTTCAAACAAGTGTTTTCTGTATCTGCAGGGCTTAGTCCTGCAGTGTTACCCTGAAAGATGCAGCAGACAGCCTGGAGCAGTCCCAGGAGCTCAAGCACTGCACAGGTGGAAGCAATTACTACTAACAAATCTACCAGGCAAAGAGAGAGGCGTGTTTGAGCCAAGACAATGTTGTATCCCAAAGCAGCACCTGATCAGAGCAGTAATTATTTGCTGTCTGTCTGTCTAGTATCACCCTGGCACCCCAGTCTGTGTGTTGAGATCATTTGTATTGTTTCTGCTATCATTGTTGGTACTGACAACAATATTCTCACCTTCATTGCCTGGACTCAAAAAAAGCATGAGCTAGAGGAAAAGTCATAGATAGGGGGATGCAGCTACGTTTTCTGACGCTGCAGCCAGTGATTTGGGGCCAGTTCAAAAGCATTAGGGAGATCCTGCTTGGTCCTGTGCTGACACCTGAAGTGTAATTAACCTTGGCAGCAGTTCCTAAGGAAGAGTGAGTGTCACTGCAGCCGGTGCTGGGCCGTCACATCCTATCTGGGTCTGGAGGGTTCAGGGGGCTGCTCCCACCCACGAAAGCCCCAACAGCTGAGCCCCAGCTGAGCTGCTGCCCGTTATTTTCACGGGGATGGCCCAGCCCCAGCCCTGTGTGGAATTGTTTTCCATGTGGATGGAACACACCACAGCTCCAATGTGAGTGAACACGGTAACATCAACACAGCCTTCTCCCCAAGCTAAACATATTACAGCATCAGCAAATTACAGGGCACTGTAAATTAGACTCCCTCTTGTGCAGACTCTGCTTGCTGGCCAAGGCCACATCCCTCCCTGAAGGAAGGCAGCGGCCGAGGGTTTCATTACTCCTCATGTCCCCTGCTCTGTGCACAGGGCTGCCTGGGCATGGTCACATTTCTGCTCATGCTCCCAGAGCATCCATCCCACGCATATTTCCCGAAGGATGCTCTTGTCATGTTACAATATGACAGTGACCAGTAAATCTCAACAAAAGCGACTACCTGTTGGTCTGGGTCAGTTCTGAGGCATATAGGAAGGGACTGGCTTCCCCTTTCTGTCCCAAGTTTCTGAGGCCCTGAAGGTAGGAAAGGTTCAGAGCACCTGTGTTGAAATCCTGGAGTCAGGTAAGCAAGCAGACCTGGCTCTCTGACAGATGTGTTTTGGCCAATGTGTTTTTACCAGACCTTTTCTAGAGAATGCAGTGTGGGGAAATGTTAGTGTGGGTCTGGGAAAACAATAATTAAAAGGAACCGTTGAGCTCTTTTCTCTGAAAAAACAACAAATGCAGCCCACGCTCTCCCATCCCCCTTAGCTCCCTGGCTCGCAGGGGCAGCCCGGGGCTCGCAGCCCGGGCTGGTGGGACACAGCTCTGCCAGCCCCGGGGCTGGGGCTGTGCCATGCACACCTCAGGGCAGCCACCCCTCCGGGAGCTGCACTGGGCGACAAAAGCCGCGAGAGAGGAGCAGACCCAGGTAAATGATTATTTACAGCTGCTGCGGGGAGTGTTGCACAAGGCGAGGGTGGAGCGCGTTCCACCGCCCTTCCACGGCTGTGGGCAGAAAAGCCGATCACCGCCGCGATGTTTCCACTCCCCCAAGACGGAGTTAATACTGTTTACCTTGTAATAAGAATGCTATTTCTTGCTGCTTCTTTTTTTTTTTTTTTATTTTTTTTTTATTTTTCCCTTGGCTGAGCTTGTTTTCAGTCTCCCCGGCTGCTGTCCTGCTGGGGCAGCTGGCTCCAAGGGCAGCCAGGAGTGCTGGGCTGGGAGCAGCAGCATCCCATGCCTCCCACCTGCTGGACCTTGCTGTGTGGTTCGAAACTAAAAGTCAAAGCCCTTGGCTGCAGTGGGAGGTGAATCCGTGCCAGGGGAGAACACTGGAAATAGCACTGAGCAGCTTTCACATAGCTGGGGCTTTTCTAGGAGCTTAGGAAGTAAGAAAGCTTGGCACTAGCTAGTTCATGTTGTTCTTCCCTCACTTTCTCCTTTTTTTTTCCCATTAAAACCCACCTGCAAGCTACAGGACATTGGCAAAGGCTGTCTTTGTACCCCCTCAGTCCTGGGGATCCTCTGCCCTGATGTGAAAACGCAGTTTTTTATGTCAGTCACATCCTTCACCTTCCTGGACAAAAGGCAGGTGTGGAATTTTATGATGTGGTAGGTGAAGTACAAAAACATCATGGTAAGAATGCAGACTTGTGCAATGTCCCAGAATGTGCCACCCAGCCTGGCTGTACCAGCCAGCAACAGCCTGGAATGGTCAGATGGACCTGCCTGGTGATGAAAACACTTTTCCAAACAGTCCTTCTCCTAGCAGGAGGGAGGACCTGCACAACTACAGTGAATCAGAACACAATGGGAGCAGAGCCATTCTAGAGCAAGGCAAAAATATGAGAAACTTAACATCAAAATTCATGTTTCTGGCAGGAAAGCTGCTCCTGGGCCTGGCTGATGAACCAGATCAGAGTGGAGGGTGGCTTCTGCGCCTCAAGGCAAACCCAGCAGATGTGTTATCCAGGTGGGTTGCCCAGGGCTTGGCCCCCAGCCCAGGCAGGAGCCACCAGCTGAAGGCTCCTTGTGGCCCCTGTGGCAACACAGCAGGAGCACCCACAGGGTCCTTAGCTCAAGGGGCTCCTGGTATCCACAGCAGGTCCCTGTAGGAAATGTAGACCCTAGGAACACCAAGTCCCTGATGCAGTATGCTAGGAATCCAGGCAGGGCTTTTCTGGAAAAGCTGTAGGAGTTGGGATGTTTTCCAATCAAGCACATGAGGCTCAACAAAGGAGTGTTTTTCCCTTTCTGCTCAGTGATGCAGATGCCCGAGCACAGGACTTCAGGAGCTGCAGAAAGGGTCAAAAGCAATCTGCTATAGAAGAACAAGCTCCTTGTCGCAGGCTGCACTTCTAGAAGCAGGGAAACAGCTACAAGGCAAGTTGAAGAAGCAGTGGGAGTGGAGGAATGAAGAGTGTAATGAAGGGGGACGGGGAGGACACCCTTGCAATTCTGTTTGTGTTGCAACCCAAAGACCAGTTTGGAGAGCTCAGCTCAGTTGGATGCAAAGCCCTGGCTGAAACACGTGGTTGTTGTGAGCCTGTGGCTCCTCTGCTCCGTGTGACACCAGCCATCTCCTCTGCCAGCTGGGAGCTGCTAAGGTGGTGGGCAAACAGCATTGTGCATGAGTAATCCTGATGGGATACACACAAGCTGCCAGGGCTTTGGCCACTTGTGAGGTCTGACATTGCAGGATTTATTGAAGATGTCCTCACCCATTGCAGGGGCGTGGACAAGGTGACAAGGAAAGGTCCCTTCCAACCCAGGCTGTTCTGTGCTTTGACTGCAGTGCTGACACTGTGCAAAGAGCTGACCACAAAGTAACTTTTCAGGTAGATTTAGGTGCTAGACCCTAGAAGATGCTGCTACCATTGGCAGCTTTTAGCTGTCCTTTGTGAAAAGAACGAGACAATTTCACCTCACTGTCACTTCACTGGCTGCCTCAAAGTTACTCCGAATGTCTTCATGCTCAGGACAAAGGCTCAAGCTCTGTCAGTCTGGTTACTCATCTAGATTTGTAAATCTGCTGCTTTTGAGCAGCTTCAGAAGGTTAGTGACATTTCTGGGGCTTTCTCTTGAGAAGAAGTCCTTCATTAACTTTTTTCCTCAATAATGCCATAATTTCTGCTTCTGCCTTATATTAAAAAGATTCTGAGCTTGTATAAATGTTTCACAAACAGCTGTCAACAACTGTCACTAGATCTCTTGGCTGTTGCTGTGATCTTAAATGTCAGTTTTCAGTGCTTTAATATTCTTAAGCTATGTGTTCAGAGCAATATAGAAAACAAAGCCAAATTTATTACAAGAAGCTCATGTGCAAATCAGAAACTGAATCTGAAAAAGGCATTGGGCATGGATGATTTCTTAAAATTATTGAGTTGGAGAAGCCAAGAAATCCAACAGGCTGATGCTATTCCAAAAACATCTTGAGGTCTCTTACTCCTTCGAAATATCTAAGCAATATAAATGAGCATGTAATTCCCACTGACAGTGAAGTTCCCTGCATAGTATAGAGCTCTGGCACCATGTGAATAATAAATATGATATGGTAGAAGGTGCCAAGAAGCAGTCAAAGTTCCCATTGTCTGCAGAGACAAATGCCATCATTTCATTGCAAGATGGCTTTAGCAGCAGGAATGTCAGTCACGTGCAAAGACTGAAATCCAGTGAGAGACTCCCCCAACTTTCAACCCCTGCAACTCCTCTTCTATGCAAACTACAGCAGAGATGGCCAAAGGGCTGTAGGAAACATGGCCAAGTAGAATTGCATGATCATGGCAGAAAGGGAGAGGAAATGAAAGTTTGGCTTTGAATTTTGGCCAGTTAAAAATACAGCAAATAAACAAACAAGGTAGCCTCTGGCTCCTGCCTCTGTGCCAGCCTCACACACAGACCTGCATCTCCTGCAGTGGTCTATTTTTGCCAGCTGCTGAGAAGTCTTACTGACCATTTTAGAGCTGGAGTTGCTTTCCTCTTTTCTTCCACCCAGGAAACCTCGGAGTAGAAGTTGCAAGAGTCCTTGGAGAGGGAGAGAGCATGAAAACCTGGGAAAAAATTAATCTCAATGGAAATCCTTGACTAATTGACAGGTTGGAATAAGAATGACCATAGACCCCAAACTGTGCCAGGCAACCAGCCTGCTCCAGGCACTGCAAGCTCACTCAGCCAGCCACATGCCTGGCTGTTTTGCTCTGCCAGCTTTACAAGGCCTAATTAGCTTTGTTCCTATTGTTTGTAATTACAAAAGCAAACAGCCCTTGGAGAGTGAGGGACTAGAGGAGGCAGCTCCTTGATTGAGCTTAAGAAAATGTTTTAAATACAGTTTGCCTCTCATCACAAGTACTTAAAAATATGAAAGGGATGAACTCAAAACCCTGATGAACAGAAAATGGTTTCCAGGGCAGGTAGAAGCAGGGGGATAGAGCCTTGCTATCCTGGGGAGGGATCAGTGCAGGTTGTAAGACCCCATGCCCAACAGGAACCATTCTCTACCTGGCCTGCCAAAAAGGTTGTGCTGTCACAATAGAAGCACAGTACCCTCCCTGAAGGGCCTTAGAGTGAGATGAAGGAGCCACACATGGATCATCAGCACTCTCCCTGCTCTGAAGGCAGAGCATCTCTCCTGGGAACACCTTGGCTCCATGCCCCATCCCTTCCCCATTCCTGCAGCTCCCACTCCCCTGCCAGGGACAGTCTGCCTGCCCCCTGCCCCTTCCTGCTCCACCCAGGGTGCAGCCTGCCTTGCCGAGGAGCAGAGCAGACCTTCTGGTTCCTGGGCTGCAATCGGAGCAATTACTGGGCGAGTTTCTGCCAGAGGCCACAACTGCCTGACTCACTGCAGAAGATCTGTCCCCACCTATGTCTGCTGTAGATACACACAGCTAAACAAGCTCCATCCTGGCAGGCAGGCTCCCAAAAGCCCAAGTCCCACTCTTCACTTCTATGTGCACTGTTCCAAGTTCTGCTCAAAAACAAGAAATGAAGTAATAGTCTGAGTTTCCTTAAAAAAGTCCATTTATTGAAATTGTTTAAACACTTTGTACAAGTTCCCAGTACAAGCATCTGCTCCCTGGCTCAGGGTTAATGCAAATACAAAAGCACAGACTTCAGCAGCTCTTTAATGTGACCTGAGCTGCCACCTCCCAAGACAAGAGGTCTCCCGAGGCAGCTGCTGTGCACAGGCAATTCCCCATGGAGAAGGGGAAGCCACATGGCCCAGCTCCAAGTACAGGCCAACAGCAACTCAAGCCTGAAGCAAATGCTCTTGGCTGGTTTCTTTTAGTAACTTTATGCTGCAGGAGTCAGGTACAGAGGTACAAGGCTTGTACAGACCACCAACGTGGTACACAGCTCAGCCAGAGGCTCTTCCTGTCTACAGAAGGAAATCAAGATATCTGATGCCTCTGAACATATACACAATTATAAAGCCTGGTCAGAAGCACCAGTTTCCTTCTGGAGCTTTGGAAAAGTGGCACCATCCGTCTAGGAATCACAGGACTTAACTCCCAGTGTCAGCCAACACCAAGTGACTGAGTGGGTGTTTCAGGGGAAGGGGTGGGAACCTTTAATGAACAGCATTATTATTTTTTTAGATATGATTCAATATGTAAGGATGGCTATATCTTTAAAATGTTTGCTTCTTCCTCTTTGGTGAGCTTGGATTACAAGCAAATGCCATAACCTTTGGGTCAGTTTTCTTGGAATTTGCCTTCATATCATCACTGAAAGTGTTTACAAGAAATAGACAGGATGGAATGGCAGTGTGTGAGGTATCCTTGGGGAAACATCAGGGAGTGGCAGTGCATTCAGTTTGGTTTAATACAGCTAGCTGCATCAGGCAAACAGAGATTGGGAAACTAAGCCCAAATGAGAAAGCCTCGAGGAAAGAGGAGAGTGTAAAAGGTGACCTGCAACACACACAAGGATGAAGCTTCAATGTCTAAGGAACAGCCACAGCCTCACCAGAGACACACAGTGAAAACAGAAGGCAATCCTTTTCCTTGAGCTCTTCCCTGGCACCAGGGAAACCTGCAGATGCTTTGGGAGTCTGGTAACTTCTGTGGTCTCTACCTTACACTGCATCTTCCATTAGCCAACAGCATGTGCACACAGTGTGGATTTCCACTGAAGCCACAGCAATTTGTTTCTGACCCTTTGTCTGCATGGAAAGGAGGGTGCTGAAGATGATGCCAATAAGACAGTACAAGAGCATTTTACATCTCTTCAAACATTCTTACGTGTAAAGTCTTTTCCCCAAAATTATGTTTCCCCTTAGCTATTGGTTTCATCATTCTGTATATAATATATGTTCCTTTAATATCTACACACACCACACTGGGCTCTAACTTAATGGGATATGGGACTGAATTGTTACCATCTATTAAAAAAAAATAAAAACAACCAACTAAAAAAAGCACCAACATCCGTCTATAAAAACAGTATCATTTTCCCTTTTACTCCCAAATACTAAACTTAACCCAAGCTTGGAGGTTTCATCTTTCCAGTGGCAATACCTATGAATCTAGGCTAGCCTTCCTCCACGGGCTGGGAGAGAAAGGAGAAGTTACGTCCAGTAGCAAAGAGGATTACAAAAATATACACATTTTTGGGAGAAGAGGAAGGCAGAACCTAGAGCCTGGACTCTGCTCAGGACAGTGGCATTGTAGTGTCCTCTCCAAAATGCTTTCACTACCAGTGCTGGTGGCTCCTCTTCTTTGTTTCATTATACATAATCCTTCCCTGTGGAGGAGGCATTTTTTGGGTAGCCTCGGGTGGGTGGATATGAAGTTTCTCTCCGTGGACAGGAGCAGCAGAGGAAGGATCCCCCCAGTATGGCCAGAGATGAAGCTGCCCAGCCAATGAAGAGAGCTGACCCAAACTCAAATCTGGAGAAGAAAGAAGGGAGAAAGTGAGAAACACTGTAATCCAGAGGTATTACTTGTAGTTATAAATTCACACATAGCAGGAGGAAGCAGAAACTGGGATGGATGTGGCTTCCAACAAGGCAGCAGCTTGGAGCAGTCAGGCTTTGTTGACCCTCAAAGCTCAGAGATGGGTTTCTCCAGTATTTTGGGTAGCCCCAACAGCTGCAGGCCAAGCTCTGTGCAAACCAGCCCTTTAGCATGTAGTGGGGCAAAAATCACAGAAGTCCCACCTGTGAGGTCTCTGGCAGTGATGTTACCTTAAAGCCAAGACCTAAGAGCCACATGGATAATGAGATCCAGTTCCAGCTCTTTCTGCACAGCCTGAAGCCAGCACAGCTAGTTCAGAAAATTCCTCTCTTTGTTTTGAGTGGCTGCTACCCAAACCTAAGCCCTGTGAGTACTTGTCATGCTGAACTACCGTCAGTGTGTTACACCAAATGGGTCAGTACCTGGTGTTGACGGGGGTGAAAGGGTCATAAAAGGCCCGAGCCACTCTGTTGCCATACCACGATGTGGCCACCAGCGCTGCCAGACCTGCACACAAAGAGAACAATGTCATGGCTCAAGAAAAAACAATCAGCAAAATCACTGCAAAAATAAGGATGCAGCAGAATCAGCATCTGGAGTAAAGCTGAGCTGCTGCTACCCTGGAAGTTCTGAGCTGTTCCATTTAGTGCTGGCTGAGAGAGAGGTTAAGAACAGATTTGAGGCTTCCCACAGTTACACTGCAGCAAAGGCAGGACTGCTCTGCTGACAGCCTTTTCCCACTGAAGCAGGGTCAAACCCAGCTCTGCCAACAGATGTGGAAAGCATGAAGTCCATATGGAGATTGCAATGCCAGTGCCAAGGTGCCTCAGGTAGCCTGAACCAAAGTCCTCTAATGAGTTCCCAGACCAAAAATGCTCTTGGAGCAACACATCAAGCCCTCCCACATCCTGCACAGAATACATGCCACCTAGGAAACAGCACATTCAACACTCAACACTTCTGGGTGTTACCAACCTGAAATGATGAAGATCACCCCACCGAAGACAGCCATCCTCATCTTCTTCACCTGGTCATCCTCCATGCACTTCATACATTTCATGCCTGTCACAGCAACAAACAACCCAACGAGCCCCAGGAGAATTGAAGCCACCATCAAAGCCCTTGTGGCCTGCAGACTCCCTGGAAGACAATAGGATTTGAGTTACCCACAAAGTAAACTCAGGATACAAATCAAAATTCAAATTACTGGGCTCAACAATCTTCTATCTAAATATTCCTGCTCCCTAATACACAGGATACAGCCAAGCAAGACATTCCTTCACAGCTTTAGTCTCAAGGCTGCCATGCATCAGGATCAGAGGGCTCTCTGCCTCTTCTAAAATGCATGGCAAACAAGGGCATGCAGCGGCCTTTTGCAGGAAATGACCTGGGAATTGCCCTCAGACATCTTTTGTTCCTTGATCATTTGAATCCCAATTGGAAGGACATATCTGTTTATCAAAAGAAGTATTCAGATTTAGGCTCTACCTTGACAAAGTACTTAAGCACATGTTTTAATATGAATAGTAACATACATATGAATAGTGCCACAGCAGACAGCAAGGCCCATTTACTGCTCAACACTTCCAAAACCTGTCTTATAAAAGAAGTATAAAATAACAAATTATTAACAAATAACTCAGTGCTGATTTAGATGTTTTTCGTGTTACATTCTCAGTTTGAGTTCCAGAGGGTACAAAAATACAATTGCAAAAGAAATAGAACTTTCCCAGACAATTGAAAAATACCTTGTTTTCTTTTCTACATAAAACGTTTAGCTTAATTGACTCAAAGATACTCAAATGCTTTAAGAGCTTCTTGTGCTTTTGAAGAGTGGAGCATGGGGCGATGCCTTCCATAGTGAGTTCTCAGCAGATAGACTTGATGTACCTCAGGATTTGGTTTTTATAGTCATCTGAAGGCATGCAGACACACTAACCCCATGAATGTGAGCTACTGAAGTTAGATTTTCTTGATACCAAAGAAAAGTAGTAATGTAAATTAAGTCATTACTTAAAAAACCCTCAGGTGACAAAACACCTGACTAGCAGTGAAATAATAGCCTGAGCTTCATTGTCTGGCAAATCAGGTTTGTTTGAACAGAATGAATTTTCATACACAGCCCTGTAAAGCCTTGAGAACAAACAGGGCTGGTTAATAAAATGAATAAGCTCCAAGGAGCATGCTGTAACCAAGGCACAGGTGTCCCCTGACACAGAATCTCAGGTCTGGAGCTCACCCCTCAAAACACCCTGACTGCATCCTGGTAGAGCTCTGCAAAGCATTTCAGGCTTGAACTGCAAGATTTAAGCCTTCAACAGAGCACCTGCACACTCAGTCAGGGCTGGCATGGTGAGCCCATCTGAGTCCCTGCCCCAACAATGGGCTCTGTGGCCCAATCTGAAACTCAGAGCTCAGACCGGGCACTGGCCAGGAGGAGAGCAAAGCCACACAGCCATCCTCTGCAGCTTCTTTACTACACTTTGTCCCACAGAACTGCTTGTGCAGGAACACTCCTGTGACCCATACCAACACCAGGCTCTAATTCTGCTCTAAAATAGATCTGGATCTGCCCCTTCACACACAACCTTATTGTTCTGTAAACACACTATGAAACCAGTTACAAACAACACAACAAAAAGACCACCAAAGCAACAGCAAGGAACACACTTTCATAAAAAGAATGTTGGCTTTCTTGGGAAAAATTCCTCAATCAGCTTGGCTAATATCTCTCACTTCCTTCAAAGGGGAAGGTGACACACCTCCGCACCACCCCTGTGTTAATCAAAGCCCATCTGCTGCATGTACAGAAACCCATTAACAAAGCCAGTTGTCACTTTAGCATAAATCACCACTGCACTATCCAAACCTGTTTTTAATTGATTTATCTCTAGTGTCAGAGATTACACTCCAAAAGTAATTTCTACCTTACAAAAGCAATGCCAGTGTTCCGAAAGGCTTCAGCTGACAGGCAACCAATTCAGCTACCACACATTTAAGGCTAAATTGTGCCCTACAGCAGAAACTCTGGAGAGGGCCATGGCTGAGTACCAGTTTGTACTAGGCATGGGAAACCATAGGTTCTGCAGAGGTACCAAACCTGTTTTATCAATATTACAGCACGTTTGGCTCAGTCTTGCTGCAGAAGAAATTATAGGAGAGGGTTTTGAAAGAGTTCTTTCATGAAGCTCAAAATAGGCAATGCTATCTCTAAAAACTAGAAAAACAGTTATAAGGGTGGAAAAAACATTTCACCTTCACATACAGTGCCAAGGGACAAACACAGGAAAATGCTGGAAAAGGTTTCTATGACCTCTAAAAACCGAGCTATGAAGCTCACCAAAATCTCAATATGTATAAGTATTAACTGGATGCATGCCATGACAGCTTTGCAGAAGCAGCTGAACAAAATACAGCATTGTGAGCATTCCCCAGGGCTGCCCACTCTCAGCCGACGCTGCTGGGACAACTCCTGGTGCCCTCGTCCCCTCCTCACGCATGGCTCACAAAGGGACAGAAACATGGAGGAAACTTGCAGTGGGACAGCAGAACAGGTTCTGCCTTTGCAGAACATTCTGTTCCTTTGTCCCAAGAAGCTGAAATGTGACATGGCTGTGTTAGCCAACCATCCTCCACCTGCCCTGCGCTCCCAGCACAGCCCGAGAGGCAGTGCTTTTGTCCTCCTACCACTTTTGCAATGTGTGCAGTGCACTGGCCACAGTTAATCATCATACAAGCTACCAGTTAGTAACTACACATTAACAGACACGCTGTCAATGGAAGCTGCACATCCAGGGGCTGGGAAAGCTACTTTAATAATAGTTCTGTTGTTCACACGGGCCTTTCCAGATGCTTTAAAAATCCAAAAATTATACAAGTGCAATATTGTCTCAACCTGCTAAACAGGACAGGCTGCTGACAGCAAGTAGAAGTAATCCACAGCAATTTAACTTTACAAGTTCTACCATATTAAGAGGGAAAACAGGATTTCCCCCACACTCCTTGCTGCTGCAACTGTCTCACCAACAGGAACAGGAAAGCCCAGGCAGTCTTGGGAGCCCTTGGGGAACAAACAGTCCTACACAAGGTGAGACAAAGTGGCCTGGCACCAAACAAGAGCTGTCAGATGGCAAGAGTATTTTGTCAATACAAGCCAGTATTCACTCTGAAGCCAAGCCTTTTGATTGCTGGTTAGCAATGAGAGACATGGTCTGAAAACCCTGTAGCAACAAAGCAGCAAGAGATGAAGAACAGAGGCTTAAAACGCCTGATGACAATTAATAACAAATGTGCATTCTACAGGGCATAAAAAACCCCTAAGTCCACAAACATGCAGCTGCAGCTCACACCTGTTTCACAGAATAAACCCCACATCTTTTAAAAAAAATACTAACAAACCATTCAGAATTATTGTTAGTAGTTTTGGACACAAACAACCTTATTCAGTTTATCTGAGGCTTAAGTAATATGCTTTCTTTCCCACAACTATCATTAACTGAGACAGAAGTAATTGCTGCTAACTGCTTAGTTATATAAAAAAATACTTCAGTACTTCACCTGCAGATGTTTAAAGGTTTTCTCTATCATCCCATTCCCTTATTCAATCTGTTTATGTCATTTATATTACAGAAAAGCTGTTGGGAAAGTGCCATGGGATTTTTGTAATGCCTGTTTGTAAGGCAAAATTGCTGTAATGGCTTTGTGTGCAGATTATTCTCTGATAGGAATGCTCATCACTGCCTTAATTTAAAATAAGGACTTTTCCTTCCCTTCCCATGGGCCTTCATCCAACTAACTGATGACAAAATACAGGTGAAACAGATGCTGTGCAGTTCCCTCTAATCCTTAGGAGGGAAGCTCCCCAGGAGCTACAAGCACCCCTGCAGTATAGGAAGCATGTACCACTGTCCACCTCCAAGAGTGCAGCAACCTTCAAAGCCTTCCCACTGGGGTTTCATGAAAGCTGGATTCCCTGGAAGGAGTGAGAGCTGAGATCCTGCTGGCCTGCCCTGCCAGCATGTGAAAGTTACTTTTGTGCAGTAGACAGGGGACTGAAGATCTGAGCAAGCTTCGGAGGTGGCCAGCAAACATCTCTCACACTTTGAAGTTGTTCTCACTGCACCCAAAACTGCTAATGGCTTGGAAGCTTTCAACCCCCTTACCAGACCTGCAAAGGCCCACCTTGCATACCCATCAGCATCAGACTCCAGTCTGGACACTTTCAAAGCACCTCCCTACAACTCTAAAAGACCATACCGAGGTATTCAGGCAGGACAGGGACTCTGGGTCCTGGTTTTTTTTTTTTTTTACAAAATGGGAAGGTTGGAAACTCCTTACTGCATGAGCAGTGCACAAGAGGCAAGTCAGTAGGTAACAGTGCCCTTGTACTTTGCATATCTGAAAGCAAGTAAGGTTCGATGCCCTCCTACCCTCACTGCCAAATAAAGATTGGTAGTAAGACAAGCGTGATACCACCATTTCCAGATTCCTGGTCAGAGGAGACCTGGGCAGCCTGTTTTCCCACAAAGCCTGGAAATTCCCTTCCCAAGAGATTTAGTAACACATAGTAACACCAGCTACTAAAAGCTGCTTAGAAGCTGCCTGTAGAGCAATAAAGCCAGTGTATTGCGACAGACTCCCATCCATCCCCTCCTGCAGACACACCAGGGCACTGCACAGGAACAGCCTCGGTGGCATTCCAAGTAAGCCTCTACCTTCTCAAAGCCAGCACAAGCGAGACTGTTTTATCACTCAATCACAATTTTTCATCAGGAAGGAACAAGGATTGAGAAACACAGTAGCAAATTAACCCTTAACCCACATGAAAGCACAGATACCAGCAGGTTCTACCTGCTTAATCAACATCCAAAGATGGAGAACTGGACACATGTCCCTCCCTGGGCAACCATCCCAACTCCCCTACCACCAGAACTGAGCAGCAGTAACCTGAGCATGAACCGTTCCTTCCCCCCACCCATTCTCTTCCCCAGCTCCAGGAACAGGCTCAGCCAGGGTGGTAAAGGTGTAGGAGGGAAGATTTCACATTTCAGCCATGTTGCTTGACCCAGAGGGCATTCAAAACCTTGTTTATTTTCTGGGCTAGGGCACAGAGGCTCATTGTGGATGTACTAGGTTTGGTGATGAAGTGATAGAGGAGTCTCAGCTTGTCTCAAGCACAGAACCTCTCCCAGCAAAATCAAACAGGTCGATGAGTATCTTCAGCTAAAACAGCCTAGACAGGATCCAGAACAACATCTGTCCTGAACAGGAGAATGTGGTTAGGTGGGGCTGGAAACTTTCAGAGACAGGTACCAGGAGCCCTACTCTCTCCTGTCTGAGACCATCGCCCTGAGACCCCGAGGAGCACAAAGCTGGGCTAAGCTCCATGGACCATGCTGGAGGGCCACAAGAACAATGCTGAGGCTGTGCAACAAAGCCTCGTTGCAAGGGTGGCATTTGTTGCCTCTATGTCTGCGTGTGGCCACGCACTGCTTTTCACGTAAGCCAGCAAAACGCAGCCTTTCTGTTGCCTGAATAGGAGCAGTGACATAAGCCCTCAGCTGAACACAGCTGCGGGACAAGTGCCAGCACGGGTGCGCTCCAGCAGAGTGCCCACACGGGAAGCTGGAGGCCCCTCAGTTGGCTAATGGTGCTCATCAGTTTGTGCCAACCCCATCTCTGCCTCGCAGCCATACACTGACACATCCAGAGGAATGGCAACAGCTACCAATGTTCCAAAACTTGCTGGCAAAGCCTTCCAGCATTCCCACAAACACGAGTTACTGCAGGTGCAAGAAGGTTCAGTCCTTTCTATGGGGACAAAGTAATTACAGATCTGAGCCCCTCCTATCGGTGCATGCAGCTCTGAGCACCGGGGGCATATGAAGCCCTGGCAGGAAAGCGTGGCCAGGCAGAAGTTCTGCCCAGACAGCTGTGCCACCTTCACCAGGACACCGATGAATGCAGTAAGGGAGCTCTCCACTGCACCTGTCCCGGTGTGTGGCTGTTGAATTGGGTATAAACGGTTTGGGGGTTTTGTTTGGGTTTTTTTTGGCACCTTCACTCAAACCAGAACTGCTGGTCCCGACCAAGGCCTATGTGACTGCAAGACCTTGAAGGGACACCAGGAGGTAAAACGAAAGATAAGGTGTATGTCCCCAGGCACGATCTGCCTAAAAGCGGGAAAGGCACAGCCTGAGCAAGCTGAGGGAGCACAAAAACCAGGAGCCCTTTAGCCAGCCCTCACTGATTTTCCCCGTGAGGATAACACACCCTGTGATCCCCCTGTTATTTGAGAATTCTCAGGCATACCGTCCTGCAGAGCTCGGCGAGAACAGAAAAGGCCACACAAACTCAGCCTCGGTCCCTGTCTCTCCCTCCCCTGGAAGAGAAGAGCCCGTATTGTTCGCCGGACAAAGGTGAGGGGAGCAGCTGGTTTCGGGCTCAGCCATGAATGGCCAGGTCAGGAGGGCCTGGGGCAGGTTTTGGGGAGCCTGTTCAAGGCGGGCTCCATTTACAGCACAATGGGCTGCACACAGCCCCCGAGGCAAGGTTACCTTTCGCAAGCCATCCAGGGGGTGGATGGAGATTCCTCAGCCACTGCTGGCATCTTCGCCCCCCACCCTCCTTGAGAGATAAGAGGATTGAAGCTGAGCTGACACATAATTAGCACCCCGAGCAGTCCGGGCTGCGCGCTCAGCCCTGCCCCGACCGGCACAGCCCCGCACCCTGCCAGCGCCCAGGGGTGCGCAGCGCTCCCCATGGGCGCCACCCGCACCTCCGCCAGCTGCGGGGCCCACGGGCTTTGGGGTCGGGGAACAGCTGGGACAGATGTGGGCTGGCCGCGAAGGTGGGTCCGGCTTCACCGCGTGACACACGGCGAGGGCTGGTGGCAATCGCACTCGGGGACACTCCCCGCCGACCTCGGTGTACGTGAAACTGCCTGCTCATTCTTTTGGGAAAGAGAAGGTCACCAAGGTGGCAATTATTATTTTATTAATTAGGGAGGGATGAGGGTGTTCCAGGTCTCGAGATGAGACAAGGGGTATTGAGAAAGTAGTACATTTGCTTTAACCCCTCGGGGTGTCAGCCTAAGTTATCTGCCCCAGCGCTCTAGAAACAGCCCTCTGCGAGGCTCCAGCTCAGCTTGAGCACCCGAATGACCCCCAGCCAGCCAGGCTGATATCCCAGTGCCACCCCAGCCAGCCCCGCTGATACCCCAGTGCCACCCCAGCTGCAGCTCCTGCCTGCACCACATGGCTTCGCCGTCCCAGGACAAGATAAGAGACCCAAAGATTATCTTGGTATACTGGCCTGCCTAAAAACTTCAGGCAGTGCTACCTGGGCAGGAGGCCAGCTCACCTGCCAGCCCTCAGCTTAAAAGCCCCACGGGAGCAGCAGCGACTTTCCCAGAGAACAAAAGACCAAAACAGTCAAAGGCAAAGAGGAGCCGTGCTCCAAAAGCCCGCTCCGGCCACGCTGCTGAGCGCTGCTGCCGCTCCGCCGTGCCCAGCGAGGGCAGCCCAGTCCCTGGCTGGACCTCCACAGCCAAAAGCTCTTGCTCGCAAACACGGCGCTTTCCGGAAGGCACGTACAGAATCTCACCCTTCCTCCCCCCGGGACAGTTTTGGGGGGGACGGGCAGTGGGCAGGGGGATGTGGGGCAGCTCCGGCTCCCGCCCGAGCACTGCCCCTGGAGCGGGGAGGCGGCACTGCCGAGAGTGCCCAAAGGACAGTCACCGGGGAGTGACCCTCAGCTCCGGCGGGGAACCCCAAGAGACACGCATCCGACCCCCGACAGGATGAGGAGTCATGACAGGGATAGGGGACCCCGAGCCCTGTACCTTCAACTCTGAAGGGACAGGCTGAGTAAATTCTACGGGACAGAGACCGTGAGACCCGACAGCAGCGGCGGCATGCCCAACGCGACAGGTATCCGGGCGGGGGCGAGGGGACGACGACGGAGACAGGACATTAGACGTGCAATAGGACTGGCAAACCCAGTTCAAATAGTTCAGCCTGAACTTCGACGCGACCGACACCGACGCGGGGCAATGACCCTGCGGGACTGGTCCCCTCCGCCCCGACCGAGGCAAGAGGCTCTGGGGCGGAGGGGACGGCCCCGACGGGACGGACCCCGACACCCTCACCTGCTCCCAGCCCCAGCTTACCCTCCAGTTTGAGCAGCGAGTCGTACACCTTGCACTGGATCTGCCCCGTGCTCTGCATGGCGCACGACATCCACAGCCCCTCGTAGAGCGCCTGGGCCGTGACGATGTTGTCCCCCGCGTAGGATGCCATCTTCCACTGGGGCATGGCGGTGCTGATGATGATGCCGACCCAGCCGAGGAAGGCCATGACGAAGCCCAGGAGCTGCAGCCCTCCGCTGGCCATGTCTGCGGCAGAGGGGACGGACAGACAGACGAACGGACGGAGGGCGCGCGCCGCTCTGCCCCGCGCGCTGCTCTGCCGCCCGCGCGCCGCCCCGCGCGCCTCTTGAACCCGCGCCCAGCGCGCCCCCTGCCGGCCGCGCCCCGGCCCCGCCCCGCCCCGCGCGGCCCCGGGAGCGACCGGCCGCCCTCAGGGCCCGTGAGCCCCCGCAGCGGCCCGCCCTGCGGGGAGTGATCCCTTCTGCCCCCGCAGACGGGCTGCCTTGGCACCCCGGATGGTTTGGCGCCTCGATAGGGTGCCCTGGTTGTGCCCGTGGGTCTGCATCCTCTCGAGCCGGGGGTGCTGAGAGCGTTCCCCGCTCGCCTTCCTTGGGACTGGCAGCCCGCTGCTGTCCCAGCCCGCTGCTGTCCCAGCCCGCTGCCGTCCTTCCCCCGCTGGAGCTGTACACCTGGCTCTCCCTCCGTCCCTCCCGGAGCCAGCACAGTGGGCAGCGGAGTGGGGACAGGGCTGTGCCAGTTCCACCTGTCCTGTGTGTGTGACCCCCTTCCCAGCCCCCCTCAGGGCCGCCAGGCAAGGCAGGGGGCATTTCCCCCGGCAGATTCGCTGCCTGGCTCCTGGACATGCAGCACATGCGGGATAACCAGCTACAGGGGAGGCCGGAGAGCAGCCATGGGAGTTATGAGTGCTCTGATTTTGAAGGGCTTTCAGAGAGGCAGCTGTGCAAACACTCATCATCCACGAACAAATCCAAACTTTTGAACCCACCGTTTTAATAAGGACAGTACACCTCTGCATTACTGGGAGAAATTTCACTTTAGTGATTTGCTAAGTTTTATTGAACCAGGGGATTACAGACCAGGAAGGAGTGTCCTCTGTCTTGGGTGTGTGTTTGTCCAGTTACTGTAGTTTCCCTTTCTCCTGCACGAATATTTGAATATTGACACATCCGGACTCATAGCAGGCAAAGTGAGGAAATGATGTCTCCTTCAGAAGGCATGACATGGGCTGGGTGGTGCTGCCTGCCCTCACCACAGGCTGGATGGAGGGGTCCTTCAGCCTGGACCTGCTGTAATCCCAAACTCTGAGATAAACAGGTGATAATTCCTGATAAAGGTCCTGCTGGAGGTAGGGATGGGGTTGCATTGTTTTGACACCGTGTTTTGCTGCATTCTGATGACTTAGGAGATTTTGCTGGAGCTGCTTCCTGAGATTTGCAAACAGACAAACAAACAGACTCATGATTACCTGACCTGTCCTGTGCAATGCCAGGGGGGTCAAAGGGGAGAAAAGCCACTGCAATCTTGCTCCACCAGCCAGAGACAAAGCAAGGCTGGTTTGCTCTGAAAACACTTCTGGCTGCAGGTCTGGTGTGATGAAATCCAACCCAGTTGCCTGGTAGCAAACTTTTCCAGTTATGTCTTTTTTCACTTTTGGAGGATTAGGGAACTGTGATTCTGCATGTGAATAAATGGTGTTTTCCTGTGTTTCTGTGGAGCACAGTTTTATACTTCTGGGAGTGAAGAAGAAGAAAGCAGCAAAGTTTTCTTTGGCAATGCAGAGATAAGAAAGTAGCTGCATTTTTCTGTATTCATGAAGAACTCTGATACAGGAGCAGGGAAACCAGCATGGTGCTGGCTGTTGGAGCTGATTCCTTTGAGGAACATTCCTTGCCTGGTAAAGAGGCAGGGCTGAAACTCATGTGGACCTGAGGAGAGCGATGTTAGGAGTGTCTGGATTTGATTGTTGACATCTGTGGAGTCATTTCAGTCCAACAGTGTCCATCTGCAAAGGAATATGCAGTGTTCCTGGTGCTTCAGAGCACTGAATTGACTGATCCCTTTCCTGACCCTCCTGCCAGCCCCTACCCGGACAGATTGGGCAGCTCCTCACTGACTCCTGCAGTGCAAGGTCAGCTCTGGACAGGGTTAAAAGTCACCAAAACACTTATAGAAGGTTTAGATCCTTTGTCTACAGGCTCTGAGCAGCCAGGAGGGGGGACAAAAACATTCTGTATGGGAAGGTCTTGGACTTTATACTGAACCTTCTAGGAAAGTACAGGGAGGAGTCCTGGGTACCAGTGATCTGGTTGCACTGGTATTGGGATGCACATCAAGACTGATCTTGGGGAAATGCATGCACCAGCATGTGATACAAGTTGTAGCACCCTGACCATGCTACTAGCTCTTAGATGGACTGAAATTCATGGCCACTGTGTCCTTGGGGATTTTTGGCTTAGGATTTATCTTAGAATTTATCCTGGTGGCACTCTGGGGACAGTTTGTGCCAAAACTGTAGTGTGAGTCTGCTTGCTCATACTGTAGGACAGCATTTGTGCTCAGTGTCTTCCTCTTCCAGAAGGACATGGAACTTAGACTGGAGACAGCAATATTCTGTGAGGGTTACTGTGGGATTGCAGCCTACACCTGCCTGGACATGGATGCTGTGCTCCTGAGGGGCTGTGCAGCCATCCCCATTGCCCATTGCTCCTCTGTCCCTGATGGTGCTGCACTGGGCAGTGCTACTGTGGTACAGAGTGGCCTTGGGTCAAACAAAGCCAATGAAAGGCAATAAGGACACACATCCATGTGCTCTCAGACCTCAGACCAAGTTGCCATTGCTTCTTTGACCACTGTACATCCCTGACAATCTGTACACAGAGTTTACACAGTCCCCTCACGCACAGTGCCAGCCTCACAAACACCCAATTTGTATTTTGCTTTCTAGGGACGATTTGAGGTTGACACTTTTTATTCATGTTTCATGAAAGATTTCAAAACCCAGAAACTATTTCTGTGGAATCATCACAAGGAATTTACATAGCAAGATAAACACTGAAACTCCACTTTTCCCCTTCATCACTCATCAATGTTCTCAGTGCTCTGGAATTTGCAGTGGATTTTACAGTATCCCTAAGAGCACCTAGTCTCCTCTTCTGAACTTCCTTCCTTTCTTTGAGTCATGAAATATCTGATTTCTTTTCTTGGATGATTTTCTGCTCTGCCTCAATGGGCAAAATAAAACCTCTTTTTACTCATAATCACTGTCTTTCCTCCTCTGCCTGAGGTTCTTTTGTTGTTTTTTTTTTTTTTTTTTTTCCTATTGGAACTCCCAAAGAGTTTTCACTCTATTTTCACCTAGTTTTTATATCTGACTTTTGGGAAATACCATTCCTTCAGATCATTAATCTCGGCTGAAAAACCTGGGTTTATCCAAGATGTTGCAATCTCCTCTGTATTCTTTAGGCTAAAGGTACTCCCCTAGTGACAGTCCTCAGTGATTGGCCTGCTCTTAAGTAAACATGCAAGTTGAATTTTTGTCCTTTACAATAGCATGACCAAGTGAGAAGAGGCGTGTGTACAGACAGTCCCTGAAATCAAACTGGGATGTTTCTGTCTGCAGGTAGAGAGATTCCTCTAATTGTTCCGAGAGATTGCCCTCGTGTGCCACAGCCCTGGCTGCACCGGCCAAATGCTCAACGCCTTGGTCATGTCACTCCCTTGGGGGGTGTGAGTCAGAGAGCAGCCTCAGCGCTGTACTCAGCAGAGATCTCAGCTCTGTGGGTAGTAAACGATACCTGTTTCCTTTTCTGGCAAAAACAAGCTCCAACACTTGCCAGGACTTGCAGGTGAGCAGCCTGGTTTCCTCTTCTCTCAGACATTTCTCGGGGAAGGTCTCACTGTGCATGCCTGTGTTTGGGAAGCACGGGCTCGCGTGTGGTTCTCTGTCCTTGCATACACTAAAGCTTGCCTCCAGACTCCCCTGAATTCACCCTTGAGCTAAAACTCATGTATAAGGCTAAACATCTGAGTGTATGTTATTGTAAGGATGGGCAGGTGCACAGAGCAGCAGGTGTGCAGAGCAGGCACAGCTGCATTACTCTGGGTTCAGGGTGAAGGCACAAGCTTCACAACTGGACCAGAAAATGGGAATGGCCAGTCAACAGCACCTCCAGCCCATGTTTCTGGTGGCAGCTGGTTGTAGAGCCAGGAAATAATGCAAGAACAGTGACCCTTCCCCAAAATGCATTATAGCATGCCCTGATCCATGTCTGAATAAATCTTGAGCCAGTGCCAGTACTTTAAACTTTAATTTTGTTGACTCGATTTTCCCTCCATAAACTCAGCTGCTTGTTTTTTTAAACTTCTGGCACTTGCATCATTCTGCAGGAAGGAGTTTTGCAGATTTACTCTGTGCTTCACAGGAAAGTGCAACACCTTGTTTCTTTTGAACCCTGTGACTTGCTGTTTCGTTTGAAGTCCCCAAGGTTCTGGAGGAAAAGGGCAGACTGGTAGGACCACATGTGTTTAGCTCAGGTTTACATTGCTTAGAAAAACCTTAAAAATACTTTGTTGTTTATCTGCAAGCTGCTTTTTCTTCTCTCTCTCCCACTTAGTCCTCCATCCGTCCAGGAGAAACACCTCTGCTTAACCTCAGCTCCAAGCTCTGTTTTGCAGGCAGCACCGAGATGTCTTTGCCCAGATTTCAGGAGGATATAAGACCTCTGCAAATCTTCCCTGGGATTAGTCAGGATTGTGTCCAGCCTGGTCTGCAGTGAGAGGCAGACTGTGTTTGACCATGGTAGCAGCTGAAGCAGCCAAAGATCACAGCTTTCAGGGCTAGAGAGGGCAACAGCACAGAGAAAACTTAACCCTTCATCTGCTGCTCCCTCCTGCAGGGCTGCCATTCAGTACAAAGTTTTACAAAAAAGTTGTTGGAGACGACTTCCTTCAAATGACTCCCATTGCCCATAAATCACAGGGCAGTGAATAGCACCAAAACCAGAGTTTTTACCTACACAGATGAATTGAAACCATCACTTCCAGGAGCAATGTTCAGATTTCCTCTTTGTTATTGAAATTTGTGGTTGATGGGGGCAGCATCCATTGGAGGGACTGATGAGACATATTTGATACTGATTACACACAGGGAATATATTCTGAAAGTATGATTTAAAATAGGCTGTAGTGATTATTCATTCTCAAATATTGGGGACAGAAAAAGCATAAACCAATCTATGTTTGGTCAGCAGACATGACCTGGAATTCCTAATCAGCTGGAGATAAACCAAGCTAATAATCAACCCTCTTCTTGCAGTCATTCAAACATTCATATTTTCCCACCAGTTGTTATAAGGTTACAGTTTTGGGAGTAGTTTAATTCCACTCTTCACATGATGGATTTCATCTGGCTGTAGCTAAAATGTGTTTATATGTAACACACTGAAGTTGTGTGGGGCTGGTTGAACTCCTGACTTCTCCTCCAAACCTCTCTCTAGTGAGGGCTCTGAAAGGAATCATGTCTCCTCCCCAGCTTCTCAGTTTTCACCTGTTACCTTTGTTTTTTCTTCTCTTGAATCAGCAACCAACAAATGACTACAGGGCCAGAGACTGTGCCTCAGAATGCCCCAAAAACATTGGAATCCTTCTCGTCTGTAAGTAAGTGGTTTTGGCATGTGTAAAGCTGTACTTTGTGTGTCATTACCCACAGCTCTCAGATCTCAGGGTTTGCCTGTGCAAGGCAGTGAGTTGCCGAGGAATAAAGGTGGTCCTGCACTTGGCTGCTCATGTGTTGTTTCCCAAAGCTATACTGGAAGCTCTAATAGAGATTCCATGGCACGAAAACCAACCCTTGGAGGCCAAGAGATTTGACCTGCATGGTAGGATTTATTTTGTTTTCAGTTTTCCTATTTTAGTATTGTTCTTTCACTGGACATTCTGTACCAGAGGCCAGATAGAAAACAAAAGTCAGACACAATCAAATTCCTGGAAACAATGAGTTTCATAGTACTAGAGAGGTAATGGTGGGAAAAGTAGGGAGTTAAATGTTGTCGATAGAGGGTAGCTTTACATCATATCAACAAGAAATGTCATTTTCAAAATGTATGAAACAAGTCAGGGTGTCATGTTGAGACAGGTGTGGTGAGGCATCTGGGGAAGAGGTTCAGCAGTGATGTGGCAGATGGAAAGTGTGCCCTGTCAGAAGGGTCAGCCACAAAGTGTGGCCACTTTCCCCACCATGTACCGCTAGGAACACGTGAAGCACAGCAGTTCCTGATGTCACAGTCCCAGGGCAGGAGAGAAGAAACAAGGAGAGTAAGTGAGACCCAGGCCGACTGAGAGCGAGGCAGATCCATGTGTGTGTGAGTGTCATGCTCAGTGCATGAGCCATGAGAGATGTGCACCAAGTCCTGGCAAGGTAAAAATCATCCCCGATACTCTTCCCATGGAAGAGTTTTCTAAGTGCATTTCCAGGAGATGGGCTCTGTAAAGACCTAGTCCTTGCCATCTACCCGTCCTGTTTGCTCTCATCATGTTCCTGATGCTTCCAAGGTCTTGGTCATGATCCTCCAAGATAATTTATAGCAAGAATCACTTTTCTACCCAAATCTCACCAAGTGTCCACCAGGAACTCAATGATGGATGGTGCACATGCTCATTTATGAACTTGATGCCCTAGTTATGAAATGGACTTCCTGAGACTGGCAAGAATCTGATCACCTTGAGAATCACCACCGGAAAATTTTTCTCTTTGGAATAACCTCAGGTTGTTCTTGCTGAAATCAGATGAAGGGAGGAAGGAGGCATTGGAATGATATTACAAAGAGATGGGGAGGAGAAAAGATGTCTAATGACTACATCTGAGGTGCTCCACAGGAACTGCTGTTCAGACAGTCCTGAAGACAGAGTTACCTCTGTGAAGTCAGAGTTACCATTTACATTGCCCAACCACTGACCAAGTGAGCCATCAAGATCAAATACCTGTGAGTCTGGTTTTGGGGGCAACCTTCACACCAAGGAAAAGCCCAAGCTGTACTCAGCACTTTAGAAAGATTCTCATCTCAGGGTATGGCTATGTCTCACCGTTTTGTGCCTGGACCACAACCTCTGCCCTTTTCCTAAGCCTTTATGACATCTCAGATAATTAATGCTGGGAAGATAAAGTAATCCAATGTCCTTCCTAGAAAGGCTCTGCCATAAATTCTTGCCAGATTTCTAGATCAGACTGTTGGGGACAATGCAAAGATTAGGAAATTAAGTTTCACATCTTTTTCAGGTTGCTGAACTTAGTCCCTTTCACGTGCTGTTAGGAATTCCTCTGGGGATCAATAAGACCAATCATATTTGTGCTCTCCTTGGACATTGGAAAGATTCAAGATGCGCAATTACTGTGCTGTAGGAAATCTCATGACGTGCCAGAAACAGTTAACTGCTCAGCATCCTCAGAGGTACGATGGCCCCGTACAACCATCTTCCAACAAGCAGTGGTCTCTGAAAATGGAGAGGAGCAGAAGGATGGGATTTGTAAGTATTGACATTCAATGTGGTCAGTCCTCTTTAAGACACCCAAATCAGAGCCAGGTATTTCTGAAGCACTCAGTAGCCCCTGCCATGACACATGTGGCTCGATTTTTCAGTGGGGAGCAGAGTTAAACCCTTAGAGAGTATTTAAATGTGGCTGGTTAAATTCTGATGCCTGCAAGGAAGTGAAACTCTTGAAAAGCCTTGGCTAAGTGCAAGACCCGTCTGCACTGAAATCAGAGCTGTGTGCTGGCAGAGGAGGAGGGAAGGAGTTTCTTCCCTGGACTTTCCAACACACCCTTTATCGCTAGGACTGGGAGAGCACACTGGAAACCCAAGGTCATATTTCAATGCCTGGAGGGAGTTGAAAACCCCAGTTATCTGGCTGGAGGTCAGAGGCTGGGGGTGTTTCTCTCGCAGCTGTGTCCCTGCTGGTGAAACTCTCCCTTAAGCCCGATATACACAGAGGCTTTGCCGATGGGTGTTTCGGGAGCGCTCCGTGAGCCCACGCCCTGTGCTGTTGACAAAGAAGGTGCAAATGGAGCTTTAAGACTGAAAAGAGGGGAGGGATGATCTCCTTTGGGAGAGCGTGGGTGAGGAACAACACATCTTAAAGAACAGAAACTGGGCCCTTCATGAACCGGGACCACCAGGGCAGAATAGGGGCAGGTAAAAGAAAGAGGGAAAGGACATGCTGTGCTTTCTTTTCTTAGTGCACAGAGACACTCCCATGTGGAGGAGAGAGAGGACTGCGAGTGTGTCGGTGCGGAGAGATGGCAGGCAAGTGGGCAGACGCTGATTTTAAGAGAGTCACAGCCCCAGAGCTCTGCAGGGAAACTCCTTGCAGATCCTGCACCCAAACCTGGCCCCCACTCATCTAACAGATCTCAAAACTCTCCTGTGTTCACGGTCTGTGAATCACAGCCGCAACTGTTCTCTCCGAGCCTCAGCTCTTGTCCTCCTGGGCTTTTTATAGCAGACCAAACATCCTGTTACCGAACTGTGCATTTCTAACCCCCTAGTTACTTTCATCCCTTTCTCGATGAGTCTCCTAGAGGGTCTTTTGTCACTCTGATAAGCAGGTTGGTGAGTATCAGCGAGAGGCACACAGGTGTGAAGCGGATGTTTCTTGTGAAGTGAGTCACGGGGGGGGCTGGATTCCAGCCAGGAGAGCCTTGCGGGGCCAAGCACACTCTCGGCCCCTCCCTGCGCTAAAGTGTCCCTGAGGAGCAGCCGCCCGAGCTGCAGACACGACACAGACCCCTTCCACCGCGGCTCCTTTCTCCTGTGCTTCTCTGCTGCTCTGGAGAGTGCTAAATGCCCACGCTGCTCTCCCTCCCCTTCCTGCACGATTGCTACTAGTGGCACAGAGGTTGTGCTTCACTTGCGTTTAATCACCCTGGTATCAGCGCACGGGAAAGTTCAGGCTCATGCTGGGAAAGGCACGCTTGGATGAGGATGACGCCGTAGGGACGTGGCAGGTCATCAACAGCCCCCGGGCTGCCTGGGGACGAGGGCTGTGGACTGGAACTTGTGACATGCCGAGAAAAGGTGTGTCCGATCCACTACCCAGCTCCTCTGCCAAAACACACCTGCGTGCAGCTTGGTATGCAGTGACGGGCAGCGCGTATTCTCTGGCGGCTCCCAGGAAAGCCGAGTGGTCACACACGTTTTCACTGATAGGGATCTTACCACGCCCAGGCACGGAGTCCTGCCCCGGCGCTAGAGAGGAGCGGGACTCCTCGCTCTCGATCTGAAGGCACTTCGCCAGGGCCTCGTTTTCCCCAGCTCTAAAGTGGGGTTAGTAATACATCATTGAGATTACGCGTTTCTCAGGTATGGGATTTCATAGGCAGCCATAAAACGAAATTTATTGTACCGAGGAGAAGATGGTACTTTGAGAACCTGAAAAAACTGTAATGAAACGCTTGTTTTAGCATTTATTGCTTTGTAGTGACTAAAAAAGCTGTTTTAAAGGAGTGTATACAAGCATCATATCTGTGTGTATAATACGCAGACACACACAACCACACACATACAAACACAGTTTTTACTTACCAATCCTTTAAGCTCTCATCTACCAGAACATGCCTTTGCTTTCCTGTTTTCCTTTAATCTTATATATTGCCTGCTTGAAAAATCATAGGCTGCTCAGAAGTCTTACTATTTTCCTTGGGGTTACTGAGCTGAAGCCAAGCTAAATCCCAAGGTTTTGTGACTGCTTGAGCATGGCTGAAGGGGTACATTACACACTACTCTGTAATTTATTTGTGTACACATCTCACATCCAAGGAGCACTGCTCTGGAGCTGAACACACTTAGAGGCCACGGATGGGGGTGTGTGAAGCAGGAAAATGGAGGCGGTACAGTCAGGAGGGAGGAGTGGGAAGGGTTGGGCAGACAAGCCCATGGAGCAGAAGAGCTCTTAGGGAAACTCCTTCCAAAGCTCTCCTCTACCTCCTGAGCCCTTCCTGCTGGACAAGCCCCTGGCCCTGAACACTAGTCACGTCACGGGTTGCTTGCCTGTTTGCAGAGAGGTCTGTATTCCATGCATGAATGCACAGCATCACCACTTCCTTCTTGCTCCAGGCCCTCTGCTACACTGTGTATTAGACACTGAGGAAGTAAAGGCAGAACAACACCCTTCTGTGTTCATGGGACTGCAACCTCAGTGAGGTGTTGCTGCAAAAATGGTTTTGTCAGTAGACTGATGACAACCACCTCCCAAGACTGGCAGTAGTTTCTCTTGTTTCTCCTTCTCTAACATAAATAGCTTGGCTTTAACGGAGAGCACAGACCACCTTGTGTTAATGAGTAATAAAAGCAATCGACCCATGGTGCATTTGTCCCTGAGCTGGGGCTGAGCGTAGTCAAGGTGATAAAACTCTTACATTAGCAAAGTTTTACTGCATTGATACCATGCAGAGTGAGAGCCTGGCAAGGCCAAGCCCTGACAATCAATTATTAGGATACCCTAATGCTTTGGTTACTGTCAAAGCACAGTTAGCATATGTAGTACAGCCTACAAATTCACTGGAAAGCTACCCTGCGTCATGTCAGCCAGGTTTTGGGCTGTACAAAGGCATCTTTGGAGGTTATTTTGGGAGAGCTGTTTTCTGAAGCTGAGGGGACATCTGTCATGCAAGTTAGGAAAGCAGACCATGATGAGAAACTGCTACAGACTTTACTTCAAGAAGATGCTGACTTGATCTAAATAAAGAGTATTAGACATGTACTTTGCCATTTTCTACTAAATAAAGAATATTGTATTCTTTCTAGTAACTACAGCAGATTCTATGGCTGTGTTTGAAGACACAGACCTAAAGAAGGACCAGATATTGGATTGGTCTCTCCACCGGGTGAAAAGCCACGAACCATCTTAATTGTGTTGCACACTCTGGAGCAGCCAGGGAGAACTGGAGGATCCTGACCTGGTCTGATGTCCAGGCCAGGATGCTCCAGAGCCCCAAGCTAGATGCAAATGGCTGGAGCCACTTCCTGCCCCCAGTGACTCATGGCCAGGGAAGCACTGGCATCCTGCTCTAGGAAGGGTCACTCACCTGCCCTGCCCTGCAGGGAAGATGAACACAGGGAGGTGGAAGGAGCTGGGGCAGAAACACATTGCTGGGCATGCGGAAAATAAACAAGGCATCACCAGGACTACAGTAACAGCTGTGGGGAGATGGAGTGAAGCACAGGCAGCACTGGTGCCTCACAAGCTGCCCCCACCCCTTGGTGAAGTTTGCCTCTTGGTCCGACATCCCTGGGCATTTCATGGGCTGGGCTGGAAGAACAGTACAAGGTGCCCATCACACAAGCTTAGAAACACCTCTCTGGCTGTTATCATGGGAGATTTTCACTTTCCACCTCTGTCATACTTGTATTGAGACACTTCCACCATGCACCAAATAAGAGAAAATGTCCCCTTTCTTTCCACTGGGCTTATCCTTTCTGGAAGTGGCTTGCATTTGGGTACAGGACAGAAGGAGAAGGCAATGGCTGTAATACATTTCATATGGCTATAATATATTTCCTGGTTAATCCAGACTCTCTTGCTGTTAGACTCTGGTCTTGACACTGCTAAGGATTTAATGCTGGTTGAGGCTGTCTCAGTTTTTTCAGGCCTGTTCTATCTCACCACACCACTTTTTCTAAGTTGTCACTAATAACAACTGACTAGGGTGCTTTTTAAAAATGGGTGCAGACAGAGGTTAATCAGAACAAGACAAGTATAGGAAGACGATGTGTGTTTTCATACCTGCCTCAGACAAATGTAATCTATATACATATATGTGCTAATGAGAGGTCCTTTATGGGACCTGTGTGGCCACTGCCACGTCCCCATGGGTCAGGACTGTTGAAAACGCAAAGCTACCTTTTTCACAGAAAGCCATTAAGTGAAAATCACGAAGGTTTCTTTGACTTATCCAGACATTTGGATACCAGAAAACTCAGCAGAAAGCATCATATCCACATAACCACATCAAGACCTTCATCTGGGAAAGATGGAAGAAGAAAAGTTCCCCACTTGTCAGCTTCTACAAATGGAATTAAGAAACAGAAAGCAGAAAGCTGAAGCAGCTGAGCCTCCTGCATACCCTGGCTTTGTGACCTGGGACTTTTGTTCTCCACTTAAGCCTCCCAAAGCATGTGCTGAGGACCTGTTCCACAGGGTGACCTCTGAGGAGTAGAGTGAGCCTGGCATCGAGGGTAAAAGTTGTGATCTCTATCAGCAAAACTGTCTCATGAGGTTATGATTGGAATTATACGAGTTATCTATTGTAAGAATAAACTTCTCATTGCTGTGGTATTTGAAGGGGAATCCCAGAGAAGCAGAAGCTTTGAGCAGCGCTGTAAAGGTGCCGCTTGGCTCCATCTGGAGGTGACAGCTCAGATGACAGACACCGCCAGCTCGGGCAAGAAGCTGGAAGCAAAGCTGAACGCAGAGCTAGAGTCTGCTCCTCTGCCCTGTGTTGAATGCCCTGCCCATTCAAGGCAGGTCTTTAGCCTGTCACTGCTTTTCTTTATATTCAAAAATAATGATCAGTGAGGATGCGATGGTTTCTGTGCTTTTGTACCTTTGGGGTGGGAGGAATTTCTAGTCCCCCTCCCCTTTGGTTTTCCTGAAAGCTCTGGAGCCCTGATGGCTTTCTCAGCACTGCATGAGAGGAGATATTAAGAAGCCTCTTACAGAGGCCCCAGCTTCTGCCCCTGGCAGCCTGCGTGACCCCTGCTCACCTGCGGAGTCCAGCAGGAAAACAGAAATTTTCAATCAGAGTAAGCAAGCAGGGAAATTCCAACCAACTGAAATCCTCCAGACTGGCACTAGTCTGAAAACTTCAAGATTTCCACATGGGAATTGTACTCATGCCATAAACAAATTGAGGCCTAGAGCATGAGAGGTATCAAGGTCTGACTTAAACTCAGAATGTAGAGTTCTGTATCTGGGATGGTGGGGAATATTGGCTCTGAAGGCCCATGACTGCTGCCTTTCTCTTTTCCTCTCTGTTGACATTTCTGCATTGAACTAGATCATCACTGCACCAGAGACCAACAGGGTAACAACCAAGAGTCCTGGGATCTACACCAAGACACTTAATAATTGCTCCCTGCTAGGGCATAAACCATTGAACAGGAATAAATATGTGTGTGTGCACATGAGAGCTCCTCTCTGTGTCCCTCAGCAAGGCTCAAGACTTCTGCCCTGGACAACAAGTTTTGATTCTTTTTTCTAATCCCTATTTTGACAAAACCTGCCATGATACCTGCCTCCCCTGCCAGCCCAGGGCTGCAGTTACCTGCATGTCCCTTCTGCCAGCCCCATTTCTCTTCAGTCAGGCATGACAAGAGCGGTAGCGGGGCAGGGCGGATTGGCTGCAGCAGCTCTCACCCTCCTCCTGACCCCTGGCAGGTGAGCACTGCCCTGCAGCCATCACTACCAGATGGCACCTGCACAAGAGAGGAGGTCCTGCTCTTGATAGTCACTGCTGGGCATCTGGCACACTGACACTCTGTCTCTACCCCAGCTTTAGGAACAAGGCTGGGCACCGTTGTTCGCACTCCCCTGGATGTGCTGAGCACCTGCTGGCATGAAGTTTTTCCTCCAATATGTGGGCTTCTTTTTTGCTTTTTTCTCTGCTGCATTTTTGATAATATCTACCTGGACAGACTGCTGGATGGTGAATGCTGATGACTCCCTGGAGGTAAGACTGCGGTGAGGAGAGCCTGATCACCAAAACCAATGTGTGCTAGGAGAGTTTGTTCCTGGTATCATTGCTCCACTGCACTCTCATGTTCTTTCTCCCTGTTGTGCTGGATGAAAGTGGATGAGAATGAAAATTACTGTGGCAAGAGCAGGAGGAAAGTGGTATTTTGTGAAATTCTCTTTGCCAGACTCTTTTATCCAGACTGTGCTCTTACTCAGTAAGTTCAGGAAAGATCTACAGGCTCTAGTTTTAAATGTGCATGAATTTGAGAAGAGTTATCCTGTACCTCCAGCCTGCATGGATATTTTGAAGATGTTTCTAGTTCTGTAGTTCAGCCTTCTTGGTGGAGACATCCAGCATGCACAAGTGTGCTCTTCAAGTCTTTTTCTGACCAGCCATTGACCTACAGGGCTACCAGAAATTTAAGGGGAGCATGGGGACTCAATATCTCCTGGAACTCATGTGGACAGTAACACTCTCATATTAGAGAAGAGTATTGGCAAAAGGTAATTGCAAACAAGGGAGCAGATTGCTGCTTACAGGCAAGGTGTGCCCCAAAGACTCCAGGCCCAAAATCACCACTGTTTCTCCAGCACTCAGTACTGCAAATTTGTAATTTTCTTCCCAGCACAGCCAGTCATTTCTGTACATTTAAGCTGCAGGTCCACAGTGTAGGAATCTGCTTTCTGGCAAATTAGATCATTTAGACAGTGAAGGTGAAACACCTTCCAGGACAGAAAGTTTGACTGAATTTATCAGGAAGAAACTTTCTATCTGCTATCCAGCATATGAAACCATGAGCTCCTCTGTGCTCAGTGATTGCAATGCAGCATTTAGCTGTAGCACGTGAAGGGGTGAATTATCCAAGGAAAGAAAGATAAAACTAATTACAAGAAAAACTTTTTTTTTTCTTTATTCCACAAGAAATCCTGGCACTCTGACTGTGAGAAACCCTGAAAGGTGAATGAATGTAAGTGCTGAGATGATGATCCAATGCAGTGCAGTTCCTGGTGATCAGCGTGTCTGCTCAGTGAGCCTCATTTCAGGACAAATAGAGTGCATCCAGTGATGCTGGATAGGATCTGACTCTTCATTTGGGAGATATTTCAGATTCCTTTCTGGAAGTACTTAGATGAAGGTACCAGTATACTCAGAAGAGCCAAGGGAGTCCAATTGTGGGGAAAACCAGATGAGAGAAGCCCAGCTTCTGAGCGAAGTGAGTCCAGTTCAGAGCTGGTCCATTACCTTGAGGCTGTGTAACCTTGTCTTCCTGGCGCAAAGGCACCTGCGATGGGCTGTCCGAAGTGCTCCATTAACACCCAGTTTGGTCATTAGCAACCACTATTCTCACATTCCGGCTCTGAGTGTGAATACTAAATAATGGAGCAAAACGCCCCCAGCCTTAATACCTGACCACTGATCTTAATGACCCTAATGACTCACTGCCTCTCTAAATAGGGAACGTCCACGGCCAGAAAGGCTAGAGTCCGCAATGACTCTTGTTTTCAGCTGGAAAAAGGGTAAGTTAGGCAACTTTGGCTCCAGAAGAAGGGAACTCCATCCTTCCCCAGCTGCTGGATCTTGGCTGGGCTTTGACCCTGGCCCCCTGCAGCTGGGGAGGCTGAAGCCCTCACTGTGGTCCCACTGGAGAGGAGCATCCCAGGAAGAAGAGGCTGGGAAGTGCCCGGAGCAGCCAACTCCAGGGAGGCTGCAGGGGCCCTGACTCAGCTTTCACAGCCCCTCACCTCCCTTGAGAAACAACAGGTTACAGAGAGTTAAGTTAGTGACTCCCTGTGAAGCATCAAGACAGGGCTGGGTCAATTTTTGCGGTAGTTTGTAGTGGAAAAAGCCCATAATCTGCTTCTCAGCGAGTGCTGTATTGTGTAGACAGTCCCTCCCTGTTGCAGGTGGATTATAAATACCACCACTACTGTTAAAAGCTGCCTGTTTTACTCTCAAGCTGGGCTTGTAATCATTGTCTGCTGGCACCTTCTCAGAGTGCGGTAAAACACCGTGACTAACATCACTTACGTGTTTGTCTTCTCCGCTTTCCCCAGAAGGAGAAGCGTGTGCCTGTTCTGTAATTTTCCTTTTTTTCTGTGTGAGAATTATTTTAATATTAATTATACATTATGAATAGGATATAATTATCTGTATTACAGTCATTATGCAGTTCATGTTTTACATGCATACTTGTGTTAGGGAAAGCAGGTCGTGGCAATGTGTTTTGCAATCGGAGTGGGGGATGAGGAGCATGGCTGTGATGTTTGGCTGCTCTGGGAGTCCTCAGCTGCGCCCAGGGAAGCTGGAGCACATCTACTGTAGGGGGAAGAGAGGTGATGGGGAATTAGTGCTACCAACATGAGGCAGGAGTCCAGCCATGGGATGGGGAAATCCATGTCCCCACATGATGCCCCATGCCCTGACCCCTGTCCCCTTGACAGCAGAGAGTTCCCGTGTGCCTGAAGGGCTGTGCTGTCAGCACAAGGGAAGATGCTCAAGGGTGGCTTGGGAGCAGATTAACAACCACAAGGATCAACGGTGCACAAAGCAGAGGGGAGCAAGTGTTGGCCCTTGGCAGCAGATACCAGAATAGCTCAGCAGCAGCTCAGGGAAGCTACAGGTCCCCATAGTGACACCTGTTCCTATCCCACCTGCACCAGGCAATAGGACAATTATCCCTGGCTGCACACGGGCTGTGTGGAGATGGGCTGGCTCCTGCTTTGCCCATGCTGGCTGTAGCAGGAGTAGTGATAACCGAAACATCCCAAGAAACTAAAAACATTAAACAAGTTTTTGTTAGTCTGGGAAGGGGGTTATTTCACAAGCTAGGCCATAACTGTTGTGCTTAAGACCTCTGTTTTGCTTGGAGCATGACACAGCCTGGAATCCTGTTAGTCTCCTTATAAATAATTTAGATGTAGATGCTGCTTGTAAGATTTAAGGAACAGTAATAATATCAGCAAGTGAGGAAGTAAGTGACATGATTAGCTGAATGCAGAGTAGTATAAATAAGCCTATGGTGGTTTGGGAGGAAAGAGAAATTACATAAACACAAGTGGAACAAAATGTAATTTAATAAAAATATGCTAATTTCAAGCACAGCCTGAGCAGTGGTGAGTTAAGACAGAGGAGGACCTGCAACTGCATTAAGAGGGCCATGGTAAAAATACATTGAATGTAAACACGGCAAATTGTTTTATGAGACTCTGTTCTCTTGAAAAGCACAGAATCAATTAAATTAGTTTTTTCCATCACTGCTTCTCATTTTTCATTGTATTTTTCATTAAATATGCCCTGAAATTCTCAGAAATGTTGAGCACGTCTCATCTTCATGAAACAAAACATGTAGATTATTTTCATTCAAATGTAAATAGTATCTCTTCTGCCAGTCTGAAGCAGCGAGTCATTTTTCCTCACCTTTGATCCAGACAGCAGTATCACAGAGGAGGTGCACAGCTTGGCTCAGACATTGTGTTGTGGAGAAAATATTACTGTTGGCTACAGACCTCAGTACATCCTGAATAAGACTTCATTATGTGTCCGAGATATGTTATTATCTGCTTTGTGATTTACACTGTGCAAGAAAAATGAATTTGTTGCATCATCCAAGCAAGCCTGGTCCCCTTCCCCTGCGTGAAACTCATTTGCTGGAAGAGTTTCTCTTTCCATTAACTGCAGCGGGTGTCGCTGGCAGAAGTGGGCGGGCTGGAGTCCAAAGCTGCGCTGACATTAACTCTGCTCCTCGTATGAGCAATTCCAGGAATATTTTAAAGGTGCCTGTTGCCATATTTGCATTGGTAATGGAAACGCCTCCCGTATTAAAGTGATTTATGGAAGGCTGGGCTGGGAATGGTATCTACGGCTCGAGGACAGCGGAGATGATGAACCACGATGCTGCTGCCTCGTCTGCCCGCCCCAGTCTGGATGTCTCAGTGATGACTGTGGCTTGGGCACGTGTGGTCCCACGGCTGGCAGCACAGTGGGAGCCCCAGGGCCGGGATCAGCACCGGCTGCCTCTGGTTTTCCAGCCTGTGTTTACAGCTGAGTCATTTGGGGGCAGCCCTCCCTGGGTGTCTGCAGAGGGGCTCACATCCAGACTCCTCTGCACTCCTCTCCCACTCTCTCAGCAGCTCCTCTTCCATCAGGAGGATGGTGTAAGGAAGGGGAGCACACGCAGCAAAATCTCGAGTTGTCTGGTCCATGGCCCTGCCCAGCTCAGCCTAGACAAGAATTTGGCAATGAGTGAGCAAACCTGCTCTTAGATCTTTCTGGTCAGCCACCCCCCCAGCTCCTCCCAGGAATTTCCTTAAAAATTTTTATCCTTACTAGTAGGCAAGGGTTTTTTTCCTAAGGTCTAGTCTGAATTTTTTTGCTCTAAAGTAAAAACATTAGTAGGGGTATAGAAAACATTGTCCTTTTCCTCCATGCTTCTGCTTATTCTCTTCAAGCTAAACACTCTGATTTACCATCATTGTAACTGGACCAGGATTTCTGTTGAAGGGATAAGATGACCACCTGCTGCATTGGTGGATATTTTAACCTATGGTCTTTTTTGTCCTCTCAATCCACAGGTGAGTACAAAGTGCCGTGGCCTGTGGTGGGAATGTGTCACAAACGTTTTTGATGGGATCCAAACTTGTGATGAGTACGACTCCATCTACGCCGAGCATTCTGGTATGTAAGAGTCAGAGATGTTTCTGCAAGTGGTGGGGACACTTGAGTGTAGACTAAGAGTATCTGTTCTACTCAGTGACAGATAATTAGAGGCATGTTTCTTTTCTCAGTCAGGTATTACTCTTTGGGGAAGCTGAGAAAAGCTGAATGTCACCCTGATTTTCTAAGACTTTGCTAAGCCTTCTGATGTCTGCATTCTTGTAACGAACTTTCTCACACACAGTTCTGTAAACAACTTATGTTTTGCATTCTTTCATGGAGGAGGAGAGAATTGATGGACTCTTGGTCTGTCCAGTGTCATTGGAGAGGTGGCACTGTCACCCTCCAATCCACTGTCACTTTTGGAAAACTATAAATGTTGGAGTCAGAAAATAAAGGTCCCCTTTTTTTGTTCACCTGGAGAGCAGCAGTGTCCGTGTCGTCTTTTCGTGTCGTATTACGACACTGAACACCAGAAAAAAAATGTTTGTGGGATCTGACCCCATTACCTGCCCACATTTCCATTCCTTATGCACTGGAATAATCTGCTTTTGTCCTGCAGTGAAGCTGGTGCTGACCCGAGCTATGATGATAACAGCAGACCTCCTGTCAGGATTTGGATTTCTCTTCCTGGTCCTGGGACTGGACTGTGTGAAATTCCTTCCCGATGAGCCGCTCATCAAGCTGCGCATCTGCCTGGTGGCTGGGGTTATGTTGCTCCTTGCAGGTATTTCCCCACTGTGTCCCCATTCTGTAGGACACTCTTTAGCAAAGTGGGGAAGCATTAAAAGCCTTCTTTTATTTTGGTTGGTGATTTTCTGTAGGAGGAAGGATCTTTAGTTTATTTATTTGTGTAATGCAGCTTCTTCTGTTCACCACCTGCCTCAAACAGCATGTAGTTGAGTTTATCTGCTTTCAGTTCATGTTTTGACCAGGTGAGTTGGCTTTGAGTTGACTGACTTCCATTTCTGGCTGTTTCACTGTGGAGGCTGTTGTTACAGCAAAGAGACCTTGCTGTAGGTCTCTAGACCAATTGCTAAAAGACTTGAAAGTCCTGGCATCCTGGTTTGGTTCCTGGCTCTGCCACATATTGTGTGACCTTGAGCAAGTCACTTAGCCCAAAATCTCTGCAGATGATCTCTAATAAAAGGATAATAACATGTCTGTCCCTTCTAGGTGATAAATACCCAACTGGCTGAGGTGCTTTGTTGTTACAGCCACTGGGAGAATTTTAAACACAAAAATAAATAGCCAACTACGTACCAAATAATATAATTTGACTTCATGCCAATATCAAGCAGCTATCTCTTCTTCAGTCTAAGCAGATTTAATAACTCACCCCAGCCACTGGGAGCACATGTAAAACATGTTGAGAGGCTCTTTTAAACATCTTCCAATTCACTTCTCAAAGTTTGTCTGAAAAGCATCATCAAAGTTCTGAAAATCAAAACAGATCAGAAAATTGAATTCTGGAGAGACAACTTTACAAGCAGCTGAGAGGGGAGGAACTTCCTGCCTTTTGCTGCAGAAACCTGAGTGCTGCCAGTGTGCTGGAAGTGTGTCTGAGTGCCAAGCCAAGAGGTGCAGCCTCTGCCTGGCAGCACAGGACATCAGCAGGAGCCAGGGTGAATCCACCGAAGACAGCACGGATGGGGGTCAAACCCTGCCGTCCCAGGAAGGTCTTCCCACCGTGAAGTCTGCCCTAACAGACAGCAGCAGCAGCTTTAGATCTGATCCCCCATAGTTCTGAGTGTGGCCCCTCTCTCCCACCCTGCAGGTCTCCCTGGCATCACGGGCTCCGTGTGGTACGCCGTGGATGTCTACGTGGAGCGCTCCTCTCTGCTCTTCCACAACGTGTTCCTGGGCATCCAGTACAAGTTTGGTTGGTCCTGCTGGCTTGGCATGGCGGGGTCACTTGGCTGCTTCTTGTCTGGGTCCCTGCTCACCTGCTGCATGTATCTCTTCAGAGGTGAGGAGGCATGGCTGAGGCACAGCTCAGGGACAGAGGCATTGCTCAGGGTGTGCTACAGGTGCACAGGGTGGGGAAAGTCCTTTGGCATGGTTGCTCATGCCCAGTGGCGATATTTTCAGCTGTAAAATGGGAATAATCTTAGGCAGCTCTAGAAAGCACATCAAGGTCTTCATGTGAGCTGAGGTGTAAGGATGACATAAAGCGTGTTGTTATTATGTCACATCTTGGAGTGTTGCTTTCCCTGAATAATGAAACTTTGCAGCTGAAAGTCACCAAGTACTCATTAGCAGTTCCTATTTCTCCCCCTGTGCCTCACAGAGACCAGTTCTGGAAGATTCCACTCTGCCTACTCCTTGAGGAAAGGCTATTCCTCAGCTGCGACCGTTGTAACAAACATGCATTTGCCATCCTCGCAAACAGCCACCTCCAAAATGTATGCAGTGGACACAAGGGTGTGATGAGGAGGTAAGTGCTCCAGAAAGAGCTCTGCTTTAATTTGTAGTGGATTGCACAGAGACTCAAGCTCTTGTGGTTGTGATACAGATGCAGTTGAATTTCAAGGATCTACTGTATGCTACAATTATGAGAGCTTCAAAATACCTTTCTTTCAAGAAAGTAAACTCTGAGAAGATCCTGCTTTCTGGAATCCTCTTGACTTGAGTGCTGAGGCCACTTGTATAAGCACAGACTGAAATCACCAACACAAACTCTTTTCAGCATTTGTCTCAACACTATTGGTGGAAGTGAGATAAACCAGCCATTCCTGAATCAGAGTGCAGTGTTCTGCATGAAGCCCCCCACACTGCAAGATGGATCTGTTCCATGTCTGGCAACGTGTCAACAGAGTGTACAAAGGAGAAAATCCTGGCAAAGGGAGGGACTGACTGCCTGACCAACATCTGGACCCTGTGCACTCAGTAGGGGGGTCTGCCCCTCTTACAGGCAGCTGGGGAGCTTTTCAAGAGATAAGAGCTGTGTTAAATATCTGACCATCTCTTTGGTCCATGAGTCTGCACTGAGAAATGATTGTAAATGCAGGTGCATTCTTCCCTGAAAAATACAGTCCTTCTCAGTCAGTGTTAAAAGGTACACTACTAAACTCAGTGAAATCTGGAAATTGCCGGCTTCATTCTGCTTAATAAAAACATTGCTTGGACAAAGTGAGTGAAGATCCAAAATCTGAACTGGTGCATTACAATATATCTACATTAACTAGAAGCTAGGATAAATGATAATTGTTCCTTTCCAGCAAAAGGTATTTAAACCTAGTTCAGGACTGCTGTCCCTGGCTGCAATCCAGGCTGCCATAGGCTGGGTAAGGTTAGGGCATCAGCCAGCTCTTCACTAGGGTGAAACCCCTGTATGGCTTAACATGTTCCCTAAGGATGGATGTGAACATTTTTCATTCCTTTAATAGAGAGAGAAGCTGAGACAGAGTTTTCTTAGAGTTGGTAGGAACTGTCCAAATTCAGTCCTTTCTGACCATGGGCACCACACCATATCATGGCCACTGAGGGTTGAGAAAAGTCTCCCAGCACAGAGATTTTTCTGCTTAGGGGCAGTGGAGAAACAAAGCTGGAGTCTCAGCTGGGTGTGCACAGCTGTGGGTGCTGAAGCACTACCAGAGGATGGGGAGGCTGGATTTCCTTCTCCCAGACAGTATGAAGTGAAACTTTATGTTATGTGGGCCAGAGGGAGATGGGCTGGCTGAGGTTGGAGTACCCCAAGCAGCACTTCTGATAACTCCCATGATGGAAAATGAAGGGCTGAGTCCTCTGATGGGTTCCTGGAAGCAGCACCTTGTGCTGCAGCACAGAGCTGACCAGCAAGGCCAAAACATAACCCAGCCCTGACATGGCTCCAAGTCGAGAAGGACCCAGGGCCTAGAACAGACAGGACAACAGCAGGTCCATATGGCTCTGCTGCAGGCCCAGGCACCTCCACAGGGCTCAGAGCACAGCACAACCATCTCAGCAAGAGCCCTGGTGGCAGCTCTGCTGCCCAGGCAAGGGAGGCTCGTGCCTGCAGAGTTCGTGCTGCTTGGGCTGGCAGACGTTTATGTCAGCCAAACTGGGAGCAGGTTACTGCCAACAGATGAGCTATATCAAACAGATGTAAACACAGTAGGAGGGGTGATGGAGGCTTTTTTACAAGGTCCTGAGAGACAACGAGTACAAGAGTTATGAGCGATGTGATGAATTCACAGATTGTACCAAGAATGCACAAAGAGATCTGGAGGTGACAGGAATTTGTGTCTGTTTTTGCAGGAAACTGCATTCAGAGCTAGCTTGGTGGTTTTTTGTTTGTTTGTTTGTTTTTTGTTTTGTTTTGTTTTAACTGTTTTACAGCCCCATCAGAAATGTGTTTTCTGTGAGTCTTTGGGGCAGGAGAGCTGACACTGCTGATACTCTCTGCCAGGGCAGGGGAACTCTGGGAACATTTTTGGGTCTGCTTCCTGGGCTGTGTCCCTCCTGCCCTGCTCCTCCAGAGACACAGCGGGAAGGAGATGGAGGGTGAACACACCCCAGAGGCAGAGCTGTGTTCAGTGACTGCTCCACTGCCCACATCCCCCCTCCTGCCCAGAGAGGAAAATGCTCCCTCAGCCTTCCCGAGGGAGGAGAGATGCTGCAGGCAGCCTCAGCCCAGCTCACCCAGCTTAGAGATGCTCCTGGGGAGGAGGTACCCAGCAAAGACATAAACTCTGAATCAAAAACTCCCCAGCCTATGCAGCCAGCACATTATCCCTCCCTACAAACACTTAGGGATGCCTGCCAGCCTCTTGCTGCTGTTTTCCATAGCTTTTTCTGAGCACAAAGGTTATTTCTTGCCATGAAGTTTATTTCTTGTTTAGCAGAGAAAAAATGCAGGTGTAATTACAAATCTCAGATCACTGATTTCTCCTGCTCAGTGATTGAGGAGAATTCTGGGCCTTTGTCCTAAATGGTCTTCAGTTTGTTTTAAGGTGGTGGGAGCTGTTTTGTGACTTGAAACATGTGAGTCACACCAAGCAGTGGCTCAGTGGGCACTCACTGTCTATGCCCTGATCAGGGGTGAATATTAAGGATTAGTTTCTTTGGTCCCTCCAGCCCTGTGTTCCTCCTTGGGGTACACAAATAGAGCCCAAATACTACCTTAACTCATCCTCCTCAAATACATTTCACATGCAAAGAATTTATGTACAAATATTCTTTGTATATCAAGAATATTGCATCAACACTTGTGAGCCTCTCTTCTTCAGTATCTGTACAGAATAAGAGTTAATTCCTTAATCATACTTCTATTCTAGCCAAACTCTATGGTAGGTTTTGAGGACCTATCTCCTGCACAAGAGGACCAGGAAAAGGTCACAGCAACTCTTAGTTTTGCCAGGTTAATGTTTTGTAACCAGTCCAGTACTGCATTGCTTCATTATTCAAATTCTGCTGACAGTCTAGCTGATGTTTTGATCAGCTGTTAATGTTTAATTGTTAATCCCTGTTTGATTTAATACTGACACTGGTTTCATGACTGCAGGATTCACTCCTCATTAGCTCATTATCAGGTCACAATGCAGATCTATTCTAGTTTAATTATATATTCATTAGCAAGAAACCTCCCAGAAAGTAAACAGAATTTATTTATTCTTTCAAAATCACAACCAGTCCCTAAGGCTAAAGATGTATCAGGTGAGCTCAGTTATTAAGGTATTTCCTTAATACCTACCTGCATTCCATTCAGCAGCAGCTCACTAGGAGTGACAATGGACTGATTTTCCCCTCCTGATGGCCATTGATGGCTTACCGAGGCTTTTTGCTCAGTTGCAATTTCCGGCTGAGCTGAGGCCCAACACTTAATCTATCAGTTCCAACAGATTTTTAGGTTTCTCCATATTTTCACTAACTTACAAGGGACATTTTTCTATGTTTGGGCACCTCTGTCTTCATTTCCCAGGGCACAGGGAGAGTCAGGGATTTAGCTGAGAGCTGGGAGTAGCACCTTTCCTGCCTGTGTGCCTGGCCCGAGGTGCTTCCTTGAACTGGGGCTCCCCGTTGTCGTCTCCCCTGACATCCCTATGCACTCTGCCAGGGCTGGTTGCAGGTTATGGAAAACAGTAAAGTGTTTAGGTAAGATCTTTGCTAAGTTGATTCCATGCCTTACAGATAACTATTGATTTCCCATTTTGATACAGGCAAGTGAGGGAGATAAAAAAATGACACCTGCAATGGCTGTCCTTTTCTGCCTGCAGACTCCCGTCCTCTCGCTGCCCAGATCAGCTCATGAGAGCTTTTACATCTCCAGCTGTAATTAGTGCTCACTCTTACTGTGACCTTGTGAACTAGGCTATCTCCTACTGCAGCTGCATCAGTGTTTCCCAGGATATGGATTTCCTGCCTTTTCACAGACATTGGCCATGTGATTTTGGTGTGAATTCAGTGGATCTGAATTATTTCCAGTAGATGGGAACAGCAGTGCAGAACTGCGGTTTTTTTACACGCTGTAACATCAGTGGGATACAATAAACACAATTGCCTTTGAGTGTGGAATCTCCCTAACCCACACCCAGGCTTTGCTCAGGAGGTGTTTTGCCAAGTGAGCTGCTTTGACTCCTGTGAAGGGAATCTGCTCTCCTGCAAGGACACACAAAAGGCAGCAGCACAAATAGGACCAGCCCTTGGCCATGGGGAATTGATTTTGGAGGCTGCCTAGACCTTGGCTGGTAGCTACAAAGCTCAGACCCCAGTGCACACCTGCAGCAATGCATCTTCAGCAGCTGAAGACTTTTTCTCAGCTTAGACACATCTAGAGTAATTTCCTAAACTTTCCAGGAGAGAAAAGTAAAATTCCACCAAGAATACAAGGTTTTCTCTCTCAGCTGGGGCTGGACTCCCACAGTTTGCTCTTCTGCATCTGTTAAATATTGTGGGCAAGTGATTAATGACTGAAATACTCTGTCCAATCGCCGTTACGGCAGCGAGAGCTATTTTCTCACTGTAGCTGCTGGGTTCCTGCTGTAAAATGCCTTTGAGCAAGGAAGAAAAGAGCCAGAATTGTGCCATCTAGTGACCCAAAGAGAGCGGGCATCTGTCCCCAGCCCTGTCCTCATCCTCCCTGAGCAGAAGTCTTCAGCCCATAAAGCAGAATTTTGGATGACATTAAAAAAAAAAAAAAAAAAAAAAAAAAAAAAAGAGCATATAAATTATTTTTCCATCTTTCATGTCCAGCCCTCCTGGCATTCCAAGCTGATGCCATGTTATGGCTCAGCTGCCTCTGGTTTTGCTCTATTTTGCCTGAGAGCCACTTTATGACTTTATTATTCAGCTCTTAATCTGCAGATGTGAAAGTCCAGCCGTGTGCTTCACCATGTTCCCTTTGTCTTTTGCTTGGTCACCAAGCAATTGGCTCCTCTGCACCACTCCCATCTCCCCCCAAAAGTCTGCTGGTGACAAGATCCCCCAGAAATACATCTGCCTTCTGGTGTTTTCTGCTTTTGTCTAGAGCTGTTTGCCATTTCTTCTCAAAGTCAGCAGGAAGTGTAAATCAGAGGATGAGTGGCAGCCAGAGAGTCACAGCAGGACAAGTGCTTTTCCAAGGTGAACCCTATTCCTAAGGTGATGAATTATAAGGAAATTGTTCTTCTTTCTTTGCAATTCTGGAAACATCAGCCAAACTGCTTTAACTGCCCTCATTAAGAGCTGAGTACTTATAAAAATATCAATTACCCAGCAAAATCTCTTCTTGTGTAAAATGGGAACACAGGTCTGGAGAAACCTTGTCCGTTCTGCTGGAGAACACAGGAGTGAGGTGGCAAGCTGGGACAAGCAGCTTCCATAGGGAATTATAGGTTGGTGGGGCCAACCCAAAATGCTTTTGTAGAAGAAAGAAACCCATCCTCTTCTCCATTTCAGTGATCAGGAAACCAAGGACCAGGGCCCTGAGCCCCTTCTCAGGGCACTTCCCTTCCTTACCCCAAGCCAGCAGCAATATTAGTTTCTGTCCTCCCCACAGCAGCTCTGCATGAGCTCTTTTTTGCAGATACCTCCTGGCTTTCAGCAGTCTTTGGAAGCTCCTGTGGCTCCTGTCTTGTTGTCCAGATACCATAGCACACAGGTGCTGGTGACTCCAGATGGAGCCTGATTTTGGCACAGCCACTAGCTTACTTTACTGCGAGCCACTTGTCACAATTCTGATGGAAAAATTTGATTCCTTTTGTGCATATTTAAAGCACCTCAAACATGAAACCGCACACACTTGAATGCACACAAGCAGCAGGGGAACAAACCCCTTCCCTCGAATGTTTTGTGTGCTGAAAGTCTTGCTTGCCCTCTGTTGGGTGGCTGGGGAAGGATTTACCACCTCGGGAGTCACTGGTCCTGGAGAAAGAGGGATGCAGAGGGATTGGAGGCATTGAAACCTGAGCAGTCCTTGCTTGTTAGCCTCTCCAGCCATCTGATTAGAAGGTGACATTCAGTGAAATTAAAGGCAGCAATTTATTTAGAGCCAAGCCATTAATAAGCAGGAGGCAGTAATGTTTTATGCAGCACATAATGCAGACAACCTGTGGAGTTCTCTGCCATGAAGGGGTCACTGAAGCTAACAGTGTGTAGGTGGGAATCAAGTGACAGCTGATTTAATGCCCACTAACAGGCTATGCAAGCTGCAGCGACAAACATAATCAAATCTCATGCTTCAGGGCATAAATTGAAAGGGTTGAGTGGTGGAAGCAGTTATGTACATGAAAGATCTGATCCTGAGAGGTGCTGATTACCTGCAATTCTTACTAAGTTCAGCCTGCAAAAGGACACAGAAGTTGCTCGGTTTCTCCCCTGGCTGAGTCTGTACTTGCTAATTTTCCTTATTAATAAACCCAGTAATATTTTAGCCTGCTGGCACAAACATTCATTTGGTTACAAGTGACATTTATTTCCTTTCACACAAGTGTCAAACATTAAAGCTGCTTCTAAAATAAGATTTTAGTGAGGTAATTTGCAATGGTTTTGGCAAATAATTTTTTCTCAAAATAAGTTGCAATTCTTTATCTAACAAATGTACTTACATGGGATCATTATGAGAATATGATAACCTTTAGTGCATTTATCTTCCCAGTTTCTTTCCTGAGCACGGGAACTGTGCTAACCTCACTCTACAGGTGGGGAGGTGCTCCATGAGGCAGGCTGTGGGCTCCCATTAATCTTTTGGGATTCCAATCCCAGATGGACCCAGCTGCCCAAATGGGGCTCATGGCTCCATGGGAGTACAGAGCACGGGACCAGGGCTGACATTCATTCTGCAGCAGGAGACCTCTGACTGCACTCCCAGCCCTTGCCACTGAGAGAGCAGAGGCAGAGAGGTCAGGCAGGCTGAACTCAGCCTGCAGTGACCTGACCTGCCCGCGACAAACAAAGGGGAATCTTTGCTTTCATGCGGAATCCAGCTAAGGGGAAAATCCAGCATCTTTCTTCAGTAATTTGAGAACTAGTTAGGCCAATACCTCCCAGGAATGACTTTGTTTGAGGTGATCCTGCTTGGGCACAAGGCAGTCTGGATGGCTTCTTTAAGTATTTTTCCACCCTGTCTGCAGTGATCACCTCAAAGAAAATGACATTCTTTATCCTAATAGATTTCTTTAGCCAAGTACTAAATACCTAAGCCCCTAATTCATGTCTGTGGGGAACTTCCACGAAGGTCCTGGGCCATTCAAAGCCTTCTGGTCTGCAATGCTGGGGCAAGAGTAGCTGAGGACAGTCATCATGAAATTAAGAACAGCTCAAACGAGCAAACTCACTTTTTTTTTAAGGCTCTGTAACCAGCTCCTGCCAGTGCTACTCCTCCATAATCCCTGTCTCTTGTTTTCCCTGGCCATAAATTTGCTGCCTTTTGCACTAGACAAATCTGATATGCTGTGCTAAATATCTTAAATGTGGCAAACGATCCTTCATCCCAGAGTGGCATGATTGCATTGCAATGTATTAGAACAACATGACTTTGCCAGAGGGTGTTTCTTGGCACAGTGCCGAGTGAAGGAGGCAGCCCGAGCTTGAGAAGTAACCACCAAGTCATTTATCAACATTTGGTCCTAAAATACATGGGGTTGCACCAGCTCAAGCAGCCTTAGCGAGATAAATCTAGAGGCTGAGCCAGAAACCCCAAATGCAGACAGGCCTTTGAGGATGCTTCTTGAAATCCAGAGATATCAAAATGTCAAGCTGAACTCCTGTGACAGATTCAACACATACTTATGGCATTTATTCTGTTGCATTTAGTCTCGTCTTTCAGGTTCAGATGAAATATGTGCTGCTTTTCAGTCTCTCGGCCGACCTGTGGAAAAGGCTGATTTGATCTCACACTCCTTTGGCACGATGGAAGATCTCTGATGAACCAAGCAGGATCACTGAAAGCCAACATGTGGTGTCTAGAGCTTGTTTTCCTTCATAACATCCTCATAAGATGGAGGCAATTCAGTTCCCCCGAGGTTGAAGCATGGGGCAGGAGAAGAGGCAATCTCTGCAGTCACGCAGGGGCTCAGGGATCCAGAGAATGGGCACGGAGGTGCTTCAGGAGCTGGGGAAAAAGCAAAGTCACCACTGTAGAGCAGACAGGCGTGAAGGGCAAGTGTGGGAGTGAGAGGGGTGAGCCCAGGAGGAGCTGCCAAACCACTTGGAAACAAGAAAGGCACGGATGTAATTTTTGAAGGATGGCATCACAAAGTCTTTCACCACAAACTCCAGATACAAGAAGTTGGGAGAGAGGAATTTGGGTGGGTTTGGGTGGGTCCTCCCTGTGGAGACACTGTCTATGGCCACCCAGAAAGAAGGTAATATGTCCTCTGGAAAGGGCTTAGCTAATGACAGGATTTGCTTTATTTTTCTTGGAGGGATGTTGTCTGGCTCAGTCTGCTGATGCTGCTGGCCATACTCCAGATCAGTTCTGGCTGCTACACAGTCATTATAGCCCAGTCCTCAAAATGTGGGTGCTCCTGAGGGAATGTTGGGGGTGGCTGCCACAATTAACAGCACCCACCAGGACAATCTTTGGACAGACCAGGGTGTGTTAGCCAGTCGAGCTGTACTGGGGTGGCTCGAGTTAGGCCAGTACAGTTTTGCCTGAGTGAGAAATGAAGGACACACGCTGGAAAGGGCTGTCTGACCCCAGAGGCTGTGGCTACCCCAATGTCTTGGGCCACTGAGTGGGCTGGCTCCGAGGAGAAAGTCCCACACTAACTCCAGTGTTTGCCTGGCCAAGCCCCAGCTAGGCACCTTTGGGACACATGGACACACAGGGACAGCACCAAGGTATGGCTCAGTGAAAACTGGATGTGGCTTCAGCCCCCCAGTCCATGGTCTGGACATGTCCCCAAGGTGCCAGAGCTGGGCACGCCACTGTTCACCAGCAATAGAGCCCCTGGCTGAACCCCAGCTCCCAAGCCAGACTGCTTTTTACTGGGTTATGGATGGGCCACAGGAAGGCCACCAGGACCTTGCGGCAGGGACAGGACTAACCACAGAAGGCATCCGAGCTGCTGAGGGCAAAGACAGCCACGGTGCGTCGGGGCAGGCAGCTCCGGCGCTTCAGCCAGCACTGCAGGCAGCAGCAGATCCCGCAGGACAGGAGCACGGCCAGCAAAAACAGCACCAGCAACCTAAGGCAGAGGCAGCAGGGGAGGAGCAGCACTGTCACCATCTGCGGGCAGCACCGACAGATGGCTGCATGTCTTCAAATTAACATATTCATTAACATCCTTTGCAAATAGCCGTTAAGTGTTGCGGTTTCCCCACCAGCACACTGGACACGATCAAAGTCCCCAGAAGCCAATGTCTCACTCCTCAGTGCTCAGCAGCCAGTGCCGGCTGGAATTCAAACATTTCTCCCTGACACACTCCATCATTTTTCCCCAGCTCAGTTGTCAGCGTACAGTGAGGAGGATATGGATAAATGATTTCCATTAGTTTGTAAAGACAGAACACAGGGACAGCCCAGGAGCAATGCTCTCTAGCTATCAGTCTCTCTTAATGCCTTTCTCTCCATATACCCATCAAAGAATATTATTTGCCAGTTTTTCCCCTTAAAGCAGATCTGAAACTTACCACACATACCAGCTGCTAAAGTTTTCATCGCTCTGTCCAACGCACCTAAAAAGGGAAGAATGAAAAGGACTTCCAGTCCAGCGTGAGGGGGCTGCTGTGCCCACCCCAGCACATCTACCAACACAAACACAAGCACAACCAGTAAGCAGGAGATTGAGAAGTTTTCTTCCATGAAGGGAGCCCATTAAAAGTTTCTCTGTGTCGATGGGAACAATGCAGATGATGCAAGAAGCAGAGTGCCACTTGTTTGCCTTTCAACACTGGCACCCACCACCAGCGTTTTTGCTGAAAACCCAAAGGGTTGCCAGCCTCTATTTCCTCTTTTGGAAAAAAAAAACCCAACCCTGAATGGCCTTTTCCTGGAGGTCCTCATTCGTCTGCTGTGCTGGTGTGCCAGGCAGGAGCACAGCAGCCCTGAAAGAGCCTGGGGTGGGGGCAGCCATGGGGGGGACAATGAAGCCACACTCACCTCTCGCCAAGCTCACAGTCCGACCCAGAGGCTGCTGACTGAAAACACACATGTAAATCAGACAGGGCAGGTATGCTTTGTTTTTTACAATTTACCAGTATAATTACTGTTCTCAGAGTGGGAAGTTGGAGAGGAAGAGCAAAACGAGTGCTGATCCTGCAGGGTTGAAACCAGACCTCTCCTTAGGGATCTGCCTCTGTGGGGCTCTGCTTTGAGCCAGCCCAAATCGAAACCAGCAGAGAACCTCACCAAGAGCTCAATAAATTCAATAGCTTGCAGATGAAAGCTAGGCCAAGGAGAAAGCATTCCTTTTGATGTAAAAGAGGGAAAGGCAAGAGCAGGGAAACACCAGCTGGAGTCTGAGACCTGCTTGCTGCAGTGGGCTTTGCTATTCAGAAATACCTGCTGAAAATGCCCATAACCAAATTCTTGTTCTGTGGCTCTTTTTTTTTTTTTTTTTTTTTTTACTGCTGCATTCACTAATTGTGAATGCAGCAGTAAATTGGAGCTGTTTTGATCATAAGTGTGCTCTACCCAGCATTTTCCTGTTTTCAGATAGTAGTGGTGCATCATTCCCAGAGTCAGGTTTCAGGTATTGCAAATATGCGAACCTGAAACTTGTTTTTCAGGTATATTTTCTATTCTCAGCTTAAGCCAGTTTATTTTTGCAAGCATTGTTGATCTTAGCCTCAGTTTCATATTATCTGTGCAAAAAGTAACCAGAGCAGTTCATCAGTATAATTGAATCCAATTCAATAGATTCTTTTGGCTGACTGGTGTTAGGTGTGTTATTACAGTCATCCAATGTTGCTACAAAGAAATTCAGATTGGGTATAGAATTGTGATAACACTGGAAAGCAGAATGAACAAGACAGAGGAATTTAGATTTGTTTCTCAGAAAAACCTATTAGAAGGTAATCTGTAAATAATTACTTTGGATTTATCTCTGCATGTATCCAAAACACTAAGAGATTTTTGACTTTGAGTCAAGCTGGAAGGCTCTGTTCTGAACTAGAAATTTGTATCAAATATGCATAACTGAAAAACCTCTTTAAAAATCTCTAATTAACAGGTTCTTTTTGTTATGCAAAGCTCAAGCCACTGTAAACAGCCAGAACCCCCCCTCAGATGTCTGTAATGTGTCTGATCTTGTGCACACACTGCCTTTCAGCCCCTAGTTTCACCAGAGGTCTTTGGGTATAGTAAGTCTTTCATATAAAGCATTATCTGTGAAATTTCACAAGTGGCTGAAACCCAAATGAGGAATAGAGAAAAAGAAAGAAGCTTCAACTCTTCCAGACGTGTCCTTTTAAAACTGAGCTAATTTGCCATGTCACACATGCACCCTGATGCAGAATATTTTAATTCTTTTGGGGTTTTTTGCATTTCAACTGATTATTAAATAACAAGTCAAAAGCAGATAGCTGATTGCTGTGATTACATGTATCCTGAGTATTCTTCATGGCTGAATGACAACCTCTGGCCTCTCTTTTATCATCCTTCAAACCAGCTCAGCAGAGCTACCTTAGCATAGTTAAACTGCAGCAAAGTGCATCTGCTCTGAGGCAGGAATCTGTCACAGCAGCCAAACACCCACCCGTGCTGCTGAAGCCCCAAGCTCTTCTATTTCAATAGCCACAGACAGAATAAAGGACAAAGGCAGTAGTGTTTTCTCTGCATTAATTGGAATTTTTGCAAGCATTAAATCTTCCCCAAATTCATTAGGTCCTCAAAAAAAAAAAAAAAATCATTCACAAAATAATAATAAAAAAGCTGATGACTAAATTCTATAAAAGTTGGAACCTCCCCCCCCACAAAATCCCTTAAAATCAGCCTGGTCTCAGTGAAGGGTTTGGTTACCTGGAAGAAGGTTAAACACAGAACTCCAGTTCCTGCTGTGATCCATGAAGTTAAACACAAAGCTCCAGGTCTCTGCATCATTAATGTGAGAAACATTGGAAGAGCTTTGTTTGCAGCAGTGTTTTACCCTCTGTGATTTGGTGCTTTTAAAACTTCTCTGCACATCGTGCCTGCAGCCAGAGAACACGTTACCCAATGGCTTCCTGCGCCTCAGAAATTACCGCTAGCCAGGGAGCGAATTTGGGTTTGCAGGGACACAAACAGCTACCAGAAGTTAAAGGAACACTGGTTTAAGGTCAGCACCTTGCAGTTGTTTCGGTATTTTCCTAGCTGTTCACAAATTCCTGCTGCTGAGGCTTAGTTCCATATTAACCCACGGCTGCATTTACCAGGAGCTGCTACAAACAGAGTCACTGGGGTCTGTGCAGTGGGGCCACACTTTCATGGCATGCTGCCTTCAGATGGAATATTGGCATCACAGAAAAAGCAGAGTTAGCTCTAACCATGTCCTGTGCACTGTGCCTACCACCTCAAACCTGCACCAAGGATGAAGGAAACCCTTCTCAGCCTGAGACACCCACCACCAGCACCAGTACTGCTATTATGCAGCTGTCAGGGCTTGCCAGGAAAATGCAGCTTAAAAAACCCCATACATCCCCAATGCTTCTTACAAGGGACACAAAATTTCACTGCATGGTCAATTCCTGTAGAGCCATCCAGGTGATGTGGGGTAGAAGATGGTTTGCACCATAGCTCTGACCCCCTTGGAAGGGACAAGCCCAGTTTGTTCAGCAGTCAGTAATAGGTTGTCACTGAAGTTTACAGCCCGTGGCTGAAATGCACCATTAACTGTGGTTCTTCCAGATTTTAACACAAAGGGTGTTGCCATGAATATGTTTAGCTGTCACTCCAGAGTTAAGCATTATGTTGGGATGCCATTACTTCTGTAATGATTGACAAAGCCGAGCTGCTCTTGAGATGTACCTCTGTGGCTCTGCTCCAGCTGAAAGGTCAAGAAGTCTGACCAGCTGTGATATACATGCACAACACGGGTTATTTAATGTTCAAGTTTTGCATAAACCCAGGCCGAGCCCTGGTGTTCTCTAATGTTTACTTTCAGCTCAGCACTAATGAAAGGCGAGCCCCTGAAATGATGCTCGCTGAGAAAGCATCTCTCATGATGGTGCTAAGTGCATGTGCTACACAAAATAAATGGTCTGAACATGCTGTCCTGCTTCAGACCAATCCTTTTCAGTGCTGCTCAACAGTAAATTGCCAAACCAATTTCTTAGCTGTTTTCTTAAAGAAAAAGCTCCTGCAGTATAAAAATGTGCACAGCCTTGCTGGGAATTGTGTGACTCTTAAAATTTCAGGCTTCAATGAGGTCATCCATCATTGAACTAATTTCAGTTTTCTTCCTCTCACAATTACTTCCCTCATGTCAGCATCCAGGGTACTTTCAATTTAGAGCCACCAAATGGATCAACCCCAGTATTTCAGGGAGCAGGGACCTCAATGAGCTCCTGGTACTGAAAAATAACACGTGGCATCTGTTCTGGATCTATTTCCAGAAGAAAAGGGAAAGAATTGAATTTTGTCACTGCTCAGCTCCTGGTCTTGAGGCAAACTTTGATGTTTTCTGCTGGTTGGACCCATACAGGGATTCCAAGGGAAGATGGCAATTTGTGAAACCTGTCCTGCACTCTCTGTAATGATGTCAAGAGGAGAGAGATTTGGCTTAAAGGGAGTCCATTAATACCCCAGTCTTTTGCTTCAGGAGTGATTCCAATACTGAAAAGAATCACTGCTTCAGCAGGAAAACTCTCCCTGCCCATGATCAGCTGAGCAGCTTTATGAATGCCATAAAGAGCCTCAGCACTTGCTCTAAGACAGTCAGGACTGGACACCAAAAACCCAGGGAGGTTTTGCACTGAAATTCATGGTGGGCTGGCACCCCCCTGCTGCTACCTGCCTGCTGGGGCACTGCTGCCTTTGGGTTTGGCAAAACTGAGACCCATCTTCTAGATAGCTCTGTGTCTGAGGGCTAGCTCCAGTCTGAGGGATTTCTCAGGGATTTTGCCATCCCCCAAGGAGGAGATACGTTTGCACACACACATGAAGATAACCTCTGCTCACTCCTCCTCTACTTACTGGATGAAAAGTTTGGTGTCTTTTTCCTCCTCAATTATATTCATCTCATTGGTGGGCTTGGGAGGCTGCTCCCTGATAGATGGTAACTCATGGCCATTAGATTAACATGCTGTTATTTCCTCATCACCTTATGTTGTTGCTAGGTGACAAATGCATCTCCCAGGCAGCCGCGGGAGCTACCAAAACACATGGCAATTTATGACTGTCCATTATGGCTTTCCTTAACGTGCCTGCTCCTTCCAGTGGGAAGACGTACAGCTCTAGGATCACTCTAAGGGTGACTTCTAGAGTTGCCACAGAAACCACCTCCACTGGGGACTGGCTCCTGCTGGGTTTCATGAAAGGCGTGAAAGGGAACGCAAGATGGGGAGACAGGAGGAATTTGGGAGGAGCTGATTTACCTTGTCAAGTCTGAGAGGGCCAGGTCTGAGGGTTGTGTCAGGGGTCTGAATTTCAGGAAATGGGCTCCAAATTTGTGTGCACTAGAACTGATGGCCCATGTTTCATTGGGTGCCATACAATTAATTTCAGATATGTTTTTAGATTAAGCCAAAATTTCAGGGAACAACCTGGGGATTTTTGGATCTTGCTAAGAGTGGGAGGCAATTCACTGGCAAACAGAAGTCCACATAAAACACCTTGCAGCCTGTAAGCACAGCTAGCAGCTTAAACTTGTTTCAAGCCCTGTCTAGGCTGCTTTCAGAGCATTTGGTGGTTGCTGGGGATGACCTTTGGGAAAGCAATCACCTTGCTAGGTTCTGACCAGCCTCCCAGAACAGTCCAGAATAAGACTGTCAAAGACTCAGAGAAGAAGGAGACTGACAGCAGGAGAGGTGGGACATGGAACAGAATGAAGAACACACAGAGATGTGGAAGAGAGACAAGGAACATCAGGGCAGTCCCACTCTCTACATTAAGGTCAACTGACAAGGGTTAAGCATGTGTTCACTTTTTAATGCTGCAGTGTTTCCACATCACCACCACAATCAATTCTTGCTCCAGTTCAAGGCCACTGGGATCTCTCCTCTCCCTATTTGACTGCACCACCACGACCATCTCAGTCTTTGCTTCTGCAGCTACATCCTTGGCATCAAGGCTCCATCAGGGTGCCACCTGGCCTGGCCTGGGATCCCTGATCCCTCCTGGCCTGGCCTGGGATGACTCGGCAGGCAAATTCAGTTTATTTAGCCCAGGAGAAGACCAGAGCAATGGGCAGGACTGAGCATTTCCTCTCTGCAATGGGAGAATGAAAGCAGCTTTGGTCTCATCCTCTGTAAATGGAAGCCACAAGGAGCTGCTCGTTCCCTACACTCACACTGAGATGACTAAATCCACACTGGGGAGAGCTTTTTAAGCTAATGGCCAGTGCTGGCACAGGAGCAAATGAGAGCAAACCAACCATGAATAAATTGAGGCTGGAAATGCAAAGAAGGTTCACCCCATCCAGAGCAGCAAGGTTGAGCAGCAGCTTGTCCGTGGGAGGAGTGTGGGCATGAAACCAAACAGCTCCTGGGACACAAGTCAGCGAGCTCCCACACGACATGTAACCACTTCAGCAGGACTTGCTGACCCAGGGAGCCCTTTCCCCACCCCATGGAACCACCCCAGTGGGTCCTTAGACCCTCAAACCCCTCCACGTGCACAAGAGTCAGCCAAGGTGGCCCTGGGATTGAGTTAGCAGGGAAGGATGAACATTTTAAACCAAGGCCTGGTGGAGCTGGCAGGGCCTCTTGTCTTTCAAAAGGATTATACCCAGTTGCTGGTCCCCGATGAATGCGGCCCTTTGTGAGCCCGTGTGGGGGATGTGCTGCAGGGGGAAAGAGGGACTCTGTGCAGGGACTGAAATGAATGCCAACAAGGGTGACTTTGTTCTGCTGCATCCTCCCCAGGAACGAGGCTTTGGAGGTCACCCCTCACATCTGAGGCAACTGCAATGCCTCGTCATGTTGGATGGTCCAGAGAGCCTTTTTGTTTGCCTTGGTGTGTCAGTAGGGAAAATCCAGCAAAGAATGGGGTCAGTGAAGGCTTCTGCCTGGCAGGAAGATAAGGAAAAAGGAATCTCCTCTAGGTTATGCATGCAAGATTTCTCCTATATGTGCATGTATATCCCCTGCTGAGAGCTACAGAAAACTGAACTCAATACACAGGTGCTCATATATTCAGGGAAGTCAAAACTTTAAAACTATCTGAAGTCCCAACACTGAAGTTTTGTGAGAAGTTGTTGTGATTTGTCCAAAAACTGCTGTTCCAACCTTATAATGAACACCTGAAATAACTACTGTAACAACTGGAATATTAAGCTTATCTGAAAGGACTGAGGCAGGAGCTTTCTTGCTCTGGAATTCTTGCCCTTTGAGAATGCATATTTCCAGCAAACGTTTTGTGTGTGCCGATGACTTTGGTGCTGACTCTGCTCTCACCATTAAATACAGAAATCAGTGTGCAGTGCTTTCCTGAGAGCTGTGTTGTGGTGGGGCAGGGTGAAGCTGAAAGAGTTTAGAGAACTGGCTATTTCCCTTCCTCTTCCAAGTTGAGTTTTGTCTTTAAAACTCAAGTTGGATCCTAAAAAAATAAAAGGTGACAAAATAACAGGATTTGGGTAAGCCTAGCAGTTGTTTTGTTATATGAGAATTCAGGGCTCAGAATTACATTTTAAGATCTACTGCACCTGAATGATAGTTGGGCTTCTCTTATTTCCAGCTTGGACATCAGGACATGAGATAATTCTGAGCTTTATCACTGACTTCCCAAATACCCATGAAACTCTGTGTGTTACAGCCCAGCTGGAAAAAGAGTTTAAGAGATCCTTCATCTCAATCTCTCCAGATACCACCGTACCTCACACAGAACATGTCAAAAATCAGTTCAAAGGGCTGGATAATCCTCAAGAGTTAAGATACACAAAAGCAGAGTAAAGGTTAAAGCTGATAGAACTAAAAGCAACTTGAAAAAAGAGAAAGATGAAGTATAATAGAAATACAAAGTTATCACCAGCAGAAATTTTTGTCTTTTAATTTCTAATATGAAATTGAAGCTGATCACAACTACTTGAACTCTGAAACCTGCTGCTGTTTTTTTGTACTCCAACAAGTCCTCTTACTTTTAATCAGTTAAAATTATACCTGGATTTAGTAATTAAAAATTATAGTTCAGCTTTAGTACTTTTTCATAATATCTCTCTTTTTTTGTTGTTATTTGGTTGCCAGGGGCTAAGAAATTATAGTGAAAAAATTAAAAGCCTTTAGTATTTTCATCCCTGTAATTTTCTTAGCTGCTGGATGTAAAAAGACAACAAGAGAATAAATTGCTTGAAAGCAAATAGAGGCTTCATTTTCCCCTGCCTTTGAGTTACTGATATCACATTGGACACCACATGGGAGGTTTTGGCTGAGAAATTAGCATGAGACTATCTGGCACATCCTGAAACACATTTTCAAGGCAATTTTCCAGGCAGAGCCGTTTAGCAATGAATGCTGAAATACAAATGAATGCTGGTCATTATCAGCTGGCACATGTGCTTCTTCAGCAGGAAACCCAGTGGTCCAGGGGCTTGCTCTGCAAGAGGGGCCACGTGGGCACAGGGACAGGGACATGTCTCCTGTGCCCCCTGCAACAGCCAGGCTCCAGGCACCACAGCAGCACCCTGTGCTTGTCCTTAAGCGTAGGCACCTGCTTACATTTCAGCCTAGGATGATAAGCCTTCCTCAGATGATCCAAATGCCTTTACCACACTGACTGCTTACCAGCCTCCCATGCACCTTGAATTCTTTCCAGGTGCCCTTTCTGGGTTTATTTTGAATTGTTGGGGCCTCAGGTGCAGCCTGTCCCCTGCCAAGCACCCCCAGCCCACCTGGGCTCCATGCAGGGAAGGGCAGTGATTTCAGACCCTCATTCCTTGCAGGCAGAGTCAGTTCAGAGCAGGCTCTAGCCACGCTCCTGTGTGCCCAGAATTAGCGAGGGCTGATACCAGCACTTATGGATTTGAGAAACATGGGACCGGCAGGCTGCTCTCCAGCCTCCTCTTGTGACAGAGAAAATGCCAAATGCTCTGCCTAGGATCAGTGAGCTGATGCTTGGGGTGAGATGCTGTGTACAATCCCACCTCGTGCTCCCCTAGGATGTTGCAGCAACGTGTCTGGGATCAGGGTAAGGATGGGACAATGAGGCTCCTCTGGGTTTGCTTCCCCTCCCCATGAGCCTCCAAAGCCCTGCACCATGGCCAGGCTGCCCTCTGGCCACCCAGTTCAGAGCTCACCTCCTCTCCAGGCTGGTGCCAGGATGAGAAACAACGTCTGGAAGACCAGATGGAGAGCTTGCATCTTCCTCCGGCTCTGCAGGAGTTTTCTGCATGTATAAACAGAGAGAGATATGGGGGATGCTTCCAGGGCACACAGGGACTGCAAATAAGACCACGCAATAGGAAGGCTTAGCTTAGCCCTTTCTCCCCCTCAACAGCTTTACTGTTTTACTTAATCTCCCACTTTTACATCTTCCCCAAGAATATATCTGAAAAACACACTCCTGTTTATAATTTCAACACAAACAGCCAGGCTCTTCACACTCTTTTCTTTTAACTCACCCTTTGATTTCCCCACCGACTCCTGCTTCTGCTCTCTCGATTTCCCTCTGGCCAAGAAAAATTGTCCTAGCAACATGAATCTTCCCAAGCTCATTTTCTCTCCTTAGAGACCTGCTCAAATACACCAACACCCCTTATTTCTGTACAGCAGAGTTTTATAACCTCTCCATCTCCCACAGCTCTTTGCAGCTCTGGGAGCAAAAGGTGCAAACAGTCGGAGCTGCCTTTGGAAGAGGTGAGGTTAATCCTGTAGGGCCTGTTCAATAGGAAGGGAATATGAATTCCCCCTCCTCACTTGCTCTAATGATAATCTCTGTCTTCTAGAGCCAACTCCAACTGGCCAACTCCTTCCTTGTATTTGTGGGGGTCCTTTTTGTGCTCCAACAGCACTTAGATGTGCAGGGTGCCATGGGCTGCATAAATGTAGGGCTCCTGGTACACAGGAGAGTCCAAGTGCCAGAGAAGGGACACTTTCCAACTTCCACCTGAATGGCAATCAGAATTAGATGCAGATCTGTTTATTAAATCTCCCCATTCTTACAAGGTATTACTCCCACATGACCTCTCCACTGTTCTACAGATATCAATGAGCTCTAATCTTATGAGAGAGGAACAAAATATTTATCTTCATTGCCAGTTGTGGTCCAAGGACACATGGTCTGTGTGACAAAACAGACTTCCAGGGTCTCAGTGGGAGTGCTGAGGCTGGAACCCACAGTGCTGAGGCTCAACTCTATTGTGTGAAGTACAGCAGCTTCTACTCCTAAAAGGTACCCCAGAGGAAGGTTTTCTAGGGGAACATCCTTACAGCAATGCCAATACAAACACTGAAAATCGCAGCTCAGACACTCTCCTCATCTCCCGTGCACAGACCTCTTCTTCCTTGATGTTCTCATCCTCGCTCCTGTGCTCTCTTTACTCTTGCAAGCCCTGATGTCAGGGACAGAGAGAATGGGCCTAATCCCACGAGATGCAGAGTTCCCAGAGCCTGCAGGCATGGTGGATGGTGCTGGGTCATGCTTGGGTGAAACCTGGGCAGCCTGGTCCTGCAAGGCAGGATGTTGCACCAAGGGCCCAACACCGTGCACAGTGGGCCCTGAGTGGAGCATGACCATCTGTGAATTTACTATTCCTTCTCAAATGCTAATTAGTTATTTACATAAAACTTTGGAACATTTTAATTAGTTGTGTTAATTTAGAATTCACAGAAGAGAGCTATAAAAGTCTATTATATGGGACGCTTATTCAAATGAAGCTTGAAATGGCACATGGTGATGTACTCACAAATCTCCTGCCAACACAGTGAGAAAAATGAGAGGGTGGCCAGGCTTTGAGTGAGACAGCAGGAGATTGGCATTTCTGATGCACTGGGTAGAGCTGAGAAGCTGATCCTGGTTAGGGAGATGGTCCTTTTCCACTTGAGGTCTCAGTCTGACAGTTCCAGATTCATATTGTCCCAATGTTGTTGCATTTGATGTGTCCTCCTCCTCCTCCTCAGGGGAGGATTAACAGTTCTCTCTTTTCTATATTTTCTATCTGTCAACTACTTTTTTTTTTTTTTTAAAAACTTGTAGGAAGTCATGATTAGGTTTGAGTTGGTTTGGGATGATTCAAATCAGGCTAAAAATGGCTGACAGTTTATGGAGCCAGAGGAATCAGATAGATGGACATCAGTTCATCAGTCATATGTCCAAACCACCCTCTTCCTTTGGGAGATTAGTTGATGCAAAAAAAAGCACCTCAAATACAGAATTGCCATGTCTAGAAGCCAGGTCTAGAAGCACCCCTTGCTCTGCTTCAGCTCAAACTCTGGGACAGACACCACAAGGCAGCAAACCTCCCTCCTGCTCTGCACAGGCTGGGAGCACTCCCAGACAGCATCACTCTGCCATCCCACCTGTGGGTGCTGCTCTGGCAAGGAAGGCAGTGTGCTGTCCTGCCTCAGCTGGGCTTTTATTCTCAAGGCAAGTGGAAAAGGCTTTCCTTCATCAAGTTCATCATTTCCACAGCACTAAACTCAATTAAAGCAAAGCTGCCTGTAAGTGGCTGGACTGATAACTCTGTAAATCTGGCTATCTCACATTGCTACAGAATCTAAATTACCCCATCACCATTAATCCCAAGATAGAAGAAATGTCCAAGCAGCTATATAAAATGAGGCACTCTGCCCTAAGATTTCATCTGGCAGGGAAAACCATTTTCTGTGTAAAATACAGCCCATTTTACCTCTTGAGGTTTAAGACTTGATTCAATAAATCTGGAATTACACTACGGAAAATCATCTTCCTTGATGGAAGGTAAGTGCCAGTATCACATCCAACTGTGACAGAGCTGCTATCTGCCTGAAGAGCTTGAGGACAGCATGGAGCAAGGGAAACACAGTGGTCTATCCAGAACATTATAAAAAGAATCCATGGGTGGTGACATTAAAAGTGAGAGGAAACAACAAGCTCTTGTGTGGTCCATGACAAAACACCTGTTTTCTTGGTGCTCACAAGATGTCTAGGAATATTTTAATGTCATTTTCTGAAAAACAACAGAACAGTAGGAGCATTGCACTAAAACAGATCCACTCCACTATGATCAGTGTGTTAGCTGGGCTTCCTGTACTCCTCTGAGGACCCCAGTCTGGTGTTTGGCAGACTGCTGGGCACATAATGCTAGAAAGGCCATGTTTGCCAATCAGAAGGAAGGTTTGGGCTGCATAGATTCCATGGATATCTGTTATTCTACACAAGCACTGGAAAATGTGATTGTGCATAGCAGGGAGAGATCACAGAGGACTGCCCTGAGAGGCAAGAGGAGACTGCCAGGAGCAAGTGAGCTCTCGTTGGTCTGTGGGCGATGCCTGCAGAATAAGAAGCAGAGATAAGTCCTGCTATAAAAGCTGCTAAGAAGGGGAGTGGAGAACATGTGGTGAAGTTCAGCTTTATGTTGTCTGGAAAAGCAGATGGACCAACCTAAGGATGGACTAGTTCACCTGGAGATGAAATAACTAACCTGGAGGGGTGTGCTTCCATCTCCAATAGCTTCAGAGGAAAGGATCAGGACACACCTCAAGACTTTGCAGTCCCATGAGAGTAATTTCTTGATTTGATGGAGGCCAGCCTGAGATTGTTCAGTCTTTATCAAAGAAGATACTTTGATAATCATTGCCATGATCAGGGCAAATTGGAAATAATCTCTGGGCAATAATTTGCTTGATAACAACAACAGAAGGGAGGGAAGCTGGAAGGCACTGTCAGCCAACTGGCAGGTAGTTCACAGGTGTCAAATCCTTTAATCCAACCTTTTAAAACTCATCAGAAGATTTTACAGCAAGTATATAAATGCCCCGTGAAATCCAAGGCTGCTGGAAATTATTTAGGACAAGAGCCAAACATAATTCAGAAGAAAAATTGGACATCACTATGGAAAATTTGCAGAACAATATTTTTTGGAAAGCTTTTCTGTTATGATGCATAAACTAGATTCACACTAACAGAGGTGCAGAAGAAACATAACTCATAATTACTCTCTTACTTTCCTCTGGCTGTAGTGGGAGCCAGGACACCAGAATTGTGCTCAGCAAAGCAATCCCTGTTTCCACTTTTGAGCTCTTACTGTTTATTCAGAGCTCGCCCATTGACCCATCTTCCTGTCACAAACTGATTAAGTGCACATGTCAGAAGGATTGCCAGCAATCGACAGCAATCACTGGAAAAGAAAAGGGAGCTGAAGGGTATAAAATAAGCAGCTTTTCACTAGAGACTTCATTGTGAAGGAGCTGGAAGTCACAGCAAGCCAGTGGCACATGTCAGGATAGTCCAGAGGAAAGATGGAAATGGTTGGGGAGCTCAGTCAAGAAGAAGTGCCTGCAGCCTTGCCTTGACCTGAGTGTTGGTCCTTTTCTCCAGGTTCCTAAAGGCAGGCTCCCAGGGGGGGCTTGGGATTGTAGGCACAGCATCACCTCTCTGTGCATGAGATGCACCCCAAACCTCACTCCTGCTGCCTCCACCCCCAGCAGTCTGTCTCACACTGCCCAGCATGAAAGCCTACATGGAGGAGCAGCTTGTAGGAGGCAGGACCTGCTGCCTGTCCCTCTGAGTGGACAGAGCAGGCTCTGTCTCATCACCAATAAATGAATAGGGCTTAGTCTCAAAGTCTTCCATCTGTTGGACTAAAACTGTCGTTTTAATTAAACCAAGGAGGAAAAGACAGAGGAGGAATGGTACCACAGAGTTTGGGATGTGGAGGTTGTGCTTTTCTTTTGTTTGTAAGTTCAGTATTTTGTGCATGAGCAGAAGTGGCCCAACATGGTAGAAACAGGTGCTGGAGTGAGTTTGTCCATAGCATCAGAGCTGGGACATCATCTCCTGATGTCCCAGCCCTGAGGGCTGGTCTGTGCCTCGAGTGACAGCTTTGACATCTCCCAGCATGGCCAGGACTTCCCAGGACTGCAGGCAGCGTGAAAAAAAACAAAAAACAACTTTGACTAAGAGCTAGATCTTTCCTCATCAGCTGGGAGGGGTGAGTAGATCTACTCTTCACTTCATCAGAAAACAGTTTTTCAAAGCTTGTGTACCCAGCTGATGAAGAACTGCACTTGGCAGATAGAAAATGCACAACACATCCTGTAAACCTTTCCTAAAAGGGCATCACAAATTAATCACTCTGATTAAGTTCTTAATTTTTTTTAGAGCATCATTTATCAGTTTAATTTAACATTACTTCAGTTGCTAAGGAACAATGATTGCGAACCTCCACCAAACAGGAATTTTGAACACTAATGTCTGGTCATCTAATTGGAAAATATTACAAAACTCAAGCTGAGGTCTACCCTCTCCAGCCACACTGCACAGTGAGACATGGAAATGTTCTGTATTATATATAATAACACTATTTATTAGTCAAGACTTGTAACTGTAGGAGAGAACAGCAAAATCACAAAAGGCTCAGTAGAAGAGACTTGCAAATTAATCTCATTACTCTTGAAATGGAACTGCTTTCCATGCTCCTGGCAGAGATACCTCAAGGATACTGAGATTGCCTGTGTATTGCATTTCAGATCATGATCATTCTGCTTTACACAGTAATGTACTAAGTCTCCATCAGGCCAGAGATGGGAAGGGGGATGTTTACTTAGTGATGTGTGAAATGATGAATAAATCTCCAGGAATTATTCTGGGGGAGAGAGCAGTGAGGGAAGAGCTTTATTACATTCCTGGATCACCACCAACTGCAGAAATCCAGAAATTTTGCACATCTTTCAAATACTGAGCATCAAATGGGGGGAAAAAAAAAGGAAGGTTCAACTCTGGTTCAAATTTCTGCACTACCAAAAATGTTCCTTCATTTCAATTAATTCTTGACCTATTTTTTATCAAAAGAGCCTGCTGTGTCTTTCTGCCTCAGAAGACTGACATTGCCAGCAGGATGCTGCAGTCTCTGGTCCCAGCTCCCTGGGGACTGGTGGAGGCTTTCCTCAGGGTGTGGGGAGGCTCTGCTCCATGGGGCCATGGACTGCATCCCACACTGTCCAGAGCCCCTCTCCCACTGCCAGCCCTGCAGGGGACTTACCTGGTGTCACACAGGAGGTCTCAGATGAAGCAGCAACGGGAACCCTAAGAATGAATCAGGCCCTTCAGCTCCAGCCCAGGCCTGGCACTGGCTGGGTCATTGCACTGCTGGATCACAAAAAGGGACCTGAGCTGGCACTGAGAGGGACAAGGCAGAGAGACAGGTCAGTAATTTCTCTAGATGAATATTTTCAAAGAAAAAAGATAGAGCAATGTTTTGAATAACCTCCTGTGACTTAAATAATAAATAAGCAATATAAACTGTATATACAGACAGATACACATACATGCATGCATTATGGAGAGCTCTTCTTTACTCATTGATTCCCTCGGGAGTTAGAAAATCACGGCTAAAAACAATCATTTGTATGCAGAGATAGACTGCACAGAGAGACAGAATTTTCTGTTCTTACCAAGACAATACTTTTTGGAAAAACCCCAACAAATTAACGTGAGCCATACTCAATAATTTTGTCTAAACAAACAGCAGAAGAGATATTTTCAAAAAAGTAAGGAAATAAAAAAACTGATTTTTTATATTTGTAATTTCATAAGCTTTGATTTCATAACACTGTTCCCAACACCTGAGCAATTCAACCCTTGTATGATACTTCTAAAAATCTGAGTGTTTATTTCACTAGCGTGAAACAGACCAGTACTCACCAGATAAAAAGGTAGAACTCCATATATTTGATTTTAAGAGTGTTTAGAACAATCTTTCCCCTTTTTTGATTCATTACCGAAGCCAAAAGGTTCCCAGTTCTCCCAGGGAAACTCGTGTGTCTGACAAGTGGGCAGTGAGCCCTGAGCCAGCAGCTCTGCTTGTCCCTGCCACTCCCTGCTCTCACCACCAGCCATGGTGGGCACAGCCAGTCCCTCTTCTGTCCCAGCACTTCCACTTCAGGTTGCATCTTTAAACCACAAGGCACGAATCCTTGAGCGATGCTTTTCAATCTGATATTGCATAATCTGCTGAGCATATAAAAATTGGGAAGATTAGAATAGTGTCTGCCACCAGAATGAGTTTGTTGATACTGACTGATTTAAAAAAAAAAGCTATTAAAAAAGAAATGTTTTCCCTGGACATTGGGAGGATGAGATGTTCCCTTAACACTTGATGGGACTTTCAATCGGTTTTCCCTGCTTTTTCCTGGCTTTTTGCAGCATCCCCCTGACTTTATTTCTGATCTTGAACATTGAAGGTTTAATCAATCATTGCTCCTCCTGCTTCTGGAATCTAAGTGGTTCACTTGTATTTACTGAATGTCATTAGACCAAGGTGATGAAGTAGCTCTGCTTGGATCTTTAATCCACTCCTTGTTATAAAAAAGCCCGTAAGATAGAGCTGTTTTTACCTGGAAGCACTGGTATCAGTTGAAGCCCTGGACATGGCTTGGAGGGGAAAAGGACTGATCTTCCACGTTTCTCTTGGCTAATCTTAAGGTTAATAGAAAGAAGCCAACAGATGCTTTGTGAGTTATTGCTTTGCAAATTAAACCTTCTTTCTTAGTTGAAGACAAGGCTGGGGTGTTCCTTATTTTGTTACAGAAGCCAGCAGTAGTTGATTTGATCCATAGTACCACCAAATTTTATCTACTGCGCACCTGGACACTTGTTTCAGGAGGAGTTGACAGATGCTGCCAGCAACAGCAAAAGCACAAGCCCTTTGGATATGTAACTGAAATGCAAAAGACTTGCTTAGCTACTTCCAGAGGTACAAGCACACCTGGCTACAGCAGGAGAGGAAAACTGGAGAGCTGCTCCCTGGAGACTTGAACAGCTCCCTCCTCTGCAGGCAGGCAGGCAGGCGGGAGGCCTGTGGGATTCACAAGCTCTGCAGCTGGGTGTCCATGCTCTGCTGCAGGCAAGTCTCTAGCAATCCCCTCAGCCTGGATTTTCACTGTACAGGACAAACCCCAGTGAGGACTTGTGCCATGGTATTCCAGAAACCCAATTCCACAGAGCCACAAAACTTCACGGTGCCAAACACTCCCATGTCAGGGCTCATCAGGAGTTAACTAATGATAATATCTGTCATAAATACTTTTGGGAATGGCAAAACATCAGACTGCATTGCAGTTGTGCCTCATTCTTTGTAAATACATGCTGAATATTTTTAACAAATAATTATTACACTTCAGACTCTCCCCTTCAAGATATTCCCCAGTGACAATTTTTGCTTCACATCGAAAGAAACTGCTTCTTCATTCAACAAATTAAATGTTTGCCAGAATGGCATATTAAGAATCATGGAATGGTTTGGGTAGGAAAAGATCTTAAAGATCATCCAGTTCCAACACCTCTGCCATGGGCAGGGACACCCTTCACTAGACCAGGTTGCTCAGAGCCCCATCAAACCTGGCCTTGACCCCTTCCAGGTATGGGGCATCCAAAACTTCTCCTGGCAACCTGTGCCAGCTTCTCACCACCCTCACAGTAAAGAATTTCTTCCTAACATTTAATCTGAAAGAAACCAAACTCTCTGCCCCTCTACTGCCAGGCAGGGTGTGGCTTTACCAGCGGGTGGAAGGGACCCAACAGTACATCAGGCAGGAACTGCCCTGAGCCTTCCTTGAATCCCCAACAAATCCCACAGCTGTTCTGCTTTGAACATCTGGAACACTTATTCTGTTTGGGCAAGTCCTCAGTAAGTATTGCCTTACCTATACGTAAAAGAGCACTTAAACTTTTCCTTAATTTGCAGATTCCTATTTAATGTTAAACTCATGTTTAAACAACAAGCAATTCTTCTCCTTTTAATTAAGATTTATACAGGTCCCCATGTGTAGATGAAGCAATGAAGTCCTAATGAGCAGAGAGTCTAATTATGATCATTCTGTAATTGAAATAGTGGTGTGCTTCAGAATAAGACTGTTATTTTGCCAGATAATGGACTCATGAGCACCAAAGAAGTAATAAAAAAGGTCTGTAAAAGACTCTTGCAATTCTTATGAGGACAGGCCAGCATGTGGACCCCTCCATGTAGTATTCAAACATGTATAATGGAATACATAATGCAATACATCCAAAGATTTATATCAAAGTGTTGGAAGTGGCTGAAGGTCAAGGGCATACCAAAAGCAATGGAATTAATTATTAATGCGAGACAGAAGAAAATAAGCCAGAGACAGCTGCATGAAGTGATTTAGGAGACAGATTAAAAATACGAAAAGAGAAGTCAGTGGGAGGCAACATTGGGAAAATGATCAACATCCACCACAATATTGGTCCCATCGGCTGAAACCAGCTCCCTCCACGTTCTGATTGATGAAATGCACCAGAGTCCGATATTTTTTCTTGCCTAAATGACCAGCTCTAATCATGAGCTCTACACATTGCTGCTTTCTTCATCGTTCAGCTGGTCAGGAAAGAAAAGATAATTACAGAATGTTTGTTTAGTAATTGTCTGCTTCTATTTTGGAGTTTGCTTCTGGTGCTAACGAATGCGACTCCATTATGTCATTTATCATGTGAACAGTCAGGTTGAGGAACATTTTAAATCAGGAACTATTTTGGTTTGCATGAGAAATAACCTCACAGAACAACTGACAGCATGTGTGAGCAGAAAAATTCCATGTCTGAAAAGGATAGGTTAGGTGATTTCACCAGATAAAAAGCTTAAGGAAATATCTTTTCACCAGCAGAGCAGAGTGCTCATGGAGAATGGAAGAGTTACAGCCCCATATTTTTCCTCACAAGGAATTCCAGATTTGAAGTTATTTACCTGGCTTGCCAGGTAACATTTGCTTTCTATTACCTTTTCTCTTATTACTCTTTGCATAGGAGAACTTTAATTTCAATAGATGTGCTAAAAATTGTACTTTAAACCTGACTTAAGTACTGGTAACACAGGCTGTAATTGTATCTCAGGTGTGGCAAGAGCAGAAAAGTGGAGCTAAAGGAAAGAACCAACCAGACGTTACCCATGGATATATCTGAAAAGTAATGGGGAGTCACACCTTATTTATGAACAGCTCCCTCCCAATGAACCTGTGTTGACATCTAGAACACCAAATTTCCTGTGTTATAATGTAGCACCAGTACATGATATTTTTCTGACTTAATTCAGCCCAATCCAATGCACTTGTCCAGTAGGGTGGGATCTCACACACATTCCCCATCCACATGGACAGGTGAAGTTCTTGATGAACCTCAGCATGGTGGCTTGGGCTCAGGCAAAAGGCTACTGGGAGCACACAGCCATGTGAGAACAAACTGGAAATTTCCTCCAAGGGTATTTTTCAACCTCAGTTTGCTAGCTGATTTCACAGCTGTGGGTTGAGAAACCTGTCTGAAGTGACTGGCCAAAGAAAAACCCCCATCCATTTAATAGGGTGTTCTCCCAGCAATAGTGGAACAGCAGTTGTTTGACAATACTTTGGGTAATGTCTTGAAGACTGTAGATGACTAATAATAGCAGTGCCTTTTTTTCCAGAAATATGAAAGTCATAAAAATGATGGTTTAGAGGGACCAAAACTATTTATAAACTGAAGAAGAATTCAGTGAAGAGTTTTGACTAAAAAGGAGTGGAGGGGAGAATTTTAATGTGCTTGAAATAGAAGTCAAAATCTTAAAGAAAAAAATGCAAATCTGAAGTATTTTAAGTGGTTTAAAAAAAAGTTGAGTGGCTCAAACATGAAAGGACACCTTTTGTTTCAGATCAGATGAAGATTTTATGTTTACCAGGATGAACAACCTTGATTTGAAATGTCCTCTAAGTTCAGCCTTCTCAGGGTGGGCAGAGGATTCCAGCTCACCCGGGATCTTTCATCCATGCTACATACAGAGAAATAGCAATACAGAGAATGTTAACTGAAAAAAATTAAAAGTTCTCAGGAGCATTGACTTCCATCATAGGGTTTATTGTTCATTTCCTTTTGGCCAATTACTCTCTTCAGAAATGTCTCTGGCATATTATGAAGACTAAGTGTTAAACCTGGGAGGTCGTTTCACTCGCAGCCTGCCGAGAACATCTTTACATTGCTGGTTAACGACTTGTGAACTTCATTGTCAGATGCTGCTCTGCGACTTTGCATCTCCCAGCTGATGGCTCTGTGCCATGAGCCGAGCAACTGCTGGGCTTCGAGGGCGCCTCTCGCCCTTGTGAAATTCGAGTTCATTCTTTTTCTGCTCCCCGCGCTTTCTCCCTGCAAATTTATGACTTGCTAACAAATGCGTTGCTCTTGATTCCCTCCTCTTCAGTGATCTTTAAGATCTCTCATTTCATAAGGAAGAGGCAGGTGGGAGATCTGCTTCCAAAAAAAAGAAGTTTCCATAAGCATGGCTTGTGGAGTAAGGCTGCCTGTATATCCATCCAATTTCCATTGACTTAATTCAGTCTTTTTTTGTCAAGTTGCATAGCAGTAATTTACTGCCCTAAACGAAGTGTTTTCCTCAAGATGCCCACATTCCTGTGAGAGCTGGAGGTTTTACCCACACATGCAGGCAGCAGCCTGTCATCATTCTCCACATAAATTGAATACTTCCTCTGCTTGCCTTTACAGCTGTTCTTTGAACACCATCCACAAAACTAATGAAATATTCCTGTGGCTTACCCATTCCTTCAAAAACCTTTGTCCAGGCTTGTTTTATCCTGGGAGGCTAACAATATTTGTTGCACCTTTGCAGTGGCACAGGGCTGTCTTGCACTGATCTGGCACCTGGGAATCAATAGCAGTCAGGGCGGGAGGAATTACAGCACGTTCCTAGTAATTGTGCAAATGCAAATTTATTACTCCAGAATCCTCTCTAATGTAAATCCAGTGAGGTCAATAGAGGTAGAGCAAAACTGGTCATTCTGCTTCATCTGTTATCCTCATTTTTATAAGGATGGATAGCAGCTATTAAGAGAAAGGAACTTTCAAATGCCTGGAAATACACTGACCTGGGAAAAGAGCTGCAAGGATGCCAGAAATCACTCTCTGTGCAGATGGGTATTCTGCCTAACCAGAGCAATCAGCATTGCCAAAAACCTCCACCAGTGTGAACTGCTACATCTCCATTAGCAGTGCTGATTAACAGGAGCAGAGGGTCCTGCCCTTTGGTTAAATCATGCCAGCCTGTTACAGAGGAATTCCCGATTTTGGCAAGTAACAGCTTCTCCCTTCATCAAGGTCTGGCTAACCTGCAGCTGCCCTTTCCAATCACTGTATAAGGTTTTCTGCAATTTCTTGAGTTTGCTCCTAAAATCTTCCGTTGCTTGTGTAATCTTTTTATGAGCTGCACAAAAGAATTGTTTTCCTTAAGAAATTCTTAACATATGCACAGATAAACTCAGAGTCTAAAGGTTAATGTTGCTTCATCACTGCTGAAGTGAAAGCAAAGATTTTAAAAGTAATTCTGCAGAATGATCTTGCATTTTTAGGGGAAAACAAACTGTTATTGACTATAATAATAAGATTTTGGAATATGCTAATGGAATTTTTTTCATTTACCACACCTGATGCTCTCTTTTTTTTTCCTTAACCATTGCAGTTTATTATCAGACAGTTATCCAGAGAAGTTGGGTTTTGTTCAGAAAAAAAAGACTGTTGAAAAATTATTAAAGCATCAAACCACCTGTATAAACCTATGTCAAGACAGGAGGTACTCTTACAAATAGGAAGGATAAAAAAACACTGTATTAAGCTTTTCCTTGCTTTTTTAAGTTCTTTTAATTGGCTCCATTTACCCAGGAAAGACAATGTGTTAATTCAGTGCCTTTTCCCTTCTGCAGTGGTGTCAGCAAACCATCAGCCAGAGAAGCCAGGAGTTTGAAATCATCTCCAGAGACCACTCCCTGTAGAAATGCCCATCAGTAGGGAATTGCCTTGATGGCAAGGCTGCATTCAGCCTATCTAGCTTTATTAATCTGCTGACAGCCTGCCACTTCTCACTGGCATGACTGAGCAAGCGAGGTAAACTGCAGCCTAATTAATGGCCAGGCTAGCGGCTTTCTTCAAAGATTGACTGAGACAGATGCTGGTCTTGCCCAACAGAAATGCCAACCCAGTTTAAGTGTTCCTGCAACCTCCACAGTCAGGCAATTTACACAAATTTGGTGTGTTTGAATACACTGTGCAAAAGGATGTTCAGGCATCCTAAGCACAAACGGTGTCCAACGTGTGTGTACTTGTGGGTCAGACACCTGCCAAAAGCCAAAGCCTTCAGTAGGATGAGAAGATATTCCTCTTCACCACTGCTTTGAAACAGCTTTAGTCTGTATGAAACACCGACTCATAGGACTGGAAATATCTCTGGCCTTAGGCTGTATCAAAACATGTGTGACAGAGATTTAAATGGACTTGGATGCAAGTCATATAAGGTCAAGTTTCCATTTAAGAACCATTTGCATTAGCAGTCCTACCACTGTAGTAACACAGAGGAAGAGACACTAAGGATATTTAGCACATTAACATAGACAAAAGCTATTTGCTACATCCTCAGGAATAAACAAGATGAACTCATAACGAAGCTGTGCTTCCAATCCTCCTCATTGTGCAGGGCTCTTACAGAGGTTCACCCAAAATGCCTCACTGGGCAGTGAGATCCAAGACCTGGCTTGGGCATGGTCGATACAGCAGAGAATACACAATCTCTGTCAGCCAGGCTCACCTGACACATGTGCCTCCTCGTGCATTTTGGTGAACGTGCAGTTCATACCTGCCTGAAAGCCATGCCTGCCTGCTCAGCCAGGCACAGGTTCCTCGCTGCAAAATGGTCTCAGCAGAAAATATTCAGCTCCATGTGTGGGTAACATCAGCTCCCTTCACAGAAGCAGATGGGAGGTCCATGTGCTGCTATGTCAGAAATATCTGTCATCCTCCCATCTTCCCTGTGTCCTTTATCTTAGGTTATCAGGCGTGCTCCTCTCAATGCCAGTTAAAAGGTAGGTGTCAAACACAGAAGGCACGTTCATTTATAACTGCACAGACTATAATTATATGTAGTCTAGGGCTTATTTCCTGAACTAGGAAGGAGGAAAAATGGGTTAGGTGGGTGTGAGTAACAAGCAAGAACATGTCTTTTAGAGGTTATGAAACTACCTTGATCTCCCAGTATCAGAAATGCTGGCTAAGAACAAACAAATCAGAAAACTCTGTGCAGGCTGAGAGTTGGGACAAAAACAAGGGAATTGGGAACTGATGAGGGAATAGTAACAAGTCTCTGATCGAGGCTGGGAACTTAGTATTGCAAGTAAAAATGAAGGAGAAATATGAGGTCACCACTACAGCTTATTTGCAGAAAGATAAGTGCAATCTTGGGATTACCAGGTGAGATATTTCAGTGAGAAATGGGGACTTTAATTTCAGTGTATGAAGCATCAGTGAGACCTCCTCCCATTTAATACTCTAACTACTTTTGGTAACCCACATGAACTTTGAGATTAATTGACACCACAGCAGATGGAGCGAAGAGGTCTGAGGTGAACTGAGAGTCATTTAGGAAAGAAGATTGAAAAGCCAGTCCTCCACAGCTCAGCGAGAAAGGCAGACAAGGACCATATCCATAAAAATACCTGAGTAAGGAGAAGTGAGCAAAACAGCTGCTGAAATGAGAGCCAGTGCTGGTGCCAGAACATGTGGGGAAGGGTTCCTGACCAGCAGGGACACGGACAGCCTAGGAGAACCTCACAGAGGGGTAACAGGCAAAACCACAGAATTGTTTAAAGTCGGAGCATGGTCCTTTCATGAAAAGGACCATAAACAACATTGTTCCTGGCACAGCAGAGAACTGGGCTCTATGATCCAGGATCCTCCTGTGTTTGTAACTTTAAATTGCCTTACGGGAATAGAGCAGCAGCAAAACAAAGCCTCTGGCCACTTGTTACTGGAGGTCTGTGGAATATTTTCACAGCAGTTGCAATGCCAGAAGCTCCAGTGTCCTGGCTCAACACCAACACATTCCTCTGCTATTTAAGTCCCCCCCGTGGTTTCACTTAGTAATGCTACTCTTTGCTCCCTGTCCAAAAATTGTGCAACAATGCTGCCTTTTTGAGCTTAAAAATGTTTTTTATTTACTGAATTGCTCTTCAAAACATAGTATAATTCACTCTAGGGTGTAACTGTGCTGCATTTTAACCTGCACAGAAATAGCATGTGCAAGTGTGGAGAGAGGATGGGAGAAAAAATAGCAATACAGAAATATCCTTATGACAACACTGAGCCCAAGTGAGAAATATTACCCTTATTTTACAGTAGGAAATTTTAGATTCTTTTAATCCATAAACAAAAGGATTTGAAACCTTTCCTATGAAAACATAATAAGCAGGTGTAGTTTGGGGCTTTGCCATCAGCTGTAGCTTTTAACCAATCTCTGGAAATTTGGTCTTGAATCTTTTTTATGAGCCTTTCAATGAAGTCTAAAGTTGAATTCTGGCTGTTCATCAAGATCAGAGAAAATTAATGACCCTGGCCTAAAGACCCTAATTTGCACTGGCAGGCTTGGAGTTCTCAACAGTATGAATTTCCCAGGGTGTGTGTGTTGGTGACTGTTAACCTGCATTACCAGTATTGCAACAGTGCCTGGATCCTCCCAAACAAGAATCATGACATGTCCTATCCCAGATCTGTATCTATGGGTGGCAGATATTAAGTAGAACAAGGAATTATTAATATTATTATTATTATTATTTAATTCTTGTAACAATCACCAGACAGCTGAGCCACTCCCACAGCTGCATTAGGTATCATGACTAAAATATGCAACCCTTTCGTTATTTCATCTTCTATGAGAAAAGTGGACTGTCATATTTCAACTGACGATTTTAAGCACATATTTCTCAGTAAGTATGTTGGAAAATACAGCTCATGAAATGTGCCTTGCTATTCCAGTTTTGTCTATATTCAGTATTGCAGCCAAGTTATACAGACACCTAAAGTAGCTCCAGACAAGATGGGGTCCTGGAGCAGTGCAGGTTGCATGGAGCAAAATATGCCCCAATCTGCCCTTAGAGTGGGGAAAATTAGTCTTCACAGAGCTCTGCATTAACAAGTTGCTTTAATATTTGGATGGAATTGGGTTAGAGATGGCTTGAGTAGAGCTGATTCTAAGCACAAGCCAAGTAGGCAGATTTTCAAGGGCATTCACCACCAGGACACAGAAGCTGCTGAGATAAGAAACTTTCTGCCTAATTTTGCTGTGCCAGAACCCTGGGAAGGGAAGGAGAGAGAGGTACAGGAGGAAGAGTTTTCCTGCTGGAGCTGCAGGAACAGCACTGGCTTCCCACCACAGCTCCTTCCCAGCCAGTGGCACAGCCAGGCTGCAGCTCCTGTTCCCCAGGGTGGGGGGGAGCTTTAGGTGTGCCCACCTTAGAAAGGTGGTGGGGCTGCTGAGGGCAGGGACCCCCTTTCCCAGCAGCTGTGTGTGCAGCAGTGCCTCATGCAGCCTTGCAGAGGGATGGGGCTATCAACAGCTCTGATGACTTGGCCAGACCCTGCACCCCAGGACAGGTTTGTTGCAGAGGAGCTTCATGGGATGAGGTGAAATTTGGTCTCCTAGATATCCTGGAATCACCTTCTGCGGATAACAACTGAGGTGTTGAACTCCAGGTGTTGTGGCCAACAGCGCTAAGAAGCGCTGCAGCACTCTGAGCAGACAGGATTTTCCTCAGCACTACAGGCTTTGTGTCCAGCCATTTCTCTCTGCTGTCAGCCTGCCAAGATGTGATAAAAGTACCAATAAGGGCAGGTTACTCACTGCCAGGATGGAAGAGACTCCAGGCCAACCTGAGAGGACAATGAGCTTTCCTGGGCAAGGGCACTTATACACTAGGGGCTGCACTTAAAATCGTTGGCCACGTTCTCCAGGAGCAGGTGCTGGCCCAAATCTCTGCAGATTTTTATTCCACTCCCCAGACTCCCTGACACTGCCCTTGCAGTCTGTTTCAGGTGCCCACTCCTCATCCATCAACAATTTCAGCCTCATCAAGGCTGTATCTATGCCAGCAATAGAGCAAAAACGGTGCCACTTCTCTGGGACGAGGTGGCATCAGAATGTCCAGGGAGCCCCGGGAGGAAATTACTAGGAAGGAATCCCAGGACACCAGAGAGGAGAATGGGAAACTTTACTTTTCTAGGGGGCAGCTGGCCCGCAGAGCGCTCCGGGGCTGCGGCAGCGGCAGGGCTGTGTCCGCCAGCCCGCTCCACCCAGAAAGGGTCCAGAACGCGTCCAAGGGCTCCGAGCCGGCTCCAAGGGCTCCGGGTGCCTCCCGGCCCCAGCAGCTGCCGCCGGCAGGACGGCTCCGGCCAGGAGAGGGAGCCGTGGCCCCGCGCACCCCGCCTCCCCCGGCCCGGCCCGGCCCGGCAGCTGCGGAGGGACGGAGCTGTGCCTGTGCCTGTGCCTGCCCCTGCCCCGGCCCGGCCCCGGCCCCGGCCCCGCTGCCCCGCAGCGAGCGCGGCGGGACCGCCCCGAGCGCCTCCGGAGCGCGGCCGCGGGGAGAGGGGCGGGCGGGGCGGAGCGGAGCCCGGGGGCGCGATCGGACACGACGGCGAGGAGGCAGGAGAGGAGGCAGGCGAGGAGAGCGCGGCGCGCCGGGCACAGCTGTGCGCTCCCCGCGTCCTCAGGTGAGCCGCGCTGCCTGGGGGGGCGCGGGGGACGCCCGTGTGTCTGTAGGCGTGGGCGGGAGCAGGGACGAGGGACAAGGGAGCCGGTCCCGCCCCGCCCCGGCCGTGAACTTCCCCGCACGCGAAGGGAAAGTTTGTGTCGGAGGAGGCGGATTCCAGCCCCGGCGCGGGGGGAGCCGGGCGGCGGCGGCGCCGCGCAGCCGGCAGCGGCCCCCGCTCCTCGGCTGGCACGGGGGGGGACAGGGAAGAAAGAAGAGGAACCGCTCGGGAGAGCCCGAGCAGCAGCGCCCGGCGGCCACGAACGACGGAGGACAGGTGGGCACGGTGGCAGCGAGCGTGCGCGGCCGCGGATGGGGGAGCGGAGCGGAGCGGGGCTGGGCGCGATGGTGCCGCTGCCGCCGCGGGGCCCGGGACCCCCGCGGACCTCGGGGCACCCTCGGGGGACCCTCGGCGATCCCGCCGTGTGCGGGGACCGAGCCGAGCCGCGGCACCGCGGATTTGTCTCCGCCGCTCCGGCAGCCGGGCTGGCGATGCCCCCGGTCCCCGACATGCGGAGGGATTCGCTTTAATCGCTCCCGTGGGCCGTGGAGAGCTGGGGGTTCCTGGCTGGTGCGCTACACGCGCTGAGAAATGCAACTTTAATTTTCACCGGATTGCAAATTCTTGAGCCTCCCATACCTGCTCTCTGCTGTCAAACCGGTCTCTGAAATGGAACTGGGGAGAGGAAGGGGTCAGGCTTAGCCGTAGCTGGGAAATAAAGTGGAAGAGACATGTCCAAGAAAACAGACTGGAAGCGATTAGATGCTGGCAGCAAGATGGCCTTTGCTGTGTTTGTTGGGGGCAGCTGCCCCCTTATGTGAAGCTGGTTGGTTTTTTTTTTTTTGGGGGGGGGTGTATCTGGAGGGAAACTGGATGGGGGGGGAAAGGAAACCATCAGTGCTTCACTACTTCAGGTGTCCCTTTTCTGTGCCAATGTCGCTTTCCCCTGTTACAGTGGCAGTGCTTGTTCCTCACTCAGGGCTGGTTTCTTGCAGTGTGCCTGTACAGTGCTTGGCACAACAGAATCCTGATCTTGGGGCCTTAGGATGTCACAGAAAACTGGATTATAAATGCCCTCTCACATGCACACTCTCTCTTTTCATCGTGACCTCTGCTTTGTGAATAGCTGGTTATAGTGCTTGGATAAAATTCTGGTTGGCTTTACAGATCTTTCTTTTCTTATAAAATGATGGATTTTGTTCCATGCATTCAGTTTTTTATCCTAGGAAAGGCTTTTCACTTCTGGATTTGTGAGATTGCAGCAAGCTCCTTGTCTTATAAAAACACTTATCTCCTTTGTAATTAAAAAGTATTATTTTCCAGATGCTCCATTTTTAACCGTGCCCCTCTCAGGCAAGCAGAAGTGTCACCCAGCATAGGCTTCCATACCTAGAAGGATTGTGAGGTGTTATTTATTAACTCTGCTGTGGAGAGTCCATATCTCATAACTTAGAGGATCATTTATAACAGGTTGCTTTTGGCAGCTCTGGAAGATTTACTTGCTGTCTTGTATTCCTTGCAGGAAAGGCATCCCTTGTTTTCAGCCCACAGGCTCTCGGGTGGGCAGGCTTGGTGCTGGAAAGGCTTCTGCTTTCTGTCTCCATTGCCTGCCTGTGGTGAGCAGGAGAGGGCAGGCAGAGAGGATTAAACTCCAAAACCCAGATATTCTTCCCTGGAAGCAGGCACGGTGTTGTTGCTGGGATCACCTTGTCTGGAGGAGCAGCTAAGGATGTAGGATAACGAGGGACATGGAGAGTAAGCCTGAGAGGACTTGGGGTGGTGGAAGCCTGCAGGGCACTGCAGTGACTGGAAATGTTAAGCTGGGAAGGTGGGAGCTGCTGCATGGAGCTGGAGGAAGGGGCTGTGGGGTGAGAGCTTGTGTGTCTACCTCCATGCCTCTGTGCAAGGCAGAGCTGCATCCACACAGCCCTGGGATTGCTTTCCATGTGTCTGATTCTAGCTTGAGTTCAAAGTGTCTGCATTTGATATGATGCTTGCTGATGCCTGTCCATGCCTCCCCAGAGTCCACAAGGTCCTCTGATCCCTCCAGGGTGTGGAAGGAAAGCTTGTGTATGAACACTTCTGGGCTCTCCCTTTCCAGACTCCACTGGTCTGTGCAGGTGTTCTGCATTTGAGCATGAGCACGTGCAGTGGGGATCAGTACTGCCCTGCTCTGGGTTCCAGCAGCCTCATCCCCAGGGTCAGGTAGCACTACCCAAAAATGCCTGGCACCACAAAGCACACATAGATAAGAGAGACTTAAGAGGGTAGGGGGAGTGGTGTAGCAGCCTGGATACTTGGAGGTGTGGGAAATGCCTCCCTGCTGGCCTCAGAGCTGTAATTTTAAGCTCTAAAATAAGCATTCAGGAAGAATGAGGCAGAATGATTTTGTCCTAGCCTTATTCCTTCAAGACCTGCATGAACCAGATGCCAGCTCTAGGGAGGATGAATTATATTCCTTCAGAATAAGAGTCCAAAATTTGAGTTTTTATTCCTTCTTCTCACTTCTGTTTGTATTTCTCTGTTGGTTATTTTGGCAGGCACATGATTCGTATTTCTTTCCCTGTGTGTCCTGGGTCCCCTCTCTTGTCAAGTGTCTTCCCATTTCCGCAAGATTCTGACTTGCAAAAACTTGCCATGAAGCCCTTGTGACTGGTGGTGTGGGAGAGGAGGTGCCCCAGCCTGGCTCTCAGAACGCAGGTTGCATTAGCCAGGTGGACACTTGGGAAGATTATATCAGCATGTGAATGCATTCATGCCTTTTTTTTTTTTTTTCCTTATCATACAGTAATGGGGAGTGCTTTGGGAATAAAAATAGAAATAGGGAAAAGCCTATATAAGCTGAAATCTGTGAACAGCGCCGCGTTATCTGGGAACTAAAACACGTTCTACAGTGCAGCTCTGCTCTCCTCCTTCCTCCCCTCTCTTTCTCTTGACACAGCTCATGGATTTCAGTGCCCCCATGAGCAGAGCCTGTGTCCTGTGCGCTGCCAGGCTGCTGCAGCCTGGCTGGGGGCAGCTCTGTACCTGGAGGTGAGCTGGAGCATCTCTGGCTGGGCACAGCGGGACAGATGCCAAGGCAGAAGGGGGCAGAGCTGGCTCAGGTGTGCCATGCCCTTCTCCACACCCTGCTGGGGGCTGTGTGCAGGTGGGGCTCTGCCAGCCACGGTTTGTAGCTGCTTTGTTCTGCTCCACCATCAGCAAAACGTGCGGCTGAGATTCCCTGCTAAACTGGAACAAAGCAGCTTCTCCTTTTGGGAGGTATTTTAGGATTGCTCCCCCCAGCAGTGCTTTTGCCAGGCAGAGGGCTAATCTGACGTTTCTCAGCCACAGTGCTGGTCTGTGCGAGGCTTTTGCACGCGCCTGAGCCAGATGAGCTCAGAGAGAGGGCAGGAAGGGAACTGCTTTGGGGAAATTGCTTCAGTGGTGCCTGCCCTTTAGGGAATTTCAGTCTTGGCCACTGTGTTTACTGTGTTCAGCCTCAGAGGTCCCAATAATGCACATGCACAGAAGATGGTATTCATAATTTTGGAGTCTGATTTTACAGAAAATAAAATACAGAAAAATGAGTGTACAAGTGTGTGTATTTTGTTACAGGGTTCTCTAAAAATAGTTGCTTGTAAAACAGTATTTTCCCTACAAGTGAAGAATCATGTCTTTAGTCAGTCCTTTGTTAACCTAACAACTCTCAGTTTCATCAAATGGGAATATATCCCCAGGAATTCCTCTGACAAAGGTTTCCCCTGAGTCTGGATGATTATCCAATTACAATTTAAAGAAAATTACAGCAAGGATAATTGGCTAAAGATAGAAGTATCTGAGAGCGTTAGGGAAAGAGAAGGGGAGAGTGAGAAAGTGAGAGCTTCACTTTCTCATATGAGTAAATGAGAATTATTTCAGTCCTTAACTTTTGCAGCGAGTGGATTCAAGGTCCCTGGCGTTTGGATCTCCCTCTCTCTTCCTCCCTCTTCTCTCCCTCCCTCTACTCTGTCTTCTAATGTGTTGACTTGATACTTAGATGAAAAAGATACATTGATTCTTATGGAGCCTTTTTTACATTTACATGTGTTAACAAAAAGAGACTGTTAACTTACAGGCTCTATTTGCAGCAGAGAATAAGACATTTCCATGAATCCTGGGCTCAATCAGGGAAGTGGTGGGTGGCTCCTTCTCCTGGGAGCACTAGGAAGGTGCCAGAGAGCCATTAGCTTGGAAATCCCACTCAGAGCAGGGCTGTCAGGAGCTACCAGCTCTCCCTAGGTGCCCACAGAAGGAGACCCACTGCCGTGCCTGGAGGAGCCCTGCGTGCCCAGCACTCCCATCCCGTGTCCATCACGGGCACTGAACCCTGAGCTGCCATGGCAGAGTTTCCAGTCGGTTCTGAAGCACTTGAGGCTGCCTTCAAGCCCACTCACTCTTTTTCATTGCTAACAGCTTGTTTGGGCCAGGCTGGGCGAGCTCAGCTGTTTAACCCTCGCAGTGCTGGCGGTGGCTGTGGGTCAGGGGCTCTCTGGGTGCAGGGGGGGCTCCGTGGTGCAGCCTGGCAGTGCCAGCTCAGAGGATGGAGTTGGGCTCCCCATGCAGCTCCCTGGACAGCTTTGCTGTGCTGCAGCCGAAGCACGAGGATACAACATGAATCATTCACTTGCACAAATACTTAAGAAGCCTCTTCAGCTTTACTAAGCCAAGGAGTTATCAGAATTAGAAGAGGGATTTAAAAAAGAGTAAAGAAAAAAGAGTGGGTTTTAATACCTCTCTCTTTATCTGGGAGAGCTGCTGGGTTTGCTTGTTTGTTTGTTTGTTTTCCTCACAGTTTTCTTTAATCCCTTGCACTACTGAAATAAAAGTGTAGTGGAGTATCTTGCCTCTCTTAGACCTGATGCTGTTTATTTAGAGGGATGTGAGATTTTTCCAGTGTTCTGAGGAAGATTCTTAGGTATTTGATCAATTTGTGTGTAAAGGCTTGCAAGACTGTGACTTAAATGTTTATCCTTAGTGCTGACAGGATGTTGTGGAGTTGTTTTACTGTATATTTGTAACAATTATGCTGCTTGGCAAGAAAGACATGTTTTCTTCTCAGAGGGAATTTTTGTTGGTTTTCTCTATTTTGGCCTTTTTCTGCCTGTGAGTTGTGGTTATAGCTGCCTTTATCATTTTACTTTTTGTTTTAGATGTAAATAAAGAGCTAATTACAGTTAATCTCAGTGCAAAGGAATGAGATTTTAAAGTGTGAAAAATAACGCCCATCTGTTGGATTTGCAGTAACATTTTGGGGTTTGCCTTCTACTTGGAAGGATGCCAAAACTTATCTTGCTCAATTTAAAGTTTTCTTTGCACTATTTAAACTGGATTTTTAATAATTTATGAAAACAAACAGAAACGGAAATAGCTTTCCAAATTATGTTTGGTCATGTTCTTTATGTGGTGGTTGCTAAAATGTGAGCAGCTCTAACTGAAATGAGTTCAAATCCCACAGCCAAATTCTATAGGAACAGGTTGAAGACGTTCTGGAAAAGCATCCATTTTTCATAGTAGTGTATTGCATTTCTCTGTTTTCTGCTTGCTGGGGCTCCATGTGCCCAATTAATCAGCTCCAAAATTACATGTTCCAAGGGACCTGTTCCTTAAGTAGTTACTATTTAAGATAGGCTCAGAACCCCTGTTTTTTTGTGGTGGGTATGTGTTACTTTTAGCCCCATCAGCTCCACTGACTGTTGAGCTCAGGGAATTAATCCATACTTTGCACTCATATGTTATCTTTCATCTCAGCATCTCTAAGCACTTTAGAGATATTAAGATGCCCTGCTGTGGTGTGAGATGGGGAGAGGCTGTTCTAAATGTAGCTGGGGAAACAGAGGCACACATTTCAGAAGCCTCTACTAATGCATTCAGTTCAGGGGCCAGCCATTTATAAGTCCTCTAATGCCTGATTATTGGGGAGGCACTACAATTTTTCATGCACTGCATTTGGTGATTGATGCCTATATACAGATTTCATGTTTATTAGCCAGAAACTCATATTTCTACCTTAAACTAGAGACTGTTTTAAAACCTTCAACCTTAGAGACTTACAGGAGCCTAGTAAATGGCAGTGTAAGGAGTCCAAGTTCCTAGTTATTTTTTCTCAGGTTAGTCCTGTTGCAAAAAGTAAAACCTCACCTCCCTCCCACCATAGTTACATCCAGAGCCCCACCTACATGAATTTATTAGCAATCTGTTGAGTCAAAGCTCTGAGATGTGTAAAAAAATACTTAATTTGTCAGTAAGAGCCATGCAAATTCCCTCTAATACAAATAATTGGATTTGTTCTGTTGAGAAATAGCCCCTCTTCCTTCAAGCACAGATACTTCCCAGCCCTTGTTTTTAAGAAGGGATCTGGGTAGTGGGAGGAGGATGTTGCTGCCCAGCTGGCAGGCTACGGAGCTCTTGAGGGCACCCAGCCTCTCTGGATGAACACAGATGTGCTGCTGGATCCCAAAATGTCTAACTCTAGCAAATTATGCTGGTTGCATTTGAGCTGGTGTGTTGGGGTGGCTGTAGGACAGAATGCAGACTCCACTGGAATAACATCCCTATGGACTGGGATGGGATTTCCCCCATATCCATTCTCTTGAAAAAACAGCCCCAGTGCATTTACCTTTCTTCTCATTCCTTGTCCTCTCTCATATTGCTATGTGGAATTTTGGGAGCCTGGTTAACTCTGTCCCCTTGGGAGGTTTCACACACACAGACTCCTGACCCCATGGAGAGATAGAAACGCTTTTCTCCAGGCTTGCCGTGTCTTCCTTTTCTCCCGTTGCACAGGGGAGCTGTACCTTGCATTTCAGCCCTGTTGAATAGTCCAGGAGGGTAATGTTTCCCCTTTAGAAATTTTTTTTGCCCCCTTTTCTGTTAGGTGCAATGGCTCTGTAGTTGCTGACGTGAAGTGTCAAAGAGCAGGAGAGAAACTCAACCCAACTGTGTTGGTTTTTGCACGGCCTGGTTTTTGGTGGTGATGGGGGGCCACAGAGGTGGCTTCTGTGGGAAGCTTCTGGAGGCTTCCACCATGTCTGGCAGAGCTGGTCCCTGGTGGCTCTGAAGATGGACCTGCTGCTGGCCAGGGCTGGGCCGATTGGAGAGGTTGGTGGCACCTCTGTGATAATGTATTTGGGAGGAGGATCAAGACAGAGTGGGGCAGGCACAGTTTTTCTTCCAGTCAGAGAAGAGGAAGAGGTGAGGACGTGTGAGAGAAACAACGTGGAGACACCAAGGTCAGTGCAGAAGGAGGGGAGGAGGTGCTCCAGGGGCTGGAGCCGTGAATCCTCTGCAGGACCTGGTGAGACCATGGTGAAGCAGCTGAGCCCCTGGGGATCCAGGGGGGAAGCAGAGATCCACCCACAGCCCCTGAGGGAGGTGCCCATGCCAGAGCAGGTGGATGCCTGGAGGTGTGAGGATGCCTGGAGGAGACTGTGCTCCAGTGGCAGACCCAGCGGAGAGAGGGGGCCCAGCTTCCAGGCTGGAGCAGCCTGTCCTTGCAGGACTGCACCCCATGGAAGAGTGACCCATGCCACAGCAGTTTGGGGAGGGCTGTGTGCCCATGGGAGGGACACATTGCAGCAGGTTTGGCAGGACTGCTGCTCGTGAGAGTGACCCACACTGGAGAAGTTCATGGAGAACTGTCTCCCGTGGGAGGGACCCCACAGGCTCACAGGGGAAGGACTCCTCTTCCAGAGCAATGGAAGAGAATCTCAGACAAACAGACCCAAAAACTCCCATGCCTTATCTCCCTGTGCTGTTGGTGGGAAGGAAGGAGGGGTTGGGGGAAAAAAGTGTTTTAAGGGCTTTGTTTTACTTCTCATTATCCTCTTCTGGCTCTGCTAGTGATAAATTCATTCTGTACCTCTAAGCTGAGCCTGTTTTGCCCTTGGAATGTTTTTTTTTCCTGGTCCTTATCTAAACTCATGAACCCTTCATTAATTTCTTCTCTCCTCTGCCCAGCTGAGGCACGGGAGAGGAGGGTGAGTGAGCAGCTTTTGTGGGTGCCTGGCATTGGGCCAGAGTCAAACCATGATACCAACTTCCCAAAGATACTCAGTAGTTACTTCCTCTCACTGCAAAGATGGGAGCCAGCCCAGGGCTGAGGCCAGCACAGATTGGAGAATATGAAGGTATCTACTTCTTGGCATTGAAGGTGCTCAGAAATGAAAGTTTCAGAGGCTTTTCAGATTTTTGGCCCTTTGCAGCAGGGCTTTAGTGCATAGCAGTATTTCCTTGTGTCTCTGCACCTTGTAGCCTTTTGAAATGTCAGCAGTGCATGTATTGCCTTTTGTTTGTCATTCAGCTGGAGAAATGAATTCATTGCCCTTGTGAGATCAATCATATTCTCCCCAAATAATTAATACTGATGACAGTCACGGCATACTGCTGCCTGCAGCTCCATCTCAGCTTTCCCACTGTGTAGGTGCTGTGGGTCACAGAGCAGACTTTTGGCAGGAGGCTCTTGGACTTCAAATTTCAGGGTGCTGTTGTTTGAAGGTTGAATTTCAAGATGCACTGATGGGGCCATGTGGGCAGAGCTTGAGCAAGTTCCCTGTGATGGTGCAACCAAATATTTGCAGAGGGAAATGTTAGAGACATGGGGAGCAAAAGGAATACACATCACAGGAGGTGAATGATTGTCTCACTCTTGTTTCTCTTCTCCTCTTTTTTTCTGTGTGTACACAGCTTTTTCTAGTTCCCTTTGCAGAATGCAACTGTACTAGGCTGGCCAGAAAGGGACAGGTATGCAAAAGAAAGCTGTTCTGATAGTCACCAGGAGGACCAAGTGGGTGGGTTGGGAATGTGGAGGGCTGGAAGGACCTCCAGAGAACTGCTTTTAAGTGAAGTGCTGTCTTGGGGGAGGCTGGTAGCTCCTGGGCTTTCTATTTTTATATTGCTTTAAATTGATTGATGTATAAAGCACACTTGGAGCAGCCTGTCTGAGCTGCAGGACAGGGATTGAAGAATCTCGATGTCTTATTCTTGTTTGCTTTTACTTATAAGGTTAAATGGGATTAAATTAACATGATTAATATAAGTACCAGGTGTGGAAATGCTGTGTGGCCCAAACTTGAGAAAGAAAAACTCATCTGACTTGCTTTTACCCTTGAATATGTTGCTTATCCCAGGATACCCTGAGTCACTTGAGGAAGTCATTCTCCTATACCTCAGGAAGAGCTGGGCTTCCCCACTGGCAGCAGCAGGGGTAAACCTGGTAGCAGTGCTGGAGACACTGCAGCTGCCTGAGGAATTTGTGGCATCACAGCAAAGCAGATTCCTGGGAAGGGAAGCGAAAGACACTGATGTGCTCTGGAGCGTGGTGGTGCTTGGAGGATTTTTGCCTGTTGTGTCCCTCTCTGGAGGAGCAAGAAGGGAGGGATGCTGTCTGAATATGGAGCAGCCATCCTGGGAATCTGGTGCTCAAGCACTTAGTGCTGTGAGGGGAGGAGATGAAGTGAAGGAGCAGTATGTAGCTGCCAGCCAGGGCTTGAACTGAAGAAAAGAAACTCTTGGGGTGATTCTGACACCGAGAGCCTATTGCAGGTGGTGCTGAGCAGGGCTGGGTGCAGCCCCTGGTGTGACAGGGAGATGGGGAGTGGGCTGCAGGGCACTGGTTGGACCAGGCTGGGCTTGCAAGGAGACACCTCCTGGGAAAGCTGCTCGGGGGTTTGAGAGTCCTGGGCCTGTCCTGAAAAAGGCATTAAGCCCATCTGAAAAGCTGCTCAAATTTGCATTGTATTCTCTGGATTTAGAGACTTGTGCTGAGCTAGCTTGGGGCTGCTGCTGTGCAATCTGATGCACAGTGTGGATGTGCTGCTGTGTCCACTGGGGCAGTGGAACAACCTCCTAGGGAGGGTAGTGGAGCTGCTTACATTGTAAAACCATTACAAAGGTCAGGAGGCAGAATGTATAAATGAAGTGCTTGTTGTCAGATGTCTCAGAGTGTTCCACGAAGGTTAATTGGAACTTTTCCAGTGAGGAGGGATCTCACTTTGGATTTCTTAAGTCTTCTCAGGTCTTTGGACCACACTGATTGCAGATTTCCTTTTTTTCTGTGCAAAGATTGGTTTCTCAGTTTATCTTGTGGTAGCACAATACATGTGTGTTTCTCAGAACTCTCCCTTCACTATAACATAGCTGTCCAAAATAGAAGCATTGTGCCTGGCTTCATGGAACATCTCAGCTCTCTTTGAAGCACAGTTGGAAACTTTTCATTCCCTGGCTATTCACACATAAAAAATAGACTATCTTAGCTGGGTACCTTTTGCTTGAGCACAGAAGTGCTCTTGTAGCTTAGTGTTTGAGCTGCTCAGTGGCCAGCGTGGACCCATTTGTAATCCATGCTGTTTGATTTTATAGCTGTGGCTCTACTTGCCCCTCTCCAGCCCATTCCAAAGATCTCTAGGCAATAATCCCAGCTGCTTATTTGACTTGTCCAGGTGTGCACATTTTGTAGAGGTGACAGGGAGCTCGTTTATTTTCGATGTATGAAATGTAGTGTGCTCTGCCTGCTGAATTGGTGGCAGAGTATAATCAGTGGCACCCTGGACTCCAGCAGAGCAGTGTGCAAAATCTGTAGCATTTCTGCTTTTCCAAGTCCTGAGAGGACCCCAGGAGAACTGCAAAGGGAAGCAGGGGATTACAAATTTCTCCAGGTACATTTTTAAGCCCCCCCTCCATTTCTCTCCACATGCCTAGATTGCACTTCTTTCTTTTGTGAGGGTGAAAAAACACCTTCTTCCTCTGAATTCTCATTGTTAGCATTAAATCTGCTGAGCCAAAAGGATGCCAGGAGATGGTGTGTGAGTGCCAGTAGCAAATCACAAATTCCCTGCCTGGAAATCTCACCTCCATGTTCCAAACACTGGCACTGGCAAATCTTGCACTACCAAGGAAGTTCCCAGGAATGACTCACTGTGAATGAAAGTCTCCACACTTTCCCCCAAGCCTCTGAGCTTGAGGGGAGGCTGCTGCCAGCTCTGCCCTGGGGAGCTCTTGGTGCTCCTGGAAGGGCAGCCTTGCTTCTGCAATTTGTGCTGCTCTGTTGAAGGAGAAATAGCTTGGGATAACCTCCTGTGGTGACTCTGGAGCATCACACTGCTGAGCTTGTTCATCTCCATGATGGGGATTTTGTGAAATGTCTTTATTAAAAAGCCATCAGGCTGCAGCCCTTGGCCTGGATGTGCAGGCAGGAAGCCAGGGAGGGGCCATGGTGGGTGACAGGCAAAGGGAGCCACCTTGGATGCCTGGTGTCATGTCCTTGGCTGGCAGTGAGCTGGCTGAGACACTGGTTAAGACTATTCACAGATTTTCTTGTTGTTTGGTTTTGGTTTGCTATTTTTGTCCTTCAGGGTACTCAGTAGCTCTGGCTGTAAAGCTGTGTGCCAATGGCCAGGTCTGACCAAGCAAGGCAGAAAATCCTTTGTGCTGGTGACAGGAGACACCTCTCACCAGGACAGCTTTCCATCTGACTCCCACTAGTTTAATTCTTGTTCCCCTCTGCAAAAGCAGGTGTATAATATCCGCTGTGATTCTAGCTGGTGAAAAGCTTTCAGGCTGCTCAAATTTCAGCATTTCCTGTGGTTCTGATGACATAAATTTATTTTGTAATAGAAATATTTCAGAACAAATTCCTTTCAGCCTGCTCTGATGTCAGGCATGCGATGGCCTGGTGAGTGCAGCTACCCTGGCACACGTGTGACTCCAGCACTGATTTTGCAGGTCCCTGCCATAGATGTGTCACCAGTAGATGCAGTGACTGGGTCACACCTATGGCTCCTGTGACATCCCTGATTGCAGGGCAGGCTTCAGCTCTGCTTGATTCCTGCTGAAATGTGCCTGGCTGTTTGGGAGCTGCTGCCGAGACAAACTGGGCCCCCTGCCCTGAGGAGAGATGTGAATTTTTTTTCCCAAGGACAGCGTTGGGGTCCTCTGGTCACTGTGCCTGTGTTTGAAGTGATGAGTGTGGCGTAGCATGCACGAGAGCAGGGAGAGTGCTGCGAGCTGCTTTTGGTGCTCATCATCCAACTGCTGCTGGATTCCTCGCTGCTCTGCTCCTGGGAGCTGTCTGGGGATGCAAATTGTCATGAATGTGGTTATTCCTCCTGGGCAGTAAAGGCTGGACTTCCAAAAGCTGTGGCCTGGCTTTCTGCCTAGGTGTCACATTCTGCTCCTCTGGAGGGCTGTCCCTGGGACTCAGCAGTTCTGTGCAGGAGGGGCTCCCCTTTGGGCAGGACAGAGTGGGACTGTGGACACCCCAGCAAAGGGCAGTGCCAGGCAGTGCCCACGTGGCCTCTGGACGAGATGCAGGGGCAGAGAGACACTGTGCAAGCCCTGGCTAAGTGTCACCGAGATGATTTATGCTACAGTAATTCCTTCTTTTGTCTGACTTACTCCTGCACATACTGAAAAGCAAAAGTGTTTCCTGGGGGGCTGAAGGGCCTTTTCCCATTTTCCATTAGTGTTTTCGATGTTACTTTTCTGCAGCTGCTTTTTCAGGCTGCCCTTTGTCTGCCTTTTGGATTCTTTGAATTTACTTGAACTGTGCATCTATTTTTCCCCACAAGAAAACCCAGCAAACTCAGCGAGCAGCCTTCTCCAGTGCTGCTGTGGGATGAGGCAGGGACCCAGGGCTTGTGGGCATGCTGTGGCTGGGAGCAGAGAGCTGAGCCCCTTTCCTGAGCACCCACTCTGCTCTGCAGCCCATCAATCAACCTTCATCTCCAAGTGCATGAGGCACAGAACCAAAGCGTTTCCTAAGCTAGCCCACTCTGGATTTTGCCAACCTTCCCCTGTCCGTGTCCCATTTTTTGGGGCTCTCAAATGCTTTTGAGTTGGGACAGAATTACAGAAAGAAAATACTATGCAAGACGTGCTTTGGGCTGAAATTATTTATTTCCTCTTTCAGAAACTGCTTTATTTTACACTCCCTTTCAGTCAGGGCACTTAGTGGCAAGGTTCTAAAGGGCGCTTTTGTTCTGCAGGCCGTAGTGTGACTTCTCCATGAAAAGCAAAAAACCTATCAGCTCTCCCTCGAGGCTTCTGGTTAGGAGGGACAAAGGCATTTTTCCTGGAAAATGCAGCATTGTTCTGTAGAATTGGCACAGTGTCTTTGAGAATAGGTGTGCAGTAGTTACTTTGAGTGCAGTTCTCGTCATTAATTACTTGACATCTGTCTTTGGTTTTATAATTGCTGGTAAAGTGCGTGGGCTTTGCAGAGTCCATGCTGCTAAAGGCAGGAGGGAATGATGCCTTGCTGAGGCCTCTTTGGCAAGGGTGTTTTATTAAATAGTGTTTTGTATAAAAATCATGTTTTTTTCTGACAGAAAGGCCACTTGTGACCAGTATCATTTAAAAAACAATTAGACTTTCCACCCACTTTGATGTTAAGAGCATGAGACACTTCCATGATTGTGCTTCCCCCACCTCACTTTTCTTTGCTCCTCAGTAGACAGAAGGTGAAAGTTTGAAGAAAAAAGTGCTCCGGAAGGAAAAGGGAACAATTTCTGGTTTGAAACAAAGTGAACATTTCAAGTTAAGTTCCTTAAAAAAAATTCTAGCAAAGGCTGTGATGGATCATTTTCCCTAACTGCTCTATGAATTATTATTAAAATGTTAATTTATGGAGGCATTAAGAGCACCTCAGAGTATATTGGTCTCGTGAGAAGTTCCTGGAGTGCTGAGGATGTATCAGAGCTCTCCAGCTGCCTTCTGGTTGCTCTTATTGCCTGCTTTCTAGCTGCAGTGTGATTTCTGAGCTGGTAAGCTCTCCTGCTCACTGATTTTATTCTCCTTTTATTTTTATTTGCACTGGATGGATGCAGTTGGGTGAAGCCCTCTGCTGCAGCCTGGGTTTGCACTCCCTGACCTCTGGTTCTTTGGGGTCTTGCCACAGAAGCTGGTGTAGTTCTACAGAATTGCACAAGAAGTTCATCAGACACCACTGGGCTTGCATCACAGGCAGGAAAAATGGCAACATGCTCTGTCCTGTCACGAAAGACAGAAGCAGGTTGATGGGAAAGGTTGAGAAAACTCTTCTGTTCCTGGCAAGACCAGGGTGGGTTGTAGTCCTGTGGTGTCAGGTTCTTAAGGGCATTGCAAAACCCACCCCTCTCTGCAGCAGGATGCAATGCTCTTCTCCTGCGTCACCGCAGGACTGCTGTGGGAAGACCTTTTTATTTGGGGTGATATCACAGGTTTCAGGCTATCTGGGTTCTGGAGTATTTTTGAGTAATTGTGTGCCTCAGGAATGGAGTTGGGCTGGCAAATTCCGGCATGGTCAGGGCACCCAGGAAGGTGTGATGCCTCCCCTTGACCAGCCCTTGATTCTGTGCCTGTCCCTTCCATGGTCCTTTGCATTTTGTGTAGAGTGGGAGCAGCCAGGGCTGTGGTCAGCTGTGTCCCTTCTCCGTAATGGAGAAATTGCTGTAATCTGACAGGCTCTGTGTCTGTCTGTCTCCGCTGATAAAATCTCTGGAAAACCTGGAATGAACCAGAAGTAAATCACTCTGTGTGTGAGGCTCCTGATTTTATAGCTGGGTAGAGCAAGAAAAAAAGGATTTTCCTACTAGTAGGCAGAGCATGGAAGTCTTGGATACCTTGCTCATGGGAACGGAGACCTGGTGGCTCTGTGAGACAGTTGAAAGGAGCATGTTCCTGTGAGCACAGCTAATGGATGTAAATATTAGCTCACTGCAGAGTTCATGTATCACCCAGTGAAATGTAGTAGTTTATTTTGGCCTCAGGCCACGCAAATGGCCTTGCTCAGTACAAGGGAAACTCATCCAAAGTCCATAGTTGTTCCTGCTTGCTTCAGGGCTGAATTCAGTCTGATTTGTGCAAAATGCAGGAGAGAGTCGCTGGAAAATAAGGGTGAGTTAGGACACGCTGTGCATTTAGCTAATGACAAATGGAGAGGGAACCATGAGGGATCTTGGTTATGGGAATGATTCCCTGCCACTCTTTACACCCCCTCTCTTCAAGCATCTCAATTACCCAAAGTTCCTTAATTCCTACCAGAAGTGCAGCATGTTGGATCTCTCTGTCCAATCTGATGGCATAAAAATGTTTTATCTTTCTTCAGCATTTCCAAGGGGTGGGAGTACTTAATATTGTTTCTTCCCTATGGAGTCTTAAGTAACATTGGGAGCTGGTTGTAGGTGGCAACAGAGAGGGGTTTGATAAGCAGCTGGCATTTCAATTTGGAGGAAGGTGGTAGGGGATGATCAGCCCTCTCAGCTGGACCCCAGGGAAAAAAAAACCCTCACTTTCTTCCTTGCTTCTTGACCATTTTTGAAAGCCTGATGGCTTCCGAGGCAGTGTGCAGCCCTTTCTATGGACTGTGCAGGGAAGAACAGGCATGCTTCAGATTTCCTTTGTCTCTTTGAGATGAGCCCAGCAGAGGGAAGGCATTGCACAAAGGCTTTTCAGATGTAAGCCCTGAAAAGGAAGGATTCAATATCCGCTGCTGGGTTTTGAGTAGTGCAGTTCACGTGTCGCATTCTTGTTAATCTCTGCAATCTGTGCAATCTTAGGTGTTCTCTGCTTATGCTCAAAGCCCTTCTGTGTACTGCATCTATTCTGGACAGGTTTTTGAGGGAGATGTTTAAGGGAGCACTGTGGCTTCTCCCCCCACAGTTTTAACACACCCTGATGGAGCAGGTTTCTCTGTCATCTCATGAGCACATTGCTGACAGTATCACCATGCTCATTACTGCATCTGCCTGGCAGAGCTGAGATGCTTTGATGAAGTTCAGCCTTTTAACCATCTCTTCTCCTTTTGTGATCTGACAGCACGCAGGAATATCAAATGTGACCTTAACCCCTTTAATGAGAGCATCTAGTAGATGTCAGTTTTCATGACTACCAGCTTATAAATTGCATCCTGAAAAACCTAGAAACAGAGAGAGATTTAATTCCAGTGAGTGAGCAGCTCTGGGAGCCGAATGCCAGATACTGGAGTGGGCAGCCAGTGAAACTCTGGCAGTGTACATTTATCTCAAATTACAGGAAATTGTGTTCTGTAGTGGGAATGGAAAAGTTTGGGATTGTGTTTTGCTTATCACTGCTGCTTAGAAAGTATAAGCTTTGTTTAGATCCTTTCTGAAAAGTGTACAAACCTGGTGTTTGTTTACCCCTGCGAGTTCCAAGGAGGGTTTGACTGGGAAGAGCTGGTGAGGCCCTGTCTTGCCCCCACTGCCTGCAGGGGCAGGTTGAAGCAGGCTCTGGCAGCTGTCCCCTCTGCAGGCCACTGGCAGCACACCCTGCTGGTTGGGACTGCTCTGGTGTGGCTGTCCTGTCAGAGTGCTGGACACACATTCAGCGCAGATGTGCCACAGCCGCTGCGAGCGCTCTCTGCGCTTGTTCTTAGACATGACCAGACTGAGGTCTTGGCAAAGGACCTTCTTTTGGGAGTCGGAGCTTGGGATTTGTAGCCTGCAAACATCCATTTGACTCCTTGTGCTCCCTGATACAGACTATTCTGGTGACTTAAGTCAATGAGCTGGGCTGTCCTCGTCAGAGCCATCACCTCCCAGGCTTGGCAAGCTGCCCACAGGCAGAGTGATGCTGCCATGAGGGTGCTGGTCTTAAGGAATCTTAATGAAAGAAAACAGGGATGTGCCAGAATTAAAGGATCACTGGGTGAATGGAGGAATAAACACACAGAGTTAAAAAATGGCCTGCAGTGGTAAAACAGTGTCAAATAACCAGGTCTGTGTGCTTTGTCTCCCAGGATGAAGATGGTCAGTGTCCTGCTGGTTTCACTCTGGCTGTCCGTGGTCACCCTCAGCAGAGGCTCAGGTAAGGACCTGGCATGTGATGGACCTGCCCACTTCCTGTGCACAGAAAAAAACTCTCTGCAGTGAGTTTTAAGCATTTGCAGTATTTCTGGATTAAATGGTGTATAAAATTAAATTAAATTAAATTGTGTATAAAATACTTTAGTAAAATGCATGGACAGTGTTGGTTCTGGGGGGCTGTTGTACAATGCTCTGTGTAGACAGTGTGGTGTGAAGAGGTGCATGAGCAAATAGCAACAGCACCTCGGCCTGAAAGTGCTTTGCAAACTCCAGCTGTCCCCTGTGTCAATATCATTATTGCCCTTCTGTGAGGGGTGAGTCCAGGGCTCAGCCCATGGAGCTGCCTTGTCACTGAGCTGCAGGAAGGACCCAGGCTTGAACCTGAGCTCTGCTATCCCTGGTTGGATCCGGAGGGGACTGAGATTCAGCTCTCCAATTCTGACTCACGCCTTAGCAATGCAAGGGGAGAGGGGAACTTCTAGAGTAAGAGGAGCTCTGATACCAGTCTCACTGAGTCACTTTCCTGACAGGAAATATGTTGTCATGCTCGCAGCTCCTCTGGCACTCGTTCAGCCCAGCTCTTGTGAAGAGGCAGATTGTGCATGTCTCGGCTCCGGACTTCCTATTTGGGGGTGGAAGGAGACAGCATGATTTGCAGGAGGCAAGTGGAAAGGGGGAGGGAGGAAAGAACAGGAGCTGGTTTTATGGGGGGAAATGTTCAGAAATAAGAGCTGTACAGGGGTTTGGCGAGTCCCCCCATGAACTCTTGTCCCTCTGCAATGCTGGCAAACAAGCGGTTACAATGTACCCTGAGCAGATGAACAGCTCTTCTGTCGTTCTCTCTTGGACCACAATGAATTATTGTGGGCCAGATTCACAACGTGCACTTCAGCAAGGTTCATCTCAGTGCAGTGTTCATTGCAGAGGCTGAAGCCTGGGAGGTTTTTCTCCTTGGGCTGCCCAAGGGCTGCAGGCACTCACTGTAGGCTGTGATCTTTGGTGAGGGATGTCCCATCCTGGCTAACAGGGGCTGGGTGGAAGTGGTGAGCAAAGGGGAAACAGCAGAGGATAAAGAATACATGGCCTAGGTCTCCTCCACTAAGCTTTAGGCAGTAGGAGTGTGTGGGGAAGGAGGGGCCCAGCGACATGGATCTCAGTTGCTGGCTGGGAAAATCCCTGCTTTGCTTGTGCTTCTGGACGAGCTGTTCTGCTCTCCACCAACGCAACATCCTCCTCCTGCTGAGGCAGCATTACAACACCCCACGTGCAGTCATCTTGGGATTTTCAGAAATGAGAGGTAGGTGCAATTGAATCAGGATTGCCCAGGAAATGTTAGAGCAGCTCTAAGAGCTAACACAGTTGGCTGGGAAGAAGCTGATTTCAGAAATGAGCACCCTGGCATTTGGGTCACACAGGCTCGTGCCAGTTGATCTGGCAGAACCAGAACCCTCCATGCATTTCTGCAGGGTGTTTAGTACTTTCTAAACATCTCAGAGATTTGTTGTACAGGGTGGCTAGAACCCTTGTAGAGTGCTGCAAGAACGTTAGTCAAGTCTCAATACGTGACACACATGATCAGTTAAAATACACTTCTCCTGCAAATCCACTGCAGTGTATGCATTTAATTTCCTGCGGGTCTGTGGGTGTCAGATGCACTCTTCAGTTCAGAGCTTCCTTTTTGTGCCATGGACTTCATAAACCGGTTTGGGCTGTCAGAATGTCCTTTATTATTCATGATGGGCTTGGATGGCTGTTTGTACTTGGATGGAGGGGCAGCCGTCTGTGCAGCCCTCTGTTTCACTGCAGGGTTTCCTGGGACTGGCACCAAAAGGAGACTGGAGCTCGTTTCACCCTTGCAAAGTCATAAACACATAGCAGTGTGGTAGAGTGGCCTTGTTCTGGAAATGTTACAGCATTTGGGCTTGCTTTTCCTTCTTGGAGCGGGGTATGTAGGTGGGGGGAGCAGAGCTGAGCTTATCTGGAGTGAATGCAGAAGGGCTGTGCACAGTCTACAGCTGCCCTGGTGGTCACCTAACATCAAGCAGGGCCATGGAGATGGGTAGCTCTCACTGGGGAACCTGGGATATTTAACATGTGTGATTTGGTAGGGATTTGTCATTTCTGCTGAGTCCTTTTCTGTGCTTTGAACATTAAGTCAGGTAATGCTGTATTGTTGGGACCAGCTCTCTCTCCAGCCCAGGCTGGACTGAGGAAGGCTGGAGGCAGGGACAGGAGTCGTCTTGTGGTTTGCTGCCACTTTTCCTGCCTCTGCCGTCCTTCCCAGTGGAGCCATCTGGTCAGCAATAATGACCAGGGACTGCCCAAGCCAGGGGTACCAGCTCTGCTGAGTCCCAGGTTCTGTGAGCTTACAGAGGAGGTGAGGAACCAGCACTTGCTAAATTTCAGCTCTAAAATACCAGCTGGTATTTTGCTCTGGCTGCAAGTGGTCTTTCCTTCCAGTTAAGCCACTATGGCTGTCAGTCTCCCTGGCAGTGTGTCAGAAAGCTTTAGCATTACACTTCACCCTGCTTCCTACTGGAGAGACAAACCCACAAACTTTATTTCCCCTCCAGATTTTGCCTGCAGCACTGTGGCTCTAAACATCTGTTCTCTGGGCTCTGCTGTTTCTGCTGCGTCTGGAGGCTGGTGCTGAAACAAAATCAGTTGCTGAAAGGGAGGTGCAAGCTGTACAAGGGAAGAAATGTGATCTGAGTAGTGTAGAGTAAGAGATGCAGAGCTGGAGACTGAACTGGTGCCTCAGTCTTCTGTTCCCTCGTGCTGAATGTGTGGGCAAATCTTTTCCTGGTCTTGAGAATATCCATGACCTGCAATGCATGGAGTGCCCAATGCATCACTCATGACCTTTGGGTCAGTATTTACAGTGGTAGTCCAGGTCTTCTGCTTTCCTTGCCTAGCTAAGCCTCAAGATGGAACTCATGTTGTAGGATGCTTAATGAACCCAGATGTTCTGATAGCCAGGGAAGGATAACGAAAACCCATGGACCCAGGTCTGGTTGTACAATAGCTTCTTTGGCACTGCTGAAGTCATATAAATATACACTGGCTCACAAGAGATGAAAAACCAGTTGGACAAAGAACATAACAGCCACTATGAATACAGAATAAAGTTATCTTCTTGTTTCTGAATGAAGCTGGCCAATGGTAGATGCCAACTTATTTATAAGATGTGGCTGTAATTGTGCTTCTTGTTCCATTTTTCCCCTCTGCTAGCCAGGCTGCTCTCTCACCTTCCAAGAGCTTTTGTCATGTGAGGGCTGGGGAGATGACCATAGTTGGGAGTACTGTCTTAGGGAATTGCAAAAGCAGAAGAATATTGCTGCCAGGAGAGGAAGAGCAGCCTCATGCTGACTATCTAAGGGACCCATGTCGTGTGAGCAGGTACCTGCTATGCATAAATAGCCCTTTGGTGGGGGGAATCATCATGTGTGCACAGGAAATGCCTCTGTAGCTCCCTTGGGGGCTATCAGACAGGCTGTGTGGTAGGATGGGCCCAGGACTGGGCCAGAATGATACCCCAGCATGGCAGGTAGTGGCTGGAAGGCAGCCAGGAGTTTCTCTCCTGGGAGCTTTATTTCAGGCTTTGCTGTTATTTGCTGGAACAAAGCAACATGTATTGTGAACATGTCTGTTTACACTCCCCCATATCAGGGGCTTTCAGCTACTTTGGTTTTTGATGGTTATTGATGTCATCAGTGCTTCTGGGTTCAGGTGGTGGCTGGAGCAGTGGAGTTCTGGCTGCAGTGAGAAAGAAGGAGAGGTCTAGCTCCAGAGTTCAGAGCCACTGCCTGCGCTGTCTCTCCGGAGTGCTGAACTGCACTGTGGATCTCACGCTTAGCAGAAAGGCAGAACAGTTGCTTTTGGCCAGGGGAAATGTGCAGATTAATAAATTACTGTCTGTAAAACACTTTGAAGATGGAAAGCCCTGTGCAGCTCCTCAGGATTATTACTATATGGCTCTTACCCTACTGATGGGGTTCCAGTTGCCTTATTTTCCTTATGATTTGTGACAGCCCCAGAAGCTGAGAAGCTTATTTTAGTGTGTAAAGTCAAAAGAAAAACAGATTAAACTGCATTATTGTTTTCTAAAGAGACTAAATCCCTCCCCCACCATCATCTCCTGGGATTTCCTGACTTCCTCCTACTCTTCCAATCTCAGCTTCTTGCTGTCCTAATTTAGGACGTGATTTTATAACCATCCATACCCATCTGTGAGCCACTGTGGTTGTAGAAGTTTATGGCACTTGGGGGCATGAAGTCATTGACACTGAGGGTGTTGAAAGCTGCACAGCCCTGAAGTGGATGGAGATAAAACCGTGAAGAAGAGCTGACCTGGGTGCAGACGTGTCCCCACAGCCGCCAGCCTCCCTCCACACCAGCCAGAGCTGTGCCCACTGAGGAGATAAAACCTCACATCTGCTTCTTGTCAGCTGAGGAAATGGGTCGTGAGGGGTGAGCTCTGTGCAGGCATCATGGTGTGACCTATCTGCACTGAAGTGCAGGAGTGTGTGGAGGAAAGCAGCTCTTTCTGGGTGTGTTGCTGATACAGTATTGAGCAGTCACCTTTGCTTCTGTGTGTGTATCAAATAGGGCATCAGGGAGCTGTCATGTCCCCCTGCCACAGCCACAGGGCTGTACTCTCACTGTCAAAGGTTTTGTGGCACCCGGGTGGCTCTGCTGTGCTCTTGGACCAATAGGGCATTTTATTGCCTGCTGTGTTTGTTTGGTTCTCATCCTTGTCCTGCTGCAGCATCTTTGTAATGCAGACATCCCTGTGGGATGGGCAGGGCAGAATTGCTGACTGTATTTTAAAGCAGGCAACAGAGCCCCTGGCTAAGTGCACTAACTGGGCTGCATGGGTTTAGCTAAGCAAGCCTGTTGGCAGAGCCAGGAGTTTAGCCTGGACCTTGTCAAGTCCCAGTGTGGTGTCCCAGGCACGCAAGAGCCCGTGCCAGCTTAAGCACAGCTCAGCAGTGATGCTGATCAGATAAACCCCCTTTGCATGCTGCCTCTCCTACAGATGACTTTGCAGTGGGGTGTTCCATTTCCTGTACCTCTCCTCTTCCTATGCTGCTCTGCTTTGCTTCACACATAAATTTTCTCAATGAAGTGAGATGGAAAGTAGCTGTTTGCTCTTCTTATCCTTCAGGGAAGCAGTTCATGCCCCTACCTTTATCGTTTTGATCTCAAATTTAAAGAAAGCCTCCAGAAAAATATGTCAAGCTTGCTAGAGAAATATGAATATAAATTTTTTTTGGCTTTTTTTTGGCCCAGTTGCTGGGGGTAACCAAAATACTCTGCCACATGCAGTAAACAGCTTTATGCACAGATAGAGAGTGAAGTCACAGAGCTCACTGTGGAGGAGTTCTAAGAGACACAAATAAGGACTACCCAGTGTTAAAGGCTGTGCTTGATGAGATAAGGCGATTCAGAGTCAGAAGCTCTGGGCTCCATTACAGAATCATAGTTTTTTGGATGTCTTGCTTTGGCTGCTTCCCCTGAAATCAACAGAAGTTTATGCAGTCAGCTTGTTTTCCATGACTTCGGCAGAGGCAGGTTTTCACACCTGTTTAAATTAGACATTCAGGGTCTAAAGTTAATCAACTGCCATGTACAAGTGCTTTTCAAAACTGAGCCATTCTGCAACAGAAGGTCCTTTTCCTTCTTCTTTTCTGAGCTGTCCTACCTATTCAAATGATAAATTTGAATGGGCAGAGGGAGAGACTCCATCCTAGTGTGCAGCATCCAGATGAGAGGCTGCTGTGGGGGCATCACAGCTCAGTGGCAGCACAGCATGAACATGATGAAACTTGGGAGAAATGTAAAACCATGTCACCAATGCCATCAGAGCAGAACTACATGGATGGGGTTGGGCTGTGTAGGAGGTTTGCGCCAGGACCACTTCCACCTCCCTGCTCTACTGGAGAGGCTGTGGGAGGAAGGCAGTGGGGTTATGAGAGGCCTCTTTGGATGTGTTTCTGCTGGAAGTGAGATTATAAATTTCTGCAGAGTTGGCACAGCTTCTAGGCTGAGCCTCCAAGGCAGCATTCAGCTACAACCAGTTTTGAGGTGTTCTGTGGCCACTGTCACTGCTGCATAAGTAGTGAGAGCTAACGGTGAGAGCCAGCTGATCTTGGCTGGGCCTAACCCAACCTCTGTGTCATTCCCACCCATCTCAGTGTGTTTTGGTTTGTGCCTCTTCTCCTAGTTAAGGGCAGGGCTTCTCATTTGTTTTGTTCCATGCTTCTCTTCTTCTGCCCTGTTGTATGGTCAGATGGGATACTACTGAGCAGAGAACACAGCCAGGGAACAGGGGGTGGTCTCGTGCAGGGTGGAAAAGGAAGAATGCAGACACAGAGGGGAGAGTGGGTGCTCCTGGCACTGGCATAAATGGGAGACGCACCCACGCGTGGTGCCGGCCACTGCTGGTGCCTCCTGTGCTCACAGCATGGCTTCTCCATTCAGCCTGGCTTCCTCTGCTTCCTTCTCACCAACTGAGCTTGAAAGATGGTGATGAGGAAAATTTTTTTTAAGGTAGTAATGATTAATTCTTTTTTAATTGCTTTGTGTGATCAGCTTTTTCTGCCCTGTCAATGCTGATTTGTGCATGGTGATAACAGGCTGGCCTTGCTGTGCCCCCTGGGTAGAGGCTGACTCATAGCAGCTTTGCTTTAAGGTAATGCAGCAGGCACAGATGAAGAAAGTAGAAAGCTGTTGAGATATGGCTTAGCAGCCCTAAAAACCAACTGTGTCATGGGTCACAACAAAAGAAACGTGGCCAGGAGGTCAAGGGAGGTGATTCTGCCCCTCTACCCTGTTCTGGCGAGACCCCACCTGCAGTGCTGTGTTCAGCTCTGGGATCCCCAGCATACAAAGGACATCAATCGGTTGGAGTGAGTCCAAAGGAGGGCATGAAGTTGATCTGAGAGCTGGGGCACCTCTCCAATGAAGACAGGCTGAGAGAGCTGGGGGTGCTTAGCCTGGAAAAGAAATGGCTCTGAGGAGACCTTAGAGCCCTTCCAGTTCAGAAAGCTGCAGAAGGACTTCTCACGAGGGCGTGCAGTGATGGACAAGGGAGAATGACCTTAAGCTTAGGGAGGGTAGGTTTAAATTTGATATTAGGAAGAAATTCTTTGCTGTGAGGGTGGTGAAGCACTGGAAGAGGATACCCAGAAAAGCTGTGGATGACCTATCCCTGGAAGTGTTCAAGGCCAGGTTAAATGGGTCTTTAAGAAATGTGGTCTAGAGGGAGATGCCCCTGCACCTACAGCAAGGGGGCTGGAACTGGATGATTTTTAAGGTTCCTTCCAACCAAATCATCCTATGATAGTACAGCCCCATCTGTTGCTGCAGCTGAAGTGTGAGGAACAGGGATCATTAATCTGGCAGCACTGATGGCTTTGTGTCCTGCTGCCACTGCAGGATCCCAGTCTCCATGCAAGGCAGGCCCCCTCAAGGCACATGAAATCAAATGGGCGTCCTTGTCATCACCCTTCTGCCCTGGCTGCACTTTGTCTACCAGTTCTGGAGATGGGTGTTTGTGGCCACATTTCTCTTCACAGAGAAAAGCAAGGCACAACTTCCCAAGGATATTTCTGGAAATCACAGTGAGGAACCTCAGAGAAAGGAAAAACGATTCTTATCTCAATTGGTGATCCTCTTGTTGTTCACAAGTGGAACGCATTGTAGAAGATTATTTACCTGAAGGGAATTAGTAATTGGATTCTGGTGTGAGTGTTTTGATTCATTGACCAATTGAATCCACGTGTGTGTAATATAGTATAGAGTAATATAGTATAATAAAGTAATTAATTAGCCTTCTGATATCAGTGGAGTCCGATGCATAATTTCTCCCCTTCATCAGGGGCTGCCCTGCTTTTACTATAGGTGTTTCCTTCCACCATGCAGCCTGTATGATCCTCACCCCTTTTCCTAAGCAGGGCTGTGCAAACAGGACCATTTCTTGCCTTTTCCCCACGTTGTCTGTCCCAGGAAGGTGTTGTGGGTCATAGGCTCGCTGTGCAATTGCAGAGCTTTCAGCAGTAAGAGGGGTCAAGGAGCTGCAGTGCTCTTGATTGATACTGAGGACAAGGTGGCTTCTTTCAAAATCATTTTGCAGAGGCATTTCTAGAAAGGTGCATTTGTGGGATGGTGTATTTTTAGAGAATTTTACTGTGTCCCTCAGGTGTATGTGTAGTGCTGCATTTGCTGCAGCATAGAAGAGATGTGGAGATGGATATAGCTCCATCTTCTCACTGGTTTCCATTTGTTAGGGAACCTCTGGAGTCACAGCATGAATGCTGATCCCAGTTGATTTAATCAGGAGCTGCTCTTACCTCCAGCAGCTGTTTTGTGCAGGAAATGTTTCAAGAGAGAAGAAACTCATTTCTGAGGCTTAGCCAGTGAAAACAAGTGTGAGCTGCTACAAATGGGCACAGCACCATAGAAGTTAGTGCTCCTTCTCACAATTAGAACTGGATCCTTGCATCCTTTTTCTGCAGTGCTCCCTCAAATCACATTGTTACTGAAATCAGCATATATCAATGTGTGCATGTATATTTTTATTTTTCCTAGTGAAACTGCTTTATGCCAGTGAAGGGTCAGTCATGCCATTTATTCAGGCAATCTCCAATTTAGACTGACACACAAGCGATTGCATGCTGATGTTAGCAGCAAGTAGGCTCTGAATATCCAGTAGACCTTAAAATAGTGGAAAGAGCACAAAATGTTGTGGGGAGCTGTTGGATGCAAATAAAATTATAGCAATAATAATGTGAGTATCCTCTCTACTTAATGAGTGTGTGTGGACGTGTTGCCCCATCTACTGGGCTCTGCTGCAGAAGTGCCACCACAGCAGAGGTTGCTGTTGTCACAGGGAGAAGAGCACCATCACAGCTGAGGAGGAGGAGGCTCACAAAGGTGTGTGTGAGGGGTGCCCTGCACTTCTCAGACATTATATCAGGCAGAGCCCAGCTGTCTTGAGAGTAAAACACCCCAAAATGTAGAAATAGCAGTGTAACTGTCAGCGTGGCACAGGGAGGAGGGAAGCTGTGCAAAGCACCACAATTTCTGTCTCCGGTGTTTTATGTGTTAAGGACATTTTGCTGCAGCCTGTGGTGTTCCTGCCATCTCTGCTCTGAGTGATGGGTCATGGCAGTATTCCTGAGCCCTTGGAGTCGTGCTGGGTGGCTTTGCCCTGGCAGCCAGGAGGAGTCCTTGCCTTGGGAGGGAGGCACAGCCTGGGAACTCCCACTGCACAGCTGCTCCTGTGCTCTGGGTGTAGCTGTTCATTACCAGCAGTCATGTGCTGTGTCTGGGGCTCAGCTCAGAGCTTGCAGCACCCCAGGGCAGGGCACGTGGGGAGCCTCAGCACCACCTGTTTGCTGTGACAGTGTCCCTGAAGCCAGGCCAGCTCGGAGACAAAATCTCCAGGTAGAGCTCTTACAGTAAAACAATAACAGTCCCCTCTTCCCAAGCCAAGAAGGCGAGGCCTGGGCATTGTTTTAGAGAAATGTAGGGAAAAAAAAAAAAGGAAATAGTTGTATTTATTTTCAATAACTCATTCGGGTTGAACGGGTAAGTAGTTTTACAGTGCTGATTTATGGGCTGTTGCAAAATGCAAGAGCTGCTCATGATTGCAAATTTCATTGATCTTGACTCCAAGAATTTCAGTACAGTAATGTTTTATATAGTTTCTTCTCTCCCCAGTCCTGCCATTTGAAGTAATAAGGATGATTTGCCTTTATGCAGCCCAAGAGGAGATGCAAGTCAGATGCTGGGAAGAGAACCTGGGCATCCTGATTTACAGAGCCAGGGTCTGCTCCTTTCAGAGTGGAAGCCTTTCTTTGCAGAAGAAAATGCCCTGTCTCCATGAGTAACAGTCCATGCTCTATCATGCAGTTAGCAGGCAGTCTCTGCAGGCTCATTTATCTCATTACCACTTGAAGGACACTTGACCATGCCTAGTTCATGGCCCCACCAGCATAAAGCAGTCTGCTGGTTCCAGTTTGCCCTGATCATGGTGGTGATGGGTCATTATGCTCCTTCCTAGAGTGTGAGGCTTCCAAGAGTGGTTTGGTCTTTGAAAATGAGCCTTGGCACTCCCTGTGGTAGCAGCCATAGTGTGTGATGCTGTGCAATTTTGAAAGATCTTTATGTTTTTAGATGATGAGCACTCTCTAGATATTTGGGGTTAGGGTTCCTCTGAACAAATGCTTGTGTTCTGGGAAGCTTCACCACTTTTTCCTAGCCCAATTCATTCTCTTCCTCCAGAAGTAGCACTCTGTCATATGGGTGTTTGGCATACTGCAGGAGGAGCAGTGCAGCTTGCATTTACATTTATGTGTAAACCCGCCAGAAAACATTTCTATTCTTACTGGCCCAGATTCCTCCTGCCCATGACTAACCATTGCTGAGCCACAGGAGTTAGCATCACTGCCTTTAAGTGCTGCAGGCCTGTCTTCTCAAAGGTTTATCTCTGCTTTTTTTAATTAAGTGTGAATTTTGGGGCAAGCTGCATCCCACTGTCTATTTAGGGAAGAATAAATGCCAGGAATCCTGCTTTGGGCCTGTGAAGTCAGTTCATAAGAATTCAGAAGAACTGGGCTCAAAGAGCATATTGTATTCTGTTTCTCCTCTCAGTCTGAGTTCTTCTAATATCTGCAAATGGGAGAGGCTTTGCAGTGTCGTCTCTGGTGAGCCTGTGTGTGATGTGCTGAGACACTGCTCCCAGGGACTGCTGCAGGCAGCACACCCCTCTCCTGTTTGACTCATTTTGGGTTCTCAGACGTCAGGCTGCCCTAGCAAGTGCCTCCCAGCAGCTCCAAGAGAGACACTGGGAAGTGTGCCACGCTGTGCTCTGCCTTGTCAGCGTGGGGAGGCAGGAGGTGCAGTGACAGCAGCTTCCCTGTGTGTCTCAGTTGGCTCTGACAGTGCAGGTTGCTCCCAGGTTTGCTGACAGCCTGGGACTGTGCTTTGCTTGCACCGAGTCCCTGCCTGCCTGGACATCCTGGTGAGTAGGAGGAATGGAGTAGAGAGGAGTCCTTGGTTTGGACTGTGCTTTTTGTGGTGAAACTGTTTGCTAATGACAAGAATATTTTTTAAAAGAAAGTAATTAAAAAAAGAAAAATGTCTACACAGCATTTTCTCATGCTGGCTGTTTTCTATGTCAGTCCAAGTCTGCTGTGAGCCACACTGAGCCACTGCCTGTTGTTGAACTGTGCTTGGGGTTTGCACCTGGACACTGCCTGGGAATACAAGAGAACCTGCTGCTACCTGCTCCTTACCATTCCTTCTGCTCCCTAGGCTCCAGTTCTAAACTTCACTGTCAACAGTCTTTCTGTGTCACTTATTACTGCTTGTACTCATTGTGTTATCCTGGTGTGCACAGCTGTCACATGAATCCATCACAGGAAAGACAGTCCTGACTTCTGGAACCCACAGTCCAGCTTCTTCTGGCAGGGAAAGTGACCCACAGCTCTAAGGGAAGGTTGATGTTTGATTTCTTTCTTTTTTTTTCTCTTATTTCAGCACGTCTGTTTCCATCTCCCCTATCCCCGTGTATGGATGCACACAGACCTCTGGCATTGTTGTCATCCAAATTTTATCTTCCCACATTAGACTTTTGTGGTAAATTTTCTTGGAGCTCTGTAGGAAGACTAGTTTTATGCAGGAATATCCTATTCTATTGTCCTGATGAGAGATAAATAGCTTGGCATAAACGTAGGAGGTGTACAAATGAAAACAGAAGTTTCCAGGTTCTCTAGAAATGCACACAATGTTCTTGCTCTGTTTTATAAAAGCTCAGTTTGCTTTCATTGAAAACACTACAGTTTTGTCTCTGATTTTAATGGGGACAGAACCAAGGGCTGTGGGGAGCATGGGCAGAACTGTTTTCCTCCTGCAGACTTGCAAGTCTAAAGCACCTTGTTCTTCCTGGCTGCAGAGCGCTGCGATGACTGGGGTGTGGACACCATGAAGCAGATCCAGATTTATGATGGGGAACCTGCCAAAATCAAATGCCCGCTCTTTGAGACCTTCTTGAAGTACAACTATAGCACAGCCCATTCTGCTGGCCTAACCCTGATCTGGTACAGGATCGCTCAGGACCGCGAGCTGGAGGAGCCCATTAATTATCGTCTCCCTGACAATCACATCAGTAAGGATAAGGACACCCTTTGGTTCTGGCCTGCTCTTCTCAATGACACTGGGAATTACACCTGCATGCTCAGGTAGGTTGTGTGGTGCAGTTTCTGCACATCTTCAGTGCAATTGAAAGACTTTTGTGGAGGTGGGGAAATGGTGCTGTTAGCACCAGAATGTTCTGTGGGGAGACTACCATTTACAAAAGCATTAATGGGAAAAGAATGTTGCAATTATAGGACTGCTCAGTGCTGAGCCAATTTACATGGCAATAATGCTTGGAGCCTTGCAGACACTAATGAGCGTGCCTCTCCTTGCTGCAAGTGTCCGTGAAAATATTATTGCTGAGCCCATGGCAAAATCCACAGGCACTCACCATTAAGAAGTGATCTGCATGTCTAGAGTAAAAATAGCTTCAGATGCAGGGGTAATGTTTTGACTGCACGCTAATTTGGCAAAGATTCATGAGATTCAGACTTCTAGGAAATTTAAAAGTGTCTCTAACTGTGGTGCAAAATGAGCGTAGCATCTGCTATGCATAAGAACTCTTTTTGGTCTTCCTCACATTATCTTTTGTCTGTGTCTTTGACCTTATGATCTGCTTTAGCAGCAGGAGAGTGGATGTTGCTTGTTAGTCATCTTTATAGGCTTTTGTGAGCTTGTGTGGCCACCTCTGGTGGGGTTTTCTTTCCCATTTATAAATGAGTCAACTAAAGCTGTACATACCTCATCAGCGCTATGGTGCTTGTTATTGCAGATGTAATTTTTATTTCATTCCACTCCACTGCTGTAGGAGTAAACAAGTTTCAACTAATCAGCCCTGTTCTCGTCCACCCTTAGGAACACAACCTACTGCAGCAAAGTTGCTTTTCCCTTGGAAGTTGTCCCAAAAGACCAGCACTCTTGTGTGAGCCATTCCATAAAACCCACTGAGGAGATGTTCTACTTGGAGCATGCCAATCAGAAGATCACATGTCCAGATATTGATGGGTTTTACCCTGCCAGTGTGACACCAACTGTCAAGTGGTACCTGGTAAGAAGAACTGTCTTGGGCAGCAGGGGGATGCAGTGGAGTGTGTGAAAAAGCAGTGGTTGGCATGACAGTAATGGAACTGCATTTCAGAGTCTCCCCAGTGATGATACTGTTAATGAAGCTTTACTAATTTTAAGAGCTCTGTTTCCATTGAGTTCAAGGGTAAAACTGCTCTTGGAAAGAAATTGAGAGCTAACACTGAAGCTTTTTTGACTAGCGTGCACAAGTGAAAAATACTCCTAAGAGGGATTTAGGTGGCTCAGTTCAGTTATGGGCTGTGTGCCTGTCCTGTGTGTGTGAGCCTCTCACTTTCCTGTAAAGGAAACTGTCATTCATATTCCCTCTTCTTTAAAAAACCCCACCTGTTAATGAAAATTGCATCCTTTCCAAAATCCTCTGAGGTCAGGAAGTGAAGTTGTACATCAGGCTGTGCAAAGACAAGGGGTGTCCTGTTTGGCACAATTCAGCAAACCTCTTTTCTGAAGACTGACACATCTCTACCCCACCCTCCATACTTATCTGATTATTAGACTGTCTCCAGCCATCCTCAGGCTCTTGCCTACAGAATTACTGCTCAATTTTCTTAAATTTGATTTCACTCTTTCTCTCTAGGTGGATGCCTTTCGTCAGTAGAGAATAAGTCTCAGGGGATGTAAAGTCTGAGAGTTATGGGAATAAATTCTTTAGTAACTTCCTATAAAGTGCTTTTGTATTTCTAGATAGAAGATTTTGTATAAATGAATTTAATAATAAGGGAAATTGTAAACAAATGTATCTGCTGATTTACAGAAGAAATTAAAAAGACCCAAAAGGAAAACCTCACCCCTAAAAACCCTTCAGGAAAAATTTCCTCTTGTATCCAGAGGAGCCATTTCACTCCAGTAGTTGAAATGCTTTACTTGTATCATTCATTGAAATTCACATCTCGGCAATCAATTAGCAGAATGAAACAAAAAGCCCCTTGGAAGTAATTTTTCAGGCAGCAAGTCATCCCATGCCTAATAAAAATCATTAAAAATGGTATATGATCCCTGTCCTAAACTACCCCATTAGGATGTATCAGATTTGGAAATGTACCATTCAAAAATAATCTCTTAGAAAATGTGCACATCTTTGGGTTTTATGACAATCAAGATGTTATCTGCATAACCTCTTTCTGAAAAGGAATCTCCAGCTTGGTATTTTGGCAGTTTTCCTGCCTCGCCTGACAGAAAAAGAGGAGTTATTAAGGTTTATGTACTATAGATTCTCGTTTGCTATTTGCAAATTCTGGGGCCTCATCCTTAGCTGAAGGCAGCCAGGAGAGCTTGATTAGTCCCAAAAGATGGACATCAATGGGCTACATGTCCTTTTGTCTTGGTATCCATTAGTGAATACGTCATCATTTTCTTCTTACCACTTTTTACTTTATTCTTCACTCTGCTGAGGTGCTCACTTTGATTGCCAAGGTACTTCTGGATCAGAGATCCCTCCTTTAAAAAATTGTCTGTGTTTAAAGTAGGATGAAGTTATTAGGGTGATCTGCTTCATCACTCCATTTTCAAGGTGAACATAGCAGTCTATACTCCAACATGCTCAAAGTTCATGGTATTTAGGTCTGACCTACATCATGATCCCAAGTGTCATATTAATAGTGTAATCAGATCTTTGTAGAAGCATTTAAACCAATATCTGCACTTTTGAGTCCCAAACTCAAGTATTTTTCTGCCTGACTCCAGAACTGCAACTCGGTGGATGGCTTCTATGAACGATATCCCCAAGGGCCCAGGCTTGTCATTGGCATTGTCCGCAGTGCCTATAAAGGGAATTACACTTGCATTGTGACATTCAAGGACCACGGAAGAACCTATAATCTCACCAGAACCGTAAAGATGAAGGTGGTGGGTAAGAATGACTTTAAAATGTGTAAAATGCATGTGGGTAACTGCAGAAGTGGTAAAAACAGCTGGAAGAGTTTGTTTCAGTATCCATTTGTGGTTGTAGTCAATCTGCATTACCCAGCTGACCTGACTTTTTTTCTTGCTGGGGTCAGGCTTGTGTGACTGTCCAGAACATACTGCAGTAGATGTCTCTCCTACCACCTTGTCAAATGCCCCAAAACACAGAGAGTGGCCAGCCTCAGGCTGGTGAGGTTCAGCCCATGAGATGGCCAGGGGTACCCTCTGCTGGCATGTGAATGCATAACCTTGGCACTCCTGCTCGTGGTCTCCTGTGCCCTTTGCTCGTCACTATTTGTGGGATTGTCACTTCATAGTCAACCTGTCTTGATCTTCTTAGAATCTCAAAGCTATTTGTGCTGGGGTTGAGACTGCTAATCAGCCAGGCAGAGCTCCAGGTACCCACTGCTTGGACACATCTGTCCCAGGCACAGAGGCTCAGCCTACCTGCCAGGCAATTGCAGAGCTTAAAAACCTAGTGAGTTGTAGGATACATTCTGAGTTCCACGGAAACAGCTGTTTTAAGGGTTGAAATCGACATTTGTGACACGAAATGAGGTTTGTATTTTGTTTTTTAGAAGCCGCAGTAAAAAGAAACTGGTGCAGGTTATGCCTTGTGGGAGATGAGGTTATGGAACTCTTCTCATGTGAGAGGCCCAAACTAGCTGACCTAAACTTTGGGGGAGCCTTAAAATCTGGCCCTGGCCCTGAGTTTGTGGATTAGGATTATATTTGTGTGTGCATAGAACTCTGCAGCAGGAATGCATCATGAGTTAGACTGGGGAATGCGCAGTGCAGCGCGAGGGCATCGGGAGTGAGGCTGCAAGGATTCCAGGTTTTCATGAAGTCTGGGTCCCCATGGGGGCTCTCTGCTGTCTCCTGCAGGATCTCCAAACAAGGCCTTGCCACCACAGTTCACCTCTCCAAATGAGAAAGTTGTGTACGAACTGGAAGCAGGTAAAGTCCAACACTCACAGCGTGGCAGTGGGACAGGGAGACCCAGCCAGGCACAAAGCTCTGCCCTTCCACTGCATCCCCGGTGCTTTCCCTCACAGAGCACTCGAGCTGCCACGGGCTGCCTGGTGGACAGTGGGGGATGCTAGTTTTTGATGGAGAACACAGCTTTAAAAGCTGATTTTTTGCAAGCACAACTAAAGACAGATATTCAGGCATGATGATAGAGCACTGCAGCTGCAGAAGCAGATGAAATGGGGACACTCAGCTGCCTAGGAGAATTCCTGTAGGACCTTGTTTCAGCCCTGGCCCTGGCTCTGGTTTGCTCCCATCTTCCCTCATTCACCCCTAGAGTGGCTTTAGTCTTCTAGGCAATTCTTGCTCATTTCCCCTTTTTTTTTGGCTGACGACTTCCTAATTAATGACAGCTCTCCTTCTACTGACCTTGCAGCACTGGGTAGTGGGGTACCACATCCTTTCCCTCACCCCTTCCTCCACACCATCAGTTTTGCCTAATAGCTTTTTGGAGCAATTCCCTGTATCAAATGGATTGTGTCCCATTACATTGCTGTAATAAATGTGGTGGCAATGATGATGATTAGCACCAGAGTCTTCACTTTAAAGAACAGCTCTTTTGGCCCAGAAGGTCAGATTTCATCCATAGTCCTCTGTAAGATAAAACCACTGACTGATCACCAAGATATTCACACTCACAAATCTGATCTTGAGCAGAAGTCAGATTCCTGAAGAAGTATTTCCAAACCAAAATGCTTTTGTGGAGCTTGAGCCTTCACTTTATGGCATCTGCCCCCTGTGCACTGGGATTGATTAGCACTGCCTGGGTTTCCAAGGAAGTGGTTGGCATGGAGCATGTCCCTTTGGGTGGGTCACTTTGTGCAGTCAAGGAATTTGTAACACATTTGAGAAGGCGGGACATCTTTTTTTATTTATCTGTCTGTCACAAATCCTCATGTCCAGGGATGTTAAGCTGTTATTACAGTTTATGTCAGAAAGTGGATGTTGGCCTCATTTTTTCCTGAAGGGAGGCAGAGCTTAGGCTGGTAGGATTTTGGAAAGCACTAAAGTGAGGGGGTTGCTGTTCCTGCATGCAATACCTTTTCTCCTAGGAGATGATGGTCCTTTCTTTGCAGGTGATGACCTTATCCTGCCCTGTGAGGTTTTCTTCACATTCCTGAAGGACTCCCGGACCGAGGTGTGGTGGACCATAGATGGGAGAAACACAGATGACATCACGGACCCCAAGATAAAAGTCACACAAAGGTAACATGTGATGTGAACCTTCATTTCTAATTCCCTGGGTCCTGTGTGGGTACAGGCATGTGACAGTCCTAATGGAGTGTGTAGTCTCCCTGTTAATCAGAAGCCCCTGTGTCTGCACCATGCTGTGATGAGCACCAGGACCTCCAAGGAGGAGGCCTCCAGACCTGGACAGTGTCATATCTTACAGATGGATTTGAGGGAACTTTGTTAACCAGTTTACGCCAGCATTTGTTCAGGTCCTGGTAGTGATGCCAACAGCTGTTGTTGTTGTGGGACTTATAAAAAAGGAGCTGACAATTCTCTTTAGAGGAGTGTTCCCAAATAGCATAGGGTATAAAAGTGTTTCAGAAAAACAGGCTGAAAATAAAAATGAAATATTATACATAGTATTGATTAGGAAGAACAGAGATTCAATCACATAAAGAACCCAAATGAGGATCAGAGTCCCATTTGCTGGATGCTGAGTTACAAGTGGAAGGCAGTCACTGCCCCAGCTGATTTGCAAACCAATGTAGAAAAAGGAAAGGCGAAAGGAAATACTGTATCCTCATTTTGCAGACGGTCAATTCAGGCAGAGAGAGACAAAGTGACTCATCCAGGACTGCATAGGGAATGTGACGTGAGCTGTGAATCTTGAGTTCATGAGATCTTGTTTATAGGCAAGAACTTCCATTTCCTGTAAAAGGCAATGTGGCACAGCTGCAATGAGAAAATTATGAGCGGTTAAATAAATATTAAGGAAAATCAGATAAAGGAGTAGCTGCAGCTGTATTACAATCTGAAGTGTATATTGATTTATAAATATCAAGTTATGTGTTTTGGCCTTATTAAAGGAAGAAGTTATATCAGGGAAAGGAATATCTGTCACTAAAAAACTTGCTGCACTTTCACGTGTGTAATGCTCTAGTTTTTCTCTTGCAGTGAAATTATGAGAGATTTTGAAGACAAGACTCTGGTAAGGACTCTAACAGTTGCAAAAGCCACAGCGGAGGAGCTGAAGCGGAATTACACTTGCCACGCCAGGAACGCCAAGGGCGAGGAGCGCAGCCAGGCCGTGGTGCGCGTGAAAGGTACGGTGCCTGCAGGGCAGGGCTCTGCTGGGGGGGCTCTCGCTGCTGCCTTCAGCCTTGCCCTGCAAAACAGGAAGGGGGCAAAGAGTTCCATCAGGCCTTTCTGCCTAACACAGTCTGGTCTGCAGGCACTGCTGTCATACTGCACCACTTCTCGGAGGCAGGGGACGAAGGGCCCCCCCATGGGCAAGTTAGTGTGTAGAGAAAGGACAAATCTGTCATCCTTATCCCATCCCTGTACCACAACTGAAGCAGAGCTGAGGGCACAGGCTGCTTGAAATCATTTCAGGTTATTTGGTTGTGTGAGGGTTTTGCATGACACAACAGCTAGCAGTTGGCATCCTCCAGAAGACAGTCTTCACTTGCTGGCATTGCTCAGGGAGTGAGACAGTCACACCACGGCGCTCTCTGGTTTTACTCCTTGCTGTCATGATGCTGCAGTCTAGATACAGCCACCTCAGCATGGATGGTACAGACTGATTCAGCTCTGTTCTGCGTGGGTTTTTCCGACATACTTTTTTTCATCAGAGATTTGGTTCTTGTTTCCCAGACCCACCTCTCAGTAATAAAAGCTATGTGAGGCTTCCTGATTAAGATGGATTTTTCTGCTTCATTATTAGCCTCATCTAGAGCTTCAATACCTGCTTTTACTGTGAGCCAGACCTCCCCTCTCCCACAGGGAATGCTGCCATGGCTTGCGTAGCTCACACCAGACACCTTCTTCCTTCAACTCTGCATTATAAGCATAGGAAACCTCTTGGAGGTCTTTACTGGAAGATCTTTTTCTTCTTGGTACTTGTCCTCGTTCTATTTTAGTCTCATTCCATTCAGACAAACCTTTTCTGGATTGTTAGGGAGGAACAATAGACCACACACATAACTGAGAAAGGCTGAAACCATCTGCCATTGAGTTCATACTCCATATATAATTCTTCTGGGTGATAATATTTGTACATGTAGCAGAAGTGAATCTGAAATGCTCAGATTCTTTCTCTAAATATCAGTGCCTAAATACTGTTTTCTAGTCGACTGATCTGTACTATCCTCTCTTTTCCTCCCCACGTCTGTTCTTGGTTAGTTGACTGGGTTTGCTCTGAGCAGACGTGGTTACCCCCCGCTCCTTCCTGCTCTATTCCACACCGAAGTGCAAGAGCCATCCCTAGCTGCTGCTGGCAGACAACCCTTTAGCTAAGCTCAGTGCAGCCCATCCCACTGCACATCCCTTAGGAGCACAGGCATGCCAGAACTAACCCCTCAGCACCTGGCTTTTAGCAAGTGGCTCTATATGTTGGCTCCAACTCTTCCATTACATTAGGTCATATACATTTCTTGCTTTTTCTGGATGATTTCCCTCTCCTTCTCATGTACTTCTGCTGCTCATCACCTAATGAACATTAATAAATTCCTTCCATTTTCGATTTTGTAATTCAGTTTTATTAGCAGCTTATTAAATATTGGAATATGGTGGTGTTTCCACTCCCTGTTGTTCTGTTATTGTGCAGTTTGCCAATTTGCACATCAACTGCCACCAACAGAGTTGCCCAGGGATACAGTTAGAAATTTTCTGTCCTTAGTACAAAGAAGCAGCAGTGGTGTGACAGACAGTGCATGAGTTGGAGGGAGCCTGGGATATTCTGGCTTGATGGTCACAGGTTGCCCTCTTTATTTGCAAGCATTTCAGCTTTTCTGTAAGGAACTCTGATTCTTCTTTCATGGTCGAAAAGAGTCAGGCCATGGCTAGTTCTATCCTGGGCATCAGTCTGGGACAAGCCATGAGACCCGTGTCTGTTTGATAGGGAGGGAGAACGGTGACCATTGCCTTTATTTTGCTGCAGATGCTTTATCTGGATCTCTTAGAAGTCAGAGCAGTTGTGTTCCCCCAAGAGTTTGCTGATACTGCTGAGAAGGTCATGTGTCGGGATCCAGGACATTCCTCTGGCTGCCCTGGAGGACTCAAGATCCCAGCGAGGGACTCAGAGACCTTGGCACAGAATCAAAACACCTATGCCTTTGATTTTAGCCCATAGAAAATACTACCAACTTTGTATGAAGATTTACAAGCCGCAAGAGTTTGAGTAGAGTGATAGTTAATTTGTCACAGGGTCAAAAAGTAGAATTTTGGGGTTTTAGAATGGGGGTTCAAAAGGCAAGATGGAGGAGTCTGGGCATGTCCTGTCCTTCTCCTTCTTCTTCTTGTCCTCAATCTTCTGCTGTGATAGTGACACTTTAGGATTGGTTTAGAGACAGACTGTCTAACATAGGTGATAGGTATTGGAAAATTACTGTAAATAACGTACACGTAGTTTTTAGTATAAAAAAACTAACACCACCCCAAGGGCAGACACTGTGCCTCAACCCGATCTGCTGAACAGATCTCAGCAGGTCAGAGAAAGAATGTTATAGATAAGAAAAAATAAACAACATTGAGAAGCAGAGCCAACGAGTGTTGACTTCTTCTTCGGTCGCAGGGCTGGGACAAAAAGGACTTTCTAACATCTTGGGAGTCATCATAGGCACAGAAACTGAGAGTCATGTTCATGTTCTGGCTTTGGACTGTGCAGGTTTATTCCACCAACAGGTCATTCTATCACCTGACTGCTCCCAGGGCCTCACTTGGAGACAGAAGTCCAGCCTGTGCTATGGACTTGCTCTGCCAGCATAACCAGACCTAATAACCCAGAATGGGGCTCCAGGGTGGCCAGCTATCATGTGTCCTGTCAGAACAGCCTTGGCTTGGGCCACCTTATTCTGAAGGGTCAGCTTGGCTCCTGGCTGTTTCTCTGTGGTGTTTGGCTGCACATGACACAGGCTTGTTCCTGCCCAGCTGAAGGTCCAACCTGTCCTTTAACCCTGACCCCCTGTCTATTTTTGTACTCAGTTGTAGCACCCAAGTACACTGTGGAGCTGGCCTGTGGCCTGGGGGCCACCATCCTGCTTGTCGTGGTGCTCATAGTCATCTATCACGTGTATTGGCTTGAAATGGTCCTCTTCTATCGGGCTCATTTTGGAACGGATGAAACCATTCTAGGTAATGAGTTAAAATGCTTTCTTTTATTTATCCTGCTGCAGGCCCTTTATTTTCAAAGAGGAGTTTTCCTATAAGCTATTTTTAAACCTCTTCACAACATAACGACATTTTGACCTTCCATTTCTCTATCTACATGCAGTTGTGTGGGTCATTGCTCATTAGAGCAAGAGGAGTCAGGCTTTTGGCTCAGGGAAAAGGAGAAAGAAGTCCTCTGTATTCTCTGCAGAGGTGGAGCATGGACATGCCAAGCTCCCCAGGGCCCTGCCCCACTGATCTACCTGTATCATCCAATCTAGATTGTCAAGATACATCATCAGGTTTCAGTAAGTCCCTTGTTTCCCTGGTGACTCTATCTAAAGGATTCGTGATCTGATCCAGAGTGATCTGCTTTAAAATATGGGAAGGCATCCAAAAGGATGTGGAAATCACCATTCTGTCCTCAGTTCTTCCCTGTGTTACTGGGAGTTCATTGCTAGGGACTCTGAGGTGAGATTTTCTCCTCTGGAGGAGGAGGAGGGTGTTTGAGCCCTTGCAGCTTGTGGTGTGAACCTGCCACGGGGGTGCAGCAGCTCTCAGAGGGTGTAGGCAGGGTGCAAGTCTCTGTCTGGTGGGACTGCTCATGTGGATAGACAGCAGCAAGAGGGAGCAGAGTCAGAGGTGTCAAAAGGCAGAAGAAGCCTGGACAGAGCGGGTTCGTCTGTTGAAATCTCCGTGCCTTAACCTGCAGTGCCTGGGCTCCAACTGAGCCTTCCAGCCTGCTTCTGTTGCAAGTCAAAGGCCCAGCATGGGCAGTATGACAGGTGTCCCTTGTGCCCTTTGTGTCCCCCTGTGCTCGCACTGCCCAGACGGGAAGGAGTACGATGTGTACGTGTCCTACGCGCGCAACGCGGAGGAGGAGGAGTTTGTGCTGCTGACGCTGCGGGGAGTCCTGGAGAACGAGTTCGGGTACAAGCTGTGTATCTTCGACAGAGACAGCCTCCCTGGGGGAAGTGAGTATCTCTCATGCTCCATGCATGTCCTCTTTATTGTTCTTTGAGGTATTGATCATTGATTGCAACAAGCCTATCCAGATTATGTTTTTGGTTTTTTTCCACATCACTGTTAATGAACTCTTTTCAGTGTCTTCTAATGTTTTTGCTTCACATGACAGTGTTGCAGATGCTCCAGGCTGCAAAAATGGCTGCTGAGGGGATGGTGGTTGGTTGTTTCAGTTGCTCTTTCCAGGAGCGATGTGCAGGAATGTCAGCATGGGGAACTGGAAAACTGACCTTCCTGCAAGCCCTCTGAGCTACCTTAAAAAATGGGATAAAGTCAAGGCTAGAAGAGGCAGGGAAAGTGTTATACTGGATCAGCTCACAGAGGATAATGGAGAATCCTTGTAAAAACCAGGAGTGTCCACTTCAGGAGGGAGTGGAAGATGTCAAAATCAGTGAGAAGATAATGTGTGTCCTATTCATCCATGTTAATTAGGGAGTTTGTGTCTAAAATGGCATACAATTTAGCTGCTATTATTAAAAGGACTTTGTTGCAGGTAGTGAGACTCATCTCTTCAGTAAGATGTAGTAGTTTTTTACTGTTTTGAGATAAATCATACAAGGTTCTGGACATAATGTCTGCTTCAGGGAGGCAGGGAATCACCAAGAATGGAAGTTTGTGAAGCTATCCAGTTACACATTCACACAAGTTCCACAGCAAGGGCACAAATCTAGACAACACTCTTGATTTTTAGTTTTTTGGAGGCTTAGTTGGTTGTATGATCCTGATGCCTATTAAAATTTCGAAGTCTGAATTTCTGCCAGTGCAGACCACCCTGCTTCAAATTAATGAGCTTTGGCTCAGGATCCCAAAGACTTTTTTTTTTTTTTTGTGACAAAACCTGTGCTGGGAAAGTCTGTTGTGGTGTCCCTTTTGAGTAGGAACAAGGGGGACTGCTGGATTCTCAGCCCACCTACCTGAAAAAGGGAGCAGAATCAGTCTGGGTTCTGTTGTCTTTCTCTCCTGGATTGTTGCCAGGATCTGGGAGCACCTTAAAGTTTGAGGGTAAATAAATATGTGTCTCAGTGAGACAGCTGCAATCCTGGTGCTGTTCCTCCTTGAAGAGAGCCTGAATGATGTGGCAGGGCACCCTCCAGGCTCAATTTGCTTGATGCCAGGGTCAGGCTCAGAACAGGTTTGCTCTGAGCCATTTTCACCAGATGTCCATCTCCCTGCTATTCACTCCGCTGCTTCTTGGCCTGTTCACTTTAGAGGATGTCATTTTCCTCCCAGCACTGCTCTCCTGGGCTCTCTGTCCCTCACCTACCTTACCCCCAAAGGTTTCCATCTGTGCCCCCCTCAGTCCCTGCCAGCCTCAAGCCAGTGCCAGCTCTGCGGAGTGCTGCCGGAGTGGTTTGTCACTGCACTGCCATCCACGATACTGCTGGGGCTTCCCCAGAGCTTCTTAGCCAGGATTTGACTAATCTCCTTCTCAGGAAAGCACAGGGGCCAGGAAATAGCTTTTGGCAGCTGGTGTCATGCCTCCAGAGCGTGCATCTGTGTCATGGGTAGAGAGTTATGTTGTCCTTGATGAAGAAACAGTGGGAAATGGATTATCCCGTGAGTTAGCTGACAGGAACTAATCAAATGTGCTTGACAGCTAAATGAAGTTGTCTGTCAGCATTATTTTACTCTCCATTGTAATTTCTGACCAGTCAAGAGCGTTCCCTTATCAAGGAAGTGTGGGAGATCCTTCAGCAGAGAGTACAAGCACTCGGATTCGCACTTACAAGGGATTTTCACATTAATTATAGATGATGGCCAAGGACAGTCTACCTGCAGATGTTAGAAAATTAAAGAGGATCCACAGTTACCATGACATTTCTCTAGCTCAAAGGATGTCATTTTTGGGACGCTTCACTAGAAGTCCTCAGAGTCAGTTCTAAAAATGCTCTAATCTGCTTTCATAGATGACGGCAGCAGGAGCAGATGGATGAGTAACGGGAGTTAGGATGGTAGCATTACCAAAGCAAATTATCCTATGAGGACACTTGGGGATGGTGTGAATACTTACTTTGTGTGGGGAAACTGAGGCAAGAGGAGTGAAGGGAGTATCCAGAGTCATTCTGGACATCTGCCAGATGAGGATGTAAGCATAGACATTCAGGCTTCCTGAAGCCTCTTCAGGGTGAGTCTTTCCCTTGAGTTCCTGTGTTATGCAGCTGGCATTTTCCCTGCTTTGCTCCAGAGAGCCTCTTTTCCCCCTCTCATCAGAAGGAAGCTAAATCTCAGCTGAGATCAGCAGCCCTCTTGGCCTCAAGGCATCCTCACAGCACTGGGTGGTGTCACCGATGTGTAGTACAGTGACTTTTAGGTGTAGCTCTCTTGGTTATCTGTGTGTAGCATGGGGAGGAGAAAAGGCATCTATAGGTAGTCTGGAGTGATGGAGAATATGCCACTGTGTGGGGTAGTGGGAACCAGCCCTGGAGTAGGAGGTCCCACCTGGAGTCACTAACAGGGTTGGGAAGCACCAGTGTAGTCTAGAGAGGGCCTTCAAGGGATTTATTGTCCCCTTCAAGAGTCACCTGCTGTCACAGCAGCAGCTCAGCAGCATGTTCTTGGGCATCACTAACCACCTCAATGTTTCTTTCTCCCAGTTGTCACAGATGAAACCCTGAGCTTCATCCAGAAAAGTCGACGTCTGCTTGTTGTCCTGAGCCCCAACTACGTCTTGCAGGGGACACAGGCCCTGCTGGAGCTCAAGGCTGGCCTAGAGAATATGGCCTCCAAGGGCAACATCAAAGTCATTCTAGTGCAGTACAAAGCCATCAAGAAGAGCAAAGTGAAGGAGCTGAAGCAGGCCAAGGCAGCCTTGAATGTCATTAAATGGAAAGGCGAGAAATCCAAGTTCCCAAAGGGCAGGTTCTGGAAGCAGCTGCAGGTGGAAATGCCAGTGAAAAAAATTAGCACGAGTTTAAGCCTTGATGGGTTGATGCATATCCCTGAAAAATGTTTGACACAATCAGAAAACAAACCAAAACACACCTCAAAAATCCACAAGTTAGGCCAGGGAGTAGGGAGGAACTCAGGGTTTTTTCCATGAAGGACCATGTCCCAAGCATTTCAGAGGATAGTCATGTTTTCCCTGTAGCTTTGATATTGCTCTGTCATTAGAGAGACCGAAGATGCAAACACCAGCTTTCTGTACATGTATGTCCTTGTTATCAACCACACAAGCCCTGGGCTTAAGGTCTAAATTTGCTATCTAGGTGGGATGCATCCAGCACCTTGTGATAGCATGGCCAGTACTCCTAGATCCAGTTCCTATGGGACCTTCATTAGCATCCAGGACAGAGCTTCTTTCTAGTCCTAAGTAACTTCACTCCTTTCTGGTCCTCAGTCCCTGTTGCAGAGGCTGAGGAACAATTTGCAGGGTGGCTCCAGTGTAGAGCCTTTCCTGCATGTCCCAGGTCTGTAGTCCCAGTCACTTGGGGGAATCACAGACTCCTGCTGCACTGTAGGGAGCATGGACTTTTGGTGCTCCTCATCTTTGTTCCCCAAATTTCCTTTGAAGCAGATGCATCCAGGTAGTTTGGCAATGGGAAATGGCTGTTACAGAAGCATTAAAAAAACCCCCACAGCTCTACTGGGTGCTATTTGTATTGTAGCACATCTAGTAACAAGTGGTCAGTCTCTGGGACTCTGCAGTCTCACAAGTGCCCCAGGTCCTTCAGAGCTGCTTGTAATCCAGGGAAATCTCTCATGAGTACAGGCTGTGGAGCATGCGAGAGATGTTTATTTGTAGAGTAAACTCAGGGACTTCACAAGCACTACAAGGAACCCCAATGTACTACTGAACCTGCCTAATCTCTCTGCCACTGGCTGGGGGAAAGCATCGTGCAAGGTGCTTCCAAGGTCTTAGGAATTACATGGATATAAGTCCAACTCAGAAGGACACTCCAGAAACTTACTTGAACTTCCTAAAAACTACTAGTTCTGTCCATGTAGGTAAGACTGTGAGGACAGGCTGAGAAAGCTGGGGATTTTCTCCCTGGAGAGGGCTCCTGGGAGACCTTTTTGTGGCCTTTCAGTGCTTAAAGGGAGCTTGTAAGAAAAATGGGGTCAGATTTTTAGTAGGGCCTTTTGCAATTACCCCTTTATGAACAAGGGGTAATGGTTTTAAACTAAAAGAGAGTAGATTCAGACTACATTTAAGGAGGACATCTTTTACAATGAGGGTGGTAGAACACTGGCACAAGTTGCCAAGGGAGATGGATACCCTATCTCTGGAACCATTCAAGGCCAGGTTGGACTAGGTTGTGAGTAATCTGATCCAGCTGAATATGTCCCTGCTTATTGCAGGGAGGGTGGCCTTTGAAGGTTCTTCCCAACCCAAATTATTCTATGATTTTATAAAGACTCTGTCTTCAATGCCTGATTTTGAGCAACGTTGCCATTCCTAATTCAGGGTTTAGGTTTAAACTAGCTTTGGCTTTACAAAGCAAGTCTCTCCCAATCTTGATTCCCGCCCAAAGCTGCAGAACAGAGAGTGTATCTCAGCTTCTGCAACATTTGCACAAAACAGAAGCACAAAATCCCACTGTGTAGGTGTCCTTGTTCCAGCAGGAGAGAGCATGGTGAGTTACCCCCATCACACAGTTCATGCTGAGGAGGAGAGTTTAATCTCTCTTGTAGGACAAACCAAAGCACAGTGGGGCCCTGGCATTGACTGGTGCTCTGGTTCACAATGTTTTCAAATAAACTTCAGGCTCAGGGGATGTCTCCATACTCCTGCAGCTCTTAGTGCAAAGACCTGCCCACTTAATTGTGGAGTTCAGTATTACACACACCAAGTGCATACTTATTTTTATTGCTGATGGTTGCTCCTGAGTCACCTTTGACTCATGCATTTGTTCTGCTGGTGTCCAGTGCGTGAGGCATAAGCATTCATAATGACACTATAAAAGCACTACAATTAGGAGTCTATGCACTATTCACCCAGCTGAGCTGGGAGCTTTGAGGGCATCCCAGTAAAAAGCCCAGCCTTAAAGGTGTGGGACTGAATGGTGTCAGGAAAACCTTTTGCCCTTAGCATTTTATGATTAATAATGTTATTCCAGGGCTGCAGGGGGCTACAGCCCCCCATGCCCTTAGTCAGGTACTGTGTGTCATGTTTAGGAATGGTACCCCACAATTCAGGGCTCCCCCTGAAACCATGTGCCCCTCATTTCCCCCCCTCTCCCTCCTTCTGCAGAGGGAGGGAGAGGAAAATTGGAGGCACAAAAGGTAAAGATCCTGCCATGAGATAAGAAAAATTTACTGGAAACAGCAATGAGATAAGAAAATGAACATTAACAACAACAATACTGGTGATAGAGGGTACAGGAAATTAGTAATTCTCATGGAAAAACCCCCTGGCAATTGACCATATCCTTCTGCTGCCCTGCACTGGCCCAGCTGCGCTGTGCTGGGACCCTTTCTCTCCAAAAGAGACCCCTTTCCCTCCACCCTTGCAAATGAAAGGTGGTATAGAATAACTTCAGTGTCCTGGACATGCCCCCTCCTGACTACTGCAAAAACTAACCCTGTCCTGGCCGGAACCAGGACACTGTACAGATGTGTAACAAATAGGGCTTCTTTCTTACTGTCCTCTTCATCTTTCCCACCCCAAGTAAGCTTTGATTTAAGCAGGTAAAATAGCAGTCAGCTTCACTGGAGGCAGTGGAGCTCCTCATCTGCTTCGAGGTGCTTAAAAGTTTTGTTATGAGCTTTTCTACTGTGGTTGTCTGTGGAGGGCCAGAGCTGCTTCCCACACTCCAGAAAACTTCATTTAGAAGAGATAGCACGCAAACCCGTGCTCAGCTTTGTGAACCCATCGCAACCCTGTCATTGTGCCCAGCTTCACCTTTTTGTTTGTGTTTTAAGCATCTCTGTGATCAGCTGCCAGATCTGCAGGCAGAGGGAAGGCCCTGAAGCCAAAGCAGAGCTGTGTTAGGTTCCCATATGATTTTTAAAAGATTGACTCCCAAATACTCATAAATTGAATTGACATCCCAGACTTCACTACATCACATCTCACTTTTGCCTGAGATACCAAGAGATTTTATGATGAGATTTTAATAAGTATGATTATTTTAGGAAGTTAAATCAACCTTGTAAATTTTGCTGATTTTATTGAAAGAGTTTTCCAAATAATTAATAGACCTGGACTTTCTCAGGCATACACTGCAGTGGCTTTTGGTGTCATTGCAACCCCAGAACAGGGTTACTGAGAGACATCAGCAGAGCAGGCACAATGCAAAATGTGCAAAGGTTTGGAAGGGGCCTGAGAGGTCAGAGGGAGCAGTGTGGAAGGAAGAGTCCAGAAGCAGGTTCCACTCACCCAGGAGCTTTACCACTGGCTTTGCTGGGGTATTTCAGGCCAAGGGTAAAGTCCAGTCCCAACTGTAAAGTAGATCTGCAAGTGCCTCAGAGACGCCTGTCATTTCATTCTATGCCATATGCGGTTTCCATTGTGGGATTCTGTCACAGCATCCATCTGAATCAGTTGATTCATTTGAGTTTCTGTGCTCTAACCTAACATTTATCAATATGCAGCTCATGCAAAGTTCCTCATTGTTTGTCATCGGGAAACAGCGTGGCACAAATTGGAAAAAATATCTTCCCTTCCCGTACTGTTTGATGTTGTACAGCTGTTCCAGAGTTTTCCCTTTTCTGTATGTTTTTGCCTTTGTGTGATTTGGTTTGTGAAGTGTCAGTATTATTTTATTTTGCTTTTCAATAAAACATTTTCATTTTTGCATTTCAGTCCTTGTGCATTTCTCATAAGTACCATCTTCCCATTACGTCTGCGAAATGCTGTTAAAGAAAGATGATAGTGTGTAGTCCAAGCATCAAGATCATTTGGGGCTCCTCCTTGGAATGGGACATTTTTCTGGCTGTTTCATGCTCTGCCTGCAGAGGCACCTGAGCTCCCAGGACCATCCAAGCAGAAACACAGTGACACACAGCATTCAGATGTCTCACAGCAGTGGATGCGCACACACAGAAAGTCTCTGGTCTGAAGAGTGCTCACATGGCAAACACAGGACAGAAAGATGGGAAGGCAATATAATCTCTGCTTTAAATATCAAATCAGAATTTTAGAAATCTGCCAAAACCACAGAAATCAAACTCACTGTCAGGCTACTTTGCCAATCAGTTTCTAGGTTCAGTCAGCTTCATATTTTCTCATCCAAGTCCCTTTCTTGCCTGCCTGCAGGTAAGTTGAGAGACAGCCCAGCACTTCCAGACCACTAGCAAAATGAGTACCTGTGACCACCTATAGATTTGAGGTCTATGGATTTGGGATCTGTGACCATAATCCTTATAATCTGTTACATCTTTGGGGTGCATTGGGGAGACACAAATAAACAAATAAAAATATGCAGTGCCTTTTGCAAACATTTAGAAAAGATGGAAGGTTTTTTTAGTAAAAAGCAGATAACCAAGAGTACTGAATCCCCAAGCCCCTGCAGTGTTATTGCTGCCTGTCCCATCCAGTGCTGTTTCACTGGGAGGGAAGATCCTGCCTGCACACTGTGAAGTGTCTGCTCAGGATTTTTCCTGAGCTGAGTAAACACTGCAAACTGAACATCCCAAGTATCCTGGTCAGCCAAGTCTAAATGCACTCCTTTCTCAAAATCAAATATATCTTTGGAAATTTGAACACCTTCCTTGCAAAAAAAAAAAAGTCTCAAAAAAAAAGTGTCAAAAAACATGACTCTCAAAATGTCTCAAAAAGTGTTGCAAATTCAAAATTGACAAAAGAAAACCAGCACTGTCACCTCAATCAAAACATTTCATTTCAGCAGCATCAGAGTCATTCATGTTAATTGAAGCTGGGCTTTTTGAGCAGGCACGTAGACTTCCCAGGGGCTGCTCCTGCTTACATTTTGCTGGGGTTCTGTGATTCCAGTTTCAAACAGAAAGACCTTTCAAACAGCAAAAGAGCTTTTTCTTTCACAAACTGTTGAAGCCTGGCTGTTTTCAAAATAGATTTCAATCACTTGTAGAAAAGTTTGAATGAGATCTGGACTTAGGAGATTGCTGCCAATTTTTTATGCCTTTGAAAAAGGATGGTAAAAACGTGTCATGGTGGTAAGTGACAATTCTGACAGAGCTGACTATCATCTACTTTTGATTTCAATGAATCAGTGTTTTCCTCTGTGTGTTGGGGGGTAAAAATATCACCAAACTTTTTCTACAAGAAAAAAAACCCCTCAAAATAATTTGATTTTAATTCCAGTATTTTATTAACCAAACAGTGTCCTATTTTCTCCATTAGTATTTTACTGTATGATCATTTTTCCTATCTGGGTCTCCAAATAATCTAGTGACAATGAGCTTTACAGCTAGTCATACTTCTTTGAAAAGTACTGCTCTGTACCATATTAAAATAAGGTGCATTCAGATGCAACACAGTACACCTTCTGCTGTGAGATAAGAGACAGCAAAGTGCTGGGAGAATTAAGAGGCATTGCCATTGCAGGGAAGGAACAGTATTTTTATTCATATAAAAGAGCAGTATTCCACTGTCAGGGAGAGAGGAGAGTCTCCAGCCTGAGGAATGAAGGCTTTAGCAGTGTGAAATGGAAGGGAAGAGGGAGGTAGCTCTTCTTCCCAGAACAGCTCTTTGAAAGACATTCCTAGAGGCAGATTTTTCTCTCTGAATGTGCAAGAGCTCTTACTCTAATGATCCATGTCTTGCTGGAACACCAGTTTGTCCTTGGGTCCCCTCTCATCTCAGGCACCAGCACTTAGTAAGTGTATGGGTTTTTAAATTTTTTTTTCAGTTTTATTACTCAGCTTTTGTTAAATTGCTGAGTGCCCCAGCCATATAGTTCCCATCCTTTCCACTGCTCACCCTTTAGCCACTACACCTTCAATATACTTTCTGTGTCCCAAGCCACAGGTAGAAGTCCAAGGACATCCTTCAGGTTTGCTGCTTTTCAAAATTGGTAATAAAAGAAATGTTGCTCTTGCCTGGCACCATTTCAGCTAAGCTTCTTCCTGAGCTTTACAACCTGCAATTAATCCCAAGAAACACTTTGAAGGACAGTATTTCTACCCCCCATGATGCCTAGGGGAACTGGTGGAGGGGTTTAAGGCTGACATTTTTGCTTTCTAAATTTGGAGGTTTCTTCTTAAAGATGAGAGAGCATGACAGGGGGGAGGTGGGTCAGCCCCTGCAGTTTGAGCTGGGGTAGGATGACACAATTGCTTTGATCCCCTAACGCAAAGAATTGCTCAAGCTGTGGGCAGGTGGCTCCCAAACAAGACCCACCCTTTATCAAATGCCTGCACTTCTCAGGGCATGACTGATGGTGTCCAAAGTCAGAGTACAATCATGGCATATCCTGGCTTCTCATTTATCGCCTCAGCCTTCTCAAAAACCTACTGCACAGCAAAAATGCTGCCAGCAGGAGGGTGGGCAAGTTAAAAGTCACAGAGCTTGTGCCAGGTTTCCCTCTGTGGGAAGAGGGATCTGTGCAGGTATGCCACCAAGCAGCTTCCTCAGCTTTTCTCTCCCCACTCCCTTCTCTTTGTGCACCCCAATTCCTCTGCCCTTGTACTCTTAGATACCACTGAAGCCGTGTTCGACTTCATCCAGAGGAGCCGCAGGATGATCGTGGTCCTGAGTCCTGACTACCTGACAGAGAAGAGCATCAGCCTTCTGGAGTTCAAGCTGGGCATCATGTGCCAGAACGCCATAGCCACCAAGCTCATCGTGGTGGAGTACAGGCCGCTGCAGTGCACCCACCCCAGCATCCTCCAGCTGAAGGAATCTGTCTCCTTCGTCACCTGGAAGGGGGAGAAGTCCAAGCGTTCGGGTTCGCAGTTCTGGAAGGCGCTGCGGCTCGCCCTGCCGCTGCGCAGCCTGAGCGCCAGCGCCGGCTGGAACGAGAGCTGCTCCTCCCAGTCCGACATCAGCCTGGACCCCGTGCAGAGGAGAAGGAGCCGCTTGAAAGGGCAGCCCGACCCACGGGGTGCCACTCCTGTGACTCTCACTCACGGAGGGACGGCCTCGGCCTCCGAGTCAAAGGCCAAACAGCGAGCCAAGCACTTCCTGACGTGCCGCTGCTGTGGGACCTACTGCAATGGCAGCAGCAGACACAAGCACCAGGCCGCGGCCGAGCCCAGGTGGGACAGTCACCTCTGCACCCCGGGCTCGGGCAGCGCCCCGGCACAGGGCCTTCAGGGCAGGGCGCGAGCCGAGCCCCCGCCGGCACAGGGCCCCGCTCTCGCCCTCTGCCATTACAGTGACCTGTCAAACAACAATGACTTCTACGTGCTCTAACCCACAGGCCGAAGCGCTGCTCGTGCTGGGCCACTGAAAGAAACTCACTGCGGCCTCAGGATATTTTTACCATGTCACAGGCTGGCATGGTGCCGTTAAGTGTCAGTGCCATGCCTGCATGGAGGACTGCAGCAATACTCCTGCTGGTGACCTGAGCCAGGGACCTGCAGCCGTGCGCAGCGCAGCGGCTGGGGGCTTCCTGTCGGGTGCTTCTCCTGAATTTAAATTACAAAGCGGAGCTGAAAATGCGTTTCTCTGGCGTTGCTTTTCCACACCGTGGCTGTGTTTGCAGCAGGGCTGCTGCTGGGGTCGGGTGAGGAGGGCAGGTCCCCAGCTGGGGCCTGGGAAGGGAGGGAGCAGGGAGAAGCCATCCTGCTGGCAGTACCTTTGGAGAAAGGGGAGCAAGCCTGCATTTTGCAAAGGCTCAAACTTTGCTAATGAGGGTAATGGGAGCCCCTGCCACTGCAGTTATCCACTGTGGTCTAAGAGAACTTGCTCAACAGTTTCAAGACAAGCCCTTTCTCTCTAAATAAAATAGATTTCTTTAACCTGCTAAAAAGTTCCATAGGAACTGGTAAATGCTGTATGTTCACAAGGTGTTGCCTGGAGATATCGTTTACCCAAGCTGGCTGAGGTTCCCTCCTGTTCCCTCAGCTTGCAGGGGGCTCCTGGGCTTGGGCCCTATCTCCACTTCACCATATGAGGAATTTGTTCTGTCAGTTGAGTGGCCTTCCACACAGCAGGAAAGAAAACCATTACAGGGAATATGATTAAAAAAATTCTCTGAGTAGCCAATGAGCCCAGGGATAGGAGCAAGACCTCAAACGCTCACAGAAAACCTCCGGCGCTGAATCTGAGGGGTCAAAACTCAACCACACTTCATTAAATAACCAAAAGAGCCTTTGAACAGTCTCCCTGGGGCTGCTGTTTCATCAGTCTGTTGAGCTGGCTGTCAGCAGTGTTTCCCATTTTTCTCCTGCACGGAAAGCTTCATTTGCCTCATTCTACATTGTGTAAGGACTTCTTTCCCCACCAAGGAAGGGCGCTAATCCTGGCAGCCAGTTGCTTGCCTTCAGCTGAAGCTTTGGCATGACAGGCCTGCTAATACACTACATTTGTTTTCTTTCCCTGAGACCAAAAAGGTCTCCTTCACCCCTCTAGTCAGTCCAGTAATTGTGTATCAGATTGACAAGTAATTATTTTTCTTCTGCCTTGAAAATATGATCTGAGCCCTTGGGGTACAGGGTCTGGTGGCTCCAGGACCCCTATCTGATGGCCTCAGGTGAACTTGCTGGAGCTGTGAGGAAGGACGGGGCCATGTCTCATCCATTTTAATAGTGCTGAAGTCCAGTTATAATTCATATATCACTTTCCTTCCCTCAGCAGACCCTCTTCCTCAGTATTGCCCTGGCTTTTTTGATCCTTTCCTTCTGAGATCAAGCACAGCTGACAGCTCTCCTGTTAGAAGCCTCTGTGAGCTGAATACTAACAGCCTCCTGCAACAGACTGAGAAATAGAAACCAAAAAACCTGGTGCTGAGTCAATCTAAATAAAACAAGGGCAACAAACCCCTACCAACTCATAAGAGTTAAAAATTCAGACTCTGGAGAAGTTTCCAGGTGTGGATTTCTCTCTAGTTTCCATCAGAAACATTGTAAAATGCTCAGAAAAGCTTTGTCCGTATGTGGCTATTCTCAGTGAGCAGAGGAGAAGCAGGAATAAGATATTTGGAAAGCTAGCTGACACATTGCAGGATGCATTGTAAGACGTAATCAAAATGCCATGAAATTACTCCAGTTGCTTACAATTAAATGTGGGATGGTACTGTCAGTGAGTCTGGTAGTGCTGAAAAGTGCAGCTACAAAATATAAATAATTTGTAATCAATCAGCCTCCAGAGTCAACATATTTGTTATTTGTTGGCATTTAAACAGCTTTTATTTACAGACTTTGCCCTTATTTGATTGTGGTATTGTCTCGGTCAGCTACAACAATGCAAAGATAGAGGAAACAACAGCTGGAGCTCCTCACAGATGCACAAAATGGCCAAATGCAGCCTTTTGGGGCAAACTGTCATCTCTTCATGAAAGAACGAATGCAAACTAGTAATGACCATTGCTTTTCCTGATGCTTCAACAGAGCCAGTGCAATTTTACCACTTCTTTTCTGACCCATCAAATGGATCCAGGGCCTTGTTTGCTCTCATAACAAATACTGAGACATGGTGGATTTCCAGTGTGTGCAGAGACCCTGCCTCCCAAGACCAAGGTCGCAGAGGCCAAAGGCACATCATGTTGGAGGGATGCTTGAGCAAGGATATGGGAAGAAACCCTAGAACCAATTTCCATTGTGTTTGTCTCTCATGCTGAGGAAGGTGTTAGAAATACCCCATATCCCATCTCAATGTCCTACTTTAGGACCAGAACAAACTCGTTGCAGAGTTGAATTCCACTCTCTGAAAACTGTTAAAATCTGTTCATGTCCCATCTGACACCGACTGGTGCAGATGGACTGTAGTCACTGCTCTCTTCTCTGGTACACATGCATTTGCCAGTGGAATACAAAAATGTAATAATTTCCAAAGTTAACTGGCAGCGCAGTATTAAAACCTCCTTCACCCCCCATGGTTCTTTCAAAAGAACAGTTCAGCAGGAGCAGAGTTAGTATATATGTAGAATTTCCACTATATCTTAATATAAAAACATTCATAAAAAGTTGAATATCCTACCTAAGCATGCAATGGTAGAAGGTTACCAGGTTAAGATGTGCAGAGCCATTTGTACAATATTTCCACCGCTGTCTAGATGTTTTTAAACTGTAGAAGGCTGGTGCTGTCAGGAGACACTGAACACGTGTAACTAAACAGTTAGGGGACACAGACAAGCCACATGGTCCATCTCAACATCAACCTGTCTTCACTTTAGTGACTGCAAAGTTCTGGTGCCTAGCAAGTGCCACTGGACATGCCAATAATGGGCTGCTCCTCACATCTGAAATGCTAGATGAATCACTAACCTGCAAGAACTAAAAGAAACTCTCTTTCTAACATCAAACAGATTTTTATTCTCATCTGTTACACTAGATGCTGATCTCAGAGCATCTGATCTAAGTGTATTTATAGCAGACATTTTTCCAAACAATGACAAGATTGTGAAGGAACCAACAGATGCCAGAAATAGGGGAGAAAATGCTTCCAACTTTTAATCCTTGCTCCACATTTGTATTTTATCTTCCGTGGTCAATTCACCACCAATATCTATGAAGGGTAGCACCACCTCTAGGACGGTGTTTGCCCTGTGTGACACACCCAGCCTAGGAGCATAACCCAGAGCCATGTCAAAGAGGGGAGGGCAGACCATATCAGGATCTATAGGGGGATATATGTGCTCCCTGCTCACCACCCAGGCATTTGGCCTCGCCTGGCATCCAAAGAAACGTGGTGCTGTTCTGGAAATGCACAAGTTAAAACATTATGGACCGAGCAGGGAGCAACATGAATGACCCTGCAGCTGCCTGCCCAAATCCATGTGAAAGAGGTGCTGGGGTTTGACTGTTGTCCACATGGATGTTCACACTGGATACCATCACTGTTCATACTGGGAAAAGGCTGTGGCTCTGAAATGGCATCATAAATGTACCACACAAGCTCCTTTTGCAAAGATGTTAATGACAAATAGAGATGCTGCAGAATGGTTTACAGAAGAATATGACATGGATTCTTTGTAGCACCAGACATAGTAATGGCCAGACATCAGGGGACACAGCATTTCCACTGATGTGCCTGTAATCAGGCTAATGATTTGTACTTCACTAAAATGTATCTGCCACAAACTCATTTGGCTTGAAAACACTGGCGAGTTTTCCAACTCATCAGTATTTGTTCAAGTGAATATTCAGCCTCAGCCTTAATATTGTGCCTGATTGTTTTGTAACCTGGATTTTACTTCCAGATGGGGTGATGGTTCTACTCCTCTGCTGCTGCAAAGAGAATTTTCAGGTATTTTTCTGTCTGTGGGAGTACTTGCACTCTATTGCCAAATCATCTGACAATCCATTGTCCATGAAAGGATTGTTTTCCAAAAGGTTTTCTTCCTTTCTGTGATATTAATAATTTTCAGACCATAGGTGGCAGAGTGTGTCTCCTGTTGCCTGGGCTGAACAAGGAAGTGAAGTCCCTGACCTGCAGGTATTCACTGCTTCCCACCACCACTTTTCTTCATCCCACTGCACCTCAGTGGGAAACCGGACTTGATCGCTTGTTGTGTCCACCACCTTTCCCAAGGAAGTGCTACAGCTGAGGTGTCTTTGGGCATTCCACTGGCATGATCTTAGATGAATTTTTGTTACAGTGCACTGTGCCTGCTTGGGGCCAGTTCATCAGGCAAGGCAGATCACGTTGCATGCTTGGTGAAGCGGGAAATAGCGATGACAGGCAATCCTTGTTCCATCTGCCGTGGTTATTAGCAAATGATGTTTTATTTATCTCCAGATCAGCCATGAAGATGCTGAGACACTGACTCCCATCAGAAACTTGTTCAATAATGAGTTTTTACCTTTTGAGATCTATAGGTTAATGGATGAAGAACCAAAAGCCTGCTATTAACGTGTGCAGGGTGATGCTTACGAAACATCACCACATCTATGTACCCACAGTTACCAGCCAAGCTGGAAGTACTATTGATGGAAGAAGGTCATTTGGGAATATCTGATCCCATTGAGCTGTTTTCACTGGCTACTGCTGATTACAGTGACACCTTGAAATTCCATGTGGGCAGCTCCATATTGACCAGTCTGGGAATGAGCCTGCAGTGAACTAGACAGAATCACAAAGAACTTGAGTTTTCCATTCACAGCAAATCCCATTTTTTTGATTTTATTTTTTTTCCTCCTCTTCTGTCCTCAAGCAGAACAAAATCAGCACAAGACGACATCAAAATTTTCCATGAAAATGGAAAACGTGTGATTGCCATTTAAAATTGTATTTTATCTAACACAAACATGTTTTGAAAAGTTCTTAAACAAACCTCAAAACGTGCTATACTGAGAGTGTCAAAATCAGTCTGGTATTTCACTTCTGTTTTGCTTACAGCATGCTTTGTTAAGACTAGCTTTTAAGACATTTCAACTTAAATGAAAACAGCATTTTCCTTTGGAAAGCAGATTTCATTATAAACACAACAGATCTGCATTGGTTATAAATGCCTTTTCTGCATATTGGCCCAGCACTCTCAGTTTTCAGTATTTGCAGTTTCCCAGTCTGCTAAGATTTATTAAAGATTTAGGTCAGTGCTGCCATGAGCTCCCTAACCAGCCCTCTGGCAATTGAAAAGCCTTGAACTATATTCTCACAGCTTGCTGGAAAAAAATCAACATGTTTGCATATCAGATTGTATCAGCTCCTCAAATCACACTCATGTTTGTGTATCAGGTCCAAGAACTTGGCTGTGGATAATACCTTCCTAGCTCTCTCCTCTGTACACTGCCAACACAAATGGGGATGTCTCTGCAGACAGCAATCCATGCCTTCTGCTTTGCTCTCACTCTTTCCGTGCACACTGTTGCCGCTGAAAGATAATTCTGCTCCATTCATGCTTACATTTTAATTGCATGCTCCTTTCTGGAGGCAAGCAAGAGTAACATCTATCATTCTGTTACACATCTCTGCCTCAAAAGCATCTGCTCCATTTGGGGATGCAGGAGAGAGCAGCTGCTGGCTCCCATTCAGTGTCAGCCTCCCTGGCACATGTTCATTTACCTGCATTTAACATCAAACAGCATTTCAAACTCCCTCACTATCCATTTCAGATCTGCATACATGAAGAAAACCCACCCCAAACCAGCCAACAAATATCTGGCGTTTCCCCCGATACCACATCTGTTTTGCCAGGTTTCATCCACTCCAGCAGCACAATACTGTCAGACTCCTATCTGCCCCAAACAATAGTTTCGGCTCATTTGGTACCAAGCTGGACCTGAATGAAGAAAAGTGAGGGTATCTGGGCTATGTTAACATGTAGCTACTACCCAGCTCCTCAAATCACCATCAGACCCCCTGCTAGGCTTCTCTGTTAGTGCTGAGTCCTAGTTTTCTACTGGCTCGGCTTGGTGCTCCTTGTTCACTAGAGGACTTCAAGGCTAAAGTTTAATAAATGCCCACAGTGTCATCCAGATCCATTAATATCACTAATTTTAAGCATTGATTATTGCTTTTTGGGGGGTTAGATAAGAAGATTTAAGTAACTGGGCTAAGTTACCCTTTTCCCTGGGGACATCTTGCACTTCTGCTTCTTTTTGTTGTTATCAGTGAGCCAGACCTTTCCCACATGCTGCCTCTCACTCCTGCCAAGCTTCTACACACAGACATAATTGGGAAGATTCCCAGAGCTCGCTCCAGACTTAATGCTTTGCTCAGTCCAGCTCAACTGCTTGCAATTCCTCTTACCTGAATTTTATGCCAAGGGGGGACCCAAGGTCAGCACTTTGTAAAACTAGATCAAGATGATTTAGCTTCCTATATTCTTTTCTAATTTAGCTACCCCTCTGTCTTGCCTGTCTTAGTCTGAAGCTTCCTGATAACCATTGCCATGCACGCAACCAGCATCCAAGTATTTCCAGCTGCTCTGCACACCGCCCTGACTATTAGAGAGGGTCACATTTAGCAGGTGGCTGGGGCTCACCGTCTGGCTGTACTCCATTCATTCACTGCTTGCATTCTCTCACTTACTCTTCTCTGAAGTACAGCAGCTTATCTCCCGTCCTTACACACCTCTGCTCCATCAGTAGCCAGATAATTCAGCCTCCAGCATATTCTTCCTCTCCATCCTCCGTGGCTAAGGAAGAGTGTGCCACGTGCTGTGTGGATGTCAGAGGACTCCTTCTCTAAGGGACTTTACTCTTATTTTGTGCAACCCCAGCTGTCTGACAGCAAACTTCCTCAAGGTACACTAAATTTGTTCAGTTTGGCCCTGCTTCCAGTGCAGAGGTCAACACAACAGATGCTTTGGAGCACTGACTTCAGCAAGCCTGGCCCACGTCTGTGTGCAGACGTCTGTCTGTCTGGCAGTTACCACAAAATGCTGGAGCAGCCAGATCAGGGTGTCAGCAGCCTGCAGGGTGTCACCTCCTGTCACTGGCTGTTTCAGCTGGGTGAGTGGCTTATATTTAGTCTCTAGTAGGTGATCTAATTAAAGGATATGGGACAAGGAAAGATGTGGCAGAGAAAGTCGATCACATCATTCCAATTAAAAAATTGTATTCATCCTGGCAATTCCAGTTGTACTTTTATAGTTTTATTTATGATAGGGTTATTTTCTTCTTTCTTTCTTTTTCTTTTTTTTTTTTTTCTTTCTTGGAAATACAGTAGTTAGCAGACAAATAGCAGTTCTCCATTATACTACTACAAAGTGAAACTGTCACCACTCATTTCACAGACTAAAGGCAACCTTTATTATTCTCTGTTTAGTCAACGCTTTTACAGAAACACTGCAATAAGGAGAGAATTGCCCAAAAGTAAGCTCTAGGGCTATTGTTGAGAATTCCTGGCTGCCTGGCTGACACCTTAGCAGCATTCCCCACTGTCACCTTTATCACTGAATTGGACCTACTTCATTATTTGATTTTTGTTGCTTTCCTCTCAGGTTGGCATTTGGCCTTTTTTTCAAAATACCTTGTGCTGCAACCTCCCTCCTGTTATAACTAGGGAAAGTTTGAAGCTCTTGCTATCTATAATTCCTGTCTGCACAAGCAGAGCAGACTGGATTAATATTAGATTAGTTACATTAATATTTTCCTTCATTTTTGAAAGATAGAAGGCACCAAATAATTAACTAACATTGCTAGCAGGTAGAAAGGAAAATCTTTGCAATAAGTCCCACCTGCAACAACTCCTTTACTGCCTCAAGCAACTCTCTTCAGGTCACCCCATTAAATAATCAGTCAATATTTATTAATCACATCACCTGTGTCTGATGAATACAGCTAGACAAGCTAACCCTCACAGAAATGTCTGAGAACTGGGGCTGGATTGAGATGTATTGCCAGAAAGTCACCAGACATCACCTCTCCTATGGATCCCTATGGTACTTGTTACCTCCCTTGATAAAAGGTTCTGAAAGGTGGATATCTGATACCTTAGTCTAGGTAATTGCCCCTGGTTACGTGCAGACTTCCTAACAGAGAAAGAAATTTTTGCAGCCATTAAGCTCAGTTTGTTCAGTTGAAATGTGACTTCTGTGTTGTCTCTGTGGAAAACCTGAAGGAAAATGTGCTGGTGCTTCCCTGCCAATTTCAGAAGAAGCTCCTTTGAGTTTCAGGGATGCAGACTCCCAGGAGCTGCAGAGCGCACCAGACAAGATCGCTCACTCACATATCCTCATGTCCTCTTGCATGCCAAGTGTGTATTTTAACTAGAGAGCTTAACAGCCTTCAGTGTTCTTGCTCCCTCACCAAGTTTTTGTGAAGTCAGCCCTATTTATGAAGCTCCCCTTCACTAGCAGTTGCACTGCACAGGCTATGGTGGGCAATCCCAGTCTGCATCAATCCAGACCATTTTTTTCCCTCTCTTGTTCCCCTCCTCCCAGCTTTTTATTACTCCTTCTCTCCTGACCCGTTTGGTGTTGAAGAGACATACACAGAATCTTGCCTGGCACTGTGTTCAACACTTGCTCTGCACAGAAGTAGTCAGATTCAGTAATTCTAAATACATGGGATCATGGGATCTGTACCAGCGAGCAGCTTCCCCGCTGTGCCATCAGCCACAGACAGTAGGGGCTGTTTTACACATTGCCAGCGTATCACACTTTCCTGAAGTGCCTCTGGCGTGGGGACAAAATGTAAGTAGGTGACTTTGTCCTGTTCTGCATTTTCAGGGATCTTTGGGCTCCTAGTATAAGGACTAATGTATGAAGGGTTCATTTTGTTTCTCCCTTGTAGCTGCAGTCTTCTAGCAGCTGTGCTTCCCTGTTAACCCTTGCTATGTGTGCACTCATCTATAGAGATCAGTGGTGTTATCTACAGCTGGAGCCAGGGACCTTCAGGTGCAGAATAAAAAGCAGGTTATGCACACAGGGAATACAACCAGCAGTTCCCTCTGCACTAAGCGCATGGGAAAGATCAGGAGATGCCTTGGAAGGGGCCCTTCAGATAGGCTGGCAGCTCAGGGCTTGCATGGGGACAGTCCTGCTCAGACCACTGGTGCTGGCATCCACCTCTTGTGTGCACTGGGCTCATTGATATTTCTGCCACAGCCCAGCACGCCTTGCCACTCTGATAAGGCAGCTCTCTGGGGACATCTTGCTTGCTCTGGACACTCCTGGGTGGAGGCGTCAGCTCCGGCCACGTTACCGTGCGCATCGGGAGTGATATTTGCTCTGTGCTCCCGATGGGAGCTCTGCTAGCTCCCCCCCTCCTTCACATGCAGATACACACACTTCAAGCTGTCCAGTGTATTTCAAGAGAGCAGAAAGTATTTGCTAAAAATATTTATGCTGAAGTTATTTATGGCCTGGCCCACATCAACCCTGTGGCAGCCGTTACACAACGCGGCACAAAGGAGCCCTTATCTGGAGGAGCACACAGCCAGTTTTGCAGTCCTCAAGTCCCCAAGAAACAATTCCAGTGGCTTTTCAATCAAATCAGGAACTTGAGGCCTGGATGTTCAATTTAGATGTCAAGTCTTGTCAAGCAGGCTCTGCCAAGCTGCTTTCTCATGCTTCCTAGTTTGAAGGGGACTCTGGTAGAGGGGATCAGAAAATGCTGTACCATTTCAAGGAGTGGCAGCCTTTTCTCAAAAAGCTGGAGGTAGGGAAAGCAGATCTCTTTAGATAGAATTTGGTTCAAGATTAGAATTATTTTTTCTCTCTGCTCGCTGTAGAAAACATCTCAACAGCCTATAGAAGGGAAAGGAGACTTACCCCATGGCTGACACTGGGCACATACCCACAAGGCTGGGCACAGAATCTAGTTCACAAATGCACTCTACTGCTAGAACAAGAATTTAGCCAAGGCGGCTTTTGGTTAAAACCCTAATAAAGATATGGGGAGTTTATAAACCCCTTAATTAAAAAAAAAAAAAAACTTTTCAAAATTCAGTGCAAGGGAGCCTTCAGTGCAAGTGCCTTTTGTCCTGGACTATCTCCACCTTCATACAGTTTTTTGGACTACATTTATGATCTGCAATGGCCTCATGGGTGCTGATCTTTAAAAGTCTGTACTAAAACTCCCGGCGTCATCTGTTATGGTAGAGATGTGAGACTTGATCTTGTGCAGGTAAGAAAGCAGGAGATGCTCTCAGTATAATGAAACTGGTGGGACACAAATGTACCAGAGGGATGACAGGAATATCAGCACTTCCCTGCCCAGCTGCTCAGTGCTGTAAGTTAGAAGTGATTACAGCCTAATTCCTCAATTAACATATGAAGGGAAAAATAATTGAAAGCCAGGATCTCCAATTAGGATCACACATATTGGTTCCCTCTGCTCCATCAGGTCACCAACCTCCTCATGGGATTCAGGTTGATTTGACATGCTTGTTTTCATCAAACCCCTGCTGCCAGGTCCTTACGGTTTCACTATCCACTCAGTACTAGTGATGGGATGCTCTGTAACCACTCTCGTGTCCTGGATCTTGAGGAGGCTAATCCCAGAGCCTCTCTTTGCCCTCTTCTAAAGAGAAGTATTTTGCTTGCCCTTTTCCATTCCTTTGAGACCTCTGATGCTGTCTTTGCCTCCTCAAATGCAATCACTAATGGTTCAGAGGTTTAATTAAGCTAATTCTTTCTATAAGCACTCCAGGGGGAATTTCAGCAGCCCTTGCCAGTTTGAATACATGGAGTTTTTTAAAGTCTGGATATTTCTTGAAATTATTCTTTCACTATGCTCCTTCACAGTAACCTATTCTGTTATACAATTTGCCCTGCTGGAATTTACTTATTTGTGAAAAATAGAACAGGATTAATTTTGAGTCCTTCAGTTTTAATATGCTTTTTTTCAGATATTTGCTCTTTTTCCCAAAAAAGCAGTGAGTCAGTAGCATTTTTTGTCACAGCCTATTCCTCTTTCCCTTGCCCCTCCAACTCCCTCCTTTTGGATCACCAGGCCAAAGTGTTGTCTTTGCAGGACTCTCATTAAAAAAAAAAAAAATCAGGTGGGATGTACATGCTGATAACACCTATCTACTCTTGGGAAAACCTTCATGGGAGTGCAAGACTTTATCAGCAGCACTTGGGTACAGGTGGACAACTCTGAAGAGAGCTTGTGCCCTCTTGTGCATTTGCTACTTTTAGTGTAGTTAAATCTTCCCTGAGTAGATTTCAGCAGTGTGACTAAACTTGTCTGTGTGTGTTACCTAGATTCCCCAGGCTAAGGGGAATGCCATCCTTGGAGTTACCCCCAAGGAACCTCAGTGCTGCCTCAGCTGTGGCCAAGCCTATCCTATGGCTCTGCAGAGCTGGAGCTGCCTGGCACTACCCATGGCTTTGCCAAAAAGGACACATCTCCACATGAAATGGGCATAAAACTGGCTCACTTAGGTACCAATATGGGAACTCAGAGAAGAAATACTTCTGATTAACCTGTTCTATTGCTTCCTGACATCCCTGAGCTGGTCTGCAGGATAACTGTCACTGTTCTGAAAAGACCTACACATTCCTTTCCTGATGCTGTTTCTACCTCTTGGAGATGTCAAGAAGAGCTATGAACTCTGATGCATGAAAATCACATTATTCCATTCTGATTTTTCAGGTCTAAATCAGTTATGAGCTACTAAGATCAGTAGCAAACTAACATGCAATAACAAACTTTGTGCTAGTGACTATCAAACATCTGCCTCTGTGGTTTTCCTTCCTCTGAAGCACTTGGTTATTATCAGAAGCAAGATCTTGAACACTTGGGTATGGAGTAGTCACACCTATGTCTGTAAAGGGTCAAACCCCAGGAAGTAGTTTTTAAAAGCCTCAAAATCACTATTTCAGACTATCAGCATTTTCCGGCTGATCTGAAAGAACCCCTCCTTTGGAAGGACTGTCTGCATTAGTGTTTAGCCCTCTGAGATGGTAAAGCCAAGCCTCGATAGACACCTGCACGTGCTGTAGATGATGGTGAACGCAGGTAAACAATCAGCCCACATGAGAGCAGCCCATGTGTCACAGACACCTTTTGGGTGTACTGGTTTTAAAGCTGGTTTCTAACTAACACGCAAGAGCTGCTCCAAGGTACAGCACCTCTCTGCAGGCCATCTGGTGGCTGCTAGGGAAAGAGCTCTCAGACAGGATCACTGGATTCATACAACAGCCCAGCTTTTGGGATGTGGGCATTGCAAGTAATGGTTATTCTTGGAGGAATAAAGTTAAAAATCAGGTAAGACCACTCTTAATCCTCTACTGGCATGAACCAAGCCACCAAATCCATGTCAGACCCCGGCATAGACATGGGTCAGCAGAGTTTGGGCAGCTGTAGCCTGGAAAACCTCTCAGAAAACCATTTGTGAAAGTGATTTGGGTGTAGAAAAACAAATAAAGGAGCATCCTTAAAAGACTACAGACACTAACGTGAAGCTCTGGGTATCCAGTATGGACGTGGAGCTGACAGATTGACAGTGGTTTCAAATATGATTACAGACTTTGTGTGAGTCTTTCCCAGTTTCTTCTAAGTCCTGCAATATGTCTAAGTAATTCAACAACCCAAGCCTAACATTTTTCCTCTGCCAACAGCATGCCAGCTGATGTCACAGCTTTGCAAAAAATCCTATTTAGGATTGAGTTCTTAGGCACAACTGTAAGTATTGTAACAGTCTAATGAAATATGTCTGGAAATCAGTGACTGAGCAAGTCATCGAATGCAGCCTCTCCTCTTTCATTCACAAATTAGCTGGGATGGATTTTGTCTTTTATTTTGTTCTTGTTTTGGTTTGTGTGTTTGGTTTTTTTCCTCTCTCTAGTCAGTGGCATCAGAGAATGGTTCCAACCTACCTGAAATATTCCTGTAAATCAAACTTTGCATAAAAGCTCAAGGCTATTTCTGGGCTTAAGTTTTCTATTAAAATTCATTTATGTTCCCCAGGCTTTTTTTATTGAGTGAGCATTAGAACACAAAATGTCTCTCTTGTCTTAGTATTTGCAAAAAAAACTAATATCAAAGCATCTAGACTGAATTTGAGTTTCTGTAAAATAGTTTTTATATAAGTACACAGGAAAAGTGTATTTCAATCACATGATAATAATCCTATTTGTGGTCACAAAAACTGGCCTGAATGAGAGTCTCCAAATGGAAGTTTGATTTCTTTTAATTTCTGTGATACTAAGGTATTTAACTCCATTTGCATTACTGGATTATCTTTCATTGTAGCAAGTCTCTCTAATTTAGCAAAGACAGACAAGCATCTTCAGAATTGAAAATATAAGAATTTATTCTTAAGTTAAAAGGAAAAGTTTTATCTACAGTGTTTTCCATGAGTTTGCTTTTCATATAGCACAGCAATTGCAAAAATCTCGATATCTATTCTTATCCCTCTCTTCCCTTGCAACTCTTTGGACAAAGATCTGTGTTGTTATTTTTCCAAAAAAGAGCTCTTTTAATAGTGGCCCAGACCATATCTCACAAAGTCTATGGCCCCATAGATCACAAAATATGAGCTCATGTTCTGATGAATTGTCAGTTGTTTGCAAAGAGTTCGTAGGCAACATGGCTTTGGAAAGGAATTTGGAGCAACTATTTTTGCTTCCATTATTCTTCCATTTCTTGTCCCCCCAAATAGTCTCTTTTCAGTTCCAAGGCATGTGCAGACTAGAAATAGCATCAGCCCTAGGGGATTTTCCTTTACCAATCCCTTGGACATTCATTTCCCAATTTAGGGTGTCTGTTCTCAAATTTTCTGAATAGCATCTCCCTTCCTTGCTCTGTCCTGCATGGACAGGCTGCCTGGGGAGAGAAATATTCTCAATTGGGCCAAACAAAGTCAGAACAGCCTCACTGCTTGTCTCCCAGACAGCTGATGTAGATGGACATGAATTTTATTGATGGGAATAGATGGCGCTTGATTTCCTGGTTTATCCTGAACAGTCACTAGAGGGCAAAGCAGGTCTCCAAAAAGCAAACCTGCAACCCTCAAGGGAGGCTCCCTGGCTCTTGCCTTTGTCTCATGAGGCTCTGGTGTGGTTCTGTCTGCAGGGACAGAGCTGGACAGTCCCAGCCTGACTGCTGACTTACCTGGTTTGGGACATACTCAAGTTTGCCCAGAGCCTGCAGTTCTCATGTGTTTCTGGCTTTGGGCACAGTGTTGGCACCTGTGATAGTGTTTTGCTCATATAAAAGCATCTTTCAAGGTCAAGGTCCTCGCTGTGCAGCTTCCATCCAGTCTTGCATCTTGCTACTAGGAGATGCCAAGGGTAAACTTCATGGGGCTGTTTTCCCTAGAATGTCCTCCCATCCAACTATGTCTTAGATAATTCAGCATGGAGAGCTCAGACCTTTGTAGAAAACATGGAGGTGTTTCTTTAACGTTTGATTATTTTTTGCATCCCAGTAGCCCTTAGGTATTTACAGTGCTCTTGCACTGAAGTAGTGAAATTTACTTGGCTTTGTGTGAGAAAAACACCTCCTTTGGTCTCTCCTGAACGTGCTGCCTGATTGCTTCACACCATGTCCTCCCAGGCTGATACCAGAAGCAGAAAGCTGCGGCCACCTTTTCATCCTCAGCAAGCCCACTGTGAATGAAAGTAGCTGTGCCATGTTCTCACCTATTATTTTTCTCTTCTGGGGTGAAAGTTCCTAATGTATGCAGTGGTTTGGACATTGATTAGGTCATTCATCTTGCATGGCAGATCAGAAACCACCCGTGGAAGTCAGTGTGAAGCTAACTGGGGAAAATTTGACTGAAAGAGCATAGGAAGACCCTGGGAGAGCAAAATATAGAGATGACAACTCCAGGGCAACAAAACAGTTTCCTTTTGAAAAAACATGACTGCAGGCTCAACATGTGAAAACCCACCTAAGCCAGGATAAGAGATGCCAATGAAGCCTGAAGCATCTCATGTGTAGGAGTAAAATCTGTTGACATTATTCCAAAAGTAAGCTGTTTTCATGTTGGTGTGCTCTAAAAAGGCCTTTGGAGACTGTTTATGCAGCAAGAAGCCCTGACTGTTTAAACATGAGACTTGTGCTGCTCAACTTCATGATTCTCAGTATCTTGGTGAATATTAAGCCTTCTGAATTAAAATCAGATATGTTTTGGTTTTTCAAAAATAAATGTTGGGCTTCAAGACTTGCTGCCTGGACCATACTTCAATCCAAAGTGTTCCAAATTTGAGCGAAACACTTAAAAAACACCTTCCACTGTTCTCATTGACCTGAATCCCCATTTTTCAACCAATTTAGCTGGAAGTTTTTGCGTACTGAAATTGAAATCCATGTCTGCAGTCACACTGTGCTCTGCCAATTGCTAAATCCTTCTCATGTGGAGAGTGGTGGTTGCTGTGGGCCAGCCTACATGGCAGGGACAGTTTGGCTGATGGCACCTGGTGATACAGAGGTGGATTGAGCCCCACGTGGAAACAGCCAGCCCTGAGCTGACAAGGGATTCCATATAAATAGCAGGGTTTCCCTTTCCAGTTTGCCAGCCTGTTTTTTGCTGTGCAGGAAAGGATTTTCAGTCCATAGATGTGATGGCAAGCTCATAAACAGCACCTCAAGTGAGTCAGTGTTCCCAATTCTGAGCCAAAATCAACAAAGCCTGTGCTCAGGCCTGGATGCTGGGAAATGATAATTGCTTTTTGAGTTGTGGACATGTCCTACACTGAGCCATTTAGCCAAGATCTTAAATTACCCTGAAATGAGCAGAGAGGATGTAATGGTCAGGGAGGTCTATGACAATCCAAAGGACTTTCCAGTCAACAGGACCCCAAAATTGCTCCCATGGGCAGCCAGCTCCAAGTGGTGCTCTCAGCAGAGGCTGGTGAACTAGTGGTGAGCAGCACATGTGATTCAGAGTGGGGCCAGAGCATGCAGAAGGTGCTGAGCCACTGGCTGGAGCTACTGTGCTTTTGGGAAAGACCAATTCTCCCAGGTCACGCTGAGAGTCCTGTGAAAGCCAGTGGGGAGATGTCTTTTATTCTGATGTATTGATGTTTGACGTTACTGAAGGAAGTACAAGGATCTAAGACTCGAGGTTTCTTTTTACTTTTGCCCGTTTAAAGTGGGGTAGCTGAATGCTTAGTCTGGACTTTTTGTTTGCAAAGCAGCCACAGCTCACACTGAACACAGGGATAATTGTAAGTTCTCATCACTTCTGGAAAATGGGCCATTAAATAGGTCATTAAGTATAGCATTAGCTGCCTCATTTCAGCCACCTAGGCTGAAGAAATTGGGCTGTTGCAAGGCAAACAGAGGCTCAGATTGGTGCTGGGTGCAGGCTGGCTGGCCATGCTGTTGTCTCCTGCTGCACCAGCGGAGCACAGGCAACCTGGGAGCTTTCAGACAGGTGTCATGAAGTCCACACTGGCATTTAATAAACTCCTTTCTCAGGAGAAACAAAACTTTTCCTGAAGTCATGTTTTCACAACACATAAGAGATCCACAACCCACAGGACCTCTGAAAGTGGCAATCAGAGTTTTATGCTTTTAGATCATTGATTCACGACGAGTTCAGGTTGGAAGGTCGTTCAAACAGTGACTGTTGGTATCCTGCTATGGAATGGGTTGACTTCTGTCCCTTTAGGAATCTGTCCACAGGAGAATGCCCCTGTGAGCTACCCCATGTAAGTGGTCTCCTGTGAGCACAGGGGTGGCCATACCACCTCAGTCTAAAGATCCAGCTCTTCCAATGTGCTGTATCAACTACTGGATCCATGTAAAAACACATAAGAGCTTGGCAAGGACATATGAATCTCCCAAATGCAACTATTTGCTGTTTAGGAAGGGTCAGAGCCAGAAGGAGTTTCTCTGTCTTGAGCAACTCTATACATTTCTATTTCAGGAAGTTTTTCTGTCCTCCTCCTTCTCCCACAGACCTATTGCATCCACACCATCCCTAGACAGGAACAAATCAATCTGAGAATTGAATTGCAGAGAATAGACATGAAGAACAGTTGGAAGCAGCAGGAGAAAGCAAGCCAGCTTTCCTCTGGCTCAATTCCTCCTTGATGCAGCTGTAAGGAAGCCTTTTCCCAGCACGCTGGGTCTTTGCCACAGCTTTGGATTTGCTAAACCAAATTTGTGAAGAATCAGAACATACAGAAAAAAAAATCATTAGTGAGGTATTTAGCATGAATGTGAGCAAAGTAAGCCAACTGTGGGGCTGTGGGATGACCCCACCCAAACCCGCACGTGTTCCATAGGTCCCGGAAACAAACGTGAAAGCTCAAATGGCATCATTGTGCTACAGTGAGCTCTCTTCTTTGAAACATTCAATGATAAATGTTTAAACAGCTGCCCTTGTAGGATCCAGGGAAGGAGAGCAGTAAGGCATTGTCTTGTATTAAAGCCACGCTGGACTTCGGCCAGAGCTGAGGAATTTGTAGGTGACATGAGTACATTTTTCATGCATTTTGCTGAATCCCCTGCATGGCGTAACTTTCTCCGTGGGAGATTTAGCCAAACAGTCTGAAGAAAAGAAAGAAATGTGGACAAACCAGCTTCTGTGATTTATTGCCTCAAAGCCATTCAGTAGAGATTGTCCCAGCTGGTCATAAACTACTTATTTCCTACTTCAGTGGAGGGGAAGAAGGGTACTGGATGCACGTTTTGCCCAGATAGAGATCTCTATTCTTTAATTTATCTCACACACTTAGGACAAATGAATAGTAGTGTTGATCTTATCTCTTAATTTCTTGTTTATTTATTTATTTATTTTCTCAGTCCTCTTGCCCCCCCCTCCTTTTTTTTTTTCCCACTCCCTTCAAGATGGGAAGTTTTTAACATTAGCTTTATGTCACTGGGGAGTTGATAAAACATAAATTAATAACTTTAGTAACCACAATGCCTCATCTGGTGTGATCCCAGAGAATATAAATACTTGAGGGCTATGAACTGTGTTTTCCTTCCCAAATATCAATTGAGATTACTGATCCATTGATTTAGACTGCTGTGAAGCCCTGAGTATGTGTCTGCATTAGGGTTTCAGTTCAGACCAGGAGCTCCCTGTAAAATTAGTTTGGTTTGCATTGTGGTGCCATCTTAAGGATGCTTGAATTACTGTCCCTTTGAAAGAAACTTGTCTGGAATATGTGGTTCCCTAATCCATTCCAGGCACCACTGGGAACCAGACTGTGGGTGGCAAGAATTAAAAAAAGAGGCAAAAAAAGCCAAACAGAAAATCCTCAAGCAATAAAACCAAGAAAAAATGCGTTTACTGTGGATGTCAAGTCCTCAGCAAAAATCTTCCTGGTCCTTGGCTCTGCTCCTCTTAGTTAATCCTATTTGCTAATGCAAATGTAGTCTTAGAAAATCCACAGGTGATCTGTGGTGAATTTGAAGGCTTCATGTCTAAGCACTTCCAGTATAACCATAAAGTAAATGTACAAAATTAAGTGAGTCCAGCTGTGTTGTGTGTTACCTGTTTGCCTGCAAGCTCTGTGAAATGCAGCTACTTCTGTTGTCACAGATGGGAATTGTTCAAAATATCAGTGTTCTTTTTTAAAATTCCATATAGGTAAAATTCTTATTTCTACAATATAGTAAATTGTTGGGGCTGGGAATCCCTCATTGGAAAGGGAGCGAATCTGTGATTCTTCTGGTGCACCTGTATGTACTATGGGACTTCAAGAGCAGCTCTGAATTGTACAAAATTCCATGCCAGAACATTTTCCACGTGTCTAGAAACCCATTTATCATCAAAGTATCCATCCTTTGAGGTGTGATCCTGCCCACCCACAGCACCAGCATCCCAGCACTGATGATGGTTTGTTCTTCAGCCTTGGGGACAAAAACTCACTGATCATCACACGGGTGCAAATCACCACATCCCATCACCTCCCACAACTCTCCTCTCTGCTGCCCCTTCAGACGACTTTAATTAAATCCCTCATTCATCACAGCCTCCCAAGGTGCAGAAACTGCAGTGTTACAGGGGCAGAGGGTGCAGCATGGGGGAGGCTGCACTGGTGGGAGTGGGGTTAAGTGTTCCTCACCATTGCACTTGGATGTCTGTGCACCCCACTCTCTCACCTGACTGCACACTTTGGGTTTTTTGATGACAAAGTGATGAAATCAACTCAGCTGAGATTGATTCTTTTCAGAGGGAAGGAATGGAAAGCAAGTGAGATAGTCTGACACGCACACACCTGCTCCTCACAAAGCTGCTGTGCAGGCAGGTGGATGGGCAGTGATTGTCAAGCAAGGTGTCCTGCTCCAAGCTGAGTCAGAGGATGTGGAGGGCAAAAAGCAGAGGCTACCTCTGCCACCTCACTATTCCCAAGGATTAAACACCCCCCAGAAGTGAGCTGCTGGATAATTTTGTTCAACTATTGACAAGATCTCTGAGCTTGCAGTGGCACATTGGGAAAAGTTTATTTGTTTGTTCCATGGGGCTTTCCATAAAACTACTGAAAGCAAGTTTTTTTAATCTTTCTCTCTCTCACAGACACTTGTCCTTGCTAACACCCCACCCTGCTGCTATCCACATTCAAGTAATAAGAGATAATCACTTCACCTGCAATTTTCCTACCCATAAGTAATGCAGTTACCATGAATATTTAGGAGGAGGTTCATGATGATGCTGTAAATCAGGACCAGATCTGATGTCTAGATCTGCAACACATTTTTTATTATAAATTTTTTATAATTGGAAAAAAAGGGGATTATGTAAAACATCAACAGTCCTACTCTTTTGCCAAACACCCCTTTGGCTGAAAGTGTGCTCTCTATTAAGATGTGTTACTTCTTCTATAATCCAAGACTTTAAACATTCTTTTTGCAGGACTGTTAAGGAAATGATGAACAATTAAAATGTAAAGGATTAACAACTCTGACAAAATTATAACCTATTGAATTTACTTTGTTCTATTTAATTTTTACCTCTGTGAGGCCTCATACACTGAAATGCTGTGTCATCAGCACCCAAGACGCTCATTTATGGGTTTCTTTAATGTGTTACACCCTCTCTGGTGTAATCTGCAGAGGTCAATGCATGTAACTGCAGTTGCCCTTTAGTAGATGTCTGAATTTTTGGGATCTATCCTTTTCCAGACCATCTCAATAGAAGCCTTGCCCTCTTCTTGGCCACTGTTTGACCAGGCCTTTATGGACACAGATTTCATGGAAAGAAAACTGATACAGAGAGAATTAATCAGCCAACTGTCCTTACAGACAGGAGATCTGCATGTGGAAAATTCTTACAAACACAGACTTTGAAACTCAGTGTAGGGCTTTGGGATTTAAGGGCATATTTGAACTTAGCAAAAAGAAGCGACTCAGTGAATATGAATAGTCCCAGCCTCCGTGTTTGCAGCTTATGTATCACTTCTGCAAACACAGGGGTTTATAATTGACTGAAAGGAGAAATACATCTTGCAACACCCACCAGCTCCTGCAGCCTGGGTGATTTCCCACCTGAGCACCTTGCTGGTCTATTTTTATCCTGTCAAGAGGTTACAGCACCTTGCTGGCCATGATTTCCTTTACCTAACAGGTGCTGGTCACACTTCATTTTGCAAATGAGGCATCTTGTGAACTATCATGAGAGTAAAGAATTACTAGAGCTGAGGGCGTGGGGGTGAAATGGAAAGAAAAGGAAGGAGGGCAAAGAATGACTTTGCAGACAAATCCTCCACACTATTGAATCTTTGTTGGCACAGAAAAAAAACCCCAAACATCAGAAAAGTCACGCTTCAGTTCTCTGCTGTTGCATTATCTTTTTTCTTTTCTTTTGCTACTTCAAAATACCTACAAGTATGCTGCCCTCCTTGAAGCCAGCTCCTTGAAAATGAAGTGTACATTTCAAAGACTGTGTACAGTATAACTCTTTGTGTTTGGCTTGGAGAAATATTTGGTGGGTGGAAAGGAAAAAAGGAATTCAAGTAGTTGGAAGTAAGTGAATGTTCCTCCAATGCCTGCTCAAAACACTTTGAATCTAAGGACATGTCTTGGCCATGCTGGACAAAAGTTGCATCTTGTGATGTTAGAAGACAGTTGAAGCTCTTGAAAGGGAGTTGCAGAATTAAACACCCCCAAAACCTGTGAGGCACATGTCCAGAGAGAGGGAGGTCCCCACTTGTCAGGGAGGCAATGCCCACGTGGAGATGACGGCGAGGACTGGTTGCCTCAGCATCTGTCTCCAGTCCAGGGCAGGGTCCTGAGCTCCTGCGGCACATCTGTGCTGCTGGCAGGGCTGCCAGGAGTGGTTTGAAGAGTGCTTCATCCACAGTGAGCAGCAGTGAAAATATCTCATCTTGTCTGGCATAAAGCCACTAGAGCATCAATAATGGAGAAGTCTGAGACACTGTTAACTTCCCAATTGTTTTGCTCTCATATAAAAGCAAAATATTCTCGGTCATTTCCCTGAAGTGTGGCCATAAAGAACACATCTTTAACATCAATGATGGCTAAAATTGGATGAGGTTGTTCCTGTGTTACGGCAATCAATTCAGCCATGTTAGGCACTGCTGCTGTCAAAGGTGCTCTATTGGCATTTAATTTCCTGTAATCCACAATTAACAGGCATTTCCCATTCAACTTTTTACTGGCCATACAGGAGAGTTATATGGGGAGTGAGTGGGAACAATTATTTCATCTTCCCTTAAGTCCAATATCACAGGGGAAATCCCTTCTCTGGCCCCCAAAGGGGGATTTTACATTAGTTACCTCTGAAGGAGATAGAGTGGGGGTGGCAGCTTGCAGCTGGTGAAGTGATGAAAAATCCAAAGCAAAAGTTCACTGACTGCCCTTATCATCAGTCCAAGACCTGCCCTATAAGATGTGTAAGCCAAGCCTCTTTATTGTCTCCAAACTTCTTGGAGCCAGAAAAATGTTGGAAAAATGTGTACAGACGGGGAGCCAGGGCCCAGAGGGAAAACTGAAGACTGCTCAAATATTGCTGCCAGTTTGTGTTACAAGTTGCTCCATAACACCCACTGAAGTAATCACTGGTGAAAGAATGAGAGGGTTTTTAATTCCAAACTTGACAATTTGATAATAAATCTCCCTATATTTTTTTTCTTCCCCTTGGATGCACACGTAACCCCAAAGCTTCTAAAACAGGACTTCTGGTGAGCTTGCAGGAGAAACAATGATGAATTCACCCCCCAGGTGACATGGTCTACCTGCTCTACATTCCCCAGGCAAACTAGGGAGGACAACTGATTTGGATCACCTTTTGTTTGCTGAGCATGTACAGATGAGATGATTAGCTCAAATAAGTGGGCAGGACTGAACTTTCTTAGCATATATTTGTTCTGTCCTCATTTCTTTTCCTTTGGACTCAGGTGCCAAAGCACGTTGCCATGATGAATATATGAAGGCCTTGGAAAATTAGAATTAAATATGTGTATTTTTTGTAAGCTGAGACATCATGGAAAAGGGAACTCTAAATCTAGTGTAAATAGCTATCAACATACTTCTGTTTGTTTTTCGGTCCAATTGTCTAAGTGTGCTATAACTCATGTTTTAAAATAATACTTGAGGTGAGCTGATGCTAGGCTGCATCTCTTTTCTCTCTGGATTCCTAAGCAGCATGTACTCAGCCAAGGAGAACAGGATGGGCACTTGGGTCTGGTGTCCAAAGCTTCCATTGACCACCCACCCAGCACCTCATGGCTGGGCCAGGAGTGAAATGCATCAGGATTTTGTGTCTTGCTTGGGCACTGAACAGAGCAACACAAAAGCTTTGCCATGCTTTTGTGTTTTGTTTTGTTTTCCTTTTTTTGTTATTTTTAAATTTACATTTTATTTTCCGTAATTCTCTGTGAGTTAGTAATTTCCTGGGCATATTTTGGGGTTAGCTTAATAAATTTGGGGTTGCTTGAGCCAGGACTTGAATTCTTTCATCTGTATTCAGAAAAGCTGGAAGACTTTTCCTAAGCTTTTTTGAAGTCTCAAGTTCATGTAAACACCTAAAAGAAGCTCAATTTTATGCATGCAGAAGAGGTGCCTCAATGCTTGAAATAATTTCCAGAAAATGATAATTTCTCACAGATTGTTTGACCTTCATCATCAAACAGTCAAAAAGTTATTCCATTTTTGACTAATTTTGGCCTGAAGCTGTCCCAGAGCAGAACTGAATATTCCAGGACAAGTCAGTGTTTCAGCATATTTTGAATTCCAGACGAAAAACAAACGTGGCTTCCCTTGAAAGAAGTAAAAAAACAATTATTATTTAATTTTGAAAGACAATTTGGAAATAAAAAATATAAATGTTGAATGTAGAAGTTCTTCAGTGGTTTAGAAAAACATAATTGTATTTTTGGCTTTTATACACTGCTTTTGCATTTAGATGAAAATGATATTTTAGTTGACAAGTAGCTCAGTTAAAACCTCCCCTCTGGGTGTCTGACTGTCCTCATGCTCCTCTCCTGTACAAAACATGCCCAGTAGAAGGCACAGGAACAACATCAAAAGCATCATCTTGATCTGTGCAGGCAGAGCCTGTATCCTGGTCCATGGTCTGAAAGATGCAGCTCCTGGAGTCAAAGTGCTCCTTTCCTTGATACCCATTACAAAGGATTTCCAGTTAACACAAGATCAGCAGCTTTCCTGACCAGGCACCTCTGAAGTGAAGTACTCCTTGCTTGCTCCCACGGGAAATAGAGGAAAATATGGCCAAAGAAATAAAAAAAAAAAGCCAAGGTCAAATCTAATTAAAACTACATTTGCCATTGCAGGAACAATCAGGCTGTGAAATCAGTGTTATTTGACATCACTGTGGTCAAGAATACCACAACATACAGGAAGAGTCTTTCACTTGAGATGAATGTGCATCTGTCTCTGCCTGGACACACACACATATCTCCAGAGGTATCCTAAACCATTCTAAGATATTTGCACTTAACATTAAGCCTTCTGCCACCCTGTTTGTGCCTGTTGAACCCTAATCTGTACTAAAGATCTAAGTTCCTATTGAAGTCTAGGAGCCCACAGAGGCTAAAGGACCCTCCTGTTGTCCTGCTATGGAGTGCAGGACATTATTCCAGCTCAGTTACTGTGGCTGGAGTGCTGCAGCTCTGAGCAGAGGTCTGCTGAGTCAGCCTTTATGCTCTTGGAGATGAAAATGTGCAAGCAAAAAAGCTGCCCCCCCCAGAGGCTCATTTTTGGGTGGAGGGGGCCAGGCTGCCCACACAGCCATCACGTCCATAAGGCAGCAGGTTCCAGTGGAGTAAGGATTCCTGGGACCTGCCACAGATTGTAAGAGCGTGTCCAATCTGCAAGTTTCAAAGCCATTGGGAAGCAGTGAGTCAGTGGAGGGATCTGATAAGTCCTTTGTTAGAGGCTTGTTCCAGTTCTAATTAATCACATTCAATAACAATTCAATTAGTGCCGTGAGTTAAAAATTACCAAGTTAGCTGCACAAACTGAGATGGACACATTCAGGGCTGAGACAAAAATAGTCTGGCAGAAATGAGAGGCATTGAATAAGGCAATGATCTCCTGGGACAGTTCTGGAAATTGTTCATTTTCCATGTCCTCATTCTCCAAATGCTTCTGGTATTGCTTTCCCTCCCTGACCTGGGCCCTCCACGGCAGATCTCACTCACGTTTTCTCTTGCTAATGGACAAGAGTGGAGACTTCTGGTGTGAGTGGGTGCTGTGGTTAGAGAGCAGACTGGAACCTCTCTTAGAAACTCAGTCCACTCTGCTAAGAGCTCCCTGTACATGAAAAAAAATGAAGAAGCCCTGGGAAGATTAATACAGCCTAAACAACAAGCAAAAGGAATACAATTGAATAGGATCCATGTCCTGAGAGCCAATGCTCCCAGCAGTTCAACTGCCAGCCCTCAGGCTGCTGGACACCACACTCACATCTACCAAGAGAAATACACCGAACATCACCATCCCTTTGGCTTCTCCTATCAGCCATTTCTTCATGTATGAATTTCTTTTAGTTTCATGTATTTAATCTTGTATAGTTTTTAGAGCACTTGGATTGTGTTCACTGTTTATATTGCATCAAATACAACAGGGTTCTGGCTTGGACATTTTGGCTGGTAAAAAAGGAGGTGAAGTGAAAGTCATCATTCCACACTTTATAGCATTTAAAAGTTACTGATGTTAGTATGCTGAAATGCGGAGAAACTTCTATCAAGAGGAAACAAGAAATAACAGCATGAAAATACTCAGTCATTCTTTAAATAAAATAAAAACTGAACACTAGAAATCATCTTTGGCAAGCTAGCTCCATAATTTGCCCTGCATCTTTGAGGTGAAATGCCTTTGGTTGCTTTGTTAGGTGTTTCTTCCTCCATTTTCCACTCTCTTAAGTTCTTTGAGGGTGTTTCACCAGAGGAAAAGGGAGCACAATCAGAATATCATAGAAATCTGAATTGTTATGTACACACACACATGCACTGATATCTGAGCCAGCACAGCATCAAAGTGTCATTGTTGTCTCTAGATGCATCAAGCTGGTACAGCTCCTGCAACACTTGCAAGCAGACCTGGGGAGCAGATCCCCAAAAGCTGAGAGTGTTGCTGAAAATTTCTTTTGGAGATGGTTTTCCTTTATTCTGGCCCGGCAGTGCTGTCATGAAGCACTGAACCCTCAGGTTGCAACATTTCTTTTAATTTCAAGAATCAAGAGCACTTTCTGTTTCAAACCAAACTTGTCTTGCCTTTACCTGAATATCTAACTGGTGTGTAGACAGACAGGCCTTTATACCCAGTGTATCTCCATTTGGCACTTCCTCAGCAAGTCAGAATATTTACCTCTAATCTCATTTTGCATAGAATAGTACAAACAAATTCCAGTTGCAATCAGTCAGAACAATATTTGCCATTTTGGACAAATGATTTGGAAAAAGAATTACTGAGAGCTGTTTTCCCATATGTCATCAACTGAGATACAGCTGGGGCAGTGCTGGTGATGGGGCTGATGCACAACATGGGTGTAACTAATGAAATGGGAACTCTAAAGAGGGAGCAGTGGCAAAAATAAACCTCTAATTCAGCAGCCAGATTAGCAGTGGAAATTATTTTTTCAGCACACACTGCCTCTGTGGCTCCCAGCACAATAGGTGCTGATGTGCTGTTGCATGATGATTCAAAGTCCACTCCAATAACTGGGAAAGAGCTTTCTATTAATTTCTTTGAGCTTTCCATTGTCTTACAGAGGCAACTGTTTATGGCTTGAGCCACAGTTGCAGAAGGCTCTTTCTAGGATAGATTAAAATGGATGGACACTAAGCAAGCAAGAGGCAGCAGAAACCCCCCAGGATCCCAGAGTAATTCCATCACTTGTCTTCTAGTGGCCAATGGCACTGCTGACAAAAGTGCCATCACAGCCCATAGCTGCTGCTTCTACCCACATGTGGGGGCCCTGATTGCACCAACAGCTCTTCATTGTCCTGATCAGCCTCACCTCCACCCACAGCCCTTGCCCATCAACCCAGGGATCCTATTTAGGCTCAGACTGGGGCCCTGAGCTCTGGTTTGAGCTATGCTGCAGGACTGGGGTGGTCTGCAGTTTGGCCATGCCCTTTCCTGGCCATAAATCCCACTGATCCAGACTCCAGTGCACACAGTGACTTCTGCCCTGGCTCTGCATGTGCCTTGCTGCTTGGATCCACCTGAGGGTGACCTGTGGTTTGACTTCAAACCTGCCCCATCACCATGGACTCTCCAGCAATCTGAATTCTCAGCTGAGCCTGCCCTGCTTGGGTGTTGTGGATGGGCTCCTGGCTGGCGAGGCCCAGTGCTGCCAGTCAGTCCTTGCAAATGTGCTGGGCACCTTGAATGCAGCAGATTTCAATGCAGTAGCTGAATTTTCTAAATCATGGAATTGTCCAGGCAATTTTCAATGTGGGTAAGTGCATCAGAGATATACCTTTACTTTGAGGGTTTCCTCTCTATTCTGACAAAAGGGGATTAAGGAATATACTGCTCTGCACCCTATGCAGACCTTGCTTTGGAGAAGGAGCAGTTGCAGCAGCCTGTTTTCAGCCACTGCCTCCTCTGCACACTCCTTAGCTGGGTGCAGTGCAGGAATCTGGCCCTTGACAGGACCTGCACTCACTGAAGCCAGCCTTGGCACAGAGTGTGTTAGGTCTGTGACCCTTGCAGATATCAGTAGTAGATGAATAGGCGTGACCAAGACCCCATAGTGTGCCAAGTTTGTAAACCTTTTTTGTCAAGGGTTATCTTTTCAGTGCATATGGAGCACCTACCTTTGTGTGGTTTTGGTCATGATTCCAGGTGCTGCTGAAATGTAAATACTTACTAGAGTAATATCCAAGCTCCGGCTGCTTTTGTTTTGCTTTTCATAAGCTCACATACCAGAGAGGGCTGGAATTCAGGATTTACCAATAATAGACCCTGCTCTAAAGGGGATGTAAAGGTGGGTGAGGAATGTTAGCAGATAGACATGGTTACTCTTGGGAATAAATAACTAGGATTGCTTCTGTGAATGCCTTGGGAAATGTTTAACTGTCCTGCTTGTTGAAAATGCTTGAATTTACATAATCCATTAGGTTGAAATGATCTCTGAGATCATCAAGTCCAACCTTTGATCAAACACCATTATGTCAACTGGACCATGGCACTGAGTCCCACATCCAGTCTTTCCTTAAACGCCTCCAGGGATGGTGACTCCACCACCTTGCTGGGCAGCCCATCCTAATGTTTAATCACCATTTTTGTGAAGAAATTCCTCCTAATGTCCAACCTGAACTTTCCCTGGTGCAGCCTGAGACTGCATTCTCTTGTCCTGTTAGAAGAGCCTGACTCCCACCTGGCTGCACCCTCCTTTCAGGGAGCTGTAGATAGGGAGAAGGTCCCCTCTGAGCCTCCTTTTCTCCAGGCTCAACACCCCACAGCTCCCTCAGCCATTCCTCATAGGATTTGTGCTCCAGACCCTTCACCAGCTTCATTGTCCTTCTCTGGACTTGCTCCAGCCCCTCAATGTCCTTCCTGAGCTGAAGGGCCCAGAACTGGACACCGGCCTCAAGGTGTGGCCTCACCTGTGCTGAGTACAGGGGACACGTTGTCCAAGTTCCTAGTTCTTGAAAGAGCTGTGGGGTTTGAAAAACTAGTTTTTGTTTCAAAATCTGTTTTGTCATGTGATTTAAATGAGTTATTTCAAGGGGGAAAATTCCTTCAAATCAACCTATTGTGTTTTGAAACAAGACCAGAGCCCTTGCTGTGCAAACAATAGGGGCTGCATTGCCAGCATCTCCCTTGCCTCAGCTGCAACAGACCATGCACTTTATGCTGCTCGACTGGAATCCGAACTGTCGTGTCTGAGTGTTCAGGACAAGCTGGTTAAAAGTGGTCTGAGATCAGTGAACGAGGCTGAGGGCTGCTGTCCTCCAGGGAGAGGGATGAATCCTGGGTTTTGGGGTGTCCTGCTGGCTTTGGTAACTGGTAACATGTGGGGCTCGTCGCACTCTTCAGTGTGCTCCTTCAGGCAGGGCTTGCACAGCCATCCCAGGTGATGCCAGTCTTTAATTCAGCATCAAACAGACTAATATCTCAATCTGTCATATTTGACAGAGTTGCTTTGTGAGGGAGCTCGTTTTTCATGAGCTGCTACTTTATCTCTCTCTTCCTTTCCCCATTTTCTTCTGTTTCATCTTCCTCTGACTTCCGTTTTATTTTTCCCTCTGGCCAGCCTGCCTAATCTTTATTTTTTGCTTGAAAGTCTTTTACTGTCTGAAAGCTGAAATTGTGGAGCATATGGGCACTTAATGCAGGCCACCTGTGTGCATCCAGGGACCCTACACAGTCCATGAATTGTCTGCTTGACAACCTCACTGTAAAATGTTCTGCAACCACAAACAGCAGATATGAGTCAGGCTGCTGCCAAGACATGGTGGAAACCCTAAATTGTTGTGATTCCTTTCTGTCCTGTAAATGCTCTTTATTTGCATAAATTCAGAGAAGCCTCCTGGATTGCCTCAAAGCTGCAGCTGTTTCACTGAATCAATCTCAACCACCTCAACTGTTTTTTGCTGCAATTTTGCCAGCACCCACTGCAGGCACAGCTGTAGGACACAGCAATTTGTTTCCATATGTTCTTCACACAGCATGTGTAGTAGCACCCAATGGTGCAAAATGTTACTAGTGGGCCTGATCCAAAAATTTTAGATCTATTTATTCGGTGCTTGGAGTCTGGTCCTCCAGTATTATTTTGTACACAATTTATGCAGTGGAGTTTAAACCTGCAAATACAATGCAAGCAGCAGATAGTCATAATTATGGTGTTAATAAGTGGTCTCCTGGCAAGATATCCCGTGTAGGCTGCTATGCAAGCCATTTCTCCTTTATTAATTGTTGCTAATTATGTTTTCACTGTGAATGATCCATTAACTAGCTTAGCATGGCAGAGTTGAACAAGAAAAAAGTATTACATTTGCTCAGAGAATAAGTAGAAAAAACTGTAACTCTTGGCTGGGTCTCTCTCACTCTCAGATGTGTTCCTGACCACTGTTTATTGCCTTCCAGGCCTCACGGGCTGTACAGGCTGTAAAATGAGCATTCAGGTGATATCATCTGTTCCCTTTTTCTAGTGCAAGTGATTCAAGGTCTAATTTTTTTATTCAAAGCAACCCAGCTTTTGCTATGTGTAAAAGCATATTATAATGATGGCCAAGATGTGATTTGAGTGCTTTAATGAGCAACAATGGCATCAATCATCCACTTGGAAGGTGGAGTTGCTTTCAAACAAATCTGGATACCTTTCCTGGAAGTACTCATGAAGGAACTGCTGCAGGCTTCTCTTATAACAAGGACTTATTTTATGGAGCTTGGATACAATTGCTTATCCAGAAATCAGTGGCACTAGTGGGTAAAAACTTCAATTGAAGACTGATGTCTGAATAAACATATACAAGAGACTGGCCTAATCTGATTGGGTTTCAACATCCTAATAGTATTCTAAAATAGTTACTGAGTAGAACAGACTCCATAAACAAATATGACTATATGTTTAGATAATCCCCATCTTTGTCTGCTGAACAGTTTAAATAATTAAGAAGGAACCCAAAGGGAATATGGATTTAAGAAGATGTTTCTTTTTAAAGCAAGAATATCCAACATATTGTCCTCAAATCCAAGGCTCAGAGAACAAATGGGTCTTTGAAAATATATCATGGTAAAAGACCAGGGTGTTAACCAAGCCATTACAAACAAGTGGTGAAAGGAAACTGTCTTCAGTTTGGTTTAGCAACACAACTGGGAAAAGAGCAGCTAGGCTGATAGTATTGAAGACTGTCAGCACTGCCAGAGTAGCACATGATGAACAGCACAGGATTTGGAAAATCTGCATGAGCAGCCGCCTCGCTGCCAGCATGTGCTGATGCTCCACAGGAAGGACTTGAAACATTCACAGAGAGCACAGGGAAAAAGGGCAGTGTGAAGAATGTCTGGGAAAGCATGAGCAGAATCCCAGTGCTGTGCTGCTCTGCGGAAGAATTGCAGAGCCTCCCAGTGCACCTGGAGCAGCTCTGGCACTGTACCACTCCTTGACTCAGGTGTATTTCTGCAAGAGGAGTAGGGAACTTGGTCATTGCAAATACCCACTGCTATGATGCTTGTGGTTTTATTCCTTTGTCCTGCTACATTTTATTACCTTTGATTGAACTTATTTACTTACTTTGCTCTTTTCTTGTTATGCTATTTTAAATTCCCAGTTAAGCCCTCCAGCTTGCTTAACTAAAGGCTAGAGACAGCAGAGGTTATGGATTGGCCAAAAATTATCAAAATTGTTATAGATTCAAGAGGTGTGTCATGTGTAAGTATACAGCTGCTTCTCCATTGGGGTGTCACTCATGGCCACAGTGCAGGTGCTCCCCTACAAGGGTGAAGGCAAGCAGAGGGCACCCAGATCTCTCCTTTGTCCTCTCCTCTGCAGGGAGAGCTGGAAAAAAGCTCTGTGCACCGATTCTTTACCTGGAAATCTGGAAGAATTGTTGTGTGTATTTTAAATGGCCTTTAGGTGAAGCACTATATGTATTTGAGATGGGAAAACACTGGGAAAGGTGGTTATGAGCAATGCTCTTCCACAGTGATGCAGAGAAAACTGTTCTCTGCTAAGACTAAAAATTTTTCACTTGTGCAGGTGATTACAAAGCAGGAAGAACTAAGGACAGTGAGTCACTTCCCTCCAGTTGTCAGATCAGTTTGGTAGTGATCAATATCCTCCACACCATCTCTTTGTGTCTATTTGGCGTATAAACATAAACTTGCAGGCTGACTGGGACTGTAACTCTGAATAGTGGAGCAATAGGTGCACAATCAGACTACTGCAAGATGTGTCGTGCATTTGTGCCAAGCCAGTTTGGCCTCTGGATCAGAAATAAATGGCCTGATATTGCAAGTATTGTTCATTGAATATAGATGTACTAGCCTAGCCCCAAAGATTACAGTTTGCTGGAGGATACTGGTTTGGAAGAGATTAGATTAACTAAAGAGTGATTTTTTTAAAGGGTATTTTTCCTTTAAGCATGATGAGGGTGTTGAAATGATTGATAACCATTTTAATATAACTAGAGTCTGAGAAAGAACTTGGTGGATAAATACCACTTCAGATAAAGGTTTCAGTGAGATTTGCTTTCAAATACTTTCAAATGTATAATTTTTCACAGATTTCCTCCTGGAGCAGCTGTTCCAGCTGGATGGTGAGTCCCAGATAGCTGCTTTCATACCCTGCCTGTACAGAAGCACAAACTGCAGCCAAACCAGGGTTGCACTTGTGCAACTTGTGCATTGCATCTTGCATGCCTATGCTCTACACTGCAGCTTGTTTTAGTAAGAGAATACACTACACTGCTCTGGCCAGAAGATGGCAATGAGAAATGAGGTTTTACACTTTATTTTTTTAATCAAGTATTGTACTCTGATGCTTCAAGCTGATCACAGTTTATATGTCAAATTCTTCCAGGCAGATTTTTTTTTTTTTGGAATTATTAAAAAACCCCAGCTTCACCTCTACACAGACAAAGCCACCAGTGGGCTGTGTCTGAGCACATCCAACAAGAGGGAATGGAGGTGCAAGTTTAAAATCAATTGTCCTTTAATTAATCTTTAATATCTTGTTTCCATGGACTGCACAGTGCTTGTAAAGCCCAAAAAACGCTTAGCAGCTGTGTTTTAAGGACTTTGGGAAGACCAGATGGCTGAAGATTCCCTTGAGCACTGGGGCCCAGGGTAGCTGCTCCCCTGGAGCTTCAGCTGAGGGGTTTTTAACAGTGTAGGGGAGATTTGTTAGAATGTGTTGATTTCTAAAGCAGGAATGTAGTTTTAACACAAGGTTCATTGCCAGAGATTCCCAGCACCAGTGAAAATGAAGCTGTGTAGTTGCCCTTCAGGAGCTAGGGGCTCAGAAGAATTATTACTCACCTGTTCCAGGGACATGAGGGTGTTGTTCCTGGTGTGGCAGCTCTGGCTCCATCATGAGATGTATCCCCCAGAGCGCTTTGTGCTGCATTTCTTCTGGTTTTACTCTCACCTCTAGAAAGACCTTGGTTCTTTATACAAGATAAGAAGTTCATGGGACTCTTCAGAAGATGATGATTGCCATTAAACTCTTGCTATTATTTTTATCATGCTGACTCCTAATACCCATCAGAAGTAGGAGAGTGGAGTCGGCAGAGGCAAACTCACTGCGCCAGAAGAGGAAATTTCTCTCCTCCTTTAGTATTTCCACGATTGACTGGAAAGCTGAGTACCCAAAAGCAGAGGTGTTTTACTGCTGGGGAATAACTTAGAACCAAGCAGTTCTTCTGACCTGAGTGAATGAGCAGTTATTTCAAACTTCCCCCTCAAACAGAAACAGAGATAGTAAAGTGTTTACAAACTTTGCACAGTCTCCTTTGCTGATCCCCCGAAAGTGAGATGTGTTTCCAGGAGGAAGATGAACAGCAGGAGAATGCTGAGGAGGTCAGAAGAGAAGTAAAACCACCCCGGGTACAAGACCAGAAGTTAGTGTAAAGAGCCAGGCTGACAGCTTGCCTTATTGCCTGATCCATGTTGATTCCCTCAGGTGATCTCTTGACATAGGAGCTCATACCCCACTATTTCACAGTCCTGCTGAGGTGATTTTAGCTACCCAAACTGACTGTACCTCCTGGACCTGCTATTCTGCATCTTCTTTTTGGGGCAGGACAGCGTTTAAGGCTCTCCCCGCAGGGGAAGGGAGCTTATCTGTGGTGTGTATTGTGCACCATGATGGCAATCTAAGAGCAAGTGACTAATTTTAGCTTCCTTGTTTGCTCTCAATTCAGCAGTTACAATGAAGACTCTCCAGTGTCCTCTGCTGTTCTTGAACAACTCAACCAGACCTAGTGTCAACAAGGAAGCAGCTAATCGAGGGCTGCTGGCGTAAATGATCAGACCCAGGACAGCACAATGAATGCACACGCCTCCACAGGTGCCCCATACCCACTCTGTTTGCCTTTCCTTGGTATTGGATTAAGCTGGCACGGCCATCCTCCTCCTGTGTGGGCTGATGATCACAACCCTGTCATTTTATGGGACTGGAAGTATCTAAGTGTACCATTTTCTCTGCTTGTTATCGTTTGCCAGGCTGAGAATCAGAATTCTTTAGGGACAGTCTGAAGAGGTTATGTCCCCAGTGGGAAAACTTTGGTTAAATAGTCCAAATTGGTTGGTTTGTTTCCTGGGACACCTTCTGATACCCTAATTCATGCTTGGGGAGGATTGACTACAGTGGTATATGGCAGGATACAACATGAATGTGTTCATTCTCCTGTGTCACTTCATGTTGAATTGGGATTTTTTGGAATTACTCTGTCCCTCAGTGACTGCTCAGTGCTGGGATTACAGGAGCAGATCTGTGGAGCCGATCCAGTCACTGTTTGTGGTGAGGCTCAGCCAGCAGGATGATGGATGTGAGGCGGGGGCTGAATACTTGCTGTGGCACCAGGGCTGTCTGTCAGAGGCAAGGATGACCATCCATCCTCTCCTGCCTGTCCCCAGGCACCACGGACTTGGTGTGGGGATACAGGCTGGAGATGAAGGCTCAATCAGGAGCTGTGTCTTTCAGGGTGTGTGTTCCAGTTTGTCCTTCTTGCAGACAAGGCTTGTCCCTGATCTTTGACCCTGGCACATTTTAGCTGTGGGCTGTGTGGTGCTGGGCTCTTACTCCCCTACCTTATGTAAGACTACAGTGAAGAGGCAAATCTGACCAGGGAATTTCTCTGCTAATGAGAAGTGAGCAAAACCAGAGAAAAAGTGCAAAATGCTGCAAATATAGATTAATTGATAGAAAAATACCACAGAAAGGTAAAATACTATAATTCCTGTCTTTGCATTTTCCCATTTTTTTTCCACTGTTTTTATCTGTTTTTCTCTAGTTTCTGTTTCTTTACTGCTTATATGGCTCATTCCAGCCTTTCACATGCAAATGTATTTTAGTAGGAGCTGTGGAGACTCCACTGGACTGACATGAGTCCCAGTCCAGCAGGGTACTTGCTGAGGAGTCTGCAAAAGTGAGTCTCAGCTACACAGGACATGCATAGAGAGCGACTATGGGTGGATGCGTTCTTCAATTTTTTTTTTGACAGAAGAGAGGTGCCAAGCAATCAAAACCTTTTTACACCATGGCAAGTAATAAATCAAGGCTCTGATATTTTAAGCAGTGGTTGTATAACATCCATAAAGGAAGAATAGGAGTTCTGCCATCCATGCTGGTTATTCATCATCTTCTCCATCAGTTTAGCCAGTCTCAGGTATTCAGGTTGTTTCTTCCTTCTTTTTATTTCTTAGTAAGCATGACTTTATTTTCTAAGGAGCACAGAAATAAGAATAGAGAATGAACATAATGATGACAAATGGTTGCTTTGGCCTTCTCTGGGAAGACTGTGATAACCTTGGTCTGGTCTTTGTGTGTTCCTTTTGCCTTGCCATATGAGTTCACTGAGGTGGCCCTAGACTGGCAGACCTCCAAACTGGCATGTGTCTGACATTGTTTAGTGGGAACACTCTGTGCAGACCCAGGCACGCTCCTCTCCTTGGCATCAGAGAAAAGAAAACAAAAGGCCTTGGTTCCAAGTTTGTTGGCTTTATCAGCACACGTGGTTGCCTCCTCCGTCTTCCAAAAGCTGTTTCAACCCCAAGACCAGATCATTGGGACTATCTGGCAAGTCCCTCCTTACCTGCAAGCCATGGACAGTTGGCTTTCTTGGAGCTGATGAGTAGTGCTTCCCTGCTGCAGGCTGGTCATGAGCATGGAGAAACTGTTGAACATCTTTAAATCACTAATTATTGTCTCTTTGTCCACCTCCTTGCTCAGCTTAAGCATAGTTTTTGTGAAAACTGATTCTTCCAGGGCCTTTGTCTGTGGGCAGTTTGATCTTCCAGATGAGAGGGGATGTAATCGATACTACTGATTTTGAGAAGAGTTCCAGTTCAGCCATAAAATGAAACACATATGTTCTATTTCAAAGCTTTTGACGCAAAAATCCTTAATTTTCCTTGTCCAGTGATTTTTTTTTTTCCAAAAAGAAACAAAGGGTATAATGTCAGTGCCCAACATGACAAAATCACCTATTTTCAGCTTAGCTTTAAGGAGAATCTGTAAATCTGTAATGGTAAAAATTGTTATCAGATTTCTCAGGTTGCTACAAGGGATGAGTTACAGTGGAATTGCGGAATAATGCAGCCTGAGGAGGGGCTTGCATCCATGATTAGCTACTGAAACTATCTGAGAGGAGAGGCTTCCAATTGTACAGTCCTTTCCTCATGTTGAACCTATTGGTTGGGTGACCAACTGGGAAGTATTAAGTTGGAGGTAAGCATCTGGTGCCTCTGATCTGTGTTAATGGGGGATAGCAAGAGACAAACTATTATTCCACTCACATTAAATATTAAACATGAAAGAGTTATATTAAAATGCCCTAGGAGAAAGGAATTACTTGTGCCTTTTTGATCAGTGGGTGGTTCTTCTAGATTTGACACGGGCATGTGTGTGGCTTGGTGCGTCTGACTATATTTTTGAACAGCAGTAGGAGTTAAATTATCCTTTCAAAAAGGAATGGACACCCAGCTGGGGTTTATGCAGAAACATCACCAATTGACTTTGTGCTGTGAGATGCCTGGGGAACAGCTGCAGTTTCTGGATTCTGCTCCCAAATGGATTTGGACAAAGGTAGAAAGTGTGAAGATAAAAGCAAGAATCCATAGTCCTATTTTATAGGGGAAAAAGGCAAGTGGTGGATCATGCTCCAGCTAAGGCTGGCTAGTCTGAAGCAGGTGAGTGCTGACTGAGTTTCACTTGCATGTAGATAGTACATGAAGAGATGGCTGATCAGACGTGGATTTAGAGTCACTGAAATATTGAAAATCTGAAGGTATAAAGAGAAATACAGAGGTTTTCTGCTCAACATTTCAGCTCAAAGGGGTAATTTTAAAGTTGAATTGGGTTGCTCAAGGCCTTATGTCCAAGGATGCACATCAACTACCTAAATCCTTGCTTTTATTGTGAGGAATTTTGTCTTTATGTAGAAATGTGTGTATCCTTAGTTGTCTCTTGGCAGCATAAAGAGAATGGGGATACAAAGGCCAACATAAATGTCTCTGAGGGTTTCCTGAAAGGGACTTGGAACCCTTCAGGAAAGAAAAGAACAATAAGTGAATGTTGATGCTCAGGAGATGAGTTTCAGCTTCAGGGCAAATAAGAATCAAAGGGAAAGATGTCCTTCCCTTGTAGCTAAATAAAAAAAAAAAAAAAAAAAAAAAAAAGAGCTTAAGAAACCAAGAAAATTAAACTAAAATAATCAAATGCCTCTCACCATTCTGTGCTGGTTTTTCTCCATGAGCATTACTTAGCTCCTTGCTTCCCTGTCTCCTGGTTTCCTGTTGCCTTAGAGTCAGAGAAGAGAGGTCCTAGGGAAGCACTTGAATTCCATTCTCCACTTCAGGGCCTGCCAAGGAAGGCAATGGGCTTCCAGCTGCCCTGGACAAGGCTGGTTTGCTGACCCCATGGGCTAGTGGCCAGTACATTTTCTTTGTTTGTTGTAGCCTTCGTTGGGATGCAAAGAGAGTGCCAGCCATGGATTTCATTAATTCCACCATCAGTAGGTCTGAATTCATTGCCACTAATACAATGCCTTTTTTCTATGTGCTGTGCCAGGGGTATTTGTTTTTGACACCATGTGTGACCTCCTGTTATTTCTCAACAAATGTTGGCAGGCGCAGCACAGCTGGCAGAGCAAAGCAGCACAGTGTGTCACAAACTGCTGAGTGCATCCATGCTGAAATGAACAGCCAATTCCAGAGTGCGCTGAAAATTAAATCAATAAGAAAGAAAAACATGCCACTATTGCTCCCCTTTACTCCAGCCTTGACTGCTGCCTCCCATTGCATGTTAACTCTTCTGACTTGGACTCGGGCAATAGCCAGAAAAAGGTTATTGCAGTTTTAGAGTTATATTTTTCATATCTCTTCTAGCCTTCTAAAACTTCCCCAGACTTCTGTAAAACAGATGTTTCTAAACTGTTCACATGCAACTTAGGCTCAGATAAAGTAATTACTTGCTATCTTCAGACTCTGCTTTTTTTGTTCAGACAATATATTACAAATAATAATTGTTGTGAAGGTTCATTGTTTCCAACAGTGGATAACCCACTTTTCCCATCTTCCTTTCTTTGGTGTTCTGTGCCTCTCCTCTGTGGAAGGGGAGAGCAGGGTGAAGTGCTGCAGCTGGTCACAGGCAGCCTGAGCTTTGCTGGTGGCAGAAGGAGCTGCCATGGCTTAAACTGCTCAGGTGCAGGGCAGAGGACTGGGTAGTGTTGCAGAACATGACTTGGGGATACTGGCTCCTCTTCTTTGTTAATAAATCACTTCCATGAGTTAAGGAGAGGCTGTGCTACCCTAGGAACTTGCCCTGTGCAGCCATCCTACAGCCAGCCCCAGCCTGTTTGCCTCTATGCCCAGCTCCCCTCTCTGCTCCAGCCACACGAGGGCTCAGACCCTGCTGCCAGCCCAGGGCTCAGGCTGCTGGGGGTCACACAACCCCAAAGCTCTTCAGCTCAGGGGGGTTCATGGATTCAGCCCTGTCCTTCAGGGTAACACAAAAACGCATCTGAGCTCCTGTCTTATGACAGGGTTTTATTGAGTAGTTTTATTTTATGGTGCATTTAATTTGACCTGTTTTAGGATGACCATGGTAGGAGGCAAGTGTTCATGGGGCAGGTTTCTGCCGGGGCACCCTCTGTCAGAGCCATGTGTATAATTTGGTGTGCTCAGTATGGCACACTGGGCTGGAGAGCAGGGGGATATGCTCCCTGCCAACAGGCCTCTCAAGATGGCAAGGCAAAAAGAAATGGCTTCAATAGAACTATCCTGCAAGCCTGGTTCTTCAGGGGATTGTCATTTTTTTGGCACCAAGGAGAGCATTTTAAGCTGATGAGAAAATGCAATAGACTGATTTACTTGGATGCTTTCAATGTTTCTTTGACTTTAGCCAGGGGAGCCCAAAGCGGGGGTAGAGAAAACCAAAATATAATGCTGCACAAGGCTCGTTTGTATGCACTGGGGCTTGCAGGCACTCGTTGAACTTGTACCTGCCTGTGGGCCAAGTGGAAAAAGAGGGCAGGCAGAGGGAATTTTTGCTCTTGCTCCGATTAAAAGGTGAGGCCATACAGCTTGGAAAAGTTGAGAAAAGTGTGTATAGCTTATACCTGCTGTCTCTGCAGTCACACTGTCTTGCAGAATTTCTGATTGTTGTTGGATCTCTGGCTCACCCACCCTCCTCTTCCTCCCCTTGGGGACAGGTCTGTGGAGCTGGGCCCCCAGGTAGCACTGATGGGGTGAAGTGTCCTGTGAGCAGGAAGGTAAACCCTAAGTCTAAACTGATAGAAAAAAACTCATTTCTTATCTTTTCATGAGCAAATCTTGCTTCTCTCTCTGATAAAGAGCTCATTCCAGAGCAAAGCAAAAGGTAAGCAGTGACCCTGTTAGGTGCCCTGGGGCAGTGATATGTTGTCAACAGGAGCATCCCATGCTTTCCCAGTAGAAGCATCTCATTCCTACTCTATTTTCTCAAATTGTCTGGTCTCTTGTCTCCTTGATGTCCCTTTAAAGACTGCAGGAGGGGTCTGTAAGCCACTTGGATGACACTAACTGTTTCTCTGGCTGAAGTGTTTTGATGGCAGAGGATGGGACAGGCAGAAACAAGGAGGTGAGGATAAACAAGACAAAATAAGCAGTTGTATTGGTGGCTCTTAGAAATGAGGAAGTGTGACTCATCCTTGTGGACCCAGGGCTGGCACCAAACCTTGCGCACCAGAAAGCCAAAGAGAAGGAATTGCAGTGGCAGTTCACAGGAGAATGGTGACAGTGGCTCAGATCCTGGTAGCTGCTGCTGCAGCTGAGCACAAGTCCATGTACTTGCAGTTGTCATTCTTATAGAAAATGCCAAGTCCTGCAAGACTTTAACTTTCAATTTGCAGTGAGTGCATTGATGGAACTCACGTCCCCGTTGAGATGGGGACACTGTTGCCCAGCGTTGCATCTCTGGAGCAGTGACACACAGCATGGCTGTTTCTCATGTGGCAGCTCCAGGACCTTTATTATAGCTCAGAAACCTGGATCAGCCCTTGGATAAGAACTGACTGGTCTCTTGTGCTTCATCATGCTGCTGCTTCTAATTATACTCAGTCCTTGCTGATTAATCTATCTGACTAATGAGACCAGAAATTACTGGCCACTCCTTTTCTCTGCTGCCTCTGTCATCAATATCCAGGGACCCAAACTCAAGAGCACCTTCTTTTGCAGCCCTTTCATGTTTCTGGTCCCATCTTCTGGAGAACTCATCCAAAGGTTGGGTGTTGGCAACATCTCCCTTCTAGGATGATACAGTAAAAATATCTGGAAGTGCTTCAGGTTTCTGGAGTTGGGGTACTGCTAATCTTCCCTCTATGAATTCTGGATTAAATTAGGACTTGCTTTACAGGAAATTTTAGGTAATGTCTGCCTGTATTCACAGCTCAGTCATTTATTTGGGTGTAGCCCAGTAGTCTGAATAGCCTGTGATTTACTGCTACCAGTGAAATGAAACAGAATCACTTTCTCTGATTTATATCCTCTATTGTAGTTAAATATTTACATAGTATCAAGATCTTTATAATTGAATGGCTTACAGATAGGCAGTAAATGTTTATATACCTCTGGAATGGCCACAGGGCCATTGAGGTAATGATATTTCATTTTGATCAAAGATCTTTTACTAAGAAGAAACTTAAAGCTCTCTCAGCTGTATTTTATTCTTGGGGTCAGACTTAGCCATGCTGATTTCAGTGGATTACTGCAACTCTTATACACTGTAAAAGTTCAGAAAAACACTTTTGTTGAAATTAAACTGTTGTAGTGGAGGAACACGGCATCTTTCCCCTAGCAGTGTTGTTGATTTGTTCAGGTGTAAGAAGGCCAGAAAAATTACCAGGCTAATATCACGCTCTGAAGGGAACTGAAGCCGGCAGGTTTGAACAATACTACCACTATTAAGTCAGTGTTTCTCCATTCACTTGCAGAAAGGTATCAATATTTCATGACCCACAGGTAAACAAAATTAGCCCTGTTTCCTGAAGCAAGAAGGGCTCTTGTCGTTCCTACTTCTTCTGTTTGATTCTATCTCCAAGGGAGGGAGCTGGAACTCAAAGCAGGTGCAACAATTACAGCTGAGTTTGAATATTTTTGAGCTGATCTTGGCTTTACACTAATATTCAGAACTTGGGAATGAGCTGACCTGGATTACACTGTTGGTGAAGACTTAGTCTAGACTTGGACAAGAATGTGTATTTCTTAGAAATAGGAGTTGCTTGTGTCTTGGAACTGTGTGGTTTTATAACCAAAAGAGACATCAACTTTTCTTAAAACCAGAGTCTCCTTAGAGGTTTTCCATCAGCATATGTTTTCCTTTTTTTCATCACTTTTTGATGTTGTCAGGTAATTTTGAGCTCCCGGATTTCAAATCGGACAGGATGAGCAAAAAGTAAGAGAGCAGCAGAAAGGTAGTTATTACTATATTCTGTCTCTTGATTACTGAAAATCATTATAGCAGATATCTTTCATGTAATTCCAGAGTGGATGTTGGAGAAAAAACAGAAACAATATATGTATATTTTAGTCCTACTTTTAAGTGTAACTTGGAGAAAACTTTTAGAATGTGGGAGGCTGTTGGGAATCCTAGTCTGGGGGAAGGAGAACAAAATTTACTACAGAATGATTAACATTTGTGATATAACTTCCTACATAATGGAGATGGTATTCCTACCTGGATAGTCTAAATAATCCTATAACATAGAGTGATGATTACTTTAAATCTGTAGTAACAAGTGTTTCGGTAGAATCAACCTTATAATCAAACATGCAATGCTTTGGAGGTTACAAAGATGCTCTTCTCAAAGGTCACAAGGATTTCTTTGTTTTTCTGTCCCAGCTGGGAGGCAGTTGATAACCTCTTTATTCTGTATCTGGGATAAACTGCAGTTCATAACACTGGTACAGGGGAGCTTTCCAGCTGACACTGCCTCTACATGCAGTCAAACAGAGTAGGATACTCTGAAATTACCCTGCCTGTTACCCAGCTGCCTCAGAGCCTGGGCAGAGGAGCCCAGCACTGCTTGTACCTGTAAAGTGTCACTTATTCTTACCAAGGATGTATCCCTGTGACCGTGGTATTTCTCCCTGCTTCCTCGCCTGCAGTTGTGTTGTCAGGTAAGGATTTCCTCGAGATCAAAGCCAGCTCATTTTTCTAACCAACGCCATCACGTGTGACAGCGTCCTTCGAGCCCTGGCATCTGCTGGTGAGGGGACAGGGCTGTCCCAGCTGTCGCTCCACGTTTGGGTGGGATATGGCGGCTCTCGGGAGCCCCGCTCGCCCCGATGCTCTCGCTTTCAGCAGCGCTGCGGGGCGGGCGGCGCGGCCCTTTCAGCACCTTGGCCAGGGCCCGCGGCCGCGGCAGGATCGCGCCGGGAGCCGGCAGCGGCTGGGCGCGCACCGAGACCCCCCAGATGTGACAGCCTGGGGACACAGCCCCGCAGCGGGCATCGCTCCACACCTCTGGGTGTAGGTGCGCTGCTGCGGCCTCGGCTGTGCGGCTGCTGCTTTCTGCACAGCTGGGCTCGCACATCGCGGCACATCTGGGACACTGACAGCACATCTGGGACACTGACAGCGCATTTGCGTTCTCTAATGGGCTCCCAGGCCCCCATGCTGCACAGCTGGAAGCTGGTTTTGGTTACGTTGTTTGTGCTCCTGAAAGCATCACAAGGTTCCCAGTTCATGACCCTGTGTTCTGTGATCACTAACGGAGAATAATGTCGTGGTGGAACATGTTACAAATGCAAACGTTTAGTAAATGAATATTTAGAGTGATGTTTGACTAGTAACAGCTTTGGAGGCAGCAGTTGTTGGGAGTTTCAGCTAACCGTACCGGTACTACAGCCACACTTTGAGTGGGATTTTAAAAAATAAATTAGGGAAAATAGGGACCTCAGACCTCCCAGCTCTTCATGCTCATACTGATTTTTATAAGCTGTTCCTTGTGAACTATTATTATACTGATTTCCTTGGGCTGTACTGTGTTTAAGCATTCGGCCTTAAAATAACTCAGTGATGCACAACTAATGAAACAGAGGAATGACTGAAGAGATGGCATTTTAGGTGAATCACAGCTCATTTCTCGAATTATTTATAGACTGCTCTCTCCTTATGACAGGGTGTCAGCTACCTGGCAACAGGCCAGAGTGTTTATGAATCATCTCATAGACTTAGTATGGCTTCAAGATGAGGGCAAAAGAGATTAAGGAAGGCTCACTTTGTGTCTTTTCATTAGCAATAAGCCATCTCCATTCCAATGAAAAATCTCTCTGGTCCCAGCTGGTGCATGGTTACCAATAAACCAGCTCATGTACAGAAGGGAAAGTTAATAACTAACACAGCTTTTCTTTGTTGTCAAGTGGAGCTAAGTAAAGGTTTGAATTTTTTAATCAGGCTTTTCTGTCTCACCTCCAGTCTCTTTATGAGACTGGATGACACCTCAGTGCCATTTTGCAATTCATCATTTCAGACTCAAAATCAGGAGTAGCGAGAGTACTATAATGAATCAGGTTGTCCTGGATCAGGATGCTCAGCTGCCTAGGAAGGTATAAGGGAGAGAGCCAGACGCTGCAAAAACAACAGACTAAAAGCACAATGTTTCCCTCTGTCCTTGCTGTTTGGTAGCACGGCATCTATTCCTGAGTCAAAGCAATAATGGGTCACTGCAATATGCTGTGCAAGCTCAGGCTGAAAGGATCACACCTGTGGCTGTCAATATAGTTGGATCTGGTATCATGAAAACATGGCATGTCCTTGTGTGGACACTTGTGACTGCAGGAAATAAAGGTGCCTTTCAGTCCTCTGGGGAGATAGGTAGGTGCCAGGTGGATGCTGTGCTGTGTGAACAGCAGCTGCATGGTTTAGTGGGTGCTAAAGTGGGCAGAAAGAATGGCATCAATTGGATGTTAAGTTTTATTAGACATAACTTAGTGACAGTGGTAAAATTGACATTTACATATAATCAAGGCCTTTTAAAATCACTAAAATCAGGAACATCACCATATTAATTGTTAAATTAACTTCTATTTCTGTTAGTGTACCTTTCTAGAAGCATGGATTATTTTAAACTATGCAGCTGCACATTACATTCACATAATAAAGCAAACTTCAAATAAAAAATGAAACAAATTATGTTAATACAAGGTGAATATTTACAGACAAGGAAGTTCCCTGCTGCTCAAAGAACCGCCCAGGTCCCTATGGCCATTCAAGTCATAGTTACCCATCCTGGACTTTTATGGGCCTGGTACTGATCCTTGGCAAGAGGAGAACTTCTTGGAGTTTGCAGCAGCAAGAATTGTATTTTCTTGTTAAATAGCTATGAACTGGTCCAGTGGTGCATTCCATGGAATCCAAAGCATAGAAACCAACTGTAATACCAGAGGCAGCATCAGAACCCAGAACTTTTGCCTTCTGGCCCTTGTTTCCAGCTGCCTGTTTTTTGAAATTAGAAATACAGTACCAAGCTGAAACTTGTCTCTGCTATCTCTTGGCTACCTAGTTGTGATGGCAGTGTGAAGAACTGGATTTTGTTCCCACTTTTTGCAGTGTGAAGAACTGGATTTTGTTCCCACTTTTTGCTTTCATTGCCATTGATCTCTAGCTACCTCTGGGGCATAGGAATGTGTCATGGGCTTCCCTTGGCTTTACCTCAGACATTCCATGAGCAGCAGGGTGGTTTTGAATCTCTTTCCCCCACTGGGAATGGATACAAAAGGACAAACAGGGAGGATGGAGCACAAAACAAGACTAAACACCCATTTCAAAGCTTCATCTAGGCTTTTTACCAGCAAGAGCTTTTCCCCCACATCTTTGCAGGCCAAAGAACTGCACCATGTTAATGCAGCTTCAGTGCTTCCAGGCTCAAGGAATTCATGGGGACACAGCAGGTTAATCAGCATATCAACCCAGCAACAGCCCTGTCAGTAATTGTCCTCACATCCCACCATGTGACAGTTCTCTGCCATGAGATGTCTTCAACCTCTTCCTAATTTTCCACATCTATTACACCTTTAGGAAGGCAGGATTTTCAGAGGAACCAGGCAGATTAGAGTGAGGTTTTTTGAGCAATGGCTTTCTTTTGGCAATAGAAGCAATACTTATCTAAAGGAATGGTTTGGTCACTGCGCTGATTTGCTTGCTGTGGATTGGTGTTAGACAAACCCTGTTTCTATTCTTCATGTAACTCAGGAAATACTGCTTCAAATGGTGGTGTCAGGGTGAAACAAATCACTCTTATTTATTTGTTAAAATGCTTTGGGGATTTTTCTGTTTCCTTTCCAGTGTGCTCCCTCTGCTCCAGTGCCCAGCAGCATCATCAGCACAGAGAACTTGGCTCAAGCAGTTGCCTACACCAGAATTTTAAGTCTGCATGTGCAGGTCAGGAGCATCCATCAGCTGACAGGAGCAGCACCATGGGATCCTCTACCCAAATGAACTCCAGTAAAGTCAGGCTCAGAAAAAAAATCTCTCCAACAGGACTCAGCTCCTTCATATAGAGTAAAATTCAGGAACCCACTGGAAGAGAAGAGGATTCATTCAGGTAAATTATTTCCTCACATTCATAATTTATTTGCTCTGAGATAAAGGGTCAGTCACCCCTGTACAAAGGGCTGGCAAAGGCTCAAGCATCAGCCTGTTCCTACTGAAACCCTACTTCAGGATTGTACCAAAGATCTGACACTTTTGTTCTGGCTCTCTGCAGGAGAAGTTCTCACAAGCAGTGATATAAAAATGTGGAAAGGAAATGTCAGGCAAATGGAAAGCTTTTCTCTCTCTTCAGAGAAAACAGCCCTGAATTAAGATTTGTTGGTAGTACAAAAGCACTCATTAGTGCTGCTGACTCCATAACACTGAAATTCACATGTAATAGCATTCCACAGTGTTAGGAAACATAGACAGATGTTTCTCTGCTTCTGTTTTACAGCTGCTTTGAGAGATGTGGCATCTACAGCTGTGTTGGGTGGAGTCCTCTGGCCCCACTGTCTTACTCCCAGTTTGCTGTGCATCTTCCACATCACTTGTACCAGGGGTTCCCATCACATACTCAGGTTAAGTTCAGGCATTTTTTACACTAACACACACATTAACAAAAACTCCAGTGATAGGAGAATTTTCTTCAATACTTTCTTATACAGTGGGGCAAGGGGAGAATAATAGAAAATAAATGCATTGAGAAAAAAAGTGAGTTGTTTGTAGAACAGGATTTTTCTTCAGCTTTCACTGAAAAGCAGAAAAGTGCTACAGAAACAGTGGTCTTGTCTGACCAATCTTCATCAATCAACCACAATTTTATGGACTACAGCACGTTCCCCAAATAAATACTTGTATTTATTCCATGGGCATTGTTTGGTTTGGGTTTTATTGGTTTTCTTCTGCAGTGGTTGTTGTGTGGGTTTGTGGTGGTTTTTTAGTTTGGTTGGCTTTTTAATCCAGTGAAATAATGCCTACAATCAATGCTTTCATACTGCCTATTCTGGAAGTCTGCCACAGTTACTTTAAAGTAACTACCCAGAAATACAGTTTGTTTGTTTAGAAGTCCTTTGGGAAATCATTACTGCTCCTGATGGAGTGTCTCAAATATTGCAATTCTAAGGCACAACAGGCTATTAGAAGATATTTTTATCCTCTAAAAATAGAGGAATATCCTGTTTTCTATATGAAAATAAGCCACTGAAAAAAAACCCCTCTGTTTTGGTTATTTTTACTTAAGTCCTTCCTCAATGTCAGTGGCCCCATTCTGAAAGCAAGAATAACCAAGCCAATCAATTTTGAATATTTAGGGGTCCAACTACTGTAGAACTGAAGACAAAGGTAACAGAAAACAGTACTGGTGAATTTCCTTCATGTCCATTAACTTCATATCATCAAATCATTCATATCATTTAGAAGCACTAGTGAAAGTTAAGTACTGTGCAGTGCTAGAGCACCTTCTCTCAGAGAGTTTTAAAACATTCTGAAAGAAATGCTGGTCTTACCCTCAGCCCATGCCAGTCTGGCAGGCACAGAGAGGCAGGAGCTGGCATTGAAGGCTGGGGTTCCCAAAGACGCACTCCAGCCACTAAGTGATACTGCCTCCCCACATGTAAACTCCCTTTATTGATAGACAGGATACCTTTAAAACGTATTAGTAACACATCAGTCTCTTAATCACACCATAGGAAGATCCCCTGCCCTTGCTGAATCTCCTGTAACTAATAAGTAGCCTCCAAGCATTAGAAGTAAATCCTGTTTTTATTTTGAGGCCTCATTAAAGAATGTGACAGCACCATGGAACTGCAGGTAGGTCAGCCTTGTGCAGCACCTAAGGCAGCCATGGGTACTTGTTAAATCCAAGGCTTTCTGTGTAGTCAAGAGAGACAGAAATCACTTAGAAACTGCTGATCCTCAGCCTCCAACCTATGCCTCCTTTGTTTTCTGTGGATATCTGTGAGACAGGTGTTATTTCCAAAGGGAGAGAGGGGTTTTCCCAAAGTGCTTTCCCGTTTGGTGCATGTGAAAGTGATCATCGAAGGTGAAAGCTCTCCAGCCTGGAAACTACCAGTAACAAAGAAGAGCTGATGACAAAACCCCAGGAAACAGGTAAAAGCAGGTATCTCAACACAGGCACAAGAGAAAGGAATCCAGTTTGAACATCTGGGGCAGAAAATTGTCCAAGTGCTATCTGGAGTCACATCTGTGAAAATCTGTGAGGGAATGAGGAGTGGGTTTAAAGAAGCCCAAAAGGGGTCCTTTTTTCTGCCTGAAGCTGTCTGATGCACAAGGTGAAGTGTGACTCCTACATCCCCTATGGCTGACCCTTGATCAGGTGCATCACTCAGCCTGCTTGGGCACCCAGGTGAATCTCCACCCCCCATCGTCGTCCCTGCGCACAAAGGCCTGTCCTTGGTGGAAGCTGTGCGTTCTCACATTGCGGTGGGGACTCAGGGACGTTGTGAAGGCCACTTCTGTTTTGTTGGGTGACAAACCACCAGTCAAATAAGGCAACCCATAGGCTGGGACAGAGGAAACACTTGGCACTGGTGAGGAGATGCAGGGTGCTGAAGAAAATTCAGGAAGAAAGGGAGAATCCTGGCTGCAGGGATGGGTGCTGTTGCTGCCTGGGGGCACATGGCTGCAGCTAAACACTGCTGCTGCTTCTCCCCTGTGCTCGTAGTCTGCTGCTCCCCCAGGGCTCAGGCAGTACGTGTCTTTTCCAAGGTCTGGGGACAGGGCACTGTAGTTAGCTGAAGCTTCATCAATGGTGTTCACATCTTTTAATCCTAAGGTCTGCAAGACCCAGCTGTCCACAGCAGGGCTGGCTTGCTCTTCATAGGCAGTGAATTCATTGAAGAGGTTCCTTCTAGCTTTGGAAGCATGAGGATTTTCTTGAGGAACAAAGCAGTGGTCCTCTTTTAATCTCCTCTTGGTACTTTTGAGGATGGCACAGGTTTTTTGCCCATGGTCTGACAGTAGTTTCTATTAAAAAAACCAAAACAAGGTGGAGACAGAAGATTAAAATTTGAATTTCTAGATACCTGAAGGCAACATGCTTCTGACCTCAGATGCACAAGATGGTTACTACTTGATTACTACTGTCCTTACAGAGATTTTTTTTTTTATCCTCTGCTTAAACATATGGGCATGCCCAGCTTTTTTGTCTCTTTACAGTGTCTGCAACAACCGTGTTCCTGAAAGAGTGTTACCATGTCAATAAGACCTGTGCTTTGATGGCATTCCCAGCCCTGAGCTGCCACCTGCCCCTGTGCCAGCAGTGCTCTGCACGGCAGCAGGGCACGGGGGGCAAAGTGGCAGCCTGACAAAGAGGGAGGATGCAAAGGTAACTCGTCCTGGAACAGGGTGATCCTGACAAGGCAGTGCTCAAAGCAGAAGCCCAAGTGGCACTGCATTCATCAATTCACCTCTGTTATCATTATCCAAGGAGAAGGGCCCTTCAGGCATCCAGCTGTGGTCACATGAAGGCAAGAATAAACAAGGAAGCTCCCCACCATGTCATGAATTCACTGCTCCACACTGGATCCTTCTCCACAGGACATGACCATGTCTCCCTGCTGTGCCCAGTGAAGGAGACCTTTCCTACTGCCAGGAGCCAGGTCTGGCCTACAGTCTTTTTTACCTCATGCCCAATCTGCAGAGTTGAGCAAATAATCAATGGTTCAGTTTCATGGGCAAGGTTGGAATAGCAAAAAATGTCTTTAAGCTGACAAGAAAGAGTTGTTTTCTTTGTTTTTGTTTAGGTGAGAGACAAAGAATACAAATGTTAAAAAAACAACCCTTCATACTTAGTTTAACAGAATGTTTCATCCAACCTGAAATGTTTATTTTTGTATTTCACCATTAACCCCCCCCCAACTTTTAAATTAATAAACTGGGAAAAAATCCTTATCAAAGGGATAATTGACAAAAGAGAGACATTCAAAATATATATATTCAAATTTGAACTTTGTACTGAAAAAAAAAGCATTAGCGGGAATAATTTTACCTTGACTACATAATCTTATCTTATAGCTAACTAATAAATTAAACTTAATTATCTGAAGTGCTACACTGTCTCCACAGTCAGAACCTGACAGGATATCATTCCTGGAGCAAACTGTCACCTTTGTGAATTTAAATGTGAGTATGAGTTCCACTGCAGGTTGTCTACACTCCTAGATTTTCCATATATTTTACTGGCATGTACCTAATCAACCTGTTCCTTCTGCACACATTTGTATGACAGGTTGGAACACAATACCTTGGCTTTTTCTTCTAAACACTTAATCAGGGCAGAATTCAGGTATTGTCGGAGGTTATTATTTTCTTCATGTAACCTAGCAAGTTCCTCTTCCTTCTGAAGCAAAGTATCTTGAAGCTGTGGAATAGAGATATTGATGAATAGATGTTGACTCTGTAACTTAATAGTAATTGCCCTCTGGTACAAGCTGCTTGGATTTGATGATCTGGGTGTTTGCTTTGTGAGCTCAACCCACCCCCTCCAGCCTCTTGTCTCTATAAATCTAAGTGGCATGACTGTTCAGTTTTCACTTTTGACTTCCTTTAATCCTTAAGTGAGCGTTTGAAAAGATTACTCTGAAAAAACCTGCAACCGCAGAATAATAATAGAAATGAATTACAAGTAGCCCTGTGAGCAGCCAGAAATGGTCACGGGCATGACAGCAGCTTCAGGATCTCTTGAGCCACAGCAAACATCCCTTTGCACCCCTCCTTCCCATTTATAGCTGGCTGGTGAAAAAAAAAATGTTGCAAACTAACAATTTATGGGGATAGAGTGCAGAGGGAAGATGCAGTTGCCATTCTTCATGATAAAGTAGCACTCAGTGATCTCTTCAATTTGGGACCCTACTGTGCCAGCCCTGGTACATATACAGAGTTGAGATAACCCCTGGTCTCAAAAGCTGAACAGGAATGGCGGACACCTAAAGCTTTTCATGGGAAATCTAAGAGTTTACAGATAGATTTTTGGCTCCTGATCATAGCTCTGGAGTCTTCTTTAGGAGGACAAAGAATCTCCTGCCAAAGACTATACGCATCTGCTGAGTGAGCATCGGCTCAGTCAAAAACAGGCTTAAATGATTGAGGCAGAGACAGAGAATGAAGTACACTGACATCTGGAACTAGGGTTTGATTTCAGGGACCTTTAAGATAATATCTGAATTTTCACTGACTTGACTGTGTCAAAACATCATTCCAAGTACTTGATCAGAGTCATCAAACTGGAGTTCCTTCAACAAAGACAGTTCAGAGTTTCTCCTGTCACTTGTTGGGATTTACAAAAAAAACGAAATATATGAAGAAATAAAGTAACAAGGAAAACCTGTTGGTCAAAACAGTTGATCTTCCATGTAATTAGGCAATTCTGGTGGAATAATTTCCCATGAAGTTAAACCTGGTGGAATCAGGAGGACACACACTATGTATTTTTAGCCAACAGCATCATGAAAGCCTGAGGCCCCGCTGTTCATGCCCCTGGTTTTCTTTGGTGCCAAGGCTGCTGCTGCAATATGATGTAAGAGGGGAGGAATGGACAGGGAATCCCACCACAGTTGGTCCAACTTCCCAGGACAACATGGGGGAGACAAATACGTCAAGCAAGGAGCAACAGTTTTGTGTCACTTCCGACATCCGTGCCAGTGACAGGGAGACATGCCATAAGCCAACCCAGAAGGTGCAATCCGTGACACAAAGTTCGGGAGCCTCGTGGAGTGAACCTGGGGGTGCTGGGGGTCACGGAGCCTTTACCTGCTTGTTTCTGTAGAGCTGGGAGGACAGCTGGTCTCCCTGCCACGCCGCGTCCTGGGCACCGAGCTGCGGGCTGCAGAACTGGCCTGCGGACGAGAGCGAGGGTCATCCCGGCCCCGTACCGCTCCCAGCGCGGCTGGGCACCGCGGCCACTGCCGGCGGCAGCTGAGCGCACTCACCCGGCGGCCGAGCCTCCCGCCGGCCCTGGCTGTGCGGCGGCTCCGCGGCGCAGACGGCGGCCCAGGTCTCCTTGGAAACCCCGGCGGGGGCGGACCAGGGGCAGGCGCAGCCCGAGCCCCCGGCGAAGTCCGGCTCCGGGCACGGCCGGCCGGCGCTCTGCGGAGGGAAGAGGCCGAGGCGGTGGGGCGCTCGGCGGGGCCGGCGCGCCCCGGGGAGAAGCGGAGCCGGCCCGGCGGGGCGGCGCTCTCCCCGCTGCTGTCCCGGCCGGGCTGTGCTCAGGTGCTGTCGCGGGGCAGCCCCACCGCCCCTGCCAGGCGCCGCCGGCCCCCGAGCCCTGAGCCGGTGTCCGCTCCCCGTTTCCCCGGTGGCACCGCTCCGTGCGCCGAGCGCGAGCAGTGCCGCCCCGCCAGCCCCCGCAGCACCGGGGCTCCGAGCCCAGCTGTGCCAGGGAGGCGGCTCGGTTTCCTGCAAGCCCTTGGGAAATGCTACGGTCCTGAGTGGGTTTAGGGTGAAGGGGGGTCCAATGCTGCCCTTGGCCAGACCGTTCCTGCCACCATGGGTGTTCGACTCGGCTCTAAAGCTGCAGCACAGAGCCAGCAGAGTCACCTCCTGGCTGCTCGCACTCTCTTCTGCCCCTGCAGTTCTGCAGGAGTCCCAGACCGCAAAGCCTGGGGTTGTCTCTGGATTCACCCTTTCTCCCTCCTCCAAATAAGCCTCATCTGCAGCAACTCTAAATCTCTGCAAGGAAGGCAACGGCAGAACTTGGAGTCTCAGTCAGGGAGTCTGCCCACCCATGGGAAGGCACAGCAGCAGAGACTGCATGGCAGGTAGAGAAGAACCCTCCTCCTTTCCCATCTTAAGAGGGCACAAAATCTATTGCACTCCCCCAAGGGAGAGACCAGCTTCTCCTCCTCTGCCTCGAGGTCGAGAGAAATGCAAAGAGCACTTACCATATTAGTGGCAGAATGAAATGCAGGTCTTGGGAGCACGTTTCTGTTAAAGCCCCAGAGAGGTTTAAATGGCTCTGAAGGAGGGGGAGAGGGGGGAGACCGGGGAGGCGAGTTTAATCTAAAGGAGCTCCCAGTGACGCCTCAGAGCTCTCCTGAAACCCAGCAATCTGATTTGGTGTAAAGCTGTCAAACTTGTGACGTGAATAAACAGCAAACTTGCTGAAATCAAAGTCATTCTGGTCCCACAAATCAACACAAGGAAGGAGGGAAAAGAAAAGGAGGGAGAAGGAAAAAAAAAGCTTCCACACACTTCAGGGCAGCAGTGAACTGGTGTGTCTGAGTTTCACTTCAGGAAATGAACAGGCATCCAAAAAGCATCCCACATGTTCAGAATAAGACTGCTGGTATTGCTGGTGAGATTTTTGTTTTGTTTTGTAGACTTGTTGGCAGTTGTAAAATCCAGCAGGAAGAAACAAGTCTGTCCAACCTGCCTAGCTGACGGAATGGGTTTTGCCCAGCTTCTCAGGGGTGTGCAGAAGCAAATAGGATTCAGAGCACTTCTGTGCACAGTTCTGAGGAGGAAAGTGTAGGTTTCAGAACAACAGAGTCTGCAAGGACAAGCTCCTGCTAATGTCTCACTATATCGAGAATGTTTTCTATCAAGCCCCAGACTTCCAGAAGATCTTAGGATATAAATGTGGCAGTGGTAAAAGATTTATTATCATAAAGGATTTACTACCATAATGTTGCAAAAGGCATGGACAGGTGTGTGAAAGGCAGATTGTTTCCATACAGTCACTTCTGATTCGTATCAGATTTACGTAGCAATCAAAATCCATGGATAAACTTGAGATTTTCCCAGAGGGGAACAACAACAACAAAAAAAATCAATCAAGAAATCTTCACTGAGGGTCTGCCTTTGAATAGCATCGGAGATGGTGGGAAAAAAGCCAATGGCCAAGCAGTTGTTCTGCCAGGACCCTGCCCCTGCCATGGCAAGGGCTGTTCCAGGTGCCATTCCAACCCGCCTGCAGCCAGCCAGGATGAGGCTGGGCAGAGGGCAGGCCGTGCTGGCATATGGGATGGTCTTTCATTTCTGCCCTGCAGGATGCTCAGTGCTGTGCCCCCATCAGCAAGCCTCAGGGACAATACCTGAGGGACAAACCAAGAGAGCCATTTGCCTTCCATTCTTTTATTACAGGCTATTTTCCTAGGTTGGTGCCCAAGGTAAACTGGCAGTTATACCAAATTAAACTCCTGCCTTATGTTTTTTTCCCAACTGAAGCGATTTAAAAAGGCCTCGCACTCTCTCACTCAGCCTACAGTGTTTGGGATCACACGTTAGGTTTCGTAACCCGCAGCACAGCACGTTTGATAACTGCTGTGATAACCCACTCCCTTCAGATGCCAACCCCTCCTGCACGGCTGGGTCCTCTGTTGGCTACTAAGGATCTGCAGCTGTGACACACGCCCAACACCCAGCGCAGCTCCCCGGCCGGGTCTCGCCCCTCTGCCCACTGCTGAGGTGCCGCAGGGCGCTGTGGCACCGGCGGCTCCTCCACACCGGCCACGGCCCGGGCAAGCACCGCTGCTCTGGGGCCCCGCGGGCGGCAGCGCGCTGGGTCATGGCCCGGCGGAGGCGGGTAAAGCCAGGAGAGGAGACGTCCCGGGGCGGGCAGGCTGGAGATGCCCTCAGCGCCCGCTGCAGCCCCGTGCGAGAGGCGAACGCCCCGTCGATCCCGCCGGGCCCCGCACCGCCAGCCCGAGGCCGCCCGACCCGCCGCCATGTTGGGGCTGCCCAAGATGGCGTCATCAGCCCGCGCCGCCCCCGCCGCGCGGGCATGGCGGCGGGGGGAGCCGCGGTGTGTGCTGAGGGGCCGGGACTGCCCCACTGCCGGGGCCCGGCGTGCCCTGCTCCCGGTGCCCACACTGCCCCACTGCCGGGGCGCGGCGTGCCCTGCTCCCGGCGCCCACACTGCCCCACTGCCGGGGCGCGGCGTGCCCTGCTCCCGGTGCCCACACTGCCACACTGCCGGTGCCCGGCGTGCCCTGCTCCCGGTGCCCACACTGCCCCACTGCCGCGGCCCGGCGTGCCCTGCTCCCGGCGCCCACACTGCCCCACTGCTGGTGCCTGGCCCCCGGCAGCTCGGGAGGTGCCCGGCTGGCCCCCGAGGGGGTGAGGCGAGCGCAGAGGAGCCTGCAGTGGGTGAAGAGTGGGGATGCCCAGCGCAGGGGGTGCTCCCCATGTGGCCCCGCGGCCCCTCGCGGCTCGTGTGTGGGGGCAGCAGCAGGAGAGGAGAGCTGGGTGAATGAACAGCACATCCAGGGGATAACTGGGGGATGGAGCAGCTCTGTTATGAGGAGAGACTGGGAGAACGGGGCCTCTCCTTAGGGGCTCTCATCAATGCATATAAATATCTCAAAGGTGGGGATCAAGAGGCAGGTGCCAGACTCTTTTCAGTGGTGCCCAGTGACAGGATGAGGAACAACAGCCATAAACTAGAACACAAGAAGCTTCACCTCAACATCTGGAAGAACTCTGCTGAGGGTGCAGGCACTGGAAGAACTGCCCAGGTGGTGTGTGGATTCTCCCTGTCTAGAGACATCTCACACCCACCTTTAAGCCGTTTTTGGGTCTGCACAGCTGGTGTGGTGTTGGCTGGGGGCTGACAGTGCTTGGCTTTCTCAGCTCAGGGAATTCAGGCCAACTCACCGAGGCTGATATGCTGGGGAGTGAAAGGTGGTAATGAGTAAAAGACAATCAAATGAGCCCTGGTGGGTTTGGGGAGATACCCTTTGGGTGACTGCCAAAGAAAGAAAAATGCTGTTGTAGGAAAGAAACACCTCATTTAGCAAAACGGTGCATGGATGATCACACATGGTGATGGAAGAGGTTGAAGTCACAGTAGCAATCACATTGATGTGTGTAAAACAAAACTAAGTAACAATCATCTCCTAATTTTCCTCCTCATCTGGAGCTTTTACTGCTTTTTGCACTTAACAGACCTCTTTGATTGGGAATAAAGTTCTGGGGGAAAACGTGTATCAAGACTACAATGTTGCTTCAGTGGAGATTTCACTTTGTCATAGCAGCTCTTTTCTGAAGTTCTGGGAACACACATTTAGGTGTATTACAGTGTGTTAATTACTGTATGTTCTTTGTACCTATATTTTATTTTGTAATTTCGGTGGTGTTTTTTGTTTAAACAAAAGTGGTGAAGCTAATCCTTCAGATTAATATTAAAAAAAAAAAAAAAAAACCAAACCAAAACAAAAACAAAACCAACTTTTTCCTGGTTTATCTCTTTTTTGTGTAAAAAAAAAAAGGCCTTAAAGTTGCATTTGCACCATAGTGAATGGGCTGTCAGAAGGGATGGTACAGTGAAGAAAATAATACTTACAGATATTAAGTGATACAAGTTTTCTACCAGGCTTACAACAGTTACAGTATGGGTTACTTTGTGTGCTGGCACCTGCACTGGTGTCCAAACCCACCCCAAATCCTCTTTTCTTGTCCTGCCATATTACTGCTACAGTGCTTCTTATCCGTGGTCAGTGGTTAAGTGAACCAGTGACAAAACAGAGGCTCACTTATAACTCAGGATGTTAACCTATACACAGGTACCTGGCACTTGCTTGAATCGCTGATCATGTTTGTGAACCAAAGGTGTGAGAAATTAAACCTGATGAGACTGATTTGCAAAAATGCTTTTGGAAGGGAATTTATGCAGATACAGGTTCTGGCTGTTTTTCTGATCAGTCTTCCTCCTTGAACGCAGGACTAAAAGGCACTTCCCAAATCCAGTCCCCTGCTGTTGAGACATTCTTAAACTTTTCAATCTCCCTCTTAAAACTAATTAGGTTATTTTCCTTATGTTATTCCCACTGTGAGGCTACCCCATACTCTGAGCTCTGATGGCTAGACACTTTCTAGTTTCCAGGCTGAATGTATTCATAGTAGGTATAATCCCTTTTGTCCTTGTGCCAAACTCTTGCTCTAGTTTAGACACTTCATCTCCCTCTCCAGTGTTTAGCCTTGATGTCTTTGCAAAGCACTGTCACACATTGTTGTTTTTTTTTTTAAGGTCAAAGAAGGCAGGTTTTTTTGCAGTCTTTCCTAACCTTAGGAACCCATCTCTGAAAACATTCCAGCTGATATTAACCTGTTTCTCAGATGGATGACCAAAGTTACTCAGGTTGCTGTGTAACATACCATTGTTTAGAGAAAAGCATGGAGAAATCTTTCTCTTTCATATCTTCCTGTTATATTTAAGGGCAGCCTTTACCTTTCTCATCACTCTCCCACACCAGTTACTAGTCTCAAAATCCCTGTCAGCTGGCAGTGAATACACCTGTGGGCTTTATTTCCTGTAAAATGCAGTTAAGTCAAACTGACTCTGCAGTGCTATTGGGCTCCAGCTCTCCCATCTTGGTACTGTGGAGTTCCACAAGTTTAGAATAAAGAAAAAAGATGACTACAAGATGGAAAAATTGCAAAACACCTTTCTGGGTTTACCTGCAATTTCTTACAGCAAGAGTGGTGAGTCAGTGACTAGAGGATGGAATTTATCTGGAAAAGTTGAAGGTTTTCTAAGTAGGTAATGGCACTTTTATGTGAGAGATTTGCTCTTGTGATGCTGGTACTGCTTTTTACTGTTCAGAATTTCACTCCAATTTCCGATCAGACATTTGTAGCTTTAGCTTTTTCTGGTTTGCCCTGTGTGCCATTTGATGTGTTATAAACAACAATCTATGCTGTGTTTGTCTGGATTTGTGCAATTGTTTTTCTGTTTGCCAGCCACCTGAGAAGCAGTCCTCTAGATTGCACTTGACTGCAGCCTCAGGTACAGGTATGAGGTTTCCCTGAAATGGAAAGGCAAATGGAAAAAGTGCGAGTTTTATGAGCACAGAATATGTTTACAGAATTCACTGCTTGCAGAATGACATTGAGAGTGAGCGGATAAAAACAATGAGTTTTATGATTCTTGTTTTTTCTTTTGAATGCTTTCATTAATTCTACTGGGTATATTGATCTTTTGTCAGAGGACAACATTAATTGTACTTGTTTAGTATCCTATGGACATGTTCTCTCAGAACTCATCCCAGGCTCCATTTATTGCCTGTTTCTTGCCCTTTCCTTTGGCTGGAATTGTATCATAAAAGAACCCTGAGGTCCTGATCTTAGGGCTGGCTTTTGATGAGCTGATAGGCTCTCCTGAAAACTGCAGGTGAGAATTTGTTACTGTTGCTAATCTGATTGGTGTATGGAAGAGAAATATGTTCTGGCTCTGATGTTGTACAGTTTTATAGTAGCGCTTAAATGCCTGAAATTTCAGAACATCACCCATTTACGGTATAGACCTAAGTCAGTCTCTGCATTTTTGTTTCAGTTCCTCATCTATCAGTTTGGTGTGTCTGCTTAGATTTCACATTTCTCTAATAAAAAATGTCCTCATGTAGCCCTTGGCCAAATGAGTCTCTTTGTTCTTGACTGAGACCAATTGGCTCCAGAAGAGTAAATTAATTGTGAACTGATAATTTTTCATGACGTTTGGGGATTAATTGGATGGGAGGTTTAATATAAGCCATGATGTAGTTATGGAAGCAAAGCCTGTTCTTGGCTGGCATCAGCAGCATGCTGCTGCTGTCTATGTCCCTCATTCCAGAGGTTCCCGCTGCACTGAGCTGCCATGCTGCAGCTAAGTAACCTTTACACCATAGAAAGTGATTCAGCAGAGCAAACAAAAGCCCTGAGGTAGTCCCAGGGTTAAAGAACAGATGTCAGAAACAGTTTTTCTTGAGTGTGCTCGGAGTGTTGACCATCGTGGTTTGGGGGAAATTGTTGCGCCTACAAGAGAAAGAGCCGTGTGCTAAAAAGCCATGTTTTTCTCCATGGTGTTTTCTATTGAGCTCAAACTATTTTGCAGGGAGACATGCCAGAAAAGCTTAGCTCACAGGTTTAGTCCAAATTAGGATAAATTTCCATGGGACTAGATGCAGAGCTGAATGGGGCCTCATGTCTAATCATCCACTGATGTGTGCATCTGCCTGCTTCTAACCTGGCCTGTGAGCTCCTCCTGTGTGAACGGTACTGCCAGCCCAAAATACTGGGCTTCACCTATTGAACAGTGCTTTTCCTCTTGGCTCTGGCTCAGGAGTTGGCAGTCTGGCTTCTCTCCATCTTGCTTTGGGTGCAGAGTGGGCACTTTCATTCTTGGCTGGCAGTTGGGATGTTTGGCAGAGATCTCTGATCTGAGTAAATATGTGTGAGGGCATCTCTTCATTGCAGAGCTGTATGGCATTGCTTTCCCTAATCAATAATGAAAGAAAGATTCTGGGACGTGTGTAAATATGTTGGAGGTCAGAAGGTGAAGGATGTTGTTGTCATGAGCTGAGAAAGATGTCAGGGTTTTTGTGCATACTTTTCAAAGGCTGAGTTAAAGCAATAAGTCATGGGGGAGATATCCTAGTAAAACAGCTCTGTCTGTATACACAAAATTTCCAGCTCCTAGTCCATGCAGGTAGTGTTCGATGAACTGGTGATGAAAAGAAATTAGTTGGCTGGTAATTCATCTAAAAGATTGGCAGAGGATTTTACAGGCTTATACCAGGGCTGGCTGGAGACAATAATCTCTTTTCTCGAAGAATGCCGAGGTCCTGACGCCCAGATCGTTGGAATGAAACCTGAATGCTTTTTAATTCTCTGTGAGAGAGTTTTTTTTCTTTCCCCTCTTTGGTTTTTGTTTTTAGGAAGGAACAAAATGTTTCATTGTGATTTTGTCAATTATTTTGATATAATGGATTAAAAGAGTAAATGTCTTCCAAATCCCAAGGCCTTTTAAAAGAATTCCATTCAAAACACATCAGAGCTGTTTTCTTCCTGAATTTTTGCTGAAATTTAATTTTAACCAAAAGTTTACACACTTCAATGGCAGCATGACTTCCCTTGTAGGAATGATGTGTAGTGGATAATAACTGCAGACAGGATTTTTTTTTGGTCTGGTTATATGTTATGCTATCCTGGAGGAGAAAGGGGTGGGGGGAGGTTTGTATCCATTTGGCAGCCTCATACTGTGCCAAAGCAATGTAAAAAGGCCTGAGAGTGAATAAGAAACAAGAGAAGTATTTGGTTTTTAACTGTTCCTGGATGAGAGAGCAGGATTCATCCATGCCTTACTGTAATTTTGCAATTCCATTGCAAACTGTAATAGTACAGCAAGGAAAGAAAGAAGAGGTTAGTACAGTGCAACAGAGCAGGCTTTGGAGGGGAGATGTTCTCCTGGTTCCAAGTTCTTGTGTCCGAGCCCCCTGAAGTGACTGGAAGGAACAGAGACTTAAATGGCAGCTATTGAGCTGCCCTGAAGCTCATGTGGATTCTGTATCATCTCTCCCTTTTCTCTTTCTAGTCAGACAGAAATGAGACCTCTTGCCACCCACAGAAGCTGCAATGGCTGGTCTGTCATCCATGGCCAGCACTGAAGCTCAGCAGACTCCTGACATGCGCATGGGGACCTTATTGGCTCTGGTCAGTGTGTGCTGACCTCCCCCTTAGAGCTAGAAAGGTGTAGTGTTGTTTGAGAAATTGCAGCTTCATTTGAACTGAACTAATTTAATCTGTGATTATCAGCTATTCACTGTTGGATGTTGTTTTGCAACTCCACAAATTTTAAGAGAATTGTATGTTCAGGGACAGGGCTTAGACCTTTCTCCAACATCCAGGAGATATAAATCTACAAGGAAGAGTCTGGACAAGCACCCTTCGTGCCTTGGGCACAAAGGAGTGGGGTCCCCTGGAACAAAATACTTCACTGGGAAACTGAAAAACCCTACAGTGCTCCATTCTGGGTTGGCTGCCAGCCTGCAAAGTGCCCTTCAATGACTTGCTTTTATTGCTTTGCTTATCCTAAATGTGTGATGAGGATGATACTATGATAGATGTTCTTACTGAGGAATAACCCTCTGTAACTGCTGTCAGTTTTATTTTCAAGAGTAAAACTAATTATAGACTTTATTCTTTCAAAGATGTGGTTTAGTATCATGAATTTTGAGGGTTAGCTTATTGCTGAAAATGTTTTGGTTTTCATGCACTCCAGGACCGTGGGATGTTTTATAGAAGGATGTTGCAGGTGGACACTAGAGGGCTTGCTAGCATCTGTCCCTCAGCTCCCACCCGGGCACAGCAAGAAGGTTCAGCTGAGTAAATCAGGAAGCCTTCACTTAGGATCTTACATCTGGATTTAAGTTTTGAGGATGGGGGAAACTGAACAAGATGGGGGAAAGGAATTATTTTGGGCTGCATTTTCAAAATTCCTTCGGCTCCAGGAGGATGATAGCACTTACTCTGCTTTATGGCAATGACCTTTTCAGGTGCATTTTCAACCAGATAAAAGTTGCCGGTGGGAGCACTGGGAGCTCAGGCTGTGTTTCTGTTAAACATCCAGGCAGGAAGGATGAGTTAACTGCAGGCATTTCAGAATTTAGTCGTGGGTAATGTTCAGGTTGCCTTTGTAACTTTGCAGTACACAGAGATGTGAGGACCAGAGGAGGGGCAGGCTCTGGATTCAGGTGTTGTGAATTGCTGTGTAAAAGCCTCCAGCACTCTCCATTGCTCACAGGGAATCTGACTTAACACCCAGCAGTGTGACAGTTGCCATGTGCTTTCCCAGATCTGGGAGTATCTGACCTGTCACAGCACTTCTTTGCTCAAGCTGAGCACAGCATTGTGTGAGTGCACTCACCTCGAGAGCTAGTGGTGTGTCCAGCCAGACTCACCCTGGCACTACTGTTGCCTATTGCTCTGTTTTACCTGCTATTAGGCTGTAACTTAACAGTGACTGGTTAAAACAATAATATCACTGGGTTCCCCCTTCAGCTTGTGCTAAGAAACCTTCTCGCAGCGCTGGGCAATGAGAGGCAGAAAGGCTCTTATTAATTATTGTGGTGCCCACAACCAGCCTTGCAGCAATGGGTTAAGCAGCACCATCCCTGTAGATGGTCATTCACCAAATTGTTTTTGGGGTTGACCTGCTAGGATTTCTCCCTCTCCTCCCTCCCCTCCCTCTTCTCTCTCTCTCTTTCTTTTTATTCTTTCCCTCAGGTCTCTTGATTTCATGCTGGCTTTCTAAATTGAGGATAAAGTTAATTCAGTGCACAATGCCACAGCTGGAATGAAATATGGCCAGTTGCCCGTGTGGAGGGGAGGGCCCCGTGCTGGCTGGGGGTGGCTTGTTGCATCTCCTAAGGCCCCTATGGGCTGTCACTGATTTATTGATAATGCTTCTAGCAATAAAGCAAGAAGTTAACTAATTATGAACATATGGTTCAGCTCACGCTTGACTCAGCAGCCACCTTGTTAGCCTGGAGCTGCCTAGGTGTTCAGAAGCAGGAGAGGAGGGAAATTTTGGGTGGAAGGTGTGGTCCAAAGTCCCACTGACAAGCCAGAGGGAGACTTGATTGATCTTAATCTATTCTTTTTGTTAGGAGGCAGCATGCTGCTGTCAGGAACAGCTTGGTAATAACAGATTTGGGGCCTCTAAGTCCTTGTGGTTATAGCCAGCATGCGACACCCGGTCAGCTCCTTGCGTGCTCTGTACTTAATTGGTCTCGATGGTGGGGTCTGAAATGAGACGGTAGTTCAAGGTGCAACACATGCTGTACCTGAAAGTGCAGCCTGGGAGCTGCTGCACAGATGTCAGCTTTTTACCAGTGGGCTTAGCACTGGGGACCCGGAGGGTCCGCACAGAAAGGGACAGGGGCCGTCTGAGAGGACCCTGCCGGTTTTCAGTGCTTAATATGGAATTAATTAGAGGAAAACTTTAGAGAGAAGGAGTGTGACTGGTAGAGGAACAAGGAGGGAGGCCCAAAGAACTTGTTAGGAAGTTAATCAAGATGGATTGCAATTTTGCCTGCATTGAGTGGTCAGCATGCATAGTCTAGACACAGGAGAGTCTTTAATGGGAATTGATACCAGCCAGAGGGGGGAGGAGGGTGTCCCTTTCCGTCCATCTGTTGGTCTTTCACTAGTGAATTGGTCTATGCCACAGGATTCAAAGCAGTGTAGTTAGAGACTGGTTTTTTGTGGGCGTACATGGTCTGCAGAAAGAGTGAGCTTATTTCTGCCCAAACTTTTAAAAGAATTTTAGGGTTCTTAGACTTCACTTAACTACAAATGCTGAGTGTAGAAAGAAGACAGTTTTAATAACAGGCATCAGAAAGAACTCCAGGGATTAGTGATTTGACACAGCCAACAAACAGATAATTTTATGACTACCTAGACAAAGCAAAAGTGGGCAGAGGGTGCTCTCTGTTTGCTAGGGTGCATTAGCAAGACAACAATTGGTAACCTCTACTAGGCACTGGTGAAACTGCATATGAGGTATTGCATCTGGTTTTGGTCTTCACAATGCAAGAAAGTTGTTGTCAAACTGGAAAATCAAATAGGAGGGCCAATAAGCTCGTAAGGAGGCTGGAGAAGGTGAGGGTGAGGGAGCTGGGCTTACTTAGCTTGGAGAAGAGGGCTAAATGAATCTGATGACAGTTTTCTGCAGCTGTGGGGGGTATATAGAGAAGACAGAGACCACCTCAGACATGCACAGGGAAAGCATTCAAAAGCTGGGAGAAGTTACATTTCAATTAGATACGAGAGGAAGGAAAAAAAAAGAAAGAAAACCCAGACATCATAAGCTAGAGAGATCATGAAATCACCATTTCTGTGGTTTTTCATAAAAAAAAACTTGCCTGGGCCAAGTCTTGAGCAGTGTGATCTAACTTTGGAAAAAATTCTTAATTTCCTATAATCAGGCTGCAGCTGGAGCACAGCCCAGGGCCTGGGACAGAGGGACATGGCTCACGTTCTGCCCGGTGCTGCTGTGCTGGCTGGTTTGTGGCTCTCGTGTCACACCACAATGTTCATGGCAATTATCATTGTTTCCTCTCTAATGTAATGAATTAGGGCAGTTAATTAACGGGTAGAGTTGATCTGTACACAATAATTTGCAATATAAGTTGCCCAGATAAAGCAACAGCTTTTCTTAGCAGAGGCTGTCCTTTCAGCTGTGATTAGCTGGTTAGAGCTGAAATTATTTTTGAGGCTAAATAAGTGCCTGTCCTTCATCTATTTCTTATCTCCTGTGAGAGGATACTGCAGGTGAGTTGAGGACCAGAATGTGAGTGGTCCCTGTGAGATTTCATATTGCTGCTGAACATGGTTTGAGTTCACCTGGTTGAGCTGCACTGCTGCAGGTTGGAAGCACTGATGTCACTTGTACTACAGGTACAGGCTATTGGCAGGTTAATCTCTAGTCAGCTGTCATCTAGAGGAGGTGGAGGGGTAAATTCTCAGGCTATTAAATCTGCTCTTACAGTATATTTTTGGCCAAAGCCCTGCTTTGTGTTTGCCTGCAAGGACCTTTTCTGGATGAAATATTTTCCTGCTGTGTAACCAAATAGGAATAGTTACATTAAAGAAAAGCACAGAGACTAAATGTTCAACCTTAAATTCTTAACAAATTCTTATTTGTATCACTCTAATAGTGTGAGAGGGAGAAATCTGAAGGAATGGGCACTTAATCCCCGCATAATACTTTATAACCATGGTGCAAAACACCTTTGGAGGAAAGAAGAACCAGGATTTGGTGCTTTGCTATCAATCTTGGGATCATCTCTGCTGTGTTTCTTACCCAGAGATGCAGTGTACTACAGTGGAGACCTTCTCAAGGTAGTGTTGTCATTCCTCGCTGCAAAAATCAGCCACCGCCTTGGTTTGTAGCAAGTTCAGTTTATTCAAAAAGATGAGACTTTTGTTATGAAAAATTCAACTGAATTTGGCTCAGATTTGAAACTGGCTGGACCAGTTTGTGGTTTTGTACCTAACTCAAAAAAATAGCTGGGGGTAAAAATTAGGATGTAGATCATAATCCCAAAAATACAGTAAATACTCAGAAACATGTGAATTTGAAGTCTAATTTCAGACTTGCTGCAAGGGAGATCTCCTAACTGCCAAGTTAGGAGAAGCTTTCCCGACTGAAGTTTGAGGTTGTTATGCCAAGGCGGACCTCTGACTTAGTAGGAGGAGTTATTTGCTTTAGCTGGTGCCAAGTGGAAGTTTGGTAGCAATGATCATAGTTCTGAGCACCTTTTTTCTCTGGAGTTGGCCAAAGAGGGGAAAAAAATCTAAGCAGAACTCCCAGTGCCAATGAATGAGACCAACACATACACATCAAAGGCAGAGGCATTCTGCAATGAGTCCCTGCAAACTGAAAACCTCTGTTCTCTGCAAGGAACATCATGTTCCTGCTCGAGTGTGCGGAGCTTCTTTGCTGTGTGTTGGTAAAATGACTTGTTCCTTCATGCAGGAGTTGCAACACCTGTGGCTTTATACTCAAAAGCTTATTTCCTTGTCAGAGAGACCTTGACATCACTGCGGACGAACTCTGTAGGCGCTTTCCTATATAGAATTCAGTGATATTTCCCCATCTGCTAATTTCTTTTGGCTTCCCAGCTGCAGCTGGGACCCGAGTGCAGATGCTCCTGTTTCGGTGCCCGTTGCTGCTCCCTTTCCCGCCGCGTGCAGCTGCAGCCATTAGGGTGACTTGCATCCCGCTGCACGCAGTATGCCCGATCTTTACCCTACAAAAGTATTGTTTAAAGGGCTCTGAGCGTTTTGAACAAACTGGCCTGGCAGGGGGACTTTCAGCTTGCCCTCCTTTACGGGCACAGCAGCCCGTGTTTGTAAACAGAGCCTTAGAGGAGTAGTGGGAGCCACTGGACGACTGTCAGCTGGTTAATTGGATGTCAGCTCCCTGCTGGGGACAGGGCTAATGAGTGATCCTGCAGAACGAGAATGGCCTTGGGAGAAAGGCAAGGAATTGGACAGCAATAATCACATCGACAGAGGAGCCCAGAGCCCACCTGTTGGGATGCAGGCAGAGCAGCATTTGGGGGCACAGGGCTTCCCTGTTTGGATTTTGTCAAACAGAGATTAAGCAGGCTCTGGATTTGTAAAGTTGAGATATTATTGCTGGAGCATGGGTTAAATAAGTGCTTGTGCGTATGGGCAGTGATCTAATATGCAGTAGAAACACTTTCAGTTTATAGGTTTTGGTGGCCTTTGTTTTTAGGAAAATACCTAAGGAAAGAAATAAAAGTAATATATTAATGGGGAGTTTAATGCAGGGAATGTTGAGAGAATCATACAATGAACAATGAAATAACTTCTTCAAATTAGGGAGTTTATTTTTTCCTTTGAAAACATCAGTCAAAGATCCTTTTTGCTGAAAACTGTCTTCTAAAACAGTGATATTTTTTTCCATAAGAGCCTATTGTTTAAAAAGTGAAGTTTTTTGAAGTTAGTATTGTGTACATAAGTTCACTTTATTCCAAAGAACATTTTGATTTAAAAACATTTATCAGTGTAGTTACGTGAATAAATAGAGGGATTTTATATCTCTTTCAAGAGGGTAAACACAAATGAGAAATATTGGATATTGGTATTAAGTCCTAAAATAAGGGGGCGTGTTCCCATTTAAAACTATTTTTGCCAAAGAAAAAGCTAATAAGAGAGAAATGGGTAGACATGCAAAGAAAGGTAATATAAAGGTTAAAAGAATTTTTTAAAAGATGGCTGTAAGATATCCTGGTGAGTCATCATGTCTCTCTGTATGCTCTAAAATGAGCTGCTCTTTAGCTGAGCTGTGTCTGATGGGTGTTTACCTGGCCCGCTCTTGCAAACAGAGAAGAATGGAAGATCCCTTGCCAACCAAATCCAGCATGCCACTGTTCTTACTGCAGAGATTTTCCTTGATACTGAATTTGTGATAATTTAAGTTCATTGCTCATGTCCTGCACTCCTTGAGCATAAAATAAATTCATTTACAGCAGCATTTCCTATATTTGATACCTTTCTTAAATCATCTTCAGAGGAAATACCACATTTTCTTCTTTCATGGTATCCAAATCATTAATTGTTCTAGTGTTTATTTGCTATTTATTATTTGTTGAACAATGAAGAGAAGATGGGGGAGGAGGAAAGGTAAGAAGACTGGGCCCTGCTGCAAAGAGAGTTTGTTACCCAGGAGAACTTTGGTAGGTAGGAGCCACCTGCTAATCGGAGTGTCAGGGGAATGGAGTCAGTGCTGGATATAGCCAAGCCAGTTGTCATCCTGAAGTCTGAGCACATCTCAGCTGTGAGTGCCCACCCTCATAAGCACTGAGCTCCCTGATCCCTGGGCAGTCATGGCAGTAGCACCAGGAAGATCTGAATGCCTCAGTGCCCCTGAGTCATTCAAAAATGGGCATTCATGGGGCAGACAGCCAGCAGAGTAAAGGAGGAATTGGCTTCCATCCCAATTTATGCAGCATTCTAGTTTTTATCAGGGCTTCTCTGAGGTTTTCTTTATAGACAAAAAAGCAAAGCAGGACAAAGCAGTGTTTCCCTTGATCTGCATTCACCTGTAGAGTCCAGACCTGGTCTGAAATGGTTGAGGAAAAAATTCATTTCGTTTCTAAAATTGCTTAAATATTGCATAGTGGCCTGGAACTGGGGCCTTCATGGATAGGGAAACTCTTCTTTTGAAGGCTGTGGATCCCTTACTAGTAGTGACATTCACAGGAGCTCCTGTTTGCCCTGAACTCCCACTTGTGCCTTCTAGAAGGGTGGCTGTTTTGGTGATAAAGGTTTCTAATGAGCCAGGATGTGCAAGAAAATAGAAAAAAAAAACAACTTGCAGAGAGCTGTATGGACAATGTGGTTCCAGTTACCCAAGGGAGGATGAAGTGCTGTGTCACCTCCTTCCACATGGACAGCATGACATATTTACCTGGCTGCTGCTTATGCTAGATCTGATCTGTGGAGTAAAATCAAAAGGCTGTCAATCCTGCACCAAATTAAAATAGAATCATGAGAATTAACATGCTGTATAAATGCAGGTTAAGCACACTATAAGCACATTGTAATTATAGTCAGCTGCCTGGCTGCTGCAACCCAGTAGCACTGGGCTTAGGAATTGACTATACAATTAATAGGGGCTTATATTAAAGGCATTAGTAGAGTTACAAAAGCTTTGTAACAAGAGTGTGACCCAGCCTTGGAAAGAGACAATGAGGGTTTGTGTTCTATAATTAGCACACACAAAACCTCCCCATTAACTTGACAGTTTTCAATTTGCCTTTTAAAGAACCGAGCAGTGCAAAGCACCCTCAGCCCATCAGAGATGGGAGCTGTGCAGTCAGTATGGAGGTTTTGGGGTCTCAGTGTTGTCTTTCTTTGGTCAGTAACAGCTGGTCAGCTGAGACACCTGATGAAATAACTTCCATACAAGGTGGAACTTTGCCCCCACACTGCCTGAGTGCCAGGACCAGCAGGCAGCTGCTACTAGCCCTCTGGAGAGATGAACCTCCTTTTCTTTTCCTTGCTCACCTGAAACAAGTGGTTCTCAGTGCAGAGAAATATTTTGACCTGTTTGAGAGCCTGATGATTAAAGGAGAGAAGCAAATGCAGGAGGGAAGGAAATTTTTCATATATGAACTAAAGTATTGGAAGAAATCTCACTTTGAATTCAAGATCAATATGTTAGTATTTGTGATCTGTGACAGCTGGAATCTTTGAGGACACACTGCAGGTCTAGGATAGAACTGGAGAAGGATTGTGGGAATTAAAGGTAACAAGAGAGGTGTCTGTAGGAACAAATTTATGTAGAATATCTGAACCTGAAGAAAGGCAGAAAAACAGAAGTGGAAGACTAAGGGAAAAATCCTTTTGAGGCAAAGAATATCCAGCAGCAGTTTATTTGCTTTGAATCCCATACGCATCTTGAAATTCAGATGATGCTTAACACAGAGTCTTTTTGGACAATTATCTGTGTGACCAAGGTAGAGTCTGATGGTTAAGGAAGAGGAAAAGGATTAGTGTTCACCTTCAGCTCATGTGTAAATGTGCTAATTAGCTCCAGAGGTACTCTGCTCAGGAGACTTGCATCCCTAGTTCTGCTGATCTTTGGGACAGGGCTGGCAGTGTGTGCAGACCCGTGGCAGTGAGGGACATGGGGTTGCGCTGCTTTTGCTGAAGTTCGAGCAATGCTCAGATCTACCCCATTCATCCACTAAAGACTGAGTTCTTGCACATTTCTCTAGGAGACTGTGATAAGATTCTTTCACACTAAGCATGACTTCCCCTCTTTAGAGAGGAGAGGTGGCCGAGATCAAGTGAAATGCATGACAGCGTCCTTCTGTGCTGGGACAAGCACCTCTGAAACTTGGTGGGCAGATACAGACATGATCCAGAGAGTAGCATGCAGTGCTTCTGCCCAGCCATTGACTCCCCATTCCTCCTGTTTGCTGGATGTAAAATACTGTCGATTTCTGACTAAAGGTCATGGGAGAACCTCTTTTAAGATTTTTTCACACATAGGTTGACCTGTTATTCCCTTTAAGGTTTGGTTTATGTTTAATACCCCTCCAAAGCTCATCTCTATTCCCAAGAGAAACTCTTCTCTGTCATTTTTGCTGTCATCCTACAGTTTTGGGGACAGGTATTAATCTAGAGAAATGTAATTTCTGTTAAAACTTTCCTGATGCCTTTGTACATGGACCTAAATAGCATTCTAGTGCTTACCTGAGGCAAGGTGCAGCCTTTCCTATTTAAAAAAGCAATCTTCTTTTTCACTCACTTTTCAACATTTTACTACTTTCAGAAAAAATTTGTTTCCAAGTGGTCTCAAAGAATATCAGTCATTGCATAAAAATAATTTCATATTGCTTGTTTTCTCTTCTTTCAACTCTGCAGTCTGTGCTGGGGCCTTTTATAAAGCACACATTGCTGGTGGGCCCTGGCTTTCCTGTAGTGCCCTAATATGTAATACAAATGACATCTGTCATGTTTGATTTGTTCTGGTGCTTAAGTTGGGGAAGAATAGCTCTCACTTGTGGCAGGAAGTTTTGAGTCTCTCCCTCTGAGTCGACCTGCCTTGCGATTTGTTATGGTCAGTGAAGAGGGCTGTTCTTTGCTGAGGCTAAAATAAAGTCCTGCTAGTGATCACTAGTAGTAAATACAGTGATAATGCTTCTAGAAATTCCCGAGCTTGAAATGCCTCATGAGCAGATGAGTATATGGCTGAAGCAGTGCCCTGCTCTTGCATACTTTCCTAGACAACCTCTGCTAGCCACAGCAGAAGACAGGCTGTAGAGCTAATCGGTCCACTTGTGCTGTTAAATCTACATTTTCACAAAGATTATTTGATTATCTTTTACCCCTTCTCCTCAAAATAATGGCAGATCACCCAGCTGTGTGGTGTCATGTTGCTTAAACTGTCCAATATGTACTATTTCTTATCCTAAAGTTGGCAATAGCTGGAGGGTTAATGTTATCTGGAGTTATGGCAGTGATGAGTTAAAAAAGATGATTGAAAATAAAGTGTTCCAGCCTAGACAATTGTTTGCTGTCTTATTGTTGTCTTGAATGCTGAAAAAGCTTAGAGCATCAAAATTCTTATTGAGTGGCATTTTAAAAATTAAAAATTTAATTAAATTTCCTGCTTCTTTTGGTCTTACCTGCAAACCTTCTCCATGTTGCCTCAGGCTGTGTCTGTCGGTGCCACCTGGTTCTTGGTTTTCTGTCATGTTGCTCCCTTCCCAGTGTCACAGTCTGTACTTGGGGTGTAAAGGCTTTGTCCTGGGCTGTTCTTACAACCTGAGGCTTACTTCGTGATTTTTTCCCTTTAAAAATAAAATTCTTTCCTTGCCTGAACCTTTCAATTTCTGCTAATTCTGTCCTTCTTTAGTATTGACATAATGAATAATTTTATAAAGCAGATGGTTTGCATGAAACATAAGCAGATAACTTACTCTCCTTTGCTTAGAATGGTAGGGGGAGCACTGTTTGTGTAGCTATACTCTGGTGTGCCTGCACTTATTCTCTGAGCAGAGTTTGTGTTTTTAACATGCATGTATGGACACAGGCGTATACACCCAATCTGCCTTATCACACCCTTGTGTGCACTGCTGTTGTGTGCCCTGAGTCCAGATAGATTTCATACACACAGCCTGACTGTCTGATTGTTGCTATTATGCTTCAGAGTATGTTTTCAGAAATAATTTCCTGCCACATTCCTGACTGTATTTGTAGGCTGAGTTTATCCTGTTCCCTGCTGCTCCATGATCTGCCCCTAGGTTACTAACAACCCCAACAGACAGCCTGGCTCATGCGACCTGCTGCTTAGACACAGATTAACTCCCCACCAGCCATATGGGCTACCAACTTCACAAATTCCTCTCCTTTTGCTTTCTGCTCTCACTAAAGTTAATGGACAGTTTGCTGGTAAAGAAAACATAAAACAAAACCACAAACCTGTGACCTAAGCACCTGGGTTTAACACAACTGGCCCCTCCATCTGCCTTTTACACTGGGATCTGTGCACATAAAGCAGAATCTAGCGCTGTGCAGGATGCAGGTTCATCGTGGTGACTTTGCCTTATGGCACAGGTACTTGCTTACAATACAATGGGATTAAACGTAGGCACTATGCATACATTGCACACACATAACCAAATACAACTGTATGTTCTTAAAAAGATCCCGTTGTTTTTGTGAGCTTTAGTTAGTAGTGGCTCTTGTGGTCATTTCCTAAATGTTTTTAGACTGGCAGACCACATTTCAAGGCGATTTCTCCACTGACTTTGCAAGATGCATATTTGGGGAGGAATGCATAAAGGGCCAGAAACACAGAGATTTCATCAGAAGGCTGAACCCTTCAATGCCAAGTGCTGACTTGAGGATGGCCTTTCTAAACATTATTTCCTACCTGGGTCTTAGATGTAGGGTGCCAGGATGCTCAGGAATTGCTGGGCTGAGTCTCGGAAGTGCTCAAAGCCAGCGTTAGCAATTGTCAGTGGTGTGCTCTGCCCCAGCCCCGTGCCTGGACCTGTTGTGCCTATGGCTCCTGTCCAGGCTGTCCTGACTGGCTCTGCTTGAGTTTCTTGCCACCTGGGACACACAAGGACATCCCAAAGAGATGGTAGCATTAGTCTGCACTCTGGAAAACATGCTGTCCATCTGAGATGCAAGCAGAGCTGCCTTGAGCCACCCCAGGCAATCACTAGTCATGAAATACCCTTCTGCCACTGAGGCTCTCTTATATCTAAGACTTGGGTTACAGGGATGCTGCAGCCAGTCACTTGTGAATTACATTTTATATCAGTAGTTTGCACCATACCTTTATCTGCAGTGTGTGTGTCCATGTACAGGTAACCTGATCCCTATAAATATGTCAGATTATCATCTTTATAGCTGTTGCTTGGATACTTGTTTTTTGCTAAAAGTTAGATCCTTAATTTAAACCTGGAGTTAAGACTTGCTTTGCATCTTAGATTGCAAGCATTAGCTTTACAGTCTTTATATTTCTTTGCTAAAGGACTAAATGGTTATGGAAAGTGGAGGACTTCAGGTGGCCCAGTGAATGATATGATTGGTGAAACTGCTGTCACAGTTACAGCAGTGCTGTGTTTACAAAAGTGTAGTTTCCTAAATGCTTCTGGAGGGGCTCATTCTTTGAATATTTTGGCAAAAAAGGAACTTAAAGCTTTAAGAAGAAGCTAATGAAAAATACAATATAATATAAACTTTAAAATGGAAATAGATTTTCTTCAATATTCTGCGACTTAAATAGGAAATATGAATATTTTTAGTCTCTTTGACTTTTCCATGTGTATCGCCATAGAAATTCAAAGGTAACTTATTGGACCTGATCCAACACTTTACAGGCTCATCCCTCCTCAAAAATAAAAGGTTTGCTAATGATTTTTGGTTTCTCCAAATTTTTCTGTCCTTGGAAAAAAGGAAAAAACAAGCCTTCTCAAAGTAAAAAAGAACTAAGTATGACCTCTCCAGTGACAGAATGCAAATTGGGATAGAATGAAAGAAAAGAAAGACACTCAAGTAAAGGTAGTTCTTATTTTCCAAATAATTGAGAGGGGTTAATAAAAAAGACTTCTATTATTTGTTTTTAGAAAAAAAATTTCATTCCGAATATCCCAGCTTATGATCATCTTTTTGCTTTCATACTGAACATCTGTAGAGACAGGTATCATGTGTGAGAATACTGAAAAAAATTTGGTAGTTCCACATTAGATGGTACATTTGACTTGTCTGATGCTTTGGTTCCTGCCTTGAGCTATAGTTGCTACTTCAGAAACAAAACATAGCATAAAATTGAAGCTAGAATCCATGTTTTCAAACAAATGGGATTTATAAGTGATTTTTGATATGTGCTGATTATTCTGAAGGAGTATATGCAATTTTATATGCTGTGTTTTGTAAATGGAATTGCCTTTAATTTATCTGTTCAATCAGAGGCGAGTCTTTCTCCTGGTTTTGTTCAAGTTGGTAACAGAGAAATGAGATGAAAGGGATGAGCTGGTTTCCATGTAGCTTCATTGGTTGATTCTGCTGGAAGTGTTACCTGAAGACAGGTAGAGCTATCCCTTGTTACTGGGATGCTGGGGAGCTAAATATCTGGGAAAACCTATCCTCACTTGCAGATTCTGTGACCACAATATGTCATTCTTTGCAGCTGGGTGTATTTAACTGTGTGACTGACCACAAGGATCCTGGCTTTTCTCCCCTGAGCTTAATGGTGAAAATCCCTCACTTTCATCTCAAGACTAGATTGAAGATTTGTGGTGTTATTTGAAATGCTGGGACTGTCCTTTGACCTGCCTATTTTGAGCCAAATGGATCTCACCCCCTTGGATCTGTTCTGGCTGTCTGAGGACACAGGGAAGAAGCAGGCCGGAGGGCAAGGCAGGTTGTGAAAGAGAAGTTACAAGGGTCTGTCTTTGGGATTTCAGGATTTTTATTTAATTCTAAGCAATAAGGAAAATTTAATTCTTTAGCAATGAGGAAAGTCCACGGTGCCAGCCCATGGTGTATCTCTGCAGCCAGAGCGGAGCACCTGGAGCTGACCAGGAGCAGTAACTCCTTTGGTTATTCCCAGCACGGGCAGTGCATGAGGAGAAGGGGTTGTTGCTGTTCTCTGCAGGGTTTATGTGCACTCTTAGCTGACTGATGGCAGGCTCAGAGGAGTAGACACCATGTACAGTTATAAGGAACTCTCTGGTAATACCCATTCAGCTTGAGCCCTCTGTCCCATCCTTGTGTAATGAAAATTTCTCAGCAGGATGGTGATTTGTGCTGTGGCCCCAGGTTCTTGGGAGGAGGGGCAAAGGGGGAGGAAGAGATTTCTATATCAGCAAATACCTTGGAGGTGGATGCAGGATATTTAGGGAGCACGTGCAAGCCGCCATGTGAGCAACAGGGAAGCAAAGTCTTAATGAAAGCCTTTGACAGGAGGGTAGGGCTGGCTGCCCTGGTCGCTGGCGCTGAGCTCTGGTGCAGACGCCAGCCAGGCCCTGCTGACATAATCCTCTTAGGCAAAGAAAGAGTGGAAACCGTTTCCATTTGCTCCATGTTCTGTTGGGACAGTGTTTGCTGTGTCCGAGTCTTCTACATTTCTCCCTGTCTGTCTCTGAGGCACAGCTGCACATCTCAGGAAGGGAGAAGCACTACAAGTCATACCCCTCCTCAAATGGACCTGGATGGATTTGGGATGGAGAGCAATGAATAGGTCTGCCTCCCATAAATCACTTTGGGCGTGGACTGGCATTCCTTACAGACTGCATTGCTGCCTCTGTACATCTCTGCCTTATTCCTGCTGTCTTTCTTCTCCAATTCTAAACCACATTGTTTTTCTCTTGATGTGGTTGCCTCCTTAAAGATCTCATGTACAGTCACTCTGCTTTCCAAAAGCTGTCTTCTAAAATGTTGACTGTGGTTTTCTACCTCTTGAGACAAAACAGATGCTGAGATGAATATTCAGGACACTTCATTTCTGGTACCAAAATTCCAAGTCCAACCACCTGTTCTATATTGAAGGGAAGAAAGCTCTGATCTAGGTTTGAATTTTGCTAATCACAATCTGAAACGAATCTTCTTCACTTTTTTTTTTAAGAAGGAATTACAAAATCAGATTTGCCACCACATCTGGAGAGCCTGAGCAGAGCTTCTCTCTCACCACTCTGAAACAGGCCTGGAGTGATGTTTGGTGCCTCAAAACTCTCTTGAAGGAAAATGTAATATCCCAAACCCATGGGTAAGGGTTTGCCATCCTCAGTCTAAAAGGACAGGTCTCTGCATGTTCAGAGAAAGAATCAAACCTTTCCACCCTGTTCTTGTTTCCATTAATGATTTTTATTTTGATCTTTTAACTGTTTTTTCCCAGTCTTTGACATTTTATAGCACTAAATTAAGAGGTTTTACACACCTGACATCTGTGGTGCACTGTCCTCTTGTCATTCTGGGAGAAGCTGGTCTTTGTCACGTGGGTTTTGGTCTTTGTACTGGCCAGGTCAGGTACAGGAGCAGCATGTTTATTTCAATATTAAGCTGTCAGCAGTTTATACCAATATATTGTAAGGAAAAAGAGGTTCCTGAACATTATTAAGTCTTTAGTTTGGGATTAGAAGGTTTTAAGACAGATTTAATTAAACAGAGCAGGGACACCTTTATGAACCTGAAGTTGGGGTTAATTCACTCCCCTAGTGCTCTATTTCTTGATTACACAAAGATGAAACAAATTCCATGTCCTACCTGGGGAGCCCTGGATGGGAATAAGAAGTTTCATCTCCAGACAGTTCAGTGCCCTGTCAGTGAGGCCATGATTAATAACCATGTCAGGGGACTCTTAGTGCTGGAAAGAAATGAGCTGGAGCCACGTCTGACAGTGAGCCAGTGCCACCCTGGGAGCTTTCATGGAGATCGTGGTGCTGGCTCAATGGACCTGATAAAAGAGGCCCTTCAGGGCTGCCCCAAGATGGAAGAAGAGGAAAGTGGGACCCAAAAGTTGTCAGGAGGTCATGATTAATGGAACCAGAGACAGACAAATTTAAATAAGCACCTTTGTGCTTGGCATCTCTTGGACTGTGATGAGCTCCTTTTCAGTGAAGTGGTGCAACGGGTCAGATGTAATTGGAGCTCACCCCAACTGCCACCGCCACGGTAACCAAGCACAAACAAATCCTTTTCAGAGCTGTCTTGAGTTTCTGATGGATTTTCACCAGATGCTTCCCACTTTTGCTTATTTCTGGCCCCCATGTCTCAGTGTTAAAGTGGCATGAGATTTGCAGAGGAGGACACTGTGACCGTCTGTGTTACACCTACAGAGCTTTTCATCTTTAAACCTCTATTCATACAGACATGGACCTGACATGGGTGAGTTTCATGCTAGATGCATAATAAAAAAAATTAGGCATGGGTGTATTTTGTTAGGAGAAATGAATGAATGAGATATTTGGGGATATTGCAATGAATTTAGTTTTGTAGAATCAAGTCTTTGCAGAGCTTGAAACCCAAAAGGGACCACCTTGCCTCTGACACCATAGAGCTCTGTCAGTTCTCTTAGTTCTCTCTGCACTGGGGTTTTGTATGAGGTTAAAACGTCCTTTCCCAAAAGGCACCTGCCCTGATTTTGAAGTACTAGAGGACAGTGTCACTGTGTGAGGGACAGTGCCATTGTGTGGGAAACAGTTCCAGTGTTTAACTGCTGGTGTTATTTGAATCTTTCCATTGTGAGTAGTGGCTTCCAACTGTAGAATGAAAGATCCTGCGTGTACTTGGAACTGGAAACATGCTCACATATGGCTGTTGGTCTCGTGCTACTCTTCTCTTTTGCTGAACTGAACAGACAAAAAAGATGTTTCTCAAAAATCCAAATACGCCACAAGTGTTGGACAAGACCAGGGAAAAGCTGGTTCCCTGTTCTGTAGTTCCTCTATCTGAAATCTACAGCTATCAGCACTCTTTAATAAAAAAAATAGCTTCAAATCCTTAAATTTTTTGTGTGAACTGAAAACAGATGCACCTGCAAACCACGTTCCTGTGTCCTTTGCAGTTACTTTCTCATTTCTTATTCCAAGCATCTGTATCAATTTGATGGGAGGGCAATCACAACTGAACACTGAGTCAAGGATACAAATGAAGTCCAGATTTTTAAAATGTTATTTCAGAAGTCCTGTACAGTTAATGCACTAAAAGCCTAACAGTCTTTTTATTTTATTGTTTTTTTTTCAGTCAGGCCGCTCTATACTCACAGTACTTGGGGAAAATTTAGTCAGGAAACAGGATTGAGCTGTGTCAAGTATTCTGAATGCATCTTGGTACAGACTTGATTTTCTCATTGGTTCTTTTTTAATTGTTTTGTACTATTTCTGGAATACCAAACAACGATGTTGTAGCACAGTTGACATGCAGATCTGCATGCTGGCCCTGCAGACAGTTAAGGAAGGGCAATAATGCCACCTTATGTCCTGATTTGTCACTGCCGAGCCAAGTACTTGGTTCAAGTCAAGCACGTTCTGAGCAAGGAATGCTGTGTGCTGAGGCACCCCTGCTTTCTGGAGTTATTGCCACTAGGCCAGGTAGAATCAGATGAATCTGAAATGACAGATATTTTGGTAGAGAATTGGCTCCTATTTCACAGGAGTTTGGGAGCATGAAAGTGGGGGGGAAATAAAGACAATTTAGCCCCAAAGTGCTAACATCAAAACTTGTGAACATAGTTCTGCAAGCTTTCAAACCTATAAATATTTGCATGAAATGCTTCCTGAGTTTTTAATTTGCACTACTAATTTAAAAGAGTTTGATGATAAATGACACTAAAAGTGGAACTGCATTGGAAATAGACATTTACAGGTGGTAGGCTTCTATTTGCTTTTGACTGTTGCGTGTTTTCTACAAAAATTTGAATTTCTTAGGAAATACAATTATCTAAAACTTAGCAGCAATGTATTTTATAAAAATAGTTCCAGTAGTAGGAGCTAATTGAGCATCAATATGGCCAGATTCAAAATTAACTTTTAATAAAGGTCTCTGATTATTGGTTTGTAGTCTCAGTCATTTGGAGGGGGAAAAGTGTGATTTAAGAATTAAGGAATACAATGTTTTCACTGAGTTTCTAGTTGAGAATGATGTGGAGGGCAATCTGCTGGAAAACCATTACTCTTTTTCTCACATAAAGGGAAATAGTTCTGCCAAGTGGGTGTTGCTGAAGTCATTGGCAGTTACTGAAATAAGCAGAAATTGAATATAATGCTCTCAGAAAATAGGTGGGCAGATAAAGCTCCCTCAGGTATAAGGCAAGACTATTCTTCCCAATAAAGACTTTCTGCCCTTTGGTACAAATGTTTTCTCCATGTTATTAATTTTCTGCTGGGAAGTTGTTGTGCTGCTCCAAACACAGGCCCACTCAGGGAGTAAACAGGTTTAGAACATAATGCAGTAAGCCAGCAGAAGTACACAGAGCCTAATGCTTAAGGTGCCAGAAGGCCATAGCTACGGTTTTGCATGTATGGGGCTGGCAGGAAGTATGAATTTGATAAAATTCTGTAGAAATGTCCCTCACCAGAGGACAGGTGTGTGCTTGCTGCACGTGTTGACACACGTTTAGGAATTTGCCACAGTAGACCTTATTAAAAATAAGTTGGCGAACTCACAGCTTTAGTGGTCAAGTGAATGTTGTTGCATGGGTCAGCTGGATGCCTCAAAGGCTTCTCTGGAATTGAGAATTTATACAGAACCCTTAATTCAGCAGAACTTCAGAGCAACCAAAGCTGTACTTCCAGCATCAGGAGCCCGCTCTTCTTTCTCTCTTCCTGTTTCCTGGGGCCTGCATGCCTGATATCCCACAGCCCATATGGTCCCTTTCTGCAGAAATGGGCATGCAATGAGTATTTAATTTCTCTCAGCCAAAGAAAAAACCCCAGAAAAGCAACCACAGCCCAGGTTTTGATCTTCTGTTACTCCAGCATGGATTTGTTTTCCTTCGTACACGGATCGCATGGTAGGGGGTTGCTGTTGTCTGAGCAACTTCTTTGGGATGGAATCCTTTAGAAAGAGAGGCAAAGAATCCACTTACTCTCCTGCTTTTGTAATCTCATTTCAGGGTTTTGGCATCATTTCCCTGTGTATCTGTTGTGTAGATTAGAGAACATTTTACTCTGCCTTCGCTATCTTTATGCCCTTATGGGTTCCTTTGTAGATAACACCTCCTCCTTGGATCAAGTTCATTTCATTTGCTTTCCTCCTGAACCCTTATCTCCTTGGTTAAATAGAGTGCTGAAATAGTTGGCAGACTTTGAGCATCTTTAATTATCATTAGCAAATTGTTGAGAACACAGCAGACAATTGACAGTCTGGTCTTCAGAGTGCCATTAAAAGAGATTAGAAAAGACTGTTTGTGTGTGTTGTACAAATTTGTTTGTTTTCTAGCACTGAGAGTATAATGAAAATGTCCCAGCCAGACTTAGCTGTTGCCGTAGCACCAGTCAAAGCCTGGGACATGCGAGTGAGGCATCGTTGTTCTGGGTTACCCAGGACCTCTGGGTTACTGAACCTGGCCCTTCTGAGCAGAAGGCTTGCAGGGCAAAATGAAATCCCAGTGCAGACTGACTGCCCTGCCCCTCCTCAGCTTGCTGGGGAATGTCTGTCTACATGACACTTGCAAGTGGATTATGATGCTACTTCTATACAATGATTTCACTTAATTGTATAAATCGGTACTGTAAAGGGTGAATATCTCAAGTAGATAAATGTATTATGTTCAGAAAATATCAGTAAAAATGCTTTAGTTAAGAAAAAACAGAAAACAGAAAAAAAATACAGTCTCTAACATTCTCAAGGGAAGTTTGAGTCGGAGGTAATGAGTGCTCAGCCTGTTCTCTGATGTGCAGGAGGTTAGAACTGTTTAAGTGTTTATTTTGTCTAACATAAAAATGAATTCTCATTTTACATGTGCAAGAACTCCTCTAAACTTTTGTTGTCACTAATGCCTTATGCTTGAGGAGTTTCCCAGGATAAACCTCCCTAGCACCAGCGTGTGTAGAGAGAATGTGGTGAAAAAAGGGTCAGAAGGACCTGTGCTGCTGGCCATAGGTCTCCTGGCTCATTTTAATTTACTATAGAAAGCTTTCTTGGTTATGTTTGTCCAACAGGAGAGATGCTGGAAACAGCCTTCACACTTTGCAGAAATTCATCTGGCTTTTCCCTTTGCATTACCAATGTGTTTCTCACAATGAATTTGTCACTTCATTTTTGCAGTCACACATGAGTTTGAAATATTGAAGTGGAGCTTAACAAAATGTCTTCGATTTCTCACTTTCATCAAAATTCTGAGTGGTTGTATTTCAAATCGGTGATACTTTCTCTCAGGTTTCCTTGGAAATATGCAGACCTCTAGGAAACACTTACAAATGTGCCAACTTCAAGCTTCTCAAGAAATCTGGTGGGTTTGATATGAATTCTCACACTGTTTTGCTGACAGATTCACAGTTATCATGGTTGTGTGGATATCACTGTCCAAGCTCTGTACAGGTGGATATTTTAGTGTAAGGTGGAGTTAGGGGGTGTCTGGAGCGGGTTTCCAGCTGCTCTGGTGGAATATGCTCTAGGATCTCTGATGCTGAGTTTTGCTCAGCTGAGCTGCCCAGTGCATGTTACCACGGCTCATCCTATGAGACAGCTTGGATATGCAGGAGAGATGGTTCTGATTTCCCTGCCTGTGAAGTGTCAAACACTGTTTTTAACAGAGAAGAGCTGAGAATTTTGCAGGCTCTGCAAACCACCAAGTGATCATGTATATCTCTGCCTGATTTTTCAAATAACTCCTGGAAGACATTCCATGTTAGAGACTGGAGTCTCCTTGCTGAAAAATGTAGGGGCTGAAGTTGGAGTACTGTTCAAGGGAAGACTGGAAGAGTTCAGAAAGGAGAAATCCAGCCAAGGTTACCAACCACTGAAAATGCCCCTCTGACTTGAGAAGTTCCTGGGCTGAAAATAGTTGGAGAGTGGAGGAATTTAAGGGAGAAGTATCATACATCTGTGTGCTCTGTCTGGCTACTGAGACCATTGTTGAGGCTGCCTACTTAGGGAGGTGTTCACTCTGATCCAATGCAGCAAACACTGTTTCTGTATAAAACTTCTTTCTATTAACATAATGTTCTCCTAGCCTTAGATTTCAGTCTTAGTGAGTACTGAATTATCAGATAATTTGGGTATGAATTATTTCCATCCAGAGCTGATAGATGGAACCCTTTGAAGCTGCAGACCACTGGGCATAGAAGGGAATCTAGATTTCTTGCAAAGATTTTACTTCCTTAAAAAGTACTGTACTGCTGCAGAAAATAAAGTTTATACTTAGTGTCCCATGAATTTTGCCCCCTTTCCTGTGTAGCTGGTATGCTTTGGGCTCCAAGGGAGTGAATCCTACAGAAGAAGTAGACAAAGTTGCTGTCTGCAGCTCTGTGTGGTAGAAGGGCAGCAAGTAACAAATGCTGAGCATCCCTTTTATCCACTTTGCCAGCCTAATATTAGTTATTCCACCGTTAAACCAGATTTGAGTAGGATGTGTGAGTAGCTATTGCAGTGACAGAGATGAGGGCATGTTTCCCCTTGGCTGACTTGCTGTGCAGGCAGGGACACCAGCTGAAGACCTGAGCAGCTGCTGGTCTGTGTGTGCTTGCTGTCCCCTGGGAAACGACCCTGAGGGATGGTAGAGTGGCTTGATGAGACAATAACAACACAGATTAAAATATTCTAAGTTTTCAGTCATGTCATGGTTGGCTTAGGCAGAGAAACTGAAACTGTCAAAGTAAGCTTCAGAGATGGGAAGAAGGTTCAACCCAAATAGGTTGAGAAGTGAGTTTTTGTCCCTTCCTGCAGGTCTTTAGCCCCATTGCTGCAGCCTGTTTTTGCCCACACCCTGGTGGAGCAGTGTCTGTTTTCACATGGCACTGCATGTGATGCAGTTCTTTGGTTCTTCCTCCTTTTGACTCCCTAATCAAATTTTTCCACTTTCATTTGCGAGGAAACAAAAGGTTTGGTGGGGAGAGAGAAGCAATTTCCTTTTAATTGCTTGTTTGTCCTTGTCTGTTCTGCCATCTTTTCAGATTTCTCGGAGCAGGGTTGGGAGTGTTTTGTCTCTCTTATTTTCTCTGGTACCAATGGAGAAGAATGACATTTTCTGCTTGGATAGAAACCAATCACTTCCCCAGACCCCCTTTAAAAACCTTAATTTGCTCAACTAGTCAGTATTCCATCTTCGTTAAAAAGTCCCAGACTGGAATTTGGATTTAATCCTTTGACTCACATTTTTCCTTCTCTCCTTTGCCTTCCACATTCCCACTACTTTCCAAAGTACTTTCCTCACCTCATTTTTTGATTGCTGTGCACTCAAGTTACCCTTAGCTCAGGAGGGAAAAGGACAGAAAAATTCTCCCAAAACAAAAGCAAATAAAAAAGCCTCTCACCAAAGTAAATAAATAAGTAGACAGAAAACAGGCTGCTAGTTCATTTTCTTCTGCCTTTCCCTTAAGGCATGAGGTAATGCCAAACTATTCAGTGTGTGATGCAACTGCCTGATGGACATTCAGTGAATCCCAGCAGTGGCAAAAACAGTTTACCCAAGTGCAAGTTGGCAGTGAGACCAAGTTCTCCAACAAGAGACTATTTAAAGCCACAATGTGATGCATTTTTAACATTTTTATCCAGCACAGGATTTAATTGCTCACTGACAAACCACCTAGACATTTGTGCCTGGGTGTTTGTGCCTGGAATTGTTGGCTGTCTGTGGATTGTTTCAGAGCTGTTCAGGCATCAGCTGCAAGACTGCTGCAGGAATGAGAATTTGTTCCCTTAGCACTTGCTGCCTGAGATGGATCAGGAGGGATCTTATGCTCTGGTCATGTCTGGCCTCTTCAATTTTTCTGCATTTACCCTTCTGCCAGCTTGCACACAAAGGCTGGGGGTGGATGGCATAGGAAGGTGTCCTTGGCTGTATTAGCTGCACCTAGAAATGAGAACCTGTAGCATGCAGAGGTTAAGTGTGTTGCTGAAGGATGTGGAGGTATCTGTGGTGTGAAATGAGGAATAGCCACAGCTCCTGACTCGGAGCCACCAGGATGCCTTGGCCGTGCAGATGAGCTTTGCATCAGGGGCTCAGCTGGCCTGGCAGAGCTCTACAGCTCTGCCTCAGGCTGTCCCCCTATGGACTATGCTGCTAACACAGCCACTGTAGGCATCTGACCACAGCTCCTCTATATACATACACCTTGGTATTCCAAGCCTTGAAGCAGTGTCACTTTATACCAGAAATGTGTTACACACACTCCCCATCAATGGCAAACTGGGATCCTCAATCGTTTGTGCATTCTGTCTTTAATGCTCACCTGGTTCTTGAGGTTGATTTAACCTTACCAATTAAAACCCACTAGTGCCTAAAAAATGTGTTGCATCAAAGTCAACTCATTGTCGCATGGGACTGACAGGATTCACAAACTCTGCTGAGTTGTGGCCTCGTCTGCTGAATGTTTTGACATCTTTGGACAGAAGTAGCTTTGTGTAAGTCAGTGAAGGGTGCTGGAGTTGCACACACAGCCCAGCAGCTTTATTTCATTGGAGCTATCCAGGCAGGTGAACCCTAGCAGTATCTTTTCAGAGATGTCAGCAGTGAGCTGGTATTTTCTGAAGTGAAAGCTCCAGAGTAACCCATTTGTTTACCCATGTGGGCTCTAGGAATTGCTGTGCTCCCTGAGGTCTCAGTTTCCCCTCTTGCTGAGAGGCAGCAGCAATGGTTGTCCTCCTTTGTGAAGCACTGGAAGGCAGCTGATCCTGGACTCCCTGCAGGCAGGCACTGCCAGCTCCTAGGAGGTTGCTGTAGGTACTGATCATCTGAGTATATGGGAGACAGGAGGAGAGAACAAGTAATTCCAGAAATTCCCACTCCCAGTAGCCTCTCTCTCATCACAGCACAACTTTGGGTATGCTTTGCTTAAGTATTAATTGGTGCAGAAGCGCTTACATGATTGGTTTGGTTGGATTGTTGAATCTCTTGGACCTCCTATGCTTTCTTCTTCTTCTTCTTTTTCCTTTTTTTTTTTTTTTTTTAATCAAGGCAATGTGTTACATGTGGTGACTCTGTTGACATTGCACAATATAGAACCACCAGCTCCTGAGCTGGATCCTTTTGCTGCCTTTGCATAGGAAGTAACTGCAGAAACACTTTGCTGGGACTTTGCACTTGGTGCCATCTCATTGCATGGCAGGAGTCCAGGCCAGCACCCAGGAGTGAGTCAATGTATGAGATTAGTTTAATCCTCTCTCAGAATCCTGTGATGGGGAGGGGAAGGACAATGACCCAGTGCCAGCATTTATTTGTCCACAGGTTCAGCTTGAATAGGGAGGAGAAGGTGGTGGTGGTGAGGAAAGGAGAGGAAAAAAAACCTTCCTGGAGTTCATTTGGTCTGGAGAGGTGCCAAGCCTGGGGGGGTGACTCACGAATGGGGAGTGAAGCAAAGGAGGGAAAGGAGAGTGGAATGATGATTAGAAATCACAAATGAAAGAATCTTGGAGAGAGGGGTGAAGAAAAAAAAACAACAAAAAACTTCTCTGCTTCTCTGAATATGTGTAGGGAGGAAAGAAAAATTCCTTGCCTTTTCTAAGAGTCTTATTCATTAGTAAATGCACTTGCCCTGCTGCCAAGGGAAGAGGAGCACTCTGAACAACCTCCTTGGGAGGCACCTACTGGCTCAGCCTTGGTGAGAGAAAAATACTGTGTCTGCCGAAGTTTCTCTTGTGTTCATGTTTCTTACAGGGCTCTTTGGTCTCTTATCTCCTTCTCCAACTCATATCACCCCGCGTACATCTCTAGATACCCCAGAGACCACTAAGGACAGCCTGCAATCTGCTTTGCAGCGTGGAATCACTGGGGATTCTCTCTACTGCCTCACCTCTGTGGATCGCTGCCAGTGCGGAGCTATTCCACACAGACCAGACCCCTTCTGTGAAGTCAGTTAAACATACCATCCAAATGGAGGTGGGACTTCACATCCTGGATGTCTGGGTCACTTGAATAACCCACCAGCCTGTGGCGTGTACCTGGACACACTCAGCTGAGTTGCCCAGTGGGACCAGGGACAGGCTGGGCTGGGTGCCCCTGGCTCTGCCTCATAGCAGATCATCTGAGCCCTTCCCTCTTCTGCAGAACCCCTGAATGCGAGCAAGCGCCAAGGAAAGAGGCAGAGGTGCCCCTGGGAGGAAGCAGTAGGGTATGGGTAGCATCTGCAGCAGATTTTGGAGGCAGTTTAAGTGGCTGCTTTCCAAGGGGGCTGTTTGTGGCTCTGCCTCTGCCACAGTAGCCTGTTTAAGGGCCAGGAGACATCTGCTCCAGTCTTGACTTTTTATGGAGCTATTTGATGTGCATTTCACTCATATTTCTGTTTTGCAGGACAGCTCAGGAATGTTCTGCACACAAGCCCCCATGTACACCATGTGTAGTCTTCTGGACTTGATGCACTTTATTTTTCCTCTTTTCCATATCCTTCCAGCCGTTACTAGTCCTTTTAAAATAAAAGAGCATTATGTATATCCTGCTCCCTCCTTTATGCATAAAGCAGCTTTTAGATTGAACTGCCTTCCCTGCTGTTGGGAACACGGGCGGGCTGTGCCGTGTCCGTCTGTCCGTGCGCACACAGCCCCGTCTGCGCGGGCGGGCTGTGCCGTGTCCGTCTGTCCGTGCGCACACAGCCCCGTCTGCGCGGGCGGGCTGGGCCGTGTCCGTCTGTCCGTGCGCACACAGCCCCGTCTGCGCGGGCGGGCTGTGCCGTGTCCGTCTGTCCGTGCGCACACAGCCCCGTCTGCGCGGGCGGGCTGTGCCGTGTCCGTCTGTCCGTGCGCACACAGCCCCGTCTGCGCGGGCGGGCTGGGCCGTGTCCGTCTGTCCGTGCGCACACAGCCCCGTCTGCGCGGGCGGGCTGGGCCGTGTCCGTCTGTCCGTGCGCACACAGCCCCGTCTGCGCGGGCGGGCTGGGCCGTGTCCGTCTGTCCGTGCGCACACAGCCCCATCTCGCGGCGCGGCTGCGCGGGACACGCGGAGCGGAGCGCGGCCGGGCATTCCCGGGAGCCAGGGGCTTTCGGGGGCAGCGTTTTGTCTTACGTGGCCTCAGGAGGGAATGACCCAGCCTGGCAGTCCTGGGAAAAGCGCTCCCTCCTCCAGCGAGCAGCTCCGGGAGGAGCGCGTCTTTTTCACAGTGTCTGAACCCTCCCCTGGCTTTATCCTGTTTGCCCCAGTAAGACACTCACCATTTTCTTTGAAAACATTTTGTGAGTAAAGATAGAAATTAATAGAAAATATATTAACTAAAAAAACTACTGGAGAAAGGTAAAATACATCCTAGGCCCTGGTCTGGAACCCCAGGGGAGTGCAGATCTCTATGTGTTATGTCTGTGTGATTATTTTATTTTCTTTAAACCAGAAGTGACATTTGGACTGGAATTTAAATCCGGATCTGAATTTCCTTACAGATCAGGTTTCTTTTGTTCTGGGACCCCATTTTAATTTGTTGACAGCTAGAGAGGCAGAAACACACATTTCCTGGAAGCAGCCTGTGTGATGCTGGATCATTGAGTATCTACAGAAATGACTGAAATGCCACATGTGAGTGCTGAGCAGGTGCAGCTACAGTCGTGGAAAGCATACTTTTTTATGAGTGCTACGGAGAGTAATTGTTTAATCTAGTAGGGCAGAATAAGTGCAGCTGAAAACTGGAAGTGTAATTGATGTCGTCCCTGTTCCTGTGGTTCTCACCTCAGTGTGCAATCAGTCAAACACACTGCAAGCATTAATTTTTGCCTGTTCTTTTAAATTACTTTTGACAACTTTCTAACTCATCGCCTGGGCTCTCTGGGTGTCTCAGAGCTGTGGGATAAGGTTTAGTGGGGGAGCTGTCTGATGGAAGAGAGAAGGCTCTCTGTTTTTCCCAGCCCCTGCCAATTGCTCTTGCTGTGTTCCTTCTGGTGCCCACTCTTCACTGGCAGCAGAGTCCCGTGTATTTCCAACTAAGGGGAATGAGGACTGCAGGAGCCACACAATCCCTAAGAGGTTGTAGAGGCTTTGCTGCTAGCAGACAAGTTCAGGTGCTCTTGCCCATCAGAAGTCCCTGGATCACCATTCCTGGCTGATGGGACCATGTGCAGTAACACTTAACTGCTGCACATCCGAGTGTGACAACACAGGGCTCAGCTATCCTGGGTTTTCAATTACTTCACAGGAAGCTATCAGGAAAGAAATATTCCTGGAGCAGCCCATCAGGTCTAGAGTTTAATTCCTCTGTATATTTTTCTAAAGTGATCTCAGAGTATAACTCTGAAAAGCGGAAATCCAGGGGGTGAGATTTGCTGTGCAGTATAGAATATGTGAAAGGGGTGAAGAGAGAATTCCATTTGCCTTACACTGCTCCTCTGCGTGCTGAGAGCTGCCTGGGGTAAACACGGGTTTGAATTGTGCAACATCTCATTGGTACTCAAACCTGCATATTCAGGGATCCTTTTGCTTTATATTTACATAACTGCAAGACTGAGTGATGTTAAAATATGAATCAGATTTTATCAGAGTTTTAAAACCCTTCACAAACTGTATGCTTGGCTTGTCCTCATTTAGCATCTATCTAATTGCTAAAGTAATATTCCAGTCAGTGAGGAATTGCAGGAAGTGCAAAGCTGCAGGTTTGTTTTGGGAACCATTTGCAGAAGCAGCATTTATAGTCAGCGTAAAATTCTGCACAAAACCCAAACTGTAATTTAGTTCAAACACTGTTATTTTATCTATAAGTAGATGTACAATCAATTATAATTAGCCAGCTCACCCGAGGGAAACTGAGGCAGGAGCATGGATCCATTGTGTGTTAAGGCCAAGCAACAGACCTGTGGGAAGGACACTGTGGTTTTACTACTGCAAGCAACATTTTGCATTATTTAACTTAACTTTAACTAACTGGGGACTGGCTAAATATCCACCCCTGTTTTCCTGCTGCCCTGTAGACTGTCTGCTCCAGAGTGGGATGGTAGATACAGCTGTGATTAACTTGGCCTTTTCTCTGCATGGCAGTAGTTACTGTAATGTGTGCCACCTCTCTCAGATTCAGTGGCACAAAGCATAATGCTTTCTTGGCATGCTAGGCACCTGCAGATCTCTTAATCTGTCACGACAATAAAGACTTTGCCTGCATGCAGCTCCAGTGAATGATGGGGTTTGAGTGCTGGGACTGGCTGCAGATGCTTTGTTGCATGTTTAGTGATGAATGTGAAACACTACAGTGTTGCAATCAGTGTCTTCTATTGCTGTAATTATAGACAGGTCATTGCAGGGACTTGTTCTAAACCTGATTGAGTATTGTAAAGGAAGGTGCAGCTCATTTATTGAGGAAGTTCTTTGACTGAAGTTCTTTTGAGTGCATAAAACACAGAGAATTCTGGTTTTAGGGTTTTGGTATTATTTTAGTTGTTGTTTTTTGTTCAATTGGGTTTTTTGAAACAGAGCCTTTCCTATGTGATGCTTGTTCAATGTTTATTTATCAAGCTGCTTGTGGTGTGATTTCTCTTACAGCTGGCATTAGACTTGTTCAGATTCCTGCCCTAACCAGCTCTAGAGGATGCTGCTGCTGTGGGGATGGTAACAGTGCATTTTTGTGTGTATGTGTGTGTGTGTGTGCTTTACTAGGCTCTGTCCCATCTGCTGCAGCCTCTCACACATACAGCAAAAGATTGTGTCACTCTGGTGGGACAGTGAGCTGTCTGTTGTCGATCACAGGGGACACCCACCTGTGGGGTTATGGGGTTATGAAGGTTTCCTCGTGTGTCAGAAGCTCTCGAGGGTGAATCCCAGCCCAGGCGAACAATAGCGGAGTTTTGCCATTGAGGTCAGCAGAGCACTGCTCCCACCCAGGGCCCCTAACGAGATGGGATGGACACAAACCAGGACTCTCCAAGGAGCTCTTCTGTGTCCCATTGCTCACCTCCCACGCCTGCCCCTCTCCCTGCACAGCCCGTGGCACAGCCTCAGATATTCTGCAGCCTGTGGAAACTGGAGCATCCTGGCTGGAAAGTGGAGATAATGGCAACGCCTTGGCTCAGTGACATCCCTTCCCGTGCTGGCTCTGCCCTTGCTGAGGCTCCTGTATCCTGCAGAGCCCTCTGTACCACGCTCTGTGGTTTTCCTGCTGCTCCTTTTGGGAAGCCCAGCTGCCAGCTCAGGTTGGGGCAGTCTTTATATTCCTTCCTCTCTCGCTACAACAAATGCTTAAATAACCAGCCCAGCTCTGCATCTTCCTAGCTGAAAACCACAAGCCTTTATTTGAAAAGTAGGTCATTGAGGAGTGGTTATAAGGGCTCAGATTGATTCTGAGAGGTCATTAGGCCCTTCCTCAAGCTCATTAAAACCTGCTGCACAAAGGGAGTTGCAGCTCTTAGAGGAATCATCTCAGAACTGTCACAGAAATGCAGCTTTATGTGAACTGTCATGTGTTATTTAGGCTCCTGGGTGATGGAGGAAGAAAAGATCTGGAAATGGGAAGGGGTGTTCAGCTAAGGCAAACCATATCCTGGGCTTTTGGCTGTTAAGGGTGTTAAGTATAGGTCATTTGAAGGCTGTTAGCCTGGGGTGAACCTGTAAGCTACTGAAGAATAGCAGCATCTTGGTAATTTAAGAGAGTTTCAGTATCAATACATGCGAAGTGATCAGAAATAGGCTGATGTAATTCCAGGAGCCTTCCACTGTGTGGCTGGACTGGCTTCAGGACAGCAGCATTCTTAAATCTGGAAAACACCTAGAATTAATTAATTAATTAATTGTGGGAAGACTTCCAGCCTGTGTTGAATCTGCACACATAAGCACACACATGTATTTTAGCAAATTTATTTTTCTGTTCTGTTTTCACATTTATGTAATTGATTTCAAATTTATTAGGGGTTGAAAAGCTGTCACTGGACAAAAAAAAATTTCTTTGGTGCAGACAAATGACTGTCAGTTTGATTTAAAGTCTGTTGTGAGTGTTTGCTCCCTACAGCTCTTATTCAGGCAGGCGAACATAGAATTATGTGGTAGATATACTAAATGTTTATTAGTTTTTCAGGGCTAACCACAAAGTGGAAATTAAAACCAGAAGTGGAATAAACTCTCGTTCTTGAGGCTTTCCCCTGACTAGTGGAAGGAAATGTTTCTGGGCTGGTTGGTGATTCACTGTCCCAGCCTGTGAGCCGTGGTTGGAATTATCTGTTGGACTGATCAGATCTGGCACTTCCTGCTTTCCTTACCACAGGGTGCCAACACAGAGGCATTATTTGCCTTTGTGCTCTGAGCTCTGCTTGCAGCTCCTTCCCATTTAAAGCTCCTGCAACGTTTAAATTAAAAAGGACTTTCAATTAATATGTTAGAAAAATTGCTTTAGTCTGTTTTCTTACTGAACTGCCATGTCTAAGGCAAAAGCTATTAGTAAAAGATATTTTAAAAACAACCAAACAACCAAAAACCAAGGCAGAGCTTTGACATACTTAAAGCAATCACAACCAACAGTTTCTTTGGCATCAACTCAGGAAATTGTTGGGACATGTTAGTGACTTACAGTGAAAAAATCCAGGTCCGAGAGAGAGGGTGATGAGATAAAATGTATGCTTATGATGGAAACAGACCTTGTTTACAGCATGTGGCATTTGTGTTCTCCTTGGATCACTGCTTTAGGATCAGAAGCTCTCCAATGGGAAACACAACTGCAGTTTTTCAATGAACACCTGACAACACTTACTTTCGATGACTCTTTTTCTGGCTCTACTGCATGCTGAGTGTTTTCTTTTGGGAATCTTACTTGGTCTCTCAGTGGTCCATTTCCCATAAAGCAGGGATCTCTGTCCTCTTTTATGAGCCTCTGGAAGGGTCTGGTGAGGTTGGAGTGGATTCACCAGTGTGAAACAGCAACATGTTATGTGCAAATCGCTGCCTTGTGTGAGCTGCAATTCCCAGCAAAGGTTTCTTATGGAAAGGCAACAAAGCTCAAGTGTGAGTTGGCCAAGAGGGGTCTGGGATCTGCAGCTCTGAAAGTATCTGGATCAGGTTGACCTCCTAGGATTCCTCCTGGCCCTTCTTTAATTTTGGATGCTGTGAAACTGAGACAAATAGTGATGAGCACAATGATGCCATGCCCTTGGATTTTTCTGCTGTTTCCATGGAACAGTTCACAAATGGATTGTCTTGAAAAACTGGGCTTTTTTGTTGTAAACTGAACTCAGCACAGGTTATTTATCATCATCAGTTTTTTATGTCTATTTGAGGCTTCTTTTAGTCTCTAGGTAAATCCACAGATTGAAGAGCTCTGTACTGCTGCAAACTTCTTCATAACCTGATACTATTAATATCTTCAAGGTAATGCCTACCTTTAATCAGAGTAATGTCTGAAATCAAGGAAATGCAAACAGAAATTTTAGCCACTAGGGAAGAAAATGTTGATGAAAAGTTCATGGCTTTCATTCAAGTTTTGGATAAAGATTCAACTTCATCCATTTTTTAGTTGAATGTGTCCCCACCCTGACTGTGACAAGGAAATCAGACAAGCTCAGTGCAGAATTTCAGGTAGACTAAATTAAGCATTGCTGTAGTATCTGATTGATCCATAAAAGAATTCCTTTGGCTCATCACTGGCTGGACACAATATGAGAAAGTTGTAACTCAGCAAGACCCGAGAGGGCCTTCCACTAACCATTGTCACGTTGGTTCTGACCATGGACATTCTTGTTCTTACTGTAATTTATTATGATCACATATTTTATCTCCAAGAATTAGTTTATAATTTCTGCTCTGCAGCTGTTGTGAGGAGCTTGATGGAGTGTGTAATAATTTCATATTTTCTGCATCAGAGTCCCTATCTCAAGACATTCAATTACCCTTCTGGCTTGGCATTACATTCTGAAGCCATGTCTGTCTTGATGCAAACTCTGGTAACGTGGATGAGGTCTCTGCCACACAATCCATGGAAGTAAATAAATATGCCTTTAAAAAAAAATAAAATTAAAGTTTGTTTAAGAGCAAGTTCTGAAATACCATCAGTATTGCCCTGTGTTTAGTTGTGTAAGTGTCAGGGCTGTTCTTGTTCCTTTCAGCTTTGGTACAATCAGTCCCTGTATGTTATCCAGCAAATTTTAGGGGATTATAGGAAGTTTCACTATCAATAGACAGATCTGGCTTTCTGACATTCACATCTGCATGAAGTAGGATCTGTTCTGCAATTCAGGAGCATCATTACAATATTTATTTCACTATTTCACAAATATATGTCTGTTCATTTTCAGTAATTCTGCAGGGACATGCACTGTTTTCATTGTGTTTTTCAAGTTGCTGTGGTTACAAGGAGATACTCCACTTATTATTTTCCATGTGCCAGATCTGTGCCCTGGCTATTGGCCCAATTCTATGAGGTATTTAATACCTCCTGAAAGTGTCAGAGTGCTGTCAACTCATACATAAACCAAAAGTTACTGAGGGCATTGAGTCAGCCCCGCTGTCTGTGTGTCTGCTGCCAAACATGGAAGATTTCCAGTTTGATGCTCCTCTTTGGCTGCAAGTGATGCAAGTGTCAGCCTGAGCAGGAACAACATGTGGGAGAAATCAGGTGGATTGACCTCTAGCAGGGAAATCAGCTTCCACCTTTAATATCTAGCAGTTCTTTGTTTCTCTGGTCCCATAATCCGTACCTGTATTTCTTTGGCAGAATACCTGAAAAGGTGAATTGTGCAGGAGCTCTGCAGTTAGAGGACACTGGAAATCCAGAGGTAAGCTTCTCTGAGTTTGTCCTTTGGTCCTAATATCATCTGCAGTAAGTTCCCTGGGCACTCAGTCTACATTGGACAGGGTGCTTGGCCAAGTCACCCCATCTCCTTTTGCAGTTCAGCTGAAGTTGTTTATCCCTTTCTGCAGAGCTGCTGTTCATGTGCTTCCCCTGTCAGGGGTCCTTTCTCAGCAGTGTGGGGTTTACTGACAGCAGCTGTGGCTGGCAGAGCTTCTTGGGGGTTAAATTCTGCCATACCCAGGCACACAGAGAACTGTATCAACAGAGGTATTTTGCATAGAAACTCACTCCAATTCCACTTCACCCTGCCAGGCACTCACTGCTCACTGCTGAGGGTAACAGCTGGCTGCAAGACCCCCCAGCTTTGCCTGGAGTCAAAGTGAGATCAAGTCTTTAACCAGAGCAAGTTCTGCTGCTGCCTGCAGGATGCTGTTCTGTCAGTGATGCTGCTCCTTCCCAGCAAAGGCTGAGACTCAAACCACTCTGCACCCTACCTGCATTTGCTGGGCTGGGCCAGAGCAACCTGCAGAGCAAAACTGGGGGCTGCTGGGACTGGCAGCTGCTGGGCATCCTACCCCCACTCTTTTTACTTTCTGCAAAGCCTGTGAAAACTTTTAGGTTCAGATTTCTGCAAAATTCAACATGGATGCCTATCCTTTTTTTTCTGTGCAGTGGGGCTGGATTTCACTGGGAGCTCTTACACACTAAGTTCTTGTAACCCCTAAGGAATTTGCATGAATAATGAGGTGTAGCAAACCATTTAGACTGCCACCAGACACTTAGTGGCCTCACATAACTTCGGGTGTGATGAAAGCATCTGACTTCTGACTAACATAATTCACAGTTCTCTTAGTGCTAACACAGAGCTCCATCTCAGGGTGTCACCCTTAGATATGTGTATAGGAAATGAGCATTGTAAACCCAAATGCCACCAGAAATGGCAGAATGGTTTTCTTCCCGTTCATCACTTACCTGTGCACAAAAGCTTCATGCTGCAAGGTGGAATAATGATTCTCAGTAGTGTAAAACTCTACTGTATTTCCCTTTCAAGAGATTGCATAAGTGCTTTGATAACATGGCAAATCCTATAACAGGGAAGTCTTGTCTTGCGCAGAAATTGCCACACTGAGGTCCCATCTAGTCCTATACACCACAGCCTGCAATAGATTTATTTCTGAAGTCCAGGAAACCCTGCAGTGGACAGCCATAGAATTAGTAATGTACAGCTGAAAATGTATTTTTGGTGAGATGTTAATTTCTGAAAGTACCCTTTCCAAGCTTTGTTATTACAAATCTGCTATTAATCTTCATTAGTACAGATTCAGTGCTTTTGGGAGCTGTTTAAATGAATGATACTTTTGAAGCTCTTATGGTGGAGCAATTAGAGAAGTACTGTTTTTCTGATAAAAGGATACACCTGAATGCTATTTATTTATTATCAGGGGAGGGAGGGGAAGCTGGGCTTGGTATTTGAGATTCTGGGAAACTGAGAAGCTTTCTGTTCTGTTGTGCTTTGGGCTTCTTTTGTAACTATTGGGAAATCACTTGAATTTGGATAAATACTCACATTGCTGTGACTTGACAAATTATTGCAGATCACTGAGTCATGATCACTGTCTTGATGCAGGTGCTCAGCTCTCCCTTTGTGTAAGGTCTTGTTGCCTTAGGGAGGCTTCCCTTATTGCATGCTAAGCTGGGTCTGACAGATCTGCACTGGCAGAGAGGTGAGAGCCCTCACAGGGCAGGCTCCTCCACACTGGGTGCTGCATGGTGGCTTACTGGTGCCGCTGGCCACTCTGTAAAAAGTGACATAAATTCACATTTGCCTCAGCCTGTGGCTGGATCCACATGCAGGAGGGCCAGCCTGAGCATAAGGCAAGGGTGTGCCCTGCATGGCTGGTGTTTCTCTGTGTGAATCAGTTAACTTTGTGAGTTGTGCCTGTGTGGGTGATCACAGAGCTTGGCCTTGGTGTGAATCCACCTCTGCACTGGGAAAGGTCACATATCTCCAGCAAAGAGGTTAATTGTGAGGAAAAGTGCAGAAAGTATCAAGCTCAGAAAATGCTAATTGTACTTTAATATTGCTGTGAAAAATTCATCCCTTACCCATTGTTGGCTCACAGGCTAAGAAGCAGGCCAGAATAGTTTCTAGAGGAATTTGAATCAAAAGTAGAGTTCTGATGTGGTTGGTTTGTTGGTTTCCCCCCTGCCCCTCAGATTTTACAAAACTAAAACCCTGCTTTTCCACAGACAGTAACCAGCACCAAGCACTGGCACACAGTGATCATCTTATTCAGAAATTAAGGTGAGTGCTTTAAAAAGAAAGTGTCAGTTGCTATGGAAGGGTAGAACCGGGATTTAAGAAAGAAGTGGCTGTATTTTCTTCTAGTCCAGAGTGTTTTATTGTCAGGCTCACTTGGAGGAAGCATTGGGTAGGGACATGGGAGTCCTGAACTTTAAGACTGGTGGCTGTTCCAGATTAGATAGATGACCTCAGAGGAGTCACATCCCATACCTTTGTCTCCATTTCTGGTAGGTAATTACATCCCACTGCTGTAAAGAGCAGTGAGACCTTCCAGCAAGAGGTGTTGTTATTATCTTTATAGCAAATATACCATGTACTGTGTTAGCATCACAGGTGCTGCAGCTCCAAAGGCCTGGAGCCGTTCATGGACAGGACACAAAAATTATCCTCAGGCCATCATCACTTGCCTTCCAGTCCAACCTGATTTCCTGGGTATTTGTATGGGAAAGAATGGGCTGGGCTTAAATGATGCACAAGTTTGCTGAGATCATGTCTGGGGAAGGCATATGTTGAATAAAGATCACCAGTGTCACGTTTGGTTTCCGTAGTGATACTACAAACAGCAAAAGCAAGCCAAAGAAGATTGCATGAGAGCTTTAAAACTGCTTCTCTCCAGTCCTGAGGATGTGAATCTGTCCAGTTTGGCATGCAGGTGTAGCTCCAGGAAAGCATTAAACATGACCATGGCAGGAGAGCAGCACAGACGCTCCAGCTGCTGCTGAGTCCCCTGAGCCCTCTTGCTCTGGGTGTACTCCTGTCTCCTCGAGATTCAGAGATGCACAGAGGAGTTTGTTGTGACTCTTGTTCTCTACAATCCCACCCTGTAAGAGAAATGGAAAAATAGCACTCTGAGAGTCCATGGGCTGGTAGGATAGATAAAGTGAAATTAGAAATATGCAGGAATGAAAGCATGGATAGATGGCATTGGTCTAAGTCTTCAAGTGATTACAATACCATGATATCAGCAATTGCTATTTCAGTACAATTTCTATAGATTTTAAAATTTTTGTTGTTTAAACCATGCTCAAAGTTGCAGCTCTTTACTGGAGAAAGTAAGACAATTTTCATGAACGTGAGCTTTGATTGGTTTGCATTCTAAGCAAACCAATAAGGAGACTTTATCAAGAGACATTATTTCTAGTGCAGCCCCTTACAGATGGGGGAATGACATGGAATTGACAGAAATGGGAAAATAGTGATTTCAGATAATGCCCAGGCTGGTAAGTTTTCAGTTGCATTTCGGTCCATTTCAAGGTGATTAGAGAACAAGAGAGACCTTAGGGAATTTGGGAAAAAACAGATCACTCCCATAAAAAATCCTTATTAAAACACCCCCAGTGTCAGAGGATGCTGCCAGGAGTTGGATGGGCTAGTGTGAACCATGCTGAGTGCCAAGTTAGAGACCTGAGCTGGCTCTGAACAAGCTGCTGCACCTGTGTCACACAGCACAGCGTCACACAGAGCATGGGGCTCTGCCACATTAGCCTGGCCTGGCAGCAAATGGCTTCTCCATGTCTTTCAGCAGTACTGATTCCCTGATGTGTTATTCCACATTCATCTGCTGTGGGACTGTGTCAGCCCCACGTGGAAGCTCCCTCAGCACGAGCATTGTCCTCTCTGATGTGGAGGAGTGGTGGAAGGGAGAGTTTGGCCAGCAGAGATGAGTGAGGGCAGTGACAGGAGCTGGGCTTGTTTGGGTGTGAATCATCAGCACGTGGTGAGCTGAGCTGTGTGGAGCTAAGTGGTAAAACTGTGAGGTGTTCAAGAACAAATTCTGTGCCCAGGGCCCAGAACTGGGCAAGGCCCATGATCAGACTGGGGAATGGTCAGTTGGATGGGAGTGAGCCTGATTGCACCCCAATTCATAACAGCACAGAGGGGGAACAACACTGGGCAGCCCCCCCTGTGACCCAGGCTGATCTGTCACTCACATCACACCATCTTTGTGCTCTCGTGCTCTTTGTAGCTCCTCCTGATCTTGTCTTGGTGGATGTATTAATCATCTCTTCGTTGTGAGACTAATGAACCTATTACCAGAAATTCTGATGATGACTTGGGAAAATCAATTAAATAAAGAAAGACTGTTAGCACACTACCTTGGAAGGTCACTGCTAACAGAAGGAATTATTTTCCTCTTGTCAATGGTATGGCTGGAAGCTGTTAATGTCATGCAGCACTGTGCTGCCTGAAATGAGTGATGTGGAACTTGCCAAGTTTTATTCTAAGGGCTGGTGTCTGTATCAGAAACCTTGCCACTCCAGTGAACTTATGGGAAGGAGTGGAAAAGGAGGGAGAATAATTTTTATACAATATTTGCGTGATTGGTGTTTTAGCAAATTCTGTGGGGTTTTTTTATGAACTGAAACACCAGCAGTACAGCCTTGGGTGTTCTAACATTGGCTGTTCTCTGTCAACGTGAGTACAATGCAGGTATATTAGGCAGGTGACCTGTGGAGATAGGGATGTTTTCATGCTGCTGTACAAGGGACTGCTGAAATATCTGGAAATGGCACTGCAGTGCACAGTCGTAAGGCTCTGCAAATTATTTGAATGCAGGCTGGCAGTCTTTGGGCAGTTCTGTAGGTCTGAGCAAGCAACTTGGACTGTCAAAGCAAGCAGCCTCCCATGTTGTTTGTCACAAAGTGCCTGTGAAAGCCTCTCCAGAACACCCTGTGCGTGCAGCGAGCGCTGCCCTGCGCTGCCTTTGAAGGTGCCCCAGACCCTCTGGCAGGAGAACCAGGAGATACTGCAGGAATGCCCCAGGGGCTGTCCTGCCAGCCTAGGGAAATAAGGGTCAAGTGAGCCACCAAGATCAGAGCTGACTGAGCTGCTGAGTTCTCTGAGGCTACAGTTGCAGGACAGCTTCCCTGGAACCTGGCAACTTGGCATCGTATTTGGGTAGTCTGCTGGGCTTCCTGTACACCTGTGTATTCTCACTGAGCAGCATGAAAGCATTTTGGCAAGCACCACAGGTAAAAGTTCCCTTCTGTTACTAATATTCTTTTTCCTGCATTCTAATTTAATTTCCCTATCATTCCTTCTTTTTCCACTGCACATTTCCTCTTGAAAGCTAAGATTGCATGAACGGATGGATGTTTTTTCTCCCCAAGCGCATGTAGCCTTTTCTGCTGTTTGAAGAAATGAACATTTGGGTTGAAGTGCACCTGCAATTCCCATTAATGTAGCAAAGTGAAACCAGTCCACCGGTGGAAGGAAATAAGCTCTGAACTCCCTCTGACAACAGATCTCGTAAGGAAAAGAAAAAGCCCCAGAAGATGGCAAAGAAATCTGCTTTCTATGCCTGGGCAGTTTGTAGGGTGTATGGCTGCTGATGGAGCCTGTATGCCACAGGAGCTTTGCTCTGGACAGGAATGCAGTGCAAACACCCACAATTTGTTTAAGTATTTAATTTGTACTGCTATCACCCAAAGATGTGTGACCAGATGGATGAGCTAAACACTTCTGCAAATGAAACTGTGTATGTGGAAGCTGTACAGATTGTAGGAAGCTGTACAGGTTGTAGGAAAAGGAAAACTGAAGGGATGGGGTGAGGGGAAGGAAGTGCCTTCTTGACTTTGGTTCTTCTGCTGAGTGGTAGGAAGTTAGCAAGCAACTTTTGCTGTGGTTGTTTATGTCCTGATCAGCCACGTAGGGCACTTATATCTCACCCTGCAGTTGCATTTTAGGATTTCTGTTTGGATAGAAATATGTTGCGTACCAGTGAAGAAGGCTAAAACAGAGGAGGCGCACAAAGAGGAACAATGGCAATTTTGTTGCTTAATAGTGATTGCACTAAATTACACTGGGGAATAATTCTGGTCCCCCAATCCAGTTAAAACAAGTTAAATTGTCACAGAATCTGTGCATGAAGAGCAAGTGGAAAACAAAAATTTTAAACAGTTTAAGTCCAATATTCCAGTCAAACTATTCTTGGCAAAATGATTCAAGTTATTTATTAAGAATGCTTTTAGTGAGGAAATAACTCCTCTGTTTATTCTTGGTCTATGTGTTCTTTCCCAGTATACTTGGCTTTTGCCAGATAATTTGGACAAGCACAGATGCAGCATGCTTCTACTCTGTCCATGTAAGCTGATCCCCCTTTCATGTTTGTGGCAAATCCAGATGATGGAGTGTTTTCCTCCTTTCTGAAAGGAGTGACTGCAGTGCTGTGAAACTGCTGGTAAGGCTCACAAAAGAAAGGTTTGATTTGGGTGAGGAATAAGATAAAGCCTCCAAAAAAGACCATGGTGTTCCAAGGGCTTTGCACGCTGTGTGCTGTTGGTGGATCAAGTCCTGGAAAGTTGCTGGGGACAGCGGGGGGTGGAGGAAGGATGTTCATGCTGTGCCATGCAACGTATGTCTGAGCTTTGCCTTCCAGTAAGGCTTCCCCTTCCTGCTCTCTTAACAAGGCTGTGAAAACCCACCTGGTGTTTAGGTATCTTGCTGGCTCAGGTTGTCAAAGATAAAACCAGTGTATAGGACAAGGTTTCTCTTATCCAAATTTGAATCTATTTTGCTTTGGGTACTGCAGGAGCTGACTCATGAGGAAAAGACGAAAGAGTGCAGAAGGGAGATGGCACCAAACTGATTACAAAGTGGCCACAGAAAGTCTTTTGCAAGAATTGCAGGAAAAGGGAATCTTCAGGCTGTCTACCTATGCTATTTCATGTCTTGTTCTGAGAGCATGAAGGCTGTATGTTTCCCTTCAGTCCCTGGCAAGGCGGCTCATGTTGATGAGATTCTGTGGAGGAGCTCATTTCTGCCCCAGTTTGTCCCAAACAATTATGTGATTGCTCCTTATTAGGATCTGTAATGTCCTTCTCCTGCCTTAGCCCTTCCCCTCAGACCTCTGCTGCTGACAATGCCTCAAGATTATTACATTAAAAGGTCTTTGTTCTCAGCTCTTCTCCATGGTGGGGGCCTGTGAGATCCAAAATACTCTTCCAGCTCTCCCTTCTGTGTGCAGCTGGTGCAGAGTGCTGCCTCTCTGCCAGCTGGAGCAGATCAACACCTTTTGCCTCACACCTTGTGTCTTTTCCAACGGAGGGGTCTTGGTGCTTTGTGCTGGCACATCAGCTGGGGATTGAGTTCAGGGTAGTATTGCACATCTCCATGGTGGGCAGCAGCCTCAAAAACCAGCTGCTGCAGCACTTCCCCTCTTCTGTGCAGAATTCCAGTCACACTTGCAGGATAGTGTTCTCTGTGTCAGGCACCCAGAGGATTTTACTTTGATGTAGGAAGAGTGGGTAGGAAGATAACACAGTCTTTGTGAGTGATAGATAGGATGCACATTTGTGTGGTTTGAATTTCAGCATCTCAGCAGTTCGTCTGAAAATAGGCAGAAGGAGCAGAGGAGGCTGCACCATGGGAAGGAAAAAATGCAGAACAGAATTTCAGTCTGCAAGATAGCTGGATCCAAACTGCATTTTTTTCTTTCCTTTTTCTTTCTTTAGAATAGGAAATGAATCCCATATTCCAAACTGTATTCCTCATATAAACCAGGAGTAGCAGTTAAAGCTGAAAGGAGCAAACCTGGGCCTTCAGAGTTCAAAGGGAATTGGGGCTAGTGAGTGCAGGCTGGTAAAGGCAGGATTCCTGGTATCTCAAATTGCTGCTCACTGTTGCACTGGCCCTCAGTTGCAGGGACTGCTGCAGCAATGCAGTCTGGGTTTGCAGTTTCTAGATCAGGGCATTTGCAGACTCCAGCAAGCCAGAATGGAGGATCTGAAAGGAGAACAGGGAAAAAGAAAATTGAGAATGAAAAATAAATCACACAGTCCAACTGCCAAATGTTCTCAGGCCACAATTGTCTTTGGCACCCCTCCACCCTCCAAGGTCTCCAATGGTTCTCAGGCCTCTGCCACGAGAAAATCAATGGTTTAAAAATACAATGATTAAAGAAAATCTTGATGTCATTTGGGTTTGGGAGTATTTGGACATTAGTGTCGTGTGAGCGTGTTTGCTCATGTACACCCTGCTTTGCTGAAGCCTGAGCTATGCAAGGACTGAAACCTTCTACCCTGGGGGAGAGGGAGGATGTGCCCACCTGTTCTCACTCTGACAATCCAGGAACTGGGGGATGATGAGGTGCTTCTTGTGGAAGAACTTTTAAGGTGGCAAGTCCCCCGCTTTGCTTTGTGCCAGCCCCACCTTGCTGAGCTACAGTGCCCTGGTTCCTCTGCAGGGGTGAATAAAACGTGTACTACACTCATGGCATGGTGACACAACCAGCTTGATCCAGGTGAACTTGCTTGTGATTCCCTCGAATGTGTTCAGGAGCAGAAAGGTGATGGGGAGAGTTCTGTTTGTACATGACTTGTGGAGCAGTCGCAGGCCATGTGCTGGCCTGGAGCCTCACCTGTGGAAGCAGGAGACAGCATGTTCAACAGGATCATTCATCTGCTCCATCCAAGACAGTCTCGGCTGCAGCAGGGATCCATTCCCCTTCCTGTCCTGTTTAGGGTTAGGAGGTGTGCTGTAGCCTGACAGTGTTCTTGCAGGAAGAATGTGTGGATGGCTCCAGCATGCTGCAGCTGAGCTGTGACCAAACTCTTACCCAGACCCAACGGTGGGCATTTTGGGCATCACTTGTTGCTTCAGCTGGTGTAATTGAGCTGGCTTTGGCTAAAGTATTGTTAATTTTCTTCACTGTAGCTGGGGTGGGGCTGTGTTTTGGGTCTGTGCTGGGAAGTTCTGAGAATTCCAGGGATATTTTAGAACCCCGTTGATGAGCAGCACTTACACATAGCCAAGGCCTTTTCTGTCTCACCTCCCCCCAGCAGTGATGGGACTGGGGGTGCATGGACAGCTGGAAGGGGACACAGCTGGGATAGGTGACCCCAGCTGAGCCAAGGGATATTCCAGACCATCTGACATGATGCTCAGCAAGAAGCTAGAGAGAAGGTCAGAGTCAGGCAGGGCTGCTCAGGGACTGGCTGGGCATCTGTCTGTTGATGGTAAGCAATTGTTTACATTTGTATCACTTGTCCTTTCTGAGGAATATTTCTCATTTTCTTAATTTCCTTTTCATTAAAATTTATTTTTGTTATCTTTTTTCAATTGCAAAATTGAGCTCAGCTCACCATTTTTTTTTACTTTTACCCTTGGAAGTTTCTTTTCCCCCCGCTGGGGTCAGGGAGTGAGTGACTGTGGTGCTTTGCTCCTGGCTGGGTTAAAGCAGGACAGCAATGAGTAAAGTGAACACACAGCAACAGCCTGGGCTCAGAATAAAGATACAGACCTGCATGTGCCTTAAAAAAAGGATAGATTTTTCCTTCAGAAATGTGGGTCTAAAGGTTAGAAAATCCTGCTTGCACTGTTGTAGCCTATTGCATCATTTCAGACTGGTGTCCTGCATGTTGAACTCTTCCTGCTGGCCAGCAGCAGTTAGGTTCTTTACTTTTTCTCTGAATTAAGTCCCAGAGGTGGTATTTTATTAATGAGTAAATTGTAACTCAAGTCCAATTTATGACAGAATACTTGATGTAGAGGGTGCTGAAAGAAAACCAAAGAAGTGAGCCTTCAAGAAACTTCAGTATAAAATATTGCTTCTCTGCAGATTGGTCTACAGATTTACGTACAGTGATGCCAGACTGCACTCACATACACTGACTGTTCATCAGGGATGGATGCTGTATACCAGCTGTTGGTACCTAATATGCAATTTTAAAAATTTTTAAGTCCCTAAGAAGTTATTAAAATGACCTCACTAATTGCAAAGGAATTGAATGAAGAGCAATTAAAAATGTCAGTTAGATATTTGCTGTATCAAATGCCAAGCCACATGGCTTTGTTTAATGAAATCAGTTTCCAGTGGAGTTCATAGCATCATCACTGACATAAGCAGTGCACCTGACAGCTTGCCTGCCATCTCGAGCTGTAAATCTGGGTAACTAATGGTACATCAAAGAAGAAAAGGTCAATAAATGCAGAAATGTGGAGAATCTAATCTTTCCCTGGCACTTGTTATTCCTCCCTTCTCATTCTCCTTTCATTCTATAATCTGTCACATTAAACTAGTCACGCTTGGCCAGAGCCTGATCAGGACAAGTTCCTGATAAAGCTGCATCTGTTCTTGCCACACATATCAGATGGACTGCAGCCCTGGAAACCTCTCTTCTGGAAATGCAGTTTAAGAAGGAGCCATAAATGTATTTAAATGAATTAAATCCGAGGAAGAGAAGGGAGAGATTACAGAAGTCACTCCTCTCTTCATGCACAATTTTAAAAGTTTTCATGAGCTTGGTTTTGCTCTGAATAAAACTGCTGCTGTTGAGAACAGAAATGCCTTAGGCTTCTGACCAGCAGAGCTGGTAGTCTTTCTGTCTGCCAGCACATTTTTTCCCTGCTTTGCCCAGTCCAGAAAGAAATGACTCAGTCAAAAAGGCTTCCTTCCTCTGCCTTGGGTGATTATTCCACAGCCTATTAGGTCTCCCCATTAGGAAATATTTCCAGCATCATTTTCCCTGCACTTACTTTTAAAGCATATTCTATGACTACAAATTATCCTAAACAGTGCCCTTCCATCATTAGTGTTTCCATTTCTCCTGTGCTTCCCTGTGGTTATCACATGTCCTGTAGCATTTCACTGGTGCTTGGTGTTTGTTTCACTAGTTGGGCTGCAGATGTTTAATTTATTTAACCCTTCCCTGTATTCTAAGCACAGGACTGGCACCAAGATGTTTATACACCATTCAACAAGGGAGGTGCCTGCTAAATGCAATGACTTTTCTGGTGCTTTCATGGTTGAGGTTGTGCTAGAAAACAAGGGCAGCTTCTAGTCTAAACTACATGGAAAAGGTGCAACTGCTGAAGAAGAATTACTTATAAACAGACTATATATAGAAGTACATTAATTTAGCATCCAGCCATGATTTAAGTCCACAGGGGAAGCAGTTACATTTAATTGGCATTGGCCTCTCAAACAAAGACACTGCATGTGTATATGTGCACAAGAAATTCCAACCAAACTGAGGAACAGTATTAGGCTTACTAGGATTCTGAATTTTTACTGCAAAGGATATCTCTAAAACCACTAGAGCCTTTTAGGCTGTGGGAAACATTGCAAATGTTGCCACACTATGTCTGGATGCATAATATGTATTTATTTTCATGTGTCTGTATAATTGAGTTTCTTTAAATTTTAAGATTTTCTCTGAATTTCTTTAGCTCACTTCATGAGCAGTTATATAATTGCTGTATTTTGTATTGCCCTAAATTGTTGATATGTGCTATTCACTTGAACTCTAAATTTTTTTTTTAATTAAAGGTAGGGCAGATAGCTCTGTCTCTTATTTAAATTGTAAACATTTAGCATTCCCCTTCCTTCAGTTGCTTATTGAATTTACTAAACTTCAAGTCTTTGTGTTGAAATTTTCCATGCCAACTCCATCTATTGAACAAAATACGGGGCGTGTGTGAATGTAAATGATCATTTTTAAGTGATTTGTTTTTTAGGTTTTTCTGAGAACAAGGCAACAGGAAAATGTGATAGAAAAGTGCAAGAACAGTCATACCAGGTCAGCCCAGGCGTCTGTCTCGCTCAGGATACCCACTGACAGTGCCAATCCTGCAAGCATATTTGTCACTTCCTTCAAATATCCCCCCAGCCTCCAACAATTTGTGGCTGAGGGATTTCAGAACCAGACACAATATTTTGGGCTTAATAGTCCTTGAGGGATTTTCCTTTGGTGACTTTGTTTTTGAATCTGTGTAAGCTTTTGGCACCTAGAACATAATTTGGTGAGGAGTTCCGCTGTTAAAATACACTCTGGTTAAAAAGAGGTCCTTTCTGGTTTTAAAGCATATTTCCTGACATTTTCAATTCAAGATCCCAAGCTGTTACATTGGAACCAATCATTTTGAGAGCAGCCCTGCCAAACCCCCTCTTGGTCCTCATTCTGGGTCAGGCACAGTCAGCTCAAAGCCCTTTGCTATGCAGACAAAGTAGAAGGATTTAGGATTGTTTCTTCCTGTGTGCATCACTTCACATTTATTGGCACCCAATGTCATCTGTCCATTGTCTGGGCCAGACAAACCATCTTGTCACCTTCACCTAAAGCTTTCCATAACCATTCCTTGATACTTTGGAATACTTAATTATTGGTAGCAAACTCTCTCTTCTAACTGTTTTCTCTCTTTTCCAGATCATTGCACAAAGCTTGTTTTTCTCAAGATAAAAATACCAAGAGGGTTTTTTTTTGAGCAGCTTCAGCCACTTCATCTGATAAAAAAGAGGAAGGTGGGAGTCAGGACTGTCAGGAATATGCATATTGCTATGCCCCTGAGCATCCCAAAATTTCATGAGTCATGTAAAAGGGAATGCTGCAGATTCTTGACAGCAATGATTAAGGAAAACTGCAGATTTTCTGTTTCAATAGAACTTAAGTACCTTCTATTAATGTAACTTTAAAGGGCTGACTTGACATACCAAGGCAAATAGATTTTGGTTAAAAATTAAGTAGCAGACCCAGAGCTGACTGAAATTGAGAGTGAAACTTGCTTAGAAATCAGTAGGATGTTGGATCAAATGTAAAAATAATGTTCCTGGGTTAAGAATGAATAGGAACTAGTCCAGGAAAAAGTTAAATGAACCTTCAACTGTACATGCTTGAGTAAATATTTTCAGTGGGGACACATATTTTGAAATTGAAAACTATACCTAAAGCCTTTGCTGGACTCTTTGAGGAGTTGTATAGCTGTCTGAAAATACTGAATTTATGTGAATTGTTTGAGATGTAAAACAAATTTGAAAATAACTTCTTTATCAAGGGGCTTCTGACTGATCATTAGTGATTTGTTTGTTTTTCGTGCCCCTCTCCCGGATTCCCTGTGAGCTGCAAATTTTGAGTCTTCTCAGGGGTCTGGTTTGGTCCCCATGGAACTTAAGAAGTGGCAAAGTTCACCAAAACAGTATCAACAGGATTTTATTTTTTTCCTTCCAAAGGAAGTTTCTCAATCTTCTCCATTCCTTCCCCCTGTTCCTCTCCAGGAGATCCATTCCACACAGACCATGGAATTTTGGCCTATCATTTATACGTGGAAGAAAAGCAAATTTCAGAATGTTGGAACTTCCACAGATCAGACATTCCCTTTTCCAGGCAGTTCTTCATGAAAGTGTCCTGGTGGCTTCTGTGGCACTTAGCTTCCTTATTTAGGATTGTCAGGCAGATGTGGGAATTCCTGAATGGGGGAGAAGGGACTGTAAGGTGACAAAGCCACCCCCCTGCATGAGGTGAAGCAGCCTCTGCCCTTGCAGTGACACTGGGGACTCCCAAGCCTCCTGTTCCCCAATCCTCTGCGAAATCTGTTCCAGAGCAGGGGCTCCTCTGCTGAGTCAGTTTAACCTCTCCAGCTCTAAAGGAAGTGAATATCTTTGTTAGAGGTGGGATCTCAGAAGTTCTGAGCAGGGCAGCTGTCACCTCTTAGCAGCTTTCACAGGGACTTTTCAATCTTAGCCTGCCAGTAAGAGGGAATTCTGAAGTGTGCCAGGAGGCGTTGCTCCTTCTTCACATGATGGTCTTTCCCCAGCATGAAAGAAAAGAAGTAACAACAGAAGCAGGAGATTTCAATAGTCAGTAGACAAGGAATTAAGTAGTTCTAGTGTCTCCCTTTCCATTGTCCCTGCTGCTTATATTTTGCCTTCCAGTGTATTATTTCTGCTGTCCACTCTCCAGACTCCTCTGTTAAATTTCCTGTGGGAATATGACAAAGTAAAATTTCACTGAAATGCAGTAGAAACAGAGATAGGGGGAGGCAGGAAGGTCATTTTATGTATAAAAAAGGTGGAATTTAAATAATCTAGGAAATGTGTCTGAGGCAAGGCAGGGGCAGGGGGTGTGAGGCAGATCCTGCAGGAGTTCTGCTCCTCTGCTGCCACGGCCTCTCCACACCAGTTGTGACTCTGCATGTGCAGAATTTGAGTGTGGGTGGGACACTGCTCCTCATTCTCCAGAGTACATCTCCTGTAGTCATTTCCACGAGTAGGAGAACATGTAAAAAGCTACAATTTCACTGTTCCTGATTTCCTTGTTTGTTTGTTTGTTTCCCATAAAAGAGGGCAGTTAAAGTTCACGCTTATACAGATGACAAAGGCACCAGAGCAAATTTTAAAGCACTTTCTTTAACAAATGAAAATGATTGGCCTTTTCTGTGCTGGAGAATAATAATTAAAGGAGGCTGAGCTGCTCTGATTTGTTTGCAGTACCCTTAGTCTATGACAAAGTCCATCACAAAATGTTCTTACAGAAGTTGAGCAGTGAGGAGGGAATGCTGAAATACTGACTAATGGAGAAAAATAGAAATAAAATGATTTCCAATGTGTCTTAAGGAACAACAGCAGATACTTTAGGTTCCCTGGATTTTCTACCTTACACTTTGGGAACATAAATATTTTGATCTTCATGAGCATCTTTGTGAAAGACTTATCAGCAGTGGTTGAAGGATTTTGCAGTTCTAGAAGGGAAAAGGAACTCAATCCCCCACAGCAGCAACTTCATGAGCATTTAGCCTAACTATAAAATGTTCAGGGAGCAGAGATAAAGACAAAACCAAGGAACTTAGTCAGATTCCCAGAGAGAGGATGTGAGGGATGGTGGGATGAAGGTATGTGCCTTTCAGAGCCCTGAAGTGAGGATCAGAGGAGATTCTTTGGACATGCCTTTCAGATCCCTGCCTGGCACTGAAAACACTGCCTGTGACACCCCACAACCTGTCTGGCTGCACTCCTAACAGAACTGCTCAGAGCTGGCCCTGACAATGTGATGTTGGAAAGGGAGACAGAAAATGGTTGTTTCCTTCTATTCTAGTGCAGATTATCTTGGAAAATACCACTGCTGTGAGGCAGAAGCTGCTTTATATGGCTCAGTTCAGGCTTCAGGCTTCCTTTATCCAGGGCTAACTTCTTGAATTTCAGAAATTTTTGTTTTTCTAATTGACACCAGTACAAAGAGAAGAAAAATCAAGTGATAAAAATCTCTTCCAGTAAGTGATCCTGGAGCTGTCTTTGCCATTAAAGTCTCTCTTCACAGCAGGGTCTTAAGCAAGTTCAAGGCAGGCATGTCTGGAACAGGCACAAGAAGTGCCTTCCTGAGCCACTGCCTTAAAATAACTCCACCAATGGACACTTGTGCAGTGATATTTTGGAAATGTGTACCACCTTATTAGAAAATTCAACTGTGAATCCCAGGCCCTCTGCTGAGGCTCCTGGCATGTCAGCCCAGGATCTCAGCAGCCTTCTCATTCCAGCATAGCTCAGAGAGGCAGTTTTTAAACTAAAATCTTTGTGTAAAATAATAGACATCATCACATGGGAAGCCTCATAAATTGAAAAATGTCAGTTGGTTTTGCAGAAGTTGCTTACTAATTTTCACCTCATAAAGATTTCAGAAGGGATTCTAGCACTTTGTTAAACTGCTGCAGTGAAGTCTTCCATGTTTGTTTATACACACCTAGTAAACTCCCTGAAGTAGCCAAAGGCTCTGGTTCCATCAGCACACAGCTGGTGACTTCTCTTGTTTTTATTGTGCTGGATTAATGTTCTCAAATGTGAGCAAAGTGTATCCATTAAATTCAGGTGCTTGTTCCCAGAGGAGATGTGAGCACCCAGCTCACCTCTCCAGTCCAGGTGCCCCTGCCTTGCCCTCTGTGTATCCTTACTTTTGCAGCTGCAGCCAAATCTGTGTTCTGTTTGGAGCCATTGGCTTGATTTCAGCCCTGGGCATCCTCCTGTCCCACTCAGCACACATGGCTCTGGCTCTCTGCTCAGGAGCCTACAGGGCAGGATCCCAGCCTGACAGAGGCTGGCTCAGCTCCAGCCAAGTTTAGAGCCCAAAATCTCAGCTGTTGGCAGGTTTAGTTGATTTAAAGCCATTGTGAAAATCTCTGCAGCTCTGTACAGGGAATTGTTCCCCCTTTCAGGATATGTGCCCCATGGAAAGCTGCTCAAGCTGGTGGAGTAAAGCAGTGTTTTCTCTGTTTTCAGCTGGTCTCAGAGGCCTCCAATCCTCCTGAGCCACGTTTGCATTGCAGTTACACCAAAGTAAATGCTACTGAGGACAGAGGAGCTATAACACCAAAATAATACTGGGAGATACAAGAAACCTTACACTTATTTTGCTACTTTATTCTTCACCCTCTGCTTGTGTCCTTGAGTGTCCCTCACTGTGCCCAGCAGGATCTCCCCATTGTTCTGCCCCAAGCCTCCCCTGGCAGTGATCCCTCTGAGCCTGACAAGGGTTTGCTCTGCAGTCACCCCCAGGGGCACTCAGGGTGCCCTCCTGAACACCCCCAAATGTGTTTTTAAGGTCATTTCAGTGGTTAAGCTTTTCCCCAGTGCAAGTGAGCAGGAGCCAGCAAAGTGAGCAGTTTGGGGCCAGTGACAGGGAGAGAAGTGTCAGGGTTTAGTTGCAGTGCAGGAGGTTTTTGCATGGGTGTTAAGGGCTGTGCTCCTGGCAGACCGAGCCAGGGTAGCTTAACTGTCTGGACATCATCTCCTGCATTTGTGTGTGTTTTCTGCTTCTTTTTTTTTTTTTTTCTCTTTTTTTTTCTTTTTTTTTGAGCCATATACCTCCCTCATCTGGAATATCTCCATTGATTTTCGTGAATTTCTCAGGATTTTCATCCCCTCTAAAGAACATTTAGTTCATTGCTCATAGTACTGAACCACCTCAACCCTGCAACAACTGTGGCAGATGGGCCAAAGGCCAAGTTGGGGTAGGCAAGAATATCCTCCATTGGAAATGCTGGGGGCAGATTTTGCAATCCTCTTTGTGTACATTTGACCCAATCAGTGTGTAAGCTGGCCAGAAAAAGTATCTAAACAAAGCTGGTATGAAGTGGGTGTGCAAAATGAGTGGGACTTCCACTTCACTGGGGCCAAGGGGAGGCATTGAACAGCATGAAAGGAGAAATATAATGCAGAGATGTGTGTGGGCATTTAGCTGCATGAAGAACAAGGGACAATAAAGCCCTGTACAGAATTATGCTATTGGTGGATCTAGCTGCTGGTATTTTGGTGAATTATTGTTGTTATTACAGCCATCTGGAGCATGTAAAAGGGATGAAACTTGTAATTTATTTTTTTAAAGCATTTAGGACAATTTTCTTAGTTGTCAGCTCTTGGGAGGGCAGTACCCAAAGCAGTTCTTGTTGTTCCCTGAGGGAGGGGAAGGGATAAGTGCCCTGCACTGTGTCTGCTGGGGACTCCTGCAGGTGCAGGGCTGGTTCCACCCCTGGGCTCTCCAGAAAGCTGCAGTGCCTGCCTGGGTGCCAATGCTCAGTGTGTACCTCGGCCCTGCCAGCCCTGAAATCCACCTCTGCCACTCAGATTTGATGCTCATCCCTCTGCTGTGCTGAGGACTGACTGGGTGTGGCAGGTAAGGAGCATCCCCTCTCTCCCCTCCTCCAGAGCAGGTGTGACCTTTGCTGCCCTGGTGGAAGGGGATGTGTTAATGGCTCTGTGTGGAGAAGGATGATTTTTCCTGGCAGCACTTTTAGGTTTGCTTCTAGAATATGTACAGTTATCATTTATGTGCCTTTAAATTCTTTCCTTTACTCAGAAGAGGTCATTGCATAGAAAGAGAATTTGGATTATTAGGCTGCTGGCACTGACCTGCATTTTCCACTGTGTGTACTTGGAATACAGTTTGGTGCCTCTCCTCATTTGTTTCCTTTTCCCCTTCCCCTCTTTCTGCTCCCACCTTAACAAGATGTTGTATTTCTTTTTAAATGATAAATATTTTAAAATTTTAAGTGATCCATTAAATCACTTCCTTAATTTCTCTGGGAATCTTTAAGATTGCACATCTGATCTCTTGAAAAGTGAAGAGCCCAGTGAAATGATTGAGGCATATTAGTGCTTCAGTCCTCAGTGTGCTCAGAAGCCACCAAATTGGTGTCCTTGCTACTGGAATAGGAGCTTTGAAAATGTGGGATCTAATCCTGTAAGGTGCCATGGCTGTCAGTCTGAGCTGGTCAGTTTGCAGATGGGGAAGCTGCTGGTGGGTCTCTGGGAAAGGAGAACTCCTGGGCTCCTAGTTTTGAACCACTGGTAATGTCATGGTAAAGGCCACCTTGGTCTATGTGATATTTCTGCTACTTGGAATCAATGTTTTTCAGAAAGTGGTTTTATTTTAGGTAGGAAAGTTATTTTTTTGTTGTGGAGAGAGTTGTGAGTAGGGAATCTCTGTGGTGCAATCCATCAGCATGTTCAGCTCATAGCTGAAAAGCTGGGGTTTGAGCCCATGCATAGATGGGTTTTCCCTTTCCTCTGCCCCTGTCAGGAAGGTTGGAATTAGATCACCTTTGAGGCCCAGTTCAACCCAACCCATTCTATGATATTGAGCTGCAGGGATTTGTCCACACAAGGCTGTCTGTTGTAAAGGGGGATCTGTGCTTCTGATGGCAGCTCCCAGGACAGAGGAGAAAAGGAGCTGCCTCTGCAGCCCCACAGGGATCTCAGGGCTTGGGACTGGGGAGACAGTGGGTGAACTGCCACATGAAATGGCCAGGGATGCCTATGAAGGGATGATAACAAGTTGTGGTTCCTGGGAACCCGTCCTATTTCAGAGCACATAACAGAAATAATACTGCTTCTGCTGCTGTTTTGCTCTAAAAGAGATAATAATGTAAGAAATAGAGTAATTTAGAAAGAACTCTCTTCTCCCAGCTGGCTGTCGTGGCAGCAAAAGCCCCATAACAGAGCCATTCCCTGAGCCAAGGTTATTTCTAAACCACTTTTAGTTCGTGGAAAACAATTTGCAAAATTTTGAGTGGTTTGGGAATAAGAAAAGTCATTTTACAAATCATTGTCTGCTGCAGGAAAAGCAATTGTCATGGACATAAAAACACAATATGGGTGTTTTTAGTGTACCAAGTCACGTGCCAAATCAGAGGGCTACCAAAGAACACAATTTCAACACTGTCAAACAGCTTCTGCTCTTCCTGCATGGTGATTATCCTCTCAGTTTACACAGATCTTTGCACTCCTGTGGTGCTTTAATAACATCACTGTTACCCCCTGACATTTGAATTCTCACAGCACCCACAGTCATCAGTCACTGTCAGCCCTGGGCTGAGGTTTCTCCTCCCTGACTGTGGGGTGCACAGCTCAGACAGCTCTTTCTGACACTGTGCTTCCCATGGCCCCAGAAAACAACCTGGGGAGTCTCTGGGTGATGTGCCTGGCTGCCCAGAGGCTCCAGAGCCTGGGCAGGCAGCAGGAGGAGGGAGAGGCTTCAGTTCATGAACCCTGGCTGCTGCTCAGGGTGATGCTGCTCATACTGAGTTATTCGTGTGGTGGGAGATGGAGGGGAGCAGGGAATCCCCCATGCTCCAAGGAGCCTACAGGACCAGGTGGGAAAAAGAGATGGAAGAAGGGCAGAATTGAGGTGCTTCAGACATTGACTGTGTGTGATAAATGCCTTGAAGAAAAGAGGTCTGACTTTTTCTGCATTCAGTCTCTGCAGCCAGGCTTTGGCCTTGTTTGTGCTGGTGTACTGCTGACTCGGTGTGATGGCAGCATTCCCTGCTCTCAAGGTACTGACTGGAGAGCTGTTATTCCACTGCTAACATCCCTGCATAGAAGCCAGTCCCTTGTCTGGGCTGGGGAGAACCAGGGATAGGGCTGGTGGCTGGCTGGTTTTTCTCCCTTTTGGTTGTTTTTTTGGTCTGCTGAGAACTGAACTCATCTCTCCACGATTCAGGCACTCCCTGCTCCTGGAGCATCGGAGCTCTCCGAGCATTTGGTATGAGCAGGACTGACAGCAGGGGCACTGCTGTGTGCCCAGGAATGTCTGTGTGCAGCCAGACATGACACCACCCAGGGCAGGGTTTCTGCCCCACAGGATGAGCAGAGATGAATTACCTGGGACAGTGTGCCAGGTCTGTCACTCTTTCAGTAGCAGCCTTAGCAGTCTGCCACTTTTTTTTTTTGTTGTTGTTGTTGTTGTTGTTGTTTTGTTTAATATGCTCCTTGTGTTATTTATCATGTACTTTTATTATCTGTTATTTTATCACAGATTTTTCAAAAATGATCAGCCACTTCTTCTATGTTTACCTTAAGCACCTCTGATGTTCAAAGCTTCCATACTCTCCCAATGCCATTTTTTTCTCAAAGACAACCAGGTTTAGCTGTGTCAAGGCTGGGCTGTGGCGAGTGTAGATGCTTCAGATCCCAGAAGGATCCTCTTATGATGCAACATCCCAGCTTGTGTTACATGACTTAGTTCAGTACCCAGCTCCTCTCTGACTGGTCACTGCAGTTGTGTGCTTGGTGGCCAGGTGCTTGATCTGGGGCTGTGAAACAGGATTGGGGTGCTTAGTCAGCATTATCTGTTCCATCTCACCCCTCTGGTTGGTTAGTTCTGAATGTATTTTGGATACTGATAACTCCAAAACAAATGTCTAGAAGAACATCAGGAAAACCATCCCCAGTACATAAATGATATGTGTTAATGAGACTAAGCTCCAGTGGCTGAGATTGCAAACCATTTTCAGATGCTGTCAGCATCTTTTTTTTGGTGCTTTGTCTCTGTCCTCCCGTGACCATTGCTTGGAGAGCTGTGTATGCACTCAAAGGAATTGCCCTGGGGGAGGGCTTAAATATCAAAGTGGAAAAAAAGCATTCAAACTTAAAAGCTGACCATAAAGCCCAGCACATCATTTTCAGAAGCAGAACATTATTGTTACTCTGCTGACAAACTTCTTTTGAGGGCAGCAGCACGGTCCAGCACCATTTCAGATTTGTCTCGAAGCCGCACGTAACCAAAATAAATATATGGTTACATAAGAAACTATATTATATTCCTGCTCCACGCTTCCAAGTGTAATTGTAAAGTAAGCACAAATGCAGTGTGCCTGCCTCTGTGGAGGTAGAGGGCAAACCTCCTTCCACACACGGTTCTGTGGATTCACACCTGGGATTAGTTAATGAGGCAAGCAAGTGCAGGAGGTGGGTTTGTCCCCTCTTCTAAGGTCCTCGCATCAGGTGTGGAGGCCTCCTGTGGAGAAGACAAGGGACAGGTAGGGAGAGGCACCAAGCAGGCTCCAGAGAGCAGCCATGTGGCAGGGAGGGCAGCGTGTGGCTTTGGGACAGCGCCCAGCTTGGTGTGAGTAACTGAAGCCCGGAGGATGACACGGCTCCCATGAATCTCTGGTGATTTCTGCAGCTGGTTAACGTGCCAGCAGCAATGCCTGCAGTTCCAGGGACTTGCTGCTGCGTGGCACGAGGCTGCTTCCTGCTGTGTGTGACCAGGGGAAGAGTTATGCTGAGCAGCTGTGACAAACCTGCACTGCTAGAGCTAGGCTTTGACATTTGGCAGGGGATCATTGTACTTCTTTGCTCCTGAAGGGGGTGTGAAAATATATGAATCATTGGTTATTTTCAAAGGGCTTGGACACTATAACCTTGAACGAGATAGAAAAACCCATGAAGGAACCCAGAGATCCTCATGAAAGAGAAACCTTGGCCTGCAGAGAGGAAAGGTCTGACTGTGTGGCTGGCACAGTGCAGAGGTGGACAGGGTAACACAGCAAGGATAAGCAGGCAGTGTTAGGGCCTTGAGTTTTCTGAAGCTGTCAGTCTCTCAGTTTTAATCAAACATGAATTGTTCAGTTCCATGCAGAAGGAACTGGATAATGTTCACTGTCCTGCTGCTCAGGTGCCTCAGATTGTATTTAGTTTATGTTTTCTTTAGGTGCTTATGCACACATATATCCTACACCACAAGTCGAGAGACTGGAACAGAAAACTGAGCACTGTATAATATCCTGTAGCCAAGGGCTGTGAAGTCCTGTTCAGAACATTATGACCTGAACAATGCCCTTTCATCTTACCAGCTTTTTTCCCCCTCTCTGGCTATTGTATTCTAGACAAAAAGTGAGGGAAAAGCCCCAGTTTTAAGCCTACAGGGAGTGCAGGGCAGTAAACATGCTACAAAAGCCCACAGAAGTGAATGTTGCCAAGATGAGGAGCCACACAATAAAGGGGGATGATAAGATATTTACCTATGAAGGATAAATGAAATAACGGCTACATCAGATAAACAAAGCTTGAAATCGCTTTACAAAAGAGATCAGTGGTATCAACACCATGGAGAGCAAGGCTCAGAGAGCTGAATCCAAGGGCAGCTAGTCAAGGCAGAAGTGAAGCTGAGAGTAACCTCATGCACCTACACAAGGTGAGGGCTGAATGTCTGGAAAACAGCTTTTAGAAAAGAGCTGGGGGTCCTGGCAGGTGCACTGACCATGAGCCAGCAGTGACCTTGCAGCAAAGAAGGCCAGCAGCATCCTGGGCTGGGGGAGTGTGTGCACACCTGGCATGCTGGGCTCCCCGTGTAAGAGAGGTGTGGGCCACATCTTGGAGCATTTGTCATGTGTGAGCAGAGGGTGAGAGAGCGGGGGTGTATAGCGGAGGTGATCTTCTCAATGCATATAAACACCTCATGGGGGAGGAAAAGACAGCCAGAGTCTTTTCAGTGGTGTGCACTAAAAGAAGCAAAGGGCACAAACTGAGTACAAGAAATTACATTTAAACATCAGATTTTTCTTTTTTTTTTTTCTCTGGCAGTGACTGAAGAATGAACAGGCTGCTTAGAGAGGTCATGGAGAGCACTGGCAAAAAGTTGCTTTTTTGACCCTTCTTTGAGGAGGGGTGTTGGACTAATCAATCTCCAGAGGTCCCTGTCAAGCTCCACCATGCTGTGATTCTGTAAGAGAACACAGCTCTCCTGAATGCCAGGGTAAGGTTTGAAATGTAATGTTTACTGGATCCTGGGCATCTGCTCTATTTTGATTAAACACTGCCAACAGAAGTGTATGATCAGGCTGCGCATGCACAGGTGGTCTGTGCATATGCGTGTGCATGGTTACCTGCAGAATCCCTCCACAGGCAGGCAAACCAGCAATCCAGCCAGCCTGTCAGAAGAAAATGTAAAAGATTGCTAAATTCCAACTAGACAGAATTTCCAGCTGGAAAAAAAGAGGAAGGATGTGTCTAGGGAAACCTGGCCATGTGCTATTCCTGCCTCCAGGATCTTATGTGAAGTCTCTGCACAGAGCAGTTTCTCCTTAAATACTCACCTAATCAAAGAGGGCCTTTGCACACCAGGAACAGTAGATTCATCACTTGATTATGTGGTAGGTTACTTACTATTCATCACTCTTTGTATTCTTCTCTTTAAAGCTCCCAAGGTATTCCAGACAAGGGAAAGTAATGTGAGTGTGTAGCTGTACAGAAGGGCTTGCTGCTTTTCTCATCCAGGACATCCAGCTCATGCGGGCACAGTCAATTCTTGCAGCTGTGCCACTGGTTCAGTTTATGCACGATGTGTAACAAGAGTTTGGTCTGGCAGTCACTTGTTCTGCTTTTTATTCTAGCTGTGTGTTATGGCTCTCGGTGTGCTTCACTCCTCTCTGCGTGGCACCGCTGCCAAAGGCACGGAGGGAAAATGCTGCAGCTGGGTGAGCTCGGAGCTGGAGGGGAAAGGAATAACGGAGGAGCTGGGAATCGGGGCTCAGCCCTTTGCAGCCATAAGAGTACCTGGATCGATTCAAACCGGCCAACACCTTCCTGCTGCTTCTTGCAGGAGCGCCGGGGCTGTGGGTGGCTCGATGGCAGCGAAGCCAGCCCAGCCCGGGCACGGCGTGGCCGCCTCAAGAGGGCGGTGATCGACTGCTGAACGCCGTGCTGCAAGGGACGGCTCCTGAAACAGCCCGGACCCATCCCGCTGGGGAGCTGCAGCTGTTGGGGAGCTGCAGCTGTTGGGGAACTGCAGCTGTTGGGGAGCTGCAGCTCGCCTGCAGAAAGGTGCACAGTCTAGCAGAGTCAGGCCTCTGTCCAGCTGAAGTGATAGAGGAGCTGAAGTGGACAAGTAATGTACCAGAATTTGGCTCAAGTGTTTAGGACGAATTTACAAACTGTTGTGAGATGGTTAATTCTGAGAAATACCTGAGACCTTCATTTCTGTAGTGGAGGTTTGCTATTTCCCTTGTTTGCTGGTTCCCTTGAAAGAACCAATCCATAAGCACATTTATACTAGAGCGAAGCAGGAAAAAATCAAATCAGCCAGCACAAATTGCTCTGAACTCCTGGGTTGACACTAACAGCATGCTCTGTTTGGATTCCAGCACAGCATAGTCCTGCTGTGCAAGGAGCATAGTTACAGGGGATGGAAACACAATCTACTCATTTTCATTTCTGTGTTGCCAGTTGAGTCAGGACCAGGCTGATGCTGGCCCAGAACTATTAATGCTTGCTTGGTACATTGAGACATGTGTGTGTTTTTGTTACCCCTTGTCCACTGTGTCCATAGCACAGAAGGTCCTGTTGCTTTTCTTGGCCATTTTCACTCCTCATGTCCATCTTGGGCTGGGAGCCAATGGCGTGGGCACCAGAGATAAAACATCTTTTATTTCCAACCACAGCCTTCTGCATCAGAGCATGCCTTGCCTTTCAAGAAGCTGTCCTTTTTCGGACTTTTACTTTGTTTTTTGAGAGCTTTTCATGGATTCATGCATGTCATGATCCAGCACCTGTCGCAAGCACATAATTCCAGCACAAAGAACTTTTAAAAAGTACATATATAGAAACTGCTGGTAGGAAGCCTAACATTCCTAAAGAATGTTACTGTCTTCAGTGCTATTTTCTACCTTCACTTTGTGGTTTTTGTTTCTCCAACTCTATCTAGCTGCAAGGATTCATCTTAAATGGAACTGACACAGCAAAGCCAACTTTGATAGTTCGCAGATTTAAAAATAGCTGTCTTAACATAGGTTTTCCTTCCAAGGTAGAATGCACCTTCTATTGGAAAACATTCATACACATTGTTAATGCAGGGTCTCTTTTCCATAGTCAATCTTACAGTGAGTCATCTGCTCTCTGGCTCTCTGTATCAACATGCAAATAGGTGGGAATTAGCTTGGTTTCTGAAATTCTCTCTTTTGTATTGACTAAAAATCTGGGGTGGATATTTTTAAATGTTTCCCATTCTTCAGACAAGATATGAATGTAAATGCAACAAAAGTAATGTTGGATGTTCTCCCTGTACCAATAATGTGTCTGTAAAATGCTGTGTTTTTATTAATCTGGTGGAATACTATTCCTTTTTTAGACTGGTGTCAGAATTTGGCCAATTTTATCTGAAGAGTTTATTGTCTCAAGAAGTAAAAATAAATTGAAGTCACTGTAATTTGGAATATCTCAGTTTTTTATCTTAGAGCTATATGAATCAGTATCAGCTGAGCACCTGGCTCATGAAAATCAGCTCTTTATTTTAAAGAATATAATTTCTAATGTGAAAAGAAAAAAAGCACTTGGATTATTTCTTAGAATTTTGGGGCAAACCTCACACATCTGGAAAAATGTCCACTTCTGCTAGCTTCAGTGTGGTGGTGTTTTTCCATGTTAAACTGAGAACTGGGCTGTTCCTGGTGACACACTCAGTGTTTAGTGAAAATATGTATAATCATAAGCAATCAGAATGCCTCAGGTCAGAAGCCTTTACTCCATGCCAGATCAATCAAAAAATTCCTGAGGACAGGTTTTTTGCTGTGTCCATAACACCTGCTGGACCCTCACTGTTCACACTGATTCATGGGGTGTGATGTGTGAGGAACCAGTGGCTGCTGGAAAGGGCTGCACACTTTGAAGAGGCTGCAAGGTGAAGTTCCCATGGGACAACTCAGTGACTGAAGGAGGAGGCTCCTGTGGCTCAGATCCCAGGGATGTAACAGCACTGCTGCACATTTTAGTGGGAGAAGGGAAGGACTGAAAGTGCAGGAATATCAAGTATTGTATTTGTGTGCCATTCCCACACCTCAACAGACAAGGTTTGACAACCCCAAATAAAGTTTCCACAGGCAAGAGTGCTGAAGAGCAAGATTGCTCAACACTTACACAAGTGAGCCCCTGCTAACTCCTGCTCTCTGAATCAGAATTTGTCTACTTAAGGAAAACAGCCAGCTCAACTGATTTGCAAACCAGTGTTGAAAGATTTATGGAAATTCTTGTGGGACCATGAGGGCAGCAGGGAGGTAGGTTTGTCTTTCTCTTGGATGGTAACAAAAAGTTTAATGTCTTGTGTCCTTACTTCCTCCAATTTTACCTTTTTTTTGTCTTCATAGTTGAGAAAAAATCACATTATATTTGTTTACTCATTCATTGTTAAGACAATAATGACTCCTTCCAAACTGTCGGTTGCCGTAACTTAATTTCATTGTAAGTAAAATTAAACCACAGTGTTGCTGAGGATGTCTGTTCCTTAAATGCTCTGCCAGCAGAGTAACCACAATATACCTTTTGCATTGTCTGGGAAGCTTCCTTGGCAGTCTTCACTAGAAGATGTCAAAAAAATGTTAATAAATCACAGTCAATTTAGAGCAGGAAATGAAATGTTAACACTCTAACATGCTATTCATTTTTATTAGTAGTATTTCTTCTTTTGATTTGTTTGTTTGCTTATTTGGTTGCTTTTTTTGTTGGTTGGTTTGTTGGGGTTTCTTTTTCCCCAGAGACAAAACCCACATGTGTGCTGGTAGAATGTCTTATGCTAGGTCAGAAGCAGCCTGTGAAGATGACAAATTACCTAGAAATTACCCAGATCTGAATCTTTCACACCTCCTAGTCAGAGTTGACGATAATTGTGTGTATTAGCAACCATTTCTGAAATCTCTTAGATTTTGAAGGAAGGATACAGTGATAAATTGTGAAAGAGAAAATAACTTTTCTTAAAGGAAGAGCCTCAACCTCCGAGTAGGTCCACTAGGTGGAACAAAAGTGGCTGGAGCTTTGCTATAGCATCACTGATCCATGGAGAGATAAAAGAAAATTTTGATGCCAGTTCTTAGACATCCCCTTGGAGCCAAAGGAGGTGACACTATGGCTGCACTTCTCCTGCTGTTTTTTCTGCAGTCCTCCCTCTCTCCCTCACTCTTGTGAGGTGCTGTGTTGTGGATGGCTGAGTCTCAGCTGTTCTCCAGAATTTCCCTTGTGTTGTGAAACAGCAAAACACCTTCACTGCCAGCGCTCAGCTCTCTGTCATCAGCTTACTCCCAGTGTCACAGCCCAGGTTTCCTACAGTCACATCAACACCAAGCAGGGTGGCAGAATGGAGTCCTGCAGAGATTCTGCCTGAAGACCTTAAGATAGAACCCATGGGAACTCCCAAGAGGAGTAAATGCCTGTGAGTGCCACCTTGTGTCCTTCCAACAGAAGAAAGAAGAAACTCAGTGCCTGGAACTGCAGTAGCCGGTCAGCAGCACCTTGTGGTCTCTAAGGTAGCCCATAAACTGATCATACCTCATTGTTAGATTGTCATGATATTTTTATTTTTTTTGCCCCTGAGATCCTGCTTGCTTCTTTTAGACACATTGCTCACGTACTGCTGTGTCCTTGGACTTCCAGCAGCAAACCACCACCTAAATGCAGTAAAATGGACCTCAGGCCAGGTCTCTTTGTGCAGCAGCATTTTCAGCTGTGTTTCAGCAGTCTGGTGGTGTTTGGCTCTGCTCTTGATTCTCTTGCTCCTCCAGTACCCACAGAGCCCATTTGGACTTGTGCAGCTGCCATCACTGCTCTGTGACAGCCTGCAGTGGAGAAGAGGCTGACACTGGTGTGGCTGCTCCTGTGGCCAGCTCATTTGTGTGTTTCTGCAGCGTTTCTGCAGGGTTTCTGCAGATCTGCTCTAGGCCACATTCCCACATTGGCCTGTACTTAGAGATGCTGCAGAAACACCTTGGGTTGGAAGGACCTTAAATATCATCTAGGGCCAGTCCCCCTGCCCTGGGCAGGGACACCTTCCCCTACACCAGGCTGCCCAGAGCCCCATCCAGCCTGGCCTGGAACCTGTCCAGATATGGGGCAGAAGTCCTTGCTTTGCCTCAATATGACCAAACTCTTATTTTTCTCTAATCACTTTGATCAAGACAAATGAAATCAAAGTGTTCACTTCCTGGCTGGCATTTTTTTTCCCACATGCTGCAAATTTCCTTTTACTGTCCATGGCTTGTAGGAACAGCTTTTGGCAAGTCAGAGTAAAAACTACTTTCAAAGTACTGTGCATTTCTATTTAGGGAATAAAATTACTGTGAATTAGCTGTTAAGGAGCCTGCACTGGTTAGAATTTTAAACCCCAAAACAGGTCTAAAATGCTCCGGGAATCTATTAAAATCTGAGATTTTTAAAAAGGGGCAAAAAGGAAGATAGACTTATTCCAGGGAGGCAAACAGGGAATGAAATAAGTCCTCTGTCACTGCCTAGGAAAGATAGGCATCTCCACAGCCCATGCTTTACAATTCAATAACAGTTCAATAACAGAAATGAAGAGTCTGAAAGACTTAAGTTCTTGTCACTTGCTTTACAAAGCACAATCCTTTTCTAATGCTTAACTTACAGTGGTGTTTGGTCTACTAAAAACGTGCTAATTTCTTTCTGAAGCTAATACAGTCCTTCTGATGCCCCCAAGAAACAAACTTTAAAAAAAAAAAAAAAACAAAAACCTCAGTAATGACTCAGGACATTGTGTTTCTGTACTGCAGTTTACAAAAGTGAGAGTTCAGAGGAATGGTGATGCTGCTGAAAATCTTTCTACTCCCATGACTGTCTGAATCTTGAAATTAAATGAAAAAAGGGAAAAAGAAACCAGAACAAACCCCTAGACCTTTAATTATAACCTAATCATTTTGATCACAGCAATAAGTATAACAAATGTGAGGCAAGTATGCGTGTGAGAGTGCAGGACAGAGAAAGGTTTAGGGCAAGGATCAGTGGAAAATCTTTAGAAATGATGTAAGAGAAAGCAAAGGCAGTGATTGGAGTTTGTAGCCTACACCAGACACTATAAAAACTCTGAAAGAAAGCTGAACATTAAGGATAAGTTAGGAGGGAGAACATAGGAGGACCATTAAGGTTGAATTGCTTGCATCTAATGCAAGGTAAGAGGAGTGAGGGCAGAATGTGTTGGGGATGTTTTGTGTCTTCTGCTCTCTTTACAGAAGAATTCTTCCCTTCTGTGTTTTCCTCTTTTTGACGTTTTCTTCAATTTTCTTTATTAACAGACATGTAAAAGGTATAAAGGTTTGATGGGAAAAAGACAAGGACTTTTTCCAGTACTTTTTACTTTGGAATTAATAAGGTGCCTATCACCTAGGATTTTTGGTAGTAAAACTGAGCTACAAATATTCAGTGGAAACTTATTTCCTTCAGTTAATCAGCCAATATTTAAACAGAATGTGTCGGTGCATTTTGCAGCAGTGAAAAATTACTTTTGTGCTGTTGCAGTGCTTTGCAGTAAACTGCTGTCTGTTTATATTGTTATGGATTTTCCTTTTGTGTAAGTTATTGCCAAATGCATATTACTTCTTAAAATAAGCTGAAGAGCTGTGACAGAATAATTCTTTTGCATTGCTAAATATCTTATGGAGTAGACAAGTTTGCTACATCTAATATATTGGAAAACATGAGATAAATTATTTGGGAAAAGTCTTTAATTTATGAATCTGCAAGAGGGTTTTACTATATCCCATATTAGACAAATGTTCATCCAGATTCTACTGCATTCCTGCAATAATAGAATAACTGCAAAAACATTCCTACACTAACAGAGTAATTATCATTATCCAGTGATCTGGCTAGTTCAGTTTTGTACCCTGTAACTGAAGGCAGGCTCTGATTCTGTGATAGTCATTGTAATTTCTCCATTCTGAGTTCAAAACTATTTCACTGTTTTTTTTCCTCCCACACTGAAGTTGTACAAGTAAATACATGCAAATAACGTTTGGTTTAGATGTCCAGAGGCTACAATAAAGTTCAGAATCCACTGATTTTTGAAGCACTAGCATGCAGTGCCCTTAGCTTTCCTTACTTGGTCTTTCAATTTGCAATGATTGTTCTCTCGTGGGGAGTGCAGAGCTGAAACCTGAGGAGCTCAGAGGACATTTTGTGCCTCTGCCCACTGCTTAACTCAAGAAACTTATTATTGCATTTATCTGTCTCTGCTCACCTGTATTCAAAATGCAGCCCAACCTACTTTTCCTGTAAAATACTTTGAACATTATGAGGAACAACAGGAAAAAACCCCCAGCTCAAACCAAGCAATCTATGGTGTAAATGATGGGAAAACTGCAAAATATGTCTGACTGGACCAGACAGTCTTCATTTTATATAAATACCTGCCAATCTGAGTTCAGCAGATTAGGACTTTGTTTTCATTTTTTGAATGAATGACAAACGCCTTTCTGGGCTTCTTGACTAGCCAATTAAAACACATGACAGTTGTTGTTGTTAGACTCTGACAAAGATTGCAAGTGCTTGCAGCTTTCCTTCTCTTCTTACTTAACTCAGAGAGACGGGTTACTCTCTAATTTACATTTGCCATGCATCTCCCCCAAGACTTTTCTTCTTCAAGTAATACCCCTGATCAGAATGTTTAAGTGTTTTTCGAGTAAATCAGTATCAGTGTTTGAATCTTGTTAAGAAATTCCAATGCCATTCTAGTCTCTTAAAAGCTTATCTTGAGGGATATTTTTATTATAGTTTAAGTGGTCTGTTTTTCTATTGATAACATATTTTGCTAATATACTCTTTATACCTGATGTGAAGATCTTCCACTTATCACTTCAATGCTGTTAGGAAAAAAAAAATTCTTATATAGAAACCCACAATCTATTTCTTGATTGTTCTTGATGGAAAGATTTATTATTTTTGCTTCAAATTCTGAAGATGGCACTCTAACAATGAAAAATTTTTGGCTCCTGTGGAAAATAAGAAAGCAAGCAAGCTGAATGTCAAATGGTTGGAAATGTTAAGAAAAGTTGGCATGTTTTATCAGTACATATATAAACAGTGTGGGGTTGAGAGTTTGTTGGCAATGAAGAATAGTCTAATAATGTTTTGTATTCCTTTGTACATACCAGGAATACTGCAGCTCACTCAATTATCTTTTGAGAAAAAGTGCAGATAGGTTTTTCCCACTAAGAGATATTTTTTGCACTTCATAGCACCCTTGTTTTTTAGTAAGCCCCTTCTAGATGGGCTTCACCACTTCTGTTTGTTTGTTGCTTCATGGTCTCCTACTTTGATAGTATATATGTGAGTTTGGGGCTTTTAATTTTTGAACTCTGTTGTTAAAAATGGATTTATTACACAGTGTAATAGTGTAAATGTGTAGCCAGCTTTGCAGGATGTCCAACCTGTGTCCTTCCTGCCCATTCTAAAGAAAACTGTCCTCATTTGTTTGGCATGGCCGCTTGGTTTCATGCCCTGTTTTCAAAGGAAGAGATGAGAACCATGACTGACTAGTCTTTTCACAAGTGTTTGCCCACCTCTGTCGGTTAATTTGTTCCTGAATCATGCTTGTGTCTGTTCAGCCAAGGTGCCCTGGCAGGGCTGTGCTCATTTATGCACTTCTTGAACTCCTCATGGGAATCAGAGGGTCACCTTCCCATCCTTTCTTCACACGATGCGAGTGCTGCTCCCACAGATGTTATGTCCTGTGTGGGCAGGGTCCAGGTGAGCTCTAAACAGCTAAACCATGACTGAAACCATGGCATAAAACTCTGTTTTATCTGAGAACAAGTGGTAGGAACAGCTGTGTGCTCGAGCAACTTCTGAGCCAAAGCACAGCTATCAAACAGGTAAAGGTGACTAACGTGGTGATATGAGAACATGTCAGGACTGAACACCAGAAATCATGGTACAGGGAATGCAGTTATTGAAATGAAGGCTTTAGAAATCAATCAACAAATCTTGACTACCTTGAGAAACCTTGAAGGAACTTCATTTTCAGGAAGTGGAGCATGCTTGGCCTTGAAATACTGTCTGACAAAAAGATTCTTTTGGAACACAAAAATGCCTAGTTATCTCAAAATAATTAATCATAAGCCTCTTGCATGGTCTATCAATTTCAAGTTCTCTCTGATTCCACTAGATGAAACCTACCTGCCTCTATATATCTATACAGTAATGAAACTGAAAATAGAAGGAAAAACACATTGTAGAAGTTGACAGTGTCTGTACCGTGTATAACAAAATGTATGGCATTGTTTAAAAATCTACACCCACTCCAGAAAACACATTATTAATAACATAAAGAGCCTGACACTGGCAGCATACATTTCATTTTGTCACTAAAGCCCCATGTTTCAATGTGTGGCTTCAGTATCTTTTAGAAAGCAATATGTGAGAAATGCTCCATATCCTGTCTGTGGGATGACAACAGAAACACCACTCTAACCTATTTTTGAGATCTGCTTTTTTTTTTCTGAGGGTGAGATTGTTTTGATTTGTATCCTTTTTCCTTGACAAGATTGCACCTGAGACACACAGGATCCTTCAGCAGCTCTGAAATCCCTAGGATTGGTGGTAGGGGCAGTATTTTTGGCTTTGTGGTGATATATATGATCAGAGGATACCTTTTACAACTTTCAAAAGTAAGGAAAATTTGTTCCAGCAGGAGCAGACTTCTTAGAGCTTCACACAAGCCATTTTTAAGTTGTTCTTTTGGTAAGATAATCATCCATCATCCTTTTTTGGGCCAAGGTATATTCCTATTGGGTTTGCAATGCAAGCATAACAAGTGTGAGTACTCAATTCAATTAATCAATTCAATTAAGATCAGTAGCAGCAGTTAATATTCTATTTTGTGGTGCTGGAGCAGTAACAAAATAGCTCAGTAACAGGTTTGCAGGCCTGATTTCCCCCAGCTGGCTGGAATCTGCACAGACCCAGAGACCTTCCTGGCTAGCAGGTGATGAAGGCTTCCCAGTGCTGTCCCAGTGTTGTAAGAGGAGCTCTGGAGGCCAAAGAGGCACTGCCAGGATCTTCCCAATGCCTGTGGGACAGCCAAGCCTTGGCTCTGCATCAGGTAATTTTGGTGGCTTCCAGGCAAAACCTCTAGGCTTGGCCACAAGGAGCTCACTGCAAGAGCAAGGTCCTCGTTTGCAGGTGGCTTGGGCGTGTCCCGTGCTGGTGTCACAGCCACGAGCAGGGCACAGCCATCAGGACAGACTGGCAGCTGCAGTGAAGGATTGCAGAGCAAGGCATGATGTCTTGCCTCGGTTCTCTTGCTAACAGGCCGGTAAGAAAAATAAGTCCCTTGTGATTTATGCTTGCAGAGTAATCTCCAGAGTAATGTGAAATATCGTGGTTCAAATGGGTAAGAACAATGATGGCTGTTACCATTTTTGACAGGCAATGGGTTTGGAGCTTGGTGATGAATTGCATTCTGTCTGAGGTTTGTTCAGCCCACTTATCTTCAGGATGTCATTTTGGGTTTTGTTTTTTTGTCTGTAAGAAAAACATCTTTTAAGTTCTTTGGTTTGATGTTGGAGACTTAACAGTTTCTGTTCAGTAAAGCGTTTTGCTTTCTTGTGATATTTTCTTGGAAAATGGCTCTGCACCGGTTCCTAAGTAAAAGTTTTGTATGTTTATCCTGCTTTGATAAGGTAAAATACTGTTCTTTCTTTTATCTTTAATTTTATTTTAATTGGACCTGCAACAAAGATACCTAATTATATAAGCAATTTTAGTTTTGACACATTTCAAGCTAAAGTACCACTAAGACACATAAATATGTCTGAATTTCAGACTTGCAATTACATTTAGAGAAGGGAAAGCCATATTTTTTGTCAGATAACACAAGACCCTGAGATACTACAGACATGGAATTATACACCAATCCCTTGACCTAGCTCTGTGAAGTTGGTGGCGAAGAATTTTCTGGAAGGATGCAATTTCAATACAATCAATTTCAAATTCAATTAAGGGTGCATCTTGAAAAGCTTATCAGAGCTTTGCTTAGTCTCCTTCAGAAACAAATACTGTCCAGCCTCTCTTAAAGCCTCTCTTGGAATGTGTCAAGGTAAAACATGGATGGGGTGAAGCAATAGCCAGTGTGTGGCTGGTAAAACCCCTTTTTGGCCAGAGGGCTCTGCTTGGCTAATTGCAGCAAATAAGCTCAAGGAGAAATACCAATAACTTCTTTTAATAACTAAGGTACTATGACATGGCTGAAGGTGGTAAAACTAAGTCCCAGACTGGCAGAAGAAAGTGTGATTTTAATTGTATTTACATAATCCTCACTGCATTATTAGTTTTGCAATTGCTTTTCTAAAGCCTAACTGTTCCACTACAATAACCCTGCCTTTTTCTCCTGCCTTGGTCCCATTGCTGCATGAAAATCAGTACAACAGGGTCTTACTGGACTCAAGTTTTTCTCCCTCTTCAGTCAGTGACACCAGCTCTTTAGCTGCTTATTTCTTTGGGAAGTAGAGCCAAGCTTTAAGTCCTTAAAATTTCCTCTGCTTCTAATTTCACTGGCGTGGAGTTCTGACCAGTTAATCAAATGCCTTCAGTGTTGCAGGTGCTTTACTGTTTATTTTCATTAGTGTACCAGTTGCTATTTTTAGCTCTTTAGTCTTTGGCTTGAATGAATACCAGCACAGATCTTAAACCATAATAAACATATGTTTTTAACCTTGCCCTTTATTTTTACATCTCTGTATCCAAATAATCAGGATGTGGTTATCTGTGAAGGTAGTAGACTGCTACTTCAAATTTCAATGCACACCCACATACAAAAATATACATTGTAGAGCGTTCCAACTTTAAAAACACCCAGGCAGGCCTCTGTGTGTATGTCAAGCAATGGCTGTTGCAGTGGGGCTGAGACAGTGGTACCAGATGGCTTAGTGCTTTGACTTTGTCCTTTGATTCCAGTGAACTGTCTGCCTCACCCCTGCAGAGTAACCAGCAGCTTTCTTCCTAAGTGCTCATCCCCTATGGGCAATAGTAACAATAATTGTATATTCTATATATGCATATTCATACACTCTTTGTGTTTCTGCTTTTACCAAGTGGAGACTCAGCAAAGAATGGCAGAATCAGACTTGAATTATCCTCTGGGGCAGGGCCTGGAGACAGAGAAATCAGCAAATCAGCAGATGCCTTTGGCAAAGGCCCCAGCCCAGCTCTTCCTAACATCATCTGAAACACTCCCACCTGGGGAATTGAAGGCACATCAGGTTTTAAGATCTGGATCCAAACAAGGACTTAAATAATGTAGGCCCAACCCATACCCAGAGGTAACCAAGCACCTTCCCCATCCTGAGCCTCCCAAAACTCCCTGCATTATTTAAAGGCTCGGTGGGCATCTGCAGTTCTGCAGCTGTGATTCATGGCCAGACCACCACCAGTCTCAGCAACACATCCCTCTGCAAGCTAGTTGTGAATAATTTTATTGCAGGGTGCCAGTGGTGGTTGTGGCTCCCCTAAATCATGTTGGGAGCTAGCAAAACTCAGCCTTGCCTTCAAAATACTGCTGGAGAGGTATATGACTTCTGTCACAACTTTGAGCACCTCTCCAGCAGGGGGGGAGGTTGGGGGCAGCCTGGGCTACAAGCCAAAGGCTCCCTGCTTGCTAGTGAGCATGCAGTTTGTCTGGTTTTAAGGCAGGTTTGCATTCCTCACTGCCGCTGCTGCAGGGATTGCACCACTGTGCAGAAGGGAATCAAAGATTGGCAGGGCTGTGTGGGAGGGAGCAGAGGAGGGAGCTGATTCTGCATGCAAGGGTGAAGAGCATTCAGCTGGCATTACCTTTATGCAGTGACTCTGACAGGTAAAACTTATTTACAGCCTTGGGGAGAGTCTCCCTTTGTTTTTACTTTTTAAGACCTGTGGAGCAGGATTCCTCGGGGGATGCAGCTGTGGAGTAATTTACAGATTGTTCTCCTTTGCAGATGCTGCAGTTCCAGCTTGTGGTGGTGCATTTGGCCCTTGTGATTGCCCTGCTGTGGTGGAACTCCAGCTCTGTGCTCCTTGCACAGGCAGCTCCAGAGGTGGGTGAAGGTTTCTGGTGGTTGTCACATAACTGCTCTTCCTTGGGCATTCTTAGCCACAGAGTGAGGAGGACACTGGAGTATCCAAACGCTGTTGGAAGGTGTGGGATCAGTATTGACTCTGTAAGGACCAAGGAGGAGTCTCAAGAAGAGAGAGACGCAAATTTTGAGATGATGCAAATTGCATGGCTCTAGGGGAACAGACTGAATGAGGCCTCACCCAAATTCTCACAGCCTCTCCAAACACCTGGGGATTTCCTGTGTGTTAAAACATTGTCCAGTGGACAGAGAACTTCCTGAAGAGGGGAAGGAGGTGATGGAAGGGGGGAAAGCAAACTTCTCTAACACTGAAGGGAAAGTTTAATTCCTCTTCTTACAGACAAATAATAGCATGAGAAAGCTGAAGCTTTCAGAAGCCATAAGGAGATCCCTAGCAGAAGATCACCTGCAAAAATTACAAATTAAAGGAGATGGACTAGACCAGGAGGGGGAGGGAGCAAAGTCACTTGCCTAAGCTTGCAAAGGAGAGCAGCAGAGGAAATGGATGAGTTGTCTCATGTTTCACCCAGGATGATATGTAGGGTTGTAGGGGTTGCACCTGAAAATACTTCTACTGCATTCCCTATTTTTGTGTCATCTTGACATAAGGCAGATTTGGCAAAAAAAGGTATTTATGTAATGGTTTCATGCCATAAAAAAAAAAAAAAAAAAAAAAAAAAAAAAAAAAAAAAAAAAAAAAGTCAAGTATCTAAAAGTTAACTCAAAGTAGCACTGTTTACCTCTAGAGTTTTTACACAGGTTTTAATATCAACTTAAACATGAGATAACTACTGAAGAATACTGATGGATCCCTCTACCTTGCTCTCTGTCTTCACATAATCATGACCTGATTCTCCAGAAGTGCTGCAGCAGCTGCTGTTCTGGTGCCACACACACCTGGTATCCTGCCTCCATCAGTGATAGATTTTTGTGAAAATAATACAAGAATAGAACATCTTTGCAGACTTCTAGAGCTAGAGACCTGCACTGGACCAGGGCATGATTTAGCTGCTGATGGGCCAGAATCTGTCTTTGAACCAGTTTAAAATCTCAGTGTCCATGACATTCTTTGCCAGTGCATTCCCTCCATCTGTGTGCTGTGTTTAAAAAGTAACTCTTTATTTTAAATTCACCATCTGTGACTTCACGGGGTAGACTGGGAAGCTCTTTCTCTTGAGGAAAAAATTACTGGATTTTATTCATTTCATTGCTGTTCCTAAGTTTGCAAACCCTCCACTGTATCACCTACACCCACTCTCATCTCTGTTTATCTGTGAAATTGTACTTTGTTCAGTGGTTTACCAGAAGGAAACTGTTTTCTACTTCTGATTATCATTTTTAGCTGTCACTTTACTTCTTACAAATCCATTATAACTTCTGAAGACAAAGTAAGTGGAGTTGCAAGGTATTCAAGAGCAGAGGCTCTTTTTGCCCTTCTAGTTTCAACTGTTGTTGAAGGGTTATTTATCCTCACTAACTAGTAGGAAGGGTTCAGTCTTTTTTGAAGGCATCATTCAGTTGCAAACCTCTATGAAAGTTTTAAAACCTTAAAAGAGAACAGAAAGGACTGTTCCGTGGACTTGAGGCTTACAAAAACCAGACAGGGGTCAATGTGAGATCCTTTATAAAGGTTTCAACAGTGCTACACCATTGGTGTGGTCATTGTGGTCCTGTGCTCCTCCTCATATGAAGGTCACAGTTTTATGCACTCCATCACTGTCTGCCACCCATCAGCCGTGGGGAACATCCCCACCACAGCTGGAGTAGACGTGGAGATTGCATCATCCATGTGCTGCCTTCCTTCACACGTGTACTAAACCCACCATGCAAGAATAACAACAGCAGTGTGCTTCTAAAGAGAATAAAACCTGTTTGATGCTGTAAGCTGTAATGTTTCTCTCTAATTCTGTGAAGATCAAGTGAACAAGAAGGTGCATCTCATTCAAAGAGACAATGATCTGAGCTTGCTTTTGTAGACTAACTGCTGCCCTGTGTTTTTCTGGCACAGGCAAAGCAACTATTTCACTTTGATTTGTTTCATTTCTTTCTTGATAGACCCCAGTATTCTCAGCTGTTCTTATAGCAAAGTTTGGTTTTGAAATGGTGTTAAGCCTAATGTTGTAATTAATGTTCAAACTGCTATGTCAATTCAAGAGCATTTTCTTTCCTTTCCTCCTCCCCATGTAGTGTTACTGCGTAATTTCTTTGGATGCCAGGGCTGAGCAAGCTTTTTTTGGTGCATTTTTTGCATAACAATTAATTAATTTTTTAGATATGGATGGAAACTTCTGTAGAAGTTTTCATTACTACTTATTAGCATTCATTTAAAAAACAAAAATCAGTTTCCTGAAAACTATCAGAATGAATATTGGAGTTGGGCAATGGTGATTGCATTTTTCAGAGGGATTAAATTACTCAGCTCATGCTATAAATGATACTAATCACAGTGCCGATAGGGATAGTGGGATGGCCTGCAGAAATAGGCCTTGTGAAGTAACAAATTTTAATATTTCTTGCAAAAATAATGAAAGCAAGTTCAGTTCTATAAAAAAAAATAATTAAAAATCCAGACTTTGACAGCAAAATCCTGTTGATGAAAACAGGCCACATTCCAGAGAAGAACTTTGTTGTAAAACATTCTCCCAATTTCAGTGTCCTGGCAGTTCTGTATTTACAGGACTGCTCCTATGACACTGGTTGAATTTTTTTTTTTTTTTCCTGGGACTTGAGCAGCCAGCAAACTGAAATTTTACTGCTTTCTTCTGCAGCCTCTGGAGCCTTCTGCTGCTCTGGGTGTGGGAGACCATCCCACTGCCAGTGAAGGGAAGTCAGCCACCAACCTGGCAGCCAAACTGTTCCTTCTTGATGACTTGGTGTCTCTGGAGAACGAGGTGACTGAGACCAAGAAGAAAAGAAGCTTCCCAGGATTTGGCTCCCCCATTGACAGAATTTCCTCATCCTCTGTGGATGCAAAAGGCAAACAGAGGTAAACTCTTAAATGCCCAGTGATAAAGTTGGAGGAAGGCTGTTGCTAGGTGCCCTGGACACTGATGGGTTAGCTTCAGCCTCCAGCAGGTTTGCCGGTCAGTTGTGAGGTGTTTCTGATCAGAAACCTTTCAAACAGTGTGTCAGCCTTCAGCTGTGATGTACAGTACATGCACTAGCTCATTCATCCCTGCAGTGCTGCACAGCTACCAGACAACCTTCCAGCACGTGTGATTTTCCAGTGCACTTCTTTCCACTGGTGCGAGCTAACACTCAGTTTAAAGCTACATTTCTGATCACGAGCTGTGCTAAAGCAAGAAAGGTGCCTGAGGTTCACAAGCAGAGGGGCAGGGCTGGGTGCTCCTGAGACTGGGATGGAAAGAAGGTGTGGTGGAGTGGAGGTTTTGAACAGAAGGATGAAGGACACATCATGGCAATGGGCAGGCAGACAGTGGAATGAGCTTCAAGACCTCCATTAGCTTTGGATAAGTCAGGGTTTAAACAATGCAGCAATGTGTGTTTGAAGATAAACTTGTTTATTACAGGGCTAAGCAATGAATGATGCTCGATGTGGCTGGGCAGAGACAGCGAGTTTGGGGCACAGCTTTAGGGGCTGTTCCTGTATCTGAGAGAGCTTGCCTGTCTTGTTCTGCTCTTCTGGTAACTGTCTTCTCTTGGATGGAATCCCTAATGCCACAAAGTATTTAATAACATGCTTAAAGCTTAATCTGGAAATGGAAAGTATTCATGAGAGCCAGTCAATATTACAAGTACTTTTTTCAAACAAAGTTTTGCAATATTTTCTTGTTGTTTTTCCATTTATCCACCCAGTCTGCCACTAGGACTGTTTGGCTGCAGCCAAAAGTGATAAAATACAAAATTCTTAAAACCTTAAGTAGAATTATTCTGTTCTGTCTGCCTCTTCAAGATGTCAAAATCAGCTCACTCTTCATTTGCTTTTTAGCATGTTTTTCCTTTCCAGGCAAAGAAAAAAAAGGTAATTTGTGAAGCTCTAATTTTTTGCAAAGGTATACAGTAGTCCCAAATTTTCTCCTTTTTTTTTTGATAGAAATCTTTCATTCTATATGCAGTACAAGGGAGAAACTAAACAAAGAAACAAACAAAAAATTCCCCAAAACAACAGCAAAAAGCAAACAAACAAAAACCAAAAAGGGAAATAGTGGTGAAAACCAGTTTGTCTCTGAATAAAGAGCTCATGAAAGTAAGTGACACACTGCACAAAATTCCCCCTTTCCCAGCAGCGTCAGCAGTTTGCAGCTTTGAGTTGGGATTATCACTTTGGGGGAGCTGTTTATCTTTTAAGTTTGGGGTTGATCCATTTATTAGAACCACCCGAGCTGCTTGGATCACTGCAGTGATAGTCTGACACCACCAGCATGGACCACAGAGCAGACGGGCGCTATGAAAGAGTAATGAGGCTTTTGACAGAAAAGTACCTTCAGATAGAAACAGGCAGAGGCTGCTGCAGTTGGAGGAGTCATCCGAGGACTGAGCACTCTGTCACAGTGGCTCAGCCAGCAGATATCAGCTCATTCCTGTACCAGCTGTGCTGGCCACCTTTAGAGACCGGGAAACTGATTTGTGAGAGCTGGTAAACAGACTGAGCTACCCGCATCAATGCAGTGCGTGCAGTGCCTGGCACAAAGCAGAAGCTTTTGGAAAAGAGCGGATCAAATGTTAGTCCACTTCACAGCTTGTCCTGCCACCCTCCGATGACAGGAGAGCCCAGATCCTGGTCTGGCATCAACATCGGTTTGTAGCGTTTCGAAAAGCAAGGGGAAAGCGTGCAGGAGGCAGGAGAAAGATCCACAGGCAGACAGAGAGAAAGAACCTGCGGGAATCCTAGGCGAGGCTGTTTCAAGTAGAAAAAGCCACTTTGTCCCTCGTACGCGACGGCACGGGGACCCTGCGGAGCGGAGGGTGGCGGGGCTGCCGTGGCGCGGGGCGGCCGCAAGAGGGGACGATGGCTGCGCTGCTGCTGCACGGCACCGCTCCTCAGCCCTGCTCTGAGCACTGGTACAGCTCCTCTGCCCTGCTCTGAGCACTGGTACAGCTCCTCAGCCCTGCTCTGAGCACTGGTACAGCTCCTCAGCCCTGCTCTGAGCACTGGTACAGCTCCTCATCCCTGCTCTGAGCACTGGTACAGCTCCTCTGCCCTGCTCTGAGCACTGGTACAGCTCCTCTGCCCTGCTCTGGATGCTGGTACAGCTCCTCATCCCTGCTCTGAGCACTGGTACAGCTCCTCTGCCCTGCTCTGAGCACTGGTACAGCTCCTCATCCCTGCTCTGGATGCTGCTACAGCTCCTCATCCCTGCTCTGGATGCTGGTACAGCTCCTCATCCCTGCTCTGGATGCTGGTACAGCTCCTCTGCCCTGCTCTGAGCACTGGTACAGCTCCTCAGCCCTGCTCTGGATGCTGCTACAGCTCCTCATCCCTGCTCTGGATGCTGCTACAGCTCCTCATCCCTGCTCTGGATGCTGCTACAGCTCCTCTGCCCTGCTCTGAGCACTGGTACAGCTCCTCATCCCTGCTCTGGATGCTGGTACAACTCCTCAGCCCTGCTCTGAGCACCGAGCATGGCACTGGTACAGCTCACCGGGCAGAAACACCACCCCGTCCTGTCCCACCTTTGCCATCCACTTCCACTCCAGGCAGTTAACTCCCCTTCTCTCCAGGCAGGCTCAGGATGGCTCTGACAGCCTGAGTGTCCCACCTGTGCCTTCCCACCTGCGGGGAAAGCAGCGCTTCCCTCGAGGTGACAGGCTGAGCTCACATCCTGGCTTTCCTTCCCTTTGCTTTCCCTAGGGCCTGGGGCAGCAGTGCTGGATACCTGAGGAAGGCACAGGCCAAACAAAAGGCTCCCTTCCTTTGTGATGTTCTCTAACTGCTCCAGCACTGATGTGTGCTCCCCTCACGTGGGACACGCCACCAATTCCCAATCCCTGAGCCCGTGTGGAAAGCAGCTGGACAGAGCCAGCAGGGCTGTGGGTGCTGGAATGAGGCACTGGACTGCAGCCCGTGCCCCAGAGGTGTGAGGGAAGGAGCCTGCTCACCGAGCCCCAGGGCTGCACGGCTCTGGGTGGGGAGTGCGCAGCCCCAAAGCCCCAGGGTGAGGCTTAACAGTGCTGGCACAAAGTTAGACTCGAGTGTACCACAGCATTCTCTCCTGCTTGTTACTGTGCAGTTGCCAACTTACAGAACAAAATTTATTTTTATTTATGTTCCTCAGCAAGGACTGATAAAGAATTAATCTTCCAGGGCTTCTCTTGGACTTGCATTTCACTGACAAGTATTTCTGAGGGCAAAAGTTGAGGTTGTTCTCAGCTGAATCTTTGGAATTCTTGCCATTTCCACAACTAATTAAAATAAAACTTCTGCTGGTGGAAAAAATGCTCCAAAAATGCTGAATTAAGATGGGAGAACTTATTATTTTATATAAAAAGAACTACAAAAAAAATGTTGCTGTGTAGAAATTCTTTCACACATTCCTTGTGCCCTAATTCATCAAATTGTCAGGAAATTTACCATATACAGGAAAAAAAATCAACCCCAAAATCCTCCCATTTTCAATCTCATCAAAGGACTGCTCCTATACAATTTTGATGAACACTACATTGCCAAAGAACCTATAGAAAAACCCTGTCAGAGTATCTCTGACTCATCTGCTGTATTACTGCACAATGCTTTCTAGCTCCTTGCTAATTTTAGCCTCAGCTGGCCCTGGAGCTTTCAAAGAGCCAGGTAATGGCTCACCTGCAGTGTGTGATACTGTGCAGGAAACAATTCCCCTTTATAAATGCAGGGCATCACCTTGCTTTTATGAATAGCAGTTAACCTGTGAAGTTAGTTTGCTGCCAAATAAAAATAGGGGTGGTGGATCAAGCTCAGCCAGCCTGTAAAACAGCTGCAACTGCAGCCTTTTGTAAGACAAGTGCAGCATCTTATTTTTAAACGCTCACAACTTTGGCTGTTCCTGCACACTGTTCTATCTGAACAATAAGGTGTTAGTGGGATGAATGCAGGAATCAAACATGTGGTAACATCTTGATTATTCACAGATGTCTTTTCCCATTTGTTCCCCTCCCTCTCTGCTCATTTTCCTCGCAGGAAAGTGCTGGAGCTGCCTAAGAGAAGGTTTGGAGTTCCTCTGGACCGGATTGGAGTGAGCCACCTCAGTGACACCAGGGCTTAGCAGCTCCTGCAGGTAAGCCAGAGCACTCCAGCTGTGGGCAGGCTTGGAGAACCCAGGTGTTCTCTGCTGCTGGGGGTACTCAGTCATGTCAGCAGGCTCGGGAGGAGTGGCTTAGGGAATGATGGCTTCTTGTAACATGGAATGCCCTAATTTCCCACCGAGTACCTCTCTACAAGCAAGCAAGTATTCCTAACATGGTAATCTCCTCCACTCTACCTTACAGTGTGTTTGCCCAAGCCTTGCATGGAAAATGTAATGTTTACTGCTTTTTTTTTTTTTTTTTTTTTTTTTTTTTTTTTTTTTTTTTTGCCTACAGATGCTTCTATTCTGAACGAGTGATGCTGTATTGGAAACATTACAGAGTTTTGGAAGCTGCCTCACAGCATGTCTTGTCTTTGCCTAATGATACAGCACTGAAGGAATTGACCTCCTGCAAAATCTGTTTCAAGTTGCATTTTACAAATATTGCATTTACAAATAGTAACATGTTCAGTTCATCAGGTCAGAATGCTCACAGCTGTGCACAGTGTCACTGGTAGGAGGGAACAGAGAATATGTATATATTTTTATTGCATGGCATTTTTCTGTTAAACTTGCAGAATTTTATTATCCCAGGCAGGACTGAGGTTTTTTGGATTGAAAATAAAACTTCTAGAGATGCCAACAGCAGTCCATGAAAAGCAGAGAGTTTGCTTTGCACATTTCTTTCTGGAGGGGAGCTGATCAGTAGATGAAGGGAGGATATGGCAGTTATGGGACAAAGCTAGAATGATTTTGAGCTGCTGTTTGGGAGATGTTTTCTGCCTTCACTAGGAGTTAGTCTGAATAAGAACAGTGACAAGACCTCAGTATTTGTCCTGATGTTTTGAGTAGTCTCTCTCTTATCTCTACACCATATTTAGACATGTTTTCGTCCTATGGCAGATCCTGAAATGTAGTGAGACTTTTAGTTGATGAATACATTTCACTCCTCCCTATGCATAACATAGGATAGTGTCCAAATATGAGGTCATCCACTTCCAAGGCCATCTGCATCATAATGCCTTATTTTAGCCTCTTGATGTGTGCACAGGGCACAGTCAGAACCCAGCTCTAAAAGTTCAAGTATTTCTCACTCTGGTAAAATGTAAACATGTCCTCTCCACTTCAATTCAGAGTAAAACAGGTTCTCTTAAATCCTCTTTCATCCTTTTCACTTCTTTCCAGATTAAAAAATACAGCTGAGAAGAGCTCTCTGCTGACATCTCAATGCTCAGATTCCTAGTTGATGTTTTCTAAACCTCACATTCTCCTCCTTCTTGGACTTTGGTCCATATCAGCTAAATTCCTCGGATTGCTAGTCTGGGGTATAAATCATCTTTAGCATTGCAAAAGAAGATCCATTGAGAAAGGGATTATTCAGGATTAAGGAAAAAAAAAAGTTATTCTTGCCGAACACCCTGTGTTAGGCAGGAGGCAATGCTGGAGATGGGAATCAAGTGTTAATTTCCTGATCTTGTATGAGGCACAAAGCACCTGGCCATCAGCTAGCAAAAAAAAAATAAAAAAAAAAATTAGGGAAATCAATGAGACTTAAAAGTTGTGAGAGTTGGGACTTTGGGACAACTGCCCTGGTTCAGCCATGGTGAGAGATGAGGCTCCCACTCAGAAGGGCAGGTAACATTTAATTCATGTGCTCAGACATACCAGGGGCCTTTTCCATTTTCCTCCTTGCCTACAGCCCTGCCCAGAGACCAAGTCTGGCCCAGGCATAGAAAAATGGCAAGAAACTTCACTTTTATTGATATTTCTAATAGAGACTGCTGCTGCTGAGAGCAGCAGCATAAACCAGTGACTCACATCAAGAGGTGTCCCTACCTTTGCCACCTGCCAGAGCACTGCAGCTGAATTAGGAGATCATTCCCCCTTCGGTGGGTGAGCTGTCTGTGCTTGTGTGTGAGGTGAAGCACTGCAGATACTTTCCAGACCAAGTTCTCAAAAGTCAGATTAAAAAAGAAGGCCTGTAAGTCCATATGTGATGATCTTGGGTTTTTGCTTCCTACTTTTCTCATGGCCATGCTGCTAATTTTCTGCCTTTAAGTTTGCAGGTGAAGGATCTGAGAGCTGGGCTCAGTGGGTGCATGTAATGACTGACTCAAGAGTTTCAGTCCGTGCTAGAAGCAAGCCTGCAAATGCAGTCCCAGGCAGTCCTCTGCAGTGCATTGCCACCATCCTTCCTGAGCCTGCCGTGCAGTTTAGGGAGCATTTATCTTCCTGCACTGAGCTCATCCAGACAGGCTGCAGATAATCTGCTTGCAGGGCAGCCATATGTATGGGACATGGGCAGATTATGGAAGTGGTGACCTGACCACTCAAACAGCTGCCAGTCAAAAGAACCACAGACAGAGTCAGTGCCTGACACATTTTTGGAGACTGAGAGCAGAGGAATCTAGTGCAAACACAGCAGCTTTGCAAAGACACTGCTGGATCATAGAAGTATTTAATAATTGGCAGATATTAGCTGGGGCTTCCAAAAAAAAACCAGGGTTTTAAAGGCTGAAAGTTGTGTGCACAAATGGCCTTCACCTGAAGGGAAATGTGAAAGCAAAGCAGGACAGAGGGGTCTCTGGTGGTGTTGGTAGAACTGGGAGCTGGAAGCTTCAGTCCTGCTTCCACTCTACTGTGTGGATTACCTGGAAGAAAGCAACAGTCTTTCTGTTCTTTTGCATCATCCATCACTGAGCACACTGAGACTTCCTGTGGCTCAAGAAGCACTCTTGAAAATCTGTAAATTGGCAAGTGCTGTTTCAAATATGATGATGTCTGAAAGGCCAAACACCACAATTTGGTTTTGTAGACAATGTTGGATTGCTCCAGCCATAGTGCACAGCATGGAGATAAGCAAATGTGAAATGAGGATAAACTGCAGCATCCGTTGCACGCTAGACTTGCCCTGTGCTGCCTGGATTTGCAAATCCATTCAGATGTCTGTGAGGATTTTCTCCTTATAAATCCACATTATCTACTAGAATGTCTCAGGGAAATCCCTTTAATTATTGCCTGTGGGTCATTAACTTTAGCAAGAGTGACTGCCCAAGCATGGGTAGGGTGTCAGCAGCCACTCTGTGGAGGAGAAGGGTTTCTGCTCTGTGTGTTAAGGAGAAAGGACAGAACCCTCACACTGCCATGCAGAGGGTAAGCCTGGGGGAAACAACACCACTCTGCTTCTAATTAGTTAATAAATTGCATTCAATACATGCTGAGGTCTGCAGCACAAGCAGCTAATATGGCAGCATAGAGTGCCTGTCAGGAAATAGAGGGCAGTTTGGGTACCACAAGCACTTAAATAACTGCACTGATGGGATGTAGCAGAAAATCACTACTAAGCAGCATGATGCATTGCACTCCAGGGAACTCCTGTCTAGGGTCAGAGCAAGCTGTTAAATATCTGCAGACACAGTATTCATTTTCCTGACTTGCTGATGAGCTGTCACACTGGCTCAGGAAGGCATGGCTGCAGCGAGCAGGTGGCAGATGGAGCCTGCTGCTCTGGCCTTTCCTTACACTGGGATTTCCTGCAAGCTGAAATCATCTGAGCTCAACACCACCTTGGGGCACTCAGTGTAGCTCTTGGAACACATCTCCCTTTCAGCAGGAGCACCAAACTTTTAAAGAAAGAGAGAGACTATTCTTGTCTATAGGTTATAATTTTTTCCTGGATTTGGTGCCAATGTGAGGGTATGTGAAAATGTGTTCCCACATACCTTTCCATTCACACAAAAGCAACAAAGAACAAATGGGAAATGGGTTCTGAATCACCACCAAAGAAATAAAAAACAACTAATAGGAAACTATATTTTGCATGTCATTAGACTTCACTGATCTAATCAAGCAAGCTGGCCTTATTCCCTAGATGCTGGCTTTGGCCTGCAACAGGATGAATAGGTCTCCTGCTAATGGAGTGCATGCAAGGTACTGCTGTGGTAAGCCTGTGCTTCTTGCCAGAGCCCAAGGCAATGAGCGTAGGATGGCAATTACAGCTTTGGGAGAGGTAACTTTGGAAGAATATGTAATATGCAAGCTGAAGTTAAATCACATGGCTCAGCAGAGCTGGAGAGACAGTTCAATGCTAGTCAAAGTCATTCCACACATTCACAGTGGCTACCAGATCCTACTCTCATTTATGTTGTTGGAAACCTCAAAGTTAATATTGAGATTTATTTTGAATTTACATTTTTGGGAATGAGGTCCTTTGCTTTTGCAAATAAATGTGGGTAATGTGACTTGAGATGAGTCACTAATGGATTGTGATCTTTTCCTTTTGAACAGGGCTAAATATAATTCTGCAGTAGAAAAGGCCAGCTAGCACCTGCATTGACCAGCCAGATTAACCAAAAATCTCTGCTCAAAACATCTCTTTGGGGTGAGTAGGTAGAGACCATTGGGTCTGGTCCAGTCCAATGATGACAGAATCCCATAAATAATTATCAAAAACACCCAGCTCTTGTTTCTGATCCTGGCCAAAAGGAAGGGTCTGTTTCTCAGGCACATTAAACCCCTAGGTGTTTAATGGGAGTTTTTCTTCCATTGTGAACTCCACATGAACCATTAAGGTAACAGGAGCCAACATCAAGGGAAATGTGCTGTGCTTTGGGTTCCTGCAGGGGCTGAGAAAGCAAACTCTGAGAAACACATGCTTCTGTGCAACAGAAAATCTTTATTGGAATGGTATCCAAAGGATCCAGAGCTCACTGCCTGCCCTCCCCTGTGCACACTGTGGGACACGGCGAGGAGCAGCTCTGGCTCAGCAATCCAGCCCTGAGCCCTCCACATCACACCCAGCCTGCCTTCTTGTCCCAGCAGCGGCCACCAGGGCAGCCCAGACCTGCTCAGGAGGCGACAGGAAACCCAGACACTGCTGAGAGCAAGGTCTGCAGGTGTGGGCAGAGCCCCAAGCCCGGGGAAGCTGAGTTAGTGCTCAGTGCCTCAGGGGACCTGGTGAGCAGGGGGAGAGTGAACAGTGACAGCAGCCTGGATGGCACACACAGGACAGCACAGAAAGTTGGGAAGCGTCTTCTTAGTAGAAGATCATGGCAGGTTAAACCTGGAAGAAAGGAACAGTAGAGAGTGGCAGTGGGCTGCCAGCTCCTGTCTTGGCCCCTGTTAGACTTGGCTGTGGTGCAGTCATGGAGGATGGCTTCCAGATTAGCAGCACGATGAGGGAACAGAACAAACTCTTAACATGGTAATACCCAGCAAGACAGTTTGGGGAAGGGCTCATCTTCATCCTCCAGTCCTGAAAAGCCTTCAGATGCAGTATTTCCAAAAGCAGGCTGTGAAGGGATATGAAAGAAAGGTGTCAGCATACAACTGACTTTTTCCAGCTTTCCACTGGACCCCTGGAGAAGGTTTCAAAAGACCCATGTCTTGAGAGAGCTGGAGCATGCCGCACTGTGCTTTCAGGACACACCTCAATAACCAGCTCTGAGTTCATATAACACTTTTAGAAGGTGTTTCTTTTAACTGCTCATTGTGTAAACATGGGGGTTAAAAGTTGTCTTCAAATTGCTTAATTTAAAAGGATTCATTTTCTTCTACTTCAGCAATGTCAGGAACTAGCTTTTTCTTTCCTGTCTACTGGTCAGCAGTTTTGCTGCTTCAGAGGTGTGTGCAGGGGTTTGCACCTGTGGCTGACTGGAAGAGCAGGATACTGACTTGGAGAGATTAGATCTGGTTCTTACGTTTTTTAAACCCAGTCACTACCACTCTGCTATCGACCATCTTACAAACAACATGGATTTCTGTAGAACCTTCTAAGAAGAGTAAATTAGGGAAGGATGTATATTCTGATGTTGGAAAAAGTAACTGTATCACAACCAGCATGAATCCCATGTGAGTTTCCTGTTTCCTCAAGTATGGGAAGAGATTTATACCTGGTTTTTGAAAGCAGGATCTTGGAAGAAAACTCCTACTGAATCAGCAGGGCTCATGCTGAGACAGGAGCTCCTCCCAGACTGGAAGGACTTTAGATGAAGACAAAGATTCCCTGCTTTCATTTCTGTCAGAATCTGATTTAAACCTGGCAACGGGAAGTAGCTTCATCTACATTAAACCTTCCAGACTGGTGGGGGCATGAATTACATTAGCCAAATTAATGACAGCCTCCAGGGATGCTTACAAATTGCATATTGCCTAAGGATCACCTAAGCATCTAAGCAAGCCTTGCACAAAGGGATTTTCTCTTGGCTCTCTGGCAGCTCTCAGCTTCCACGTGCACAGAGCATGTGGGCTAAGGGCAGAACCAGCTCTTTTGGTTTTAGGCCAGATCTGTCATCAGTGACTTGTGGTTCACAGCTGCTACAGCTTTGTGGAGGAATCCATTGAAAGCCAGCATCAGCAGCATTGTCCATGTGCTTGTAAGGGGCAGCTTCACAGGAGCACTCGTGCAAAAGGCTCCCGAGCCACTGGATACAGACTGGACAAACAAAGCTGGGACACCAACTGAGGGACATACCAGATCTTAGTTCCCTGCATTCTTGGTAGATTTCCACATCCTTTTTAGCTGTTTTACAGCACCAGACAAGTGCTCCTTTTTTCTCTGTTGGGAGGCACTGACCTTGGCAGAGGGGAATGCCTGCAGTCCACATGCCTCATTATGCCTCCAGCAGTTGCTTTGAGGCCAGAGCAAAGGAGGGGTGCACTGTGGGGACGTGTTCATACAGAACTCCCCCCCTCCAGGGCAGGCACTCATGGCTCATATAACCCCACACTCCTCTGTGAAAAGCAGGATGTGACACTGCCTGCCTCCGTGAGGTCCTGGGTGTGCAGACCTGGTGTATCTGCCTCCACAGCAGACAGGGCTGGGGGACACAATCCTTCTCAGCAGCGGCTAAACCAGCCAGCCATAAGAGAGGGCCAGGACTGCTTGAAAAGCTGCCAACCAGCTGCTTTTCAGCATATTTGGGGCATGTGTACTGTGACTGTCTTTGTTGCACAAAGGAAACCCTGGAAATGGGGGTGGTCAGGATGGCTGCAAGGCCCAAACTCAAAACCTACCGCGTTTTTTCGGCTGGGATGCTGAAAGACTTTCCAAGGCATAGGCCACCTCTGACCCATCCTCAGCTGAGAGCTGATCCTTCAACTTCTCCAGCTGTTTAAAGAGAAACACAGCAGTAAACAAGAGCCCCATCATGAGGATCTCCACAGAGTGCTGGGAAATGCAGGGCAAAGTCCCATGTAGATTGGCTGGCAGCCTCCCTGGGAGGGATAGAGTGCTCCCTGGAGCAGGACCATTCCCAGAGGATCTGCCTTTGGAGCACTCATACCTCCTCATGCCCTCCTTCATTAAGCTGCTTGTTTAGTGGCAGTGGTGTGGGCACTCCATGCTCTTTCCCTCCAGCCTAGGTGTAAGTCCCTGTGGAAGGGAGGCTGTGTGCAAGGTTATTGCAGCACTAAGAGTCAGGACAGTGCTGGGACAGGCATCCAGACAGTGCAGCAGAGGACATTGCTTCTCCATTGCCCTGGGCTGTCCCTCCTCTCTCTCCTTCACAGTTCTTGCTACCTTCCCTTGGTTATAATGTGGACAGTCTGCTGCATTTCTTCATCTTTAGCTACTGTCTTCTTGTGGACTGGGAACATCTACAGGCACCATCCCAACTTCTGCTCTGGCAGAGCTGTTCTCAAAAAATCAAAGCTTATGCCCCTCAGCACTGGAGAGAGAGGCTAGTGGAGGACCTGGCAGCCTCCTGTCTGGCATGATGCACTGGGATTTTTCAGTCTGAAATTAAAGTGCCATGTGGAACTTAGCAGGACTTCCAGCACCTATGCAAACAGCTGGAACAGCTGCACCTGGCCTGAGAAGGGAAAAAAGCACTCCCACTGCTTGTAGGGCTTGGGGCACAATGGAAGCCATGGCAAGGTTGCTGCAGACCTTTCCCTGTTCCGGGGCAGTTGGTGTGGGATGGGGACTCTGTTTGTATATGTGTGCTCTGATCAGCTCAGCAGGGCTCTGACCTTGAGTAGGGCCACTCTTACAAGAAAAGTCCAGAAAAAATTCTGGCTTAGGCAGGCAGTGACTTTCCCTCCAAGCTGTTACCTGATGCAGCCAGCTCATGCAAGGCAGCATGACCTCCTCTTCCCACTCCCTCTTCTCCTATGGAGATTTCCTTTGGTGCTTTATTCTTTCCTGGCTTGGCCTTCACTGGCCTTTCACTGGTGACAGAGGCAGGAACTGCTCAGCTTTTATTGCACCAGTCTATAGCTCTGTTCCCTTTTTACCTTTTCTAGCTTGTGCAGCTGTTGAGCCAGGTTCTTAGCCAGGTTCTTTAGCTTTTCCCTTTTCTCCATCCATGCTTACATTATAGCAGCAGGTGGAAGGGTGGCAGGATGCAAAGATGGAAGGATAGGTCAATAAAGACAGCTTACACAATTGTTTAACTACCCATGCAAGAACATGCATTTATGTGTCTGTGCATTTGCTCCTCTCACCTCTTCAAGCTCTTCAAATTTCTTTGCCAGCTCCCAGTCTGCAAGAGGGAAAAGAGTAACATCAGTATCTGCATTGCTTCCTGAAGCTCATATTAAAAAACATTTCTTCATTTGCCCTCTCCAGAGGTCAAAAGGCAAAGACCTAGTTATCATTTAACTCCTGATCTTCAAATAAATAACATCAGAAACAGAGAGAAAAGCAGGTTTTCTCTGCTGAATCCTATGGGACCTTATCCTAATTCTCCATTATGAGGGAGGCTTCTTTACTGCTCACCAGGCCACAGGGGAATTGGCCCAATGAGGTCACTTACTGTGTGATCCCAGTTCAGATGAAACTCTTTGCTGCTTTTTAATTTTTATCCTGCTAACTGCAAATCTCTAGTGCTGGCTTTTTTTGTCACTGGCTTTTATATGAAATCCCACTGCTTCCTTTAAGGCTTGTTTATCCTCCCATCACCCATGCAGGCAGAAGTCAGAAGACACAAATTTAGCCTAGCATAACTTACTGATTTATAAGTCAGCAAAGATCCAGGCTGGCAGAGTGGAACAACAGGAGAAGTCACATAGCAGTAAGTGCACAGATTCCACACTTCTAAATCTTAGGGAAGCATGAGGACCTGGGGCTCAGCCTCACAGATCAGACTTAAGAGATCTCAAGGCTAGTCAGTACTGTACTGCTGTCCAAAAACTGTGCAGGTGGATGAAGGAACTGCCTGTGCAGAAAGAGGGGAGAGTTAGGTGCCTAAGAATGGGGTTTGAAACATCAGCTGAACTGAGAAGAGCCTGGAATAGCAACAGGGAAAGCTGCAGGGGTGGGGAATTTCAATCTCACTGCTCTCGAGGACTGAGGTACCTTATTCCAGACCCAAACTGATGTACAAAGCAGTTAATTTTTAATAAGACAGATGAGTTCAGTCAAAGCTGAGTGACTGGCTACAGTAGTTCTCTTGGGAGGGAAGTGCTAAGTGATCAGCTGGTTTTAAGTGCTAGTTTGGGAAAAAATGCAGTAAAATAAGTAGAAGAGCCAGGAAAGAGCTAAAGAATGTTTTTGCTGGGCCCCACAAGCAAACCAAAAAACAGCCCTGGAGCTGCCTATTTTCTCTGTTCCTAGTGTGGCAGCAGGCATTGGTCTGGATCATGAGGGGGATTTAAGACATAATTCCCCCTGATTTCAGATTTCAGATAAGACTTCAGCACACAGACACATTGCCAGACTTGGGATTTTTTTTTTTTTTTTTAACATTTGAAACTGAGCAGGAGGGTGCCAAGAAAGAGCTGACTGCCTTCTTGGTTCCTCCCTCAAGAAAGGAACAGTTTTGTTGAAAAGTCCTGAATATTTTCTGATATTCATCCAACAGTAAAAGCAGCAGTCCCTAAGCAAATCCATTACATCAGGATTCAATTTGAGAGATGAGATGGGGATGGAATCAGAAGGTGTAGGCTCTGTTCCTGGCACTATCAGCAATGACCTCAGGCAGATTCCTCCAAAGTGTATCTTTACATACCCATAAGGTAGAGACAGACAGACCCTGGCATATCTGTAAGTCAAAAGTCTCACTTAAGAATTATTATTATTATTAACATTTTTGCCTCTTTCAGAGTTTCAAGTGACTGTTTTGGCTTGAGTTTTTGCAAACTGTAAGTTTGGCCAATGACTGCTATGAATACAAAATGAACAACAGTTGAAATTTGGAACAGATTATCTCAGACAGGGAGAAGGAAGTTAATTTATGGATGAAGCTTTGAGAAACTGCCTGCTGTAAATCCTCTGTCTGTGCTCTGCTCAGAGTATCATTATATTCAATTGTCTGGCATAAAATGCAGCCTTTCCTCTAGGACTAATAAGTGCAATAATCCATAAACCTATCATAAAAATGTTTTTTCTTGAATGCATCCCCTTTGCAAGAAGAATGCCTTTGTTAGTATAAGGGCTTGATTTATTTATGTTTGTTTATTTGTCCCAAGCTTGTTTAACCACTGCCTTGCTGCATTAACAAGGGTCTGGGGAAGAGCATTGAGTGAGTTTGATAAATGGATTTTCATAGCAATGTTTTTACTGGGCCCCCTCTCAGCTGTTTTCACAGGGAAGGGCAGCTTCCTGCTCCGAGATCACCACATCCAGCCCAAACCCTCCCCTGGCTGCAGGCTGTGGGAAGAGCTGACCTCTGTAATCCATTTGGTGCTCGTGATCGCTGTGCCTCATGGCAAGGAAAGCCCAAGTTTGTCTTCAGCAGGTCTGAGTTTAGCCACAGATGGGTGGCTTTTACATTTGGTGTCTGTTCACAGAGCACGGACAGGAAGAGCCTCTCCTTGCCCCATCTTTGGTGGCTGTGTGGGAAAAGCCACTTGTCTCAACCTCCTTAGGCCCAGGCAGGAGCTCCCCCTGCCCTTGTCCCAAACTACACCTGACCCCAATGGATCTCACTGGAAAATCTTCGTGAAATCCCTCTGCCCCAAATGACAGCAAGATGCTGCTGTCTCTCAAAAGCACATGGGGCTGTGTGGGGTGTGGGCAGAGATGTGACTCCCAAAGCTGGTCCATGCCCCAGGCAATGCACATAACATCAAAGGGATAGTAGGGCCACAGGGACTCAGCAGAAAATTTTCTTGTTTTTACTTATGTACACACACATGTTCCCAGCAAAGTCTTGAGTGTCTGAGGATCTAGGGTACGTGGGTTTTGGTGGCTTTACTTTGCATTGCAAAAGCAGGTCCTGGAGCCCCATGCTGGAGAGCATCTGACATTAATCACATGTAGGCACCATACTGGATGCTGCTTCCACTTTCTGAGCAGTTGGTATTTCTGAAGAACCTGAGAAGCAAGTTCCTTGCATTCATGCAAACACAGATTCAAGAAGCAGAGATCTCCCCTCCCCTTCACTTACCAATATTTTCTGGCCTCCGCCATGCGAATTTCTTATTAAGAAGCAGAGTCAGCAATGTGTTCTCATGATTTGTGTCTTCTCTCTCTGGAAGCACTCGGTTCTCTGCAGCACATAAAACACATCTTTCTCAATCTCATCAAATTAAGAATCAATTAATCAATTGATGCAATTAATCTCTTAATCAAATTAAGAAGGATGAGAAGTGGAAGGAAAATGTCTCCTGTCAGCACTCGTCAGGTTGGAAGGAGCTCAGTGGAAAAGGAAAGTGTGTGAGCACAGAATAAAATGTCCAGGCAGTGAGGGCTATGCAGGGGAAGGGTGTGGGATGGGAAGCCCTCCCTGCCAGCCCTGGGCTGCTGGCCAGTTCCACTGCAGCCTCATCAGCACGACTGGCTGCAGAGAGCTGGAGCCATCACCTTGATTTACACAGCCCCGAGCTCTTCTGCGAGGCAGGTGGAGTGAGCGCCTCTGCAAAGCCAGACAGGAGCCCCCAACATCCTCCCCTCTCAAAAGTGCAGGAGTTCCCCCACTCACTCCATGCACCTTCCCAGGGCTGACAGAGGTGGGAAGTCCCTCCTCGCTGGGCTGAGGTGTGGGTACCATGGCTGAAAAGCCCTGCAGCCCCACAGCCTTTCCTGAGCTCACTCAGCCTCGGGGCTACTCTGGTTGCCAGCGGTACTGAAGGATTCCTCCTGAACAGAGTTCAAGTGTGGAGGAACTTAAAGCAAGACCATGCAGAATTTTTCCAGGAAAAACCTCCCCAAGCTGCTGTCCTAAAGCAATTTGGAGCTCTCTAAGAGGACCCTTTAGGACACTTTCTCAGTGGTTTTACTTTAGTGGTTGTGGCTGTGCCCTCAAATGAATGGTTGTGAAGATCAAGGGTTCAGCAGAAACCAACAAACACAGGGAATGGGACTGCTCAGTGTCCTGAAAGCTCTGCTACCCTCCCAGCTCTGCTCAACATATTTCCAGAATCATCTGAACTAGAATGTTGTACTAATTTTTGAGAGTGACAGAACAGGATCCAGACTTTATAGGGAGACTTGGCATTCAAAAAAATCTTTGGTCTGAACAGCCCTACCCCACACCCAGACCCTACAAAGCCCTAGAAGATGCCTACAGAATTCCATGGAAAATACTAAGTGATTATATAGAAAGGCTTTTTTTTTTTTCACTTCTTCCAGGATCTTTAGGACTTCTCCTCAATGCAGTTTCACATGGCTATTAGCCCCTCTGAAGGGATGAATGCAATTATTCTTGATACACATAAAACAAAACGTTGTACCAGATGAGCCTGAAGGATGCTCAAGAGCATGTGGGAATCAGCTCCATTAGCTAATGTCATATAAACCTGCAGAGGCTGAGGGATGCTGGCCAAAGGGATGCTCCAAGTATTTGGCCAGACTCAACCCTGCCTCACACTGCGGCTGAAGCCGCTGGTCCCGATTGTGATCTCTGGAAATCAACCCAGGGGAGCGAGCAGAGCGACCTGCAGTTAGCATGGAGTGCCATAAACCTCCTTCCTAAGTATGAAGGACAGTTATAATTTTAAAATAGCTACTTTAAGTTTTTTTGGGGGATTTGCTACAGGGAAAAAAACCCCAATGCTATAAACACTCCAGTAAAAGCCAAACAGAAGCAGGATTTAGATAGAGTGGCCTGGGGAATGTTTAGGTTGTAATTACAAAAATAAATAGGTGATATTAGAGGAAAAACCATTTGAAAAGCAATGTTATTTTCAAGCCTATACTTAGCGGCTCTTTCTTTTTTTCCCACTGCCAAGCCTCTTTAAGAAAGAGCACTAATGACTGACATTTCCCTGCAGTATAAACTCAAGTTAAGATTAATTTAGATTATGGGAGAAGTACATATAAAAAGAAGTTCTGTGAAGAAAAAAACGTTCAGCATCGCCGTACTACTGACATTTATGAGCTGTCAAATCTCGTATGGTACATACTGGAATTGCTACTCTCTGATATTCTAATTTTTAAAAAAAAATTCTTATGGGAGAGAAAGAGCTACCCTTACCAGATTTCACCAGATTTGATATTTTCACTGATAAGCAGAAGGTGTCATACAGCCAGCTGCAGAGCAGAAGGACAGCTTTGGCTCATGATAATACGAACAAGCCTCTCGCTAGCACCCATGTTAACAGACAGTATAGCTCGAGGTTCATTTTGTTTTCTTTCCCAGAGAAGAGAGTGTTGCATTGGCCATGGCAAGCAGCAAAGCACAAAGATAACCACCTACCTGTGTCATGTAGCCTGTATTCCAGCTTACCTTGGAGTAAAAAAGGGTCTCCATGCGTTGACGGGACACACAGAGCCACGGTCAGGATGGTCAGCACTCCCAGACACAGCTGGGCAGACCACATCTTCTCCACGTTCCCAGAGCCCAAAAGCATCCTTCCTTCAGGCACGGTGGAGGACTTCAATGCAACCAGCGCCAGATGAGCTCACTTTTAAGAGGCAGTGGATGTGCCGTGATTGCAAATGGCCTTTGGAGGAGGGGAGAAAAATATCTCTTGAGATATAATTCAACCTGTCAATATGATTCACTCTGCTGGGAGTGGACAGAACAGCCCAGTAACATAAGTCAGATGGAACCTGTTCAATGTATCTCATATCAGACTGATCTAATGAATTCTGATGTTCCCACAGGCGTGCACTGTTCACGCACGTTGATATACATTCCATACATACACATATTAAAAATACTTTTTCAGGGCTGTTGCTTTAAAAGAGTTCAGGCATGAGGACTCCCACGTTAGCAAGGAAGATTTGTCTAATGTACAAGCTGCCATATTTTACCAGTTTGGACAGAATCAGGTTAATGGGGTTTTGTAATTTATCATCTCACTTCCTAGTGCCTATATTAATTAATGTGAGATATAATGAGTGCTGAAGTGGTGGGAAACAGAAGGGGAGAGCTCTTTTCATTTAACTGATTGGAGAATGTTGAGTGTGTCTTGCTCGCTGTGACTTATGGCTTTGTCAACGGGAAAGGCATCACACCCTATTTTGGGATTATGTCTGAGTGGGGGAGTGCAGATTTGGCAGTAGGTATGGAATACGTCAAGGATGGGCAAGAGTCTTCAGTTTTTTCTTGGGGGAAAAAAAAGAAGTGGAAGTGGAAGGTCAGATGCTGGTTCTGGCTACACAGCCTTGTTTTATAATTTTAGAGCAAAGTACTGAGACACATTGCATATATTCCATGTCTTCTCAGGCCATGACTACATTTTGGTTTGACTTCCATTTGTTGCCTATCCATCACTATTGATCAGGGACCAGCTACTACTTTTCCACAACAACCTTACCAAGAAAAATATTGTAATAGTAACAGTGCTAGGCTTTGTTCTTCTCTTCCTGCAGAACTGAATCATCTGTACTTGTCGTGGTTTAAGCCCAGCCAGGAGCTAAGCACCACAGAGCTGCCAGCTCACTCCCCCCGTGGTGGGATGGGGGAGAGGATCAGGGCAAGCTCTGATTTGTACATACACTCCTAGTGACTCATTGTGGGTCCTTTTTTGACATCACATCATGCCAGATTACCCAAGATAGCTTCATCTGATGGTACCTGCTCTTCATCTCAACTAAAAGACAGTATCATTACCATGTTTGGGCTTTTGGCTTCAGGTCCCCAGCTCTCCCTACAACTCGTTCTGTTCCTTGGATAGGTACTGAATGACAAGCCTTTTAATAATCCTTGTAATATTTTATTATTTCATAGATTATTAATAAAAATGGAGCGGGAGAGGCTCATATTTTTTGTGGGAAATGCCTATAAAAACGAATGTGATTCTTTCATTAATGAAGAGTTCTCTACTGAGAAAACATTCCAAAATTTTCTCTGGACATATAATATGTACAAATTAACCAGACTCATAGTTTCTCTCAGACTTATGAACTAGTGACCAGCTATCTGAAGTGCTCTCCTTCTTCACAAAGTTCTGTTTGGACTGAGAGAAACATATGTCCTACTGGAACACTTTTCCAGACACCTCCATCTCCCCAAGGTGCCAAGTTTCAAACTGGTCAGAGATGAGCAGCTCTCATGAAGCAGAGGCCATAACTTGATGAGCACCACTTTGCACAGGAGTCCAGTCTGGAAAATAGCAGCTCTAACTCAAAACTATAGCCCTAAGGGAAGGTCAAATCTATTTTATTTTAGTGCTAAATCTCAATCTGTCTTGAGATCTGCTGTGAAATTGACTTTGCCTGGATACAGAAGGTGAGTTTCTCCATCTCATCTAAGTTTATGCAAAATCCACAGATCTCTGACTGTTTTTTCCTACCTTTGGATACAAGATCTCATGGGCTATTGGCAGGCTCTTTCAGGAAGTTGAGCTATTCCTGGGATTTCCTCTTCACTGCAGAGAATCTTCAGTTCTGGATCATTGCAACTGTTCAGCCCCCAAAGCAACTCATGTAGAGAGTGTGCCAGACCTTTCAAGTGATGGCTCTGGTGAAGGTGTGGAACTGCAGTGCTACATTTTATGTGAAGGAAGATGAGTGGATGCTGTGAGGAGTGGAGGCTTTCAGGGGATGGGTTGGTGGAGAGAAGCCTCGTAGTTACTGTCAGGTGCTAGTGGAGTTTTTTTTATTTTTTGAAGTTAGGGGATAATTGATTTGTACTGTTGGGCTTCTCTAAGGCTCCCACCCGCAAAATTCCTCTGCTTTTACCCCACTAGTCCAGGTGCTGGAAATAATATTACATGTTATTGTTCTTATGTATTTTATTCTCCATAGGAAAACAATCACCCATTTGTGTCTGGAGTTCAAGGATAGTGAGAACATGAAGATGTGAGCTCCATCTCTACCTCCCATGATCCCAGTCTGTCCCTTCATGTAAAAGCTTCTCTTTCCACAAAGCTACTCAGACTTCAGGTAACCCAACACAACCAAATTGGAAAATTGACAAGGGTTAACAGCCCAGAGAGCAGGAATACAGAAGACTTGGTTCAAGCAGTGCCACCAAATGCAGCTGCCCCAGCTCTCAGTGTGAGAGAGATGCACAGGAGTGTCAGTGCCTGGAGGGTCTTAATGGTCCTGAGTGTCCTCAGGTGGGGCCTCACCACCCTCTCTGCCCATCAGCTCTTGAGATCCATTTAATCTCAGCCTGGTCTCCTGCTTTTCCTAGAGCTGTGCTGGAGGAATTCTGGTCTGGAGCTCAGCTGTCTTTGCCTGCCCATGGTCACTATCGATCTGGACCCAGACCTGCAAGTGGGTTTCCTTGCTTGGCTGTGGCTATGTCCTATCTCTGTGGACCTGTCTGGTGCTCACTGAGCTGTGTTTGTCTCTGACTGCTGTCATCAGGCCTGATGCTGACCAGTGCACTGACTTCCATCTTGACCTGGGATCTGCCTCATCTTCATGGGCTTCCCTGAGTGCTGGGGCTCTTGATTGAACCTAGCTGCAGTCTCTGATCCTGACCTGCTTGCCCTTCTCAGGATGGGTCCCTGTCCTGCTGTCACTGCACTTGGCTCCCTGTTTCCTAGGGAACAGCTGGCCCTTTCTGCTCTCTGACATCATCTTCCTCAAAATGTTCAGCTTCTCCCTGTGCATGGACTCCTCTTCCCTGACAGGTGGATTGGTGGATCTTGCAGCAATTAAGATTTTCAGGTATGTTATATAAAATCTCAGTTTCTCTGAAGTTGCTTTGGGCTTTGCAGTTGTCTCTAATGACAGTAGGACTGCAGCCTCCAAATAACCTAACCTGAGTTTAATCCCAAATCAGTAACCCCTGCTGTTCCACAGCAAGCCTCAGAGAGGTGGAATTCAGTGGGGGGTTGAGCTAGTTGATGCAAGAGGCAGCGTCAAGCTGCTGAAAACAGGACAACATAAAAGGGCTACTTCCCAGAGCCAGCTTGGAGTGGCAGGTTTCCAGACCACTTTGTATACTGTACATTTGGGGTTTGGAGGGAAAAAACCCCACAATATTCTCTTTTTTTTCAGAGCTTCCTAAGAACACATAAAACATCACATGCACCATGTGTTTCAGCTGAACCCCGTGAGCATCCACAGATTTTGTCATGGTCTTATGGATTCCACTTAACCATAGCTTATTTCATCCCAAAGCAAGCAACCTGCTGAGGAAGGACCTATCAGGGAAGCACCTTTACTTAAGGTGCTTAAGAAGCACGTGTGAACAGTGCCACAACCTCTGCACTGAGTCTGGGACTTTGCTGCGAGTCGGAAGCCTCAGCTGGTAGAGACAGGACTTCTCTCTGTGTGGTACATATGGAGAGATTCATATATCACTGCTTTCTTGCCTAGAATGATCCTAAGAATAAGATGAGGATGAGGAATAACAAAAAAAGTTTAGAAATTTTAGGGAGTGGACATGCCTTGTAGCAGGAAAAACAGAATGGGGGATTGACAGTGCCAACAAATCAGTGAGAAGTTGACAAGCATTTAGCAGGCAAGAAAAGAGAGCTGCCCTCATGGCAGGGGTGAAGGGAGCTTTGTGCACAATGTCAGAAAGACAAGAGTTATCCTGCTCTCCATCCTGAGCAGTGGCTTAGTGCTCCCATCTGTCCCACAACATGCCTCTCTCTCCTCAGTCTACTCACATGCACAAGAAACTGTTTCCATCCTCTGTAGCCAAGTCCCTCCTTTCTCCCATGGTGTCTGCTTTTTTTGCCTGTATCACCACTGTACACTTATTACTATTTATCACTTCTGTCTACATTCCTATTGCCTGCCTGCTCCTCTGAGTCTCAAGCTGTGCTTTATCTGGTAGGAATCAGAAGAGCAGATACTGAAATGCACCCTGAGCTCTTCAGCCTTCATCTCTTATACATTTAATGTCTGATTTCTCCTTTAACCAAGTCACTTCTATGCTGGAGCCAACTTGAGAGAAAAAAGCCCACTCCAGAATGTTATTTAAAGCACCATTGGAAGGTGCTCAGATATCCTCCTGATGTGTGGTGCAAAGTCCCAGGCAGAGCAACTTGACTGCTGAGAAGAATTAAAATATTGTGCTCATAAGCCAGGACACTAACTCCCCTTGCAGCTTCCTGAGAGGAGGGAGTGCATAATGGGGAGGGAGATGTAGTTATAAAGATTCTATGAGATTCTCTGTTCCTTAGGGGACTGTTAAAACCAGTCAATATTTATGAAGCTTTTAGTCTGACTCATGCAATTTGTTCCCCCTTCTATGTGCTTGTCTTTGGGGCTCAGCTGTTGCTTGGTCTGTTACTGATATAAAATTAGATGCTGTGGTTCAACTGTATCCTTGCTTACAGAAAGACAAGGGAAAGGTCCAAGACAGTGTAGAGCAGCTCAGCTGCCACCTCACTGCAGGCAACCAAGGATCACACACAGAGGGAAGCATCACCAGCTCACATCTGAGGGGCATCATACTAATGAGAACCAGTTCCTTGAGGTTTAGGCTGTGGAGGGTAAGGAGTGAAGTTAGGCTGCTTGTCTGGCTTTTGCTTCCTGTCCAGGGCTTGCCAGGAAACCATTCAACTTCTCAGGGAATAAGGCAGCTCCAAAGTGTTGCCCTGGAGTGAGGGGCTGAAAGAGCAAATCAGGACTATAAAGGTGTTGGATGTGGGATGAGGCAGCCTAGGGAGAAAACAGGGAGCAGAGGCACTCATGCCCCAGTTCTCACTTCTGCCTCTTAATCCTGAGCTGAAGCACCTCCTCCAGAATCAGCCTCCCTACTGACTAGGGTGACTTGGCTGAGGTTCCTGGTGAGGAGAGGAATATGGAAACCTCTTCTGCTTTGGAATGTGCCATGACCTGCTGGTCTCAAAGACACTTCCAGTGATGCTCCTGAATGGTAAATATTGGTGTGCCTGTGTAGGACTAATCTGACCTCCATGCCAGGACAGTGTCCTGAAGAGGCATGATCTGGTATGACCTGGTTAAACCACCAGATTTACCCTGAGCTTGACTCCTCTCTCTTCTGACTTGCCTTCTCCAAGCCCCAAGTTCATCCTGGATGATGAATGCAGCTTGTGCATGTATTACTTTGAGTAAAGACAAGGCTGGGTAATTTCCTGCTAAAAATACCAGTAAGGGCACTTCTAAGGTTGTGGAGGTCAACTCTATCTGCTAACAGTGCCAACTTTCACTGTCATTCCCCTTTCCCTCTCCTCCTGCTCAGTTACCATCTGGTGTTTTGGTTTATTGATAGATGTTGCCCATTTTTTGGAAAACTATCGCTAAAAGTCACCCAAGGGATGACTTGGAGCATACACAGAGCTGAAGTGTTTTGGAGAAACTTGTGCAGATAATCATAAAATTTGCCTTTTGGAGAGCCTGTCTTCTAACTTGGCTTTTCATTTGCACCCCGATCTACTGAGACTCTGTGAGAGTTCTGCACATGCAAAAGAGTGTTTTGTTGAAAGAACGCCAATATTTTATGGCTGTAGACTTGCGCGTACAAAGTAACTTGAAATGAGGGATCCAACTGAAGCTATAGGACATATTCATGCCTTACCACCCTGCAACTTGGGAAGCAAAGCTGGCTCAAGTGATAACACAGGAATTTTTTATTTTAATTTCTTTAATCCAGAAGAGGAGGGGCAGGTGCAATCATATTAGGTGAGTTTTTTTAGGTAGACCTAGAAATTTTTCTGAGTGGAATATAGCAAAGTCACTGCTAGGCAAGAACTGCGCTGACTTCAGCCCTCGTCAAATTCCCTCTTACAACATCAGTGTGTTGAGGTTTCATCCAGGTAGTAGTGGCTGTGAATAGCTGAGAATGACCAAGGTGCTTCATCACTAGCTGCCACATTTGTTATGCTTTTTGTGCCTCGATTTCGTGGGCTTGCAGGCAGCTCCCTGCAGTGCACTAAGTGAATAACCTATTATTCTGGTGGGTTCTGTTCTTCTGACATAAGAGTAAGGAATGACACATTTAGCTACTTTCTTCTTCTCTCATCTACTATGTAACACTTTTAATAATACTTTCCTCTAAGCGAGATTTTTGGAAGGCATCTCTCACTTCAGATTGCACATGTTTACTCTTCAACTTGACAGTCAAAAAAAACCCCTTGTTCTGTTGTGGCATGGCTCATGATTTTCCTAGTGCTCCTCGTTATGTTACATGTAAGCACAAGTTATGTTTCCTCTGCTCATTCTTTGCAATCACCCCATTCATTACCCCTGGTGAGCTTTATAATACCTTAATCCTTGCAGGCTTCTGCTCTCCTTGTTCTTCAGGGAGCCTGAATTCCCAAAGGCACCATTCAGCTACCTACGGAAATTACACACCTGCTTCTTGGCGCTCCTTGCCAATGCTGTAATGTTAGCCTCCTCTCATCCACCCCTTATGGCACAGGAGTTCAAACCTCTCTTGAAGTGTCTTAGCTTAGAAGTGCAGGGAGGTTGATGTATGAAGTGTTATTTTTTTCCCCTGTCTGTTTTTTCCCCTGCATCACTACATCACCTGTCTCCCTCCCTGGGAGGCCCTGCAGCATCCTTGCTCTGGGCTGGGGGCAGGTTCTGTTTGAGCCCCCAAACCTTGATTTTTATTTATCACAGGGAGGAAACAATGCACTTATATCCTTCCTTCCTGCAGATTGAATGGAGTCCTACACTGGGTTTGATAGCTTTATACAGGAATTTTACTTTGGAGAGAAAAACCAGAGCCCATGTCCCCAGAAGGAAGTTCCCTAGCATCAGTCACCTCTGATATATTAGTTTTGGATATGGGCTTGTGCAGTGCCTGATAGCATGAGAGTCCTAGAACCATTTTCCCCCATCCCTTTGCATTAACCATTAATGCATGCACAAGTTCCTGCCTGTAGGATTATTATCCTCTGTGTCTATTCGGACAGCAGCCCCATCAGTTGGAAGTGAGCTTTGCCATCATTAAGGAGACTTTAACAAAGACTGTTCTGTCGAAAGTGAACATCTTGATGAGACTTAATTTATTTCACAGTTGTTGTTATCCTGTTGACCTGAAATGACAGCAGGAGACTTGGAGAGGTTCCCAGTCTATTTAAGAAGCAAGTACAAAACACTCTCTGCCTGCCTGGAGAAAGATCTTAGCAGCATAAAGCAATCCTAGCTCCTCATCCCAAAGCTCTGTCTGGCAGCTCCTGCTCATCAAAGCTCACTGTGACTTTTCTGAGGACCAGTCCAGATTGTGTTGCTTTTCTTTCTGTTTTTAAGTATCCCAGCCTCTCCTTTGTGCATCCACTCAGGAGTGTTTTCAGTGCTGTGAAAGCTGGGAAAGTGTTGTGTGGTGTACCAGCAAAACTGTCTGGGTTTACTCCTGTGTTTAGGGGCAGATCAGATGCCTGGATGCAGGTAGGCAAAGTGCTGGAGCTCCCTGATGTTTAATACTTGTGTGGTGGCACAGTCCAGCTGCATTGCCATGTCTGAGCCCCTGCTGCCGCTGTCTGGTGGAGCACACCCCTCACAGATGTGCCTGGTATATGCTGTCTGCCATGGAGAGGGGCAGCTGGAAAGCAGAGCCAAGCTGGGCACACGGTGCAAGGACAAGGGTCCAGATTTGCAGGCTGCAGCTGGGAGAAGTCCACCAAGACACAAGGAGAAAAATCATAATGGGAGGTGGTATGATCTTTAGCCTTGGAGATTTTCAAACCTCACCTGGGCAAGGCATTGAGCAACCTCATCAGATTTTGAAGCCAGTTCTGCTTTGAGCAGGGGGTTGGGCTAGTGCCCTGCAAAATCTCTTCTGAATTAAATTACTCCATGAGAGAAGAGATAAAGTCAGATTGAATTCTGCTTTTTTCATGGGAAACAATACGGATTTTACTTCCAAGAGAAGATCCTAGTGAGAATAACTACCTGCTTTTATAAAAGAGTGAAGGGCCACTGTCACTGTCTTGTTATCTTCAATAAAAGGAAGGGGTTACTTTTCCCAGCTTTAATGGGATTCACCTACCCACTGCAACATGTACTACTTGTCAAGCTAGGTGCTGTACAATTTTCACAGGAAAAGCTGACGACAATCTCTCAGAACAAACAACTTTCATGCTTTTTGCCTAGAAGCTGCTGCTTGCAGACACAAATGAGAGTTGGGAGGGTGATTTGAGATCAACCACACTGAGGAGCCCTTTGGGGGAACCTAAGATGTGATGCTGCTGCAGTGCTAGCAATACATCAGTAACTCATTGCCTTGTTCCTGTTTCATTCCTTCTCACCCTCAGTCCTGTTGTGGTCATTTTTGGATCTTCTATAATCAAATGATACAATCCATTTTCCAATTATAGAGACTTCATCTGAAAAATCTCTGAAAAATCAAGCTAAAATGATAGAGAAATCTAGAAAAGAAAATATTCAGTGTGTAATATGCTGCCTTATGGAACAGGTTGACAGTGTTGACAGGGTTTTGCCTGCATTACCCTTCCCAGGAGCCTGCTCCAGCCTTTCTGCGCTCTGACAGCTGGAGATGTTCCCTGCATTTCCACATTTCCAGCAGCAATAACAAAATGTCATTTACTTTGTATTCCTGTAGCTTCCTTAGGTTCTAGCAGAGCTCACCATCCACTGGCTATCATTGAGCTTCAGCAGACCTTGCAAGATAAATAAATATAGCTACAGGAAGGCATTAGGAGCCCATAACTTGTGTATTAGAAACCTGAAATCAGGAACTGTTTTGCTGTGACTTTGAGCACTGGGTACCAGATCCTCATTTAGTGAAGTTAAACACATGCAAGAAGACAGTTTACTCATAAGAGCAGCCAGAGCCACATCATCCCAACATGGAATCTCTTGAATACAGTGCAGATTTATGACTAATTTATGTTGCTGGTTTTGGCCCTAGACAGACAATTTGATATAAATTCATTACTGAAGACTAGAGCAAAGAGCTGTGTGTGTGGAGTAAAGTGCATGACCATTGGGACGGACAGCTCTAAAGCTTTGTTCATAAATGTAGGGCCATAAGTGGCTCTGTTGCATTAAAGCTGCTGTGTAAATGTGAACGCTCCAGGATTTCAGCTTCTGCTGCTCTGACTTGAATACTTTATAATGAGAGAAGGACAGGAGAAAACCATACTCTGGGCTTGGAAAGGTGTGACCTGTGTCAGATCAGTACATTTATTACCACTTCTCCTGTATAGTCCTGGTTGCTTGGCCTCTTCTTTTGTCCTCACTTTTGTCCAATAAAAAATCTTATTAAGTGATCAAAAAGCTTGATCATGAAAGAGGTGAAAGATGTCCAGAGGAATATCTGAGTTCAGAACAACTCTAATTTAGGAGAAACTAGAAATGGATTTTAGACCTGTCATTATCCCAGAGCTGGCTGTAACCATGGGGATTATTTGCAAGAAGTCCAGTTGTACTGCTTGTGTGGATGGCAGGGGGATTAGAAAGAAGAGCTGGGCAGAGCTGGGACAAGAGATAATCAGTGTGAGCTGCCCCTTGGAGGGGCAAGCCTCTGGACTAATCCCCATCTGTGTGATCATATGGAGAACCTGTGGAGTGGGGCTCAGCTGTGCACTGCTCAGCTCTCTGTAAGTGGGTCCCACATCCCTCTAGGCAGGAGGCCCATCAGCTCTGGGAGTGTGCCAGCACACAGGAGAGGTGTACTAGGTGTGTGCAGTGTGAGAAGGGATCACAAATACACACAACTCCATGGCTTCTTCTGTGCAGGAGGCTAAGAAGTTGAAGGGAAAGTGAAAGCAGTCAGATTGAATTCTATGCATACCCACATTGGGGTTGGTGAAGTATTGTTTGAAAGGGGCAGAATTTGGGACAGACAGTTCCTGAGTTTCAGGAAACAGGACTAGAAAATTCAGGAGTAACACAAGGCTAACCCTCTGGAAATATTTTTTTTTGTCATTTTCTTCAATGTTTTTGCTTTTTAATAAAATGGAAATATTACTCCCTTTATGTTTTTTCTGACATCTGACATCCTACTCTGTCTTCCTCTCAGCTCGCATCCCAGTACCCACAGGGCAGAGCTTCCCAGAGCCTGTTGGAGAGGGGAGCAGGAAATGGGCTCAGCCTCTGTATCCCCTGCTCACCAGTGGCACAGCAGCCATGGGTCATTGGAACAGATGCTGGGAGTAACTCATTTTGAATGTGGCAATATTAACTTCTTCTTCTGCTTGCACAGTCCTCAGCATCACACATTATGATCACACATAACAGCTGACATGAGTGACTGGTTGTGCTGAGCACAGCCCAGAGAAGCTCAGACATCCCTAAACCCCAAATCCTCTTCCTCTGATCTTCTCCCCTTTGCCCACGGAACATCGTCTCGTTCTGTTTCTTTGCTGCCGGCAAACCAAGGTGGGTAGCAGCTGTAAGTCCTCCCGTCTCCGCCGAGAGCTGGCACCAACCCGTGTGTGGCAGAGCACTGCCGGGCTGCGCAGGCCTCTCACAGCGCTCCGGGGCCGGGATCTCTCGCCTCTCCTCAGAGGCGCCCGTCCCAACACCGTCACCGCCCCCGCCCCGAGGGACAAGGAGCGGGGGCCGTGGCACCGCAGGGCAGCGGCTCCGAGGCTCCCCCGGGACACGTCTGCTTCTCCCAGGCCGGCGGAACAGTGCGGGCACGGGGGTGGGCTGGTTTGGGGATGAGGGGGCACAGGCAGCCGGAGCCGGTACGGGAGAGCGCCGGGGGGCGGCAGCAGTCCGAGCGGTCTGACAGCCGCCCCGGCCTCCCGGCCGCAGCCTCAAAGCAGCCAACATCCCCCGCCAAGCAATAAAACAACAACAACAATAACAATAATAACAAGGATAATTTTAAACCCCCAAATGTATAAATAACTGCCCTCGGAAGCTGCCCGTCCCGCCGAGCTGCTGCCCGAGCCCCGCCGGCGAAGGGGAGGGGGAAGCAGCCCGGGACGCCCCCGTCCGCCTCCCCGGAAGGGGGGCGAGGGGCGGCGAGGCGGCCCCGCTCCGCCCCGCCCGGCGCTTTCTGTCCGCTCTCCCGCGCCGTACGGCCCGGCCGCGCCGGCTCCATCCGCTCCCAACTTTGCGGTGCGGGGCGCGGGCGGCACCGCCGCGCTGCCCTCAGCGGGGCCGCCCTCAGCGGGGCGCGGGCCCGGCCATGGCCGGCATCGGCATCGACCACTCCAAGCTGCCCGGAGTCAAGGAAGGTGCGGCTCGCCCCGGCGCGGGGAGGAGGGGGCGCTGGACGGGACGGGGCGGTGTGGGGGAGATGGGAGCGAGGCAGGAGAGAAACTGTTGGTTTGGGGTGGTTTTTCTTAATCATTATCATTTTACAATTTCCAGGCGCCGCTGCGGTTCGCGGCGCTGGCGGGGAGCCGGGTCAGCGGGAGGGGACGGGGCGCTCCGTGCTCCGGCCGTGGCCCCGGGGCTCCCGGGGCTGTCCCGCTGCCCGTGCGGGGTGCCCGGCGGCCGCGGGAGGGGACGAGAGGTGCAGGCCGGCGGCGGAGCAGCGGCAGCCTCTGGACAGAGCCGCAGTCGCCGGACAGAGAGCCGTGGCCGCTCTGCTGGCCTCGCTTCCGGCTCCCCTTCCCGGGCGAGCGGCGGGGGTCGGGCTGGCAGCGCCGCTTCTCCCCGGGAGGAGACGAGGAGCGGCGCTGGGGGAGGCGCAGCCCTTTGTCTGCGCCGGGGCCGAGGCTGCCGCCGGCGCCTCCGCCGCGCCCGGGCAGCCGGGCTGGGGGCGCCGGCCGGGGCTGCGCTCCCGCGGGGGATGAGGCAGCCGGGGCACCCTGCGGGAGATGGACGAGCAGGGATGTCTGTCTGTCTGTCTCTCTGTCCGTCTGTCCCTGGCAGTTAGGGCTCGGCCGGGGTCGGAGGCTCTGCTTGGGGCCGTTGGAAAAATGGCATCAGAACTGTGAATATCCACAGATTTGGCGATTTGAGGGGAACTGGTGATTTTGAGGCCCCGGTTAGAAACACTTATCGTACTGGTTTTTATGAAGACTGGCCTGCATTGAGCTTGGGAGCGCCAAGCAGCCGCTCCCGTCCTGCAGACCTCCCCGTGCCCCCCTCGCTTTCAGGAGTCCCGCTGGCTTGGCCTGTGCTCAGAGCACGGATTCACCTTCTGCTGGGCCGGACTGGATCGGCTTCACTGTTAGCACAGTGCCTGCCTCGCACGTGTGCCTTTGAGCTCCATTAAATGTGCCCTGGAGCTGCTTTGGGTTTAGAAAGCTTTGTAGGAGATAGTTTGTTCTTTCTGACAGTGATTTGTGATATAAACCAGTGGAAGCTCTGTCATAATCAAGTTAGTTTAGATTTACTCTCTAGTAATAGAGAGCAATGGTTTCCTGCCTAAAAGAAACCAAACTTCCTTAAACTTGTTTCTCTTGCCACGGGTCATTTTTTTTTTTTTTCAAATTTCAATTCTTACAAAATAGCAGTTGGGAATTTGATGATTTAGTCGGCCAAGAGTAGAAAACCTATTTCTGTGCAGGCAGCTGGAGGTTCCTTTGACCTCCTGTCATCCTTTAATGCTTCACCCAGTGTTACTGGAACAAAAGCTGAAGCTGTCGTTTTAGGGGTTAATGTTCGTCCTGTTAAGTCATTAGCAGAACTGTTATTGGTCATTTTAGTGTGGTCGAGATCTCATCCTTAGAGTCTGTCCGCACATGGTTGGTAACTCAAGAAAATGAATCCAATTAACCTTTCCAGTGGGTTGATTAAAGTGAATTAAATCCCCGTGTAGATGCTCATATTCACAATTTAAGTAGGCTGGATTTGATTTTCCTTTATTAGTTTTTGAATTGGACTAACTGGGCTGAGCTAAGGTCGTTTACATGCTGAATGAAAGTACATTTACAGCGTTACAGTGTAACTCAACCAGTCCCTGGGAAATTTGCACCTATGGTATAGTGTGGATTAATCTTCAAGAGTGTCCTGTTACTACGATCTGTTGTTACTTGATAGCAATGGGATTAGTGTGCCAGAGCAACGTGCAAAGTAGAGGAGGTTTGAGCCATGCTCTGCAAAGCCTCAGGCATGTGTCGCGCTTTTAGTTTAATGGCATCACTTGTTTTTGTTTTGGAAAGTGTTGAGACTGAGCTATGGTTTGGATTAGGTCTTTTCGTGCTCTGTGTCAATGCCAGCCAAGGAAAGAAAAGCATTGTCTGCCATACCGAGGGAAATATTTATTGTTCCTGATAGAGAAATCACCGTTGATCTTTCTGGAAAAAGCATTCCCTTTCTTTGTCTAGGGTAAAGGTCGGCTTAGTGATTCATTAACAATGAAGAACCTTTTGGTTTGAGTACTTTGTTCTTCACCAGCTCTGCTCCAGGAGAGGAGTTGTTGTGTCCAGATTCTCCCTGTCTTTCAGGACTGCTGAAAGACAGTGTCATCCTCTTCTTCTGGAGTGATCTCAAAAGCTCTTCTAAAAGTGGGATCATTTCAGTGCAGTGATGGCAGTGAAAATCTGATAACTGTAGCTAGGTGCTGCAGGAAGTCTTGCTTCCTGTGTTTACTTTCCTCTTTTATCTCTAAAAGATATTTATATCAGCTCAAGGCCTGATGCGGATGGCATTTTGCTGGTGAAAACCACTTCAGCTGGTCCAGTTTATTTTGTGGGCAGGGGTTTACTGGTGTAAAATACACCCTCAAAACACACTTTTCCTAGAATAAACTACACCTTGCTGCTGCATCTTGGGGTTACAGACCCATTTTTCGGTGAGTAGTAGAGTGGATCTGACCTCTGTGGTCAGTAAACCTCTTGTAAGTTATTTGTTGAAGGTTTTGGTGTTAGTTGCAATCTGTGGCCTGTGCTTCTCTGCCTGCATTTCTGTTCGTCTCCCAAGTGTCTGTGACATATTTGCTTTTCACAAAGCAGCCTTTGCTGTTTGCTCCTTTGGCCTACCTCAGGAGATAGCTCAGCTTTGTGTGTGTAGATCTTTTTTACTAGAGGTCTCATTTGTGAGCCTTTTGGTGATAAAAACATCTTAGAAACATTATTTTGATTAGCTACTTATAAAGCAAATAAAACTGTCTTGTGCTCTGCTTGATCTCTAACTGCCTCTCATCTCTTGTGACCTGATGCATTCCTAGGAGCTGTGTTTGGGAAGGGCTCCACCTTCTTTTGGCTGCCTGCTGTGAGTGAGCCCTTGGACTTGAGAGGCATTTCTGGCTGCATGCAGGCAGACTGAGCTGCAAGGGAGGTGTTTTGGAGCTGTGCAAACCATACCCCTCTCTGGAGGATGTACGTGTGGTCCTGTCTGCTATTGTCTTTCCAAAGGTCTGAGGCGACGTCTTTGTGAAGGGAATGCCTGTCTGCTCAGGCTGAGGCTCAGTCCTTCACCCACTGCAGTCTCCAAGAGCCTCAGTCCTTCACCCACTGCAGTCTCCAAGAGTTGTTGGCAGCAGCAGAAAAAACCCAGGTCTGGGCATTCTCCCAGGGGCTCCTCATCTTCCTGCTAGTTTGAATGCTCTGTGAGGAGAGAAAAGGGAGAGGGGGGTGGGGGAGGACTCTAAACTCTGCCCCAGTAGCGTGCAGCTCTGGGGAACTGTGGAAATTTGCAGTGGGTGAAGTGTTTTTATTGAATTTTATTTTTAGTAGTACTGTAAAGAAATGCAAGGGCCTTATGTCTGGGCTGATGATTAGAACTGACCCTGCCACTACTGTCTGGAGCTCCAGCCTCGACAAAGGCTGATTGTGGCACCTGTGCACGGAGAGGTACAACAATGCTCACACTGCTTTCTACCCTTTGTTCAGCACCTGATTTGACTTTTGGGAGCTGTACATTCAAATGCTGCTGGTCTTAATCTGCTGCCTGAGAGGCCAGTATCCAAAACGTGGTTGTAAAAGATACAGCTCTGACTGTGACCTTGGGGAAACAGGAAGAGCTGGAATATTTTCTGTCTTGGCAAGGTATTCTCTGGGGCAGGCAGTCTGGCTGGCTCTCTTTTGCCTTAGCATAAATTGAATAAAAGTTTGCTGTTAGCATCAGTCTTCCTCTTCCTCCCAGCTACAGACCTTTCTGCTGACCTCTGCAGTTTAGCATGATCTCTGCTGAGACTCCTGCAATAAAAATCCCCTGACCCTCCAAGTGCCTGGGGAGGGGCATGGGTCTGAGGTACAATGTGTCAGGCTTCCATGGAGCAGACTGAGGTTATTGGCTTATAATGAGGCCTTTGGTCCTGTCTGTGCTCAGCAACGTGAGTGTGGACAGGAGAAATTTGATGTCTGAGGTGGAAGAGGATTGAGGAAGTGTGAATGGCTGGCACAGTGTCTGATGAGGAAAGATTCTGCTTAGGGGTTTTTCAGGGGAATGGTTTTGAGGGATGAGCTGTCAGCTGTATGCATCTGAAGGAAGCATTGGCCTTTAACTGGATTAGTATAATCAGGGCAACAATTTTGAGAGCAGCTGAGGGTCAAACGGGTCATTGTGAAGCCACCTGCCCCATGCCCTTTGGCTCCAGCTGGGATTTTTCCTTGCAGCATCATGATTTTCTGCTTTTTGACTTCCTTTAAGGGTTTAAGGGCTCTGAGAAATTCAGGCAAGATGGATAGCTTGAGGGCAGTGGGGAGGTGGAGAGTGATGAGACATAGACACAGGTCACTGGCTCACGTCCAGCTCTTCTGGGTAACAGGAGATTTGTTTTTCCAGCATGCGTGAATTTGGTAGCTGAGGCTGTGGCACTCATTTCACTTCTGGTTAAAGCTGGGTGAAAGTTTTATTTTGCATTCAGTGGTTCTGGGTCTGCAGTGCTTGGCAGATATGGGCAGGATTAGCATATTTCATGCTCTAGGCTCTGAAAGGCAGCTGAACAAGCAGGTCTGCCTCCTCCCATCCCTAAATCCTTAACACTTGTCTTCTGTGAGCTGCTGTGGAGGTTGTACTGATGCAAAAAGATTGCTCGAAAAGCTTTGGCAGAAAGACACCCCAAGACTCCCATTGATGCTTTTTGCAGAGATGATTCCTTGGCTCCTGACAGATTTTTGGATGGGAGTAAGAGGGGACACAGCCTATTTTTGCACTGATTCCTGGGGATACAGGGATAGCAACGGGTGGGTTTTCTCCAGTTTACGACATCATGGCTTCATCCATCACCCATTGCTGGTCTCTGAGGAATGCTCCCAACTGAGCAGTGTGCTTGTGGTCACCACGGGCCTCTGTTTAATCTTCCATTTCCTGTGGCCATGGGAAACGTCAGAGGATGCCAGGCAGGAGTTGGAGATGGCTGCTGCAAGGAGCAGGAAAGGCCAGTTCTGCTCTCTGGTGCAAGAAAAACCCCATTTGGAAAAACAATGGGATATGCCTTGGAGCTGTGTGAAACTTCTGTTTTGCTGGATTAAGCTTTCTTTTTCTTGTTCAGAGTCATCCAGTTTACATGAATGTGCTGATTTTTAGGACAAAGCAACAAGTTCCCTGCCTGCTTCCTTCTCCCTTTTCCAGAGTGTTCCCAGCTGGTTTGCTTCCTGCTGCTTCACTGCTACCCCTGTGTAGTGCTGGTTTGAAGGCTGAAGGGCTGAGGGACGAGGTTGATCTGTTGGTGAAACTGCCTTAAAGCTTGAGGAGCTTTAGGTCCATTTTCTGGCGTGACACTCACTGCTGGCTTGACCTTCAGCTGTTCTCCAAGGAGGTGGTAACGACAGCTGGTTTCTTCTGCTGGTTGGCTGCATTGCAGGGAGCAAAGGGCATGTTTGCTGGACGTTTCCACCGGGAAAGCTGCAGTGTCCCTGGAGGCTGATCTGTGTCAGCAATGCTCTCTGTTCACCTAACAGCACTGGCTTTTCCACAGAACACGTATAGGACTTTGTGAAGGTCCCTTGACACTTCATTTATACTTCTTTTTTGAGAAGTACAAATTGGAGCCTTCCTGCTGTTTTCTTTCTCAGTACTTGAAAAGATACCACACAGCTCACTGAGTGTTGTGTGGCCTTGACTGTATGGCTGTGTGGGATGGACTTTTAGCTGGGCTGGGAAGAGAACAGGGGAGTGCAGCATCAGGCTGGCTGTGTAAGGGGTGCAAGGCAGTGCTGTTGTGAACCTTACCTTGAGCAAAGAGGATCAGTCAGGTCTTAGTGCTCATAAAATTTACCCTGTAACCCCAGGCATCCTGTAAATTAAGCTTGCCAGAAGTGTTACTCTTCCTGGGGAGAAAGGTGTAGATGAAAGCCTGCTCAGAGCCTAGCACAGCCCATCTGCACCTGCCCAATTATTTTGTGTCAGGCTCCTGAAGCTCAGCTGATGGTTATTTTAATTGCACACCAACCCACAATGTCACAGCCACAATGCTCTGTCAGCCAAACTAGAATAGTGAGATCTTTTTGTCTTCGGCCTGGCTTGGTAGAGGTTTGGTTTGTGTGCACTTGGTAGCTCTACCCTGCATTATGTGCTCTTCAGGACAGAAAGTCAAAGTGGGTTTGTGAGTGAGTCACTTTTCTTCACTTCTCTTTTCAAAAGAGGTGTAACAAGCCATGTGCAGTGAAACTGAGTTCCTGTGTGCATTTTCGTTCATCCTTTCCTGAGCCCTTTTGCTGAACCAGAACTTGGTAACTAGAGGAGTCAACTCTAAGGGGAAATGTTGTGTGGGCTCAGTATGTGGTGTTCAATAAGTGATGACAAAAGGGAAAAGGACATCAGTGAGGAAATATTTGAAAACACTGAGACACAGACATTCCATAAGGACACTGACAGAAGTGACACGAGAAGTAATGGGGCAAAAGGGAGGAAGGAAGTTTATGCAAACAGAAGTATTTCCTGACAGTGAGAAGGCAGGGGTTTTAATTCCTTTCTGCATTATTTGTGTAGCATTGGCTCTTTACATCCAGACAGGACAAGAGGCTGGAGTGTTCTCTGGCTGGAAATGCTCCTTGCAGAGGGACTGTTGCCACTGCCTTGGCACATGGATTGGGGTAATGCTGGTCTGGCTCAGGGAAGCCTCCCCTGGTGTGGATGGAAAGCTTCTCCATCTCTGCACAGCACAATGACTTTGCACTGCAAAAGCAGCTTATTATATCTATCTGTTCTGGTTACAGCAAGCATTACTTGTAGCATCCTGGTGCACAGAAATGGCCTCTCCTTCTGCTCTGGTATTAGTTTTATTGTTGAGGTGCTGGCTGGTGGGATGGGAAGGATTTATGACCTAAATTCACCAGCAGCTCTTGGAGCCTTTGGCAGTGCTGCTGAGGGGAGGTGGTGGAGCACAGCACAGAGAAGGCCTGGGTATTTTCCAAGGCACCAGGGTGTTGGCTGTTTTCATGGCAGGCAGAGAGCTCTGCCGTTCACAGGGCTGTGCTCTCCTGCAGGCCATCTGCCTGGCGCCAGGTTTCCAAAGGAAGTTGATGTTGGGAAGAGGCTGGGCTCTCCTGACCTTAATTGCAGTGCTGGAAGGACTGAGTCCTTGGCTAGGGCTGCACAGCCCTGCCTGGATTCTGCACATCTCTGATGCAAGGTGGAAAAAGCAGGTTTGTCTCCAGCTCAGTGCTCAGTTACCTGGTATTCCAGGCAGCTGGCATTGCCCACAGCATCAACTCTGGCTGTGTAACAGGTGAACTTAACTTGGTCCTGATTTAACTGTTTGTTTTTTTTTACTTTTTCTCATTTTTAAGAAGCTGTGAGTATGCAAAATCACCTGAAGATGAAAGTTCCCAAAGCAAAAAAATATACCTTTACTGACCTGGAGCTCATTTAGTGCTCTCAGAGAGGAGAAAAGGCTGCCAGCCTGCATCTTTATCATGATTTGCAATGTGTATGAACTGTGGGCTCAGATGCCACAAAGCAGTTTGCTTCAAAATGATGCAGGGAGCTGTGCCTCCCTGTCCGTCAGGTGTGAGAAGCCAGAGACTTATTCTTACCCTTGTATGCCAGTGTTGTAAATCTGTAGTTGCACTTAGGGCAGTGTGCCAACACAAGGTTGTGACGGGAAAGGGAACATGTATTGTTAGTGCTGCAGCCTTACTGATTTGTGGCTTGTAGATGGATGTGGAATTTTGACTGATCTGGGGCCAGCTTTGGTACTTTGTGTTCCCCAGAGCTGACTAATAAACTTGGAGAACATAAACACAGGAAGCAAGGGGGGGAGAGGGGAGAGTACCTGTGAGGAGCTAGCGGAGCAAAGGAAAGGGGTTTTGAAACAAACCAACAACCTGGGTTGTTTGGGTAGAGGATAGTTGTTCTTGCAGAGCAGCTTCGCAGTGCTGGCAGCAGCTGAGCGGGTGGCTGACAGGAGCCTTTGCTTGCATCCTAGCAGCCACCTTTCTAGGGAAAAGGAAGCTGATGGGAATCTGCGCAAGAATTGGAGCTGTCTGCAGGGTTAGTTCAGATACCTTCTGTTTCAAATGCAGCAGCTGGCAAGGTTTCCATCAAGGCTGGGAGGCTGCTCAGAGGCCCATCCTGTTGGAGCTTTGCTTCTCTTAGTATCTGATCTGGAGGAATAAAACCTGGCTGGTTTGAATGTGCACTGCCACTGTGGTGTGTCCTTTCAGCTGCAGCTCTGGTTTAGCTACAAGCCATGGAGCAGTCTCAGGGTTGGCTGTAGTCATCCAAAGGCTGGAGAGAAGGTGGCATCTCTGGGGACTATTTATTCTGCTTGTTTTTTCCAGAGGTTATTGTTTCTCTGTACAGCTGCAGGTCACTGTCATGTAAAACCACACTGTGAGGTTAAGAGAGGAACTTGAACCTTTTTTTGGCACTTGGCAGCTTCTGTGTGGGTGTGAGGTTTCCAGCAGTCAGCCTTTTGTAAGCAGTCGCCAAACTGAGTCAGGGCATGAAGCTGTACCAGAGGGGTGTTCAAACCTCCCTTTTTGCATCCTGTCTCCCTTGTATTTTTCTTTCAGGATTAAGCTAGAAGAGCACCCTGTGAGAGCTGACACTTTGCATTATCTCTGCTCCCAGCTGCCTCTTTGGAGCTGCTATGTGAGGTTATTCACCACAGCCTGAGGGCTGAGAAATGCTGGTGAAATATCTGCAATCCAGGGCACCATGGCTCCTGAAAGCCATCCTGAACGACAAAGTGGGCCTGGCAGCTCTCTGCAGAGAAACTGCTGAATTGAACAAGGGGTTTAGCTGTGCATTCATCAGAGAATGGAAGTTTTGCCTATCTGGGAAACTTAGTGTGTGTAAGAGAACAGAAATTTTGCTTATCTGGGAAACTCAATGTGTCCTTCCGAGTTTTGTTTGGTGTAAAATTAGTTAAGGTGCTGAAATAAAAGCTGAATTAAACAGATAAAGCAACAGAATACAGTGATTGCTATTGGAGATGGGTGTGGGGTAAGGGGGTGTACATACAGTGCAAATCTCTTGAGATGCAAACTCCATGCCCCAGCAGTTTTCTGAGTGGGTAGCTGTTTTGAGTTGCACTTGATAAGAGACTGTTTTTCTATTACCTCTCCCTTACATCAATTTAAATGAGTGGTGTTGGGTTTAAAGCTACAGGTACCGTGACATTCTGTCTGTAAAAGAAACCAAAAAACCTTCCAGAAAGGGGGTATCGTGTGACCCATGGGGCACTGCTAAAGACATTTCTTACAGCCACAGTGGTGTTCCTGGGGCCTGTAGGGCCAGGGATTTTGACCTCTCCTGGTGAAGGCAACTCCTGCCCTGCTCTCCAGTGATGTGTATGGTAGTTTGCCTTTGGGGTAAAGGGTAAAGCACACCTGTTGGAGTCAAGTGTTGTTTGTTTTGCTGTGGTCCATGGCTGGGACGTAGTGGTTAAAACTGACTTCTAGGAAAACTCCCTGCCTTTATTGTTGGTTGTTCCTTTTGCTCATGTGGTATTAGCTGAGTCAACTGAAGCTGTGTCAAATGCTGGACAGGATGAACTACACAAACAGCTTTTGTTCTTGCTGATGGTTGAGATTATCTTCTTCCATACACAGACTCAGTTACAATCTCAGATGTTGTGAGTGAAGTGTTTGGCTGCCTGAGGCCTGCTGTTTGACTGTGGTGTCAAACCAGCCAAGCCATCCCTGACAAGTATACCTACCTTGAAGTTTTTGTAGTAGAGACCCACCTGGGTGTTACTGGTTCGTCCACAGTGCAATGGCTGAGCTCACTGGTGGTCTTTTGGTGTAGACAGTCCTGGACAGGCAAATGGACATTGGGACAATCAAGAAATTTCTACAGAGATGAGTGTTCAGAGCCTGGCAGGTAATGACTTGCAGACATTAACACATATCGTATTATCTGTCTGCTTTAAAGTGTTAATATAGTCTGTGTGTTGAGCCCCTGCAACAGAAAGCAGCAGCTGTAACAGCAATGTTGGTTGTAGGACTCGGGAGTATTGGACAGTTCTTGTGACTCAGGGTACTCTGTGTCTGGAGACCCAGCTGGACATGGCTGAAAAGGGTGAATTTTCAAAGCATGGATGTCATTACTTCTTAAGGCTCAATGCCATTTTTAGGTACATCTGAAAGTCTTGGCACAGAGTGGCTGGAAAGCTGCCCAGTGGAAAGGGATCTGGGGGTGCTGGTCAGTAGCCTGCTAAACATGAGCCAGTGTGTGTGCCCAGGTGGCCAAGAAGGCCAGTGCCATCCTAGCCTGGATCAGCAATGGTGTGGCCAGTGACTGTCACCCTGTTCTGGGCACTGGTGAGGCCACACCTCGAATCCTGTGCTCGGTTCTGGGCCCCTCACTACAGCACAGACACTGAGCTGCTGAATGAGTCCAGAGGGGGGCAGTGAAGCTGGGAAGGACCTGGAGCACAAGTCCTTGAGGAGCTGGGGGTGTTTGGCCTGGAGAAGAGGAGGCTTAAGGTTGACCTTATTGCTCTCTACAAGTCCCTGGCAGGAGGTTGCAGCCAAGTGGCCATTGGCCTCTTCTTCCAAGTACCAAGTGATGGAACAAGAGGAATTGGCCCAAGTTCTGTCAGGGGAAGTTTATATGGGATGTTAAAAAATCCATCTTCAGCATAAGGATGACCAGTGGTTGAAACAGGAAAGTATTTGGGTCACCATTCTAGGAGATACTAAAAAGATGTGCATATGTGGCACTAAGGAGTATGCTTTAGTGGTGAGCTTGGCAGTGCCAGATCAGTGTTGTACTTGATGACTTAATGTTATTTTCAATCAAAGTTGTTCTAGGATTTTGTGATTGAAATGCACCAACTCAGCATTTTCTTCTGGAAGTCAAAGAGATGGTCTTTAATATTCTCAGCCTATGGGTTGTGTTTTAAACTTTGGGAATAAGAAGACTTGCTCTTATTTAGAAACATTGCAGATGAAACCAGGTAGGGTGGAATTATCCAGTGATGAAAAACATGGCAGCCTTCTGTAGAAAAGCAGAATGGTAAATCTTATCAAATTTTGTGGCTGAGGCTTGCTGAAAGGATAACCTTTTGAGGTGCCTTGTGCTATTTTTCCACTATCTTGAGTATCTCCAGCTTCCTGTTTACACTGCAAGCACATCACCTTCTGCTTTGAGGTCTTCAGCAGATACTCTCTCAGCTTTAGGACTGGTCTGTGGTACAGTGTGCAGACTTCTTTACAGAAGTGATATTGCCAAACTAGTAGCCTCGGAGAAGGCACTTCGTGAATGTTGATGATTTCTGTCCCAAGGCAGGTTAGAAAAATATGAAGTTCTGAGGGTTTGATTCCAAAATGCACAGTCTTCCTTCTTAAAGCATTGTTAGGCAGGTGAGTGCTTAATGTTGGAAAATGGTACAGACAGAGCACAAAAATCTCATGGCCTTGACTTCAAGGCATTTAGGCTTAGAGCAGAGAGGACAACCTCCTTCCCAAATCCCAAGATGTTCTTAGCTTCCAGCCCAAGACTGCTAGTAAAAAAAACATTGTGGTGGTGATTTATTTATTTTTAAATATTATTATTTTGCATGTTTACGTTTTTGAGAATTAGGCTGAGACCCCTCTGTTTGGTTCCCCACAGAGTCAGTCTCCCTGTGCTGCCTCATAGCTCCCAGCTGTGTGTGATGCTCTGGTGCTGTGGCTGAGGAGCAGAAATTGTTCCCTTTCTCAGACTGCCCAGACCTGCCCTCTGTCTGGGACCCACCTTCTTCCTGCATGATTTTCTGATTTCCTTGGCATGACGAGGCCTGGTGAGCAAGGCCCTAGCAATGTCATCTGTGTAACTGCAGCAGCCAGACGTGTCCTAGCCAGCCTCTGTCAGCACCCGTGTGTGGTAGCAGGAGCTCCTGGTGTGATGGGAGAGGCAGGGCAGAAATGGGACTTGCTGAGGCTGGGCCATGTATCTCACAGAGCAGCTTTGCTGGGGCTGGGAAGAAAACATCCCAGTTGCATGTTTTATGTGGAAGCTGCCCTCAGGGCAGCCCTCCACCTCCAGCTGGGTGGCTACTTCGTCAGGTTGGCTTTGTTTCAAGGAAATAATTCCCAGATTTTGAAGGTTTATCTGGCTTGGGGTGGCCTGACCAGTTCCTACTGTTAAGAATCTCTAAGAGATCCCAAGTTGCTTTCTAATCTGCAGGAATCTACATAACTCAGGCATCCTCCTGAGACTGCTAGCTTGTAAAAGGCTGCATTTGATACTTGCCATTAATTTATTATCTCTGTAGGCCCTAAAACTGATTTTTAGCTGATGATACTGCTTTTTCGTGTTACTTTTGTCTTCATCTCCCTCCTGTCCTTTAGAATAGAATTCAAGAACTGCAGATGCTCTAAACTAAGCATGACTCACACCTAGTTTATTTTGTGAATTACCCAGCACACAGTGCTGTCAGGAAAGTGCTGGGAGTGGAGGGGGTGGGGAGCAAGAGATGGTTTTTAAGACCCAAAAGGAAATGCTTGGAACATGCATCTGTGGTCCCTGGGTCATTGAACTGGCATGTGTCCCGGACACGTTATGTGGGCCACGTGAACCAAGGGGGCCCTTGGGACCCACAGTGGATGTCAAAACATGATCTAAGACTTCAGCCAGAAGGGAGGGGGGTGTTTTGCTGTGAACCTTGCTTGAAAAGCCAGTAGGGGCTGACCTCTTGTTGAGACAGTGCCCCACAGCACCCATTCCTGGGTGTTACCTACCTCTTTGTCACACACCTGACTATCACTAGCAACATCTAAGGGTGCCTTTGCTCCTCTCTTGTGGTTATCTCGATCTGTTTGAAGCAGTTTGGGGTGTTAAAAGTGCTGAGCTGTGGAGCTGAGGTAATGCTGGAGAAAGTTAGTGAGATGGGTGGCAGAATATAAAATGGAAGAGGTTGTTTCATAAAATTTTGCTGAGCTGTTGTACCTAGGGACTTTATGTCAACCATAAAGGAAGGGCTGCAGCCACATTTCCATGAGCCTCAGATGCACCAATGCACAAAAATGCATATTTCCAGTGAGAACTACCAGAGGAGAAGATCTGTGCTTGGAGCTTGCAGAGGGGCTCTCAGGGATTCCTCAAGACAAGTGAGCTCCCTCTTCCATGCATGGATTTTGGATCCTATCACTGTTAAGGGTGATGCTTCTGCCCTCATGCTCCCCAGCTGGCACCTCTGCTGGCTATAGCAGCCACTGGGATTCCTGGGCAGGCATTTCTTTATTGACAGCTGTGCCAGAGTGTACTCCTGGTCTGCTCCCTGCTGTGCCAAGGTAGATTGGCTCAATCAGACTTGGTAAGCCTGTTGTGAATGTTCCACGCTTCGCTGGACTTGCCAATTGCAGCTGCTCTGATTGCACCCCTGCTGCTTGTTTGACTGCCTGGTGGCTCCCAGCCAGGGCCCAGGGATGGGAAGTCAAGTTAATTTGCAACAGTGAAGGTAATATTAATCTCACCTTTCATTTTTTAGACATACAGTTAGGGAGCAAGGAAATGGATTTATTTTCCCTTAAATACAAAGCCTCTCAGAGAGGAGAAATTTAGTCTGTTGTCCTTGGGGCCATCCTATTTCTCAGCACAAACCCAGTGTACTTAATACCTAGTAATGATTGTGCTGTACCCTGCTGAGACTGGGCAGGGAATGAGAACTAGTGCTGACGAAACTTCATTTCAGACCATGCCTGGCTGGTCCACGTCTCCAGTAATTTCATAGTTGCCTCATTGTTGGATGTGAGTCTTCAAGGATTGGTTTCCTTGGCCTCACTTGCAGCTGCTGTCATGCCTGGCTCAGTGCCATGGGTACTGGGTCTAATTGTGAGGGAATGTTTTGCACTGCCATCAGCCCCAGATCTACTAGGGAGGTGCAGGTGTCCCCATCTTTTGCCACCTGGCTGTCTGACAGTGCTTCGTTGTGTTTGTAATGGGATGTTCTCATCTTCCTTAGCATGTTGTTCTCAGGCTGATGGGACTTGAGGATAATGTGCTCAGATGAGTTGGAGGCAGCCAGCCCAGCCAAGTTTCTGACAGTGACGAAAGGTCTTCTTGTGCTGCCTGCCCTGCCAGCAGCCACAGCAGCACAAAGAGAGGGCTGTGTGCTCAAGCTGTCTGCTTGGGTTTGTAACAGGAGAGTGTGTGCAGCCAAATGGCTTCTGCAGCAATGCTCAAATAATTCCAAATGTGTGAACAAACCCAAGGCTTTCTGCTGTCCCACCAGTCTGCTCCATGCTGAGTCTGTCCTCTGTGAGATGGGAGCACCAGGGAACCCAGACATTGAGAAGTTCCCAGTGTGCATATCACCCGTAACTGTCCAGCTTCCCTCTCTCTGTACTGGTGGGTCAATATCACTGGTTTAAGACCCAGGCCCTTTATTAATGTCTAAGCTCTGCAACTTGGTGCTCATCCCAGGGCCACATTCCCACTTGCTTTGTCAGTGTTGTGTGGATGTGGGACAGGCCAGTGGCAGGGCACAGTCCCAGCTCTGGGCGCTGTGTGGCCATGTTGGGGATGGCACTGGACCTAGATGGCTTTGGGTCAGGAGCTGGAAGTTGCACCAGGGAATGTGCTACTCTGGCCTGTATGTGCTTCTTGGCCCAGTCACTGAGCTTCAAAACAACCTAAACAGGAGCCTTTGTCCCTGCTTTGTCTGGGACATCCAGCAGCTTTCAGCTGTAGCCTGTAAGAACTGAGAATTTGAGGAGTTTCTTTTGCTTGTTTGTTTGGAAACCCATGGAACTACTTCCAGCACTTCTCTGGAGGAGCAGCTAGAAGAAGCAGGCCTGTCTATCCAACAGAAGTCTGTGTGGTCTTTACCTTTTTATTTTGAGCCCATGCTTTCTTTAGGAAGTCTTTAGTGGCCTGTCAATCCAAAATGGTTAAACAGTCATTGCTGCATCGTAGGATTAAAGTTCAGTGATAGAGGTGAGACTTTTCTGGGGTTGGTGCAAGACTGTCAAAAGACAAAGAGCAGTCTTGTCTGCTATCGTGGCCCTCCCACATTCTTGCCCATGTGCCAAGCATGTTTCTGTAAGGTGTATTTTTCCAAACAGAGAAGTGTGTCTGGGTGTGGGTAGAATGGAATAAAAAAAAACCAAAAACAAAGCTAAAGTCCTCCTATGTTTGTGTGCCTCTCTGGGGAGGATGGAGCAAAGGTCTGCCAGTGCTGTCAGCACCGGGACTGACTGACAAGTCAGAGCTCTTGAATACCACAGGGATCAGAGCAGTGTGTGAGCCTGTGCAGGATAGCTTTGGGAAGGGCTAGGATGTGCTTTCGGAAGCATTTCTTGTCACAGTGATCCTTATGCAAAAAAATGTGTAGCTCTGAAATGTTCATCCTTGCTCTTGTGTTGCATGCCTTGTCTTGCTGGTACAGCTGTTCAGGCAGCTGTGCTGTGGACTTGCTCAGAGATCTATTGCAGTTAAAAGGAACACTTGCCTCCCATCCTCCCATTCTCTTTTTTGTTTGTTTGTTTTTTAAACGGTCAAGAGCAAGTGCTGCTTCTTGAATACATGGCAGTAATAATAGCCCTAGATTTGGGCAGACTGGCTCGGTGCTGAGGTGTCTTTGATCAGCTCTGAACTCGTGGTAAGGCTCAAACCTCTGAGTTGGATGTGTTGGATGGCTCTTCCAACAAGCCAGATAATGCTTGTAGCAGAAGGTGGTTGTTCCAGAATTGTTCTAGGAAGCTGAAGTAGTATTAGGGATCACAGAATTTGTCTCTAGGGCAAGATTCCCTTGCCCTGTCCTGTAAAAAGCATGTGTTGGTGACCAACAAGCACTCTGGGTTTGTCACCTGTGAATAGCACTGCCGCCTGTGACTCAGCTGTGGCTTTTCCAGATCTGTGGCTCAAGGCAACATTTCTTTCTTTGTACAGAAATGGCCACTGGAAGCATTTCAATGCTATTGAGTTTCATATCATCTTTCCTTTTTTAAAAGAAGTTGCAAAGAAAAAAACAATGGCAAAACCTTAATTACACCATCCAGATTTATTCATGCTTGAAGTGGGCCACTGTGGGATCCTATAACTGTAACCTTTGTCCTCATCTCCACCCTACTTCGTGTCACTGTCCTTCCCTGAAGTGTTGCTCTGGCTGTTAGGAGCTTTTGTCATCTTAAAACACCTTACAATGCAGACTGAGCCAAAAACTCCATTGAATATGGTAAAGCATTGTCTGATCTCTTGGTACAGACAACTAGAAACTCCTCCAGATATTTTGTGAGGATACTTGGGTGTAGAGTAATGTCTTGATGCTTCTCTAGTGGAGCATGTGCATCTGTGAGAAAAGGGAAGGCTTGTGGGATCGTGGCTTAGGAAATGCAGCTACTTTCTCATTTCCTTTGTGGCAGTGGAAATGTTTTATCTTTTCTGACTCTGAACCCTTTAACAAACAGAATCCCCATAAATTCCCCTTGTACTTTTGATGCATTCTGGGGGTTTTGGGGTTATTTTCAGTTTATCTTTTAGGCTGTGCCTGTGCTCTGCTGAAGAGAAATCTTGGTCTTCCCCAGAGGTTTTGCCAGTGGAGTGCAGCCGGAGGAGTTTGTACTTCCCTCTGTGGCTTCAGAAGCACCTTGCACAAAGCACTCTGCTTTGTGATGTGCTTCAAGTGGGAGATATTCCCCTCTGTAGGTGCTGTTAAGCTTCTTAGCTTGTCACATTGAGGGAAAAATAAATGACAGACCTCTCTAGTGTAATTTTTTTTTTTTTGTGCCACTGCCTAAAACTCCCCTCAAAGCAGGCAGAAACCCCAGGTCTGGCAGATCTCTGAAAAGGGGCCCCATTCTACAGTCTGGGAGGAAGGTCACTGTCTGTCTTTGATTCACAGAGAAGCTGATGTGAACCTGCCACCAAAAGGCTGAGCCTGATGCTGTGTGTCTGTCCCCGTCCCAGTATGTATGTGGCTTGTGTTTTGTTGCCCTACTGCCTATCATAACAAGTTAAAAATATACTCTGGTGTTTTTCTACAGTGTAGGTAAAGCATTCCTTTGAAAGTTCAAGTGGGAAAGTGATAGGCATTGGCAAAAATCTGCTGCTTTTCAACTGGTGCCAAAGGGAGTTTGTCTGTTTCCCATTTCACTTGTCTCAAGGTCATTTTCAGCATCTTTTGAAGAAGCTGTAGTTGTCCCTGCCCATAATGCTGTGATTGATCCCATATCTGGGTGCAAGGTGCAAGTCCAACATCTGCTTTTAGACAGTCAGTGAAGCTTACAAGAAACAACTGAAAATGATTCCTGAGCTGGTAGAAATGCCTTGCAGAGAGAGCCATGGAGCTCAGTCTGCTCAGCTTTGGAGAGGTGCCAGTGTGCACCTACCCTTTGTGCCATGAAAACACTATTCTCAGACTCTTTAACCTGGCACAGAAAGTCACAGTAAACACAAAAGCTTGCCCTTGGTTTTAGCTGAATGCAGTCAGTGGGGGCATTGGTAGAAATAGGTAATATATATTCTGTTTGAATGGAATGCAGGGGTTTGTGCATAAGGTCGGATCCAGCAGTAGCATGGACTGTTCTGTTCTTGAAGTGGAGGTCGAGGGTAGAGCGGAGAAGGCATTTTATGGCAACAAGGACAAAGAAATAAACACACACAAAAATAGATATGATGGCAGGAGGGGGAAAAAACACAATTCCAGACCTTGGCTAGTAGAAACTGTCAGAAGTTCATATGCTTCCCTGACTGCCACAGCTCATTTGATGCTTTTTTTGTTTGCTTTTGGTTTTTCTGGTGCTAATTCTCTTCACTTTGTTTCCCTGTTCAGTATGTCGAGACTTCGCTATTCTGGAAGATCATACCTTGGCCCATAATTTACAGGAACAAGAGAGTAAGTAGCAATAATCTTCAGAGCAAACCGAAGCAAGCTTGTCCCAACAGATATCTGGCTTTATTTGATTTTGCTAAGAAAAATGCTTCCTGCTTTTATTTAATTTTTTTCCTTTTAATGGAATACAGTTTATTATTGCTGTCTTCACTATCCTGTAACACTACACTTCTCTCTGCTCCAGCTCACATTGTACCCCAGAGATGGTTGCATTTTATATTTCAATTTTGTGCTCTCCTTTAGAGTTGAGTTTGTTTATGCTGTTTATGATAAAATTGCATGTAGGAGTGCACTTGGGGTTTTGTTGCTGTGCAAGGTTTTTAGAAATGACTAGCAATTTTGGAAGCTTCAAGTTTTATAGTCTGACCTAAAGTACAACCAGAAGAGGTCTGTTTGTTTATTTCAGAATTTCCAGTGTCTGCCTTTTGAAAGGAGCCTTCCTTTTCAGATATTTGGAGGCAGGGCAGCTGTACACTAGAAGATTTTATAAAGGAGGAAAAAAAGAACAGCCAGAAACTTCAAAGTGACTGGTGCTTTTTTTTTTTTTTTTTTTTTTACATGCTTATCTGTTGGTTTGGGTATGTTTATGTTGCAGTTTCAGGTGTGGTGGCCTCTCCAATCAGCTTCTCATGGTTTTGGTATCTGCCAGTACCAGGTGCTAATGCCATTCCTGCTGCTCCACCAAGGGTGCAGCTGCTCATGCCCTTGGTGCTGGAACCTGAGAGCATTGAATTAAAGAGGACTCTGGGCTGCAGCTCATGTAGCCATTTTTTCTGGCAGGCTATATCCATGTATGGTAAAGGACTCACTGGAGCACTAAGTTGCTCTGTTGCTAAATATAAAGGTAGGGAGATTTTTGGAACTGATTCTGCTGAGAGTGAGAGGAGTTTTCTTCTGCAGAGGTTATTGAGAACAAATTCGGAAAGTATCCATAATAAGTGGTTTAGGTTCAGCTCATCCTCGCTGGCCTCTGGTGGTCCCTCCCAGACCCACTTCATTTGTCTATGGCAATTTTCTGTAATCAGAAAATGAAATTCAAAGCCTAAAAACCACTCCTTATAAACCTGGATGTGTTTAAGATACGCAGAACTTGTTTTGGTATCAGACCCGTACACAGCCCCCTCAGTGCTGAAAAGAGGCAATCTCAAGCTGCTAGCATAATTTCAGTTCAGGACTTTCCCACCTTTAGAGAGATTGCTTGGTGTTTCCCTGCCAAGATACGTCTTCCTTTCTGGGCTGGAATCTCCCTCCCACTTGGTTTATCTTGTTCACGCAGTGAAGTTCTGCAGCCTGATTTGAGGGTTCTTGTCTGTGTTTATTTCCAGTTGAGCATCACTTGGCCACAAATGTTCAGCGTAATCGTCTGGTGCAACATGACTTGCAGATGGCCAAGCAACTGCAAGAAGAGGAGGATAAGAAAGCCCGTGCTCAAATCCAGAAACACCAAAAAGACTTGTGAGTTTGTGCTGGAGATCTTGGAATGGGAATGCTAGTCCCATTTGGTCAGAGCACTAATATCAGCTGCTTTGAGTTGACAGTGTGTGGGGTTCATCAGCCTTTTGCTTTTGTTTCTTTTTTTCTTTGGCTGCCACTGCTGTAAAAGTAGTGATACCGGGCTCTGGCACAGAAGAATGAGAGCAGTGTGGGAGCAGGTGGTGTTGGAGCTCATCCTGCCTTAGATACTGTTGCCTGTCCATGAGGAGCCTTTCCTTCTACTGCTTGTTATGAAAATGTGGTAACTTGGCCACTTGCGTTGACCTTGTCCCTGGCTGAAGTTTGAGTGTGAAGGAACTGTGCCACAGAAATACCCAGTGCTACAGGGAGTCTCTCTCATGTGGAAATTGCAGATATTGGTGTGTTTGCCCTGTGCCTGGTGAATGCTTTTGTGGAGCTGTGTGTGGTGCTTTTGGTGTCCTGCTGCACTGACAGCCCCTGTGTGTGCTTGCAGCTATTCAGCAGGAAGTGACCTGGGAAGGGGAATTGCTGCTCCAGGGTGGCTCGATGGGGATGGGTGTTGGGGGACAGGCCTTCTCTTGCAGTCACTGACTTCTGCAGTAACTGGGGGAGGGTGTTTAATGACTGATCCAGTTTGCTCTGCAGGTTTGCTCAGTCCCCACACGCCACATCTTAACCCTGTGGTCTGTGGTTTGGCTCTCTGTGTGTCATGGTTCCCAGCTGTGGAGCTGGTGTAGAAGTGAAACATGGCAGCACAGGGCAAAATAAGCTGTGCTTTTCAGCCCAGAGTGGACTTGCAGAGCACTGGATGTAACAGATGGAACATGGAACATGGCTCAGCCAGATCCCACTCATGAGATGTGGGTGGATGGGGGTCCCTGCAAATACGAGTCTGCTTGGCCGGATGCATCTCCCAGCAGCTGTGCTGCCTCCTGACTTTTGTTTGGTTCTGGAATGCCACCCACCAGGTGCAGTTGGTGGTGGGTCACAGAGCCTGGGTGGCTCATCTGACAGGACCAGTGACAGAGCAGAAGAGCTCTGTGTTGCAGATGTGGGAGATACGGGACTGGCTTCAAAGCAGCAGCTCATGAAAGCTTTGAAGCTAGGGCATGATAGATCAGGCACTGTTTTCAATGTTCCCAGCACACTGGGACAGACCTTGTGTACATATGTATCTCTCAAGTCTGTGGTTTTTTTTTTTCAATAGTTTTGTCTTTATTACCAATTAGAGATGTGAGTGAGTAAATGACAACATAAAAATTGATTTTGTATGGCAGACATGATTCTTCTTTGTTACTTGCTGGGAGCTGCAAACAATTTTCTTGTTGTAGGACTCTCTAAAATGGGATTTACGAACTTTGTGAGCCAAAGCACAGGCTGAACTGCTGATGTAAAATGTTATGTCAGCAGCAGTTCTGCTTCTGAGAGCAGGAGCTCTTCTGCAAGAATAGTAAAAGAAGCTGGAGGTATCCTTTTGTAATTGGATCTTTTTCTTCCTTAATTGTTTGTACATTCCCACTGTCCCTTCCTTGTCCAAAAGTAGCATGTTCTGGCAACAAAATAATCCCTGTTGTTGTTGCTTTCTGTGTCATCTAGCACAGTTTGATGCTAAAAGGCGATGGGAGGAGAAGGGCAGAACTAAGAGGTCTTTAGAAACAGGAAACAAAAAAGCTCTTCAAATTTATTTGCTTTCTTGTTTCTTTCAAATCGTAATTTCTCTCAGAAAGACTTTGTGAAGATAAATGAGAGAATAGAAACATTTCTCTTTAAGAATTCAGGGGAGCATCAAACCTGATTTTTATGCTTCTTTAAAAGCATCTCTCACATCTAGCTGAGCAGCCTGCACACTGCTAAGCATAGTAGCAAGATTACTAAAATAAAATAGTGTGAAAATATGTTCTTTCCCTGTTTTGCTCCCAGTGCTGTGATAGTTCTGTTGCACTGATGTGAACAGTTCCTTTGAACAGTTCCCTTCAACAATCCCTTTTTTTTCTCCTCATCTGGCAACAACTAGTATCTGCAGTCACTGTATATGGGAGGGAGCTTTCTGATCACACAAACTTTTAGGTTTTTTTCTCTTTTTTTTGTAAACTGATGTAGAGTTTTCTCAACCTTTTTAACACTCCTGGCTGCCCAGGAGTGAAGGACACATGAGTGGATGTTCAGGAATGGTGATGTTTATGTTGCTCTGGCTGATTTCTGGGGTCTGATTGGCACTTGGGCTCACATTAAGGAAACTGAAGGGCAAGAAGAGAGAAGAGCTGTCAAAGCTCTTGAACCTATTTTCTTATGCTCACACAAGTTAATACATTAGTTTATGTTGACTAAGTAATCAAGTCTCAGTATTTAATTACTGCTGAGCAGTAAACCCCCAAATCTAATCCTCTGTAACTGTTGTTCTTAGGAATTGATGTGGTGTATTCCAAGATGTGTCATCAGAAAAAGAAAATGCTTTTGTGTTCGCAATACTTCTGGTGTTCTTTGCTGGTAACAGAGAGGCAATGACCTTGTTGTCTTGGCTCTGAAAGATGATTAGTTGTTTTTCTGTCCTGTTTGTTTTCAATAGGATGTATTTTAAGCATTTAGCAAGTCAGTTTGTGCTGATGAACTTGGCACCTTAGCTCTGCTCACAGGTGCCAGGGGAACTGGAGACGTGCAATGCCTTGATGTGTCTGACCTTTCTAACTTATTTTCTACCTAGTTTCATGTCCTCAGAGCCTGGGGTTGTAAAGGATCCACTACCAGGCTCACTGACAGCCTGCTCCCTAGGATTTGCTTATTCAGCTATTGTTTTCCTGGGAGCTGTGGTTCTCTGCTGGTGCCAGGTTTGCCAAAGTCTCTTTTTAAAAGGCAAGTTCAAGAACTAGATTTGCTGCTGTGTGATCTCTTGTGGCTTTGAATAGACCTGTCCCCAGAGTCAAATGAAACACACAGAGGCACATGCAAAAATGGCCAGCTTTTATTACCTGGATGAAAGAAACTCGTGTCCTGAAGTGTTTGACCTATTGATAACTCCAGTCCAGAGGTCTGCTTCCAAGGAGCTGTTGACAGAAATAATCTTCTTTTCCTTCCTGCTGTGTGTGCCTTTTTGTTGCCTATGACAAATGAGTTGTTTCTTAGTGACATCTGTCCTCTAAACCCTCTTGTTGCGATGTCCTTCCTCTCCACCCTTGCCACATATCCACCCCTTCTGCTTCTCTCCTTCTTCTTTAATTTCTGTAGAAGAAGGTTCTGTTGTGCCACTGGCTGCTCCAGCCATGCCACATTTCTTGGTTTTGCAACAAAACATGCTTGTCTGCCCTTGAGTGTTATAACTTCCTCTTCTCATGTCCTAGATTGTCTCCCAGTCCTTTGCCTCCAGATTCACTAGGTCGTTTATGCCCAGATTCTTGCTCAAACCTAGAACTAGTTGCTCCAGCCCACATAGCACAGCTTGAACTTAGCTCAGTCTGCTTCAGTTATTTGCTTGTCGTTCACTCTTGGTAGTGTTTTCATCACCTATCTGATCATTGTCAGTGTATTCTTCGAGAGGTTGTATTCTAATAAGACAGGCTCTGCTTGTTGCTGCTCACAGCTGTTCTCCCATGCCTTGCCTCTCAGTAGTTGCAGTTGTGGGGATTGACTTTCCTGACATGTTTAGAGCTGGTCTTTGGTTCAGTCTCAAGAGTGCTGAGAGAATTTTAGTCTTTCTTTTTAGATCCCCCAGCCCATTTATGAATTGCCCTGAGGAATCCTTGGCCATTGTTCCAGCCTGTTTGCTGGACATCAGAGCGTGCTGCTGAGTGTGGCACTGCTCTTGCAGATGCTTTTCAGCCTTCCTGGTCTGTCTACACAGCCACACTTCTCATGTCTCAATTGCTCTGATCTCTCCCTGTCCCCAGTTAATGCAGTCTTGTGTTCCTCCATCCACACTGGCACTGTGGCAGTGGCTCCTTCTCCCTTGTTTTGACACATGTCCCCTTTGACACATGTCTCCCTTGCCTCTGGGCACTGGTCCTGCTTTTGTATCTTGTCCCACCTTAGTGGCGTTTCTCATTCATTACTGGACTGCCACCTCCAGCCTCCACTTGGCTTATGTACCATATTCCTGCACTTCCTTCTCCTTGGCTTACACGTGAAAGCCACTTCCCAGAAGTGCCTGCATTAACCATACTCCTGAACCTTTCCTTAGATACTGCATGTACAAAAATTCAGCAGAATTAGGCTGTTTGCAGACTCCTGAGCACTTCCTTGACCTGCCCTATTTTGTGGTACCTATCTCCTTTCTTAGCAATCTGCCCATGAATCTCTTTCACTTTTTACTCCGTGGATGTTTTGGGAAGCATTTTCTAAATTTGGCCATCAGTAAGTACAGGGAGTCCTGGTCCCTGGTGAGGATTCATAGCTCTGCACTAACACTGAGTAATAATTCTTTTGTGTAAATTGGGTGGATTTTTTTTTAGCTCTTTTATCCCTTTCTCCAGGCTGACTGATGCCTGTGACTGCAGCTGCCTATAATCCCTGTCTCCTTGCCTTCTAGGGAACGCCAGGACTGCGAGATTGCTCAGGAAATCCAAGTGAAGCTCGCGTTTGAAGCAGAGGAGCGCCGCAGACAAGAGGAAAAAGACGAGGTAACCTTTAAAGCTGCAGGGATGGCAGGGCTATTTGTAGCAGCCCTTTCAGGGCAGACATTTCTTGGCCAGTAGCCACAGGAGTTGGCTTGCATGGTGACAGTCCTTGTCATGACAGATCTCTGTATGCACAGAGATTTTGGGGAGTCCTGTTACAGGAATAAGATACAGTCATAGTCCTCACACTAAAGGGTCATAAGGGTTGTTGATGCCTGTGGCCTTGCTAATGAAGAGGTCAAGTAATAGGCAAGTCTTGCTGAGGTGTTTATTGCCCTGTTGTAGGAAGTTGTAATTGTTTATACACTCTGAGACCTGCTTGCTTTCTCAAATGCAAGAAGACAGGTACTGCTCTTGGGAGAATCCTGGGCCATTATTTCTTTGTCTTTAATGCAAAGATTTCAGTGGGACTCTCGGCCCAGCCATCTGTTTCTGGCTTCTCCATTCTTCAATTTAGTCTTTCACAGCTGAACACCCTCTTACAGTTTCTTGCTGTAAGGAATCTGTAAGCAGATTCCTTTTGTGACTTCACTGTGTTTCTCTGCTCCTTTTGCCTGAGAGTGGGTGGTGTGGTTTGTTCGTAGTGTGCAAAGGGTGCGGTGTGGTTTGTTCATAGTGTGCAAAGGGTTTTGCTTGTTGGTCACCCCAATGGATCATCCTGTCAGATTGAGTTTTCAAGAAACCCACAGAGCAGAGGAACACCTGTGAGAACCTGGAGTTTGTCCCCTTTTTTTGATTTCAGATGGTTTCCTGAGAAGCCTGAGTTGTTTCAGGATGTTAAAGATGGCACCTTGTGGCATTTTCTATATTAGGAAGAGCTTGAACACAAGGCTGTTTTTCCTGAGAAATACAGAGCCTGAAAAAAGAATCTGCCCTTACCTGACAGATATATCAGGTTTTTTTGCAAGACTTCATTTTCTTCTTCTACCATTAATTCCAAGCAAGTACTGAAAGGCTGCCCAAACAGTTGGGAAGGGCTTGGCTTCCAAGAGGAGCTTGTGCTAACAGGGTGGGAGCAACACTTTGGCTTCAGGATTTTTGCTTAAGAGGTAGTGATCTGTCATACTTTCATCAGGAAGGTGAAGGAGATGCAAAACTAATGTTGACTTGTGGAATTGCACCTTTCCTTCCTGCTTTGTGTAGAGAACTGCAGGGATGTCAGTGGTGTGACAACAGGTCCTTGCAGCCTGTCAAACCTGCCTGCTGACCATCTTGTGCAGTTGGGAGCAGGCTTCAGCTGACTGTGCCTTAACGCAAGGGGAAGTTATAAATATTCTCTCTCTTCCTGCTGGTACATGGGAAGTTCCCAACTGTGTCTGAAATGTAGCGAGGACTGAGGCAAATCCTTTCTGGAGTGCAGGTATTTTAAATGAAGCACTAAGCCTGCCTGCCCTGCCTGCTTATGAATCCTGTTTGTAAGAAGTGGTTTGTGTGGATTTGCAAGTCCTGAGCTGTCTCAGTCCTGGAGATAATGTGCTTTAGCTCATGTATTTATAGACTTACAGTACTTGCTAGAAAGGTTAACCTTGTGAGGGGAAGGAGTTTGTGGAGGTTTCGTTTTTTTGGGTTTGGGGTTCTTTTCGGATTTTTTTTTTTTTTTTGGAAAAAGCCTGGGGCATCCCCAGATTTTCAACAAAGCTGGTTTCAGAGCAGATCTTACCTGAATCCCGAAATAAGAGTTTGTACTTGAGCAGCCATCCAGTGTCCTCCAGTGCTGGCTTGTCTCTGGAGGGTGTTGACTCTTAGTTTGCATTTCAGCCATGCCTTTCCTGCCTGCTGTGTCCACTTGACATGCATGGCTCCGTAAAGGTCCTGAGGATTAGGAAAGCGTAAATGAATAGCATTCACAGGGGCAGCATGCCCTGCTGGTATCTCCCAGCTTTGCTCCCTGGCTCCAGACTGGCTTCACTGACTCACAAGCTCATGGGCCTCAGAGGAGCAAGCCCTAGGGAGCTGTTTGCAGTTCCTAGGCCTTGTTGATCCATTAGTCATCTCGAAGGAAAACCAATTAGGAAAATGGAGTGCTCTTCTCTTTGGCATATCTACTGAAACTGTGACAGAAGACAAATGGCTGCAGCCCCCACTGTGCACCTGCCTTGTGCCTAGTTTGCTCTTCCTAATGTCCTTTCGATTTTCTTTTCCTTCAAGTCTCTGTCTGTCAAACTGATGCATTTCCCTGCCTGGCATCCTGTAGTCCCTGCAAATTACAGGCAGTGTGAAGTGAGTTCATGGTTTGCTTGGGGAACTCCTTCCAGTCAGAAGTGCCTTTAGCTGGACAGTCTTGGCCTCTGTGCTTTTCTTTCCCTGGCAGAGTGCAGGGAGGAGATCCAGCCCACTCCCATTAGTGGCTGTGCACTTCTGTGACTTCCAAATCCTTGTGGAAAGCCTGAGGTCACACACACAGTCTCTTCTGCCCTGCTTTGGCCACTAGGGCTTAATAGGCTTGTGTGCAGGAGGAGCAGGAACCTGGGAGTTTGCCGTGGTGCTGGAATCTCAATACTGGGCTGCGCTGACTACTGATTGACTACTGACTGGGTTGACTACTGGCTGCTGACATGGTCCCTTGTGTCACCCATTAGTTTGAAAGCCTTGTCCAGTCCAGGGGTTGAATTTGAGTAACTGTTGTTGTGTCTGAAAAAGTAAACTTTTTTTTTGGTAAGGATTTTAATAATTGAGTAAAGAATTTGACCAAAAGAATCTGGAGATACTTTTTAGTGGTGATTTAATGTCTGTTTTCTTCCATCTCTGCAGGATATTGCCCGTCTCCTACAACAGAAGGAACTGCAGGAAGAAAAAAAGCGCAAGAAGCACTACCCAGAGTCCCAGGGACACACAGGCTATGAAGAGAGCTATTATGCAGAAAATGGAGGTATGTTTCTGCAAGATAAAAGGCCAGGATCATGGCAGTGTAGGTGAACCTGGTGGCCTGACAACTCTTTATCTCTCAGACTCAACTTTATCCTGCATTTAGCACTGTAGCATTACATCAGTGTCTGGGGTCAGAATCAGATTATTTTATAATCAGGAATTATTTAGTTTAAAAAAAAAGAAAACCGAGAGAAGACAGTTTAATAGTTGTTATTGTCCTTGAAAGTGGCCTAAATGACAGGGATAGGGAGGGAGGTTTGTGTACGTGCAAATACAGCCACACGTGCATGTTTTAGAAGTGCTTGTGGAAAAAGACAGTGGCTGATAAGGTAGTTACTGCTGCGTGACACCAAGGGTGTGGGGGAGACATGCTGGTGTAATTCCATGCTTGCATTTGAAGAGAGACAGTTCCATGTGCTCATTTGTGATGCTGGCATGGCTACATGAAGGAATAAATGCTGATTCATGGAGATGTGTTTCAGAAATAGCTCCTTGCAGGTATGTATGTACCCAAGCTGTAAAATTAGCTCAACTGCCTTGAATGACTTACTGAAGAACAAGGTCATCTCCACAGAATGTCTCTGCTGTGATTATCGTCTGGGACTGTTCAGTGTGGAAATTATTTGATCCGCAGTGCTCTATTGCTTCTTTTTGGTCAGCTTCTGTGATTGAATACAGATCTTCTTTAAACTGGGAGGAGAGAATCAGGGTGTATTTAATTATGGAGCAATCTGGGGATGGCTTTGCTGCGCACTGGTGGTGGTTCCTGTGTTCTTTCTTCAAAAATGTGGTGGGAAAGATGGGTTGCTTTTGATTAACGGATTCTGAAGATGAAGATCAAACCTCATTTCTCATTTTAACATCAATGCCACTGGCAGTTTTAAAGTCCTTTATTTGAACTTACACAAAGTATTTTAGTTTCAATTTGGAAGAAGTTCAAAGATAGCCAAGAAAGTACAAAGCACAAAGTTCAAAAGTGCAAAACAGTAACCTAGTGGAAACTTCATGATCACAAGTCCTTCTACATGTACAAAGCTGGGAAAAATTGATCTTGGAGTCCTACGGCCAACCCACTCTTCAGGTTTTCAGAATTAAATGGGAGAAGTCTGAAAAAATACAACATAGGCAAAAGTGTGCATGCAGAGATGGTAGGACAGAATGGATTTTTGTATCAAATCAGCTGACAAAGCCCGTGACTTCCTGAAGTAAGACTGTGGTTTGGATTTGGAGAGCAGGATATCTTGTGGGTCTAAGTTTTCTTCCTGCAATAATCCATAATTTTGAAGGTGAGGCAGGAGGTGTTTGCCTGGCCAGTCATGGCAGTGGTGCTCTTGATCTGCACTTCTTAAAAGCTGCAAATGACTGGAGTGGATTTTATGCCTGGATCATCTAGCTTGTTGTTCTGGGAACTTAGCACCATTACTTCATTACCATTACTTCAGCACCATTTGATTAGGCTTCAGCAGCCTTGGTTTGTGTTGTCCTCATTAGTTGTGAATTGAAACAAATAAAAAGCCCTCGCTTTGTTTAAGTTTCTTTTGTTTTGGTGGGGGTGGGGTGTGTTTTTGGGTTTTTTTAAATTGTTTGAGGCTGAGGTAAAATTTATCCACATCCAGGTGGAATGTGGATTAGGCCCATTGCTCCAAAGCAACCTGAGCTCTTTAAAAGTGGAAAAATAAACATGAGAAAAGGCAGAGTTCCTCCCAGAAGGGCCTGTGCCATGAAAAACATTTTTGTATTCACTCAGTCACTTGCTGCTTCAGAGAGGAACACCAGGGTCTGTGGAGTGTTTACATGGCCCCACAGGAATCAGCATCTGTTGATGAATTAATCACCCTGAGATACCCCAAAAGCAAATTATGTGCTTGGGTTGTCTGGAATGGTTGTGTTACCTGCAGCAATCCTTTCCCAGCACAGCCCGGCTTTGCTCTTTTGTGTTTTCCTGCTCTCTGCTGTTGTATTTATTGAGCTTTCCTCAATGACAAAATTGAATTAATTTTTAGACCCTTGTGACTATTGTTTAAAAACTTACTCTTGCTTTCAGGCTCTGTTGTTCAGTAAGTCACTTGGATTGTTTGATTGGGTATTTGTTTTCTGTAAATAATACATATGATCTAAAACTGAACAGAATAAATCCAACCAGTTAAAGAGCAACCACAGCAGCTCCTGTTACAGTTCTTGGACTTTTAAAAATACACCTGTTCTGGATAAAAGTCACACAGACTTGTTTTGAAGGTGGATTTTCTGCAGCCTCTATTTTTGCTGGCTCTGAAAAAGTTTTTTTCTGAATAGAATGACTCAAAGGGAACATTGAGTTTTGGTGTGAGGTTTGTTTTTCTCCCTCTGAAATCTAGATAGATTGTAAGTGAGACAGAGCTATTCATTAAAACAGAATGCAATGTGCAGTGAAATCTATTTTAAATATTTTGAGATACTATAAAACAAACTCTGGACAGTTGAGGGAAGTCTGCTGCTGCAGGGTTTTTCTGATGGGGGGTGGTGTGTGTAGTTCTGTTTCAAATCAATCTCTGCTTCAAGGCCTTTTTTTCATTTTGAAAAGCTGCTGTAGAGAGATAATAGTTCACTCAGTGCAATGATTTTTCTTAGCAAATAGGTTAGTTGAAAAAAATAAATCAATTAGTAGATTGTATGCAGGCAGATTGCTGCATCTTCGTAGCTGTTTCAGGTTTATTACTGAAACTAAATGCAGAGAAAAATTCTAACTGCTTTCTGGAAAGCACAGAGGAAACAATCCCACAAAAATGCCAAGTAAGCAGCTTTTCTAGCTACAATGCTGAGGTCAGGAACCTGGGTTTTCTGAAGTCTTAATCTGCCCTAAAATTTCTATCCATAACTGTCTTTGCATTCTTATGAAAAACCTTGTGCCTGAAGCCAGGGCAAGGCTCACCCATGCTTATAAACCAGGGTCCAACCTGACCACTCTGCTTGGCCCCTCCTGGCCTTGTGCCCCTCATTGTCTCCCAACTTTTCCTGAATCTTGTGCCCTTCTTTGTAAATCTTTCCCAGGTGGTTTCAGGATCCTGCAGCAGTGATGTGTCATCAGGAGATGAGCTGCTCTCTTGGCAGTTTTTCAGCCCCAGTGGCATCATTAAAAGTAATTTGTCTCTGTATTGACTTGTCCTTGTCTAGGAAGTGCTCAGACACTTCTGGGTTGGACCTGTGCTTTCTGTTCCAACCTTGTTGCCTCCTGTGCTGCCCTGCTAGCCAGGCTGCCATTTCACTGTGTCCTCTTTTGTATTCTGCAAGCTTTATCTATCCCTGCTATAATTCTTTCTTTCATCATGCTTTGCCTGCATTTTCAGCACCTTGTATCAAGCTCCTTCCTCTCCCTGAGTCTGGCCTTGAACCTCCATTAACCCCTGCACCACTAACCCCCTCCTTGTTTGTCCCCTCATTGCTCAGAGCAGCCCTGGGGTGACCCCAGAGAGCAGATTTCTGAACCTCCCAGAGCACACAGTCATGGCAGGTGCAGGCACCAGCAGAGAGAGCGCCGAGGACCCCCCTCGCCTTTGCCCAGCCGTGCCCCCAAACACAGGCACGGCACCGCAGAGAGCCGTCAAAGGTCTCCTCAGCTGAGAGAGGCCAGCGATGGCCATCAGCAGGAGCAGAAGGCAGCCAGCCAGGGAAGGCCCAGGAGACATCTCAGCCTTGACCTGGAAAGAGAGACCGAGCGCCGTGCCTATGATCACAGCAATAGCTGGGAGCTGCAGGAGAGGAGGACAGCTGGCAGGGAGAAGGAGAGGAGACTTCTCAATCTTGACCTGGAGTTGGAGCATGGACTCACAGAGGAAGCACGGCACAGCAGAAAGCCACCAAGGCAAGACAGAGAAAAGCACCTTCCCCTCCTTGAGATGGAACTGGAGGCACAGCAGGAGACCTGGCATCGGGGTGGTAGACAGCACCCTGAGAAACACAGATCTCACCATCAGGGCCGCTCGTCACACAGGATGGCACGTGAAGAGAAGCCCTCTGATTCTGAATCTAGAGATGACCATAGCAGGGGTGAGGCAAGAGCCTACAAAAGGGCAGGACACAGGAGACACTCCCCCTCCCCTCATTCTGTGAGCCAGGGGAAGGTTGGAGACTGCCAGCGAGAGCCAGGTAACCAAGTGATGGGGAAGGTGTGCGTATGTGTGGGGATGGACCTTTGCGTGCCCCATACTGGTGTCTGAGATACGCTTGGCTTCCTTGAAGATGCTTCTCTCCAGTATCTACCTGCAATGTGTACACAGGGAATCTTGCCCAGGTTTCTTCCTGATTTAGCAGGATTCTTCTTATCCGTAAATGTTCTTGCTCTATATCCTGATGTTCCATAGCATTGGAGAGGATGAGTAAGAAGTTATTGTTGGAGGTGGTGCCCTTGGTATCCTTTTGTTTAAGAAAACAAATTTCTCCTGCTCCCCACCAAAAAAAACACCACACCATCCCCAAAGAAAGACCCCCCAGAAAACTCCAACCAACACCCAGCTTTTGCTTTTGAGATACATTTTGTGCGGTGGCCTCCTTGTACAGAAGGAAAAAAGGGAACAAACCCCTGAATGTTAGGGTATGGTTGTATTTTGTGGAGTTGAAATGCAGGACTGTGAGGACACTGCTTAAGCACAAAAAACCCCAGCAATTTTCATCCACTTCTTGTTGAAAACCCTGCTGGCAACTTAATTCATTTTGGGCAAAGTTCAGTAGTGGCACTGGGCATCCAACTGGGTTTTATTTGCAAGATTCTTGCCAAATTCTGTGCAAGTGGAATTTTCTGGGAAATGTGTACCTGTGTAGTTCTTGCTCAACAAACACTTGGCTTTAAAGATCCAGATCCATCTTTCTACTTTTAAACCCACAGTGGGGTAGGGGTGACCTAGTGAAAGTTGGGGTTTAGAGATCTATGTCTGTCAAAGTGTGGGGCAGTTTATGCTTTAAGCCATCTAAGTGATCTTCACATGAATAATGTGAACACTGGGAAGATAATGTGTGTCTGTCTCTGGAGATACTGTGACAATTATTCTTCTTCCTCATGATACAAACACTTTCCTTAGGGAAATAGAAGGTGTTAACCAGGTTTAGCTTTAAAATAACAGAATTCTATACTCAAAACAAGAACTGAACATTACATGATCTTCAAAAATGCTTACTTTTCTGTTTCCTCATTGAATTGTAAAATTCATGGGTAATCCCAGGAAGAAATTGTCTGAAAACACATGTGAGCCTGTCTGGGGTAACCCTTGCAGCCCATGCTGCTTCAGCAGTGTGTTCAGACTCTGCTGTGCTCATATCAAATGTTGGGCTGCTCTCTGCTGCCCAATTTTGCCACTGTATCTGTATCAATGCAGAGAGTGACAAATTATAATTCTTTTGCTAGCACTGCTGTCACCAAAGACTGCTTCAAGGGACATGGCCTGTTCTGGCGTGCAGTTGCATTTGTTATCTGAGACAGGGTGTGGCAGGTACACTGTGATGATCTCTGGTTCTCTTGAGTGGGGGGTTTGCAGGTGGCTGAGGAGATGGTGGGGATCTTCTTACCAAAGGATTTGGAGAATAGTTGAGTTGATTGTTTTCTCTCAATTCTGTAGGCACTAATTTGAGGGGGAGGACACAAGCCATGTATGATGGACCCCGGATGGAACAGGAGCTGTCTGATGCAGAGATTGCTCGGAAGCTGCAGGAGGAAGAGCTCCTGGTAAGTAGAGAGGGTGCATTGGTCAACCCAAAGGAACTAAGGCAACCAGCACAGACAACTTTACTTTGTAAACCTTTAATATGTAAGAGTGACTATAAGATCTAAGTCTTACTCCTGTGCATTCTGCTAATTACCTTTATCTTCCATACGCACAAATATGGAGTGACAGCTGATTTCCAACTAATTAGCCCTATTTTTTGAAAGAAACACCCCAAAATTAAAGTACTGCAGCAAAGTGATATTAAATGGATGTTTCCAGGCAGGTGAAGATGGCATATAGTCAGTGTAAGCAGCTCACAAGGAGACAAGCCATTGCCCATCTTTGAGAGAGAAGGCAGCAGAGTGGGAAATGCATTGTGATGTGGCCAGGCAGATACATGAGGGCTAAATTCAGCAGAAAAGCTGAAGTGGCAGATTGGAGTTGGGTGTGAGGTAAGTATTGGGGTAGCTAAGTGTATTTGGAGAGGATGATGATGTATTTGTATGGGCACACACGTGCCCTGCCCAGTAGGTTGATGAGTATGATTAATTCAGAGATGGTAATTTTTTGTCTCTGTTTTTCCTTCCCCACTTTCCCCCCACCTCCCTCCAGGCTAATGAAGCAGATCAGAAGGCAGCTCAAGTAGCCCAAGATGAGGTGAGCAACAAGTCAAATACTTGTGGAATTCCTTTACTTGCAGAAGCTGCTAAACAGCCCTTGTTTCCTCTGACCCTCTAGTTGTTAATTTCTCTCCTTGTAGGGGAAGCCTGGGGGCTTCCAGTGGGAAAATCCAGTGGGATTTTCTCCCAGATGGGTTTTGTGTATATGCTCAGGCTGGCCATGCAGAGAGTTGCACTGCCTGTTGAACATGACAAAGGCAGGAAGTTCATGTTCTGTAAGAGCATTTCTTGTAACACAGCCCCATGGGAGACTATCTGAGATGCTGTGAGATGAACCACCAGCCCCTTTAAGGAGATGGGATAGAAGGCAGGTTCTGCAAATGCAGTTTTGATAGATCAGGGAGCTATTGGACATGCTACATGTCACCAGTCTTAATTTTGCCCTGTCCCTTGATTTCTGATCACAGATGGATGAAATTCTGGATTTGCACCCTTCCCATTCAGCATCTGTCCATGGGAAAGGGTTTGAATAACTCAAACCCACAAGAGCAGTAACATTGTCTGACAGAGTCTGTGTTTCCCTTCTAGGAAATTGCTCGTCTCTTGATGGCTGAGGAGAAAAAGGCTTTAAGAAAAGAGAAAGAAAGAGAAAGAGAAAAGTCTTCCTTTGAAAGGAGGAGGCATGATCAAGATTGGAAGGTATGCCAGGCTTCAGGAGGCACCACAGATAAGGTGCTATAACGTTATTCCTATTTTCAGAGGGAGGCGAGTGTATGGTGGGAGCAAAAGGTGGTGATGCATCTAAAGGGTCTTGCTGTCTGTTACTCAGCTGCTTCCTGAGCCTTTTGGAGCCACCTCCTTGCTTAGATGTATTTGGCTTCAGCCTCAAGCAAGGTAGTCCTTGGGGCTCTGGCCTTGGAGGATGGCACTGGATGTCACAGCACCTTGTGGCCTCCCTGAAGCACTGTCAGTCCCTGGTGCAGGACCTTCCCTTTGCTGAAATCCTGATTGTAGCAATAAAAGCAGTAGTTGGTTCTGTTTGTGTAAGGGCAATGTGGCTGCTTCAGTTGTCACTCTGCCTCATAACTGGCTGTGTAATGAAAGTCCTGAGTCTGTCATGCCTGGTTTTGGTATGAGTAACACCAGAGAGACTTGGCTGGTCAGCATGGGAGGGGATAGGAAACAGATTTTATGGTCAGCACTGCTAAGGTGTTAAAGGGGATGTGGTGTTAATCTTGGGGCCAGATAGCAGCAGCTCCAGTGTTTTCAGCCCCCTTCCTGAGTTTCAGTGGTTGCAGGAGCACAGCTGCCTGCAGCGGGTCCTTCCTGCTCAGCCCAGCCTTGTGCACTGTCATTACACCCAGACTATGTTCAGCCCCAGCTTCAGAACAGTCCCTTACTGCTGTCACATTTTAGTGGAAAAAATAAGTTTGGCTCAACAAGGCTGGGTTTTTACTGAAAACGAGTCCTGATGCTGCCATTTGCATGTCTGGATGCAGTTAATTTTGTGTGTAAACCAAGCACAAAAGGGCTGTATGGAATTGTGGCAGTCCCAGTGTAAGAGCAGGTGTCTAGCAAGGCACACAGACGAGCTGATTTCCCTTCTGCCCACCAGCCCGACGCAGGCGAGTCCACGCGCTCAAGGTCAAGAGAAGGGCCCGAAACTCAGCGACACAGAAGTGACAGGCCTTCAAGGTGAGCTTGAACTGGCTGGCAAGAGGGGGAATGCAGTTGGGAAGCTGCTGAGAAGCTGAGTCCTAGGGAGGAGGTGTGGGATGAGCAGCCTGACCCACCCAGAAGGGACACAGTGGAGAGCAGGGCAATGGGGGCACGGAGCTCGTGAGGTGTTCGGTGACGTGCGTCACTCACTGTGCTCGTGGCACTTGTCCATCGTGGTCCTCATGCCCGGTGCTGACGGAGATTGATGAGCTTGTGCAGTGACATTTGTTAAATGGCAGAGAAACATTGAGAGGGTTAAACAGCTTCTGGGGATGTGAAACCAAATGTCATCTCTGGGCAGGAAGGAGTAATCACCATGCATTTGCACAGCTGCTCCCTTGGTCCTTGCTCCCAGTTGAGCCCTGTGCACAGCTCCCACTGCTGCATTTGAACACCATGCTGCAAGCAAGAGCACTGTGCTTTGGGGTGTCTCATCCCAAACTGGGAACATGCTGTAGCCCAGTGCTGCTCCTGAATCCCTTGATACTCTGGCTCAGTGCTCTTCATGAGGTACTAAACCCTGAAAATGACCCCAGTGGCTTTGATTTCCATTCCAGAAATGAACCTAGAAATTCTTGTTGAACTTGCAAAAGAAAAAACAAATGGAGGTGCAGGAGGAGATTGAGAGAGATCATATTAAAATACTCCGGGGGTAAAGCTGTGCAAGCACTAATCACTTTAAAACACTGCCCTTTTGAGTGAAGTTTGCAGTAAACTTCATAATGGAAATTATTTCCTGATAACTGAAACCATTATTAAATGAAAGAGGTCCATGACAAGCAGTACATACTCTGCTTTTCTCACTGCAAAAACAGTAGTGGGCTGTGCTTAGAGGAGCTGTTCTGCAGGCGAAGGTCTGGGCCAGGCAGGGTTTGCATCAAACTGACAGTAACAGACCAGACAGCTGAGATGTCGCTCTTGCTGCACTGTTGTGACTTTGAATTGTTTCCCAACACTCCTTTGACACTGTGCTTGGCAGGTCACAGCCTCACCTCGATGACTTTGCACACTCTCGGTATTACACGAGCCAGCCCAGCCCCTTGCGCCAGATCCCCAAAGCTGAGCACTCTCCTAAAGGTAGGATCAACCCCAGGGCTGCCCAGCACTTGGGTTATTCTCAGCTCTTTTCCTCACACAAGGAGCCTGCAGGGGACAGAGTGATCAAAAGTGATGCCAATAAAGAAGGGGAATTAATGCCCAGCAGGCAGGTGATGCTGGGCAGTGTTTGGGTTGCACTTGCTGAGCACGTTGCAGGCTGTGAGACTAAAAAACTGAATTGGTTTGCCTGGAATTTTTCAAGGTGCTGTCTGTATGTCCTCTGTGATCTCTTAATGATGAATGACTGTAAACCCAGGTAGCAAATGACAAAGAAATGTCATGAAGACAACATTATAATGGATTTTAGGTGACTCACTATTTTCAAACAATCCAATACAAGACAGAACCTCACCTGTCTGGCGAGCAGATGGGATGATCAGACAGAAACTTGTCCTGAGACAAGGCTGGTTTTATTCCTGTAGCACCTCAGCACTGCTTTGTTGTTTTTTTCCTGAAATCACTTGGCACAGACCAGTGTGGGTAAGGTTGCCCCTGCAGTTGTTTTAAATCTGAATGCCCATTGTCTGAGTTATCTGTAGAGCCTCTGGGGAAGGAAGGGGGCAGTCTGAGTTTAACTCAATCTCAGATTTCTTCCAACTCCACTAGTGAGACTTAAATGTGGCCACTTCCCAAAATTTAATTTGGTAAACTTATGTTCTGTCTTCATCAAGCAAGCTGGAAAGTTGATGGCAGTTTATAGGATCTGCTTGCTTTAGTGAGACTGTGCAATGGGGCTGCAGCACCATTCACACCCTAGAAGAAATGCACGTGTCTGCCTGTCTCATGATCTATCCTTCATTTTGCCTGAGTCATGAAACATATAGCTCCCATTTTGGCCTTTGACTTTACTAGTACCTTAGAAAGCCTTTGACTTTACTAGTACCCTAGAAGTCAGACAGACAGACAAGAGGGCAGGCCAGGTAAAATATGACTGCAGGTAGTAATTTTTTCACCAGGATCTAGCCTCACAGACTGTTTCCTTTCTATTTTGTTTTCCAGGTTCCCGTAGGAAGCAGTAAACTGTGCTAGCCTTTGCTTTGGTACTGACTCTTCTGTAGCAAACATTACTGGAATTGCCAGGCAACTTCTCGATCCCTGACCTGATGGGAGGCCCACCCTCCACTCCCAGGATCATCTCTTTAAGTGTCGTCATATTAAGGAAAATTGTTTGTTTCAATTTCTTACTCATCTGTGATGACTTGAGCAGTGCAGTATAATCTAGCTGCCACTGAGCTGTGCAAATCAACCAGCTGGCTCAACAGCTCCCTCATACATTCTTTTGACGCTTTCTTTTTATTTTTAAGTTTGGCTGGAGCTCTGATGAATAGGACAAATTGAGATGCATGTACAATAGAGGAAAATTGAAGGAATGAGTTGGCTTATGGCAATGCAGCAGAACATCAGAAGTACAAGTCCTTTTTACATTAGGATGACTTAGCAAAGAGAGCTATAAGAGGAATTGAGTTTCTTCCTGTGTTGGATAGGACGGCTGAGCCAACCTGACAGTCATATGAGCTTTCAGGAAGGAGACAGCGTTGTCAAACATATACCAGCAAAAGCCAAACCCTGAGACTGGTGAGGCAGAAATGGCCTATGAAACAGAATTTAACTGCTGTATTTCTTTCTAGGGTTTCCAACAATCTGAATAGAGCATGTATAGGCATTTAGCTCCAGGATACAGGATGGAACAGTTAAAAGAAGAGACAATTCCAACTAAGTTAGACCTTGTGTTATTACTTAGGATTTGCCAGGGAGTTCAAGAAGCTGTGAACTGTGGTTTGGGAAGACTCATATAAACAGATCTATGTGTCTGAAGGGACCTTTGTGGTCACCTGCTTTGAGCTTCAGTGTGGTAGAAGCCAAGGAATTTCATTAAAGCCAAGTCAGATCTCCTGTAACTCTTAGCTCAGTTGCTGATGCACTTGAGTAACTTGTTTCTAAACTTGGATATGTCTTGTAAACATGGGGCTGATGGAGAGAGGGCCATATGGGCATTGAGCATCAAAATCTACAGTTACAGGCAACCTGAGCCAGACATGGAGTGCTGATCAGTTCACACGATGTCTGTGCTGACTGCTTTCCCTCTCCACTGCTCCATCCAGCACCCCAGGCAAGCTCCAGTCAGGAATAATAAAAACATTGCTCTCTAGTGCACTGCAGGGTCTGCAGGTTTGTTGTCTGTATATATTTTCCCATGCAGTGATTCTGTCCTGGCTAGTTTTCCCTCCACTTTTTGAAAATAATTTTTCTCTTGCACAAAAAGTAGCCTTTTCCTCTGGCCTCCTCTCATTCAAATTCTTTAGTCTTTTTAATAAGTTTTTTGCCATTATTTTCAGGTGTATTTTTAAACTACAAAGCTGAACATCTAGACACTCTCTTGGAGTCTGTTCAGCCAGGGCAGGCTGGTTATTCATGGGCCAGCCCAGTTCATGGCAGAGAGCTTGGCTGCCTTGCCCCTGCAGCCCAGCCTTAGTGCCAGCACTGAGTCTGTCTCACCACTCTCTCTGTTGGCTCTGGCAGTTGCAGTTCTGCCTCTGGCTCTGCAGAGGAGGGGAGACACGTGTGTCTAGGGCAGGAAACACGGACTTGTCCTCACCACTGATCTGCCTGGGAAAGGAGCTTTGGCAGCTCTCTGGAGCTTTGTGGGGAGGGAGCACCTCTAGGAAATAGGAAGAGAGCATGGCTGTCTGCTGTTCCTCTAGTGCACAACTCAAGCCCCAAGGCAGCTGTAAGGCTTTAACGTTGGCTGTTCTTGGTCAGGATAATTACTGGGCCAAATCACTGGGAAGACAGGGTAACTCCTTTTTCACCTAAGTTGCAGGGGCAGGTTTAATACCACATAACGAGGCCTGTCTTGCCTTGACCAACAACTCAATGGACTTCCATCCCCTACTCCCACTGGCCCGCTGGCAGCAGTTCAGTACCTGTGAAGAGCCACATAACCCCAATGGATCTCTGCTCCAGGGATACCCTAACCAAAAACCTTGCCATGTAGGACTTGGTTATGGGCAGAATCCTGCTACCTGCATACCCTTGCTTCCAGACTGTGGCTTATCTGCCTGCATGGGCTCCTAAGTGACTTGCAAGGTCTTGCTTGCTGCTGCTTCTCAGGAAATATCCCAGTCAGCAGCTAGATTTTACTGTCCTTGCTTTGTTCCCGCTTCTCATTCTGTCTCTGTCCATTCAGAAGTGTTCATGTTGTTTAAAAGGATCCAGAAAAAAAAAACAACATAGATGATATTTTTTTCTTTCTTATTTGATAACTTGGCCTAGTGTGGCAACCTCATCTACCAAGGTTTTATTTTGTAAGAATTTATTTTTGTATTTCATGTAACAGTCAAAATTTCTACTGCTGAAAATGCCTTTTTTTTTTTTTTCTTGTGGGCTTTTTCCTTCTGTTGCCATCAGAGTAATTATTGTTGTGAAATGGATGCCTGGTGGGCTTGTAAGAATTAATACTTCCTACAAACACCCTAGTCCAGGCACTGCTGCTTCTGCACTTGTGAAAACTGGATGGAGAAAAGTCCTGCCAAATCAGAAATAGGTTGAGCTGTGTACTGGCTGTGCTTGTGGAAAACTGGTGATTCTCTGCAGAAGGCATAGGGAAATCACCAGCTAGAAATTCAGCCCTCCATGGACCTCTGTGTCTGGCTGTGATGGACTTTCTTGCACTGCAGTTGGCTGCTGTAGCTTTCGTCTTAACCTAGTCAGAGAAGTCATGAAGACCCTGAGCCCTCTGACATTTGAAGAACCTATCAATTCAGGAGGGATGCTTGGGAGTATCCGAGTTGTTGGTGTCAGTGGTAGTGAGTACAAGTGTGAGGGAAAACTCTGGTAGGTTTAGTTTGGAAGCTGGATAATCTGAAGAACACCTCAGTGCCTCCTCTGTGGAGCTGTAGGATCTCCTTAGTGGCCAGTCAAGCTCTCTGGCCAAGACACCAAAAGACAAGAGCCCAAGAGAAGGATCCCAGGAGCAGTTGCTGCTTCCTTGGATGCCTTTGGGGGGTGCTGAATGCTTTATGGGCTGTTTTGCTCTGTAGCCTCCTTTAGTCCTTATCCTTTTTTTCTTTCTGCCTACTTTTATTCATTTGCTGTTCCTTGTAAGTGTTTCTCCTGTTTTATTACTCTCTAGTCCTTGTGAAAAGGGGGTTCCTAAGGCTTTGCTAGAAAAGGGAGAGAAATGGCAGGAATGGCAGCTGAGGAAAGCAGGTAGTAAATGGGATAAGAACAGAGCAGTTGTTCATCTTATGCATGTTGGGGTCCTCATGCAGCCATACAGGTTAGAGATGTCCTGAGGCAGAGGTTGCAACTGGACTTGCATCTTTAGTGACCACTTTTGAAAAGGGATTCCATGGTCCCACTGAAGTCAACATGAAGTAAGATTGTGGATGAACCAAGAGCCACTTTCCTTGGGGCTCAGCAGCCACAGTTCTGCTGAGAGTCAAGAAGATGCAGCTTGTGTAGGTGAGATGCAAAATCAGCACCTTGGACATGTGTTCCTGGAAAGAGGCACAATGAAACTGATTTTTTAAAAAAACACTCAGCAATATTTCTTTCTATGACAGAAAAATGTTTAAGTATCTTGGTTTTATTACTTGTTTACTCTTGCCAAGTTTCAGTAGCTTTGCCTATGGGGTTGCTCTGGATTTAGTATCATGTTGGAGCCCCTGGTGGAACCTCTGCCCAGGTTGTTTGGGTCGTGCATCCCTTTCTGACTCTGTGCATTATCAAGGCATCCAGCACCACATGGAAAATTCACCTCCTTGAAATCCTGGCACTTCCTGACCTTCCTGGTAGGCTCATCTCAGCAGCAAGAGTTCTCACCACCTCCTCACCTCCGTCCAAAGCACAATGGTCTGCAGAAAAGAGGTCGGGTGACCTGGAGGGGACCGTGCCTTACACACAGGGATAGTCGATGTCTTCAGCAGGCTGACCTGAGTCACCTTGCTATGAAACACTGTCTTAATGTGGACTGTACAGCTTCCTGCAGCAAGAAGCAGTTCTCGTCACAGGGATAGATCCAACAGGTTGATTTCATCTTTTTTAAAAGAACTTCATGGGTTTAAACTTGGTGGGGTGAGGAAATACCAGCTGTTAAGGGATAGGTGAATTCTCATCATTGAATTTCTCCTCTTGGGGAAGAAGGATAGAAGTTAGAGATGCTGCAGTCTGCTTCTCTCTCTATAAAAGGGATCTTGTATGTACAGTATTTTTATATCTGCATTCCCATCTATCAGGATTTGAATCAGGATTGAAACATTCTCTACTTATGGAAAAAATGGGTTATTTTTACAGTGCTAGACGTCTGTGCATTTATTTTGTGCCAAATTACAGCCACTGTTACATTCTAGTGTTTTCATTCAGTTTATTGCTGTTCATCATTGTGTATATTATATATTTTTATTATCAAGGTTTTTATTTTAATTCATATTATCCTGTATGCAAACTAACTGTGGATTGCTAATTTATATATATATATATAAAGGGGAGCACTTGGAGACAGTGTGAGGATTCCCCTACTTAGTTTACACTCTTGAAATTGAGCACAGCCAGTCCATGAAACTCACTGTTTCCTTCAGAGAGCAATCTGCTGTGTGTTTGTCCCCTGAGCAGATGGCTCCTGCTGTCCCTGCTGGCAGCACTGACACTGCAGGACTGTGTGGGATGCAATAGGAACTGGAGCACAGCTCCCAGCACGGGTGCCTGAGCTCAGTGCTGCCCTGTGCCAGGCAGGAATGCCCAGCAGGGTGGTGGTGGCTGAGCTTTGCTCTTTATCTGTCCCCAGCCAGAGGACACTTGGTGTTGCCCCACTCTCCCAAGGTGTTCAGGGCTTAGTTTTGCAGTTGCTTTGGGAAGTGGGAATGGGACATATCCCTCTCATGGAGCACACCATGGGTAGCTTGTCTTCTTTTTGTTGCAGAGGACAGGCATGAAGCTACAGAAATCCCAGTTTGCTGCTCTCCAGCACATTTGTGGCTGTGCAGCACTGCTGGGGAGGTACTGGCTGTGCTGCACACAGGTGCCACTTGGACTGCCCTGCCCAGGACAGGTGGTGGGACGTGGATTTTATGCTCAGGAGCTGCCCAAGCCTCAGTTTCTGGGCTGGAGATACTCTCAGCCACCTCCTCCCCATCAGTAGCACAGGGCAAGGCTTAGCTGGGCAGTTTGGGCTCTTCAGGAGAGTCCCAGAGAGGACAGTGGCACACACAAATGAGTATTTTCTACTTCATGGGAAACAAATTCCACTGTATCAGTGTTCACTCTAAGTAGACTCCATGGTCTGTCTCCAGCTGCATCTGTGCACTGCAATATAGTTAATTGCCTCAGATAAATAACTGCAGTTGTCTCATTTAGCTCTTCAGGGTAAACTTTCAGCCTGTTGAATCTAAACATTAGCCATGCAATGAGGTGGATTAGTCAGAAGGCTTAAATTCCTCAGAGCTGCAAGTGTATCCTGCATTGTAACAGCTAATCCTTAAATATGAATTGCACACTGACAATAATCTGTCTATGCAAGCCTATTCTTGGTTTCATTTTGACTGTTCACTCTATAATTTTACCAGGTTTGGCATAGAACTTCTGAATGACATTTAACCAAAGTATCATGTCTGTGTGTGTGTGTATAGCATGTTTTGCTTCATATTCCTGAATTGTCATAGAATGTAAAGGGAACATTGCCTTGCCCCATTTTGTTCAATAAATTGCTGTATTTTGTTATTCACCACTTCCTTCTGTCCCTCCGTGTGCTTTTCTGGAAACCTAAGTGGGTTACACAGAAGCAGGGGAAAATAAGACTTTGTTCCACCCTTTGTTCCTGAAACCTAGCTGCTTCTAGCAACAATTATGTTCTTCCACTGTAATAGATGTAGCAAACAAACAAATTTGTATTTAATTTGATTATTTTGTCGACAGACAGATGGAAAAAAGGCTATGTAATATCTTGGAAAAGATCTGGACTGTTTCATTTCCTGAGACTGTGATACTGAAAAATAAAGCAGTATGATTATTTGCAAGGATAGGATGTTCTTTCTTATTTCATTAACATAACTTTTAAGTTTGCAAAAACCCTGCTTGAAGATTCCTTTAACCAACATGTTCCTGCAGTGGGGGGACAGAATGTAAGAAGGAAAAATGGCAAATGCCCTGGGACAGACTGCTGTCTTCAAATCAGCTGAGGATGCAGCCACATGCAGCTCAAACATGAGCAGACCTGATCCCATTGTCATGTCACAAACTCAGCTTGTGACTGAGCATTCTGAAATAGGGAGGAGCTTACACAATATAAGTTACACAATGTAATTTCCGGATCTTGCATCTGGACTGTAAACCTTTCTTAAATGCTTATTTACTCATTTCTGTCTGCTTGCCAAGAATAATCATTGCACAGGGGAGCACCTTTGGCACCCCAGCACAGGGCGCAGCAGGCTTCCCCTCTATGGGCCTTGGGCTGCACAAGTGAGTGCTCTGACACCAACAGAGTTCACTTTTGGGCTGGATTAGGGTCTGTGTCCCACCACTACCCCAGTGCTTCCAAGTGCCTCGATGTCATCCTTACCTTCCACCAGCTGCGTGTCAGAGTCCCTTGGGTATTATCAGTGAGTGGAAGTAGGAGTCAGCAAAACACACATGGCTGGCAGGGGAAGAGCCTGGTTGTAAAAACAGGGCTCTTGGGAGTGCCAAGTGCTCTGCCAACTTACAACCTATTGCAGCCTCTTGTCTGGAATGACTGGGTCAGCCTATTTTCTCTGAAAGGCTTCTTTCATGCCAGCCTTGGCTCTTGTTGAAGCACTAGGCTGTGGTGGGAGCAGGGCCAGCTGAGAAACATCTTCCACCTGGTGCAGTGCTGTGCACATGGAACTGGGTGTGGGGACCATGAAAAGAACACTGAAGAGCCCCTGGGGACTTCTCTCTGTACCAGAAAAATTTGGTGTCTGAGTTTCCAAGTTGCATGCAGCTCCCAGGCTGTGGGTGTGCCACTGGTGATGGATCAAGATTTCCCACGTATCCTCCATCTGTGAAAAATGTTAAGGCAGTGGAGATTGCTAAAAGTCACCACTGTTGAGTGCCCAGCAGCCTGACTGCCCCTTTGGCTGCTTTCTACTGCCCTGCAAGGTGGGAGTTGCAGGTGGCAGCTGCAGTCTCCTGCCTGTGTGCATGTCCAGGCCCTCATCTCCCACCCAGCTCCATGCTAGTAGAGGTTCCCGACCTGGAACCCATGCTCCTTTTGTTCAGAAGGCAAATCACAGCTGCAGAGACCCAGAACCTAAACCAGGTGAGGTATCTGAGGCACAAATGACTTGCTGTAATACACATGGTAGGTATGTACCACTCCCAGTTCATTTTCCAGAGACCTGGTAGGTTACAACTTGGCTGGAGGTGGAGAACATCCCCTCTGCCATGTGAAACCCTGGTTTATTCCTGAAACTATTCCTTCTCAATTTCACTATTGAGCAAAGCTAATCCCTACATTCTTTGCACCATCCTGCTAGCAAGCAAGTGATTCTCCTGGCACCAGTCAGTTATCTCAGGTCTGAGGTATCTGTGCCCATTACTCTGATTTCTTCTTTTAGAGACAGTGATCCTTGAACAGTGCCCTGAGTCGATCCTGAATCACTCTGGCCAGAATTCCTGTCACAGTTAATGGCAAAATTAGATTCAGTAAATGAGGCCTGGGATCGGGCTGCAAACCAAGTTTAAAACAAGCACAGAACTTGTGTCTGGCAGCTGGGAATTTGTTGAATGTCAGTGCTTCCCTGACCCCAGAGAGCCCCAGACAAGCACCCAAGCAGTTCTGCCAACACCTGCTCCTGTTTCAGGTTGTTGCTGGTGAGCAGCAGCTCTGAGTACTGACACCAGTTTTCACAAAGTCTCCTCTCCTCTGGCACTGCTTTTGCTTAGTAATAGCTCCCACCCTGCCCTTCTCCCCCAGGCAGATCCCAGCTCCACCTCAGGGCCATTGGAGGCCAGCCCAGGCCCAGCCAGCCCCTGGCAGGCTCTGAGGGCTCCAAGCCATGCCACACATGATTTCTATTTATGTGTCAACAGCGTCATGCCACCTCACAGGACTTGCCTTTCCTGGCTGTTCTGGATTTGAATGTTTTCTCATTTCACTGCAAACATGGCTGACACACGCAGGGTTTAGTTGTGAGCCAGAGGAACCTGTGTGTGTCTCACCAGCGAGGTTTATACCCAGGTGAGTAGAAGGGCACCAGCATCCCCCTCCTTGGGCTGAGCTTGGAGCTGGGACAGGTTCTGACCCAAGAGTGCTCTACAGTGCTGTCTTCCTCCCCTCTTCATCCTCCCCAGGTGCAGACAGTGTCCAGAGAGCGATGGCACGGCCATGCATGTGCATGACACCAGAGGGTGCTTGGGGACTGTGAGCTTTGTCCCAGCCAAACTGAAAAGAAGCTTTAACGAGTGCTGGTACAGCAGTAGGAGGTTTGCCAAGGGGAGGTGGAGTTTGGGGAGAGGATGAGATGTACACAAGGTTTATTCCCACCATTGGCACTGGCTTCCAGTTACTGGCCACACAGCACATTATCCCAAAAGGCTGTGCTCAGCCTGCCAAGGGACACATAAACCCCGCTCAAGCCCCTCACTTGTGTATTTTTGTTTACTTGTTAATTACTCACAACTGATGAAACACTGAAGGCCAGCCTGAAGGTGCCTGTTAATGTCCAGGAACATCCCTCCCATCAGGCAGGTCTGGAGGAAGGGGCTCCTTGCAGTGCCCTCTCCTCCAAGGGCAAAGGGAGGCATCAAGAACAAGGGTTTCCAAGTGACTTTTCTAGGCTGCCAGCAAACCCAGGCACACCGTCCTACCAAAGAGTCCCCAGCCTCAGGCAGTGAGTCCTGTGCACAGACAGGACTGCCACTGCTGCCACAGGAACCTGGAAGAGTTGGTGCCAGGCATCCCACAGGAGGAGAGGGATGCATTGCTGCCACAGCTGAGGCAGAGAGGAACCAAGGCTGCTCCAGTGTGGCCATGACTGCAGATCTGACAGCAGCTGTGTTCTGTTAGCATCCCCAGGGGATAACAGGGAGCAGGAGCAGCAGCGTAGGCCTCTGGGGTGGGTGGGTCTCTGTCTGCTAAGAAAACTGGAATGGCCTAACAGCAACAGAAAACCGGGTTCTGCAGGTCCCTGCTCCCCTGGGAAGCTAGGCCAGCTCTCCTGTTGTCAGGAGTTAAACCAGCTGTGCAAAGGTGCATGTTAATGCCAGCTTGTCTCATCCACAAGGATGCTGAAACAGCCAGCCAGAGCTGACCCCTCCTGGCCCTGCTGTTTTCTGCTTTTAGCTGAGGAAACACCAGAGCCCCTGTGGGCCCAGGCTGACAGCAGTGGCTCCTGTTGGAAGCAGGTAAGCCAAGAAGGGGTGGTTTTCTTTTCTGTGGGACACAGTGGTAGCTGGTCTTGGGAAGGTGTCTGCTTGAAGTCAGGATGTCCTGCTTGACAGGACCCCAGCACCAGCTAATTTAGAAGTCACTTTGTGCTCAGCTGAAAACTTTCATTTCTCTAAATATTCTCCTAATTTCATGAACTTCAGCTGTGCAAATAGAGCACGTGTTCCCTGGGAGAGGAGGAGAGAAAGTCCCCAGGACCAAGGGAAAATGTCACCGTATGGATGGCCAAACCCTGTGACCCAGTCCAGCCCACCTGAATTTTGAACAGAAAATGAGCTACTAAACCTAAAAAACAGAGTGTTGGCAGCTGTTGCAGAAATAAAACAACAACAAATTTAAGTACATATAGTCACCATTTTAGTGGGTTACTGGACTATTTATAAAAGCAGTACAGAGCCAGGCAAGAAGCTGGAGGCCTTTTCCTGAAATTGTATTCCTTGGTAGCACACAGCCCAGACTGAGGTTAGTGCTGATCGCCTGGAGGTGCGCAGAGCATTGCTCTGTGCAGCTTTGGAGTCAGTCCCAAATTGGGAGCTGTGTGAGCAGAGCTCAGGGCTGCAGCATTCCAACCCAGCCTGGCAGCAAGGCAAACATTCAAATAGTGTGTGGCCAAAAAAAAAGCACTTTTGCCTTCAGATAAAACTCCAGCAGAGCTCACACTGATACCTCTCCACTCCCAAACTCCCATGGAAATGCTTTGATACCTCTACCCCACACTTACTGGGTGTTTTAACAACCTTTGCATTTCTCCCATGAGTGAACTTTACTCAGTTTTAGTGTCAGCCATGGTGTGCAGTCCAGTCTTTCTTGTGAGATTTTTTTTCTCCCAAATATCCTTAACAAGGGATATTTGTCAGTTTAATCCAGCTCTCCTTTGAGAAATTAAGAGCTAATGAAGAACAAAGGCTTGAAAATTAACTTGAATTTATAAATATAAAATTCAACAATTTTTTTTTGGAAAAAAAAATAGGAAGGTGGGAAAATGCTTTATTCTTCTTTTAAGTGATTCTTTTTGCCCGCGTGCCCGGGATGCTCCAGCAGCATCCAGCTCTATCCCAGGGCTCTCTCTAGTGGCCAGAAAGGAAAGGCTGGGCAGGAGCTCGGCGGAGGCGGCCCTGCCCTGCACCCAGGGACACGCTCCTGTTTGTGGTTTAGGGACACGCACTTGCCTCCAGGGACACTCACCCGTTTGTGGGTTTAGGGACACGCACCTGCCTCCAGGGACACTCACCCGTTTGTGGGTTTAGGGACACGCACCTGAACCCAGGGACACACACCTGTTTGTGGGTTTAGGGACACGCACCTGAACCCAGGGACACACTCCTGTTTGTGGGTTTAGGGACACGCACCTGAACCCAGGGACACACTCCTGTTTGTGGGTTTAGGGACACGCACCTGCCTCCAGGGACAGTCACCTGAACCCAGGGACATGCACCTGTCTTGTCTGTGGATTTAGGGACACACGCCTGTTTGAGCACCCAGGGGCTGTGATTTTGGGTGCTGACAGCCCCAGCACACGGATGTGTGCTCCCCCACAGGCTCCCCTCTCCCGAATGTGCCTCCTAATCAGACCAGAGAGGCTCAGGGAAATGCAGCCCACACTTTCGGGTGTGCAGAGAGAGGAATAAATCCAGAACAGACGGGTCGATGGTGCTTTAGTCCTGCAAAGTCCTCAGGGGGAAAAAAACAAATGCAAGGGGGTGTGTTGGATGAAGGAATTTTAAACCCCCCAGGAGTGGAACACTGCTGGGCTGAGCATCCCTTGAGCAGCTGGATGGGGTTCACTGTTCACTGCAGGGCTGTGCCAGGCTGCTCACGGCCAGAGCTCAGTCTGAGCTGCCACTCTGCCTTTCAACACACTGCAGCTGGGAGCTGACAGCTGAGAGGGTTCCTCCTCTAGGCTGAGCAGCAGCCTTTGGAGTCCTGTGTTCCTTTAAATTTGTTTTATATACATCATTTGGCAGCGTAGGTGGTAGTAGCCATGGGTACCTAAAGTATTGAGAGCTTGCAGGGGAGTATTTAGACAATTTTCTTATTTTCAGTATTGAACACCTTCTGTTTATTTCATTACAGAAACTGTGCAGGAAAATGTGGATTTTAGTATTGTTGAATATATGGCAAAGCCAAGCACCCAAAAACATAAAAAAAGAACCTAGCAGAATTGAAGTAATAGAAGCTCGTTTGCCAGTACACAGTGTAATCCAGGGAAGATCAGGGGCAGTGCTTTTCCCTGGGCTCTAGCCTCAGGCCCAGGGCAAGCTCACAGTGTGATGAGCTGTGAGTAGGGATGCCATGACCTCAGACTTGGGGCAGCAGCCACAAGAACGCTGCTCACTATCAATAAAAAAGAAAATTTGACAAGTTTTAAACCATGACATGAAGTCACAACTCCCCAAAGAGCAGGGAGTTCTGCTCGACAAAATAACACAACCACTCACACCCAGCTCCAGCTGGGAGCCAGACTCTCCAGCACCTTCCCCTATAAGCTCTTAATGCCCTGAAGAAAGTGACTCCTCCCTTTTATCACCAGCCCTTCCCAGCTTGCTCTCCTGGGAAGAGGCTTTTTCACACTTGGAAAGACTCTTTCCCATCCTTCTGATGGATTTAAACTTTTCTCTCCTTTTGTTGTGAAGTGTTTTGGTTTACTCTTCAGAGGATTCAAAATTGACTCTTGCTAAAATTTATTCCCTAGCTTACCTCCCCCCTGTTTGTTGCAACTTTTGGTGTGAAATACTTCAGTCTGTGGTTCAAAGGCAGTAAAAGGTTTTCTTGGGCTTGCAGTGCCTTCTGTTTTGAAGACTCTTATCATGCTGTGGTGTGAATCCCAGAGAAACTTGTGGCTGCAGCTTTGAAGCTTGCAGTGACTTTTGGATGTGTGGCACCTCTGTAGGGCTGTACTGGGTACTCATGTGCCAAGCACCCTGTCTGAGCAGTTGGCCTGCCCTGCAAAGGGGACAGGAGTGGGTGTCCTGCAGTGCAGGAGGGCCTGGATGGGGTATGGGCTGGGACATGGCTGCTGTAGTAACATCCTAGTAAGCATTTTAAATGTCTTACTGAGCTACCATAACCTGTGGAAAATAGCTGCTCTGTAGCAAAACTATCACTTAGTGCTTGGAAGGACAGGAAAAAGCACTGAAGGAAACCTGTTTCTTACTCATCCATTCCCTTTTTGGTGAGTGTGAAGGCAGGAAAAGCATCACTGGGAAATTCCCTTCAAAATACCCATCACTGTGCTGGTGCTGCACAAACCTGAAACAGAAAAGCAATCCTTACCTCAAATTGCTTGAGGTGCACATGTAAGGGAGAGGAAATCTAGCTATAGAATAGCATCTTAATAACCCCAGATTTTTCTTCTGTTCTGATTTTGTTTGGTGTCTTTAATGTCTCTTCAGGAGCACAGCTGTATCTATATGCCAGAGTCTTGTGGACTTAAGCACATCACTAGTCCTGTATCCAGTCCTTCTTTAGCTTTTTTTGTATGTCAGTTTTTATCCTGTACAGCTTAATTGGGTTCTGTGTTACTGAAAGCTGCTTACTACTTAAAGAGCATTGGAGAGTTGCACTGAAATATTTATGTCCAGTGCATTACTTCATTAAGGAAATGATCTAAAATGAATGGAGATTGAATTATGCCCAAAATGCCTATAAAACTGGATGCTAACTGATTATTTAATGGTTCTCCTGATATGTGATGCATTAGAGGTCTCTGTTGCCTTTAATTTTTCATGGGCTGAGCTCAGGCTTGCAGCAACCCCAGACTACTGGTAAATGGCATTTCCTTGTAACTAAGCATCTTGCTCCTTTTTTGTTTTTCCTTGACATAAATGGTGTTTTCATGATATATGAATTGAAGTGTCAAAGTATGTTTTGTGCCTGAGAATGTATTTGGGGTCACTGAAGGGATTACTCCTGTTTCATTGCTCAGACGCCAACCTGCTCTGAAAATACTGCAGCAGCTCAGGAGATCCTTGTGATGGGTTTTGCCTCCAGCCATTTAGAGTTAACTGTCTCAAAAGTGCACTGGCCGTGGTAAGAAAATGGTTCTGTGGTTAAAAGTGAAAGAGCTTAATCTGGTGCTAATCATTCAGAAGCGTATTTGGACAGCACAGAGCTTTTACCAAACCCTTGTTTCCAGGGCTTATAGAAAGCTCAATTTGGTCTTAATAGAGAGAATAGAGAATGAGTTCTTCCAGCTGTGATCAGGTAATGCAAGCAGCAATGCAAATGTTACAGGATGCAAAGGAACACTATTACAGGTCTTTCAGACACTGCTGTCCTCACTTGGAAGAACACTGCATATTCCATTCTGCTCCTGAGTCTTCCTTCCATTTGTTTCATTCCTCAGGATAATCTTGGTGCTCCCGTGGTGGAGATGCTCCAGCCTCTGTGGGCTGGGCAGGGCTCAGAGTGAATCTGGGCACAGCAGAGCCTGCAACAGCGAGCTGGGACCTGGCAGCTCTGCCTTGTTTGTAAATCTTTTGCAGCATCATTCCTGCTCCTCAGGGCCTGCAGGACCAGCCTGGACAAGCCTAGTTTTTCAGGACCTGTGCAGTGCCTGTTTCAGCACCTGGGAGGGATTGATTTCCCCACAGACAGTGTTGGCCTGGCCTTCTGCAGGGCAGGAGTCTTTTGAACCTTCACTCGCAAGAAGGAAAATGTCCAGGATTTCACAAAAATGCCTTTTTGTAACAGAAGTTTGAGCTCTGTTTCCCTTTTGGCCTGTCCCTTAATCTGTCTCATGCACTAGGGAAATCCAATCCTTGCAAAGTTAATTTTATTAACTGATGCTTATTGGATTATCTTTGAAATCAAATACGCTTTAGCTGGGTAAGCTGGAAATAAAGGACATGCAGGGACTTAAAGGCAATTCAATTCATTAGTATCCCTCTGCTAGTAAAAAGTAGCTCCTGAAGAGCCCAATTTCCTGAAACATTGGGGATTCCTCTACAGGAAGGACAGTAGTAGCAGAAAATGGGAGATCTGGGGCCATCTTCCAGTTCAGTGGAAGTGCTGGCAAGGTTGAGGGTACCAGTGAGAGGTGCCTGGTGCCAAGCAAGGTATGTGAAACACATTGCCAACAGCAGAGCTCTCCTGGGGAAATCTGGGATTTCAGAAGCATGACTTAGAAGTTCAGTGTATTGACACACTTTGGACTACTGCTCAGGAAATGTGTGTGGGATGTGCCTGGCTCAGGCTGGCATCAGCTCCCATGGCTCCAGGAGATCTGGACACGCTCCAGGCAGCACCCTCTGCACCAGCACAGCAGCATTCTGCATCCAGAAAGGAGTGGCTGGCCAGCTGAAAAGCTGGGCTTTCTTTGCCTGCACGGTGAGACGCAAAGCCATGTCTCCACTGAGCCAGGAGAGTGTGCTGGCTACACAGGATTGCTTGGCTAACACGGCTCTCCAGGCCCTGCTGCTTTTTGGTGAGCTGAGCTCCCGGACCAAGGGAAGGGGTGCAAGGGGGGGAGCCTTGGTGTCCCTTGGAAGGAAGGGAGCCCTGGATCAATCCTGCCTCTGCAGTGATTCAGGCATTGACAGTCACTGGATTAAATCCTGGAATGTCCAGGCTGTGGGGAGCCAAGCTCAGCCCTGGCTGCATGTGTAGTGCTGGGGCAGCCTCACCTTCAGCACATGGATGGAGTTGGTGCATATGAGGATTCCAAGGATCTTCTGGGAGCTGTGTCCCTCTGGATGATGGCAGGTAGAGAGGCTGGGGGCCAAATGCAGCAGCCAGTCAGCAAACATGTCTGTGGATAAATAATTGAGGGAGATGCAGGGAAATCAGGATTCCTGTGGAGTGGGGCATGGAAGAAAAGGCCACAAATACAAAGGAAGGAAAAAGAGCATTTTTATAGTGTTTCTTTTTTTTTTTTTTTTTTTTTTTTTTTTCTAGTAGAATCTGGGGGGTTTGCTTTGCCTTCCTGGAGAAAAGGGAATATCTTACTTAAAATATTCCCAGTCTCACAACGCAATGAAAACCCAAAGCAAAGCTTCTGACTCCTGACAGGGTGAGGTTTTTAACACAGTAAATAAACCAACATGTTTTCTCAAAGTCAAAAGAAAGGACCTGTGGTTTGTGACAAAAGTTATTAATAAGAAGTGTTCTCTTGGGCAGTCAATTCAGAGGCTGCCTCATCAGACAGTTATTACCAGCCCAGCACCACCATTCCTGAGACAACTGAAATTTAGCCTCCTGACAAAAAAAATGATTTTGAAGATTAATTGTCCCCCATAGCACAGTTTTAGACCAATCTGAAACACAGAGAGGACAACTGTCCTTTGGGTTTAATAGAGTTGTCTGTTTGACATCCACGGAGCTGGAGCAGCTCTGTGCAGCTCTGTCCTGACTTACAGACACCAGGGACAGTTTCAGAGAGCTGCCACTGCCAGAAGAGGGAACACGCAGGGGTGATATCTGTCCCAGCTGCACTCCTGGAACCTGTGCTGAACTGAGGGTAATGGCAAACAAATTTTGCATTTTAAAAGTGGAATTTCCTTGTGCAGCTCAGACTGTAGCAATGTCAGTTCTTACAGACTGCACAGCTTCTAAACCTGAATTGGAAAGACAAACCCAGCTGGAAAGAGTTGATCTGGATGTTATTTTCAAACATGTATGAAAGGGCACTGCCGGGAGCCCTGGGGAGCTCTGGTCTCCCCAGAGAGGACATTTAAAGCGCAGTAAAACAAGCTTTGCTCTGTCAGACACAGTTATTGTCTAGCTACTGTGGAGGTGTTGGTTTGAGCTGGAGGAACTCTCCTCTGTGGCAATTCTTTTGGGATATACCTTTTCCCTTGCCTGGCTTCCTGTGGCTTGAGCTGAAACTCTGTCACTGCTCCTCTACCCTTTGAACCTACAACAGGTGAGCTGTAGTGAAATTGGGCAGAGGCATCTTAGGCATGGCTGTGGGTGCTCAACAAGGGAATCTACAGTGGTGCTTGTGAAGGAAAATAGCTTTGGCATGTTCTGCTGCCCAGGAAGCAATGCATATTTGATTCTCCCCAGAGCCAGGCAGCTGAATTTGAGTTGGGTATTAAACCTCCACAGGCAACAGTGGGAGGAGAAGTGAAGGTGTGTCTTAAGGGGAAATTTGTCATGATTTAATGTTTCAGGACTGCAAGGGCTGCTGGCTCAAATGAGTGCCTGAATCTGTGTGAAACACTGGTCTCTTGGCAGATTTAATCCAGGTTTTCTGTAACAATCCCATCACACATGCTTTCCTTTTACACTGGCGAGCTTACAGCAGCAGGGAAGTTGAGAGCTGACCTAGCCACGTCCTTGGTGGGTCCTGGTGCATGGTTTCTCCTCTGCTCTGTGGCTGGGACAGATTTCCTCATGCCTTCAGCCTGGCCTCTCTGTTCAAGAGCCCATGGTCTCTGTCCCAGAACTCTTCCTTCTTGTTCCTTCTAGGAAATTGAAAACTTGAGGAGTTACTTGCTTTTAGCAGGAGGGATTGATTGTGCATCTAATTAAGGTTCCTGAGGAAGCTGAGGACCTGGAGGCATGAGCATGGTCTCAGCTCTTTTGCAGACTATGATAGGAGCTGCTTGGGAGTGGGAAAGCAAAAGTCTCTTCTGCAATAGCACTGCTGGGAGCAGAAACCCTGTTGTGGTGTTTTAGAGTTGAAGCACAGGAAACCTGTAAGGCTGGCTTGCAAAAGCTGTGACTGTCCTTCACCTCTGACACCTGCACATGACACTTGTCCCATAAATTCCTCACCCTCTCAGCTTCTGGTGTGAGACTGAATCAACTGATTTAATGCAAGATTTAGTGAGTTGGTTCCCAGAAGAAACTGGCAGGCTCCTGGCAGCATCATCAGCTAGGGGTGGCACCTACCAGCACCTCTGGGGCACCTGGACTTCCTGCTGAGGTCCCCAGCCACAGTCTGTCACTATCAGAGGGGAAGGTGTAGAAAGGAGCAAGTGATGTGAGTTTTGGTCTAGGATTAGCTTTGAAATGTTTTTTTTTTCCAGCTCTCTGAGAGAAAGACATCTCCCCTCTATTCTGTTTGCTTTGTGTTGCTGATAACATCAGAGCAGGGATTCAGGGGGAAAACCCTCAAACAAACCCAAAATAATAATAATAATAATAGCCAATTTACTTTATACAGGGAGAAGGAGAAGGGAGGGAAAATTCCAGGAAATAAATTTGCACAACCTGTTTACTGTGATGCCTCCCTTGCCTGAGCACAGGTCCCAGTGCCAGGGTCTCCTTTAGCAGATTGCTGTGTTGAGGGGCTTTGTCACACACCCTGCAGGGGCAGTGTCTGTGTGGACTGGTGGGTGTGTACACTCAGTCTTCAGGGATCACCTAGTTTCTTTTCTGTTTGTTTTGTTTGGTGGGGGGGGGTTTGTGTGTTTTCTCAGTGGTTTTACTTGGTTTTGTTTGGGTTTTTTTGGGGTTTTCTTTTGGTTTTTTGCATGTTTTTACTAGGCTTATAATCAAAAGAAAGAAAGGAAAAATAAAATGAAATAACATTGAGTAAAAATGTGGAGAAAATAATCCTTGCTGGGTTGGCCAATGAATTGGGCCAGTGAATGGCCCAACTTTGCTTAAGCTCAGATGTTCCACTCTTCTCCCAAACCTTCCTCAGCAAGTCTGCAGTCTGCTCAGTATGTGCAACTGGATTCTTCGGCCACTTGATGTCTCTGTGGGCTGTGGAGAGCCGTGGGTGAATGAATAGAGGTCATGCTGGAGCTGGATGGAAGCAGCAGCAGGGTTTGCTTCTCAGAGATGAGCCTTTGATAGAGCACTGTGCCATTCCCCTTCCCTGCTTGTTCCGGTTAGTGAGCTGCAGATTTGCAGACAATTGGAAAACCGGGAAGATTTGGTTAGCCAGTTCCACAGGGAGCTGATGAGGCTCTGCACCCACCAGTGCTGTAGGTCTGGAATGTGCCACAGAAATCTGGGACAGGCAGTCTTGGCCAGCCCCATCTCTCTCTGCTTTCCCCCAGAAATGCAGGGGCAGAAGGGGGCCAAGATGCCAGACTGTTGCAGTGTCTCCCTACAGAAGATGAGGCTTAGCAAATGTGAGACCAAAATCCTCACCATTGCCTGGTGGGGTCTTGCATGGGGGAATTGCTGTGCTGCCATAAACACTCTGTGGGGAAGTGGGTCATAAGGAGACCTGAGATGTTCCTGTGGCTTTGCAGGCGATCCAGTCTGACCTCTGGGACTGATCACCCCAGACACGGGCACAGAACTCAGGTGGGACAGAAATGTTCCTTCCAGTCTGACACCATCACGGTCCTAAAAATAACATTTGCCACAAGTCTTTCATTTATGTCTTATTAAAATCTAGATTACCTTTGCTGTGATATCAGCCAGACTGTGCTATCTCTGTGCCTTCAGCTGTGGAGACATGGATGGGCCTGAGATTGCTTTAGGCACTTTATAGATAAACTGAATGTGATTACAGCCGTGGTTCCACATGGAAATGCCTCAGGAAAAGAAGTTTCCCATTCTCATTTCTGCCCATGGTGATAAACTTCACTGTGATAGTAGCTGGAGGATCCAGCTCTCCTGTGTTAAATGTGTGCACAGCTGGCTCTTCTTTCAAATCCTTCTAGTCCAAAGGAATTTGAAGCTTCTTGTCTGCAAAGCCATATCTGCCTAGATACAGACTTTTCCTCATGGTGATTCAGCAGGACTGTTGCCGCTCCCCAAGAATGTAAAGAACCTTTTTAGGCACAATTAAAAAGAAGTCCAATGGCCTTTTTTTCCAGCTCAGTGAGAAGTTCTGAGATGTTTTTCTCAAACAAGCAGTTTTAGCTCACTGTTTTCAGTTTGGGCCATTTACAAAGTTTCTGCCTGCAGTGTATCCATCACTTTTCCCAGAGCCGCTTCAGAGGGAAGAGAGCTTTGTGTTGGAAAGATGGTGCCTGGGAAAGTGCTCATCTCCAGCAAAACAGCTTCCCTGAGCTACTTCCCAGCCTCAGGGCACTTGAGCAAAATTGCACACAGGGCTCACACTACAATTTGCTGTTACTTGTGTGGGAAGATAAACGTGAACATCTCAAACTATCTGCTAAACTGCAATTTATGAGCTACAAATGGCTGAGTCTTAGAAGGGAATAATAGATTTAAACCAAAACTCTGCCATTCTGTCCCCGGAGGCAGAGAGAGACCAGTCAAAATACTGCCTTGAGTGGAGCAGATGGATTTACAGAGGTGACAAACCCTCTCAGGAGGTGTCAGCAGTGCCATGGGCTCTCTGCTGCAGATCAAAGCAGCTGGGGCTTAGAAGTGATGGGCTTAAAGTGAGTGGCAAAGGTTTGACGAGGAAACAGTCTGGGAAATCCAGAGAAATAGCAAAGGCTTCCCTGTTCACATCCTCTGTTCCTGTACAGTTCACATGAGAAAAAGGGGGACTTTGTTTATTAAACAGCTTTCTGTGTCTTATTAATTCCATTCATCTGAGGATAGAGCAGCTCCCTCCAGAGTGCTTGTTATTGCTTGCCTGGAAATCAGTCAGGGTCTGTCCATGAAATAATGTGCTGGTTGAAACTCCTTGTTCTGTCAGTAATTTATGCAATTGCTAGGAGACTGCTCAGATGGCTAAATGACTTCTATTAACATAACTTTAATTCTGTACTTTTAACAGAAATAATTTATGCTTTCTGTTTCTTCAGGACCCATTATTAGATTTCAAGTCCAACTTCTGGGGAGAGATCAAGGCTTTGTCTTTTCACCAGTGATTGCCTCAAGTTTTCTTTGAGGCTTGAAGCTGCTTCAATTTTCTCAGTAGCCAGACTGGGAATATGGAACAGGTCTTGGCAGGTATCAGTTCCTGCAGGCTCTTATCTTCTCCCAGGGAAGTGTTTGTCAGGACTTAGTCACACAGATAATTATGGTCAGGTTGGTATCCCCGAGTGGCTGCTGGTGCTTGCAAACTTAATCAATGCTTCTAGCAAATGTTTGAGGTTTTAACTGCACTTATCTACTGAAGAATATAGAAATTCTACTGAAGTTTGGGGCAACAGCTTCTCTAATAGCTGCTGTGGTCTCTCTCATTAAGTCTGATAGCTGTGATTTCCTGCAATAGCTGCACCAGCTGGTGCCCTGCCACGTCTCCATTTTTTCCCAATTAGAAGCTGAGCCAGTGCCCCATGGTAGATTATGGCCTGCCAGTGGGATCTACATAGGAAGAGAAAGTGCTTTGAGAATTTAGGACAGAAAGTACCATAGAGGAGATTTAGCAAGAGGTTCCTATTAATTATAAAGGTGGTATAAATTCCTAATCTACAAACTGTTCTATTTAATGGTGACCACCATTAATACAAAACACTCAGCTAAATGTTGCATGAGCCATGGAGCAGCAGATGGGCAAGCCAGTTCTTGCTTTGTGTTAAGCAAAACCACATGAGCACACAACTGACAGTGTGGGGAAATTCCTGAAAACTTGCTTCTTCCATAATCTCAGAGGAGATGGTTTTATTTGAAAATAGGCACCATATGTGGAAGAATCCAGTTGGAGTCCTTCAGATGGATTACTTTGTAATGCAAAAGGGGGGAAAGTCTATCTCCAATTATGACAATATATTTTGCCAGCCTGCACTGATGGAGTGTTGCCAGGGAAACTCTCTAATCATCAAAGAACACATTAGTGTTAATGTGATTTTTGTAGGTCTCCTAAGAGAATGGCTTCTGTCCTTCCAGGAGAAAGGCACTGCTGAATAAATCATGCAGCATTCCTTACCATTGAGACCCTCCTAAATCTACTGAACAAATGAGGATTATTCTCCTGAAAGAAGACATGGTTGTCCTCTGAGCAGCACACCAGGCATGCTGGCAGCAGCTGCTTGAAGACTTGTGCTTACATGGATTTTTTTTTGGGAGATGCTGCCCAGAGAGCCCCTCAAGTTGGCAGGGTGCTGATGGGACAGCAGAAACATCATGCAAGCAGGTCATTAGCCCTTTTGGGGGATAATGAAACCCAGTGGCAGACAATTCTAGAAATGAAGCTGTCCTGTGCTGCTTGGTTCTCAGGGCCTCCTTGCATCTGGCAATTGAGCTTTCTGCTTTCTCTGCCCCTGCCACCCAAGGGCCTTCCTCTTCCTTGGTACTGCTGCAGAATTGTATCCAGACAAGCTGCAGAAGCATTTGCTGACCTGTGGGGAGCTGTGCCTGGGGCAGCAGCCACAATCTCTCCCTAAGACTGCACTGAGCTGCCTTTCTCTGCAGCAGGCAGGAGGCACCTCTGGAGGTGAGGCTGCCATTTGTTGAGTTTATAACTAACCAAATCTTTCCAGGGATACATTGCTTTGGGTCTGGGCTTTCGAGGTAAATCACAGCAGCCCAGAAACTGTTTAATAGACTGTTCCATCCTGTGGGAGTTAGAGCTGGGAGGTATCCCCTGACTTCAGGGGTTAATAGGTACATGATTGGTTTAGGATTTGGGGTGCTGGTTATGGAGCTCGCCTGCATGGGGCACATGGTACCATGTCACTGCAGGCCCCAGGTAATGATTAGCATTGGCTCCATGAGTCTCAGAAGCTGATCAATCACTTTTTTATCCTATGCTTATTAAGAAACCCATTGCCCTTACGGGCAGTCATGATACAAGTGGACGCAGTTGATCCTTCAATCCAAACACCATCTCCATTGGCTAATAAGAAACCCCCCTTTGGTAAATAAATCTCCATGACACATTCCACATGTTCACAATAACAGGTGCAGCAAGTGAAGATAAGAACTGTTTATCATTCTTTTCTCTTATCTTCTCTCAGCCTTCCCCAGGACAATGCCTGGGAAAGTTGTGCATTGGAGCTGCTGCCACAGCACCCGAGTGCCACCTAAGCCCCAGCAGGACCCCTCACAGATACTGTGCTGGTTTTCCCTTTCATTCAGTGCCTCATGTGAAGGTGGGAAGAAATTTGGGCTCGTGTGCATTCTGTGCCTGGGTCTGCTGAGGACACAGCCCAGCCCAGGTGCTGAGCAGCCTGTCACAGGTAGGCTCTCTTGCTTCATCATATTTTATTAAATTTTCAGGAGGTGAAAGGGGAAGCACATTCCTTGCCCTGTTTTGGTTGAAAGACTCACCTTGAGGTCAGACAGATTGTTTTATGCTATGTTTGCAGACAACCAAATTAATTTCTAGGGCTGTTTAGCAGGAGCATAAGGTTTACCAGTGTGTTGTCCTGGAAAGCTCTTTTAATACAAACCTACATCAATTATACTGCCCTGCATAAATTACACTGTCTAAAGAAGCCTTCCCAAAGACTTTGTTCTGCCCCTTCTCTCCAGCTTTATACAAAATGAGCTGCCTTGGCAAAAGTCAAAGAAACACAATCTTTCTGGCTGTCTGCCCACAAATATTCCCTGCTTATCCTTTGAGCGCTGGGGAGGGCTAGGGAAAGCACATGGGGCAGCTTTGGCTGCCTCTGGCTCAGGGGTCCATCATTCCCTGAGACGATGCCTGCAGAGCAGACTCTCAGCCCTGGGGCTGTGTGGATTTGGATGGGTTTGGGGCTGTGGGGTCTGAGCTGTCTCAGCACAGCCCAGGGAGCAGTGGAGGTAACTCTGACCAAGCTGCCTTCTCCCTGCCAGTGGCAGACTGTGCTAGAAAGCTCTAAGTGCTCTTTTTCTTCATTCATGCTGCAAGGCAGGTCTCCAAGTACACAGACAGTGCCCACGAGTCAAAATCATTGAGAGGAGGAAGGAGGAGAGGGAAGATGTAGGGGTTGCAGCCAGAAGGTTTGAGCATTGGTGATTTCTACCCTGAAGCCAGGAAGGAGCTGAGCCCCAGTGCTCAGCTCAGGGATTTGCTGGCTGCCATTTGCTGGAAATGGGTGGGAGCATTAGAAAAATTTGTGTTCTACATTTAGCTGGAAATCACTGGGACTCAGCAAGCCAGCCCAGGGAACTCTTCAAACACTGCTCCTGCCCTTGGGCCATGCTGTCCCCTCTTGGTGCTTGTCCAGTAGCTCTGGATAACTTTGGCTAGTCATGTTATGTGCACTGTCCCAGTGAAGACAGAACTGGAGAATTTGGTCTATTTTACTTTTAACTGAAAAGTAACAACTGATTAACCAGATTTTAACTAATGTGGGGCTAGTTTCTCATTGCAGATAACACTGATGACAAACCATGCATGATTTTGAGGTGTCCATTAAATGTTAGATATAATGTTCTGTATCTCTTCATCTCCTCTCTCTCCTTCTTTCTTTCCAAGCACAGTTCATGTTTAGATAGTTTTTCACATTTTTAGAGCTCTCTGCAAACATTAACTAATTAATCCTCTCAGCCCACTATACATATGCTTCAATTAATTAGCACTCATTTACTTAACTCACACTGTCTCATTAAATATAAATTGAATATATGTTTGTGAACTTTAACTGGAAACATTAGTGGGGATTTATTCAAAGAATGAGTGCAAAATATGTTAATAGTAGCTGGAGGCAGCAAAATTCAAATACTAAGGTATTTAGTGAAAAATATGTTGTGGTGTCAGTGAGTGGAGTCAGACAATTAGCTGTTCCTACAAGATGCATATGTTGTTGTGACCTTGAAGTCATCATTCACTCCCTGTTGTTACCATAGTAATCCTGATAATTTGCTTCCCATGATGTCTGTCTATACACTTTGTTCTGTCAGTGGAATTTTTCAGGCTTGCAGAAGCTGGGCTGGCAGCTTGCTGTGGGTTACTCAGAGCTGGAGTTACACAGACGTGGGGATGCTACTGCTTAGACTTGCTGTGGACACTGGGGTGGCCTTCTGCATTGTCACCCACCCAGCAGAGCTGCCTTCAAACTTTTGCCTGTCATGATTGTCTCACAGCTCTGCCCAGAGGCTGCTGTTGGCAGGAGGAGTGGAACAGAAAGTGCCTCAACTTCCCATTACCCAGCATCACTCCTGGGGAGGACAGGGCATTTGCTGCTGCACACTGACCAAACTCTGTTTGGGATAACTGCACTGTCACAGCTCCCTGCAGTTATTTAGGGCCACGCTGCCATGGGTGTCAGTGAGAGTTAGAGCCAACGTGCCCCTGGGGGTTTGGGCTGTTTTGTCCAGGTATAATTCTCTTGGCTCTGTCTCATCTGGCTGTATCCTCAAGCACTGAGCAGTTTAAGTGCTGCCTGCCACCCAAGAGGCAATCACAGCTCAGTGATGACTGAAGTGTTCTCCTATGAATAAATTTGAAAATCAGAAGAGGAAGAGTTGAGGGTTTTTATAGGGTTGTGAATATCATTTATGTTGCAGACATGTGGTTAGAAATGAAGTATTATTTGGACACCTTAGATTTGGGTTAAGTCTTCTAAATCCCACAGTAGTTATAAAAAAATATAATTTGAAGTCTCATGGATTATTTAACTTTTTCTATCTTCCCATACCTTGGAGACATAGTAGGCCAGAATTTTGACTTGTTGCCAAGAGCCATATCCAAATGTAACTGAACCTTTCCTTGATATGAAATTGAGAGATTTCTCCCAAGTTGTGTTGCCAAATGGTAGAATTGCTTTATTTTCCTTTGTTTTTAATGCCTCATTAAGAGCTCACACTCTGTGTGAGAGACCCAGTGATGAGTGGTGAGGGATGGAGTTCCTACTCATCCCACAGAGACCTGTTCTTCGGGAAAGAGCAGCATCAGGCCCACTTCAGTTTTGATAACATTTGTACATGCCATTGCAAATCTGAACATGCTTTTATACAAGTAAGAACTTTCCATGCACAAAAAATCTCTTAGTGATGGCTGATCTTATAACAAGAAATGTATTTCCTTACAAGTTTTGTGCTAGCTTGTTATCCCAGAGACATACCAGGGGTGTGGGAGCTGTCCTGGGTCTCATCCTCCTTGTGACTTACCTGTATCAATAAAATTCTTGCAAGCTGAATGTAAACTCCTTATGCACCATCTGACCCCCTCAGGAAGGCTTTCCCTGGGTACTCAACTGTGCCTTTGTGATCAGTGCTCTTGGTGACACACAGAAGAGGGCAAAGCTCTTCAAGTCTAGGGCAAGCAGGAATTAGGAGGAGCAGAAATGTGTTCTGTTGCTCAAGCCAGCAGATTTGTGTGAGAACACACATAAAGAGCAAGTGCATTTTGAATGGCACAGTAACACTTCAAAGCAAGCTTCATTCCAAACTGTGATGAGGAGCACGTGGCATGACACCAAGGTTACTACTGGAACAAAAAGCATGATTGCATTTTGGAAAAAACATTGTAGGCACCACTTTCCATTGAAGTTTCTGGAAAAGTAACACTTCTTTCTCTCCTGTTTTTAGCACAATACTGAAAGCATTCAGTAACATTATTTCTTAACCTTGTTTTTTCCTCCCAGCAATCTTTTGTCTTGTTCAAAAATATCTCATAAGAATGGAAGAGTAAACATGCTGGATCTAGCCCAGTGTCTCATTTACAGCAGCATACAGGCAAGTACAGTGGTAGTTTTCTAAACAGTCTTGCTTCCAGCAGTCTATGGTGCAGGGCTTTTGTACAGCAAAGGCAGTGTCTGTCTTTGTACTTTATTCTTCAGAGAAATGTTCCAGTTTTCAGCCTGTGTCAACTTCTGTCATCCACAACATTCAGAACAATGAGCTCTGTGGTTGCCATACACATTTATGTAGCACCACCTCCTTTAGATTGTTTTGTTCTTATGTTTTTGTCTGATAGCCCTTAGTTCTGATTTGGAGATACTGCATGTGCAGCTTGTACCTGTTCCCTGTCTCCATGCCACTCCTGATTTTTATGGATATTTTTATACTTCCCTTAGTTTCTTTTCAGGATTGAAGAAACCTAATCTTTTTAGACTGGAACCATTTCAACTATCTTTGACTGCTTTCTCAGGATGAAGGTCTGGGTATGTGGAGCTGTCATTCAAATAATCTCCCTGGCCTGCCCTTAACGTGTGGGAATAGGTTTACTGAAATCAGTGCCATTCTCAAAAAATGAAGCTTTGGATAACAGGGAGTCAGACTATTCAGACCAGTCTGAGGGCACATGAATAAGGTGACCTTGCAGGATTTTTTTTTTTTTTGGTCCTGTTTTTGTGCCTGATGAGTACAGGGGGAAAAGCAAAAATAGTTTTCCTATTTTAAGGTTTTTCTGGTAGATTGCAAGTGTGCAACACCACAGCTATAAGTAAAGGAAAAGGCTACTTAGAACAGTGAAAAGAATGTAGGAGGGGATTGATTATACTGACCTGTTCAGAATGATAATATGGGTTTGGAAGAAATTTGGAATGTGTTAAGATGTTAGTCAAGTCCTACTGATGCTTTTTAATTTTCATTTGGATAGCTAAGGGTAATTTATTTTGTTCCAGCTGGGAACATGTCTAGTGAAAAGGATAAAAAGTTGAATTAAAAATCTCTTGAGGCAGTTGCAAAGAGAATAAGCATTGCCTCAGAGGATGTACATTGTTGTCCAGCTCTAAGAGAGCCGTTGTCTGTCCTGTGTTCCTAGAATTGTTTGGATTGAAAGGGATCTGAAGAAACACCTTGTTCCAACGCCCCTGGCTAGGGCAAGGACTTTTTCCACTGGACCAGGTTGCTCTAAGCCCCATTCAATCTGGCCCTGCAAGGGATGGGACATCTACAATTTCTCTGGGCAGCCTGTGTCAGTGTCTCACTACCTTCACACTAAAAACCTTGGATATTGTGTTTTGACCTCCTCCCTTGTCATCCATCAGTTCATCACAATTTTCCTATATCAGACATTATTCAATTCTCATCAATAAAGCTCCTGTAGTGCTTCCCTGAGGACTCTTGTCTCTTTCTGCAGGGTGTCATTCATCCATCTGGGCAGCTATGACAGCTGAGTCCTCAGGAGAACCTGCAAAGGGATTTCTTGGAGCCTTTCCTCTTCATAACTTATTTCTTAAGAGGCAGCACTTTTTTTCCCCTGTGACCTTTATTATAAAACAGTGAGAGGGAAACAAGAGGAGTGCTTAGTGTGCTCTGGTCCTTGGAATTCCCCTGGGTTCTGCTCTCTGGGATGCTGTGAGACCCCAGTCAGGCTGCCTGGCTGTGTGTCTGTAAAGCACCAGTGACAAGGCCTCCTCAGCACTTGTACCAAAAGCCTCTGGACAGAGGGACTCAGTGAAGTAGGGGTGATGTAAAATCCTCCGGATTTCTCTGGACAAAGGCAGGTTCTATTTTGTGACTGTCTTCCCTGATAGCTGGTGCTTTCTTTCTGGGCATTGCCAAGGAGTGAGAAGACCAAGCAAAGATTGATAGCTTCACCAGTCAAAACATGGGTGGGAGGAGAAAAATGTTACAGCCCAAGACTCTCCTGGCACAGAAAATACTGGGATTGATCACTGTGGCTGTGCTTGCATGTGAGTTTTCAATATCTTCCAGAGTCATGAATTTTGTTGGGAGCAGTTTAAAAGAGAGATGGCAGATGAAATTTCATGCAGCTTTCCAATTCTATTCCCATACTTTTCCTGTTATAGTTCCATTTGCCTCATTTAGTGCTTTTGTTTCTTACCAGAATTCTCAGATCAATATTAGCAAAAAGGATTTTATGTGGGATCAGCTAGGGAAAAAAAATGCACAATTATAAATGTGTATGTGTGTATGCAAAAGTTTATAAGCATTCTTCCTGGCCAGATGCAGAATGGAGACACAAAGTCAATGTCTGCAAAGAGTTTGCATGATTAAATTTCAGAATTACTTCAGTATGATCCCACAGAAAAGCCTCATCTTTTGGTTTCCTCTAGGAAAATCTGGCCCCTAATTTGAATTTGGCAACTCTCTTTTCGGAATAAAGACATACAATATTAAACCACCTTACTTGTTGCAAGCTGTAGTATTAATGTAAAATGCTTGAAGAATCCATTTGAAGCTGCTACTTAAGAGAGTAGCATTTTTCTGGAGCCAATTTTGTGGCCTTCAGAAATACCTGGGCTGAGTTTACCTGAGAAGGAAATTACTTTCTCCTTAGCTAAATCCACCCCCACACCCCTGCCACAGTTTTCACTGGAGTCTGCTGTACTTCAAAGCCTTCCCCAATTTGCAGTGTTGCTCTGGGTTGTTAAGCACACAGGACCTTGTCCTTCTCCAATGTTAGCACCACTGATATCTTGATGAGTTCAGAGATAAACGCCTCCATAAAGCCTGTCTGCTGCTTCTCCATTCACCTCTTTATTTTTCAGTGGGGAAAAGAACTATTTTAGTTCTTTTCATTTCAATAAAAAAAGCAATATTGCTTTTTTAATGGATCTGGGTTTTTTCCTCTCTGCAAAAACCTCATGGGAGAATGTGGTTAGGAAGAGATGACTTAACTGTTTTTCTGTTTTGTGGGAGATGTACCGGAGGTGAATGGAGAAGATTCCAATTAAAATGCCTTTTTTTCCTTGCTCTGTCTTTGGCAAAGTATGTTTGAGGAAGATGAGAAACTTCTCCATTTTAGCAGGGCAAGTACTAACAATAGAAATCACAGGAGTCAGAGAAAATTGGGTTGGAAAGGCCATAAGTCTGTGCCTTTCTTTCTGTTTAAAGACAGGATTGACTCACCTTGCTGTGCCTCTGAAAGATCCTTTTCTAAACTGTTCATGTAAGATTTTTATGTCTGGATTATCCAGATCTCTCATGCACAGGAATTTCCAGTCCTTCTCCATTTTTCTTTCCATGGCTAAATATTAAGAATACTGAAATTTCCCCTACTGCAGTCCAAGCCCTTCCCTTCTTGCCCAGACCACCACAGACGAACCTGTAACTTTATTTTCTGCAGTAACCTTTTGTTTGCAGAGCACTGAGTGCTTCCCCTCTCCTTTTTCTAAGCCAAACAGTTCCTGTTTCATTTTTTTCTGGTTTACTGAAATTTCTGTACCTCTGAACATTTCAGTCTGCATTTCATCCATGTGTTTTTGACTTGTGCTTCCAGGCCTGGGCACAGCTCTGGCAGTGCTGGGTAAAGAGGAAGGGTTTCTAACTGTGTCTGCTGGGAGGCAGAGGGAGTTCTTCACCCTGGAGGGTTTCTGGCTTTCCAGCAGCTCTCTGACCTCCCTGTCTCATGATCCTACCTGCCCCAATCAGCTGCACTCAGTTTGCCTTGATGACAGTGAGCTATTCCAGGTGAAATTCAGACACTGTTTGTTTGTCCTTTATTGAATCACACTTCATTGAATCTTTTTGCCATTATTTGTCACAACGATTTTGAATTGTTCCACATCCCACAACGTGCTTATGTCTCTTCCCAGCTTAGCAGTGTCTAGAGGTGGAGTAAACACGTTTGTCCCTTCTCTGTTCCCTCCTGTGCTGGAAGAGTTCAACAGCAGCAGACCAGGGCTGCTGTCTGCTGCCTTTTGGTCTGTCAGCAAGGCAATGGAGATGGCTCCTGGAGTCTGGCTTTTTCCCAGCCCCTTGTGCTCATCACAGCTCTACCTGTTCATGTTTCCATAGCTTGCCTATGGCAACACCTCAAGAAATTTGGATTCATTGGTATTTGTGCTTCTTCACCCACAAGATATTATTATTCCTTTAGAAAGAAATTAGAATGTGTTTAAGTGATTCAGTTTTGACAACTGTCAAATTGGTCTAGAGTGTTTCTCATTTCACAGGATTAAAGAATATTCTGGGTTGGAAGGGACCCACAAGGTTGATCAAGTCTCACTCTTAAGTACATGGCCTTGATCGAGCCCATGACTTTGGTGTTATTAGCACCATGCTCTGACCATCTGAGCTGATCTCCCATGGCTCTGTGATTTTTAGGTGGTCTGGTGAAAGCTGGCACATCTCCAACACCACAGCTCCTCCTTCATCTCTCTCAAACGACCCTTCATCTTCTGCTGATTCCCTTGGAGGTAGTCTCATGAGAGGTGACGTGCCCAGAAACTGGAAGCAATGAAAAAATTACTTTCAAATATAGAAGGAAAAGCTGAACAGTTCCAAACTAAGACGTCTTTGATTTCCTCTTGTCTTTCTCCCTCTTCCCGCAGCCCCACCAAGAAATGAAGCTTTTTTCCCTCCTGACCTGCTCCAGGCTCAGAGGGAGCTGAGGCAGGAGTGATAACGGCTTGGCCTGAGGGATTCAGGAGGTCAGAAAAAAAAGAACACAAGAGTCAGCAGGCTTTAATTAATACCTGGTGCTCTGAACTCTTCTTTATGAGGTGGTATTGCATGATGTGCTGAAGGCTATCAGCTGTGATCTGAGCTCCTGACTGTCACATATCTTCAGGGAGGTCACTGCTGTGCCTCAGTTTCTCTCTCTTTTAAAATGAAATCCATGATCTTGAAGACTTTTGCAGAGAGTTTTGAAAGCCAGGGATTTAGTATGCCTGCCCTCAGTGGAGGTTACAGCCTGAGAACCAAGGACAATTTACCTGGCTTGCCCAGTTCAGACCTTTGGGGTGGCACTTGTGCTCAGTCAGGTCTGTCTGGGGCTGGCAGGGAGCTGCCTCTGGGGTAACAGAGAAGGAATGAACTGGCCCATCACTGGCTCCTTGTTACACAAATCAGAGGGTGTAACTGGGTCAGAATTAGCCCCTAAAGGGGCACATTTCCCCACTTATGCCTTTGTGTGGGTCCTCTTGGAGGTCAGAACAGTGATAACACAGCCAAAGTGCTTTGGTTACCTAGAATACAAGTATTTTCTACAAGAATGACTTAATTTGACTTGCTTTTAAGGAGTGGCAGACTAACCTTACCAAACCATGGCAATATTTCCTATTCTTTCACAATCCCATGCAGCTCTTTTTTCCCAGGCAGCTGTTTCTGTGCATGTGTCAGAGGGATTTGTCCTGTTTTATTAGTTGAATTTATTTTCTTTCCAAAGCAAAACTGCAACTGATGTAAGTGAGCACCTCATATTTCTTTTGGGCTACAGCTGTCTCAGAGCTGGGGCTGAGCAGCTGCTGCTGTGCCATGTCACAGAAATCACAGCCCTGTGTTTGCAGCTAGCCAGATGAAATCTCTGGCAAATTAAATCAGCCCCAAAGTCTTTATACAGCTGCTGCACAGCCAGGGAGCATTAGATAATGAAATGGGGAGAATAATGGGCTTGATCAGAGGTATTCCCCCACCATCAAAATCCCACTGCTGAGACCAGCCTGGGAGTGCAAGTGTGCAGCTCTGCAGCTCTCCCTGTCAGCATCAGGAGATCCCTATGAGCTGTGCTCTCCCTGCAGGAAGGGTGTTCCTGAGGGCAGCAGCCCTCCTCTGCTTGTCCTTTATGATTATTTTCCCCTGCTGGGTCATGGGGATCACACAGAGCTGCCCTGTGGTCTGGAGGCAGTGATGGACTTGTCTGGACATGTGCCTAAATCTGCACTGCCATCCCAAAGGTCTCATCTCTCCTGGGAGGGAGGTGCAGCTGTCACTGCTGGTGGCAGTCATGTCCTGGCTGGGAGATGGAGCTGAACAGCACTGAGGGCTCTCAGGTAGATCCTGTAAAACCAAGCATTGGACTAAACTGCTGTTTCAATCAGTAACATAAATACACAGTGTGCTTGGCCCTGGGAAGGGGGGAATTGTGGGGAAGAATAGGCAGTAAGGTTATTTGTTGTCACATTGCCCAGAGATAAAATATTTGGCTTCCCCAGCAGTTTGGAGGCTTAAAGTACATTTTAAGCCACTTTTGAAAACTAATTAAACTGGGACAAATATATTTGAACACCCATGCTTTGCAGTAAAAAGGACTTATCCTTCACCAAGGAATTTATAGTGCTTTGGTTGCCTTAACACCAAGGCCAAACTTGCTTGGTAATCAGGCATGCATTACATTGCAAAACCATAACACATCTTCTCATTTGTGCCCTGTGTTATTGAGGTGCCCAGGGAAGGGAGGAGTCCTGCAGCAGCAGGCACTGAGTGCAAACAAAGCCTTGCCTCGGTCACTGATCACACCTGCCTGGAGGGGATTCTGGAATTGAAATCACAGCAGATCACACTGGCAGCTTTCACTGGGGAAGCCTCACACTTGAATTGCAGAACTTACAGCAAGAATAAATCCCGAGGTGTGTTTGCTCCCCAGCACCTTGGAATGCAGATATTGTTCACCTAACTCTCCAGTGGTGCAGCTGCTTCTCTCCTTGCCTCATGCTGATCTAACAGCTGGGCTGGAAAAGGGAATTTTCCCTGCTACTAAACTCCATACTTAACTTTAACTATGTACTTAACTTTCCTGTTTTCCTACAATGTCATAATTTTCCTACTGCTTACTGTTGCTCACCCCACTCCACTCCTTCCTGTCGAGGCAATCCCAAATACCCTGACTCCTCTCTGAGGCAGCAACTACCTTCAAGAGTCAAAACTTTGCAGGGAGGTAGGAAGCTTTACCTTCTCTTGCCCTGTAATAAGGACTCAAGGTCTTTCCTTCCTTGGCTGAGACTTGCTGCTGAAATACCTGGTAGTCCAGTTTGTTTATCTGGCTGCTGGCCTTTGAAGGATGTGCTGCCACAGAGTTGTCATGAGAGCTGCTGGCTGGAGCAAATGAGAACAAATGAGAGGCAGAGAGATTATGGCCTGAGCAGCAGCAGCCCTGCCAAAACCTGGCCCCATGTCCAATAGCTCTTAAACTGTCTAACAATTCAGACTAAAGGAGGTGCCTCACAAGAGGTGCTGGCAAGCAGCAGCTCTGCCTGATTCACCTTCCAAGGGCAGCTCTACAAAGTGCACTCCTGAGGTGCTCTGAGCAGCAAAGCAAAGCAATGCCCTGCTCCTGCCCTGTGGCACAGCAGCCTCTGCCTCCATGCCCAGGGGAAAGGTGGCACCACTTCAGGGGGGCTGTGATGGGAGCAAGGGCAGGATGATGGCACCTCCACCCCTCCTGCATGGGGTCCTGAGCAGGGGGAAGGGCAGGGTGTCCTCAGCAGCTCTCACTCAGCCTCTGTCTCAGAACTGCAGCTTCAGGTGAGGTGCTGTCTCTTTTTCTAAGCCCTTTCTGGGCAAGTAGAAGGACAGGCAAAGCCTGCAGAGGAGGAATGATGATGGGATCAAAGCCTGGAAGCAAGAACAAGGATCAGCTTCCCCAAAGCAAAACCACAAAGCCAGGCTCTGTGAGAGGGATGCTTACAAAAGGTGTTTCTGAAGATATCTGAAGGCATTATCAGAAGTCAATGCCAATCTTTTCTGTAAATTTATTGTATTGCTGAAACTGAGAATTACAGTAATGTGGATTAAACCAAGGGGAAACAGGAAGGGGAAGGGCTCATCCAGGGCCACTTGGCAGTGTTGAAACAGGGTTTGGTTTCCTCCCAGTGCCCCGAGTGACCAAGATGCTGTGGAGCTCATGTTGTAGTCCATTCAGTTTACTAATTTGATGTCTGCCACAGAGAGTAGGACTGGCTGTGTCTCTTTGATGTCTTTCACATGTTTTAAAATAAGAAAAACTATTTATAATTCAACCATAAAACCAGAATTCCCTGAGCAAGACAGGAAGCTCAGGCTTTTATCTGCTGTTTTAGAGGCTGTTTCTCCACAAAGTAGGACATAAAGTGAGTTGGCCTCAGAAAATAATCTCTTTTTTTAAAAGTTCTATTGTCTTTCAAATTCACTTCCCCTCCCAGTGTGAGGGGATCAAAGGGACACAGTTAGGTAAGTGTCTGAAATGGATGAGTTCAGGTAGGTTGAAAAATTTTTAAATGCCTCATTATTTTAGTATAAGCCCTCAAAGCAACTCAAGGAAAACAAGAGGAAACCTACATCAACCCTCAAAGCTTGATGGAATTGAACACAGCAGATTATTCATTGGTGTCTTATAGACACAAAGGGAAACAAATTAGGCTGTTCACAGCAAAATTTCCTATTTGGTTAGTAAGTCAAAATATCCTTCCTGCCTCTTCCTCAGTCTGCAGGTCACAGCTGTGCCATTGAACATGGGATGTCAGGGATAACAGCCTTTTTTGAGTATGACAAAGATTGTAGAAGGAAAGAGGAAACAGAGGAATTATCAACTTCTGCTGTATCAGTGAACCAGTTCTTTATATTTTCCTGGTACATACTGAAAATCATTAAGATTTTTTTTATTTTAAGTTTTCCTACAGCACCCTTCTTCTGTATTTAAGGACAGAAAAATATTAGAAAAGAACAGAATGAGGAGTTGTAACTTCATCAGGTCATCTGACCTTAGACAGGTGGAGGTGGTAAAATATCTAATAAAGAGTTCAGGAGACTTCAGCAGGAACAAATGTCCAATAACTTTTAACTCCAATATTTTTGAAAGGCAGACCTGTATTAGTCTTCCCCCACCCTGATTTACTCTTCATATGCCAGTCCAGTCTCAAAGAATTCTGGGAATGGTCAGGAAAAGGAAAGAAATATGAGAGGGTTTTTTTGCTGGTCAGTGATCACTTCTCATATTCACCCTACAAATGTGCCATCTGTTTAAAGCTAGTTCACTGTTCACTTGCTGGTGTTGCTTAGAAACTAATTTTCTAAAATCCCATGTTTTTCTAGTGTGCTGGCAGATAAATACAAAGGTAACTGATAAGTCTGTGAACACTTCTGGCAAAGAAGGGGTAGGGTGCACCAATGTATGATGATGCAATTCCTCATGAGCTGAAATTTTGGGGATCTTGTTTGATGTGGGATACACAGATCCTAATAGCCTTGATGCTTTTCAATATTTGAGTCTTCTCTTCCTGACTGAAGATGGTCTGCATCAGAGCTATATGTAAATTGGGAATGCAGGAGCAATATTAATGTTTGCTGTGCCTTCCCCAGTGCAGCAGGGTGGTGACAAAGCTGAAGGCCAGGTTCCCTCTGTTAGGCTGTGTGGTGCCTGGGCTGTGAGCAGGCAGCACCACAGCTGCAGGATGGCTCCAGGGCCAAGGGATGGGTGTGCTCAACTGGAAGCTGGCTTTCCAAATGGTTTGCCACATAAAAATAAATAAATAAAGAAACCAAGCAAGCAAGCATGTGAGGACAGATGAGGTTCCTGATTTGCTTGAATGGCCAATGTGTGTGAAAAATCTGTGTGCAATTTTCGCACCACAGAAGCACCAGAAAAGGCAATCTTTATACTTTCTGTCTGACTCCTATTGCCTTGGGGACGCTCATTCTGTACTTGCCAAGCAAACCATTTGATTAAGTGCCAAACTTGAAAAAAGTAAATAGCCTATTTAAACATGTTAAGCACAACCTGTCACCTACTTAGATGCTATTTAAACATAACCTATTTAAATATGCCTTCACCTGAGTCCATGTGCATCTTGTTTCATGCCACATATCTTGTAAATGAAATTACTTATAATAAAAAAATGAGGTGATAAAATACAAGTACCACCAGCTTTGCTTAAAGAAATGCAATGAACACTCATATGGGGTTTCAAATATGTTGTACTGCCAGTCTGTGGCATCCATTAACATCTGAGAGAAAAGGAAATTCATTAACAGAGCTCCACAGCTGGCACCTGTACTGCACTACCATTACTGCTCTTTGTCAGAGACTTTAAAATGTTCGCACATCTCCTTCATTTCACCAGGCACCTGAATTTGTCTTCTGTATTTTCTGTTGAGTTCAAAATCTGTCTGAAAAAGGAAGCAGGGACTGAATGTATCTCCTCTTTATCACTTCCCATCTTCTTGCCCTGTGTTCTTGTACAATCTTTGTGTAGACTAACAGGATAATCCCATTCTGCACCCCCTTGCAGAGGCAGGGACTGTTCCATACTGCCCCCCATACCTTGTTGTAGGTTTAAGCCCAGAAAAGCTGATGAGCTTTGCAGTCTGGGGGGTGGCAGTGTGTCCTGTGGCTGGCCAGTGACACGGCTGTGGGTTGGTATGACTGTGTCCAGCTCAGGTGTGGCCTCACACTGGGATTTCAGTCAACCATTTGAAATGGGTTTTCCTACTCCCACCTCGTCCTTTACACTGAGATCATAAGTTCTTTATAGCCCTGTTTGGGTCTGTGAGAGCATGGAGTGCAGTGGCTTTGTCCAGAGCAGTGACACACAGCTGCGACATAGCTAACAATGCCACACAAAAGATTCCACCAGCGTCTCCTCCAGGACAGGAGGGAAAGAGGATTGGACTAGGAGTTTTAGTCGTGCTGTGGATTGAAAATTGAGGTTAGTGTAAGAAGATGATTTTTCCCCCTTATCTTATGGCTCCTTGTTGGGAGCCCAGAGAAGCAAATGGTTTTTGCTCGCTGTAACTGTCTTTATGAGAAGATGAACGGTGATTTATTGCCATTTCCATTAACTGCTTCTAATGCAAAGAGGAAATGTTAGAAGTCACTCCTCCCTGGAGGAGAGGTGATGCTTGACCTTCTCTTGAAAGAGGGAAGGGAGGAGGAGAAATGCTAAGAGAGGATGTTCTGCTGGGATGCTGTCATTGGTAACAGCAGTGACCTTTTCCCTGTGGTCAGCAGGTGGCATCATGAAGATAAATTGCTTCAACTTGCAAGTTAAAAGATCTTTGTGCCGAGCAAGAAAATTAAAAAAAACCCTTTCAAAAGTCAAGCAGTATTGCAACTTCAGTTCATATTTTCTAATCCTTTTATGGAAATAGTTGCTGTACATGGAAAAGTGAGGCGCCTATTGTAATTTGACAACTAAAACTGACTGGTGATGGATGTCTTGTAGAAGGTTTTACTTGCCCGGCTACACCAAACTCCTCTGTCATTCTAGTGAGAATGAGAACTACTTGGAGGATCCGCTCCTGTCCTTAGGGGTCACTGCCACTAAAAAAGCAGGATTTTTTTCCCCCATTGAATCTCAGAGTCTCTTCAGGAAGGGTAATCAGTGACAGTACATATGGTTCCACTCCATCCATACCCATTTTCCCTTCTAGCACTATCCACTCAGTAGTACCTTAAGGTCAATATAAAATAGAGTCTGCAGAGTTGCCGTGGTGATAGCTGCAATTCCTCCCTTGTGGTTCCAAGTGATCTGGAAGGGCAGCTCTGACAGGTACTTTCTAATTTACTGCTCAACCTCGTTTTCTGCCCATGGAGTTTATAGGGAAGGTCACTCGTCACATCTCATTTCTTTAACATTGTCCTTATTCTCCTTTTTACAAAGCAAAAGTGGGATCAAATGATCAGTCAATGTATGAGGGGAAAGAAGAGCAAAAATTTTTGAGCAGCAATGGACCTTCTGCTGTTTTAGATGTTGGTATTCAGTGCCTGTTAGATTTCTGCAGGAATGTGGACAAAGACACAGGAACTGGGACATATGCTCAAAGGATGTGCACATGGAGAACTCAATTCTGCTGCAAACCAGAGCAGTCCTGCCATTGGCAGCTGAGCCGCTGCCTTTGGTCTCTGGAGAACAATATACCTGCTGGTAATTAAACTGTGGGGTGTGCAGGCTGTCACTGGAGTGGGGCAGATCACAGTGGTGGTCACCAGATCCATCCTAGCTGAGACTGTGGCTGCTCCCTGAGATGTGTCTGCAGGGAGCTGAGAGCACAGACCTGCACCACCCTCCCTGCAAACGGGGCCAGCCAAGGTCTCAAGGTTCCCCCCTGGGCTGCTCAGTGCTCACTGTGATGTGGTGGGAGCCTTCCAGGGAATGCCCAATCTCTGGTGGCTCACCCTGTGGGATGAGAGTGCTGTTAGTGCATCTCCAAGCTCATTCCCCTCAGGCACTCCCTGCAGAAAGCACCCTGCTAATTCACATGCGGGAATCAGGAGCAAGAGCTGCTGTTCCCAGGTTAGGGGACTGGGATGCAGATTTCAAATACTGCCATGTGTGTTGGTCTGGGGACTTGAAAAGAAGGGCTGGGCCTTTCTTGGGAAGGAAGGGGATCAATCTTGCTTGGAATAGGTTGCAAAAGAATTCAGAAGGGGCTCCATGCTAATTTCCTTACCTCTGTACCCTCCCACATCTTGCCTTCAGCCTTACACATTTTTGCATTTCTGGGCTTATTAGAATGAGTTGCCTTAATATTAAAATACTTTCCAGAGCTGAAGGAGTTAACTGCTTACACTGAGGATAGCTCTCTCCTTTTTATTTTATTGTTTTATATTTTAAATGACACAGAATACTGTGAGAGCCACAGAGCTGATATTTAGCTGGTCCTAAGTAGTGAGACTTAGAAAGCCTCCAGTGCCGGGGGCCATCAGTGACATTGCAAGGGCTGCAGTGGGAGATGGATTTGGTTCTAAGGTTTGAAGGGAGGCACAGGTGATTTGCATCCTAATAGCACAAAACACACAGAAAAGGAGTGCTTAAAGGGCTTTTATACGAGGAGCAACAGCCCCAGCAGGATGGTCTGGCTGGCTAAAACGAGGATGAGGTGCTCTCCAGATGAGGCACTGGTCAGGAACACTGCCCATCTCTGTGCTGTGCAGGTATGTCATTTAGGGAACATCCTGAAGCTGAAAAGCAGGCAAAGGTGGATTATGTTAGTCTTCATTGCTGAGTTGCCTCCCCCAGCCCAGGGAATTATTTTTTTTATAGATAATAACCAATCATTCCCAAATGCATCACTTGAAAGGTCTTTAGGCTGCGTGCCAGGATTTTGGAGCTAATAGGGAGCCCCGGGATGGGGATGGCTGGGCTCGGTTGCAGCCTGGAGATATTTATGTGTGTGTACACACCGTATTTCAGACAGCCAAAGCAGCGTGCTCAGACTCAAATTTACCATGGAAAGGCTCTAAACCCATTTTCAAACCGGCAACATAATTTAAAAAAAAGGCCTTGCAGTGCCTGAGATGACTCAAGCAAAAGTCCTCCCTCCCCCTTCCCCCGTGTCACTCACATCTCACCTTGACTGCAGGTGGTGGGATGTGATAGATGGGGAGGAAGGGACAGCAGGGGATGGCGGCTGTGACAGCGAGGGGACCGCTGGAAAGCGGGAGGGCGGCAGCCCCGAGGCTCCTGAGGGCTCGGCACAGCCCGGAGCAGCAGCACCGGCTGCCGGGGCCGGGGGCTGTCCCCTGCCGGGGGTGTCCCCTGCCGGGGGCTGTCCCCTGCCGGGGGCTGTCCCCTGCCGGGGGCTGTCCCCTGCCGGGGGTGTCCCCTGCCGGGGGTGTCCCTGCCGGGTGCCAGCTGTGCCGCCTGCCATCAGCCGGGGCCGCTCGGCGCTCCCGACTTTGAGTCCCGGGCTCCGCTGAGGAGAAAAGCGATTTATTTCTGGGCAAACCCGTGAGGCGTCTTGAGGGACTGGTTATATCGAAAGCATCTCCTGGCGCTGCAAAAAGTGGGACAGTCTTCCTTTCCCCGTTAGGTTTTTACTGTGAATGGATGGTGAAGACAAAAGCTGTAAGTCAGCCCTTTTTCTTTCCTGTTTAATATATAAAATCTCTGCTGTTTGCGAGTCTGGTCTGTGCAGGATCCATTCCAGTGAAGGGAACTTGGCACACATACTGCAGTATCATCCCCCTTCTGCAGTAGATGTGCTGTAACAAAATGAAATTCATTGTCTGCTCCCAGCAGGAGCCCGTCCATCCATCTGCTACCTATCATTGTCTGTCTGTCTTAGGAATTAAAGCAGCCGCCTTCCTCTGCACCTGTCACAAGGAGGCAGTAATAATAGCAGCCTTTGACACGTCCAGCCCTTTTCTCTCTCCCTTTTCAAGTCTTTGTTAAAAGCAGGAATTTTCTGTGGGGAGAAAAAGAATAGACACAAACAGTGCTCACAATTGAAATGACTTCAGGGAAAAGGTTTTTCACACAGGAGAAGACATCCAAGGGACCTGGTTTTCTCTGGGGAGGGTCAGTCCCCACTGGGCCCCCTGGCTGGATGAACCTTTCTTCCCAGCTGCTGGGGGCCTTGGGGTCTGCACTGACGTGGGCAGCAGAGCCCCTGTGTATGCACAGGGTGTGTTATGCAGGAGGAAATGAAGGCATTGATATAGCCACAGCTCCATCTGTGGATTTTTTTGAAAAATGGCCCTCCAGAGTGGTGACAGAGAAGGGACCTTATTTCCAGCCCTGGTGTGCTCAGGGCTGCCCAATTCTTGGAGTTGTCAGACAGCTGTGCCTCCCACCAGCTGCTGTTCATGTGCCACAGCCACTCTGGGCTGCAGCTACAGCCTGTAGGAGATGGCTGCAGTGACCTGACTGCAAGGGACAGCTTGCAGTTAACTTGAAGTCACCAAGAAGTCATAGCCTTAATGGGAAAGGGGTGTTCAGTTGCCATCACCCAAGGCAGAGTGAACCTGCACTTCACCTGAGCGCTTTCCAGGTGAAGACAGACAGGCAGCATCTCCCACGCCACTGCTTGCTGAGACCATATGGGTGGACTGGACAGCAGGGTTGCAGTGGGGAGTATCAGGGGTGCCAAGGCATAGAAAAGAACTAGGAGACCAAAATTTAGAAATGAGGAAAAGCAAATGTCTTCCTGTCACTCTCCAGTCTCTGTGGTGAACCCTCTTCTGGGTATGAATGGGTTTTTGGGATTCTCATCTAAGGGAACAGGAAGCTGGGGCTGAAAAGGCACAGGTCAGAAAAGAAGGCTCTCAGCTCATTGCTCTCAGTAGGGAGTCCTTCTGTGCCTCAGTGCTCCTTGGTACCCTGAGCCATGTGGGCTGTGAGCTTTGGAGGGGAAAAGGAGAAACTGTCCTGGCTGTGTCTCTGGAACATGACCTACTCCTGAGTGCCACAGCTTCAGCTTGCAGGGGGTCACCCTCAGCAGATATTCTTGATCTGAAAGTTAATTTCCTCGGTTGTTCTGACATTTCAGAACTGGTTGTGTCACTTGAAAGTGAGTCTTGTTGCTGAATTTCACAGCACAGAGCTTGCAGCCTGCTCTGCCTCACTCCAAGCAGAGGCCTGCAGGGAGGCAGGGGCAGCACAGACACCCTTGGGAGGCACAGATGAGCCCTTCACTGCCTTCCTGAACCTTCTGAAACCTTGAAGACAACATGCTGGTAACAAAGCTTGCTAAAAATGTGGCATCTTAGAACAGTTGCCAGCTCATGGGGAAGCTGAGGGCAAAATGATTCTCTTGGGTTTGACTGCTGGGGTCTTGGAGCCTAAGACATAGAACAAGCCTCAGGACTCCTGGGTTTAAGTTCTGTAAAAATTTGGCTGCCTTTAGGCCTCATAAGAGACATTTAGTAACTTTGTGTCAGTTAAAAATTAAATGTATGAATTATAAGAATTTCTAGTAGAAATTATGATGGTGGCTATTAAGCAAGCAGTTCATCTTGAAAACTGGAGCTTGAAAAGGTTAGATAAACTTAGTCTGGAAGTGTACATAGATGATAAATATTGGCCATATAATAAAAAAAAATCCTGGCCTAAAAACCATATTAAAACTAAAGACATTTATATGGAGGTTTGTTTCCTTTGTGAGGTGTTAATCCTTAGGGTTGCTAAATGGTACTACATCAAACTAAAAGGTCTCGGCAGTTTGAAAAGACAATTCCACTCCAAAGAATCCAGGAACAGTATAGAATAATGCCAGTATTTTTCAGCTCGCTTTCTTGAAATACATCACTAATATACTGCATTGTAGCAAACTGACAGTCAGAATGGGTACCAGAAGGGACGAAAACCACACTGAGCCCAGCTAATGCTCTCAGTTTGGTGAGGCCTTTCCCAACAGATATTCACTTAGTCCCTCTGAGGAGCAGCTCATCAATAAACAAGCTGGCAGCTTGGCTCTGGGTCCAGTTTTCAGAGAGCTCCTGAGATGGTTCTGGAAGAACTGGGCTTGAGGAGTTGCACAGCACAAGCAGCTGTGGGCAGGTGCAGTGAACACCTCATGGCAGGTCAGGCTGTGGTGAAGCTGTGCTGCAGCTGGATGCCCTCCTGGGCATTGCTTTTTTGTCCTGGAGGAAAGCTCTGTACTGAGCCAGGCTTGCAGGGGTAAAGCCCCTTTGGAGTTCTTGAGCCAAGAACTTCACTGATTGTGGTGTCCCAGATTTCACTGCTCAAGAAATGTGTGGCTTTGTCCATAAAACCTTGATTCACTCACTTCTTCTTACCTTTAGAAGATGCAGTTCCCTCCATGACAGATTCTATGTCGGCTCTTGGCCAAGGCTCGAAACCCTTTTGCAAGACCAAGCCATCCTTCATGAGACCCTTTGGACATGTTCAATTCCCAGGCTACTAAATGTGTGCAGTGACCCTCTCCATAGCAACCAGTGAAAATGTCAATAATCTCTGTTACAGGAAACCATGGGAAATTCACCTAGGAGTGAGTACAGATTTCACTGGTTTAAGCACTAAGACAAAAGCTTCTCAAGGATCAGCCATTTCACTGCCAAATGAAAACAGCTTGAAAATATATATTAAGGACATTTGAAGAGTTTTGGTAATAAAATAAAACATTTAATAAAGAATACTTTGCAGTTCTGTATTGCCTTTCAGCAGTGATTTACCATCAGGGTGCTGCCTGGATATTGCAAAGGAAGGTTTACTAGGAATACAATAGATAATAAATTTAAGAGATTAAATCTCATCCCTGTGTGTATGTGTTAATGAAAGATCCCCATAATACTCCTGGAACACAGGAAGTATAAAAGACAATAGTGAAAGTATAAAGTGGAAATAGAATGTTGTGAGTGACTAAACTAATCAGTGCATTAATGGACAGCCAGTGTGAGCAGAGTCCTGCTGGCAGCTCACACAGATCTCAGCAAAGCTCACTGTTGTATGTGGAGAATAAAACTGATCTTGATATGAAGGGCTGCAAAATGTCTGAATGCACTTCCCTGAAATGCTGTGCATAAAATTAATTCCATCATTAATAACTGACCCATGCTTTCCATTCTGAGGAATCCAATTCACCTTCTGGCAACCCACTGACCAAGCAGCAGGATAGTTTCTGGAACAGGAGGGAAAGTAGAACTGCATTATATTGGTATGTGTTCTCTCAACACAGGGAGAGTAGGGGTAGATGTGCAGCAGCATCAGTCTTTCAGGGGAAATTGCCATCAGAAAAAGTTTGGATCCCTTAGTACCTGCAGAAACCTAGCTCAAATGTGTTGTCCAAGTTAGTTGTTAGAGGACAGAAAGCTCATGCTTTGGCCTCTGACAGCCTTTAACCCTTGCTTTTTGATTCTTCACACAGTAAGTCTACTGGAAATTGCTCTGCTTGTCTCTGACAGCACTTTCTTAGCAGCCTGGTTTTTGGGGCTTTCAGGCATTTGTGAATTGCTTCTATTCTTAACATTGCAATATATAGAACTGGAATGGGTGTCTTTCCAAATTAATCTTTGAAAGCACTGCTATGTTTTTCTTCATTTTCATCTATGTCCTTTTGGATACATCGTGTCTGAAAAGATGGGCATGTGCACATGTACGTGTACACATGTATGTACAGACTCACGGACACATATTTAACATCCAATCTGTCCAAATGCAAGTTCTGAAAAATATCAAATCTATTACTCAGAGATCATAAGAGGATTGAAATTATAAGGCTTTTTTAAACATATGTTATTTTGAGTTCAATGTATACTTGCTTCAAGCTGCTCTGTGCAACCATGGAGATGAGAAAAGTACTTTCAGAAAATGAAAGCCGGAAATTTTTGAACAGGATAATTCTAGTAGCTGGGGCGTTAAGTGGCTTATTAAGAAGTCTTGGAACTTAGACTGATGTGGCAAATTTGACAACAGTGAATAAGAAACAGGTTTGCAGAATGCAGTTGTGTGACCCTGGTTACCTGTCAGCTGGCAGAATGCAAACTCCCCTGTACAGCTCCGAGCCAGCTTCATTTCTTATGTCTTATTCTTCTGTTCATTACCTTCTAGTCCTTAGATAATGGAAAAGATGAAAGCTGGCACATTTTCTCCTTTTGAAAGACTCATGTGCAAGAATAATTCACTGTTGAAGGAAGAAGGATAACCTGGAACAAAACAGGACCAAAGCACTGGTATTTCACTGGGTCTGACCGCAGACACCTCGTCATATCAACAACTCCAGGGCATACTGGGCTAGGAAAACTGGACAAACACAGGTTACAGAACTCAAGGAGAGGGATGGGATTTCAAAGAAAGGGTGTCTGGAATTAACATCAGAGTCTGTCAAATGCTGGAGAAATCTAATCAAGTATGTAGAGAGAGAGAGAGAGAAGCTGAGATTTAGCATTTAAGGGGCTGTTTTGCTTTGACTGTTGGGAGGGGAACATGGTACTCTGTGGAATGCTCACATCAATCCAGAGAGCATCCCCACTGCAGCAAGGAAGGCAAAGCACAGGCATTCATGAAGTGTGTCTTACCTTGAATTGTTCTTTTTATTTAGTGCCAGGCAATGAGGAATGGTGTTTAGGAACCTGCAAGGAAGAGGTTCCTGAATAGCTATGCTCTGAAGTTCAGGAGGATAATGATCTAGCAAAATGTAACCTTCAGCCAGTGGTGACTTGGAGGAATCAGGAGGTGTTTCAGGCTGTCTAGTCCTGTTTCTGCAAAGCAAGGAAAGCAGTCTCTAGAAAACATTCCCAAGAGAACAGGTTGGGGTTTCTCAAGGAAGGAAAGCAAACCCACGCCCCTACCAAGACCAAGGTGGAATCTTGGGCCCCCAGCCAATGCTAACAGCTCTGTGGGTGACTTGGTGGCTGTGCCAGCTCCACACCAGCTCTACTGGCTCAACCCTGCTGCTGGGAAGGCTCCCGCAGAGTCAGAATGCAATGGTGCTGAAAGCGCCAACTCGCTATGAATATATAAGTAGCTCACTGCATTCAATTAGCAGAAAATTTGGTTTGTCTCATTGCTGAACAATTGCAATGTGGAGAAATTTAATTTTATGGTGGCTGAGATCCTTTTGTATGAAATGACAAACTAAGGAAACTCCAGCAGTACAGTTATCTATCATTAAGCTATTTTACAATTCCTTCTACTAAATAAATGGCATAGTGAAAAAATCCCTTATTAGTTTTGACAGCAACAGTTCTCTCTCATTAACATTAAAGGGTTGAAATTAGTAGTACTGTCCTTGCACTGCCTGGTCATGATGGAAAGTCTCCCTCTCAATTAATAGCAGATAATTTCACCAAAAGCCATGTTTCCACATGTTGGGATCATCAGGCACTCCCTGGCCCCTCTTCATGGCAAAGAGAAAGATGCAAGTTGCATCCAGTCTCTGTTTCCATGACATTGACTGGGAGAGCTTCAGTTTCTGTAGAAGAATTGTGAAGTGAAAGGCCTCAGGTGGGGCAGATTGGCTGTGGGAGCTGAAGATGCCATAAAATTTTCTCATTCTTCTGGTTCAGCTGTTCTGTCTCTGGAAAATACTTTGTTTCAGCCCTGTAGTTCTGGAAGAAAATATACCCTTTTGCTTCAGGGCTTCAGCAAATGTATGAAAAACCAGCTTTCAGTGCAGTTCATTCCATTAATGCTTCTTCTAAAGTGATTGGTACTGACTACCTTCCTCAGCACTTACATTTATTGTTGTTAAAGACAGGATAATGTTTCATGGTTATCTTTTTCAATACTATTACAGTGAATGTGGTGCACCCAGGCCGGGGGAATGATGAGGAGACAGGAAGATTTTCCCTGCACCTTGCAAGTTGTTTTTATAAGTAAGAGGTATTACCCTGGGTACCAGCATTTGAAAGGAGAAATTTCATTTTTCTTCACTTGTAGCTCTGTGAACAGTAAACAGCTCTGATCACCACTAATGGCTTCTCCTTTCTGAAAATCTTATCTTTAAAAAGAGGTCATGGACATCAGTCCATGCTGAAAACTTTGGATCTAAAGTCTGCTCTCTATATCATAAGTTCTGACTATTTTCTTATCCTCAATGGACCAGCCTCAAAGTTCGTCCTCAGAAGCTGTTGCAGATCTCAGCTTCCCCTGACAGCAGCAGTCGTGCAGAGCTGGTGTCCATCCACAACCAGAGAAAGGACAGAGGATCAAAAGGCTGTGCCCTGGAGGTCACATTTGCAGGAGAGGGGGAAAGACATCAGAAAAGCTCTGTGGGGTGTATCTGTGTAGGTGGAGTTTGTTCTTGCTCTGATAGCCAGCATTTAAAAACACTATTCCAAAGACGGCTTGTGCAGAAATACAAGCAAGGAGAAACCTGCCTTGAGCTAAAACTTTTCAAAAAAAGAGGTCAGAGGTGATGTTCTCAGAGTTCAAATGGGCAAGAGATTCTTTGAGAACAAAGGCATCACTTTCTGAGCAGATGTAATATTTGGTGACTGGAAGCTGAAGACATAAATTCTTGGTTAAATGAAAAATGTAAGCTCATCAGGGAGGCTAATTCAAAATTTATCTGCAGATGAGGGGAGCTTTAAGTATTGGAAGTTTTACATGAGCTCAATTATAAGACAGTGTCTGGTCATGGCTATTCTGGGTGATTTTCCTTTTTTGCTGGGCTGCACATTGGGGCAGGTGATCACATCAACTGTTTCTGTTGGGAGACTTGTGCTGGTGGATTTTATGGTGCAACAGCTCTGTGAAGAAATCTTTGAGTCACTATGGCTCTTGACAGAGCTCTTCTGCCGAGCAGGGAATGTACTTTAAATGTGCACTGAAGAACAATGAAGGTGCCTTGTTGGCAGTGCCTGATATATTAGTCTTTGATAAGGGATGCAGATCCCTTAAATTATTTAGATGAAGAGGGACGTTTGGTTTGTCTGAATGTCAAATCTCCCGGGTGAGAACAGATTCGTTTATAAAAAGAACTGCACTTAGTGTGTCTGGAGGGAATATTGATTAAAGGAAATGTTGGGAAGGAGATACAACCCAGGACAGGGTGGGAGATGACCGACAGATTAACACAGGTTAATTCTGAAAGGGAACAAGCGATGTGTTCCAAATAAAGAGCAGGGATGAAGGAAAAGAGGGAAAGCTTGCAGAGCTGCTAAATATGTCATTCATGTCTTGGACCTGTTTTCCTTCAGAGATGTGACACCACTGAGAAATTAATTGGAAAGTTCCAGAATTGTGAGGGATTTTTGAGAAGAAGCCACAAAAACCTTCCCAAACTAGGCTTGAGTCCTTATGGGAAGACCTGTTCTTGGAAGGCAAGATGTGGTTAAGTGTGGGGTTGGGTGCAAGAGAAAGGAAAATGTGAGGATGAAGGATATATGCCATGATATTTTGGAGAAACTGGGCTAGTCTGTAAATCTAACTTGCATAATTATATTAAATGTAGGATCAAAAGACCTCAAAAGTTCCTCTGTTTATCCTTCCCACTCTTTCCTGGCAGGCTGGGAAGTGCTGGCAAACTGGGGTTGGGTAGCTGTGGTGTAAAGTGGTTTAACCCATGTCACCCAGCTGATGATTTTCGGGGCTCTGAGGTAGAACCCAGACAATCCATGCAGAAGGTGACACTGGTGCTGCTGAGTTCTGAGAAGGGGGATTTCTGCTGGCTTCAGGTGTGCTTTTGGACAACACTGATTTATTACCTTTCTCCAAAGAAGGCCATACAGCTCATCTGTGACATGCAGGACAGGACAACAGGCTTGTTTGGTTTTTCTTTCCCATATTTCATGATTTCTGAAATTTTAGAGCTGTAAGGAATGTGTTTCCTAATAGCTGGATGGAAATCTCTATTTTGAAGCAATGTTACAGGTGATTAAAGGAAGAAATTTTAAATACTTGAAATTTAAAATTTTTAGTGGAGGACGGACATTTCCCCTCTGGAATTTCCTATTTAGTTTTCCTTCAAGCCATTTCTTGGCATTCCTAAAATTTTATTGCATGGAGGATATATTTGTAAAAATATTCCTATGTGAATAGGGACCATGGGAAATAACCCCTAGGGAAAGGGAAATAACCCTGTCCTCTCTGAGCACTCCATACTGTGATGTCATGAAGATGCAAAGGGAAGTCTGAACCTTCAGTTCCCTGCAGGAATAACTGCAAGGCTGAGACATTAGTCTTTTAGCCAGCACAACTTTGATCTCTGTTGTCTTCTCTGTGGATTTGTGGACCTGGATGTTTTTGTGATCCTGTGTGTCATTTGTGCAGTTTTACAGTAAGAATGTATTTTACTTCTTCTGTAGAGCAGCACCTGTCCCTGCATGTCAGGAGAGAGGAACCTTTTTGTGAATTACTTTGGAGATTTTCAAGCTGTGGTCCATGGAACCCTGTCGATCTAAAGATTAGGTTTTACAAGCCCATGGAAAATAACTTGGGAAAACAAAAGCTTCCCATCTGTAGACTCAAATTTGTGGCCCCAGGGGGGCCACATTTCCATCTGAACATTTGTAGGAGTTTACAGATGCACAGAATTTGGAAACTTCTCATGCAGAGCGATCAAAATGAAAGTTTGCAGAAGCTGCTTTAGGGTTGTAGGAGACTTGCTAGAAAACCCTTAAACCCCAAGCTCTGAGAAGTTCTGGTTTACTTTTTTTGTGAAACGAGGATGGCTGTTGTGCACCAGTGGCCTAATGAGTAAAAGCACGAATAAAGGAACCAAAATGCTCTCCTAAGGTCTATTCAAGGAATTAAAGAAAGACCTCTTGATAAATATGAATGATGTATAAAAGAGCTTTTGAGATCAAGGTCTGATTGAGCAGAATATGTGGTCAATCCTAAATCCCTTCTGTTAGAAAAGTCAAAAAGCGATTTGCCTCAAAAAAAGGAAAACTTGTGACATTTTGTTGCTACTTGGAATCATTTACTCAACTGGGTTGTTGGTTACAGTGAGGGTTGTTGGTTACTGTGGGTAAAGTTAGATCACTGATTCACATTTAAGGGACTGGTTCTTAAAATCTAAAAAATAAAAACCCCAAAATCAGCACCAAAACCCACAGCAGAGCTGAAAGAATCTTCCAGAACATTTTTCACCTTCCAGAACAGCAGCTCGAGGAAGGCCATGTCTGCAGTGTTCGAGCATGATGGAGAAGAGGTATTCAGCTGTGCTGTCATGATTGTCTTTGTGGTGAGGGGCACTCTCAGTACATGAAACATCATTACTGGAGGATCTGGGTGATGGAATATAGGTACTTGCTTTCCTGTGGAACAAGGCATTGCTCACAGCTATACCTTTAGTGATTAAGGTGTGAGATGTAATGTCTGTATTGGCATAATCTCTCTGTTTTTGTGAACAGACACATATTCTGGTCTTTGAATTCTGATTTTTCATATACATTAGCATAAATCTTCAATAACTTAGGAGATCTAATGCTTATCTTTGTGATGAAGTGTGGATTTGCTCTATAGATATTTATGAAGTTACTTTGTTTTTACATCATTTTGACAAAGGAATCAATTACAGTGAAATTGCTTTTTGTGTGTTTCTTGTTACCTGCAGGATGTATTTTCAGGGAGTAATATCACATCCTAACTAGGTGGATAAGCAGACAAGCATATTTCTAAACAGGATAAATGAGCCCTGGTGAAGCACTGAACTAACATTACATTCCTGCTTATATCCAGCTAATTCACTGCATCACACAATCTATCTCTGGATGTATGATGAGATTTTTGGAGGTGTACATAGAAGCAATTCAGTAGGCAATGTACACAAATTTTCAGCTGAGTCTAGGTGCTTAAGTGTTATTAAGACCTTTGAAAATTGCCTTTGATATTCTGAACAAAAAGTCAAAGAGGGTATTTTTACTTTTGATTAAAAATTGACTGAGCAGGTGTGAAGATATATTGCTATTAGCTGAAGGGGAAACGTTTTCTAGAAAAGCATACCATGTCTTCCTTTGTTTTTTATTTATTATTCATCTTAAAGGTTGCAAGAATAGACAGATAGAGGAAGAACGTGTTTTTTTATTACCTGAATTTAAATAGATTGCCCTATTCTCCCCACCGTGAGGAAAGTCTGTTATCTCACAATTCCAGGAGGGGCCCTGGGACCTTTGCTCTTCTTTTCCTGAATGTCTGTAACATGGTCCCCAAATGCCTGCTTCCCTCATCACAAACCCCATGAAAACCAGCTTGATTAAAGCAGTGGGGGGAAGGCAGAGCAGGGAACACAGATTTTCTTATTTTGTCCTTCTCAGGTAGCAGCTTTACACTGCCCTTCACATCAGCCAGGCAAGGCAACCAATTTGTGACTTCCAGGGACACCAGGAGGAGCTGGCAGCTGATTTGGAATATCATTAAAAGGGGGGGTGTGTTGTGGCCTCACATGAGGACAAGGGAGGATGACCTGGTGAGGGTGCCATTGACACAGAGGGATTTGGTGTGGCTCACATGGGGATGGCCTGGCTGCAGGAGGGACAGCTGCCACAGGAGGCACAGCCCCACCGGGGTGAGAAGGGTTCCAGCCCCTCTGGTGGGAATAAGCATGTTCTCCTCAGAAGGTGTCACCCTTATGATGGTCTGAATCCTGAGGTAAAAAGGTTTATTCTTCCAAAAAAGTCTTGGTTTACAACAACCATTAGAAGCCAGGTCTTCTTAACATTAAAAATTTCCATCCTTGTTTGCATTTTGCCATGTTCTTGGATGTCACAGTTGTCATGGCACCTATGAAAACGGACTCATTTCTCCTCTAGAAAAACACACCAGGATATTTTGTTCCCTCTGCACTTTGTTTCAGCTCCTGAGTCAGGGTCATTCTGGTTTTCTGTATCTGTCTCCCAGCATCTGCCTGTGCTTCTCAACACACCATTTTCCCTTCATAGAACTGTTCCATAGACACAATGTGCCACCTTCCCCCCAATGCCTGCGTGGTGAGATGAACTCCTCCAGCCCACTCTGGGAAAACTGGGCTTGGAGTCCCCATGTGCAATGTGGAAATCCAGCAAGGAGTCAAGGTCTTACCTAAGGCTTTTCTTATGTACAACTGCTTCATTCTTAGAAAGCACTCAGGGAGTTATAAATGTGGTGTGTGAGGGATAACCAGTTTTAAACACAATCCTCCACCCTGTCTCTGAATTGCATTTCCAATTGTTGCCTATAGGTGCAGTTTTGTGATTCCTCCTGATTTTCCATCTGCCTGGTTTAACATTATTGTGTGCTAGTGGGATGACCCACACTAATTGTTTTTGAATCTCTTTTTTTTTTCCTCTCTGATCCTGCCATGTGCTTTCTTGCAAAAATGAAATTCAGCTTTCTCCTGGTTTGTGTGGAAGTGTGGGTGGCTGAGAGGCAAGTGGCTCCATCTCAGCACCTCAGGCATGCAAGAACCAGAACAGGTGGATGGCAATGGCATTTAAACACAGAGGAGTAGTAGCAGGTAGTCCCTGGTGTCTGTGTTTTGCCAGACTAACATCATCCTTTAAGGACATGAATAAAAAAAATCACACGCTCTACCTGCTCTCCAAATGTCAGCCAGAACCTAGCATGGACACAGGTGTGCCAGCAGGAAAGAGATTCCACCAGCTGCTGTGTGAGGAATTGGCCTAATTAATGAGTGGTGTGGTATTCCTGCAGAGGCTTAGGATCAGCAGGGCTGTGAAGGTGAGGGAACTCAGCAGAGGTCAGCCCAGGACAGGACTGATAACCCTGCAGAAGCAGTGAAATGGGGGTTTCTCCATATTTTACCAGATCATGTTGGTATTTGAGATAAGGCAATGCTTTATTCTCTTGAAAACTCAGTCCAGCCCTTACATCTAGCATTAAATGAATATTTTAAAATCTTATTTTTGTTATAAATATGTGGTGTAAAGGCAAGAAGTTTCATCTTAGCTGCTCCTTATCACAGAAAAATAGGTTAGTGATCTCATGAGAGGTCCCTGCTTGTCTCTTCTGCTCTTGACCAAGCACTTCTCTTTTCTACTGAGCATGGTTGCAGCTGACAACACTCATCTGGAAAGGAATAAAGCAAGCTTGAAGGGACAGAGCAGGCAGTTCCCATCTGCATTCTTTACAGCAGTCCCCTGCCTGATTTCTGTGCTGTGAAGGAAGGGAATAAACACTGAATACAACAGAAGAAGTGAAGTACAAAGTGTGGCCTCTGCTCCCAAACCCTTCTCTCCACTTGATGAGAGAAAGTGTATTTCTTGAATCAACAGAGTCATGAAGACCTTGGTCCTTCAAAAAATGCCTCACAGCTCTCATCAGAGCAATGGATTGCTGCAAAAACAAGCTGGAATTAGGTCCTCTGAGGATGTTTTATTTCTGTCAATTGTCACTTTCTGGTTTACACACAAATAAAGAAAGTCCTAGGAAAATGGCATAGGACAGGAAAGCAGCTATTCTGCAGCCTCTAGAAAATTACTTCAGATGTTTTGAGGTTTTATCTTTGGTTGTTTTTGTTTTTTTTTCTTTTGGTGTGGAAAAACTCTACAGTGGGAGGGATTAGAAGAAGACTATTAGAAGCTATGTTTAGTGATGGAGATACAGACTAATTTAAAATAAGATACCAGATTAATAAAAAATTAGAAAAGTCTGGCCAAGCCTTTTGGGAGGGTTTGGGGGAGGAGGTGAGGAGGGAAGGAGTCAATCCTAGAGCAGGGATCAAAGATATGGCACAATCAGATGAACTTTTCTTGTCCTCAAGGCTTAGCTGGAAACATCTTACAGGTGTGTATCCAGCTATATTCTTTCTTTATCTCTTGCATGGTAGGACTTATGCAGGCCACTCTAATGCAGTATGATCTAAAACTGGTCTGGGACCAAAGCAGGGCTGAGCCACTCTAGTTATGTGGTAGAAAACCTCACGTTGATGCCTTGAGCTTCTGTCTGTGTGCAGAAGCCATTTAATATCTGGAGGGTACCTGCAGCCACTGGCACAGGCTGTCCCTGAAACCCTTCTGCTGCTGAAACAACAAAATGTTCCTACATCCCAGGGTGCCACAGCAAAATAAGGGTGGTCACTGGGGAAAGCAAAGGGATAAAGCAGAGTGAGGCAGTAAGGACAGCCAGCAAATAACACAGCAACATTCCACAGTGGGCATCCTCAGCACTGCCCCCAGGCTGACTCCCTGCTCCTCTTGAGATCCAGGGGAGCAGCAGGACCAGGTGGGCCATGATATCCAGGAGGAGATACAGGAAAAAATCTTACAGCCAGAGCAGCAGTATGTCAGGACAGGATGTGAAGATTAGAGCAACAAAATGAATAGCAGGAAACTGAATGTTTTAAATAAAGTTAGTTTTTTTATGGCTAAATTAAGAGCCTCTCATTAATTCTCTAGTCTGCCAGCATATGAAAACTGAATGATTCCCTCTAAAAATACCCTATCCAAAACACAATTAAGAGGCTATTAGTAGGTATGGAGAACAATAAATAATAAAGGCTGTTGATTTTAATTCTTCATAATTGACAGCTGGAAATGGAGCATTTTCAAGCTGAGTAAACTGATACCTTTAAAAGAAAAGACATACATACCTCTTTGCAGATTAATTCTAGGCTATTTGCATATTTTACCTTGGAAAGTAATCTGGGCAGAGGCAAATATGATGCTCATTTCAAAGCCTTCTGAGGAAAGGGGGAGTAGGAAGTGCTGGCTGCTGCTGCTCTGTCTCACCCACAGCAGCAGTGCTGAGCACTCTGCAGACCACATGCACACAAATCTTCTGGCAGGTAATGAAGAAGCACTGTGCAACAGTGAAATGAGCAGATGTCTGCAGTGCTGAAGGAATTACACAAAGTTTAGATAAGGTGTCAAAGATAACTTCTTCAGTCAGTGTCTTGCAGACTGTAATTTTAGGCAAGTGCAGCATAATTACTGGACAAATGTTGCAAACTAAACTTCCATGTTTTCATAAATTTCAAAATGTGACAACTGTAGCAATTTTTATGAACCTCCCATGTCCAAATTCTGCTTTCCTGGCAATAAAGCTTTACTGACATAAATTTTTCAATAAAGTAAATTTTAGAGTTACGTGTACTACTAAACTGAAATTAAAATTTCCAGGAGGGTGATTGTCATCCTGTTTCCCCCAGACATGGAACCCATACTGAGGCAGTTCTGTCTAGATGCTGCAAAGCAGCACATTAGAGTTTCATGGATTTCAAATCCCCAGCATTACCTGCTTGCAAGACCACCATAAACCTCATTCCAAGAAATGAAATATTTTAGTAGATGCAATTTATAGAATTGAACAGTAATATATATGAAACAATTAATATCAGATCACAAATATCCCTTGAGAAGGAAAAATAGAAAATCTCACACTATACACTAACTATTGCAAGTTATTTTTTGCTCAGCTTGTGAATGATTAGCAAGGCTGTAATTTGGCCAAGACATGATGGATTTATTTGTTCATTAGAAGACTTGCAATGGTGATTATGTCTTGGGCATTGGAGTAAGCTGGTTTGCTTAAATAAGTGCTGCTTTATCAAATTTATTCTTCAGTATTTCAAATGGCTTAATAATAATGAAAAAATATACAAGGCAGGTGATATGTTGCATCCAGAAGGTTATAAGGATAAAATCTCTTTCCTGCCAAAGGTGCCAGTAAGCCCTTATTGACCACTAATCCCAGATAATCTGTTTATGATCTCATTTTCCCATTTAGTTCCACACTCAGTGAGTTCAGTTGATATTTAGGGAGCTACAGGTGAAGGATGGTGATAGAAATGAGAAATGTGTATAAATCTGATCCAACAAGGAAACATCCTTGGCAAAGCCCTATGTTATTGCATCATGAATGGTCCAAAATTAAAGCAAATTCCTTGTAGGAGAAAAAGCCTCATAACAGGACAGAATTTTTCCTTTGTGTTAAAAAAAAAAAAAGAAATACAAAAGTAATTCAAAAAAGAACACCCTACACCAGAGAAGAAAAGATTAACCAGATTGTATGATGTGTTTTCTTGTGAATTTCAGAAAAAACTGGCATCTATGAAGGCACTCTGCTGAGGGATTCTAGCTGCAGGGTCCCCTCTATCCAGCACCAGGAGTGGCAAAACCCCATCCTTGCCTGGACTCAAGGATCCAAACATTTGTATTTCTTTCCACTGAAAAGCAAGGTATATTATCTGTTTAGTTCAGATATCTGAATTTAAGTCAAAGGGATAGCAATCTAGTAGTAGACATATTCACAGCCAGGAACAGGAGATGAAAGGGTTGCCCTTCTTTTTCCAGAAAACTTCAATATGAGGAAGATAATTGATTATAAAAGCTGCCAAAATGATTTGAAATGATGGAATTTCAAATCTGTTGAGCAATTTCTTTCTGAAAGACTGAGTAGGTCAGAATTACAGATGTGGGAATATCTTATCTCATTAAAGTCCTCCCTATTCTTCAAGACCCTGCATATGCACAATTATATATTCGATTTGCAATTGAATTTAATTTACATGCTTAATGATCCAGAAACACAAGAACACAGTTAGAGGCGAATAGAAAGTTTGGCAACATTCTCAAAATAAAAATGGTTAATCAATCAGATGCCCAGGTTACGAGAAGGAGGAAAGAAAACAAGGACAGGCAATGAGTGTTGAAATAGAAACAGGGTACAGACCACTCTGGGAGCAGATAATCAGCAAAAAAAGGATGAGTCCAAATAACGCCTGAAAAGCAAAGTCAGGCTAAGACCTTACAATTGGTGCAGTGTAACAATGACTCAGAGCCCTGCTGTGCCTCAGCTGCCCGGTTTGAAACTGAAACAGCTGTATCATTTTGTTTATCTGAAGAGTGTCAAGCCTTAGCTCAAGAGTTTTATAATTTGGTTGGTGTCTTTGAACCACAATGCAAATATGGTTCAAACAACTTCACACAAAGCCTGGCACGAGTCTGTTTTTTTCTGGATAAATTTCAAATGATGTAGAGCAGAAGTTCCCCAGTGCCTCCTGTAGAAACATTCCTAGGATGCATTGCAAGAGCCAGGAATCTGGGGGAATATGAGCTCTAAAGGAAGACCATGAGCAGGTTGCATCAATGCAGCAATCAGGGAGTGAGGAGTGAGAGCGTCACCTTCTCAGGGAGGGCTGCAGCAAGGGCACACCCACAGAGCAGGTCTGCACATGCAGGAGAAGCAATGTGATTTTAATATGTTTAGGGAATCTCCAGAAATAAAGATAAACAAGGAAGAAGAACCTTGGCTGGAGATAGAATCTGTTTACTAGATGGCTGCTGATGGTGCACGAGAGTGTCGTATTACCTCCTATGGGAAGAAAAAATTTTCTTTAATTCCAGTTAACTATGGGAGTATTTAAGCTTTTGGTTAGTTTATAGCCTTCAAGATTTGGGAGTGAAGCTTTTAAAAGAGGGTACCAAAGGCTAAAAGCAAGGAAAAGGTAAAAATTACCCAAGTGTTTGCTGTTGTGACAACTTCAACCCAACGTCATGTACATTACAACAAACATTTGGGATATTTTAGGTTAGACAACCCTGCAAGAGCTGGAGTAAAGTTTTATGGTACACAAGTTCAGTCTCACTCCAGCAATCTGTGGACCATTAATGTCTTCCCCAGGACAATTAAGGCACCCAGGAGATGTTGTGCAAACTCTGATGAGAAACTGAGCATGGGATGGCAAATCCTTTAGTAGTGAACGCTGAAGGACAACACCAGGACACAGGAAGAGAAGAAATACTTGCACTTTATTGCTGCTTTCACGTGCTAAATCGGACTTTCTTCTCTCTTATTGATTTCAGAAAATGAACTCCTGATATACTGCAGGCTAAATGAGAATAATAATAAAAAGAAGTATTTCTTACAGCTATGGAACTACTATGCTGTACTATGCTGTAATTTTAGGGATGCTATTAAGTGTTTGATTGGTGGCATAAAGTTACTCTTTACTACATCCATCATCAGAGTTTCTCATGCAGATGAGAAGTCTTTGCTTAAAAAGTAAGGGGACTAGAGAGCAACAGGAAGGATCCAGACACCAAACATAATTCTGTTGAGAACAGGTTGGAAGATTTATTCCAAGTTCACTTTTCCCTCCTTGTGAGCTGGACATCTGGCTCCAAACCTGGGCCAGGTTGCTGGGCCGCCACAGAAACTGCAGAGGAGCTTGGTGGAGTTCAGGGTCAAGAGACAGCTGGGTCACAAGACAGCATGACAACTCCCGGGGTGGCAGCAATATTAAAAAAAAGCTGAGAGGCTTTTAAAGAGAGTTCCAAAACAAGAAAGTTTCAGAAATGGTCTGTGCAGGAAAATATTGGCTTTACCAGACCTTAAAGCCAGACCTTAGAAGTTTCAGAGGACTGTGAGGAGCCTGCTTGTGTCAAGACTCCTACTGAGAAATCGTTTGATCTCCAGTGAACAAAGTGTGTTAATATCCTGCGTGCTCCTTGCGGGATCTCTTTTGCCCTGAAACACTTTGAATTTAGAAGGGATTTCTGGGCACTAGGCAGCACTCTCACTGCATCCAGCAGCAGCAGTGACTTGCAAACAGTTCAACCAAAGACTGAGGTGAGAAAGAATCTTGTGTGATCCCATCCTCAATCTAGAAATTCAGCTGAAAGAAAACATGTACTTGGCAGATATGGTTGAGTCTACATAGTAAACACCTTCATAAAGCAGCCACTCATCTCACTTCTAAGTGACAGCTACATTTACTTCATTTAAAATAGAGAGTTTGGGTTGAGGCACACTGTTGGTCTTAAGAACAAGTACAAATAACCTGCAAGCTCCCTTTCTCCAAAGCTCAGATCATTTATTACTCTAGGTTGCTTGCATTATGGTGGCTTAACTTCCCCTTCATTGTAGATTTTATTTTCCCCTTTTTCTATATCCTATCATTCCAGGGGAGCAAGAAGTTAAAGGGAGCCAAAGGGAGAGATTTCAATAAGATCACATCTGTTAGAGGGAGAAACATTGCTGGAATATTGTCTCGTCATTTGCTAGATGGTGTTAATGAAAACATTATGCAAGTTGCTGTGGGATAAGAGAGGCTCATTGCAGATGCAAACAGATGTTTCAGTACCAAAGTAAAAATGCTGGGAATAATTTTAGCTGTAATTAACGTAGTGCATTTTATAACAAATTTGTACCTTTAAGAGAGTCTTGAAGCTGTAACCTTGAATTATATGATTGTTTTATGACAGATGTCAGTGGAGCACTGTGGAAATTTTTTCTAGTAAGGATGAAGACACCACTCTTTATGTGTCTTTGAAGGGGCTCCTGTGACTATTAGTGCAATTGCTCCTTTATTGGCATGGTCCCATTTCATACTAAAAACCACTTCCCTCTGCTGCCTTCCCAGCTCCATGATCACTTCATTCCATAACTTTCTGCAATAATGCTATTGCTGAGGAGAGATTCCTTCCTGCTTTCACCTGGTGGTCAGCTCCTGCCCCAAAACCTTGGGTCTGAATGAATAGCCCTTATAATTTCCATGCTGTCCAGCAGTAGTGGCTCTTTTCTAGGGTATCTCAAATATTGAGAGGGTTGAGTAATGTCATTTATAGGCTTGTGGTGAGAATGAAGACATGAGGAGCTGAGTCCTTTGCAATATATCATTTGCCCCACAAAGAATAATGGCCACTCTGAGCCTGTGGTGTGAGCATGGCTGTCCCCCATGTCAGAGTACACCAGCCTCACTAAGGTCAGCGAGAGATCCTTGCATGAGTAACCCCCAGGGATGTGCTCACTGTGCCAAAGCAAAACGGATGTGCTTTTGTGCTAGGAAACCACAGCTGCCTGAGTTATTGTTGCAGAGGGTATATCCTTGTCAGCCTTAATAGTAATTTATATTCCCAGGTCAGGCATTTACAGGAAGTCAGCAGTGTCAGTAGGGGATGAATCAGCAGAAGCTGCTTTTTGGAAAGTAACCTCTGGAACAGGTCTGACAACCAGTCTCCCTCAAACAGTTATGGCTCCTGATGGACTCAGAGATGTTCTGACAGCCACTAATGAGGATGGGACAAAATGGTCCCTGTAGTTTATAGGTCTGGGGCTGGGGGATTTCTGCTTGGCTCAGGTCCATGCAATCCCATGCAGATGGCAGTGCTGACAGCAGCAGCGTGGCTGGGAACAGTCACAGGGGTAGATCTGTAGCAACACTCATCTGTGGCACTGTTCAGATAGGCCACACAGGGCAAAACTGTAGGAAAAATAGGATTATGTATTGAGTCTGGGACTACTGAGTCCCACAGGAAAAGCATTCCTGTCCTCACCCAGGTGTGGGGGTGTCAGCACTGCAATTTTTGGGAGCAGTTCAAGCCCTGACCCCAGAGCACTCCCAGAGCACTGCACTGCACGGGGTGATGCTGAGGCCATGGCATGACCAGCACAGCTGCCCCTATTCATCACTGAATCTGAAACTGCTGTCCTTCCTGTGTAATAAAAGCATTATCCCAGCAACTGAGAAGTTCTCTCCCTTTGTGGAGCAAAAAATCAAAATGGTTGGATAGTGAGTGTTTGGCCAGCTGTGGTAACCAAAAGGGCTGTGCAGCACGTACAAGTTCACGCTGTGTTGGTGTGGATATTAATTTGGACTAGGCTTCTGATGATGTATAGTCTGTGATGACAAGGGTAATTCTTTTTCATGTAGCACTTTTTACCTTGTTGTTAACTGAACATTAAGGAGTCCTAAGTCATAGCCAGACATTTATTTTACCCCTAAATCACCCACAGAATCTCAATAGGAAGATAATTTATCAATAAACCAAACAAATTCCAGTAACTGTAAATCAATGGGAAAGGATTATTTGCCAATTTAGCCTACATATATTTTTTTCTTTCTTTCTGGTCTTGCAGATAAGGAGACCTAGTTAAAATGCTTTGTTATACCCAGTTTACTTTTCTCTGCCCTATTTTAATGATAGTGGGCAGCATATTGTCCCCAACATTCAAAGGGACAAATCCTGCTTCATAATGGTAGAAATCCAGGACAACTCCACTGCAGAGTTCCTTCACAATACTTCTGTAATATGAAGGAAGAATCAGCCTAAAAGTCTTGTATTGCAGAAAATGGTAAAAAGGCAGAAGGACAACTGGGTTAAAAACCCTGATAAAGAGCAGGTGTGTGAGATACCTGTAATGATAGGAGCTGATTTGGGAAACAGTATGAGAAGGAAAAAAAACCTGCCTTTCTATAAATGCTTTTCAAAATAAAAATGTTGAAATATCTTTTAAAAATCTGGTATGAGATTCAGCTCACAGAAAAAAAAACCAAAAAACCCAAACAAGTAGGTTGATTTTAGTGTGGGGAATTTCTCCTGGCCAGGGCATGGGGTGTTTAAGGTGCAGGCACCTGGGGCACTGTAGCAGTGCAGACATGCTGACCTTGATTTCAGGTGGGGCTGTGAGCTGAGCCTAAGTTAGTGCTGAAGAGTTAGAAATAAGACTTTATGTTTAAAAGACAAGATCAGAAGTGGGATCAAAATGCAGCTGTAGTAGTCAAAATTCTTCCAAATAGCTAAGGTCAAAGTGCTCAGTTTTAAACTCTTGTAGGCTTTGCTTATTTCTCACCTTAGGCTTTCCTATTTGGCTTTTAAAACAAACTTAGAATGACTCAAAGTTGATCCTGAAAGAAACAGAAACCCCACCCTTATCTGCCTGCAGTGAGAGGAAGCACAGATTGTGGCTCCCTTAAGGTGAAGGTCAACAGACAACTGCTGTTGAGAATCTGTGTAGCTGTTAAACAGGTTTCCATCACCTCTTCTGCATCTATCCCTGTGTGCTGAGCCCTTTCCTTTGCCCTGGACTACGCCTGCACAATGCAATTGAGAAAACTGGCTACAACCTGCACCAACCATCCTTGCTCTGCTTCCAGGCCTTTCTAACTGCTACAATCCAGCAGAGCTGCAAATCTGACTTTAGGAAAGAGTTAATTTCATTTAAAGACCTTAATTGAAATGCCAGGGACATTTTTAAGAAAAGAAAAGTAGAATCATGTCTCTTTTAGAGATATGTTGGGCTGTTGATGCACCTGGCTGTGCCTCCTCAGCTGTTTTGAGTCTCGTTTGCAGTGCTGGGAGTGGTTAATCCCTGGATGGCAGCATTTTTGCCCCCACAAAACCTAGTCCTGCCGTTGTCCCTTTCTTCTGTGCTTTGGAAGTGGTTGGTGGGGAAGTTGCACAGATCTCTGTTTGGCACACTGCATCTCCACTGGTGGGATCTGTCCTCTGCTACCCAGCCTGGCCGTGTCCTCCTGCAGCTGAAGTCAGTCAGCCAAAGGTAAGAGGCAATCCTCAGAAATGCTCTAGGATGTGTGCAAAAAATCCAACCAAACTTCTTTTTCCATCTGCCAGTTGTTCAAATGGGTGTGGGGCAGAGAGGGATAGAGGACACTGAAATGCAGTGAGACTGAAGTGAAAAGATCAAACAATGGGTGTTTGTATTTGGTGGGCGAGAAAAAAAAAGTGTTTTGCACCAGGGGACAATATGAGTATAAGGTCTGGAATATCTTTAAACTGGGAATTGCAGAGCAGTTTCTGCATGGAAGGTGTCTTTAATGCCAGGCCAGGTAGAGCACGTGGCTCTGTAGCACTTGGGAGGCTGTGTGCAGTGTTTGGGAGCAGTGAGTTGCTTGGCTGTTGGCATGGGCTATCTCCTCCACTGCTGTAAAAAGAAACTAAGGCAGGAGAGGGGCTGGAGTGTGCTCCAGAAGCAGAAACATGGCTCAAATCCTTCAGGCTGAAGCCCCCACAGCCCCTGCTCCCAGTCTGAATGTCCTGCCATGATGGATTTGAGGCTTTCTCTCCTCTGACACCAGGGTTTGCTGTGTGCTTTTGTGCCTGTGGGTAGTTGTCCTGTGCTTTTTTCACATTGTGATTTCTGAACAGTTATTTAGTGAGAAATCTGTACTTGAATACTGTGACTAAAATGTCTGTTTCTTTATTTTCTGCTGCTGCAACACTAATTCTCACCTGAGATTGCTTCTGGAACTGTTGCCCTCATCTTTGCTTTATTTTTTCTGATAGTACAGCCCTGAGACTTTTTCAGGTGCGGTGCTGTGTGAAAAATTGCTATAATTGGAGAGGGTGTGAGAAACAAGAACCTCCTGTTTCCCACTGCTCCCATCAAGATGAAAAGAGAAATTAGAAAAGTTAAGCTGCAGCCAATGTTTCCCCTGGACAGTATTTTTCTTACTTCTTTGTCAGCCTCATTTACCATTTCCCAGACTGTGCCTCAGTGATTTGGATTAGGTGCAAACCTACAATAACTTGAGCAGCTCAGTATGCACAGCACAAAGAAAGACTTATAATGCAGGGATGCTCTATGCATTCTTGCCTCTGAAAAACCTAAGTGGAATAAGAGACTGTAGGAGGATGAAACCAGTCTCCATTTTGTTGCTAAGGGCAGGATGGGTGAAGAATTGAACGGTGTAATTGGTTGCAATGACCCTGCACTACCAGAAGTCCCTTTCATAAGACATGCAGTTCTCCATGCCTTTTCCTGAAAGGGTTTCAGTCTCACACAGCTTTGCCAGCAGGCATTGGATTCATGCAGAAACCAAGTAACTGTGGGAGGAATAAAACCTAAAGCAGGGAAAGAAGAAAGGCAGGCAAATTCCACCAGGTGTACTAGAGATACAGCTGGTGTCAGTGCCCAGAAAGGATGGCTTCCTCATTCAGCCTTTTGAGAAAATGGGAATCAAGTCTGGAGTGTGACTTTCTTGGCAGTGCTGGGTTAACAGTTGGGCTCAATGATCTCAGAGGTATTTTCCAAGAGAAATGATTCCATCATTCTGCACTACAGTGTGCGGCTCTGGATAAGTCCTGGAGCTCTAAAGTATGTCTGCAGCAAACTGCTGCTTCTGGGGATGTCATGAATTATTTAAGAGTGAGGATGTACATTGGAAAAAATCTATCCTTTGCCACTGAGCAAAAGGGCAGCCCAAATGTGTTCCCTTGTTTGTGCCCATTCCCAAATGCTGTGGGAGCAGATACTGTCCACTAGCTCTGCAATGCATTAATCACAGGGGTGCACCAAGGTTAATGGTTCTCTGCCTAATTTCCACTTGGTTTTCTATCCTCTGTCACTGATAATTTTTATATTTCTCTGCTGAGTTCATGGCAAAGAAGCAGGATCTTTATCTTAAGTCTCTCTGTTAGAAACAGAATTCCTGACTGGGAATCAGTCAGGAAGAATTCAGTCTTTTCCCTCTCCTGCATCCCATTCACCACATTCCCTGCTGCTGGTTACTCTGAAATGGCAAAGAACAGGTTCTGGTCAGAGACCATACCCAGTGGTGAGGTTGTTTCTTTTCCTGTTTGGGCAGGGACAGGGGTGAGGGGATAGACTTTAATTTATGGTGCAAATACTGAGCTGTGCTAGAAAAAGCTGATGCATTTCAGGAGAAAGCTGTTCCTAGAACAGGCTCTGCCTTTGTGCCAAAGTCTCTCCAGAAATGTCTGAAATTTAGCCAAGAGGGCTGTTGGGATAGCAAAATACAGGGAAACATTCCCAAAAGACTGGTTTCTTCTGTACACAGGCAGTGGCATCCTGTGTGTTCAAAACCTCAGTTCTGGACAAGAATAAGACCGCCTTAAAGATCAAAATGTCTTTTCTTCATGTTGAGACAGCAGGATCATGGTAATCATCAGAACAAAAATGTGCATTGTCACTTGTGCCTCGACAGGGCTCTGAGCTCTCAAACAGGAGCTGAAGGAAAGGCAGGCAAAGGAACAAAGGTATTTGGGGCTGCTCTCTGGTGATAACCAACCTGCTCCTCAGCCTCCAAAGATTTGGCTACCTTGGATAAGTAGATCAGCTCACAGTGCTCCCTCCAACAACTCTTCTTACTGCCTGTGCCACATTTCTCTCAGGAAAGAGTTTGAGGGTTGGCCAGACTAATTCTTCCCTCATCTTTCCTTCTTACTTAATAGAGGGAGTTAAATGACAGAATGATAAGCTGCAGGTCTGGCTGGATATAAACATAAGAAAGAGGAGGCTTTGAGACTGGCTTATCTTATCTCTCTATGCTCCCACAATGTCTAACAAACCACAGAAATAAAAGCAGAACCAGAATAGGTTTTTGTTGCTGTTTTGTTGTTTTTTGCTCTTTGTCTAACTCTCTTGGGTTTAAAAAGTACATTTTGAAAAGTAAGGTTAACTCACAAGATTTAAGATCCCTGCAGTAAACTTGACAATGCTTGCAAACTGTCTCATTTTGGTTGTGTAAGTGGCTGTTACCTTGAGATACCTGATTTTGCGCAGTTCACTATAACCCCTAGCAAGTAACTTTCTAAACCCTCTGCAGGTTAAGCACCTGCCATCTGTGACAATTTCAATGAAGACCCCTCAAAAAGCAAATCTTTGGACAGGAATTGCCTTGGGTGAGGAAAGCTTGTGGCTTTTAATGTTACTGTGATACCTGCTGTTTTACTTTCCCAAAATTTCTGTGACACTCACCCCCCCCCCCCCCCCCCCTCCCCTCTCTAGCTTTCAGGTTTTACCCCTTGTTGAACAAGATTAAAACACGAATAACATGGTCTAAGGGTATGGAAGACTACAGCAACTGATGAAGAGCCCAAACTGCTTGAGTTCAGTTGAAAATTTATAATTTCAAACTAATTTCATTAATTCAGTAGCATGACTCAGTGTTTTCTAACACATCTTTGGTTCAGCAGTAATATATTGCTTGGGTAATCTGCTAATAGCTTCTTTAGAATCGTTGTATTGAAAACAGCCTGGTTTGGATTGCTTCCCCCACCTCTCAGCCCCCCTTATAATATTGCAATGGGGTATTCGTCATGCTGCAGGAGAGGAATTCAGAAAATTATATTTTCTGCTGTAAATTAAAAATATGATAGTAGGAGTTCAAGATAGCTGTTCTGTGAAGGGTGTCACTGTGGGAATGACTTCACATTCTAAAACAGCCTGATTTTGGGATCAGATTTTTGCCAGCCACTTACAGACTGATAAAAAAATTCTGAGAGCTTATCAACATAAAGGAAGGACTGGAGAAGGAGCTAATTAACTTTTATCTAATTGGAAGTAGACATGCAGGTATTGATAACTCTTACATTAGGTGTCCCTCTCCCCCAGCAAGCCATATGTTAGGGAGAACGCGCTCATCCGCTTGCGCTGCCTCCCCTCGCCAGCCAGGAACCTTTCAGGCTCATTTCTTCTGATAAGAAATGTCAAATGCTCCAGGCTTCCCAGCAACAGCCAGGAGCCTGAGGGGCTGCCTTCACAACCAGCTGGCTTGATAGCTTTGTCTTTTGGCTGCGTTGTACCCGTTAGACAAAATCCATGGTGCCCATGTGCCTCACTGTGCTGCTCCTCTGATGCAGCCGGTCCAGCCAGGCTGGAAAAGTCCCCCTCCAGCACACAAATATTTTCTGAGTTTCTTGTTCTTTCTGCTCCTTGTACTCTCTAGTAAAACTAATGCATTTTTAAATACCATGCCATTATTATTTAGACTTTTCCCCCTTTTTCTCATGTCTTTTTTTTTTTTTTAAGGGAAGAAATTTTCACATTTCTGTCGTTGCTCATGCCTTGTAAATCCCATGCCAAATGCTTTCATAGCAAATACTCTCCTAATATATAATTTGTGGGCATTTCCTTGGCTTGCTGCTGAAGCATTTAAACTTCCAGGCCTGCTATTTTGAATCACTCCATAATCACACCTTTCATGGGAGGCTACAGAATATAGGGAAATTGGAAAGAAGGCAGGGCCAGGAGTATGCAAGAAGAACTATGATTTGCAATTTTTGCAGTCATGTATTATATAAGGTAAAAACTGTGCGATTGTGTGTGTGTTGTGATCCAGATCCTCTTGTGAGAAAGCAATTCCCTTCACAACGTGCTCTGCTCCATGCCGCTCCATGAGGACGTCCGATCCCCCTTGTGGAAAACCAGCATTTTGCTAGTGGTGTGGCCTTGAACAAAACCAGTACTCCACAACTGCACAGAAGCAGTTTGAAAGGCTGATTAGAGGAGCAGAGAGACAATTCAGCAGGGCAGGAATCAAGATTGCCCAAATCTGAATAATGCTGAATTATAGGCCAGTAGATTGGCACTTGCCTGCATATGATAACTTGTTACAGCCACAGCAGGTGTATGAACAGTGGACAAAGGTCTCCATTGCCCTCAGCAGCAAGAATAGTGTTACTCTTTCTCCCTCTTCTCCCATCCTTGATTCTTTAGCCTTGGATCCCCACTGCCTCTTGTTTTTTCTGTTGTCAACTTGCTTAGGATGCTTCTCTGCTCCTGGAACACTTATTATCTACACAAGATTTTGTTGCTCCCAATAAAGAGTAATCTCTCATGTTTCATAGAGAAATGAGGAAATGCTGCTCAGGTTTGACAGGAAAGGCAGTTTGGAGGATGGGGAAGAGCAGCCTTGTTGATTACACCAGAACAAAACCCTCTTGAAAGAGGCATTGACTTAACTGTGTAGCCTATTGCTGATAATGGATGGCTGCCTGTTTCCTGTTGGGAATATTTAATATATCTGCTTTAAGGCTGCATGGGGACTTGAGGTTGGATGGTCTTATTAATAATGCATGGAATGGCTGGATTTAAGTAATTATTATGCACAGAGTATAGTGCAGTGACATATTGGTGCAGAAAACGATTCCTTTAATAGGCTTGTTCCTTTTGGCTAGATCCCTGAGATAACCAGTTTGTTTGTTTGACAGGTTTACACCTTTCTCTCCTCCTTAGATTTTCATTAAAACTGAATGCTTTTGCTGAGCAACTGCACACTGCTCAAGAAACCTCAGAGTTTTCAGGGGCAGGGAGGTGGTGGGGCACAGCCCTGGGCACTGACTTGCATTGGCGTAAATCCCGTGCCCGCACATGCTCTGCAGGGATGGGTTTGCTCCGAGGTGTGAGGCAGATTTAACACACCCCGTGCCCAGCACATGTCCGACAGGAGCTGCTCCTGCTGCGTGTGCTCCTGCAGGTGGCTCTTGGAGGAGGAGGCAGTGCTGGAGGCCACTTTTCCACCTTGTGCCCAGGGTGGAAGGGGCTGCCTTGCAGAACATACAGGGAGCCCCTTACCTTGCAAGCTCACAAATATGGTGAGGAGCCCAAAATGGAATTAAATTAATAAATGCTTCGATTGCTTGAGTGGGAGGAAGTAAGAAAAAAGCTGAAATTGAATATCTAAGAGAAAACAGAGCTGGGATTCTTCTTACTGGGATTCCCAGGAGCGAATTTGGGCATGGTAGTAGTCCAGTCTTAAGCAGGCTAGTTTCTTTAATGTGCAGATTTCGTGAGCACTTTGCTGCTCTGTTTATTGGTAAACTGTTGCCTTTGAGAAACAGCTATGCCTTGAAAGGATTGATGACTGAGTGCAGTCCCCTGAAATGCATTCAGCCATCTTCTTTGCGTTAGCTGAGCTGAGGAGGTTTAAAAACAGAGAACCTGGTAGAGACTGATCATTGAAGAAATTTCTCTCTGCTTAAGCATTGACATTGGTGTCACCACTGAGGGGGCAGGAACTGGTCAGGAATACCTTTTTGAGTGCACAAAACTCTTCCATTTTGCTTTCTCTTACAATATATGCTTTTTGTTCAGGACATAATTTTCTCTACTAAATATAACAGGAGATCAAGAGCACTGGCTCCTTTGACAGCTCCTCACATGACAGGAACTCTCCAGATACAGCAGCTTTTGATTCCTTCTCCTGTGTGCTGCCTTCATCGTGAGTCAAAGCACTTTATCTAGAGAAGAGGGTCTGTGAATCCCAGGCCAGTTTGTTGCAATCTGGCAATCTTCACTTAATTAACTTACCACTAACTCTTAGCAGCTTGTAATTTTTTTTTTTTCCAGGCAACATTTTCATGCTAGGTCCCCCAAAGCCCCACAGCGTGTTTAACTGAAGATATGATAATTCTAAGTTACTTTGCTGCAGCTGTTTAAAAAGGAGGGAAAAATCCATTAAGACTATCAGAATTATATCACAGGAAAAAGTCTAATTTTGTTATATATGGCACCCTTAGGCTGAGCTAAATTGTGACTTTCATAGCCCAGCCTGAGGATGGTTACTTGACTTTTTTTTCCACTATTTTTTTCTGAATACTTCAGAGATGATGTTAATGTCCTTTCTTGAGTCAAGCCAACAATGAGTGTTTGATTGCTTTTGAATTTTAGATTGGTGGCATCTTGAGTATTTTTACTTGAAAGACAAACTCCCTTTGAACAGGTCAGGAGTTGGGGCTTGAAATAGTTTCTGGATGTTTCAGCTGAGCACCCAGGGTGTCAGGCTGCTCCTGCCCTTGTGGTGAGAGATGGAGAGATGTGGTGTGTACTTCACTGAGCTCTGATGTTGTGCTGTCCTCCATCCTCACTTTCCTGACTGTTCTGTTGGTGAATCTGTTCCTGAGCCATTTTTTTGATCAGGCATGAAATGACTGGGCTGGTTCAGGAAAGGCTTTGCATGAAGAACCCAGACAGGGAACTCAGTGCAATCACACCCACTGGACAAGTGAAGGCATCTTGCAAAGTGGCAAAGGTGAGACCCCTGGGGGCACTGAATGTCCCCAGCTTTCCCTGGAGTCAGCAGATTTAAGATCACTTGTTCCAAAGGCTCAGTCTAGAAACAGCCTCATTGAGAGGTGTCCTGCAGAGAAAGACCTCAGCTTCAGCTCCTAGTAATGGGAGCTTATTGCAAACCATTAACTCTTTTGTTTGAACAGCAGGACATGCCCTAAACCTCTCTTATATCCCCTTAATAAGGAAAAAACTACTACAGCCCTAGAGTGCAACATCACTAAGTGATAAAACCCTGTGTATATATGACTCTTCTAATAGGCAATTTGTTCTGGTAGTGGAGATTGTTGATAATAAACAGTAATTTTAAGGGGTTTGTTCTGCTGCCTCTAGTCAGAAGAATTTAGTTCCCATTCCTTCATTTATAAAACTTTTTTATACCCCAGTATACAGCTACAGGACAGACACAGACTGAAAGTTGTTAAAGTTAGAGGCACGAGCTGTGAACTTGCTAGGCTTGTGTTTCACAGGATTGTGATGCACATGTAAGATGTGACTGAATTTTCCTTATCCCAAGTCTTCAGGAATATACTTGAATGGAATTTAACTCTGACCAGATTGCTTGGGGGAGTGATCTCCAGATCTCTGCCTGTAGGTAGATGGGATTTCCACCACTTGCTCAGGGGGTTTTCCAGTCTCACAGGAGCTGAAAGCTTCTCCTCATGCGTTTCATGGTGTGCAGCAGCAGCGGTGTTGAAATAGCTCTGACCTGGCCCCAGGGATTGCACACCTGTGAGCAGGTGAAGCGCATGGGTGTACCTGGAGAGCATCTTGCAGTCTGGTTTGATCTGGAAGCAAAGCACTTCTTGCATTCAGAGACTCCTCTATGATGCATAACAAAGTGGGGGATGGAAGGATGGAGGTGGGGAGATTTGCTTCCAAAGCATATCCCTTCTCCAAACTGAAAAGCTAAAGGAGAAGCATCAACTGTGTCTTGAAATGTTTCAGGCAGCCCTAAAATGAAAGAGAATCCCCTGTGTGCATGACCAGCTGCTACCTTTTACCTGGAATAGGAACTATATTGCATCTGCTTTATTTATTTGCATGCTGCTTTTTCTTTGTGCTCAAGGACATGCTGCCCTTCCTTACAAATGAATGCCCAGGGTGGCTTGGAAGCTTTGAGGGATGGGAAGGTGAACCAGTCTGCTATGTTATGACCACAGAAAAATGTGTTTTGTCTCCAGAACAATCATTATTAGAAAGAGGTGTTTGAGGGAAATATTCCTAACATTCTTCTCTACGACAATGAAGCACAGTGAAGTAGAATGTTAAAGTATAAACCTTCCTGAGTGAATTGCAGTCTTGGGGCTTGCAATTTGGTAGTTTGTTTTAGTTTTTTTCCTTCCCTCTAAAGATGGAGTATAGGCTCTCCTCTCATCCATTATAAGGTCCCATAATGACAGACATTCCTATAGGATTAAAAGCACACTGAATCAGAGATCACGAAAAGATTTTATGGCAATCCCTAAGGAATAACTCTTCTGAATAGAGGCTGCTTTTAGGCCAGTATTGTGTGACAAATCAGCCTTGGGGACTGTTTGCAAAGGCATTACAATGACACTTTTCTAACTACTTGCATTTAAATTTTGTGCCCATGGAAAACGACCACGCTGGCTTGGTTTGGGTGGTTTTAACACACTCTTTAAAAGTAACAGATCTCAAGCACATTGGATCTGAACTGCTGCTCCAACATTCATATGGGGCTGGGGAAGCTGGAATTGCACTGAACCGTGGTCTTTGGTGCCAGTGGGTTTTTTAGTGTATCAACAAAGTACCAAATTCCTTAGCTGTGTGCCCTGTGGCTCCTCTGCAGTAGCTGGTGGGCAGCAATTTATGTATTTGCACTCGCCCACATTCCCTAAGCACTGCAAGAAGCCCTGGGCACTGAGGAGACAAAACCAGGACTTCCTTTGCCCCACTACCATCCAGTCACATCATTGTGAACCCCAGTATTTTAAGAGTACAGCTACATCAGCTGCTGTTCCTTGGTTCTGGGATGTTGGCTGATATAAAAAGTAGCCCCAAGGAAGACTTACAATGATACCAACCCAGGACAGTGTTGCTGAGCCATCAACCTTCAAGAGAAAACTGCCTGTGTTTTCTTTCTTGTCTTTTTTTTTTTTTCTTCTTAAGGGTAGCTCTTAAATAAGTGGCTCTTCTCACTTGGCTTCGTTTCTTCCAGTGCTAAAATGCAAGTGTTTCCCTTTCTAACCTAGCATGCTGTGGGGATTGGAAAGCATTTTCAAGATGAAATGGAAATCTTGCAAAACATGCTGAGATTTCCCCAGAGGACCTTACCATAGAGTGCTAATGCCAGGCAAGAAATCCCTAAACCCACAACTTTTGATACCCTGTCCTCTCTTATAGTCAGTTTGCAAAGTTTCATTCAATATTTTTTGCCATCAAGGATTGCCTAGACAAGGATTTGCAGAGAGAATTATGCCCTACAAAGCACCTTTTTTTTTTCCCATCAGTTATTAAAAGCTGGGTCAAAAAATATTTCAAAGCTAATTTTCCCCCCAACTTACTTTGGAAATTGTTTAGAAAGTTTGGAGCTGTACTGAGAAAAGCCTGAGCCACCAGAGAAATCTCATGCCTAGAGGCTCATGGAATAAAAACAGAGCACAAGCTACAAGAAACTTTTTCCTTAGGACAGTACTGTGACCTTTAATTTTTTTTTAAAGTAACTTTCCAAAAGGAAGTTTTGCTCTGAATTACTTACACTGCCTTCTTGCTTCTGTCCTGGCTCAGTCAAAATCCAAGGCATGCTCTGATGTTGGCAGCCTAACAGGATGATTTGTTCTTGACTTTATTTTTTTTTTTTTTTTTAGCATATTGGGCACAAATAACCTCTCAATCAAGGTTAGTACATGGACATCTTTTGGTGTAGCCATCTCTGTAGAGGGATGTATTAAGAGCAGTGTCGGGTATCATTTATCTGATGTTTCTTTGCTGTCCCTCTTGCTTCCAGTGAAGGAATGCAGCCTTCTCCTTTGCTGGTAGATAAAGGATTAGCATTAAAAAGTCCGGTGTCCCCAGAGCCAAGGCATCTCTCTAATCTTTTTCTGCTCAGGAGGAGATGGTTCCTGCTGGCATGAGCATGCTACTTGTCCCTGGGGCCACTGCCCAGCTGGCAGAGAACCAGCAGCAAACTTGCTCCCAGCTCTTGCAGCTGAGCTTCTGCTTTCTCCTCCTGGACAACATGTTTCTTTTGAACCCATCTCAAGGCCCCAGAGCTCCCAGAGCCCACCTTTCCCTAGTTTAGCAGATGCATAAAGACAAGTTTCAAGAGCAGATTTTAAAACCATGTCATGTGTAGTCTAAAATTTGAAATTCTCTGATAGGGAACCACTCAACAAAGGATAAAAATCAAAACCAATTTTATCCACTTTAAGCAGTAGCTTTGTTGTGTACACAGAGACAGAGCAAATCAAAGCAGGACCTCAGCTCACTGTGGGAATGGTGCACTATAGTGTGCTGGTGGTACTAAATATTCAGAGCTCCACAGTGCTGTCAGCACTAGTTTGTGGTGCATACCTGAGTGAACTGCTGCTACAGGATCAGGTCCCAGGAGATTTAAAATCCTCTGCCTGTGTGCATCTGCTGGTCAGAGCCATTCATGTGGCAGACAACAAATATGCTGTTCCCTTTCTTGAACTTGGGCTATTTAGGGATAAGGCAGCATTTTTTTTCTCTTTGTAAATTAATTATCTGGTTTGAGTTGTTTTGGCTTTAAAAAAAATAATAATTTGTGAGTTTTGTAATGTTATTATAGGACTTACCCTCTGCTGTCCCTGGGGTAGCAGCTGAGGAGATGATTTCTTCTGTGGAGGAGAGGGTTTGCTGGGAGAGCTCCCAGTATGGTTTGTGCAGCAGAGGAGCTGCTTCATGAAAGGAGATTTATCTGTCTTTATACTGCACTTAGCAATGTCCTGATGCCTGTTTCTTTGCCACTGGTTCAAAGTGGCTTCGAGGCAGAGGGTGAAAGGACTTTGGGTTTTCTTGATGGAGAGCTAAGGGACATGAACGTTGTCAAGCTGAGAGCAGGGGGAAAACATCCTTCAAACTGGTGAGGGGTTACCAAAGCTGCTGAGGCCCAGGAGTCTATTTGAATTCCTTGGGGTTTTTTTTTACCACTAACACACTAAGGTAGAGAAATAAATAGGAGGAAATAGAGGTGCCTCTGTGAGAAAAGAAAAATTATCCAATTAGCCCTGCAGGAATAGGGAATTTGTGCTCTTAGGTATGGTCTGACAGTGTCAGCACACAGCCACTGCACCATCACCCCTGCTGCTGCACCCAGCCCATGGTGGGGTTTGTTTGTCCAAAAGGTGATGGGGTTTGCATGTGCTCATCCTCTGATTTACTCGGTCAGTAAATCTGACTGCCCAAGTAGAGACATTGAAGGGTTCCTGTTGTGCTCAGAGGGGAAGTGGAAGTGACCCAGCAACTAATCTATGAGTTTAGAAATTAGAGGGTGTTGACTAGTCTGACACTATATTTTTCAAATTCTTGGTGGTTATTTCTTTAAGACCTGTTGAAACTCCATGTTAAGAATGGGAAACATTTCTGGAGATTGTTGTAAGAAAGATTTGGAAATAGTATTTGTTAGTGCTCAAAATCAGCAGGTACAGAACCCTTCAGCACTGATAAATTGAACTGTTTGAAGTTTTACATGGAAGAGGAGAAACAAGGAACTGTTATTTTGGTGACTGTCACTCAAAAATTCTGATCGCTGTTCTTGAAAACTAGGGTTAACTCAGTTACCATTTTCACCTTTTGAAGTACAAACTGATCTTCCCTATGTATAGCTTGGGCATTGGATTGTCACACTTTTGGCAGAGACCAAGACTTCCCAACAGGCTGAGGTCTTGTTTATAAAGCTGTTTCTGTACCCAGCTCTCAGTTTTAATAGCACGCACCCCCAGTACCTCTGTGATGAAGCCTTGCCTAGGTGTGGCCATGGAGTAGCACTCAGGAGGCTGCTTTCCTTAAGGTGACTGATGGATTCTACCAAAACATTTGTAAAGTATTTTAACTTGCAGAAAGTACGAATTATTTTTTTAAATAGCCATCCCCAGGCCCCAGGAGTCTCCTGCTCTCTGGATGTGCTGTACCAGGGCTGTTCATTCCCTCAGTTTTTGATGTCTGGATAATGCTTGTCCTTGAGCACAAGGTAAAACTTCTCTGCTTTTAAGCTGTCTGCAAGCCAAGCTTTGAACAATAGATTTCATTCAGAATTAAGATTTATCAGTCACAAGGATTTGTGTTTGAGCAGCGCGTTCAGAGCTCTCACTTTCTTCCCTTCCCTTGACCAGAGGAAGCTGTCTTTTCTTTAACCTTTTGCTATAAAAGCAAATTCACTTAAACTGCATGCTGCTTAAAAGGTCCTTTAAAGCTGCTATACCACTGAAAAAATCAGGCAGTGTCCAGACCCAAGTAACATCTTTTTATTTTTCTTTTGCTCATCCCTATTAATAAAATCATCAAGATTTCTTAACAAGGTCTTATTTACTGTTAGCTTCATCAATTTTTTGGCTTAAAAATATCCTCTTAATTGTCAGAAAAAAAATTACAGCCAGTGATTGTCAAAACAAAATATTCTGAACTGTTCTAGTCCCTAAAAGCTTTGAAGGTTTTTTTCTCCTTTTTTTTTTTCTTCCTACAGCTTGACTGTGATTAATTTTTAAAGGCCAGGGGAACTCTGAGGAGAAAGCTTGAGCCCTCAGATAGAAACATCTACATTAGCAGTATTTGAGAGCTGTGATCTGAGAGGAATTGTTTAAATTCTGTTCAGGGTAAAAAAAGTGATGCATTCCCAACCATCCTCTGTATGGCATGTGGCAAAGCTATTGCTGAGGTTTTAGCACTGCTAAAATGATGTTGTGTTAGTCCTTGTGGAGCTGAGAGCCAGGGGCTGCTGCTGCTGTATGAAGCAAGGCTGAAGCTGGTGGTGAAAAATGTGACCCTGGGCATGCAGAAGTGGCTGCTGGAATTCTGAGTGTGCCACAGCCTGAGCCTTTCAGAGGCACTTACAACCCCTCTGAGGAGAAATGATTCAGGAGCAGAATTACAGAGTTGAAGGGAGCATTCAAGGTCCTGGCAAGGACACTCTTATGGATGAGGGGGCAAACTGGGCTCTGAACTTTCCCTAACCAAATTCTGCTGGTTTGCCTGGAGGTGCCTGTGACGCACTGTAAATTTTAGTTCCTGATTTTTTTTTTTTTCCTTTATTCCTCCAGTCAAAGCTGGGATGTTAAAGGATTCTCCTTTCATATGTTTGCAGGTGCAAATAGTGGGAGAAGGGATGAAATTTATGAGGGTTTCTTCAGCAAAGACCTATAATACAGCGTGCTTTCCTTAGGAAGGTGTCAGGAAACCCCAGTGCCGAGTCCCTGCCGCTCAGATGCGATTTGTTGTGCCCGAGCCAGGGCTTGTGCTGCCTCCAATGGCTCCAGAAATTGGCCAGCTGAATTCATTTCCTTGCTGAGGGCTGGGGGAAGCGTCACCTTCACCAGGCACCCTGTGCCTCTGCCCTCCCTTCCCTCTGCCTGCTTTCCTCTAGATGGCATTGCAGGAGAAAGGGAATTCAGATGGAAAAGGAGATTTTTTTTTATATATATATTTTTTTACTGCTGGAGGAGTTGCAGGAACCGCTTTGCATTTTGATGGTGCTCGATTACCTTATCCACTAGACAAGCACATACAATATTAATACCTCCCCTGTCAATCTCAAACAGGATGCAGATAAGTATTTCTTCTGAGCAGTTTTATTGATTGGGTTTTCATCTAAACAGTCTTTCCTGCCTAATTTTCTTTTTTTTTCTTTTTCTTTTTATTTATTTTTTTTTTTTTTGTCTGGGCGATTTCACTATGTTTTCCCAGGATATTCATGTTTGTGCAGAAAAATAAAAGTATGTGTGTCTTTTGATTAAAAAATAAAACAGTGGAAATTTGGGGGGAAAAAAGCAAAACAAAACCACCTTGCTTATCTCTCAGGGCTTTCTTTTTTTAATCTAACTTGCTGAGATTGCAGAAACAATTTCTTCTGCTCTTCTGCTCTATTTTTTCTAGTTTGTTTTCCTCCTGCATTTGAAAGTACTACGTGCATAATCAATTTCTCCCTTTCACTGTAGTAATTCCTCTTTTTATGGGATGTTCAGGCAAGCTGACAAAATAAAAAAAAGGAAATTGCTTCTAAGACTGCCCACACTGGCTGTGGGACTGAGATGCAGATTGCTCTCTGGGGAATTCAGTAATCCCCTTGTAGTGCTCTTAAAGTTTAGTACACATTTCAAATATTTTCTTTTGAAGATGTTTTGGGAATGGAGGCCTGTGAGCAGATTTCTGTGCTGACACAGACAAGTGGCACGAGCTTGTTTGCCATGTGGGCAGGCTGTCGCCAGGTAGGTTGGATTTTCTTTCCTCAATTGTCCTGTTAGGAGCTTGTTACTCCTGAGTCCTGCTCCTCCAAGAGCTGAAACCTGCATTCTGACTTCCAGCCCGCATGATTTCAGCAATGGTTTCATACAGAATTTTCTTTCAGCTCCAATAGATCTTCCCTTCTTACTGTTTAATCCTGAAGCAAAGGGTTTGCATCCCCTCTTAGCCTTCATTTTGACAGGCTAAATCAAGCCACTCTGTTTAGTTCCCTCAAAGCAGTATTTCCATTACTGAACTCGTGCCAAGAGTCTTCCTCCTGCCCACTACTAGAATGGGTTCATCTTTCCTAAGTTGTGCTTGAACCATATGCATCTCCTTGGATAAATACCTTGCAGGTGATCAGCACTTAGTGCTGCTGCACTTGCAGGGGCTGGCTCTCCTCTGAAGCTCTCTGGAGCACAGTGACCTTTTTTTGTGGCTTCATTATGGTAATTCAGTTGTCATGGGATCCACATCTTTTCCTCCTCAGACATTTCCAACTGCAAGCTTGTAGCTTATAATGAAAATTCAGTTTTTATTCCAAAATGAATCTATTTTTGTTTTAATTTAAATACCACTTCCGTTAATTCAGTAGTCAGTGTCATCCCTGCCCACATGGTGCTCCAGTCCTCTGCTAAAACCTGTCTTGTTAAAGCCAGCAAAGTTGGTGTCACTTGAAGACATCATCTATGTACTCCTGTTCCCATGGTTAGGAGGTAATTGTGACGGTGGGCTGGGAAGGGATTATTGTAAGTGCAACCTGCTTTAGTCAAGGTTCTGGGGCCCAGGTCTCCTTTGCCTCTCCTGGCAGTGAAGGTGTTGGGTCTGTCACAATGGACCCCCTGTAGGTAATGCAGGCTGTCTTTCAGTCTGGTCTCCACTCACTCCCAACGTACTTGGCTTCAAAATCTCTTGTAAAGACTGGAAGACTTTTGAAGTCAGCCTAATAGATCTCTCACCATTAGTAAATGAATGTGTTTTTCGTCATAGTTTATTAAATATAGACACTCTTCTACAGCTATGAGGTTACATCTGCAAACTCAGGAGCTATTGAAAGTTCTTGTTATAAGAGCTGCATCTTTTTCTGGCACTGTTTTTAGGAGGGGTGACTGTGACACTGGAATATTTTTATCTTAGACCCATTTTAACTGTAGTAATTTCTTTGCATCCCGCTGCCACCCATTACCCTTTCCATGTGCTTTGTGAGGTCAGGCTGTATTTACAATATTCCCTTCTCCTTGGCATACAGATATGGGCAGTGATTAAAAACCTTTAATTTGACTAATAAAACTTTCATCGGGAATTATATTTTTTTATTCACATACTTAAAAAACACATCAAAGCAAGACTTATCCAAAGGAAACTGTATTTTTGTGATGATGTCTTTGTAATCCGTTTGGGTTTGGGTCCTAACCTGTGTACTCTGAGCATAAATAAATCAATGTCACTTCAACTCCTTTATTGTGTCCAGCGTGAAAAGCAGTTAAATATTTGCTGGACTTGGCAATCTTTCCTGTTAGGGAGGCTCTATGTGTGTGTGTGTGTATATATATATATATATATATATATATGTATATATATATGTATATATATATGCATATATATATATATATATATATGTATATATATATATATGTATGTATATATATATATATGTGTATATATATATATATATATATGTGTATATATATATATATATGTATATATATATATGAAGCAAAAGGTCAGAAAGACTTCACTGAATGATGTCTGGCTGCTCTGCATCAAGGATCTCTTGCCTGAGGGAAGTTCATGAAGATGACCCACTGAGGGTCTCCTGCATCCTCTGTGATGGCAAGGCAGCAACAGCAGAGCCTCTGTGTTTCTCTTGTGTGCTGTGAGTGGGTCGTGGCCCCCTAAATGCTCCCAGGGGCAGCTCCTAAAACCTGGCATGCCCAGGGGGTGCAGAGGTGGGTGAGTGAGGGCCAGCCTGCCTGGGGACTGCTGTGCCCCTGGCCTGAAATCCACACCTTAGTGCACAAAGGAATGTTGATGTGCTTGGACCAGCTGCAGTGCCCTGGGGAAAAGCAGAGCCAGGGGAGACTGAAATCTTTGTGAAATTGAGTATTGATTCCTCTTGCTTGGAAAGCTTTAGAAGTCTAGCCTAACTCGGGGCCCTAAGACTTTGAGGATATCACAAATTATTCATGTATATTCCACTAAAGGGAATTTTTTTATCAGTTTAATCTTCCACATTTAATGCACCTCTAGCACTAGCTCAGCTGTGGTGTGTAAAGAGGAGTTACTGGCTCTTCTCCTTACTCATCTTTTCCTTTCTTCTTTCCCCTGATACCATTTAGGGCTGGTAAAGTGGTGAATTTTAACCAAAATATTAGCTAAGACACAGGAGAGAAGGTTAAGTGAAACTCCTGATGTACCAGGAATGCAGTCCTAAACCCAGCCAGAGATAAGCAGCATCCAACCACTGGTGTAACCCCTCAAGATATTCTCCTCTGGGCATGGCCTGGGTCAGGGCATTGGCTCTGACCTCCTCAGACTGAGAAAATTGTGCCTAGGTGGGTCACGTGAGTCAAGTTCTTTATGGTGTGCTTCTGTAGGAAATGGGTCCAAATAATAATCACCTCTTTAAAAAAAAAAGAAGCAAGAAGGCTCAGAAAGTAAGAGTTGATTATTAAAATGGAATTTGAAGGGCTCTCTCTGAGTCTTTTAGGTTTATTTTTCTTTGGTTTCTGGCTCTGTCATTCTAATAAAAAATATTTACTTGATCTGTTTATTGATGCTCACTATTTTAATTAAATCTGTTTTCCAGAAACAAAAGACTTTGAGTAATGCTTGCAATAAATATCCTGCTTGAATTCTTTGAAGATTTAATTTGAAAATATTCATTTGAAAAATCAAGCAAGGTCCAGTGCTGACACTTTGGACAAAACATATTTGTTTCTTCTCTCTGATTGATGACATTATCTTCCCAGAGCTGCTGCTGCTCCAGAAGGAATGCTGCTTGCTCTACATAACACACTCTCAGTTCCCTTTACTATTTGTTCATTGTTATTGGAAGGAAGCAACTCAGGAAAATAACAGAAAATACTGCTTGCTCAAAAATGTTCCTTATTACAAATGTGAGTAGGGCTCACCTCTCAACTTAATTAGTTTTTCTCAGCTGTGCCCATTTCTTTCCACTCTGGAAGATGATTTCTTGGTGCAGTCAGCTAAATAAAGGTACCATTCCCTCCTTTGAATTAGTAGTTGGTTTAGACCCCAGATTTCAGGCTTCTCTGTTTTTAGCATATCCAGCCATATAATTATGGAGAAATATGGACTAGTAGGAGATAAATTTAGATAAGCTGGACATAGGTCACAGGGGAGCTAGGCTTTGTATTCACCTCATCCTTCTGCTTCAAATTATCCACTTTCATTTTGACCTGACAGTTGCTGCTCCTTCACCTTCTACACAGGTATTGCCTCACTTTCCCAGCCTTGATCCCCCTCTCTGATATTTCTGGAGCACTTTCTCCCTGCAGTGTTTTGGAGGAGTTACTCAGGTTTTGGAAACTTCTGCTACTGGGTGCTCTGTGTTTGAATTGTGTGTGTGTGTGTATATATATATATATATATATATATATAAATATATATATATATATTTTGCCCCAGGTATAAAATTTAGGCCTGGGGATCATACAGCCCATTTACCAGTGGGAGCTCTCCTGACTTATGCTAATTAAATGAGGCCCCATCATTTTTTTTTAATGTTGATCAATAGTTTTCTTTACATGCTGTGCTGAGGAAATAGTATTGCAGTTTGTGCAGAGCTATGAAGAGTCTCTATGGAAACAAAATATCTGAAATCTGGGGCAATTTCAGCTTTTGTACCTTACACAGGGAATACTTGCTACTGATATCAAAGTAAATTCAAGTTTTCTTCATTTAATTGTTCACAATTCATACCAGGTATCTTGGCAGATTCATCTGTCTATAATCTTTGTATGGAACATTGTGTCTTGATTAAACTTTGAATTGAGAATGGGGACAGTGTCTTCCTGCATTCTTGTCAAGGCTGTTGAGATGTTCTTGTTGATGATGGCGCCTGATATATTTCATGGAGATTGATATTTGCAATTGTGACTCTTCCTTTTTCTGGGGCTTTTTTGCTCTCTTTGTGGACAGTTTGAGTCTCATCTGTTGCCTTGTAAATGAAGAGATAGGAAAAGCTTAGATGGAATTGGTGTAAAAGCCTTAATAATAAAGTAGTTCCTTTAATAAGGAAATGATGGGCAAAGTGTTTGGAATGAAATAATTGTGTTCTCTGACAACAGAGTCAGCCTTTGCCCCCACCAAAGTTTGGTCTGTGGAAGTAAAATGTATGTTGACCTGCTGAAGTCTCCTTATTATTTACTTGGAGGGGAGCCAGCAGCCTGAGATTTGCACTGATGCTCCCCACTCTCAATGAAATTGGGGGTTTGGATTACTTGGTTATAATGGTAGGAAATTGTCTTCAGATTCCGGGGTTGGGTTTGGGCATCAATCACCTCTTAAAAAAAATATCTCCAAACAACTTCCCAGTGAAGGGACTGATACCTAAATGAAAACAGAAATGTCTTCTCTGACCTTGTGCTCAGTTTGCAGAGTGGGAAAAAATGTTACTAGCTAGCTTCCAAAAAAACTTCTTGTTCTATTTTGCCCTCTTTTAAGAAGCATTTGCTTGTCTCAGGGGAAGAAACAGCATTGGCCAGGTGAAATTGAGGAATTCCCTGCTTGAGAAAACAAGTTGCATCTCAGCAGGGTTTTGAGAAACAACAGCTAGAACTAAAAACAGAGGCTGACAAATTAAGGGAGCTCTAAGATGCATTTTCGGTTATTCTTATGTGACATTTTGTGTGACTTTCTGGTGAAGCACTTAATAGAAAAGGACTTCTGTTGACATAAAATCAAAGAAAAGGAGAGGCCAAGATGAAAATTTCAGCGCTTTTGGGAAAACATGAGGCAGTTTTTTCACGTGTGAAATTAGAGATTTTCTCCAGGTAGGCAGTGCCATGTGCTGGTTACAGCTGCACAACAGCTGGCAGGACTCTCTGGCACTCAGTGCTCTGGCTGAATCTGTATGAGGAGGATGGCTGGGATTTGACATTCAGATCTTAATTTCTGCACTGAAAAAGTCCTTTCCCCCACTGCACATCAACAGAAAAATGCCAAATAAACTTTTTTTTTTTTTTTTTTTTTTTTTCCCTGACAAGCATTAGTCTCTTTTAGTTCTGAAAGCTGAAAATTAACAAAGGTCACTTCTAAACTTCCTGTACCCGATGTGGCTTTCATTCCTTGCAACTGTTGTTGGTGTGGCTCAAACCAGTATTGTCAGAGAGAAGTCTTTCTGGGTTGCCTTGTCTAATGATTAGTATGCTAGAGCTGGCTGGAAGCTACTTTCTTCCCAGACTGTATCTTTCCCATTTCCCTTTCCTTGACTTTTTTGGGTCTTTTTTTGGATGGGGAAAAATTGGCATCTGAAAAGTCAGAAATCAACTGCAGCTCACTGAACCATTTTTTACTAAAAATGTCACTTAAATGCAAATTCTTTTGTTTTTCAAAAGGCAAAAAGATATTTAAAAGGCACATGACTGAAAACAGAATTTTTTTTTTTTATTCAATCTCCTACTTTTACATTCAAAACCACTTGAAATTGAAAACTTCTCACCACAATTAATGTGCATTAATCATTCATCTTGGCAGCATCTGTTCTGAGCCACTGCTCCTCCAGATAAATGTTATTATTCTTGTACTGAAGGTAAGTTTCTATTGCTGGCTGTATGGATTTTTTTCCAGACTCTAAATACTCAAATTTCTTGCTTACCTTTAGAAAATATGGAAGTGTCCCCTTCAAAAATTACTAGCATTCTTCAACTGACACAGATTCCAGTGGATCATCCTAGGGACACATCATTTATACATATTAGTCAGATTGGGTTCAATTATGAAAGTTTAGAAACCATGGAGTTCAATGTCAAATTTTAATGCCAACACAGCATTAAGGCTCAGTGGACTCACTTGATGAACGGCAATAATTATTAAATATCAGTTCTCACCAAGGCTACGTGTTTAAGCTGCTTGCTTTGGAGAATAATATGCAATAAATACATAATAATTTGTTTTGCCCCAGAGATGCTCATTTAGAGCCCCCTTTTAAAGCCCTAGGGGAGAGCTGGAGGTGCATGCCCTTCCTCAGAAAGGTTTCTTTGAGTGAAAGACCAGGTTATTGAATACAGGGGGCTCATCAGTGCAGGTAATACTGCAAAGCACCATTTGCAAACATTCCCTTCTCTTCAGCAAAGCTGTTTGGTCCAACTATGTTTATCCTTGGTGTTTGCTATTCTTGAATATTTGCACATATGTTCTGGGGAAGCCTGCTGTTCCTGCCGATACCAATCTGCATGGGAACCAAGGGATGTGTCAAAGGAGTGCATCATCTCCTGATGATTTATTATTCTCCAGGGTAAAAAACAAGCAGAACTTTTTAATCTTCCAGAGAAACAAAAGAATAAAGGAGTTTATGGCTTCTCTTTCTGCACCTTGTGAGTGGATGTAAGTGTTGCCAAAGAAGCCCCAAGTCCCTGGAGTAAAATGCTGTGGAATAAAATACTACAGCCAGTTACTCAGTGTTGCCCTGCTTCATCCTCCTGACATGTCCAGTCCTGCTGCTCCTAAAGTAGCAATTAGGTATTGAGTAAGATTATTCTTCTGGGGTGAGGTTGTAGATGTGTGTTCTTGGGAATGTTGAGCAAAATCATCTCTGCAGGTACTGTGAGACTGTTGTTGTTCCTGGTGCTGGTGTCTGTGTTTTCATGGGATCCTGAGGATCTGGAAGACATCTAGAAATTTGCTGTTGAGGTGACTCCAGGCTGAAGAGTCTCCAAGAGTGGTTAAAGAAAGTCTGTTCAAGAGCAAATCAAGGGTGGACATAATTTACTGACTGGTGTTTAGAGGAGAACTCAGAGTGGTAGCAGATCTAACCAGGCTCTTGAGTCATGACTGGAAGCTGGCAGTTAAACCTAAGATAGAGATAATGTATAGATTGTTAGTAAGCCAAATAGTAGAATAGTTCACCTAAAACCATATTAGATGCTCCAACACTTGTTATCTCTATCCAAACAAGAGAAGCTTGGTGTGGCAGCACTTGGGAGCTGATGTTCATGGATTCGGGAGCTCAGGGCTTGACTCTGCTGCTGAGCTTTTCCTAGGACACAAAGGAGAAAAGTGAGATTTGCATTAAGGAGGGAAAGGATGGTGGAAGGGATGAGAATCAGCAATAGTGCTTGTTTATTTTAAGAGTTGAAAAATTAAATGACAGAAACCAAGTAACACATACTTTAATTCTTCAGAGAGATCAGAGATTGCTTTTAATCAGTCTCTGACAGGTATTTTGCTTTTTTTACATGTAGTTTTCCTTTTTTTCTGTGCTAAGAAAACATTCACTGAGTTAACTGGGGTAATTCATCTCCTGTGTGTAGAAATTGTTTCCATAGCTGGAGCTCAAGAAATGTTCCCAGTGTTCATTTATCTTATCAGGACCCAGTTTCTGATTTTTAGGAGAGTGAACTCAATTTTTTTAGAAATAATTGTTGAGGCTTTGCACACAAACACAGCGTGTGCTGTAGGTCCAGTAGGTATTTAGGCAGTAATCTGGTAATGGAAAGGTGTCATGTGCTTGTATTTCTTCCAGGCACTTTTAAATTCCACCAGAACAGGTGTATGAGATCTTTTTATTCCTTATTTTCATGTATGAAAAAGAACTTTCAGTAGTGGTAAATGTATTTTAAACACATTTGATATGAAATTAAATCTTTCTATGAGAGGGGGAAGGAAGCAGACTGAGCACCTAATCTGAAAAATTAGAATGTTGGCTCTGAGCCCACTGTCCTCGGTTTGTGTTGAAGTGAAAGGCTTTCTGGCCAGCTCTGACTTTGTCTTAACCTGATTTTGCTGAAAGCAAGCTGTCTTCCCCACATTGATGAGAATTATGAGTAGCAGCATTTCAATATGTTTTCCTTGGTGTAAATTAGGAGTAATTCAATTGATATGAGAAGTGTCTTGGGTAGAATCAGGTAAGAAATCTGGATAAAACATTTGGGGAATTTTTAATCCAATATTGCTTAGTCTGGCTCAGCTCAGAGTATGTCATAAGTTATTGTTATTTTGAGGGCAATAGGTTTCATTTAAGCTTTGGATAACCACCTAATGAAGCATAGAAATGGTTCCCTACCTGTGTGCTCCTACAGCTGAAAGGGAGGAGGCAGGTGGAGGCAGGGCAGCAAACTGAGGGGTTGTGGCCTTATCCAGTGAAGGCTGCCCAGGACCCCAGGAGCAGCTTGGGAGTAGGATCAGGATCTCCTCAGTCCCAGACTAGCACCCAATTGAGTAGAACAAACTCCCCCTGAAAAATTATGCCTTTGATTTTTTTCAGACTATTTAAACATTTTATTGCCAGCGATCTCAGCTTTATCCATATAATAAAATCAGCCTTAGTGTCTGTTTCCAGACAGCCATCTATCTTCTGTTCTGATACTAAGCTCCTTCTCAGTTTAGCTTCTTTCTCAAGGGAATGAGGAGCTGCAGAGCCCAGCGAAGGGATGAAGTTTATTGCCTTAAAGATACAGATTTGGAGCTCTGCCAGTGCTGCAGCTCAGTCAAGGGTGAGCAATTCTTGCTTCTCCAGTTGTACACTGGAGCACAGGGTGTCCCACAGATGGGAGCACCCTCGTGTGCAGAGACATCCTGTCCCTGCCCTGCCAGCTACAAAGCCTAGAAAAGCCTCGTAAGCTTCACCCCTCTCCAGCCTGTGGGATTCTATGGAAAGCTGCTTGGCAGTCTGCCTGCACACACACCAGGCTAAATGCTGCTCTGGGTGCCAGAATGAGGAGCCACAAGCTGCCAGGCCAATTTCCAGTGACCCATCTCCTCCTGCCTTCTTCCCTCCTGGTGTGCAGAGCCACAGGCTTGAGGCTGGCACCAGAACAGGATGAGTATCCAAGGGAAATTCCTCTCTTCAATGTACGTGTTTGGTAGCACTTCTGGATGAGGGATGGTTTAAATCTGATTTAGTTCAAAGGTCATTTTATTGTTCATCTAAGCAAGTAGTATTTTGGCTTATTTAGGTGGCTTATATCATTACCCGTAAAAATTTTGTAAATTGCTTTTACTTCCCTGAAGTGTGGTCGTGATCTTCTTAAGGAGAAACTGTGGTCATTAATCTTTAAGATTAATATTATTATCCACTCATCTGAATTCAAGAACCTTTAATAGTTCTCAGCCACAAAGTAACAGGAGATACTTCATGGGAATTCCCTCTAACTCCATTTCATCCATTTTTCTACCACAAAGGCAATATCAAAAATATTTCAGTTCTCATATCCAAATAATTGTCAGTGTTTTAAATCCTCCAGATGAAGGCTATATTGTGGCCTGCCTTATTTGCCTTTTTCCCACCTAGGGAGATAGGTGCTACCAGTCTGGATGACTGCCCCAAGGCTGTAACGAGCATCTCTTAATGCAGAGATGTAACAATAAACTCCAGATCCTGGAGCAGTCTGGCCTTTTATCCCTGCCCTTTGATGCTTGTGTTTTGGATTTTACAACCAGAGGTGCTTCAAGTCAGTTGGCTCTTGCTTAGATATATATTTTATTGTTGCAATATTATTATTATTGTTTTCAAGGCACAGCTAGCTACCTTTCTTCTCTACTGAAATGCATTTAGAGTCTTGTAGAATGTGCAGTTCCTGTGGATGGCCTTGTCTTGAAGAAATAAGTGGGTAGCATTAAAAGAAATAAATTAGTTCATGCTTGCTGAAAACCACTTCTTTGGAGAAGATAAAGGAAAAACTTTATTGTAAAGCACCTTTCTTCTTGTGAAGTAAACGAAATGAGGCATAAAGTAGTACAGGACCTTGTACAAATGATTATTTGTGTGTGGAGAAGGAATATACATAAAAATAACCATGACTGCTACAATATTTTTTCAGATTAACAAAAAAACATCATCCAAAACTAAAGAGAATTACCTGACATTTGCCAGAAAATTCTTACCTAAGCATTGCAGTCTCAGAGTACATCAGGGAGAGAACAGCCTATGTGAGGTTTTGGACACAAATTTAGAATCATAGGGATTTTCGAATCATAGAATATCCTGAGTTGGAAGTGACCCACAATGATCATTGAAACAAAAGAAAAAAGAAATCACATAAAGCCCCCAAACACCACAGATACAGTTGCCACAAATTTGAAGACCAGCAGGCTCAAATCTAGGCAAGAGATTTGACCTCTGCTTTCATGGCATGAGACTGTGCCAAGCTGGTGGTTGTAAATGCAGTGATGGCTGAATGAGCCCTGCTGAAGTGCAGTGGTTTCTCCCCACAGCTGTACGCCCCAGCCCAGGCAGCTGCTGGAAGCTGGGTTTTGCTCAGTGCTGCTGGAAGTGGGCAGCCTCCAGTGCCTCCCTGCAGTGTTCAGCAGCAGCCAGGACATCTCCTGGCCTTTTCCTCCACAGGCACCCAGACTGCCAGTCCTGCAGAGCCTCCAGCGCTTGTTTGCTCTATGCCCTGTTGCTGCCCTGGCCCTGGGTATCCCTTGCTGCTCCCTGATTCTCTCCTTCCTCTCTGATGTGCTGCGCCTTAGGCAGCATTGTTTGCAAGCACTAGAGGGAACATCCCAGTGTTTGCTGATGCTGCAGGGTGTTGGAAGCAGCACAGGTGCTCCCCAAAGGGCTGTGCTGGTCAGAAGCCCAGCTGGGAAATGCCCATTAGTGCTTGGGCAGTGGCAGCCCCAGGGCTATAAATTACTGCACCACTGGAAATGTGCAAAGCTCAGCTGATGGCACAGCACAGATTTAATCTGTGGAATGATTTCCCCTGAGCTGCAGAGATTCTTACATCTCATTTGCTTTTCTTTTGTATTTTACATAGGGGAACCCCACAGTTTGGAGAAATGTCCTGTCTGTGGTATTACAAAGAATTGCAGCTGTTTTCCTGTATGATGGGAAGGGGTGTCAGGAGAGGGGATTCCTGGACCTGCACAGGCACAGCTAGTTGAGATCATTCCTGTAACTCCTTCACTCCCAGACCAGTACAGAGCCACCTGAAATTATTTTGTGCTGCAAGCAACTAACATCACAAGAAAACCTCTGTGGAGAGACAGCCCAGTGCTTTACTGGGAATAAGAAGCTCCAGATTGACATGGCAAATGCATCTTCCAACTGTTGTCGTCTGCAGCACTAAGGATTTTAAATGTGCTTTGAGGAAATGCCTCTTCCATGCCTGCTCTCTGGATGCAGGCAGCAGGGTAGGAACTCTTTGGGTACCATCTGTTGATGGCTGCTGTGGGCTGCAATGATGAGAGTCAGAGTGCAGGAGAGGGATCAGCTGAAGGTTAGAGAAGTGAAAACATGGATTTCTCAGGAGTACAAACCTTCTTGCCACCTAGAAAAGTGTTGTTTTCAGAGAATGCTTTGTACCAGTTTTCTCTGTCTTTTTGTATAGGAGTTTGGACTTGGAAGGAGGCAAAATAGTTCCTTGACTAAAAAATGGTGTGTTTCAGAATGATTGCTTGGGAAGAGCCTGAAGTTTAACTTTCCCCATTGTTTCTCTCAGTTGGTATTAATGTCATGGAGACCTGCTGAAAGAGATCTCTACCAAACACAGATTTACTGGGTTTTGTTTGGTTTTAGATTTTGTATGCAAAAGACTTTTACAAAGTTGAGAAACATCTGTAGCCTAATATTTAATACTAGGAATATTGGTCAAATTCAGCCTTAATCTCCTCAGAAAAACACCTTTAACTGGGCTACCCTGTAGCTCACTACAGCCCCTTTGCAGAGATCATGCAACTGGTGTCAGCATTTCTTGAGCACAGAGGAAGCTGAACCTTGTTTCTCTGTCAGTGAGAGACAGAAATCTGCTGCATTTTATGTTCCTCTGGTGCATAAAAGGCTTGAACAAGGGAAGAGAAGCATTAGTTATTACTTGAATTGCAAAACCACACAGCACCAGGGTGCCTTGTTCCAACGTCAGCCATGGAGCAGTCCCTGTAGAGGGCAGATCAGCAGATCTGTGGGTCAGCGGGGTGGGGGGAGGTATGTGTATTAGCTGTCCTAAGGAGTTCTTAAATACAGTTTAAATACAGGATTTAAATGCCCAGAAAGGTCTGTCCTCCATAGCTGAGTGTTTGTATCCAGCATTTTGGCTCCTTTCTCTTTTTCAAGGCTGGACCATCTCTCTTGTTTAGGCTGCAGCACTGGCTCAGATGCTGAAGCCTGCTTTCATCTGACACCTGTGCTTTCAGCGCCTGCTATCCCAGAAATACAGGGGATCTAAATATGGGTTAAAACACAGTCTCTCATCCAACATTTTATTATGTTTACACCTAGGGTTTGGATTAATTTAAAATCGATTTAAATGTGACTTACAGATCTGTTGTGCCATTATTCAAGGTAATGAAACCAGCAAGATGCAGATCTCCTGTGCCAGCCCCCAAAATGATTCAATACTTGCCTCCTTTGTGGGTGGTTTTAAATGGAGGGATTATGTATTTGGCTGGTGGGATGCCTTGCTGAGAAGTGTGTGCAAGCAGATATTTAGGCCGTATCTGCAAAGGCTGAAGCTGTGAGCTGCAGCAAATGAGATTTCTTTTTAATTTTTTTTTTTAACTGGTGTATAGACCGTGAGGAGACTCTTCAGTGCTCTGTAGATAACATAATCCTTGTCTTCATGAGTTCTTTGGTCAAGTACTCAGCTGGTGTTCCAGTGCTGGATGCAGGAGGAAGAGGAGCAGTGCATCTTCAGAGAGAGGGGACAGTGAGTGAGGGAAATCCTACTGTAACCCAGGGAAAGTGGTTCTTCTTGCAGTGAAAAAGACAAGAGCTTGTGCCACTTATTTCCTGTCATCACTTGCTAAAATAATTATTTTGATTTATAAATGAGATTCAAAGGAATTCATGTATGACTTTAGTGTCTTTATTTAAAAGCATGAAAAGGACTCTTCAGAGAATGTAATTTCATTTTGTGTTTGCACGCTGCTGAGCACGCTGCAGTCCTAACAAACAGCCAGGCTCCTGGGTGCAATCTCAGTGTTACTAACAGTAATTCAGAAAAGCAGAACTGAATTGCAGCTCCTTCCCAAGGCATCATCCTCCCTCCTCTGTAAAGTGCCAGTCTAACCTGACCTCACCAGGATGGACAAAGCTCCATTGTGTGTGACCAAGGGGCTCCTCAGCTTTTTCAGTCAGCACCTGCAGCATAAGCTGGGCTTTGTGGTATAATCCATAGACCAGCAGCCTGAGCTATTTCAGAAGCTGGAGAAGTTTTTGCCCTTTGAGCCAAGAACATCTTGGCTTGAAGCCAAATTATATTAATTCTCATTCCCAGATATTTTCCTGTACATGGCCATTTTATGCTGTGACATAAACAGAGGCAGTGCTGCAATGTTGACAGGCAGCATCAGAGCATCCAGGTCTGGAATGGGACCCTGCACTCTCTTCTAGGCTGCACATGATGGAAGGGATGAAGCCTCAGGGCTCTCATCACTATCTCCCTGGCTGTGCTTTATCGTAATGGGGCATACCTGGGGTTTAGTTTCCATGAAAAGAAGATGAAATAAATACTCTGCTTTTTAGGGCTCTTTAGCAATCACTGAAGCTTGGCATCAAGCTGGGGAACTTCCTTTGGGGTACCAGGAGCCCTGGACTCTGTGGTTTGTACCAACTCAAATACAGAGTCCATGCTATGTGAGAAGATTTTTGTTTTCTGAAAAATACCACATTTTCTTTCCCAGATTGTTGCTCAAGTCTGTTTTCTGATTTTGCTTCTAACAGTCTGATTCTTGAATTAAAGGGTTTTGGGACCTTTTGTTTTTAATGAATGACAGAAAAAATTGGCATTTCTTTTTGTTGTTGCCGCTTTTTCCTGCTCTACAAACAGCAACATTTTGAGCCAGCTCTGCTTTTTTCTCTGTCACTAGGAGATATGTTTCAAGTGTATGAGATAAGAGTGGTAAGAGAAGTACGGGTCATAGCAATTGCTCTCATGCCAATTCTGTCCTGCAGGAATCAGGAGGAGCTGAAAGGCCAGCCATGAGCTTATTTTGAGATTACACTGATATTAAATCAGTGCCCATCTAATGCTGCCACACAGGCTTGGTGAGTTCTTGCCTGGAAATTGTATGAATACAGGAAATGAGATATTGAACTATCCTCTTGACCCTGACAATAGGAGTTAACTTCACAAGTAAAGGGGCCTGGTACCAGGTTAAGACCAGTGGCTGGGATATGTGAGGATGGTGCATTCTATACTGGGGGCCTGAAAAGTGGAGCCTTCACTCCTTTACCCTGCAGAAAGTCATTGGGAACTTCTATGGCTCTGTAAATGTTTTAAAACCAGTTCAGTATGTGTTTCAGGTTGATGGCAGAACTCTGGGATGCTCCTCTCCCTTGGGCTACTCCTACCTGAGTGTAATAAAACACTCCTACAGACAAGTGCCCAAAACCCTGCTATAACTGGTCTTCCTTAAAATTATTTCAGCAGTGGGGAAGCTGTGGAATTGGATGGCTTTGCTAAATCAGCGTGAATGAGAATGTGATTTGAATGGTGTTATCAGTAAAGTGCTCTCACCAAGGTACACCACAAATATATATTTTCTGGTCCAAGATTTGCAAACTTGAAGAAGAAAACCTTTTTCCTGTCAAAATTTCTCCAAAGTCTGACACAGGGTTCCCAGCTAATGACTTCATCTGGAACACAGCAAAGTTCTGGGTGTGCAGTCGTGACAAAACCATTTGCAATCTGTAAAGAAAAGCATTAATAAATATTTAAGCCTTTTTGTCCTATTTTATTTTCATTCTGTAAAAGCAAATACATGTCATGCTTAAAAACCTCAGTAATTCTAGCCCTCTGATCTGAAATGAAAGAGAAGAATAGTATTAAAAAACCCTTAAGCCTGTGTTTGTACCAGTTTCTAAAAGACTGTGTTGACAACTGCATTAAAAATTATGAGCTTTTCCAGAAGATTAAGATGTTTTCAGAAATAAATACTCAAACCAGCTCGCAAATTAATTTCAATGTTTGCCCCGTCATTTCATTTGTTAGTAAAACTGGGAATGAGATGATGGCAAAACTGGGCAGACATTACAAGTAGGTTTGGGGTTTTTATGCAAGAAGTCTGTTTCATCCTGGAGCGGGCCCCTTGGTGGTGGCAAGCTGTGCCTCCTTCCTGGCTGCTCTTAGTGGCATTCTTATCCCTAGAAGAAGCAGTCGTGCCTGGAAAACCCATGTGTTTTAATACCACAAAGCCATGCTGTAGATAAATGCTGGAGTGTAGAAGAGGAGCTGGAAGCAGCTGCTGTCTCAGGAACATCTCATTGTCCACCAGAGAGGCTTTGCTCGTCCTTCTGCACAGCAGATCCTGCTGTGTGAGATGTGCTGAGGGAGGAAAGTAAAGCCTGGCTTTACCAGTGCTGGAACTTGGGGTAAAGTCACTTCAGCAGGGAAAATGAGAGGCTCTGGGCTGCTCTACTGAACCTCGTAGTGGGGTTGAATTTTAATCATGAGCTCTGTGTTTACTGATTGCAATGTTCAAACTTCTTTTTTTCTCCCAATATCTGTGGATTCATAATGTCCTGCTCTGTGGCCTGGAGGCATGGTGGCATTTTCTTCTATATGTCTTCATTCCTGAAGACTTCCAAACACAGCTCTGGTTTCAGGAGAAGAGATAGCAGGGTTTCAGTCTCTGTCCTTCCAGCTGGTTGACTTTGCACTCCTTGAACTGTTTGCCCAACTCCAAGGAAATATTCCATTGCTGCCTTTTCCCAGAGGTAAAACTTGCTTCTCCCATCCTTAAAAAGTAAAGGACCTGTCTGGGTGGAGAGGGATGCAAATTCTCTGTTTCTACCTTGCAGCCCCAGTGTAAGCATGAGGCCTCTGTGCTGGCCCTTCTCCGTCTGTCAGAAGTCAGACAACCCTCAAAGACAAGTCAAAATATCTCCTGCAGTATCTGTGTATGGCTGCAGCTCGCTAGTCTGTCCCTCAGACCCAGGATGCCTTCTGTCCTCAGGTCTGAGACACAGCCCTGGGACTGAGTGGGGTTGTCATACCTGAAGGACAGGATGCCAGCCAGAGGGACCTGGACCAGCTCCAGAAATGGGCTCAGGGGAATGCCCTGGGTCAGGGCAGGCCTTGGTCTCAGTCCAGGCTGGGCAGGAACAGATTGAGAGCAGGACTGGGGGTGCTGGTGGGTGGGAGGCAGGACAGGAGCAGATTGAGAGCAGGACTGGGGGTGCTGGTGGGTGGGAGGCAGGACATGGCTGGGCTGTGTGTCCTGGGCTGCAGCCAGAGCAGGGAGGGAGGGGATTCTGCCCCTCTGCTCTGCTCAGACCCCACCTGCAGGGCTGAGTTCAGCTCTGGGGGCCCTACAGAAAAAGGACATGGACCTGTTGGAGTGAGTCCAGGTGGAAGGCACCAGGATGGTCAGAGGGATGGAACACCTCTCCTGTGAGAAAGGACTGAGAGAATTTGGATTGTTCAGCCTGGAAAAGAGAAGGCTTCGGGGTGACTAATTGCAGCCTTTCAGTACCTGAAGGGAGTTGACAAGAAAGCTGAGAGGAGACTTTTTACACGGGTGTGCAATGACAGGACCAGGAGGAATGGCTTCACACTGAAAGTAGGTTTAGGTGAGATATCAGATGGTCTTGACTGAGAGGGAGCTGAGGCCCTGGCACAAGTTGCTCAGAGAAGCTGTGGATGCCCCATCCCTGGAAGTGTTCAAGGCCAGGGTGGGCAGGGGTTGGAGCAACCTGGTCTAGTGGAAGGTGTCCCATGGCAAAGAGGTTAGAACTAGGTGATATTTATGGTCCCTTCCAACCCAAGCCATTCTGTGATTCTGTGACTGACCTACTTGCTTCCATCCCCTTCAGGGCACTTGTACTTGGGTGTTCTGGCATCACTGATATATGTGGCCAGCTGTTATTTTCTCTAAAATTTGTATGAAATCAATACGTCCTGACATGAAAACAAATGCCATTCTGCTGCTGTGGAAAGGCACAATTTATCTTTTGAAGAGAGCTGTCTGCCAATAGCATCTTAATACCCAGAAGAGGTCACCAGGATTGGGGTGATTGAAATTTTCACTTTTAAATGCATGACTTTTTTTTGCTTTTCTGCTGTTAAGCAAAAACATTTCAAGTGAGCCTTGTAAATTTTTGCCAGCCTGAGGCAATCAGCTTCTTTAAAGGGTATTTCTTATTTTAAAATACCATAAAATAGAAATAAGTGCACAGGGAGATATACAGTCCACCCACTACTGATGTATGTCTTTATGGTATAGGCATACATTATATATGGTCCTATGCATCTGCCAACTGCTCAGCTTAAAAGACTCTCCAGCTTTCCTTTCTAAATCAATTTTTCTGCAGAGAATTATAAACATTTTGTTGAGATATGAAAATAAAATAAATTTGCCAATTAAGTTAGAGCAAAGCAGAGTCTCAAAACAAGAGACAAAAGGATACAGTTCTGGGTCTTGCTTTTAACACTTAATACTTTGCAACTTCCAGGGCTGAAATACATCTTGTAAGAGAAATTCCCCAGCAGTTTATTCCCTTCTTAAAATTTCATGAGTCTTGCCAATCAGAATCGCAGTGCCAAGGTAACTTGTTTCCTACAGATTCAGGATGCTAAGTAAAGGATACACCTACACAAGCAATGATGCAATGCTGACTGATTTAGGCATGTGCAGCAGGCCAAATTGGCTGCCTGTCTGTCCCTCCTGAGGAATCTCACCACCTCACAGGCATCCTGGACTGCAGCCTTCGGACTCTGTGTTAGGATGGCTCTGTAAGTGCTGTTCTAAACATCCCCGGTCACCTGCAGTTCCCTGGCTTGCTCAGAGCCACCTGGTGAGGCTGGAAGGAGTGCCCATGTTTGCTAAATCCTCTGTCAAACTTAAACAGTTTCCTTTCACTTTTGTTGGGATTAGTCAGTACTTTGGCCATGCCTGAGGCACACTGAGCAAACCCCCAGACATACATCTGTCTTTATCCTTCCCACCCTACCAGCTGACAATAAACATCTGCAACAAACAATCCAGAGTAGCTGGAAGGATTTTGGTTGTCACCACCAGGCACTGTTTGTGGTTAGAGCATGGTGGCCATGGGCCTTGGTGCAAGGGATCAAATGAACCCATCTGTTAATTGGTGTCATCCTTGCCTGTGGCTGAACCCCTCAGTCCTGCTGCCTGCTAGGGAGGAGTAGGAGGTGGCAAAGAGCAATAAATAGACCTGGGGGAAGAGCTGCAATACCTAAACCCAAACATTAACACTGTTAGGATTAATTATGGGAACAAATTCATTTTTGCAGTTTAGAAGAAATTCCAGTGGGGGATTCTGCTGGGTGCAATGGTAAGTTACAGACAAAAGCTGTGATTTAAGCCCATGTTTATTGTCTTTAATAAAATCAAATTGTTAGTAATGCTGAGAGCTTGAAATGTGAGAAAACCTCCTGTATTTTTTATGCTTTAATTCAAAAATATAGCTTTCATCCTTAGAATGCCAGTGTATTATTCTTTGCATTCCAGGAATGCATGGTTTGGGGGAGATGAAATGAGTTGTCCAAAGTCAGGAACTCTTGGATTCTTCTTTCCCCTTTGTTTTGGTAGACTATTGAACATTTTCTGGTTTCCTTTAAATCCTCAGTTCTCCCAAAACTTGGGCAATTCGTTCTTATGCCATGTCTGTGGAAATTAGGTCTTCTGTTCCAGGCTGCCAGATTGCCTATAAGAGAAAGCCCAGCAGGCACTGAACTGGGTGTTAGGCAGGCATGGAAAAATATAAATTCAGTGTCAACTACAGTTGGTTTCATGCTAGTCATGAGATTTCATGTCATATCTCCCCCTGGAAACTGCACAGAGTAGCCATGAAGCACAGCAGAAGTGTTAATTGCTTTGTGTTGTCCGACCCACAGTGCAATTAATATGTCATCATCTGTAATGGACTTGGTAAAACAGGGTGAAATTTGTCAAACGGGAAACTGAAGAAAGTGCTTTTCATTATTTTTAGTTTCTCCTTGCTTTATCATCTTACTAGAGGAAACTGAATTGGAAAAACCTCAGCAAAAGCAGCCTGAGGAGCAATGTACCAGTAAGCAGAAGTGGTTAAGCAATTTAAGCTGTTGACAGAGTTATCATTTATAAGTTTAATTGTCACTTTGAGGGCTTTGACTGTCTGCTATGTCACATAGGTAATTCTACTGGTGTTATAGGGCAAAGAATTGGGTATGAGCCAAAAGGTGTTTCCTCTTTATGTGCTGTGTCCATCCTGCAGGGTGGGAGGCCTGGCTGGGTCTGCAGTGCAGGGCCCTGGGCACAGAAATGCCTTTTTCTTTGCAGTCCATCTCAAACCCGGTGCTAGGGGTTCCTAATGAGTTCAGCTATCTTTGAATCAAGCTCTAAATCTCAAAAAACCTTTATGCAAAAATATCAGAGGTGAGCTCTGGAATAATTACATAGATCAGGTCAGCAGATACAGCAGTGGGGCCTATAGGCTCTGGTTTTGCACGTGAGACAAGGCAATTGCCTGTTTCTGGTTGGGTTCAGAATTCAGGAGTGTGCCTCTCCCCTGCCCCGTCTGGCTGTGTTGCACTGCAGTGATGTGTAATGGAGCAGGTTTGTCAGAGGTCATCTCAGTCAGTGTGTCACACTCAGCATTCTCTGCACTACATATTTATGTGTATTCTTCCTTCCTTACCAGTGGAACACATGGATTCCTGCTGGGTTGTGGGAAACAGTAGCCCTACGGGTTTTTGTTTCCTATGTAGTATCAATGTTTAAAAATAACGGGTTCAAAGAACAGGGTTATGTGCAGCTTTTTTGTGCTTGACAGCAAAGACAGAAATGGGCATTTCATTCTTTACAAGTTTGATTTTATTTTATTTTTTATCTGATGGTAGGTGCTGTTGCATTTTTGAGTCTATATTTATCTATGGATCACAGCTTAGCCCACTGAAACTAGGCTATTTGCCATCACTGCATCTTGTGCAGAGCATGCTCCAATAGCAGTCAGCTTATCCCCCCCTTGTCTTCCCTCTGCCTGCCCCAAAGGCCTGAAATAGTTCATTTGGCATATTACCAGACATACACCTGAACTTTCTATTAACTTGCCACATCTGTCCTCTGGTGGAAGAGCTGCTACCTTAGGCAGTGAACACTGTTGATGTGATTTTTTGGTGTCTTGCATCAGTACTTCAAATGCTCCAGTGCCCAGCCATAAATAAATGCCTTTCCAAGGGAGATATAGTTAGAGGAGAATTTCTCCTCCCTTTTATTGCTGATGCATCTTGTTTTTGGGTGCATGTGCTGTACTGCAATGGTGATCTTTTCCTACTGCATTCATTGCATAAATCTTTGTTTAAAGTTCACAATTTGCAATAAACTTAATATTCTCAAGATCTACTTGCCTATTTTATGTAGAGCCCATTGTCACAATGTCTTAGTATTTCTACCAACTGAAGGAATTTATCTGCAGAGCATTCAAAAGAGGATAGAAACATCCTTATTCTTTAGTTGAAACCAAATTTCATCCTGAGAGCTGGGAGATTTGGAGTCTGTTCTGCTATTCTCTCTAGCTACAACTTCTTGGTTTTCTCTTTTGAAATAATGGCCTGGAAATTATTTATTCATTAATCCCTTGTTAGGGCCAAGCCTGCCTACCCTCAATGCCTTTTTCTATTTCATCCTATCACTGACAATCTGGCACTTGTAGAAGAGAAGTCCAGTGAATGACAGTTGTACATTTTGTGCAGCACTGATTGAGAGAGATTATTTCTACTGAGGTAAGAATTATTCTGACAGTCTCATTACTGTCAACTAAAAATTAATGCAGTCTTGAAATTGCAAGTCTTAGTCTGGAGTATCTATTAATTGTTGCCCATATGGAAAGGTACCCTCCATGGACTGCAAGAGAAACCTTCATCAGGGATAAAATGACTAAACCAAAGTAATTTCAGGACTCAAAACTTGACACTGTCCTCTGAAAACAACATGATCCGATCTGCTCTGCTCAGGCACTGTTTCCTCTTGCAAAGAAACTTAAAAGAGAAAGGCAGCATGGGTCAGTTTGGCATTTTTAGAACTATTCCAAATTTCATTCTTAATGTACAATGCATATATCTACAAAATGGTTTGTGAATTGCAACATATGTATGAGAAAATAATTTTTAGACAAATAATTGATAGTTAAAAGGTAATTTGGACTGCCTTTAATCCTTCAACTTTTCATGTTTTTTAGGAGGGACAACTGGGTCTTTTCTGGATTAGGAAAATTCTCAGTAACATAAATGACTATGGCACTTTCCTTGATTATTACTAGTGCTGAGCATGAGACAGACTGCTGAGTAACTGGTTCTCTGTGAAGGAGTTCTCTGCTGTATATAATGAGTATAGACACACATACCTTGAATAGATTAACTCCCTTCTGCCTCTGAATATGTGATAGAAGAGCAAAGAGTTTAGAAAGGTTACAGAGATTATTGACTTTCATGCTTCAGTTGAAACTGAAGCTTATTCTGCCTGTGTTATTCCAGCAGCCCATTTAAAGTTTCTGTGCATTCACTGAAATATTTTATTTCCTCTCTTTCCTATATGAAAGCCTTCCCTTTTCCATTCTTCACACTCAGAAATCCTAGGAATGCAGATTTATGTAGCTTTCCAGTACCTCTTTTCTATTTCTAGCATGCTAATTAAATCTGTACAGGGTCCATCTTTTAAACTCTACTGTGTATTTAAGAGTTTATCTGTGCTATCTGACTCTGACTAGTTTCAGTGTTCAGGAATTGGTATTTCACCCAGGGGTTTGTATCACCCCAGACAGCCTCTCTACATGCAATGGGCTCTGGCTGGTTGTGCTCTTGATCTTTTAATTTCCTTTTCCTATTCTGAGTATGCTTCTTCCAAAAGTGACAAATATGACAAAATGGTGACACTTTCAATTTGTTGGTACCCATGCCCTCAGGCAGGACATGTTATATCTCTGGGGGAAATTGGGACTCTAGGAATCCAGAACAGAGTGAGAGGATTGAATTATAGATGAGATACTATTTGACTTCCTCAAAAATCCTAAATCTAGGGCTGCAGATTACAGAACTGGCAGCATGTCTCATGAAAGCTGCCCTCGCACCTCCTGGTTCGTGCTGGGATCTCATCCCCTGTTCCTAGGATTCTGTAAGGCATCTTTTTCTGGATTGACTCTGCACACCCTTTCTGTGAACCCTTTCAGTAATATCTCTGTCTATCCAAGCCACAGCTTCCAGCTCTCTGCATCCTTCCCAGTGCCCAGGAAGGCAAAGCTCACAGCATGAGAACTGCACAACAGCTTTACAGGCGCAGAGGCCACAAACCAAAGGGAGCAGCGCTGGCTGGTGGTTTAAGAGCCAATTTGGGGACAGATATGTAATAGGCTGGGGTGAAATCAAGCTCCAAGAACTCTCTGAGGTGCTTACCAAGGCTATCTGCTGTCTCTTCTATGTGTTTGTCCCTGAATCTGTCCCCATGAAATTGCAAATGCAAAAACAAACCAGGCTATTCGAACTCACCGTACGTGCATTAAAAGCAAATCACCCCGTCCCACCTCGAGAAGGTAATTGGCAAACCCAGAGTGCATGAAATAGCTGCAAAGCTGAGAGCAAAGGAAGGAGTGATGAAAATATCAGTCTCCAACCTGTGTGTTAGTGATGCGTTCTGAGCCATAAATACCAATTACTGGGCCACCAGCTGCAAGTCAGCCTTATAGTTCAGGGCTGAAATGCCTCTTTTCCCTCCCTTAGTGATAAAAAATGAAGAAATAAAATTAAATAGGTTAAAGAATAAAATATCTCCTGGACCTCCAAGAACTTGAATTTTTGCTTATTTTTGCACTGGTGAACAATACAAGTAACCTTGGTAGAAATCACCCTAGCTCTTTAATTACATCCATAAACCAGACTTGCCCGATTTTTGTCTCTCCTACAATCTGTTGTGCTGTTGTTCTGCAAGGTCTTTGTTCTGCAAGGTCTTTTTTCTACAAGGTCTTCTCTCTGCAAGATTCTGCTCTTGGGTCATGTCTGAGAGGAGGCAGAGGAGTTGTGTGCAAGGATGAAAACTGAGATTAATGTGGGTTTTGGCCTCTGCTTCTGCTTGGACCCAGAACAACAGCAGAGTATGTGTTTTCTCTGGAGTAAAAAAATTTCCTTCTCACCACGAGGCAGGCAGTACATACAACTCAAAATCCCTGTAATAGTAGAAGTTAGGAGGAGGTTCCTGCCCAGCCCATTAGGCAGTCCTACAAAGACCTACAGAGTCTCACCTAACACACTATTTTCAGAATGAAACTGATGCTTATTAGTCTTGCACAAAGCTCTTCCAGGTTAAAGATGGTGTGAGCATGACCCCAGCACATAAAATAATATTGTTCTAAAGGAAAAAGCTAAAAATCTGTAGCTTCTCTCTGTGATCTTGCTGGAAATAATTTCTTGGTTGGGCTCTTCAGTTTTTGTGCATTCTGAATTCAGATTCCATTGTTTGATCAGACTTTGTAATTGCTGGTAAAAGGTGTTTGGATGTACAGCAAGTAAAGATGGGGTTAATTTAATGTGCTGATGTGTTAAGCTAAGTGGCAGCAGTATGCAGTGAACACTATTGGTCTGTTTGATTTTAAATCTCATCAACAAATGGTCAACAAATAGGGTTTATTGCCAGGCTAATAAACTGTGTCCCTCACTGACTGAAAACCATTCACTGCCTCAGCCCCTTTGCAGTCCTCTGTGTTTTTTTTACCCTGACACCAAGACAGTCCCTGCATTTTTATAGCAGCTTGTTTAGCTCTTCTTGCCCTCCTCCAAAAGCTATTACTAACCTGCAAGCTTGCTCACCTTCCCCCTTTGTTTTTGCATAATTTGACAGTGATGCAATGCCAAGGTTTGCATTGCTGTGTTTGACTCCTTTAGGAAAGAGAAGGTGTCAGGCCATCGATGGCTTTCTATCAGGTCTTGTCTCTTTTATGCCACCTCCAAGGTCAAGAGAGAACATTAGTCCTGGGTGGGCCTACCCTGGCTTCCTGCTTTGTGCAGCTGTGACATCAGATCTTGCCCTGCTGAACTGAATGGGAGCAGGATTTTGCTGGAGCTCTGTGGTGTGGCTCTGCCTGCTGGATCCCCACGCCAAGGAACAATCACTCTCAATCCTGTCTCTTTTCAAGAGCAGTGAACTGCTGTTTAACCACCTAAATAGTTGTGCTTTTACTTTTTTCTAAGACTCTTCTACCAATGTCAAACTAGGTTTAGAGCATCACAAGTTTTCCAGAACTGTCTGCTGAGCTTGTGGCTTCCAGACTAAGCCACAGCTCAGTAACTCTGTAATGTTTCAAGAAGACGTTTTGTGAGAGGCCCTGAAGAAATGCAGGGTAATCCTCTACTCTCAGACATGTGTGTTGAGCTTGATAATACTTGCCAACCTAACAAGCTGAATTTTAGTGGGGAAGGAGCTCTTTGCCCATATAATTCATTAGTAGAAGGTTTGTTTCCTTGGCAGAAACTGCTGGTGAAAACCCAGAGGATGGTTTTCTCTCTTGTTTATTTAGTGAACAAATACAGTTCACCTACAGAAGCTTTCTATCAAGAGCTGATTTATTTTGGAAGGTAACATTAGCTCCTATGAATCTCAAACCTGGATGGTGGAAAAAATGAGAGAAATTTTACTGGAAAAGGAAATCTATATCAGGCAGTGTAGGTGTATGCGTGATGTGGTTTTTGCTTCAAGTTCAAGTATCCTGTTGGATTTCTTGCTGGGAAAATCCCATCTCAGGTGGAAATGATGTACAGGTAACTTTGCTGTAGTGACAATGCAGAGATTACCCATTGCTGAAAGTCAGTGACCACTCCTTAGAGGTGGGTTGGACAATAAATCGCTGCTTCTGAGAGACTCTTGTGTCTTTCCCAAACTGAAGGTAAAATCAAGCATTAATGCAAAATGTTACTGCAATCCTGATTGCACCAATAGGATCTTTGATGTGGATGATTAGGTAAAGCATCTTATAGGGTGCAGTGTACTTAAACTGTTCTCAGGAGCAGACATGGTCCATTGTGTTTTATAAAACCAGGAAACTTTAAACATTTTTTTATTGTTCTCCATAATATGGAGCATTTAAACTGTCTCATTTTTTCCCCATAATCTTCGCTCTGCTAACTTAAAAATATTTTTAGCAAGCAGAAGTATGGATGAATGAAATAGTCAGGAATTATCTTCCCAATGTTCATAAAAATACAAATGCAAAATAAAAATTCGTAATGCAGAAGAGTAGGGTTTTCTTGCCAGCCTTCATCTGTGTCTTCTCCCTGTATGTCTGTGGGCTTGGAGGATGCAGATTTTGTTTCCTGATCACAGCTGCAATGGATGGGATGACAAAGCTCATCAGTCCAGTGCTGCTGATAGTCCCCCTGTCAGAAGCAGTCTTCAGAGTGAGCTTCTGACTTATTGCCAGGGGAGAGCACAGTGATGGGCTCTGCTGGCCTTGGCGTGGGTGGCTGTTGCTCTTCCCTGTTGAAATGCCTCGCTGGTTGGTGCCTACGTGAAGCTTAAAACCTTGGAGCTGAGAGAATCCTAAGATGTTTGTCCCCTCCATGTCAGTTCAGGCACTTCAGTTGTCAGATGGACAGGATGAGCAGGATGGGTTTGTCTTTCCAGCCGTGGATGAGAAAGAAAGACTGGAGTTAATTTCCCTTTTTGTTTGTGTGTTTAGGTTTGCTATTTATTTGTAATCCCATTTCTTCTCTACAGTATCTATGCCTCATTTCCCCATCCCAGTAGCCTCAGTAATTCCTCCTACCTATTCCTTGGAGGTCTTATGAGTGCTAACACTGATAATGCACTGGGTGATTCATTGATGAACACAGATGTGTATTTATGTGCCAGATACCATTAGTGCTATCCTTCTTTTAAATAATGTTTCTCAGTCTATGAACACTAATGAACACAACTTTATAGATCATCTGCCAGGTGCCACAGCAATCTTTAATGTAAAGCTAATGACTTTTTCAAATTAATTTAAACAGCCTAACAATGAGATGTAATGGAAAAAATTAAGGATGCCATCATGTTCAGAGGCTAAATGTATGTAGAATATGAAATAGTAAGTATAAATGCATTTTTTAGTCTCAAATTGCATGTTCAAAACCAAACTACAGCCCCAAACTTATTCAGAGCCCTAACAACAAAGGCATAGAAATGTGCTTTCATCCTTGACAAAAGTGGAGGAAGTTTTTGCCTAGATTAGCTGAGTGTTTCATGTTCAGATACTGCTAGGTCATAGCTACTGTTTGATTATTGACATGAATTGAAAATAAAGTGGTGTTTTCAAGTTGTGGGTGTGAAAAGAGTTATTACCTAAAGCTGCCCAAGAATCAGTAGCTATTCAGGCTCCTTTGAGCATATTTAGATACTAAAACAATCCAGCATACGTGGACTCATGGTCATGGCAGCAGTGTAATCACTCTCTGAGAGATCTTTTTGGGGGAGGAGTGGAGGGAGAATTTTACAGCATGATGCCATGAAAACTGACATTTTACTTTGTCTACTCCACCTCCTTTGCTGAAAGTAGTCAAGTGTTTCTGACAGATGAAAGGTACCACTGTGTCAATGTCGGGGGTAGAATTCAGATCCAGTAACTTATTCAGGTAAATCGGTGTTATTCTTTCCTCCAGAAGCAGTTCCTTCTGCTCAGTAACATAAACTTAAAAATGCATGCAGAGATTGTGATTTAGGGTAAAGAAAAGCACAGATTAACACAGACATAGCCTCTTCCAGAAACAGCTTCGTGTGTTTTAAAAATTATTTTTACAGTTCATTAGAAGCTAAATCCTTCTTTGAAAAAAAAAATCAGACTAAAGAAATAAACCTAAAATATATAGAAAATACGTAAATAGGGAGAATTGAAAACAAATATGTTTTTTATTACCCTGGCTATTGTTAAGAGCAGGGCAGTCTGTTCAGTCTACTGCAGAGTGCCAGGCAAACAGCCTTGTTTGGGGCTTTTGAAGGACTAAAGCACCATCTTCACTTAAAGCTTTTCCCATTACCTACAACAGCTTAGAATCTCTATTTCTGTATTACATCTCTTAGGTTGGCAGTGGAACTCTGGGACTTCAGTGGGAGATATCAGATAAAGCCAGATGTGCCTGATGTAAATCAGCACAAAAAGCAGTATTTGCATTTATCGATTCCAAATATTTTCATTAGAAAATGCATTGGAGTAATTTTCTTTCTAGGTTCCTGTTCTTCTGGTTGTATTTTACCTCATTTTTCTTTCATTTTAGTGCCTTTTATTTACTGGGTTATAAGAGAGAATAACATCTATTGATTCTGTTTATTTATTTAAATTTTGCTTCTGCTTCAGGATGGCTTACTTTGTTCTTCTCAAGATTTCTTTTTAATTGTTTGAAATAATTTAAATTCAGGTTCAGTGCTGTTATTCAGCTTCTATTGACTGCATTATGATCTTTTATGTGTGCAACCTATACATATCTTGTTTAGATGGTGGTGTGAATAAAGGAGATTTTAAAGGCACTCAGCAATTTCTTAGCAGCTTCTGAAAGTGCGGATTGCTCCTGCTTTGAATTCCTTCTGTTTCAAAGTAATCCTGGCTCTACAGATGTATTCATAGATAAAAGTTCCAGTCAGATTGACCATTTTATCTCTCTGAAGTAATGTACCAGCTATCACTTTTCATGTAGCTTTTTCCTTTTTTTTTTTTTTTTAACTGGCTAAGCTTTTCCTATCTATTTTTTTCCCCCGATGGAAAACATAGTTAAAGCAGCTCAGAATAATTTGGTCATGGAGGATTTCTGGCATGTAGCTAAATCCAAATCTGGACAGAGTGTCTTCCTTTGCTGCCAGAGATGAGGCGTTTGTGTTGGCAGAGGTGGATTACTTAAGAGCAATGGCTTGTTTGGCTGCTGATGTACATTCTTGTTATTGTGTAAAGCACTCTGGTGCTCCAGGGGCTGACCAACAAAAACTTGTATCCAGGAACAAATAACAGTTGATCTTTTGTTTACTCACATGGGACAGCCCTGGAGACTTTTCCACAAAAGAAGACTGACCCAGCCACAGGGAGCTGCTGGCCACAATTTCTTTGTCCACCGCATATGCAGGGTAACATGATGCACATCAATTACAACCAGGCCCACTGATATCACTGACAATCAGCTAGGATTCAGAGGGTTTTCCCAACCTGACATATCCTGCTTGTGTGTCTTAAACCACACCAAAAACATTTATACTTGGCCAACTTCTAAAGCAACACACAGCTGATGATACTGTAGACCTTCTGCCTCTAAAGGCAAATGGGGTCATCTTTTACAATCCCAGGAGGTTTTCACTAAGAGGCCAGGCAGGGAAATAGGGCAGCCCAAGGTGCACATGTATTGGTTGGTCTCTGAGCCATGTACAAAAGGGATCAGCATAGTCATGGTGCCAGGAGCAGGAGGCATCACAGCTCCTGATGGATATCACCTGATAGATATCTGTTATCTGAGCTCTGCTAGTTAATGTCTGGAGACGTGTGAGAACATGGAAGAGGCATAACAGTTGTGCCTGTGGCTTTTTCTCTCTGGGAAATGACTTGCTTAAATTTTCTCTGAAGACATAGAGACATAAAACTGGAGTAAAACCTGGGGAAGGATGTACCCTCTCATTCACTCATCCCCTAGGAAGGTGCAGCTCAAGTCACAAGCTTTTAATCCTTCCCACCGGATTAATTTATGGTGCAACCACTAAAATATGAGGGATTTAGAAGGGCCAGGCTTTAATGGGGATTTCTGCTCCTGGGTTACATGAGTTTAGTGTATTAACAACCCCAAGTCTGCAACCCTTGTGCAAGTATAAATCTATGCATGGAATCACCACTCTGGGGACAGAAGGGGAGCTACTTCCACACACAGAGCCTTGTCCTGAAGCTCCTGTGCTGAGAGCAATAAACCCCAAGATATTTCAGAAGTACGAAGGGCTGTGCTCTTTGTTGCACTGCTTGGGAAACTGCTGAACACTGGGAGTTGAGCTCTCAGGATCTTCAGCTATGAGAAACCAAAGCAAAGGCTGATCCCTTCCTCTCCTAATGCCACTGTTACTGTACCTCAAGGCCCTCTGACTTTCCTGACACACTGAAGCATCCTTTCTGCCCTGTCAAGGTGACAGCATCATTACTCCTAGCAAATTCACTTCCTATAAGATATTCAAAGGATATCCAGTTCATTCAAATGTACCAAATTTAAATGTATCTTAATTTATGACTGTGTTCTAATCACCAGAAGATGATGAATATAATTAAAGATAATGAATGGTCCCATTAGTCTTTTGCTTGCTGTGATAATTCCTTCAGACAGACACTTCCTTTGTCTATGTGGTGTGGAAAGATGCCTTAGCAAGGGAAACTTCTGTTGCAGCAGATTCTCACCCTGGAGCTTTAGAGTTTTATTTAATAGCTAGTTTGAGAGCAAAGAGAGAGAAGAAGCAGACCTCTGTGCTGAATTATGTGCAAGTAATTGCTGAAGGTGGAGGTAGGAAGAGCTGATCATACCTATCAAGTTTTGTGTCCCCCTTATGGAAATCCTGGAGTTCCCCACCATATGCTGCTATTTGCACCTCATGCTTTCTCAGCTTTATATATCTTGCTGAAAAGATTGCTGGCAGCTTTATAATATCCACTATCCTTCCTTTGCCTTCCAGGCATCCCAGACTGGCTCAAGATTATGCAATCCATTTATTTGGCACAGGGGTTTTCCATCTCTCATCTAGTTAATGAATAAGCCTGACACTGTGATGCCTTTATGCTGCAGCAGCATTGCAGGCTCCCCTTGACAGGGCTGCAGAGCTGAACCAGGACTGCTGAGACTCCTTCTGCTCAGTGGCTGCATTATACATGCAAAATATGTGCCCTCATCTGCCCCCTCACTGCCTCGTGATGAAGGCAGAAGGCGAAATGCAGACCATGGTGTTTTGTTTGGTGGGGAATGGTGAGGTGGTAAAAGCAGGCATAAAGCTGAAGTTTAATTTTGGGGGAAATTGTTCAGTGCTGAATTGAAAGTTGTTTCCCAGTGTGGTCTGCAAGTTTTATGATTCTGCTGTTTGTCGTGACCCACATGATTAATGAAAATCATGGAATGCTCTGGAATGCTCTGGAAGGACTCCCTTGAAAGGAGGAGGGTGGCAGCAGAACCTCAGGAATCCCCACAGGCTTTGCATCCCTCTGGCAGCAGTTTTCCTTCCAGCAGGACTGCAATGAGGAGCTGTCCCTTTGTCCCTGAATACTTTTTTGTGGCTGTGTTGAACCTTTGGAGAGGTTTTTCAGTCTCTGTGCCTTCCTCATTAGATTTTCACTCAGGCTGGGCTTTAAGTTTGTATGGACACTGACACTGTAAGGGCTGCCACTAAAGACCTTTCAACCTTTGCCAGGTTGCTCAGGAATTCAGGCCTGCCTTGCCTGACCAGCATGGCACAGACATGGGAAAGGCTGAGCACTGTGCCCTTCCTTGCTCCTGTCAGGCTTTTGAAACTCATTTACTGGGCTGCACACCTCTTCCAAAACAGTCATGAGAGAGACACACTCTGGGGGCTGCATTTGCTCTGAGACCAGAGAATTTCTGCACCAAATAAGAACCACTGTCAGCCAAAGAGCAGGAGATGCTCCTAATCTCTCCCTTTTGACACGATCCCTCTAGGCTGTGCTCAGCAGATGTTTGAGTTAAACCTGTCAGCTGTGGCAATCTGCTGCTCCAAATCTGTTTTGAGACCCAGCAGGAAAACCCAGTATCTCTTGATGAGGGGATATCAAGCTTGTTCTCCTTGCTCAGAGATTATCAGATGTGCCATGAAACCCAGAACTTCAGTAATCTGACTCACAGCTTTTGATCTGGCAATTTCTTGTAATCAATGTACATGCACAGATGTCTGCTTAATATTATAAAATATGCAGGAGATCTCTGTTCCTAAGGTCCCAGTAAAATCCCACCCTTAAGTCCTGTTAACATCAAAAAAGCAGGGTTGAGCCTGCAGCAGTGGACATTAACTGACTTAACAACCCAGGTTAAATTCTCCAGAAAAAAAAGGCTGGAATTTCATGTATTGAGGTTTCATTCCCTCCTGTTCTTCAAAGGGGAGTTTTGAATGCAAATGTCTTAAAAGAAATTTCAAATATACTATCACAGACTGTTATTGTAGTGCACCAGAGATCCAAGTCTGGAGGCTGGTGGGAGCACTACATCCGCTGCTGAGGGAAGCTACAGCTGTGTGAGCTTGGGGGAAAGATGGATATGAATAGTAGGGAGACATGAAGAGGGTAGAAACAGAAAAGAGCAGCTTAATAGTGATCAGGGTAACACTTGCTTGGAGCCACAAGTTGTCTTGAGCTTGCCTTCTACTCATCTCATTGAATATCTGCTGATATTTTTGAGATATAGGGATCTTGACTAACAGCTGAGGAGGAACTAAACTCTTTGTGAAATTAGCTCTTGCTGAATAACTTCTCTACAAAATAAAGGGAAGGGTTTTTTTTTTCCAAGTGACAAAGCATTTTGGTTTATTTTTAAAGAGGAAGGACACAGTTCATGCTGAAACATGGTTTTTAATTTTTTTTTAAATTGCCTAAACTAAGAAAAAAATATAAATATTTTTAAAATCTCTTTAAAAATTACCATCAAAATGCAATTTACAACAACCTGGAAATAAAAATATTTAATAAGTAGAAGGGGGTTGGAGTGGGTGCTGGGTTCGCTCCTGAGCATTCCCACTGGCAGAGCTGGCGTCACTTGCCACAGCTGCTGATGGCTCTGGGGAGCAGAGTGGGGCTTGCGAGCAAATTTCTCTGAAACGCAAGAACGAATGAGTGCTTCCTCGAGGAATGACTGCCCAGGGAATTGTCAGGACCATTTGCTGCCTGTGCAGAGCTGTAGTCCCTCCCGGAGTGTTTTCCCTCTGCAGGAGGTGCCAGAAGCAGGGCCCTGCTGGCAGCGTGGTGCCCCCTTTGCCAGGTTCGCCTGCCACACTCCTCAGCCACCCTGACAGTTGATTAATGCCTCGGCTGTGGAGTGACAATTCTGCTTCACACCTTCATCCATCATCCCTGCACCATTTCCTGGGGGCCTCGGGACCCTGACAAATTGTCATATAACCTAGCGGGGACTTGCTGTTCCTCCAATTGTCTGTCTGAATAAGTGTCCTTTTTTTTTCAGAAGTTGCAAGAGGGAGAAAAAGAAAGGGCTGGAAAATGGCTTAGATGCCTACCATAGGAAAAAGGAGATTGGTATGATTCAGGAAGGTGGCTAATTCACCTTTTAAAACTTTTATCCCAGCCACGTCCCCAGGGAAGTTGCAAAATCCAGTCCCTGGCTCCCCATGGATGGGGATGGTTTGAGGTGATGTTTTGCAGGAGAACTGTGGCAGGGCTAGGAGGTAGGTGAGAAATGAATCCTGGTGCCAAAAAAGTTTGTGTTTCCATGCCTCAGTTTCCCGTTGTGGGATAGATGACAGTGCTGCAGAGCAATGAGGCTCCACTGCAGGAGAAGTGACCTGGGGAAAGCCTGCAGGGAGTCAGATCTGCTCGTGGTGTGAGCCCCTCTGAGCCACTTGGCTCTGCCTCCTTTGCCTATCTCTGCAGAAGGACAAGCTGCTGTTAAGGTCTGGCATTTGATTTTACCCTTGAGGCACAAAAGGAGCTCCCCCAGTGCCCTTCACAATGTCACACTGCGATCGCGCATGGACTCCTGCTCCTGGAACTGCTGCTCCTGCCTAGGGGGAAAGCGAGATGAAACCCACTTGAGAGGTGTTTATCTTTTCACCTTTTGGGCAGGGATGTGTGCCTGCTTGTTCCTACCAGGAGGAGGGAATGGGATGGCATTAGCCAGAGGTCCCTGGCTGCTGCCCACAGGGGACAATTTCCCCAGTGACTTCTTTTCCCCAAGTCTTGCACAGCTGAGTTTCCCTGTGCGGCAGGGCCAGCCCAGGCACAGCACAGGTTTGTGCCACTGAGCAGCACCAAGCCTGGGACCTGTTAGGCTCAGGTGAGCACCTGCCCCCAGAGCTCTGCTGGCTCCTGAACGTGGCAGCACATCTGCTTTTACCCACTGAGAATCTTGCTCACAGCTTCAGAGCATGGAGAAGACACCCGAGAGACACAGCCCCAGAGCTGTAGATCTCTGTCTCGGGAGAGACATTATGTTTTTTCTAAATTACAGCTGCAACCACAAAAGTACCTCCCATACAAACAGTTCAGCTTCTGTTGAAGAAGGAATCAGTGTATGTGCACAGATGGGTGAAGACCAAAGTCCTCTTGGCAGGCACAGCTTCACATAGATGTGAGAGCAGCTGCTCAGAGCCATGGAGAGGCCTTGTGCAGCAGGGGAAGGACTCGAGTTCACTCAACTATCCACACCCTGGGCAATCCAAAATTGAAACTGCTACCTCCGTGATGTCAAATGAAGTTAAAAAGCCAGATAAAAAGGTTCACAGCAACGATGGGGTGGTCTTGAAACCATGACAACAACATGCCAGAGCAATGGAGGACTGAGGAGTCCACAGGAACAGAATACTTTAACAATCCTTGTTTTGTTCACAACTTGTTGTCCAAATAGACTCGAGCAGAAACTTTAATAAAGCATAAGGTTAAATAATAGCTTGGTGGTAGCTGATAGGATGAAAATATAACCTAGAGTTACATTAGGTGATTATAATAATGAAATTCACACACCCAGGAATATTTCTGGGTGCAAATTGTAGTAGAATGAACTGGACCAAGACCACACATGCATTAAGAATTTTGTTACAGAAGTGCACATGTGCCATCATCTGTCCTTGCATCATTCTTTCTCTGTTACCTTTTTGTATAACACGCTGTGCATGTCTCCTAGAAGGTCTGTCAGTGGTGTTAGGTGCCTAACATCCTGTTCTACTGAATGGTATAAAAAAACCCCAAACAGCTTAACTCTGTGTTGACTGGCTCTTGTAGATCAGGTTAAAAGACCTCTGCTTTAGGGACAACACTGGGGTGTGTACAATTACATGTAAGGATTCACATGGAATATCCGTGACTGAATCACTGAGTCCAGTTTGGGACAGATTTAATGGAACAGGAATATTTTATGTCAGGCAGTTCTGTTATAGATGTGTTTCAAACTTCTATACAGGATTTTAAAACTGGTTTTGGAAACTGGCAGGTTTATGGTACCCTTCTTCTGCTTGGCAATGCCTTGTGATCACAGACCTGGAATAGGTCTGCAGGGAGACATGAATTTAAGTAACATGAATTTAAGAAAGTAGATCAAGCATTTATAATCTTTCTCAGGGTGTTGTGTGAGGGCCTGGACTGGGGATATATGTAAGAACCAGCCTTATGTGAGGTAGAAACCACCTAGGCAGCTTTCCCTTGGGAATGTCTGGCTGATCTGGGATTTGCTCAGGAATATTGCTGGGACAACAGGAAAAATAGTCTATTTTATATTTACATTGCTCAGGGTTGTTTAAGAATTCAGCTACAGGTGCAGGAAGCTCTCTCCTGGCAGGGTGGATGGAGGGGGCAATTCACTGTGGGTTTGGTGGGCTGTGCCCGCAGGCATTGCCACCTGGGGAAAGCCAGACTCCAGCTGCCATTAGGAAGCCTTAGCTTCCATCATATTACAGCTTACTTCTTTGGTTTAATTCGGAGCTGTAAAACCCTGAAGTGAGCCAGTGCAGACCTGTGGCATCTCCAGGACCTGCTGGTGCTTGTGCCTCCCACGCAGGGAGTCAGGGTCAGTGTCAGCTGAGGGAGATTTGTAGGAGAGGAAAGGAGCCTGAGCCACACCACCTCTGAGTCCCACCTGAGTGTTATTCAGGCAGGGAGACCTCCCACCTGGAGAAAGGTGTACCATGAATAAAGAGGAAAAAATACAGCCCTTCTTTTGGATGGTCTAGACAACAAATCAGATTTCTTTGCAACGCTTGTACTATTCTCTTTCATCTGTCTGGGAACTCTTCGAGGGAGACAAACCCTAGAAGGGGATAGACAGAGCAAATAGAAAAAATAAACTCTGAGTGACTCTATTTGAGCACTTATTTGGAGCAGCCTTGCCTGACTTTAGCCAGCTCCTCTGCACTGCCTGACTGCTGCATCTCTGGGTCATGCAGCTCTGCCAGGACCAGTCTGAGCCAAATCCTTTCCAGAGCATGGAATTTTTTTTTCTTTCCTCTAATGGCACAGACTGCTACTTCTGACTGCAAATCCAAGCTGGATATTTTCTCTAAGCTGAGGAGCTGCCTCTCCAGTCACCCTGGTGGGGATGGATGTGGTTGTTTCTTCTTCATCAGCCTACAGTTGCCTGCAAAGGAGAGCCTTGGGGGTGGCAACTCTAGCACCACCTCCAGTCACTCCACACCTTCCTCTACTCACTCCTGAGTCATCTCTTTTAATGTGGGCAGCACATCCAAAAACGACCATGGGGTGGGAAAGTTTCCTTACTGGGACATCAGATGGAGCAAATCCCATCTTCCCAAAACATAGCTTTGCTTTGGGATACATCCAGAGTAGTCCTCACATTTTATTAGTGAAAGTGTCAACAACACTGCAGGTAATAGCTGGAGAAGAAAAGAGCAATTTGATTCTTTCACAAAAAAACTTTTGACCTTTTTTCTCAGCCAGTTTCCTACATTCTCTTTTTTGCTTTAATAACAAGGGTGACATTTTGAGGCCTTTGGAACTGCTCCAGTCTCTGTCTACACTTTCCTACTTCAACAATTTTCTGAAATAAACAAAAGCCCTAGAACCAGCTGCATGTCTGAGAGGGGGTGGCAGCTTCAAACCCGAGCAGAGCTGGGAGATTTGCAGTCTCTTGGAACAGGTACCAACCACCTTCATTCAAAAACAAATCTGGGAATATAAATGAGCTTGTTTGGTTATGGAGATTTCTCATCTTTATTTTAAGAAAAAGCAGGAATATCCTTCTCTCTGATGCCTTTGTGTGCTATAATGGGATTCTCTAGAGCATATGCTCTACCTGTTCACTCCTGGAATCATTGGGGAAATAAGCAAACATCTGTTGACATGGGAAATGAAAACTCCAAGGAAGCCCTTTCCCTCTGCAGAAAAGGTCACTCATGCCCTGTGTTCCTTTGGCCAGGCCTAGGACTGACAAACATTGTTGCTGGGTTTGTTGTTGCTGTCATTTCTGTGATTTGAATTCAAAGGTCAAATTCGATTTAAATAACTCATGGTCACTTGTAATCAAAGCTAATGAGCAAGTAAATAATTCAATAATTTAAAAAAACTCTTTGCCAATAAGTCACTTTGCATTTGTCCAGCCAGGGATGATATTGCAAATCTAAACAAAACAAGTCAAAACACGTGTGCAAGCACGCTGAGTGGGACTCACATGGGAGCAGATGCCATCTGGAATCACAGTTGTTCTCACAGCCAGAAGAGGCAGAAAGATGCTGTCAAACAGGAGAGGCGCACAAGTGAGCCATGGGAAGTTCCTTGGGCAGTGTGGAGGTGGCTTCTGAGCTTTTCCATCTTGTGACCAACCTCTGCCCTTTGATCTCTGTGCTGCATGAGTTTTGTTCCAGCTCACAGGTGCAGGTGCTGGCAAGGGGAAAGTGCTCCTTGTGCCAGAGGTACAAACCCAAGCACAGGGCTTTTTTGTATGGCTTACGAGCAGGGTGGATGTCTCAGCCTTGAACTCACCCAGGGACACCTCTAGGCTTGACTTCTGGGAGTGATTCCACATGCTGGCAGCACAGGCAGGCGGCCACGGGGCAGAGTGCCACGGGTGGGTCTGTGCCTGGACTCTGGGCTGGCAGGCAGCATCTGGTGAGCTGGCAGGGAATCTGCCCTGAGTCTGAGGGCACTTTCATATCCAGCCACCACGCGGCACAAAAGGCAGTCGTGCAGCTTCAGTGAATGTTGCACACAGCATCCATTAGCAAAGGCATTTCGTGTGCACAAAATGCAAAAGGACAGCAAGTTTGTTGTCTTTGTAGCCGTTCCAAAGACTCCTAATATCAGAGCCTCCTGGTTTATTTTTGAGTCTAGCTTTTTGGGTCTGTTACCATCCCCGAGTAGCTCTTGTCTGAATTACAGCCTGTATCGTTTTGGCTTCCATGTGCCCTGTTTGCAACCACTGCTACTGAAAGAAAATGAGGTGGGAGCATTGTTACACAAAGAGCCTTGGTGGAAAAATACTGTACTTAAATAAGTTGAGAGCATTTTCACCACTTAGAAAATGCTTGGAGGAGTGACAGCATATGCTGTTCTGTCATTAAAACAAAAGCTGTGTTTCAAATGCTCTTCCCCCCAAAGATATTATGCAGATATTGCTAGTCTAACGGGAATGCAGAGTGGAAGAAGAGCTGAACTGAGTAGCTGCCACCAAGAGAGGTGGGGGCAGGTGACAGGAATACAGATTTCAGAGGGATGCATTCAGGGAGGAAGATGGCAATGTAATTTGCCAAAAGCCTCCTGGAGACAGTCAATAAGCACATGGAAAACTCCCCTTGCTGCAGAAGTAAATCATCACAGAGCAAGAGGAGGGGTACCGAAATCCTTTTTGGCAGGGGAATATTGGAGAGTGCTTTGATGTGGCTCTTCTTTGCCAGAAACCTCCCACCTTCTCACTGGATTTGGATTTTGCTGGCTCACTGGAGCAGGTTGCTGCCTCCTGTGTGTCTCCTGCTCTCAAGGGAAAAGAGGAGGGAGCATATGGGCAGAGCAATCCCAAGGCAGATCCTGAGGCAGAGCCAAGAATAAGCTCTGAGCTGATCCTTGTACAGAAATTCAAGCTGGAGGACAGAGCAGACTTTGAACATTGTGACTGCACTGACACAATTCATGCAGTGTGGAAAACACTTTTTCCCAGGAAGCTTTATGAAATATTTCCTAAACCAGAACTTTGAAAATCCAGAGCAGCTTAGTTCATTACAGTCTTGTGAGCTGGACAGTTCCAGTTCAGACTATACATCTACAAAGAGAAAACTTCTTCATCTTTGTCTGGATTTGGATGGAGCATAGGATTAGCTCCATAATCCCCACCAACCAGACTCAGTGGAATACATTGTATGAGTTATGTCTTGCCATATTCAGGTTTTCTCTGATATAATTCTATTCTAGGTCCAACAAGGTAAAAAGGGCTTTGAAGTTGACCTTACCTTGGTTCTCACAAAAGACATAGTGAATAGAATGTAGACTCATTCCATGTTTAACAAGTAGCTGATGGCATCACTTTCCAATTTCCAGGTTGCAGATTATTTCAAATTCTTGTGACGTGGGAAGGGACTGAGCCACCAGGGCAGCCATGGCTGACATGGTGCAGTGTCCTGGGGCTCCACGGGGCACATCCATGTCCAGTCACTCCCTGCTTTCTGTAATTTTTCATGCATGATTTATATGGTGCAGGGGCCTTTGGAAATATAGTTTCTAAACTGCAGCTGAAAAAATGAAATGAGACTTTTGACAGTTTGTGTTTTATGCTGGTGTTAAAAACCAGGCAGTGCTGTGCTAAATTTCTGGGAAGTGGGCTTTTCTAATAATCACCTATGCTCTGCTGAAAGCCCTGAAAAGCCTTGTTGAGATGTTCATTTCTTAGAAGATTTGTAGAGCCAAACCTAGCTGAGGACTCTAGCCTGGCTTGCAAAATTTAAAATAACTAATCATTTTCTGATGACATAGTGATGGTAGACCTGTGTTAATTCAGGTCTAAGGGACCACTGCACCCCTGGGCAGCCAGAAGTGACCTACAACAAATTGTTCCCTCAGGATGACAGTGCAGGTCACCTCCCTTGCCTCTACACTTTTTCTTGCCTTTCCTGTAGGTGAGATTTTCAGCTTAGCACTGGCAGTGTGCACGTGCATTTGGATGATTAATAAGCACCACAAAGCTTGTCTGCTCTGGACTAATTTGGATGGCTGGGGAAAACCTGCACTGGATTAAACTGAGCATCTATAGGGATGCCAAGTGTGGAAAGAGGCACTGATGGCACAGGCCTGGGGGCTCATTTGCCACAAGAGTGAGGATGTCCCCAGCTACTCCAAACAAAAGTTTTGGAGATTGCAAAAACCGCCATAAAGAAGGCAAGCAAGGGGAAATATGAGTTTAAGGGAAGCTTTAAAAATACTGTTCCCAGTAGTACAGGTGTTGAATACAAAGGGAAAAGGTGTTTTTGTTTTGCAGGCTTGTAGCTGAATGTGGCTTTTCAACTTCTCCTGTTTTCGAGATGTTTTGATCAGTAATGGTGTGTGTAAGCAATAAAAAAAAAAAAAGCTAAAACTTTACGTCCACCCTGTTTGTTCTCATTTTGTTTTGCATGTCCAAACAGAACTGAATGGTAAATTAGATAGGAAAGTTGGAAAGTGCTCTGTGCTATTTGAAGACACACTTTCATAGCTGCAATTTAGAGCATTCCCATCCTATTTCACACACATACATCCCCAACATTCCTGCTGTGCAGTAAATGAAGGTAACATTACAGACCTGCAGAACATTCCCAGCTTTTTGCCAGGTGAAAAGAAAGTGAAAAGTCTGTTAAATTTAAAATTGATGATGTATTTTTCCTCTTCCATAAGATGTCTAATTAATTCCTGTTTTCTGTATCTGAAGTAAAATGAACATGAGGAAGGCTTGTGCAAATTCAAATAAACCAAGGGCGTGTTCTCCACTGACTTATCAGCTGTGCTCATGTCATCCTTCTCTCAGAGCAATCAGGAGCTCAGATCTTCTGGAGTGTTCAGAAACCATGACCATTTCCTTCCTCTTTCCTCAGGGAATTCCTTTTCATACCATGTCTGCATCCCTGCAGCTTTCCTCATCCAGAAGTTTCTCTCTTTGAGGCTGATTCCTCTCTCAAACACCTCTCCTCATGCCTCCCCTCTAAACTTTTAAGTGTGTTTGCCTCTTCAAGTCACTGTTGTTTTTAAATTTAATCATAAAGGGGTGGGGAAGGGGGGAAGAGAGTGAAAAACGTGTTAAATGAAGAAGAAAATCAATTTTGCATTTTCCACATCTCAGCAAACACCCAACCCTGCCCCTCCCCTGCCTGTCAGTGCCAGGCACTGTGGCTTAATCCCTTCTGCATCTTTTTCGAGCTGCTTGCATCAGGAACGGGTTGCTTTTGGACGCTCTTGACCTTTGAGTGAGGACTGGCGTCCTTGAGGCATGAGGCAATTCAAACCCCTCCTGTCTGCACTCCACAGGAGCGCAGCGAGGTTTGTGGCAGCTCACACAGCAGCACCTGATGAGCAGCATCCCCTCTCATCGGTGGCACTGCCACTGCCACCTGCTGCTGAGCCACCAGGGGCTGGGAGGCTGGTGCAGGGAGGAGATGGCAGCAGCCTCCTGCTCACCCTGCTGCGGCCAGGCAGGGCTGCTCCAGCACAGGGAGGGAAGGGCACCAGCTGCTGCTGCTCTGGGTGTTTCTGGACGCCAGGAAAAGGAGTCTGATAAAGGAGAGCAGGGGGCTGTGTTTTGCATCCCGGCACCCACACAGGGTTTCTTCTCCGTGCTCTCGCTCTCAGCCTTTTTCATCTTTATTCTCACTAGAATTGCTCCTTCTCCCTGCTCTGCAGGCTCCTCTCAGGAAATGCTTAGTGCTGGAGGAGCTGTGTGATGTTGGGAGCTGCAAATGCTTTCAGGTTAGATCAGAGCTGTCAAAGAGCTTTTATTATGCAGGGATGAGGCACTGGCCTTCTCTCAAATCCAAATCAGGTAGCTGGCCAGGTCTGTGTAGTGCTGCCTGTGGGCCCTGGTTTCCTTCCATGGAGCCCTACATCTGGCACAGGAAATATTTGCCAGACATGGAAAGTAGTCCTGAGTTCCACATTTTAGGTGTGCTTTTTGTGTCTCAGCAGGCTGTGCAGTATGAGGTTCCCAAGGAATAGGCCAAGCAGTGCAGCAAAGGGTCACACACATCTAAACACACATCCAGACTTTTCTCAGTGTCTGCCCACTAGAACAAAAATTTGAGAAAACGTCCATTTTCTGGAGGGGAAAAAAATTAAAATATATAGTTTTTTAAAAAAAAATTTGCTTCACTTAAAAGTCTAAAATAGTCTTCAAAAAATGGGAGGCTTCTTCTTAATAAATTCTATGACTGATGTTGTCAAAATGCCCTAGAAAACACCCCTGTCTATCTCATTCCAAGAACTTTGCTATAATGTGAGTTAAATTAAATAAATAACAATAATATTGATTCCTCCTCCAGCTCTGGCATGAATTAGGTATTCAGCCTAGATGGCTGGAGTAGACATACACCCATGGATGTCTTTGTTTCTAATATTACTTAGCTTGTTAATTTGACTTGTCTGCATTATCAACAGCAATTCTTGTGTGTTGCATGGCTTGAAATTACCCTGCAAGCCTCAGTTTTCATCAAAGAGCTCAAAAGACAGCAGCACAAAGGATCTCTCTCTGGCTTTTATTCTTCTGCCAAACCTAGATTCCAAAGTACCAGGGTACTTAAGCAATTCCTGCTTGAGTTTCTGTTTGTAGCTGGGTTGTTTGGCTGATGCACAGCTGTAAATGAGGCTATGAGAAATACTTCATCAAGATGGCTTGGTTCAAAGCCATCTTCTCAACAGAGGATGGTTGTTATACTTGGGCCCAGTGCCTAGAGGAGACAGTCTTACATAAGCAAATAAATATTGTATCTGCTTTTCATCGGGGCAGAATGGACATTGAATGCAAAACTTTGTAGAGCATGAGTAAAACTTAGTGTTAGGAATGCCTTGGGACATTTGAAAGCTTGGTCTTAATGTTCTGCAAAATTGCAAGAAATTGGCTCCTTTTAAAGTTCTGAAATTCAGGCTGAAATTCTAATCTAGGAATGTTCTTGTAACACAAGAACATCTCTGGAATTCCACACCAAGACAGGCTCAAGAGTGTCAGTCAGAGTCAGGTCAGGTTTGACTACAGCAAGATGCTGTAAGAGCCTGACAGCAAAGACAGAGCATCTGAAAATCAAGAGATATTTCAGAGGGCATCATCTCTAGGTTTTCAGCCTCTCCAGCAGCCTCTGACCCAGCTCTGAGATGGGCACAGCCACAGGTGAGGGAGAGATCACATTCTCTGAGGCATCTCTGACATGTTAACATCTTGGAACTTCTCTAACATTTTATTCCAACCAAGAATACCATTGTTATCAAAGAAATCCAAGGTCAGACTAGATGGTAAAAATGGTTGTTTCTATCATTGATTTCAAAGAAAGGATCAGCCACTTTAGCAACGTGGTCTGACCTGCAAAAAAAAAAAAAAAAAAAAAAAGCAGAAGAAACCTTATCATTATTTATACCTTCCTCAAACTTATAACTTTAAAACAAAAGTAAGCTCACATTTGAACTAGACTGGCTTTCTTTATAAAGCTGTGCAGCTCCCACTTGCAGTTCCCCAGGTGTTCTGTTCCCATGGTTATTTACCTGAACTCCTGAACATCTCACTTCAGTATGCTTTTTTCTTTCCTTGAGTGACAGCAACTGTGATTTTGTTATTTCTTTGACTTGTGATCGTGCAGCTAGGTGTCTCACCACAAATCTAGCTCACCTAAGTATTCAGCAGAATGAAATAGCCCATGGTCACACATTCCCCTGATAATATTTGCTGTTAGGTGGCTATTTTATGAGATACTCCTTAGTAAGGCATCAGTGCAGAGTAAATTGGGGGATATAAAGTGTTGGCTTGTTTTGCAGGATGCTGGCATTGCTGTTTTTAATGTCATCAGTGCCCATTGTAGCTGTTATTCCCCCTGCCCCAGGTTACTGCTGCCCTTAAGCTCTGCCTTCAGATCAAGGAGCAAATGCCTTTGTGATGTTCAGCCAAATAAACCCACGTGCCTCTGTGATTTAAGGAGAGCATTTTTATTTACTTCCCTTTTAAAGCAGATAGATGGGGATTATCCTCCCAGCATCTAAACTATCTCCTCTGACAGCTCCTTGCATCAAAACCTCCTCAGTGATGATCTGGGAAGAAATCATCCTTGGCAGAGATGCCTGTGAGGGTGAGAGGCAGGGAAGGCTGCAGGGGGCTCGTGCTGGTGGTCCCAGGGGGGAGCTGGCTGGGAGCAGGAGGTGCCTGTGCCTGTGCCCTGCCTTCCCAGGCTCTCTGCTCCCCCAGCTCCCTCTGCAGACTGTCTGCCCCAAAGTGCCCGCCTGTTTTTGGCTCCCCTGGGCTGAAATGAACAGTTATTACAAGAATAACTACAGGCAGCTCTCCACTGGTGTTTGCTGTGATGGAAACTTTGAGACTTGCAGAAAGACCTTCTGGGGCTCTTCAGTCCTAGCTCTAAGGAGTACTTTAATTTATTCAAAGACAAGAAATAATCACTTCAGCTGTTGTTTCCCATTCAAAGGTCAGGCTTCAAATACCAAATCCTTGGTACAGGCTTCTCACTAACAAGCTGCAAGGCTGTCATTATTGTTATAAATAAACAAACCAATAATTTTGTGCAGAGTGTCTGAGAAGATGGTATTATTTACACAGACACTTTCTGAACTGGAAAAGGGTATGTTTTGCCTTTCAAATTCTTTCTGATTTATTCAGTTGCCCATATATATAATAAATAATCCCAAAAATTGAGTGATTCTAATGGAAGAAGTTTTATAACTGTTTTGAGTAACATTTGTAATCATGAAGAGAAACTCTCACTGTGTAGGACCAGCAGTGGCACTACAAAATGAACCATATAAATTGCTCTGAAAGTACTAATTGCAGCCTGATGAAGTTTGCTGCATCTCTCTGATGTTTCTATGATGTGATGACAAGCCACCCACTCGATTTACATCAGCTCACTTCGAGAAAGCAATTGACTGTTAGAGAAGGATCATTATTTAAATGAGTCCTTTTTAAAAGATTAAGTCAAGACAGGAAATTGCCAGAAAAGTGTGAGTGAATAGCAGAGAAGTTCAGGTAATCTGCATCACCAGATACATGGTGATCTGCATCTCTTAAATGCTTATCTCCCCATGGCATGGGCTGTGATGGACCCGAACTGCTCAGGAGCAGATGCAACAACATTGGCTGATCAGAGGAATAATCTTCTGGTTTGAGAAGTATCTTTATAAAACTATCCTATTCACTGGTTATGTCCCATAATGTCCCATTTGGGAAGTGTTCATAGATGGGATTATCCATTCCATTATGGTACTCAGCTCTATTTGAAGTATAGTCCTAAATTAAAGCAAAAGATTAAAGAAATGCTCTGGATTAAACTATTGAACCTCCTAAGAAAATTAGATTAAACTATTTCTTCTGTGACTCATAAGCTGACCTCTCATTTTTCTTGTTCTGGAAAGATAAAAACTCCAGATATTCGCACACTCACAAATATTGAAATACCTTTTTCTTTCTTTTTTTTTTTTTTTAAGAGTAATGATTTCCTTAGGTGATATTAAAAAATAGTCTTTAAAAAATAGTCTGACAATTTTTGTTGTTGTCACTACCATGTAAGGCCCTTTAAGTGTAACCCATCTGAGTCACATCAAATGAGAATAATTTAGAGATGTCAAGGGAAGCAGACTCTTGTCAAAGGGTAATGGTCTCCTGCTGCTACATGAATATGAGTATTTATCAGAAATAAGTATGAAAGGGAGGTGAAGGAGAAACATAAGGCAGAAGTATTGACAAGGATCATTGCTCTTGTGCCACAGTTACTCTGTGTTTGCAAAGGGGACATGCAGGAGGAACCTGAGGTGCTCTTGAGTCTGTGGCATCGGTGAGCATGAGGGGACTGTGCATGTCCAGCAAACTGGCTGTGTTCCAGGGGGAATGTTTTCAGGTAGTGATGTAGGAGAGCAGACAGGGCTCTCCTCCTGTGTGGTAATATGGTGCCCGACGGGAATGTCACCAACCTCATTGTTAATATTTTTAATTTATCTTGGGACAATAAGGACAGGTGAAATTCCTGCTACAGTGCGCAGGAATTGTCCTTGTGGGGACAAGGAGGAACGAGACACAGCTTCAGCCAGTGCTGTCTGTTGAATTGCTCTTTCTCTGCTCTCCCTGAGGCACACCACGCTGAGGAGTGGCCAGCAAGGACCCCAGGCAGAGGGGGGTTGTTACTGCCCCTGTATCAGACAGTCAGCAACAGGCTGCTGCTAATGCTGATGGGGCCAGGAATTGTTGCTTTGGGGGATTTATTGGCACAGCTCAGCATGGCTTGTCTGGCTCTGGGCACATCCACTCAGGATGATCAGGAGCTGGGTTTCCTCCAGTGACTGCCAGCAGAGTAGCTGACCCTACACTAGTGCAGAACCATTAGCTGCTGTTTCTGTTTTGGAAGCTGCATTTCATCTCTCTTGCCAAGCACCTGTCATTTTTTGAGCATTAATAACTGTAATAACAAGCAGAAATGAAACTGAGAGGTCCTAGATTGGCAGACTTTTAAAGACAAGTCAATACTCCATAGTGACTTTAAAAATTAATTTATAAATATTTAAAGCTATGAATATTTCAGTCTTTTCAATTCATTTTGTTAATCATTTAGCTATAAAGCACATATCACATTCTTTACCTCCTGTTCAAATTGCATTTTATTACATTTTGAAATCAGTCTGCAGATGGCAGCTGCAGCAGCTCAAGATCTCAGGCTGTGTTTTGCAAGTGGCTCCTTGGGTCTGTGTTTCCAGGGAAGAAGTGGGGACTCTTTGATGCATTCCTTTTGCATGCTGAGTTTCTTGCATTTGCAATGATTCCAGTCACACAGGCACTTGCTGCCCTCACGTGCTTTTGCAAACCAAGGCTTGGCATATGCACATCCAGAGGCTTAAAAAAATGCTTATTCAGGAAAAAGGTACTCCTTCCTAGAGACCACACCTTACATTCATGGCCAGAAACAGTGATGGCCCTCTTTTGCAAATAGCCAGATCATCAAAGATTTAACAAAATTTAATTAACATCTCTGTGATAAATGAACAGTATCACAGGCCAGATCTTCTTATTATCCTCATCACTCTTTTGTTAGACAGATAAGTAGCTCCCTTATAATTATCAGTGTGTCGGAGCACAGATTGACATTTTATTGCAGCCTTGTGCAATATCCAAACTAGAGGTGCACAAGTGCACCACAGCAATAAGAGGGAGTGCTGCACTGCAGCCATTTGGAAGCCCTGTTGACTCTGTAAGAGCAACAAAGCAGTGCTGAGCTAGAGGAAACTGAACCACAAAATCTGTTGGAAATGTGCTCATTATTCCATCTCAGAAAACTCATTCCACAATTATGAGGAAAATATATGGAGAGAGGAGACCCAGGGTGGGTATTACACAGCCATGTGGACACAAGCTGCTTTGCCTCTCTTCAGAGACAGTACAGGAATATTAGAGCAAATAAAGGTCTAATTTAGTTTCTGTTGGGTGCCTGACTGATAGGATGGAGATAAATCCCATCTGTATTTTATATTTGTATCTTTCACAGAATTTTCTTGGAACTCCTCTCAGAGCATAAAAATATCAGGCACCCTAGAAATCCATCAGACTCCCATCCTTTATACTGGACATCCAGTGCAAGCCTGTGCTGTCTGCATCTTTAAAATATGTAAAGTGGGGGTAATATTTTCTGTTGTCATAGAGCTGCTGGCAGAGTTAATTCATTAATTTTTATGAAGCATACAAATCCTGTGGTGGAAAAGTCAGGCAGGAAAGCTAATGAGAAAATTTAGGATGGATTTTGAGCCAGGTGGATGGGTGGGAAACAAAACCTTTGGCCACGTACCAATTTTCTCTTCAAGGAGAAGATAAAGATTATGTTAAATAATGACTTTGTTGCTAATGAGAATCGCCCTTGTGTACCTGAAGCAAACACTGCAGTCAGGATTCTCCTCCTGCAGTTTGCTTTGCTGTAAACTCCCTAGTGAAAATCACCTCCTATGCCTTGGATCCCTGCTCTACAGAGAGGGGATATCACCATTTGTGCTGGTTGGAATTGCCCTGTACTGTGCTTTCAATCAGAAAATGCTGTCTTGAAACTAGATATTTTCCAGGAATCTTGTAATTGCAGAGACTTTTAATCAAAAACAGTCAAGTCTCAGCACTCCCTGTGCAGCAGATCCTCTGTAAGGCAATGACCTGAAAGCCAGTTACTCAGTTATAATGTGAAATGATTAAATGCAATTACAGTCTTAATGATAAAATCTTCATCCTTCATCTCCTTCCACCCCCACAGTGTACTCCTGGGTACTTGCCTGGATGAACAGTGTCCTGGCAGTCCATTCAGGGCTGCTGGAGCTGTGAACTGGCAGTGCCACGGTGCTCCAGTGAGGGGAGAGAGCAGGAGGGCTTCCCTGAGTGTGGCACTCCCTGCCCCTGGCACGGCTCCTCCCTGGCAGAGCTCTGCAGGGGCACAGTGCGAGGGCTCCTGCCAGCCCAGCCTGGCGCTTTGTGCCGCATTTCGAGTCTCAGCAGCAGCGAAATTCTTGCTCTGCTTAAAAGTGACCTTGGGAATTCAACCCAGAGCCAGATGCTGCTATTTGTGCCTCTGCAGGGATTCCCTGCTCCCATGAGAAAAGCTGGGAGCTGCAGGGCTCTGTGTTCTGCAGAGTGACAGAAATTTTGCTCGTTCCTGTTGCGCTCACTTGTGGTGTCAGGATGATGATGCTTTATGCCAAGTGTTAGAAAATTTTTTTTCTTTCCGTTTGCTCTTTTTGAGAATGGATTTCTGTTAGATTGATCTTACTGCTGCAGCTACCTATGCTCTGGCTTGTTGGACCGTGATGCTGCTCTGTGACACTGAGTGTGTTTGCTCAGCCAACTCTTCAGCTGCCCAGCCTGCCCCCACAGGTTTACCTGTCAGGGTTTCAGCAGCTTCACAGTGCAGCAGAAGTACCCAGCTGGATTTGACACATACTGATCTCATTCTCCTCTTTACCAAACAAGTTTTGCTTGGCTTGATCAGCTGTTAAACTTCTTATTTTGCTTGGGCTCTGGCATTTCTGGGAGGTTTTCACATTCCCCCTCTGTGGTGACTTGCCTGAGACCATTTGAGAGCTGGAATGAGTAACAAGCACTTCCCAAACCCCTGCTTTGCCCCTGTAACTGAACATGGGAACAGCAAACCAGACAATTCTTCCTGAGTTCACTCCTAGGAATACAGCTCAGAAACTTCTAGCTGCAATGAGGTTAATGCAGCAGGAAGTACAACAATAAATGGAGAAGAAAGTTTTTGAGAGAGGATGAAGGTTGTATTTATCTTTCAATCAGGATGATCCCTAGCTCACATACACAGTACTTCAAAGTCGAGACTGCATTTCATCTCAAGTCTTTTAAAGGACCTATGTGCTTCCAAACTGCCTTTAGGAGAAATTCAGACAGACTAAATGCCCTTTTCTCTTTCCCTTTATTTTATTTTAATAGTTTTGTGGCCTTTCCTATGTCATCTGAATGCATGTCTCATTGCTGAAGCACTCTTTTGAGAAGAACTTGCCCTGATAAGCCAGGTACTCAGCAAGGGAAAGCAACGATCATGAAGAAAAATAAGAGTAAGCAAGTTTGCCACATCCTTGCTGATGTTTCACCTGACTCAGCGCTGTATGAAGGGTTCGTGACAGGAGCAACTCCTTAGCACCAAGGTTATATAGGTTTCCCAGAAATGTGATGCAGCTCTCCATGAAGGCTGTGAAGTCTCTGGATTCCAAGTGTGAGTGCCTCAAACCAGCTACTTTTCAAGTCTTTCTTAAAGACTTGAAAAAATCTTAACCCCAGGGGCCATGCATTGCACACAAGTTAGATGGCTGAGCGAATGAAAAAGACTTCAAAGGCTTGTTGTCCTTCTTCAGGGGAATCCTTGTTTCTCGTGCTTGCTCCCTTTCCAAATCTCAGCAATTTTAACTGGCTGCTTGAAATTCACTTTCTAATCTCAAATCCCATGCGAGCAAACGAGGGCGGAGTGTGACACTTCAGAGTCAATAAAAACAACTCTCTGCCATGGGCAAGAGCAGGATATTTTATTTTGGAAACTGCCTCGTGGTCATCACAGTGTAACTCCTCCCTTGGCCTGCACAGCCCGATTCACTCAGCAGAATATTTGTTCTGTGTTGTGATAAAGGACTGAATTTCCTGCTCCAAAAGTCCACACGTATCGCCCAGGGGAGAGGAGAAAATGGACAAAAACAAGAGAGCACAGGGAGAGCTGTGAGAGCATTACTGACTCAGCTTTATCTGAAATGGGCTCACCAGCAACTTCTGCTCAAGGGGCTGGACTAGGACCACAAAAATACCTGCTGTGAGAGGGTGAACAGGGTACTACTGAATGCAAGGGGGACAAGGAAGGACAGGGTTTGGTTCCTACCTTGCCAGTTTTTAAGGGTGACTGCTGTCCTGAGGAGAAAAAGAGAAAGCCTGGCACAGCTCAGTTTTTTCCCCTTGGTCTTGTTCCACTGCTTTCTGTGCACTACCCAGGCTGCTGGAAGCTGATAATAATAAAAAAAACCCCCTTCTATTCTAGCTACTTGTTTTTTATCAATTGCCTGTGGTATTGAATATCTCACCCACACTTCTGAGCATCAAGCTGGTTGTGATACCTCACTGTGTATGCAGTTGGCACCATTGCAAGTGAGTTTGCAATGCCAGATGTATCCCTAAATATGACACAGGAAATCAGGTTGGTGTTTGCAGTAAGCAGATATTTTATTTTTCTTGGTGACATTCCAGGATCAGGTTTTCAATAAAAGAAAACTGATTTTTTGTGGACAGAGATAATGTTCTTCAGAATGGTTTGTCCACTGGGTGTTTGTTATCGTAATTAAATTTATTGTTCAAATTAAACAAAAGCAAGCTTTTCCCCAAAATTAATTAGTCTTCATAATTAGAAATTGTTTTTCAAAAATGCATTCAATTTATATGCTAGAAATTGCCTAGATTATGTTTTGCTGACAGGTATCAGAGTTGGCCATGCATACCTAATGCTCAGAGATATATTAATTACCTTGCTTAACTAGCATGCTCCAATACATTAATAACTCTGTGCCTTGGAGAACTGCTGCTTGCTGTAAGCTTTTTATTGAGATGCAGTTTCTTGTGATGCAAAGTTCCTGCTCAGATGACATTCATGCTTAGGCAGAGTTACTGGAAACCATCTGATAATAAGGTTGGAAGCCCTTTCAACAAAACCTGCTGTAGCTGGACAGCTGGAGACTGCTGGAAAGCAATGGCTTTGTAAAATTAGGCTTAAATATGCTTAAAACAAATGTATCTTCTTAAAAGCACACAGGAAAGGCAGGGACATCTTCCCCTAGACCAGGTGGCTCAAAGCCCCATGCAGCCTGGGCTCAACATTTCTTCACTGGCAGCAATTCAGTGAAGGGCAGTCATGGGGCTGTAGGATTATACCAAAAAACAGACAAAAAGAGTCACAAGAAATGGGGAAAAAAATCTGGGGTCAGTCTGGTTGTTTGACTCCTTGCACTGAAAATCACTGGCTAAAAAAAATCACTGGCTAAAATCAAGCCTTACTGGGCTCTCCTGAATCCCCATATGGTGCATTAACCTCTAGAATGGAAAGGTGCTGGGTCTCAGATATGAAAATATTCAGATCTTGAAGCACTCCATTCTACCATTCTACCATTTTCTACCATTTCTAGTGTAAACAGAAAAGAAAGAACTTCTATCTACTTTCATGCCACAAGACAGGCTGTCAACCTGTTACAGGTTTTTTTCTTTTCCTGCTGTATTTTTTTTTCTAGATTCCTTTTTCATGCTGATAAGTGCTTTCAAATCTAGGCTTATGTTTCATCAGAAAAAATTCTCTTTGTGTAAGGTATATTCAGCAATGTCTCCCCTTCTTTAGATGTAGCACTAGTTTGGGAAGAAAGCAGCACCTCTGGTGAGCTAAAAACTCCAGTTAAGCTCGTTGATCCCTATTCAGTTCCGTACTTTGGTTACAATTTTCAACAAAGGGAGGTTAAATTCCCCAAATCCCACAGAAAGGCATACAGCCCTGTGAATAGTCTGTCCTTAAATACCTGATTTACTGGATCAAAATAAACTTAAGCATAGGTTTATATACACAGAGATCTTGTACAGGAATTCCATCTGGCTGAGAAAGAAAAGAGACCACTAAAGAGTCATTGACAGTGAACTGACACACACTCTGTTTTTAAAAAGCAGAAAAAACAGTCTTTCTACCTTCAAAAAAGAAAAAAAAGCACATTTGTGTTGATCAATAACCAAGACATCGAGCTGTGTGTAGCTCTGCATCAAGGCACTATGAATGTACACGTGGCAAAGACTGAAGCCAAGGTAGACACAGCTGAGTGCTGAATTCCCTGATGAAGCAACTTGTTCTTCAAGTCCTTATTCCTACCCATTTATTTTAATTGATCCCAGACTGTGCTAAGTTATTTTAATGGTCTCATTATTCTGAACTTCTAATAACTGAGTTTTAAAAGGAACATATTTCACAAAGACAACTTCAATAAATAAGATCAAAGCCATGCTGGGCTGATTGGTTTAGGTTTTGTCCTCTGCAAACAGAGACATATGCCTGATGCATTTTTCAAGAGTGGGGATTAAGGGAAGTCAGTATTAACATTAAAGGTGAGGAAGGTTGGGCCATTCAGTATTTTCCTTTCCAAATGTCAAAAACACTGTGTTGAATAGTTCATTTGGGGGGGCAGGGGTTTACCACAAGCACAGACAGAATTTTAGTTGTTTAATTCTCATTTTGAAGACCCCTTAGACTGTAGTACAATGTCCTCTTTGGCTGCTTTCAATTCCTCACCTTTATTAGGAATGCAGCAATTTGAAAATGGAAAACAGCAGGGAAGTGCCAGGCAATGATAATGTCAGCTGGCAGAGCTGCTCTGGTAGCACCTGTGAACAGCCAGGAGCACACAGAGGCTGGAGGGAATGGCCTCTGCAGGCAGTGACAGCTGGAAGGACAAGGCAAAGGAGAAATTACCTCATTATTTTCCTAAGTAATACAAACAGCACTTGTACTGGTGTGTGGGAGTTCCCAGGAGCACAACTCAGCTTTGAAATCAGGCGTTGGAGAGGAACACGTACAAACAGCCCTGCAGCGCTGCCAGTGCTTTGATAGCCTACAAGGGAGACTCATTTTCCATTTTTCTGCATAGAGGGAGTCACTGGGCAGTCAAGGGAGGTTGGGCTTTGCCAAGATGCTTGTTTATAATCTAGGCTTAAAATAAGCTTGCTACTTGCAAAGGTGGTACTGGTGAGATCTCTGAAAGAAGGGATTGTCTGCTGTGAAGTTCTAGGACTGACACAAAAGTTACAAGAGAAATTAACTTTAAATTCTGTCCAGATACTGCATTGCTTTTTTCACTGAATTGCTGTAACATATGGTACTAATAAGCAAAGAGGTCAATAGCACATCAGAAATAGGATTTGTATTGTGGCACCAGGTAAAACACTAAGAGTTCAGAATTCCACCCTTATTCCTAACTGAGAGGTACAGTATCACATGTCTAAAAACAAAAGGCATATTTCCACATTCCTTTGGGAGAAAGCAGAATTTAATGTAGTTTCTGACCAATGTTTTCACTGTAGTTTGGTGTTTATGGGTTTATGTCTCACGTGCACTCTTCTTGTTACTCTTGGAGTGTTCAGCCAGATCTGGGGGTACCCAGCCAGTTCATGAGCCCTTCATATTTCCCTGCTGTAAGACGAGAGCAATGTTAGCTATGTGGAGTTCTCACCACAGAAATGGGAGGAGATGCATTGGTTAATTTTTGTAAATAGATCTGAGGCTATAAAGAACCTGCAAGTGATAAACACTAGTATTTTAACATGGCATTCTCAATGGTCCGGGCAGTTTCTCCACTGAGAGGTCCAGCAATGTCAGGAGATAGTTTAAGAGCATGAATCTATCAGGACAGCCATACATTAGCTCCCAGCACTGCTCTGTCCTCCCCTTGCAGTTACCTTGACAAATCACTCAGTTCAGAGGCACTGCCTCAAACATTATTTTTCAGACAGATAAACCAGGATGCTTCATAAATGTCATGCATGGAGCTGGACTTGGAAAGCTCAGTTCAGGGAAAGAAGGCACTCCAGGGTGCTGCGAAGAGGGATTGAACCCAGAAGTGGGGGGAGTTGCTGTGAGGGTGGTGAGGCTCTGGCAGAGATTGCCCAGGGAAGCTGTGGATGCTCCATTCCTGGCAGTGTCCAAGGCCAGGCTGGGTGGGGCTTGGAGCAGCCTGGGATAGTGGAAGGTGTCCCTGCCCATGGAAGGGGGCTTGGAACTGGATGATGTTTCAAGTTCCTTCCAACCCAAGCCATTCCATCTCTCTGTGCAGGGGAGTGAGTGGTGATCTGAAACATGTCCCCTTCTGTTTTTGGAAGGATGGATGCCAGACGATGTGCTAAATAAAGTCTAAGTGAAGAGTGGGATGTGTGACCCTGCAAGCTGGAGGAAGTGAGAAGGACCCTAAAGCTCCTTGTTTATTTCAGCAGGTTAGAAGGCAAAACTGCAATTTTGTTTTTAGGAAACCTTGGATTTTCAGAGTTTGAGGAAACATATGCTTCATTGACCCAGGGCTGGGAGGTGGCAGTCCCATGCTCCACATGGAAGTCATAACCTGCTTGCTAAACCCATGCTGTGTTTTCCTGCTCTGGTGGACCTTTCCTTCCCATGGGAAGCAGGGTGGCACTGAATGATGGGCCACTCCAACTGTGGCATAAACAGAGGAAAGTCAAGTAGGAATAATTCCTGTGAGGCTTAAAATAGAGATAGGCTCACACTTTGCATCCTGATATTTCAGAGCTTTTCAGGGGTGATGGCCATGACCAGGCTGCTCATAAGGCCATGCTGCAAAATCTGAACTGCAAACACCTCCATTAGTGGAGAAAGGCTGGGGGGAAATAAGCTTTATGGCATGGCTAATCTCTGCTGCCTTGGTTAATCCTTGCAGCCTGTTGTAGAAATAATTCAGTCACTGTGGGACCCAAACCTTAAACAGCTTGACTGACATCAGCCAAAGAGCCCAAAAAAACCTGCAGCAAATCTCTTTCAATAACTTACAGCATGTACTGGGCTTTGCTGTGTCACATCCTCAGTTTTCGTATGGCAATGGCAGGTTAACGAGCAAGCTGATTGTGGCTCAGCTCCTGGACAAGAACCTCAAATAGGTTTTTCTTTAAGCACATGCTCAGCACCAAAATCTAAGGAAATCTGGTTTTTTGCACAAATCCCAGTAGAGTTGAAGCAGGATTTTTTCTAGAACAAAGGTGTAAATTGTGGTAGTTGTGAACTCCTATTCTTCTTCTTTCCTTCTCCAGTGACAGGACTTTTTTGGATAGGATGAAACAGAGCGAAGTGTATTTGTGTAGATTTATAGGTACTTGCTCTAAAAGAAAAAAAAAAAAAAAAGAAAGAATTTTGGGCCAGGTTATGTCCATGAAATGCTAGATTGTGTCAATCAACTTCTCAGCACTGTGCACTGCCAAAGCAATTTTTCTTTAAGTGCTGGAAAAAGTAATTGTGTTTGAATTGCAAGTTGTTGTTCTCTTGTGCTCAAGACAATATTTCATGGTTCTCTTTCCAAGTTATTTTTCTCTTCCTGAGTGTTATCTCTCATGTCTTTACACCAGAGCTTGATATCCATCCTTTTGGTTCAGGTTCAGATCCTGGGAGACTTTGCAGAACCTGTGTGTGTGTGAAGATTTAAGTCCTTGCTGCGTGTGATGTAGCCAATGTGGTGTAGTAAATACGCCTGCCTCTGTCTGGAGAAGCTTCTTCTGCATGGGAAGGACTTAAAAAAGATCTCTGAATTGTGATTTTAGACTCTGCAACAGTGTAGCTTCCTTCCACAACCCAGGTCATGCGGACATTTGCAGCACAGATGCTGCAACAGTGTTTTTCCTGACAAAGATGTATTCACACTGAAAGGGAAAAAAGATGAATAATATTCCATGCTAGAATAAAACAACATATGGGGTTTGTTCCTGCTTGTTGATAGGCTTCCTGGGTTGTGCATGATAATGTGTGTGTGACAATGGAGAAACAAGCTGTTTCTCCGAGGATGGGTTCTGATTGTTCTTGCCTTTATAATTTTCTCTGTGAGCACCCCTGGACTTCACAGAAGCACAGGAGCAAAGCCTGGAACAGTGGGCAGCACTGAGTCCCTCTGCCTACCCTTGCTGGCTCACAGGGCTCACTGCCAGCCTGGAGCTGAGCAGGGCTGGGGGATGTGGTGTCACAGTGCCAAGGCAGAGCCAGCTCAGGACAATCGGCAAGATTCTGATTGATGCTGAGGGAGGAAAAGACCTGCACACCTCCTGGGATGGGATCTGGGCTCCCACTGCAGAGCAGGAGCCTGGGTGTTTCGTCTCCCCTGCTGCCCCAGCAGCATCACAGCCGTGTCTGTCACCCCTCTGGAAGTACCAGCACAAAGTGCAGGCACTAAGAATGCCCAGACACCTGGAGTCCATGCCCAGGTTGCCAAGAGGGCAAAACCCGACCTGCTTCTCTTAAAACACTGTGATTCAGTGGCTCCCAGAGAGCAACCATGGTCCCCATTCTGCAAAACTGGAAAACTTGTTTAACCTGAGCTTCCCAGAGGCTCTCCCTGGCTGGGCAGCTGCTCCCTGGCAGGAAGATGCAGAGGGAGCATTCGTGCTTGAGAAGAGGACGGGCAGGCACTGATCTCCTCTCTGGGCTGACCAGTGACAGGACCTGAGGGAGCAGCCTGAAGCTGTGTCAGGAGAGGTTTAGGTTGGGTGTTTGGAAAAGGTTCTGCCCCCAGAGGGTGGCTGGGCTGGAACAGGCTCCCCAGGGCAGTGGTCACAGCCCCAAGCCTGGCAGAGCTCAGGAAGTGTTTGGGCAATGCTCTCAGGCACACGGTGTGACTCTTGGGGATGGTGCTGAGCAGGGAGTTGGACTTGATGATCCTTGTGGGTCTCTTCCAGCTCAGCAGATTCTGTGATTCTGTGATCAAGGCTAAAATCCAGCAGTGCTCTATCCAGCTGAATCTGTACCACTCAGTTGATGAGCTAATGCAATTTTGTGTATGATATTCTTTCACCTTTGTTTAATTACCAAAAGTACTTCTTAAAAAGGGAGAAAACCTCTTGAGAACAAGAACAAAGTTTATTTTGTAGCCATTGCCAATTAAATATTTTCATCATAATTAGATGCATGCTACATTCAACTTGTGCACAGAAGCTTTTTTTTTAAAAAACCAATTACAAAGTTTTTTTCCAGTTTTCCCTCAATCTCTCAGAGTAACAGGGAGATTAACATTCTGAATGATAAAAACCACGAGCTAAAATTATAATAATTAACTCCAACATTGCATGTAATATCAAGAGAAAACTTTCTTATTATGTATGTTGTCTTTAATTATAATTTAAATGTTTGAAAAGGAGAAATTAATTATAGTTTTTACCCTGAGATTGGCAAAACTCAAAACATAAAGCTGATAGAGGATGCTCTGGAGAACATCTTACCCACCATTCAATTTAAACGTCATTTAAGAGCCCAGCCTCCTGGTGAGTTGCTTAGATTTCCAAATCATGATAGTCCCTTGTCATTAAAAGCACAGTGTGAGACCAATTTCCAGACCTTGTGCAAATGATAATATCCTTCAGTAACTTGAAATAGGAACGCTCGGGTCATCATACCTGGCATTTTGGGGTAACTCTCTCCCAGGGGCTTTCACACATTAATTTGTCTTTTCAGCATGTGGGTGTTATTGTGGCACGGGACTGACAGAGCTTTTGGACCTGATCTTCAGCTGATTTGTCATGAGCAGCCTGTAATCTTTGCAGAAGTCCAGTGTCACCCTTATTGCCACCATGCAGATCCTTCCACGTGCAGCAGCAGAACAAAAGAGAGCAGAAATGGCAATGCCCACACTAATCAGAGACTTGCAGATCTGACACTGTTTATAATGTATCTGCTGCTGTTCCTTCAGTAAACAGAAGCCACTTTTAATAATTATTTCTTATCAATAAGCTTAGATAGGTTTTACAAGTCATAATATCTATCACATGCCTAATTAAATGAATTAGGGTTTTTTTTATTGCTGTTGCCAATTACAAGTGATCTTCAGAACATTCCTGAAGTCTCTAATTATAACTTATCTCTGTCTATTTGTATAATGGCTGAGTGTTGTGCCACTGAAGAGCAAACTCATATAATCAAATAGCATGTCCTTTGACACTGTTGAATTAGTAAGGCTTGTACAAGTCCAGGTTTACAATTAAAGGATCTTCCTGGGGAAGATCTGTGAAGCCAGGAGAAATTTGTTTTGGTTGGAAAAACATAAAAAAAGTATTTATCCAGTGGGTTTTGCTTTAAAAAATATGTATTTTTTATAGTAGGAAATAAATGCGTTTTGCAGCAGTTGAAGCTAAAATATGGGGATAGCACCTTTGGAGAAGTGTTCTGTAGATCTTGGAATGATGAATATTTATTCTCAAGTTGAGGGAAAATTATAATGCTATACTGTTTCAAGTGTTCTAATTTAGCACAGATAATTATTTAATTTAAGTGAACTTTAGAGATTAATTTCCAGGGTGATTTTATCTCAGCCTGATTCCTAGCAGGGAAGGGACCATATCACAAGAGCTTGCCTCTCCACTGGCAGTTTTTGTGATACTGAGAAGCTTTATGTGGTCCCTCAGAGCATGATGGTGTCTCTGGAGCTCCACGTTACAAGTATGTCTTTGCCAGGGTGCAAGATTCTTGCTGTAATCACAGGCATCCCATCATTCATCCAGGAAGGCAAGGATTTTGTTTATATATATATATATATATATATATATATATATATATATATATATATATACACATATGTACACATAATAAAAAAAGAAACTAAGAAGGAAAGAAAAAAAAAAAATATGAGAAGACGAACACAGCATCTCCAGCCATTAATAAACAAAAACTCTGCAAAGTGGTTCTGAGAAGCTGTGGTCTGAGCTCAAGAATCATCAAGTCAGATTCCAGCTGCATTTAAAGGTTTTTGGAGACTCTTTCAGCAATGCTACATTGTGCAGTTTTATGATTTTTTTTTCCATCTAAGTGGACATTTTGATAGAGAGAAATGCCTGCTGCCTTCTGTGATGCACTTTATCATCTGAACATACATCATTCAACCCTGTGCTTCCTTCCTTTGACTGCTGTTTCTCCAGTTTTAGTTCAGGTTCAAGAAGTTGAAGTACTTTCAAGTGATCCTTCTGTATCATCGGCTGTGGCTGAGCTCACAGACAGGGCCAGTTTGTCCCAATAACCAAAGCAATAACATTTTATCCTGGTTTCTGTCAGCTGTTAGGCAGGATCTGCTTGTGCCATCATCACATGCTTTTTGTTTCTCTTGTATTTAAACTCAGATTGAATGTTAAGAGGTTTGCTCTGAACTGCAGATGCAATGGGCTGAGGGGAGCATCCCCCACTGGTGCCAGCTCAGGACACCCTTTACAAAGCAGAGATCACCAGCCCAGAGCAGCATTTTCCACTGCACTGGCCACAGCATTTCCATGAAGGGATCCTTGCTGCCACAGGATTTCCCTGATGAGTGTTGTGACTCCAGTCCCAGGCACTGTCACCACCTCTGCTCTCACAGCTGACTCAAGCCCTGAAGCACCTGATAAAGAAGCTTTCCCTGAGGGCAGATGATAAAGGATTCCTCTTGCTTTTAAGCCCTTTAGAGAGCACAGACTGCCAGCCTTTTGCCCCGGGCAGGGTGCTGCACAAGTCAATCTCTTGGAACACAACCAGCACTGAATCCTTTGCAGCCCCCAGCAGAAGCTTCAGGAAATGATGAAGCCATCCAGTGCTGGCAGCTCTCCTCTTCTCTTCCAGGCCCCTCAACAGAAATGCAATTTGCTTAAAGGAAAATGCAGACTTTGTGGTTTGATCTTTAGCATTATTTTAGAGGCCAGTCTGTAATGAAGCACGGGAATGGCTCTGTGAAAGTTGTAAGCCCTAGGAAAAAATGTTCAGCTTGTACTTGATACAATTAATGTCTGATGAGTTTAAGGAAAACCTGGGGGTTTTCTTCCCTTATGTAGTTTGGAATTTTATATCCTGTTTGGGTGGAAGAGATGCTATTTCTGATTTCGGGTAGAAATCCTAGCTTGGACCAGGTTTTTCTTGTGCCAAGCAGTGGCAGAGCTGCGCTACATCAGTGTGTGTCACTGTGCCAGTGCACAGCCACCATGGAGTGTACCTGCTGCAGAACTGCTCCCCCATTGCACGGCAAAACCAGATTTAATCCACGGAAGCCTCTGCCTGTCCCCGTGAACTTTTCCACCATGCAAACATTTCCCTCGGCAGGCAACAACTCAAAGAGTTCAGAACTGATGATCCCAGCCAGGCAAGCCAGGCAATAACTTGGCTTGGCTGGAGGTCAAGAAGCTCTGTCTGTTGTCGGTGAGCAGAGCCAAGCCAGGCACATTGGGATGCCAGGGATATTGTTGAGCAGATCTGGGAGCTGGAGTCCAACCACAGCTACCAACTGTGGGCCAGGGAGGTTTGAGCTCTGGTTTGCTGGGGTATCCTTCTTTGGGGATAACCAAGCACAGTCACAAGGACTGGAGCACAGTCTGAGTTGCCCTGGTGTTGGGAGGCAGAAGTTACTAACCCATGGCACCTCATACATCAGATAAATAACAAGGTAATATTAAATGCCTTGAAGTTGCCTCACAACCACTTGGAGAATCTCTGAGGATCTTCCATGTCATCACAAGAGCAGGATGCATTTCAAGTGTCCTCTTCAGGTCCTCTGACTATCCAAAGGGATGGTGCTCAGACACTTATGGTTGGGATAGCTGAGAGAAGGAATTACTGTAATTACACTTGTGTCTGTGTGCTGCAGTACTAACGAGCCATATTGCATTTGCTGTAACTAAGAAAGCCAATGGAGATAAAGGCCAACCACAATTAGCAGCTCACAGGGCTGCTCCTGGAGCTGGTGTAGTTTGTTCCTCTGGTTTGGCTATTCAGGTAAATTTTCCTGCTGGCAGCTCCAGCTGACACTCAGTGCATTGCCCTGCTGTTTCCTCTTTCTAAGCTGTGAATTAACTGAGTCCTGTGGCCATAGGTGAGGTAAAGTTCACTGATCTTTCATGCCTCTTGACAGGACCAGGCACATGAACATGCAGCTCCACTTCTTAGAGTGAAAGGCCGACTTTGTATTTCGCAAAGGAAAGGATTAAAATGCCATCAAAGGTGAAAGAATAAATTTTCAGGGTGAAAACTTCAATTTCAATGAAATTATAACAGTAGACCTAGATAAATGTGAGGGTGGGTTGGCAGTGAGTTTGGAGGCAGTTCATTTGCTGATTAAATTTGATTTTATACGTATAGCCACGCTAAACCCCAATTATCGTTATTCAGGAAAAGCACCTGGATTAATCAGACCTGCCACATCCATCTTTTTCTAATGCTTATTCCACTGGCTGTGACTCCTACAGAGGAAAATTTCACCAACTGATTTGTTTTACAGCTCTCCCCACTTTCCTCCCCCCTTCCCAAACAGGCTGGAAGAGTTATCTGCAGGGAAATTGGGAAACCTGCCTTCCAGCAGGGCTCCCGGGAGCCTGGGGCCAGGGGTGCATGCCCCAGGTGTGTGGCAGTGCTGGGGTTTCTGCCTTGTTCCATAAGTAATGTCACAAAAAGTGAGATGCCCCAGTATTGCCGTTCTTTCTGCAGGTGAGGAGCACGGTAGGATGCAGTGTGGGGGTGAAGGCAGGGGTTTGTTTTGAGATGCAGAGCCCCTCACCCAGAGCAACAAGTGACAGACAGACACACGTGGTGTCAGAGCTGCCTCTCTGGGTGCCCCTCCAGGGGGGTGTTGCAGGGGAAAGGATGTGATGGGAGGAGAAGGTGCTGGGAACAGCAGTGGGACTGAGCTGGGCTGTGCACTGTGGGCAGGGGTGGAGCAGCTGGGGATTGGCTCACTTCACTGATCTGGGCTTCACCAGTGCCCTCACCCCCTCTGGTCCACTAGGAATGTCATCCTGCTCCCAGCCATCATGACCTCGTGCCAGTGAAGAGAGGATGCCTTTAAATCATGTAGCTCAGCAAGAGGCAGTTCTGGCTCTTCCCACCATGAGAGCTGGGCTGTCTGAGGGATGCGGGATGAGGAAACACCCAGCCAGGCTCCCTAATTGTTTCTGGCCACTGACTGACTGTAACAGCCCGTGGATTCTCAGGCTACTCCCTGCTAATTGAAATGACTGTGGAAGAACAGACTTTGCACTACTCAGACATCTCTTTTGAGCCAAAGGAAATCTATCCTTTACAGTTTCCTCCAGCAAGTGAGATGACATCAGCTCTGTGGGTGGACAAATGTATTGAAAACCTGTCAAAATTCATAGTATTTTCAGAGATGCAGATATGCTTGAGCTAGAAATGCTGTTATAATCAGCTAATGTCAGCTCCTTTCTATCACAAAGGTTGGAGAGTCTCACCCAGGCAGTTTCACAATTTCCAAATCTAGAAAAATTGAATCTAAAGTCAGAGCTGAACTGTTCAGCAAGAAGGTCATTAATACTGAGACAGATGAGACAGAATAGATTCTCCTTAGCTTATTTTTTTTCTTTTTCTTACAACTACATGACTTTCCTTCTGATCATCTGATACTAGTGAGAATTATTTTACTGATCTAAAATATGCTAACTGGTATCTTGTGGTCTGTATCACACAGAAAATGCGAATGCTTTGCTCTGCCTTTGGCATCCACAAATCTTTGGAACATGGGATGTCTGAGAAGTGAGTCTGTGGGCTGCATTTCAAGATGTGTGACAAACCTTCCCACTGGGAACCTACCAACATATTAAGGAAAGTCTGGATGCTTGTGTGCATTTGTTTGGCTGCAGATTAAGTTTTGGCTGTGAAACAATATGTCCTGAGGACATGCATAGATGGGTTTCACAGCACCCAGTCTGCAGTATGAGAGACAATTTGAAGAAGGCAAAAAATAGTTTTCTTCCCGTTTTTGATCCTCACATTCACTGTACCTTTCTCTTTCTCTTTCCCTTCCCCCTGTGAATAAAGAACGTGGCTGTGTGCTTCCTTTATTAAACAACTCCAACTTTCTCTTCTTCATATGAAGAATTATTGTAGCCCTCCTGCTCTCTCCTGTTTCCCAGAACATGTTTTCCTTTGGTTCTGATGGATCAGTTTGCTCCATTGAAACTCAATGCTCTGAAACCTCACATGAATTTTATAGTCATGCAATAAGATTTTGAAAGTTAATAACACATTGTTATGGAGAAGAAAAGCACTTGAAGAAAAGCTCGGGAAATTACACACAGAGCAGAAGTTCTGAACGATTTTGCAAGTTTATAAAGCCTTATAAATACAAAATGAGTTTCTCAAAGGGGCAGTCTGAGCACCTCCCAAAGGCAGGAAAATCATGGTGTGAATAGTCTGAGCACGGTGCAATGCTCTCTGCACACCTCCTGGCAATGCAAATGCTCACAGCCCTTTCCTCACAGGTCCTGGCTTCAGAAGCAGCCACCAGCACAGCTTGTATCTTTGCTGGATTTCCCAGCCTATTTTTGAAGATCTGCCTGACTTCTATTCCATGCACAGCTTTGCAGTTCCCTAAGTGTCAAATCTAGGATGGGATTTCTACCCCCACTCCTCCCCCCACCCTTTACTGCATCACTGCCAGCTCCACAGAGGGTCTGATCTCTCCCCAAGCCAACCTTTCTCACTTCACAGCTTTTCCCCTTGCAGTTTGAGCTGGGTTCCCAGTGCAATCTCAGTCTGCTGTTTCCTAGAAGACAAACAGCCCAGCAAGGGAGAAGTATTTTAGGGCATAATCCTCTTTATTTTCTTTCTTTTCTTCAATCTGGTATCAAAACCCCTTTAAAAAGCATCTTTCCCGCTCTTCACAAATATTCAGAATAATCTGACTTCCCCCCTCTGCTCTGGAAAGATTTTTCTTTTCTCTCTGTCACCCAGGCATAGGCAAAAATAATATTATTATTGCTGCTGAACAGCTCTTTCCTGCTATGATGGCTCTGCAAGGGACTTGGAGATAATGCAGCCACCAGGACTGAGGGCTTGGTGACAGTGGGGGAGTTCTGCCAGAATTTTGTGCTGTGTGCCATTGTGCCCACAGGCAGAGCTGTGATTTCCTGGCAAAATCTGCTTTGGCTGTGACAAAAGTACAGACAAGACATGAGAGAATCTTGACTTATTGAGGATGCAGGTAGTAGAAAGTCCCCATGAGCTAATGGGAATATGATGCAAAATATCCAGGTCCAGACCAGGAAACAAGGGTCTTTGGATCCTCCTGGTGAGCAGCCTGTGCATGCTAATGCTGCTAATTAGTTGAGGGAGATGCTGTTATAAATAGAAGAGCTGACTGAATCTTTTTTGTGGCAGATAAGCATACAATGAGTTTAGTAATTTCCTGTGTAAGAGCATGGTGATATTTGTAAAGCTATTTTTAATTGTTCATTACTGTTAATTACTTGTTTTTTTTTAAAAAAAATGAGACAGCATTATGAAAGAATTGAACTGCATTGGAAATTATCATCAATCAGAATGCCCCCTGCAAGCTGCCTGCCAGGGAACATTCGGGAAGTAGCAGACACATGTACTTTTAACCAACAGTGATTTTTCAGGCTGACATGAATTTTGAGCACTCACATTTTTATTTTCATCATGTTTTTCTTTTTATTGTAAAGAGCTTCCTTTCTCTCTGTCCATGGGACAGGGGACTGCAGGACTTCGCCTCAGGCAGGGAGAAGAAATTCTGCAAAGCCCAGACTTTGTCTGAATTGCTGTTCTCACCAGAAGAGTGACCCACAACACATGAAATATGTTCCTATGTCAGAAAATCCCCCCACCTCTAACACCTGGGGAGTTGCAGCAGACTAACAGCTGATGCTTCAGCACTCCTGTCCAAATGTTGTTGCCCACATGCTTGACAGTGAATTAGCTGCTAATAATGGATCACCAGACTCTTCTGGAGTGAAACATTTACAAGAAGCGACATGCTGCCAAGTTTAAAGTCTGGGAACACAAGGCAATTTCAAACCTGTCATTTCCTCACAGAAAGGGGATTATTGCTTTGTTATCAACAAAGATGCTATGTTATGTAGCTTTCCTGCCCTTGAATTATTTAGGTCACATGAGATGGCCATGGGTTATATTGAAAATTGCATCTTTTGGGTCTGTTTATGTACTGGATGTATGTCTATATAAACATCCAGTGTGGAATTCACAGTGCAGGCGCACAGAGCACATACATGCAAGTCTCTGTGCTTACAAACCTGCCAATTGCCTCAGACAGCCCCTGTAACAGAGATTTATTGCCAGCTGCCCCTGTTCCTGGCAGTCAAGGTGCCTCCTGTGATAGGTACAAGGAATCAGTGCAGCACCCCAGGCACTGACTGAAGGGAAAGTTGGCAAGTGCCCTGCTTCATCCTTGGGGCCATGAACCTTCAGCTTATCCAGCTGAACCTCACTGCTTTGTCCAGTGAGAGGTGCTCTGAGAGCCATCTCTTGATCACTATAGCTTTTCTACAGCTGTGCCTATTCCTGCTCATCAGCACATAAAGGGCCTGGTAGATGATAAAGTTGCCAGTTTGTGTGGGGTGAGGCTTGTGCTGTTCCATCAAGAAAGCAGCAGCTGATCCCGCTTTCATTTTGGGCGAGCCAGCTCGTACTCCCTGCTGGGTTTTGCAAGAATTTCTGAGGACTCTGAGCTGGTGCTCAGGGTGTACGGGGCTTCAAGTAGTGCGTTCACATGCCTGCACTGCAGAAAGTGGGAGATGGATTGGACCTAGTTTTTAAAACATTTGAAATTCTAAATCAGAAAATGTATCTCAGCCATGTTCTGGCTTTCCAGAAAAGCTGAGTGTCCCTTTTACTAGTAAAAGGACAAGAACTGTGGTAACAAATTCATAGTAAACTACTGGTTTGTAGAGAAAACATTCTACAATTTTAAGCCTTGTTTCATTTTTGTTATGATATTGAAGCATACAGTGATAACAAGACACACTAATATTTTGTTCGTATCTGGTAATTAACAATATAAATATTCTCAGGGTGCTCTCAAGTCTTTTCTTTTGCACATTCATTTCCTCTGCTTCACAGTCTTTAGTTAAACTGGCTTGGAAAATCACATTTTTCAGAATGTGCATGTTTTTTGAGGAACAGTTTTAACTTGAATATAAGTTGATTTCTTGCAGCTCCTCAAAAGCTGAGAATTTATGCAGAGTATTCAAGGCTAATTTCCTGTAGTTTTCCAACTGAGGCTGTCATCATGATCTACAGAAAACAGCACCCAGCCTTACATGAGATACAGCAATGATTCCATCTTCTTGTGTAGTGAAATAAATATGTATGTGTGATGTATCTACACATCTATAGTATGTGCCCTTTACATATGTCTTTGGCACTTCACTTAAATGTGTCAGTTAAAATAATGTGTTTGAGTATTTGGACTATAAGCAAAACCCTGGGAGATTATGAACCTTGAATAAATTCTGATAGTTAATATGCATATGCATTTACCTTTGCAGGGCAGTACCTGCCTCGCAAAATGGTGTTGTACTGCAGAATTGCCTTTGATTTACAGCTCTACCAATGTGCTGATTGACTCAAAGGAATTGAGACAGCAGGTCTGGCTCTGGCATAAAATTTAATGTCTTTCTTTTAACTGTTTCTTTCTAAGTGCAAGGCAACTGCACCAGTAAAGAGGCACTGGCATGTTTTAAAAGGGCATTTCCCTCACAAAAGCAGGTATAAGTCATAGGAAATCTAAATTTGTCACTGCAGGAAAGCCAGAGGGTAAAGAGAGGCTGTTTGGAGGGCTCATTGTTTGAAGATTTCTTTTAGGAAGCTTTTCATCACTAAATCTGTAGACATCATCGCTTCTTACTCTGAGCCAAGCAGGAAAAAAACATTATGTTTTCCTGTCAATGCCTTGGATTAAAAATGACTAAACAAGCATTTGTGGCAGGTTAATTGCTCCTTGGGTACTTGCAAGTCCTGCACAGAGTGGGTGTGAATATTAACTCCAGCAGCAGCAGCAGCTTTCCACGGGGGTGTCAGGCAGACGGAGCTGGTCCCCAGCAGGCTCCAGCCCAGACGGCGTGTGCAGCACAAGGGCAGCTCGACCTTCCTCCCCTGCTCCCTTATTATTTCAGCTCTTCCTTGTCTGAATCAAGAAATCTTCTCCCAAAGCAGAGCAGCGACACTGAGAGCAACACCCTCTCGGAGTAAAACCATGATTCTTTAAAGAGTTCATAGCATGAATCCTACCTACACAAAAATGTTTAGTCAATGTTTCAAACCCACCTATCACACAGGCACACAAACACAGCTTCTCTTTTCTCCAAAGACCTATATTCATATTAAAGCAAATAAATGGTGCACTAACATTTGTATTCACCTCAGATTAGTTGGAGAAGCATGTACTTACACTTGGAGATTGTCAGGATTATACACAATCAAAGCAAGAATTGTGTTTTTATGACTGCATATAAATATGTGCCCTAGGGCTTTGTTTCCTCTTGGTATTTCATTCTGCTCAGATCTCCAGCTCTCCGAGTGTGTGCACCCCTGGAAATGTGGGGAAACACTGTAAGAGAACTGACAGCAGAACCAAAGAGTGGCCAGGGCTGGTCTTTCCACTCAGGTTTTGAGATTATTCAGAGGAGGCTGCCTTGTCTGCTCTCCCGAGGCTGCCAGCATGAGTGGCACTTAGATAAAGTCAGGTTACTTGGTCTGATCAGGGATGTAACATCAGAAATCAAATGTGCAGTAATCTTTCATATTCATCCGACCCCTCATTGCTTTTGTGCCTAATGCAACTCTCAATGCATTTATTCTTGCAGTGCTGTCTTGGAGCAGGGTGGTTCTGTGATCCTTCTTTTGCAGGGAGGGAGCTGAACTGCACAGTCACCTGGGGAAGGTCAGGCAGGAAAACTGAAGGCGGGAAAGGGAGCAGGACAGCTTTCCTAAAACTTTAGAGACATTCCTGTGCTGGAGGATAATCCTGGGGGGAATGAGGATTGAGCAGGGCAGGCACACAGGTGTGGAGTGACTCACTTTTACCTTTCCAGTGCCCTACACCTCCTCAGATGTCTGAGTGGCAGCAGCAGGTACTGTGGCACCAGCTGCATTCTTGGGATGTGTATTGGTGACCCTTGGTGGTGAATTTGGGCATCCAGGATAAGGACAAAGCCTGCTTTGGGAAGGGGCTAGGGAGACAGCCCCAAGATGCATCTTATCAGCTGTGACTTTTTCAGTGCTGCATTATCATTGCTTTGGACCCTGTCATATGATTCTTTCTTACACATCAATTCCTGCTTTGCTCTGCTTTCAGTTTTCTTTGCTGTCCTCAGAGATCCATGCAGCTCGTTGTGTGGATCCAGCTGGACAGGGAGCACAGGAGCGGGGTCATGGCCTGAGATTAAGTTTTGATCTTGACCTCATCCCTAGTTTTAATTTTGTGACCGGAATGGAAATCAAGTATAAATGTATGGACTTTGAGTCTGTCTTAACTCTCTGACCTATCTTAATAGTGACATCCTTCTTGACACTGCAACGTGAGGAATTCTGCACCAATTAATTTTGTATCTGGTTGTAACTTTGGATTTTAGCTGGATTTAGCTCCATGGAACAGACCCCATCTGCTTTTGTGGGTGAAGGGAGATGCAGATGTCTCAAAAAGCAGCCACAGAGCCAAGTTCTTTTGCAGTGACTGGTCAATTCTTGATGTAAATAACTAACTGCAGTGACCAGCAGCAGTCCCCAAGTTTGTAATCTCAGCTGGCCCAGCTGGAGGGCATGAGGGCTACAGCCAGTGCTGTTTCCAGGGCCATCCTGCTGCCCTGCAGTTAATTTCAGGGTGTGCTTCTCTGCAAAGCTGGCAGAGCAGGTATGTGAGTGTGATAGCACCTACTGAAAGACATCAGTTGTATTCCTTTGCAGGCTTTTCTTTTTCCTTTTCCTCCTGTGCTATTTTTACTCTGGTTTGAACCAGTGTTTAATTTGCCTCTTTTCACTTCTTGCCTCTAATAACAACTCTCTCTCTCATCTCACTGCTTTCCCTGATCATCATTCCTCCTTCTTTGTTGGATGTCTGGTTTCTCATACTCTCCTTTCTTTTCTGCCCCTGTCTTGCACACTCCTCCTCACACACTTCCTCATGTATTGGTTATCTGCACAGCTCCCCAGGGCACACTCAGTAGGTGTCTTAGGAGGCAGGGGACAGGGTCACAACCCTGCCAGCTGCTTGGACACGTGCACACAGGGAGTCATTTCCACGAGGGAGGCAGGCTAATGTCTGCCAATGAAAGCCAGCTTTGGTAGCCCAGCAGTGGCAAGCAGGCAGTGCATGGAGCCTGCTGCCTCTTGATGCAAAATGGGCCCCTTCAACCATTTCCTTGTCCCCCTGTTTGCCCTGTTGTTCTGTTTGCATTTCAGCAGTGCTCTGATGGCAGTTTCTAGGAGGATTTTCTTGTGCAAGGCACAGCTAGCACACTGCATCCCTGTCAGTTAGAGCTAAAGGTGTGAGCTGGCAGCCTGGAGGAGGAGGGTCCTTGCAAACCCACACAGCAGCTCCATGGCCCCACGGGGGTCTGAGTCCAGCTCACTGGGCTCACTGGGCCCCTGCTTTCTTTTGATCAAGCTGTTGCAGTGGTGCCACACCTTATTCTCCACCTCACCCCCTGAGCCTGCTCCTTTGCAAGGGTGTTTCAGACCTATGGAAAAGTGTAGAGAATAAGGAGTCCCTGCATGACAGCTGGAGTTCATGGGGTGTGGTTTCCTCTGGGCTGGTTTGCCACAGCTGGCTGGCTGTGGTCTCTAAGGGAAAAACTGCATTTTGATTGTTGTCCATCCCAGTGTCCCGCTTCTGACATCTCTGCAGTGTGTCCCCTGCTTGAAGGACTGTTGTGGTCTCTCATACCCAGAGAGTTATTTGCAGGCTCATCTGCCTGCCCTCTACCACTCAAACATACTTGGTCACAGCGCAGCACTGGCTTCAACAAAGTGGTACAGGCTTGCAGCAGGATTGCCAAAATTGTGTTTTCCTCATGAAAAGGGCAGCCAAGCTTGCCACAGGACTGTTTTTTTCTGTCTTTCTGCCTTTTATCCCTCGGGCAACAAGCAGGCTCCCCACCCACTTGTAATTAAACATTGAGGGGACCTGCAGCTACAGAGCCACCTGTGGCACCTGCCAGTCCTGGTCCAGCTCCTGATGGCAGCAGGTTCCTTCAGACAAGTGTGGGGCTGTGGGACCATCCCCAGGCAGTTCCCCCCATTCTCTGGGGCTCTCCTCAACCTGCTGCAAGGCTCCAAGGCAACAGAATTCAGTGGAGGGAAGAAGTAAGAGTACAAACAAGGATATTACTGGGTGACTCCACGTACAGCTGGGATTTATCTCCCATCTAGCAGCTCATGCCTGCACACATGTACTTTGGGTTTTCAAAGAGTGGGAGTAGTCTGGTCAAGTTTTCCTTTTGCATTTTCAATTTCCTTCTCTCCACCCCCAACAAACATCTCAGGATCAGGAGAGTAGTGTACCTAAGATCTGCCAGATGAGTGACCACCTGCTGATCAAAAAACCCTAAAAATAATCATAGGCCTGTTTAGTTATTCTTGTATTGTTAAAAAGAGCTGAGAGCCTGTCTCAGCAGCAGTGATTTAAGTGCTCCTTCAACCCTAAATACTGCCAGACCCACCCTGAAGGAGCTTTCTGTGCCATTCCCAATGGTGTTGGGCCAGCCCTCAGTGACTTTGTGCCCTCTGTCACACAGGATGGTGCAGGACAAGTCTCACAGCACCACAGCCTCGTGGGGAGTCAGTGTGGTCCCATCACCTGTGGATGGAGAAGATTGGGGTCTGACAGCCATGAGCTGGAGCAGACAGAATAGTTGTCTAGATGGTTAAGTCTGTTTTTTCCCATTTCTGTGGGAGTTCTGAAGAATCTGTAAACTGTTTTCTTGCTTGCTGTTTTGGAACAGAAATTAAAATCTCAAATGGTTGGTGGTAGAGTTGTAAAGGAAACAAGAAGTCTGGATAACCTCAATATTTCATCTTTGATTTTTACTTCCCAACTTTTTATTTACTTCTTCAGAAGCCAAGAAGTCAGTTAACATGCAGAATAAAAGTGTTTATCAAGAACAGAAAGGAAGAAAAGTTTTTCTATGTTCCTTTTTCACAAAAGGTCTAAACATACAGCAAAGAAACATTAAAAAAATATAAAAGGAAAAGAAGCTGATGGGTAAGAGGAATAACTGATGACTGAAGGGTGTATAGGGAATGTGCTCTTTGTGTATCTGCTATATCATGAGCCAAAGCTAAGAGTCAAACTGAAAGACATCCGATTAGTTAACAACCTCTCCATTTAAGTACATTCAAAAAAGTCCAATTATAGCAGGAAGAATCTGGGCTCGCCTCCGTCTCTGCCCCAAAATATCATTGTTCATTCTCACAGCCTGGCCAGAGGCCAGCTGCTTCCAGGCTTTTAGCCACAGGGTGTATTTAAAAACCATTCTGTGTTCCTGTTTTCCTGTCAGTCCAAGTGAAATCACTGTAAACAACCATTTTCAAGCGTACCTGTGTCCAAACAGAGGCTGTTGCTGGGTTCTCTGGGGTTGGTTGGGGCAGGGGGCAGAAAGGATGAGGAGCTCCAGAGCAGAGCACTCCATCTTCTCCTTCTTCAAACATCTGCTCAAGCCTGAGAAGGGGTTTTTCCAGCCAGGATCAGGCTCTTCAACAAACCATGGGAGTTTGTTTGAGCTCTGCACGTAACACCAGTGGAAATCTGGTCAGTGGACTCCCCTGATGGTGGCAGTCCATCACACACTGCTATGGGCTGGATGAAACCCCAAGGAAAAGACAAAGCTATTGCACAGAACTGTCAAAACCCCCCAAAGAAAACAGGTGAGGGAGGCAAAACTCCAAGGAAAGCCTCCAGCTGGGAGTGTGTTTGGCCATTGGTTTTCCTGTGGATCTAGGCATGGATTTTGTGAGCTCCCGAGCCAGCCTGACTGCCGTGTGACAACACAGGACCAGTGAAGTCCTCTCTTATTTATTTTAAATTACCTCTGCAAGAAAATTAATAAAAAAGAAACACCCCTCCCCCCCCATTTCAATTGTTCAATTGCACAGTGGGAACTGGGAATAGTTGTTTGGGTTTGAGGGTTTTCTATATTTTCTGTATTTTCTATAGATATGGACATTTTCCTTTGAAAATAAGTGAAGAAAGCAAGCGAGCAGTGAAAGCCAGCTCTGATTAAACCCTAAGCCTCTCAGCTGTTGCATTTGTTTCCTTTGCCCTGTTTGCCTTCTTTACAGTGTAAAAAAAGCTTCTGCACTGTGCAGGGCCCTTTTCCAGGGCTGGGGAGTGGGGTGGCAGTGGTGCTGAGGATTGCTGAGCCACTGGGACTGTGGAGCCACTGCCCTGCTCCACTCCAGCTCTTGCCCCCACCTACCACCGTTTTCGTGGCACCTCTGAGGAGCTGGTACTGCCACATCCACTGGTGTATTTCACTGGGGGGAAACAGGTCCTGCATCCCTGTTCCGGTTTTGTGGCAATTCTTCTGAGCTAGGGATGGAGGACCACTCCCAGAGCACAGCAGGTGCAGTCAGAGCCTGCGAGGCTTGCTGTGCCCCTGCAGAGTCTGTGTGCTCCGTGCCTGGTTTCCCCCGCAGGCAGAAGACCTGCTCCCAGAACAGAAGCATTTCCAGATTATTTCTGTCCTCTCATGTGAGAGCTACGGGCTGCTTTGATCATGTCTCAGCACTCAGAGATAAATATATCGTTTGTAGGATGTCTCCATCTCTGCCGGGGACTGTGTTTGCTCGCACACATGCACTCGCACAAACTGTAGGTGGCACTTTGAGAATTAGCAACGGTGCTGCTGTGTCCTGTGCCGGGGCACGGCTCTGTGCACCAGCCAGGGGGAAGGGGGAACAGAAAAATGGATCAGTACCAGGGAGAAAAACGGGGGGAGCAGAGCCTCCCCGGAAAAACCCGCTGGCTCCTTGCCTTCACCGGGATGCGGCATTCAGCTGCTTACAGCCTGTGGGAGAGACGTGCCAATAGCCTGTACTTTTCTCTACAGTATGTTTTATTTATCTGCCTCAGAGGAGGAGGTTTGCTGTAGTTATCACCCCAGGAGTTCAGCTGGATACAAATGTTAACCAACTGGAGGGGAAACAGCTTGCCCCAAAGGTTTTATCGTTGTTTGGTACACAGCGAGCGAGTGCCAGGCACAGATTATGCATTTACAGAGCTCCTGGCCCTCTCCTGCCTCAATTGTCAGCAGAGGAATTCAAACCACACTGATCAATTTGCTGTCTGTCAGCAGCTGGGTACTGAAGGGCAACCCTGGATCGATCCATTCTTGGAGCACTGTCCTGATTTCAGGGATTACATGGTTTCCTCTGTGCTGTGTTAACAATTTAGGTGCTGGGTGTTACGTGAGCTCTGCGTGTGGTTATCACTTTTGGATGGTATCTTAGAGAAGTTTGTATATTCAGGATATGAATCTTGCACAAAGCTTGCTCTGTGGATGTTGTGTTGCTCTATATGAGATGGAGGCTGGCCTCTTTGATTGTGTACCAGAGGGACAGGGAGTCCCTTCTTTCATTCAGCATAAACCTAGATTTTGGAAATTATTCTGTGCTTTTCAGGAAGCTCTGAATGCCTCTGGAATGCACATCCCTGGTATAATACTGAAGATGAAAATGGGGAGAAGTTAGCTGCAGTTCACATGCTGAGAAGCCCAGAAATGCTTCTCAGCCTGCTGAAGTGCCATCACATGAAAACCTGCAAAGTTTCTGGCCTCTCTGGCATTAGGAGAGGATAAGTGAATGTCATCATTCATTTTTAAAAACAACTAAGCGGCTTAGAAGTCTGTAGGAGTGGGGCCATGTGTGAAGAGTTTCAGTCCTTTGTGGTTTGGAAATTGTTGCTTAGTCCTTGGAGATGACCTCAGCATCCCCTTTTAGCGTTTCTCCCTCAGAGAGCTGCTCTCAGCTGCTGGGATGTGGAGCCCAACAGCACCTGAAAAACCAGCCATGGCAGGGAAGCGCCATTTTATGGGCATCTGGTGTATTCTCAGTTGCTTGCAGCAAAACTTAGCAGCCAAAAATGTAGAAGTGGACTGTGACCATAGCCTGTAAGCCACTGGCAGGGGCTCTCGAAGCTCTGCCTGGTTAGATAAGCAAGGCCTGGAGAATAGATCATCTTCAGCTGCTGGTCCTGCCTAATCTGTGCTTGTTCTCACCATCTGGGCACTGGGTTAGGATCCAGTGTCAGTCCCAACTGTTGTTGGTAAATTATTTCCATTCCTCTTTCCTACTTGATCACCTTTGTGCACTGATTGCTGCAAGTTTGGATGGAGCTGGGTGAGCAAATGCACTTCTCTGCCAAAGGCCATGGCCCTTGTTTATCATCCACCCTGGTGCTGGTGAGTCTGGAGTTCTCTGCTTAGGGAAATGAGCTGGAAGTGGGTAAAATGTGGGCTCTACTGCAGTCTTTTCTTTCTTATTCTTTCCATTTTGTTTCAGGTGGATGCATTGATGATACCACTGTGTTAATCATGGTGTTAAAGCAGAAGACTGCATCTTGCCTGTATCAGCACAAGTGATGGGATTTGAAAGTCTATCCAGGACCTTTTATGAACACAGCTGCAGGTAAATCTCCATTGGTAATCCAAGGTATACCTAGAAATATTTGTCTAAGAAGTCTGCATTTCAGAAAGATATCAAAACCAATAAACTCCAAGAATCACTGTATCATCCCACCCTATCAATACTCCGCTGAACTTTTCAAATGATAAAAACAGCCATGCAAAACCCACACCTTTTTTTTGTTTTCTTCCCCCTCTCCCCTGCCAAACTCTCTCAAGTATGACATCAACCTGAGCCCTGCCCATTTGGATCCTCAGCCTTCAGTGCCAGATGACAGCAGAGCCAGTGAGGTGTGCTCTGTTAGCTTTAATCATGTTCAGTGAGGTGTGGCACAGCAGCTGGAATAATTGGGATAATCTCCCAGCTCGTGGGGGGGGCAGTGATGTTGAAGGAGAGGAGGGAAGTGACAGTGAAGGAGAGCTGGCAGCACAGGAGCAAGAGTGCTGTAGCCCAGGGGCGCTTCAGCAGCCAGCAGGTTTCAGCAGCTCTCTGGGCTGTTTGTACCTGGTGGGTTTGGTGCAGCACTCGGGGAGTGCAGTGGAAGGTGCATCATCACAGGCTGTGTTTGCCTGACACTCATTTATCCCCACCTAACGTGGGACCACTGGTTTTGGCTGTTTGTGAGGCACAACTCACTGCAGTGCAAATGTGCTGGTCACTTTTTACACTGAGTATTCGCAAAGTCCTTTGAAAACAAATTCTGCCCCAAGTCTTGTTCATAGAGTCCTTGAAGCTGGCTGACAAACCACTCCTGAAAAGCACAGTGAGATCTCCCTGTGCACGCAGGGACCTGCAGGAGCACTCTGCAGGAGCAGCCTTCTTAAGGATTTGCACTGCTTTATCTTAATCAAAAACATTTATCTGATTTAGGAAGAAGTTGAAGCCTGCCCAGGTTTACTCTGCTTTGGATGCAAAGAATGTTTGTAAAATCAGCCGAGAAACAGTGGGTCCTCCTCTTAGCTTAAGCTTGCAGTGCATACAGTTCTTCAAGGACCAGACATGTGTGAGGCTATTTTGAGATTTCCAGGGTAGGAAGCAGTAAATTAAAATGTCATAACCACAGTGGTTGTGAAGGCTTGGAAATCAGAGGTGATACATACTTTCCAGCTAGGTGTTATCCCAGCTTTCAATTCTACCAAACCTGGAATTAGGATTTTCTGAAGGTAACTAGCCTGTTTGCAGCAGTTACATCCCATTTTCAGCATTTATCATCAGCCCCTAAAGCAATCTTTTTTATTTGCTTTGATCTTTTTGATTTTGCCTTTTTGATCTTTATAGGTCTCTTCCAAACCAAATCGTTCTGTGATTTTACTTTTCCTCTCCATCACTCTGCTGACCTTTCTTTCTCTACCATAAGTGATACACCTATTTCTGCAGGTACCTACAGTTCCAAAGCAGTCTTGGGACTTCAGGTAACTCTCAGGTAACACATGTGCTTAAAGCAAAGCCAACAATCTTAAAAGTAAGCTAAGGAGGCTGTTTTGGATGCTACATGTGTAACAAAAACCCTAACATGCCACAGTAAACTTTACTTAACAGATTGCTTAATCTCTACAAATGTTAACCTCCAGGTTTTTATTTACTGAGCTGGTGTTTAATGATGCCATTGTCTAATTGAAATGTGTTCATTCCTTCTCCAAGTGCCACTGCTAAGCAATTTACTGATATATTGCAGGAGGACTGGATGGGATTTTCTTTGTTTCAGAGTAAACTTGGGAGACAGATGGTGTTCAGACAGTGCAGATGTGACAGCTTCCATTGCTTTCTTTATGGAGTCTTTCTTGCCAACTAAGCACTTTTGTTTTCAAATGGCAAAACTGTAATTTTCAGAGGCACCATAGAGAATGGGCAGGAGTACAGGAGGAAGGAGATTTAGATTTGTGCCTCTTCATCAATGTGGAAATTTATTTCCAAACCCAGAGCTGGAGGTTGCTGGAGCCCAGTTGCCATCAACTCTTGAGCTCAGGCCATTGCACAGACAGCAGCAGCTTGGAGAGCCCCAATACTTCTCTCTGTGCTCTTGTACTGCTTGTCTGGAGCTTCCAAAAACAAACTTATGGCTCACTCTTCTGCTGCAGAAAGAGAGCCTGAGGCTCACAGAAGGGATCTGAGCTGCACAGCACAGGAGGGCTGGGAAGAGAGCCCAGCTGACCCTGGTCTGGAGCCAAGACCAGCCCAAATCGCTCCCTCAAGGGTGGGTGGGAACAGAGAGCAAGGGCAGGCAGACCTGGTGCTGCTGGTGGGAGCAGACTCCCAGAGCCAGGTGCCATTTTCATTCCAACATTCAAACACCTGTAGATGGGGTCATTCAGAAAAACACATGTGTTAGCCACAGTTTATTTCCCCTCAGGTGCATGAGGCAGCAGAATTGACATTTGACATCCTCAGTAGGCTGTTGTTCACCACAGGGAGAAAGAGCCATGGTGTCTGGCACACAGGGACCAGTTCTTTTCAAACTCACTCTCCTGGATTATCACAAAGGTAAAGAGCTCAGCAGAAGAGGTGCAGTTCCATTCCTTCCCTGTAAAGCATCTTATGGGCAGCCTGACTGCAATGTTGTGCAGCTCAGCCAGGAGATGGGCTGGAGCTTTTTGTCTCTAACAGTCCTGGGCAGTCTGCTGTTACTGTGGATTCTTTTCACCGCCAGCTGCCTGCCTGCTATTCACACTAAAACACCAGGAGACAGTGATAAGGAAGGCCAGGTCTGGCCCTAGCCCATTTCTTAGAAGTTGTTCACCTTTTGTAAGCTTTCAGCAGTGTGTGTTAGAGAAATCTGAGCTGCTCTGAAACGCATGGGACTTATGCCAACTGGGCTGGAGTTTCAGCCTGGAACAAACACCAGAGTTCTCTGAAATACTGCAAAATGTGAAATTTTGGCCACAAGCCTCTCTCACTTTTGAATTAAGAGCTGTATTTATTTATCTATTTATTTATTTATGCAAGGGGCTCTAGAAGCCAATTTTCCTCTCTCTGAAGACAGCTGAGCCTGTGCTGCCTGCCTTGGATACTCAGGGCCACTCTCTGGACAGGATTTACTCCCTGCTCTGGCACCAACCTGGCAGGACAGATGTGGTTGGAACAAGATCCTTGGTGAACCCAGAACAGAGCAGCACACAGCTGGCAGCTTAGCACAACACTGCTCTGAAATTCGGGCAGTTGAGGCCAGGCAGGCTGTCAGCAGCTGCTGCCGTGCAATTCCGTCTGCACACAGCCTGTGGACACGTGGCCAGGGGATCTTGGGGTCTGCCATGCATTTCTGTCTGCACATTGCCCATGGACACATGGCTGGCAAATCTCGGACAGTCCTGGCTCTCTCTAATAGGATTAGTTAGCAACAGTGCTAGAACTACTCAGAGCAGCCATCTGTGGAGAGATGACCCTGTCTCTGTGTGTTTATAGCAGCTGTGTAGCTTTAATGTGCTTCTGTTCATGGGCTGTTGTTAATTTTCATTAATTTCGTACCATTCAATGGAGAAAGGAAAGCCTCTGGTTCAGAGCAAAAGCCACCCTAGGACTGTGAGACTCTCATTAATCTGACAGTGGCAAGAAATCTCCCACAGTCAGGGGCCTGTGAGAAGGGATCCTCCTGTTGTGTCTGCAGTGAGGGCAGCAGGCACTGAGGTCATGGCCTGACACTGTGGCTGAGGTGGTGGAAAGGCTCTCTGCTCCCACAGATAAAGGGATGAGGTTTCTGCAGGAAAAGGGATGATTTATGCAGGAAATCAGCTGGGTTTGGCTTCTTTTCTTCCTGATGGTGCCACCTCTGTTGCAAATTACTTTGCTGTTGGAGGGCTATGGCTTCAATCCATACAGCTTCTAACATATTTTGTTGTTTATCAGTTTTTGCAAGGAGCCCGTTGCTGTGCTGACTCCAGAGTGCCCATGTAAGGGTGACAACCCCAAAAGTGCAGTGCCCACACTCCCAGGGCCAATTCCCTCTGCCTCACATACCTATGCAGCGTCAAACCAGGTAAGTGGGGAAATATTAGAAATTTAGCAACTTAGCTCATGAGCAAAAGTGCCAACTGGCAGGAGTCCTCAGAGCAACAGGATGAAACATTTCAAGTTACAGAACAAAATGTCTCTGCTGGGGTACTGAAATACATGTCTTTAATGTGCTCTTACTGAGGTTTAGTGGCAAACCAAAATGGAAGCTATTTTTAAAAATTCTTGCTTCATGTAATGTGGCTGTAGTCCACATCATTGCCCAACATATCATGAAAGATAATATTATCCAGCTTTTGAATTGGTTCAATACCAATTACTTTTCTGCTTCAAATATCAAGAAGCATTTTTCAAAAAAATTGGTTTTGCTTAGACGTTATGGAAAATAAAATTAGTAGACATCAGAACATCAGTCTTGGGAAATTTGCTGCGAAGCAAGTACAAGTATAACAAAAGTAATTATAAGTGAGTGCTGATAATTTATTTACTGGGGTAGTGCCGTTGTTAGAGATGTCAAAATCCTTTTTTATCTGCACAAGTTGGTTTTTTGAATGGGTTTCCATGCTTCCAGCAGTAGGAGACTCCAAGTTTCTAATGAGGCTGTGAGAAGTACAAGGACTTTCCATGGGAGCAGGGAACTCGAGTCACATCGGATTTTGGAGTGGAGCAATCCCCATTTGAGTTTGGCCAGAGGATCCATGCCAGGCTGGGCTCCTGAGTGAGCACTTATCCCTTGTCTGGGCTGCATCCCGTCGGGGTGGCCATGAAGGGGTTAGTTCATGAAGTGACTCTTAGAAAAAACTCTTGTGCAGGAGACAAAGGAAATGCAACAGATCTGATGTTCAGTCAAGGACAGCTCCTCTCTGAGGGTATCATGGAGCTCACTATGGAGCTCCTGCCTCTGGAGAACTCTAATTCCAGCAGGGAGCTGTGCTGCATCCCAAAGCAACAAAGTACATATGCACTTAACAAAACCAAGCTCAGCTCCTTTTGCAAACCAAAATAAATTGTTTCCATGCCTGCCCGGATTCTAAATTAGCAGAACAAACAGTCATTTAAAATGAATGATTTCAAGTCAGAGGAATACAAATCAGAGGCTGTGTTTTTTCTCATTGGAAAAATACTGTTCCACAAAAAAAAAAAATTACATAGGTTTTTAATCTTCTACAGATGGGATAGAAGATAATAAAGCGGTCAACAGACAATATAACACATCTGGCTCCACATCTGACGTGTCCAGGTATTGACAGATCATTCTTTTTGGTGCTTTTACACATAACAAGGGTCATCAAAGACCACATTTTTATTTGGCTTATGTGGCCCTGCACCCAGAAAGATTTGACCCCCGAATCCACCAATATGGACAGTTTCTGTGGTCTGTTGTGCTCTGCAGGAGCCCCAGAAGCTCTGACAAAAGGCAGCATTCAGGTTTTGCTGGAGAAGAATGGTGGTGCAGGAGAAAGGGGGGAAGGAGTGCCTGTGGTGCCCTGTTTTGAAGGGGAAATAAAATAGAGGGATAAGGCAACATTAGCTGAGGCTTCACACAAAGCTATTTGGAGTCCTTTCTACAACTCTGCCTCAACTGCTCCTAACTCCTGAGCATTGGCTCTGTCTCTCACCAGCCACACTTTCCTTCACCTCAGCCAAGAAATCCTTTCTGCATGGAAGGAGGTCAGTAGGTGATCCAAGTTCGGAGGTCTTCCGAGGAAGTGTCAATCCAGGCAGGAAAGCTGTTTGGAACAAGTTATGAGAGGTTACCCTCGGGCAAGTAAAGAAGTGTGATGAGCACGTTACTCCAAAGGGAGCTCATAATTTGATACAGACCTCTGGAAGCTACCAAATTCCAATTGTGCATATTAAAACTCCAAACGCTTCAGGTCTGATTTAGGCTGCTGCAAAGTCAACAGGAGTCTCTCACTGCCTCCAGTGGGCTTTTAATGTGATCCTTATTGAATAAATAATCAAGAAGTAAACCTGCATGGAATCTGATTACCTGGTCTGCAGCCTCTGAATGAACTCTCTGCTGCATTATGGAATTACAACACAGGCATGTGAGATTCCAGTGAACTAAGAGCAGAATTTCCATTGCCCAGCTGAGTACCTCTGGTCGGGCTCTTCTCCGACTTCTGCTCTGAAATCACCAGTCTGTGTTACACAAGAGGTCAGACTCTCTGATTTACAACTGTCCTTTCTGCCTTTAATAATCTGTGATGAAATCTTTTATACATGAACTCTAAGCAGCTGCAAGTGCCTGCACCAGCTGGCAAACCTGCCCCACGACCATTCACCCTTTCTGCAAGTCACTGGGGCTCCAAGGCTGCCAAGATGGTGCTCTGAGATGATCCAAAAGATCTCCTTTATTTAGCAGCACAGCTGTTTGTTATTCTGTCCAGGAGCAGTAAAGCTATCAATTGCACAGAAGGAAAACATTTGAAAGCACACTAAACAGCAAATAATCCTCTGCTCAGGATATTAAAATATCCCAAACCACAAATTTCTCAGTGTTATTATTTTGTAGCAGACATCTGGCACGCCAGTCTATAGAGCAAGGAGGTGATGTGCTCCTATCAAGTCTGGGTTGAAAGGGGATGTCCAGATAGCCTTGTGCAGTCTGCTTCTAGTCAGGAACTGCTTCTGCAGACCCTTTATCTCCAATACATTGTCTTGCAGTCACTGCCACGTTTGAATGGCATGTTTTGTTCCCATGATGAGGCTGGATGTATCAGGTGGAGCCTTGGCCAGCATGTCTGACACAGACCACCTTGAGAAGGAGAGGGTGTCTGCAGCCAATCCTTGGTGCATTTATTGACCCACCTACCATTTTTGGAACTTGCAATAATTGCTCTAATTGCTTGCTCCCATGAGGTCTTTGCCCTCAAATTCTCAAAAGCAGTTTTTGAGGTGCTGACCAAGTCAGGATCTCAGGCAGGCTGACTACATGATGTTCTGCTGTCATCAGAGGTTCCTGCAGGCCAGATCCACCCAGACACCCCATGTGCTGGCACAGAGGGGATTACTGAGGAGGGAAGAGGGGTACAGGCCTGTAGACATAGATAGACAGACAGACAGATAGATCCACTTCCCCTCCAAAACCAAAAACTTACAGTTTGGTGTTTTAGTCCTTCAGCCAGCAGAAAAATGCTGGTCACCCTGTTGCATAAAACCTAGAGATGTGGAAAAGAGTAACTTCCCTGAAGTTAAGATAGAGGATGGGTGGTGTCATCTGGCATTAAGTGTGACATTTTGGAGACAAAGGAGGACAGATTCCTGCACTGTACTCTGGAAGGATCCTGGATATGACTTTGGGGGACACAGGAGAGGTGGCACGTAGTAAATATAAGGTCTGGATGTTAACACCAAGAGTCTTCATCTTATTTCCTGTGATCCTCTGACACTGTGCAATCATTTTCTAGCCCTGAAAACGATGGTCAAGGTTTGATAAAAGGTATAACTCATCAGTATGTGCAGAAGCCTCTGCAAAATCCAGATGGGAAAATGACCTTGATTCCTGCAGTTAAAGAGAAAATGAGGCTTGGGCCAGATCAATTCCCAGGATTGCACACTGATTTCATTGGAGTTGCCCTGAGGGTGAGTTTGATTCTCAACTCCTTGAAGTTTTCAAAACAAAGCAGAATCCAGGTGGGTAGCAGTATGGAACTGATGGGGTTTTTTTGTTTGGGTTTTGGGTGGTTTTTGGTTTTGGTTTTTTTTTTTGGTCAGTTGTTTTAGTACAAGCTACACATGATGTACAATTATTCCTGCAAATCTGTAGGAGCAGATAACTATTTTACAAAGAAAAGATAAAGCCTTCACCTGGAACCAGCTCATGTTGACTTTAGAAAGATTTCCTTTTATTGATGAACATGTCTTTCTGTTTAAAGTACCCACAGCTTTGACTCTCAGGACTGCAGCCATTCTGTCTCTCTCTGAAGCCACCACCTGCTGATGTGTTTGCAGTAGCCTGTCCAGAAGAACATATTTCTGAACAGAAAACTGGTTTTACATAATTAATATAAAGTGGGATCAAACTGCAGCAGTTGAAGTTAAATTTCTACACATATGTGGACTCCACAGTTTGGGTATGTCTAGAGCTAGATTGTTGTGTTCCTTGACCATTAAATATTGTCAATACTGAGTGTTTCTCTTATTTTAAATGCTGCCAATTTGTACAAGGCCTATTCAATCCTACAGATGGAATAAAATTCTGAAACAGTCTAGTGTTTCAATTTGGAGATTAAAGAATACAGAGGTGAGCATAGAATTTGGAAGTTGAGTTTGGTTTTACAGGGACAAATGTGAAAGTGAAATCCAAAGATGGTAATTTGAACTGGACCCTTTTCCAAGGCAAATTTAGGTCTCTGTGTACCCATAGGGAGCTTCTCTTGGGAAGTTCTGGTTCCACACCCTGAATGCACTGTCTGAATTCAGATTTAGGTCCTACCTGGCAGCCCATTGACCTTGTTGGGAGAATCATGTGAACTTGCCAGTGAAGGACAAGTCTCACAGTGCCCTAACTGGGACCTTGTGAAAATTCATTACATTCTCATGTGAAAACTCCTCATCTGAAGCCCAAAGGAACTAAGCTGGGATACCAGAGTATCTGCTTGTGAGATAACATTTTCTGCTCCCACAACAGAAGTCAGTTTTTCCTATTAGTTCTGCTTTCTGTGCTGTCTGATAGCAGGAAGAACAAAACCCAGTGAAAATTAAAAAATGAAGATAATGCAAAGTTAAACACACCTCTTTTTGATCTTCAAATTGAGTTGATGTCAAGTAAAGCTTGTTCCCTATGCACTGTCTTGCTTCTTTGTTTAATGGTGAATTGAGTGAAACTATTTGATTTGCCAGCTTGTGCAGTAAGTTGGAAAATAAAATTAATAAGTGGCAGTGTCAGAGTCACAGCGTGTAAGTGACCCCCGTGAGGCACAGTCGAATCAGAAGCTCTTCACCTTTGCAGTGTCCTGTTATCATGTGATCAGATCACTTCATCAGCTTTGTGATCCCCAAAACCCCTGCTCAGGGCTGCTCCTGGCACCACAGCCCAGGCTGGGCACAGCACAGCAGGGGAGTGACATCTGTGCATTGCAGATTTTGGGGTTCTTGCTTTGGGCTCTGCACAGTTCAGGGTCCTGGGAAGCAGGACAATGAGCTCTGTTTTCCTGTCTTTCCTGGCATGTTTGGAGGAGGCATGAGGCCCCTGGGGAGGCCTCTGGGAGGAGCCCCTCTGCCTTGGGGCACCAGCAGAAAGCCTGAGCAGGACACTCAGCTTGGGCTCCCAGTGCTGCCCCAGCAGGAGCTGCTCTGCCCTCTCTGGGCCAGGGTGCCCCCAGGACTCCGTGGGGAGCATCCCCCAGGGAAACTCAGAGCTCTGAGAAAGGAAAGAAGGAGGCATCACTGTGGGTAGGAGACAAGCCAGGAGCTGGATATAGAGACTTAAATGTCACCAAGTCCTTGCTTAGGGACTGGCACTAACATGGACCCACTGGCTGCTTTTCTCCCTGCAATTATTTTAGAGCTCAAGGAATTAAAATTCACCAAAGCCTTAATTTCTGAAAATTATTAAGTCTGACATAATTTTTCCTTCACAATGTCATTTAGTTGGACTGCCCAACATGTTCCTCCTCCCCAGTGCTGCCCCTTTATTCTTGTATCAAGCTATGAGAAAGAAGGGTCATAACCAGCCCCCTAAGATGCAGATTGCACCTAAGGGTAGCACAGCAGAACCATCCTGCTTTCTTCTATCAGCTCTGCTCAGTATTTAAACAGAGTTATTTAGTTCCCACGGGAGAATTGTACTAGAATAGAGAAAGGCACAGCATGCAGCTATTATTGGGGCAGTGATTGTAATGAGCATGGAAAATGGAACAATATATAACCTATTCTTAATAGACTCTTGGGAGGGTTATCCTCTGCTATTCCTCTGATCCCATATACAGAAATTATTTTTTTTAAATAATTAATAATGCCTTGTTTTTTTCCATTTGTATTGCTCAGTAAACATTAATGGCATTTTCCACAGATGGATTATCCCTGTGCCTGCGCCAGAGTATTTTGAATAAAACTAACTCCCTTCTTTCTCTTCAAGCAGTTGTTTGATGAGAGAACCTGTCCTTTCCAGAAAGGACACTTGACCATGGAAGGTCAAATTTTTCTGCACTGAAGCTGCGGTTGTGTCAGCTGGGAATGCTCTGGAGTCTGTGTGAGCTCCCTGTGTCATCACCACAATTCCTGGTGGATGCTGTGGTGAGATGGAGCCGTGCTGGCCTAGACCTCCTTTACCGTAGAGAAGGTGCCTGAACTCCAAGAGGAGGCAGGCTGGGAAAATGTCCAACTTTCTTGCATGCAGCACTTCATTATGCAATTATCATGAATAGAAATCCTCTGTCCTGGAATGGGAGTTATTAAGCTTTAACTTGGTGGTCACAAATGTATCAGCAGTTTTGAGATCTTCATGCTCTTAAACATGATGCAAAAAATGTATCAGCCTGGCTATGGAATTTTTTGGAGGATTTTTTTCCCTTAATAAAGTGTGTAAGAAGAACATGGGGAAATTGAAGGATGCCCATGAGTGTATCTCAGCAGCTGAAGCAGAGCAGTCAAGCTTAACTCCGTGCAGGTGGGGAGGATGTGAGCCTCAATGCCTTCTGCTCCATGGAAACAGCCTTCCATCAACTTGAAGGCTGAAGCATTGGTGGTGGGAGAGGGAAAGCAGGAATGCCATGGAAACATGTCTGCTTCACTAAGGAACTGCAGTGCTGTTTCTTTTGGTTTTACTCCTAGGTGTGTGCAGTGGGTCATCCCAAAGCAGCTACTAGACATTTTGTTTCAGTTTTGGGAGAGAAATCTGTCCCTGAAAACACTCACTTGTGTCTTTTCTTGTTTTTGATTCCTTGATGCAGTGACATACAAACTGATCCTTGCCATTTCAGACCAGGGCTACACTATGCCCCAGTTAATAGAGTTTTAGTGCTGGGCATGAATTGGGGCCAACATCTCCCCCATGTTAAGAGTAATGTATTTGATTGCACACCCATTAGTAAAAGTTGGGTTTGTGTGCTTTAACTCTTGAGAATTCTGTGCCTTCTTTGTTTTAGGAAGAGTCATCCTCAAGATGTGTTTTCATGCCTATCATGCACCCAGGCTGCAGCCTGGCTGGCGTGGAACCAGGAAGGATGGCACACTTTGTTTCCTGCTAGTCCTGCTCAGCCTTGGGTGCTTACACCATCTCCTCCTCAGCGTTGCTCAGGGTGTGGCAATGACACCTTTCTGGGGCAGGAGCTCTCCTGGTGCACAACCAGTGCAGTTTAAGAGATAAAGGTGTAAAGTGAAGCCCGTGACAGCTTGAGGGATTACGTGGGCCTTTATCAGCCAGAACCTCTCGGAGCGCAAACACAAAAATGTTGTTGACAGACAACTTTCATAAATTGCTTTGTTGAGTGTCAGCTTCACTTCACAGCACTTTGTCACATGCCAGTGCTGACACTTGTGGCAGAACTTGCTGGCGCAGTATGGCACACTTGTCTGTAGCTTTTTCTGCATTTCCTTCCTCGGAAAATCCTTGTGGTCCAAACTGGAGCCATTTTATCAGGTTTTGTCCTTGGTGCATAGGTGAGGGGGGATGTGGGGATGTTTTGCACAGTATGTGCAGCCAGGCCCATGCCAACATCACAATTAAAAATGGGGTGATACAAAATGAATGCTTTCAGTGTACTCATATTTCTGTGACATATTTTCTTCTGCTGGACTTATAATGCTTAAAATCTTTTATAGGAGCATCTGTTACTCAGAGAGCAAAGGTTTGCTGCAGCCTTATGAGAGTTAACAGTAGCTATGGGCCAGGTTAGATGAAAACATCCTTCTTTTTTATCATTCACTTTTCTGTGCTAGGTGTTTGCCCAAAGCCATGCCATCATGGCAAGGAAATTTGTCCAGCTAGTATCACATGCAGCCAGACAAGGGTAGTCACTGTAATGTTAAACTGAGTCACAAAACTTCCTAAATGGTAGCTGCATGTGTGGCTAAAGAAAGAAAAAAAGAAACATCACTCATCAAGACTAACACCAAGCAAGAAGAGCGAGAAGCAATGAAGAGATTGCAAGAACTTCAAAGTAAGCAAAAAAATTCTCTGTGGATTCCCTTTTTCCCTGAAAACTGGGAAGCAGCAGATGGATAATCAACAAAACCCACATCACCTCCTTGAGATAAGGCCTGGGGATAAAGCTTGCAAGGCACTTGAGTAAAAAAAAAATTGCATGAAGCTCTACATGGTATCTACAAGCTGTGGATCCCCTGGATTTTCCCAGGCACCTGGAGGGTTTTGAGTTACCTGGAGCCAAGCAGTTCCCAGTCAGCAGCTGGTGCAGGTGGACACTGTGCAGCTGGGCTGTGCAGCCTCACTGGTTTTTGGGCTGTCGTGATGTCAGGAGTCCCTGCATTACACCATGAGCTGACTTTTGCAGCTTCTTAGAGGTCGGGAAAAAAGCCAGTATTTCCTCAGGGTTTTTATCATGGTTTATGCCATAGTATGTGGCTCATGGTTAAGAAGGGAGCAAGGAAAGTCAGCACTTAATTTGAAGACGTGGCAGAAGACCTGCTCCGAGGTGGTGCAGACACTGGGTGAGAGCAGGAGCAATTGGCTCTCCCTGTGGGCAAACTCAGTGAGTGTCACATGAAAGTGATTAGCTCAAACACCATGGAACAAAGGAGCAGATTATTTTGACATTTAGGCCTGAACATGGCATTTCCAGGGATTCTTGTAATGATTTGGCCCAAGATTATTAACAAGGCAAAAGCCCAGTGGGGGAAGTGGTAAGTGAGTCCCACAATGGAAAATTAGCACATGGTAGGACTGGGTCTGCTGTTACCCACAGCTTTTTGGGGCTTAGCCAAAAGGTGTCCTGCACATAAAGCCACAGCAATTTTTAGTCTCATACTGGAGCTGCTCTAGATGACATCAATACCTTTGGCTAGCTACCATGACTAGGTCCAGAAGAGGCTGGTGGTACCAGGGTGTGTTAGGGGTGTTCTATTCTGTGCTGGTGCTGGGCTTTCCCTGCACTAGGGCAGCTGGAAAATCTGTGGCTCAGTGCCTAAACCATGGTTTGGTGTTTGGTGACTCACACAGTTCAGGACCCTGCTAGCTCAACATACTGGCCTTGAGACTCCATTTCTTTGAGTGTACATGTCTCCAGTGATCCTTTAATTTGGGGTGCACTCTAGTTTGTGAGGGAGATGAAATGTAGACAGTGAATTACATCAGATGGGGCTGGGTGTGTGCTCCCAAGCTGAACATGTGTCAGTGGCCTTGCTCCAGTGTTGTGGGGCTGGAGGGCAGCAGTAAGCCACTCTGATGTGACGTGTAGCACAGGGGGGTGCCTGCTGTAGGTGCAGCATTGGGCAGCAGAGCCGTGGCAAGAGGCTCTTTATTTCAAGGTTTCAGCTTTTCCAAAACACAAAAGGACATGCTTGAAATTCATTCCTTCACACTCATCCTGGGAATCTTCCATAACCTTGAGCTTTGGCTGTCTCTTTGCTTCCCGTATGGAGCCGCTCACCGAGCGCTGACGTGCCCCAACGTCCCCTCGTGTGTGGGGAGGGAGGCTCTGGGGCAGAAGTGGCTTTGCAGGAGCACCGTGGCCAGCCCTGGCACAGCCCTGGCACTGCCAGCAGCAGCCCTGGCACTGCCAGCAGCAGCAACTGTGTGGCTGCCAGCCAGCTGAGGCATTGGCTGGCATGGCACAGGTGTCTCCACAATTCAGGTAGTATTTGGAATTCCACAGGTGCCCGTTATGAGCGATGCAAACACCCACCCAGCCTGTAACTGCAAGGATTTAAGCTGGTTCCCTATGTATAAAGAACTGTTCCCTCTCCAGGCCCTTGGGTGGTTGCTTTTTCCTTTTGTTTTCACCCCTCGCAGGACCTGTGCCCATGGCTGAGCAGCAAAGGCTTCCCAGGCCCTTCATCCAGGGCAGTGCCTTTTTTTGTCACAGCAGCCCCAGCACTGCTGCTGCTGCTCGTGCCTGCAGGCCCTGGCTGCCCAAAGTGGCCAGAGACGAGTTAATGTGTGTGATCTGTAACAGGACGAGTTAACGTGTGTGATCTGTGACAGGACACCTGCCCACGCTGCCCTGCTTCAGTCCCACCCAGCAGCGAGGGTTCACTGCTGACCCCCAACCCACAAGGAGAGAAAGCACCAGCCAGGGAGAGCCTTGCCAGTCCCCACTAAAGCCCTGGTTGCTGCAGGTGGGCTCAGCACTGGGCATCCCTCACCCCACTGCCCTCCTCCTGGCCTTTTCCCACTTGGGAACTCGTTACCTCTGAAGTGCTGCTCCAGCATCTGCAGCCCTGGCACTGGCAAGACTCGTGCCCACACCCAAATCCAGGCTGCTGCAGCATCTCAGGGGCCTCAGACCTTCACAGTGGTAGGGCTGGGGACTGGAGGGGCTTGCAGCCTCTGCTTTGAACATGTGTGGGATGTGTGGAGCCAGAACATTTAGGGAGACCCCAGCTGCTAGAAGGAAATGTCCTCACCCTGGCACAACTGGACAGGCACAACCACCCATGTTCCTCTACACCTGCTCCCTCCTAGGCACACCCTGTCCCCACATCCCTCTTTCCATTGCTGAAATCCTGTTACGCTCTCATACAGCACATGCCTTACCATTCCCATCTGACAGCAAGGATTTCAGCAGCATTTCTTGATCTGTTTCATATTTTAAAGCAAGCAGCTATCCCTCCTGCCCTTTATCTCCTAACTCTACCCTAATAAATATGATTGCTTCATCCTGTGAGACCTGAAAACCCATTTCTGAAATTCCCCTGGCAACTAATACAGTAAAACAAGCATATAAATAATTATGATAAAAAGGCATAAAATGCCAGACTTGGGTCAAATAAACTCATGGAGTGACATTTGCAACAAATAACTACACAAGGTTTGAATGTAGATGGAAAAGGCTGATTAAAGAGTAGCTACTTCATTGCCCATAACTGCCAGGCTCCTAATTCGGGCAGGCCATATTTTACTGATAGCAGAGCAAACACAGCCATAATGTACCCCTACCTTTCCTGCTTTGTGAAAAATCCCATCCATCCCCAGGGAAGCAAGGATGTTAAAAACAGCGGTGTGAACGTGAGGTGAAAGGATAAGACAGAAAGCACACTCACAGGATGCAATTCCCATGTGTTTGTTGCACATCATATGCTAAGTTCAATTTTCCAAAAGCTTTGTTTTATTTTTAAAGGTAACATCTTTATTATTATTATTATTATTATTATATTTATTTGTTATTATTATTATTATTATTATTATGCAGAGATGAGATTTTTTCCCCCTTTGATCACAGAGCAAACAGTTTGCTTTTGAAAATGTTAATGGAGTCCTGATTTAAAACATTTTTCTTCACTTTTTTTTTGTTGTTGTTTTTTAAAACGTTGCAACAGGCAGGATCTGGGTTTCGATTTTCTCGTCCTACACAAAGAAAGATTCTGGAGTTCACACTCCAAGCCACTACCGGTAGGTCCTGCCTTGCCCAGTTGTCATCATCTCAGTGTGGTTTCGCCAGGTGGGGTGGGTAGGTGGGTGGGAGGGGAGGAGTTGGAAGAAGGGAGGGTTTTTGTCAGCTATGTCGAGTCTTGGTTAACAACTTTGCCTCCATTCATGGTTGGTGTCCCTGAACTTTTCCTTGAGCGTCCTTGTTTTTCTCCAATTTCATGCAGCGATGGCTCTCTGTACATGCACACTGCAAACAGAAGAGACTCCCGTTAACAGCCCTGAAGTCACAGACAGTCATGACCATAACAAATTATTTCTTTGTACATGACACTGGATTCCAGCCCCATTGCAAACACACACACACACCCACACTTGCAAAACCCCAGCTGACCCAGCAGCAGATCGTGTTACCAAGCAGGATCTGTTTACTTGCCCTTGCTGCCATTTGCTTCTGTCTCTGTATTCTTTCAAAGGCAGAGAGAAACAGCAGATTGACTGCTCACAGATAAATCTTTCTAAGTTTTATGTGCTTTACAGTTTTTTCATGTTAAATTCATATATATAAAATAAACATTTTAGCTCACAGAGCCATGTACTGCCTTGAGATGCTGATTATCATCTAACAACAGGTTCAAGAACGACCCGGTTCCCAACCCTCGACCTGCAACCAAAGCCCTTGAGAGACCTGAATCAAAACTACACCTGCAGCTGAGCCATGAAGGCTTTCTGGGTGTTGAGCTGTGGATCTGAAGTGGTGATTCAAGCCCATTTGGCTCCATCGGCCAAGAGCCGAGGTCTGCTCTCAGCACTTCCTATTTATTCCTCTGTAAATCAAGCCAGCCAGCCAAGGTCAGGGCTGAGAGCAGACACATGGGATGAGTTCAGTGACAGCAAGTCAGGAGCTGTCCCAGCTTTCTGTGGTTGTCTGGCAGCACCTGAGAACAGGGTGGCTGGAGGGCACCTTCTCTCCAGACCCTGGCTATGCAGTGTGTGTCCTATAAAAATGCACTTGCTGGAGCCCAGACAGCCGGAGAAGGCAATGTCTGCCCAAGGCATGGCTCATCCCCACGTCCTGAGCAGGACAAAGCATTTATCCAGCTCACCATGTGGACTAAGTCCTCATGGCTGTCCTTGTGCCATGTGAGGTGTGCCAGAGCAGGGGCATGAGCTGTTCACACCAAGGAGAGCATCTCTGATGAGCTCACCGCAAATGTGGCAGAGTGCAAATGAGATTGAAAGAGTGAGGCATCTCAAGGGCAGGCACAGTGGAGTTGAGAACATAAGGCGGGTCCAGACTGCAAATGTCATGTCCAGATCTTTGCAAAAATTAGGAAATGAAGAAATGATTGTGTACTGCTTCATTTTGTGAAGTTGTCACATCACAAACAATGGCACAGAGCTCCAACACAGGATAGAGCCTATCAGGGCTTGGTTCTGGGTAATCAACAAGAATAAAACTTTAAAAATTATCTAAAGAAATAAATCCCAGCAATTAGAGGCAGGCTGAAAATGACATTATTGCTCTTGCTTTTACTCCTGCCTAGATAAACAGTCACAGCACTGTGCAACAATACAGGACAAAGATAAAGTGCAGTCAAGTGTGTATTAATAGGAGGGATATTGAATTGAATATATGAGCAGTGAAAAAATATTACTTTTCCCATAGAGTATTTTTCATGCAAGGCTTTCAAAGCAGTTTAAACACAGACACAAACACACACACACACACACACACACACACACAGACACACACACACTGGTCCTCCCAGCAAGGCTGAAAGGAGGTAATGCTCTGCAAACTGTTACTGCTACTGGAGCCATTTTTTTTTTCATGAAAATTAGAAAATAAAAAACAGAAAATGAAGGAGTTATCCCATGGGTCTGGGCCAGGATGCCCATCAGGTCCAGACAATGGATGTTGTCTGCATGCTGCAAGGACAATGTGTAGCATGGCAGCAACAGATGGAAAAGGGCTCTCACATCCCCTTTCAGTCCTGAGCTGCCTCACACCTTGGGGAATGTCACTCAACAACGTGGTGATGGCGAATTTGCCTGTTGTGGTGAAGTACCCAATAAAATCCTAAAGAAAATATGAAATGGTTAACAGCTGAGGAAAACCTGTGCCCTTGTGATTTCTCACCCTGAGCTGCAGAGTCTTTGGATAGCACTGAGGGTGTGCTTCACTTCTGTGACTCACCTTATTCTCGGATGTGATGTTTGCCGAGCAGAGTTATGTATTTGTGCCAGTCTTGTCCCAGTGCCACTGACATTCCATACACTAAGTTTTGTCTCAAGTGCACTGTTGCCTTCATCCTGACCTCTCTGGTCCCAAGCTGGAGCTGGAGGGACCTCCACGAGTTCTTCCCCCAGAACCAAGCTCATCTCAGCCACACTCATCCCCAGTAACCCATCAGGCTGGGCCAGATGCTTAACCACAAGGACTGAGCCCAGGTGAATGCTGCAGCAGCACCATGGCATGCTGCCTTTCCTCAACTCTCTGCCTCTCACCATGGCCTTTGGGCAAAAACCTTGAGCTGCCAACAAGGTCCACAGAGTAAAGAATATAAACCAGACAACTGAAATAAACAACATTTGCAGCTACAAATGAAGGAAACCCTGTATCTGGCAAGCAAATAGAGCAGAAATTATAAATTTTAATCTCCCATTCTAGTGCAGGATACAAATACTGACGTGGGGCATGGCTGGAGACTGCTCACACTGAGCTTTTCAGACAGAGCTGTCAAAGCCTCTGTACCAGACAGTCTGTGCCAACAGCCCATGCCAGAAAATCTGTAGCATATTTTCAGTATTCAGATACACCTACAGGATCAGCGCATGCAGTACTTACATGGCATCATGCACAAGAGCTGCCTGGACATTCTCCTACTCAAGAGGCTTGTGCACATATGCTGAGCTGTGGCCGTGGCTCAGCAGGGGCTGTAAACCCCCTGCACTGTGGCACAGGGGTGTGTACACCTACATCTGCACAGGCACAGGGCTTCAAGGACAGCCCAACATGTTGTGCAACACAGGCTCTTGGACTGCAGCTTGTTCCTCTTTGTACTGAGGCAGTCTGAGCGTGACTCACGCAGGGAGATGTTAGTCATGGACTGGGGAGGGGGTGTTTGCAAACGGACTCTTGTGAGTCCCCAGATCTTCCCAGCTTTGAAAGTACATCGCTGGGCTCCAGGACTTGCGGCACTCACTGGCAGGTCTCTTTGGGATCCCTCTGTGTGTATGTGTGTGTAGACACACTTCCCTGTCACCTGCACTGAGGTAAAGCAGCAGCAGTGTGACAGTCATGCCCAGGCACCTGGGAGGTCTGCTGGAGCACACAGCACAAGGAACTTTGGAAGGATGAGCAATTCAGCTAGAACAAGAGTTCCCTCCCTGCTTTGCCTTGCTTCTCCCACCCACCCACACCCACACACCAAGCCAAATACAGCCCTTAATGTCTAGAAACCAAGCTAATGCTTCGGAGTTTCAATCAGATAATCAGCTCCTATGCCCCAGATTCCAATCAACACATCCATATTCATGCTTTAATTGGAAAGTGCTGTTAGCTTGATCTGCTGAAGAGCTGCAGGCATTAATGGAAGGGGGTGAACACAGTGGAGCTGTGCCCATGTCTGGTTCTTGTGGCTTTTGATTCCCTGCTCCCCTGTGAAGCAGCAATGCCCACCACTCACAGGCACAAGGGAAAATTTTGCACAAAGAACAAACTCACCAATTAGGAGGGAGACTACGGGTACAAGTGAGGAGGATGGGGGTGGCAGGGACCATACTTCCTGAAGGCAAAGGCGTGGAAGGGGCTGCCTGTCACCCAGAAACAGCTCAAACTCTTGCCTACATGCTGGCACAGGATCACACTCTCATTTCTGTTTCCCAGACACGGCACTGGCACATCACCCACATGATGACACTGAAATCACCCTGGGCATCAGGGACTGCCTGAGTTTGGGAAGCATCATTTTGCATCCTGACCCTAGCATTTCTCACTTGGCATCGCTGCAAGCTGAGGAGGTTCAGGGGATGCAACAAACTCCATTTCCTTTCTCTAGAATATGGCAAAAAGCCTATTAAGCACATTAGATATTTCTCATGTATCCATCTTCATTTTGTGTCTTTTTCTCAGACTCTTGCGAGTCAGGAGGAACCAAAACTTTTCTAAGCTGCTGTTCAGCAGGTGGGCAGCCCTGCAGGATCACCATGTGCCCAGTGGTGCTGGGCTGGATCTAAGCAGCACATCCTCTGGTAGCAGCCCAGAGCAGGCTCCTTGCCTGGAGCTCTAACTCTGGGTGTTGGTATCTGCCCGAGTGATTGTATTTGTCAGTGCTTCGGTGCAGGGAAACAATTGCCTGAGCAGCAGCACTCAGGGGCACCAGGGAGTGAGTGATTAGGAACCCTCGTTTTCTGCCTTTAAGTACAGTGTTCTAAATCCCAGCTGATGCTTTTCAGAGGTATGTGAGCTCATGTCTATCTGGTGTGAAGACAGACATGTAAAATGCGAAGGATTTTGCCAGGTGGAATCACACTTAGCTCAGATAAGAAAGGCAGCACAGGATGGCAAAAAGCCAAGCAAAAAATTGTGATGGTTAAAATAATCCCATTTGCCATCTAATAAGATGATCAAGAGTCTGATAGATGAACAAGTGTGTTAGTGTGGCATAGAAAACATACCAAAGCCTGCCCACCTGGAAGACAGACCCAAGAGAGGAGCTGTGTTAGCAAAGACTTATAGAGTGTGGAGATTTTGAGGTTTGATTTTTTAAGAATACTTTTTAGGATGTTGGGAGAGTAACCTTTTATACAGGCAGGTAGTAACAGGACAAGGGAGAATGGTTTTAAATTTAAAAAGGAGAGGTTTAGGTTAGACATTAGGAAGATATTTTTCTCTGTGAGGGCAGTGAGGCACTCCCACAGGTTGCCCAGAGAAGCTGTTGATGCCCCATCCCTGGAAGTGCCCAAGGCAAGGCTGGATGAGGTCCTGAACAGCCTGATCTGGGGAGGGCGGCATCTCTGCCCATGGCAGGGGATTGGGACTAGATGTTGTTTAAGGTCCCTTCCAACCCAAGACTTCCTATGACTCTATGCTCTATGTATTAAGGTGGCATCTTTGAAGACTTTTCATGAGGTCTACTGCATTTTCCTAGTCAACAGTCTTGTACTTCTTTACAGCATCTGAGGACTCTGCCTTAAAAAAACCTGTGTGTTATTTCCCTGAGGAATGACACTGGGAAGGATCTGACTCCTTGGATATTCATCAGTGGTAATAAATGGATCCAGACTATTCATTAACAGGTCACCTTTGTATCTGAGACATGTTCACATCATGAGGGCTGAAGCACCATAAATTCAGAGTTAGGGACTGCTCTGCTGACTTGAAGGACGTTTTCTGCTTCTGTGGCCAGATTTGCCACCCTAAATGTTTTCTAGTTTGGGCCAGGAGAGAGAGAAAATGTAACTCTTTGGGAGAGTTACATTTGGAAATTATGTCTTCAAGAAGAAGGAAATATGAATAACAGAGCACATCCACAGTAAGCATCTGATAATATTCCTACTTAAATGACTGGAAACTTCTCACATTGAGATGGATTTGGATATTTAGAAGAACAAGAGACACTGTGGATGGTAGGATTGTTCCAGAACTAATCATTAGAGACACTTAAAGAGACTGAAATTTCTCTAAAAGATTGCTTGTTGTCCAAATGACAATTATACTCAAGCTCATTTCTTGTGCAGTCTAGTTCAATCTTGATGTCTTCCCTTTAAGGTTCATTTAGCTCGAATAATCAGTGATCAGAAATAAAAATATCAAAAGAAATGTGTGGCGTATGTGTGTTTTGAAGCAAAACTGGCACCACACAGTACATCAACTGCTGCCTACCAGGCTGTTTGCCTTGGCTTTGCCTGTGCACAGATGGGAGAAGAACTTAACGTCTCCCCTGTTATTACTCAGTAAGTTTTTTGTGCTTTCATATTGATTAAGCTTAATCTTATTTCCAAAAACAAACAAATCCTACCTACACTAAACTAAAAAAAAAAACTCCTACCGACCCAAAACTTTTCCAGTTGGTATCTATTGAATTTTGTACAAAATATCTCCAGCCTCCTGCCAATCTACGTGAGTCAAAACACTCTGAGTGTTTAGCACAGCAGAAAGCCATAGCTGCTAAAAGCCATAGATAACACACATCCATACATAGATACCACTGTGCATATATGCATATGTGCTCCCATGAGTATTCAGAAATTATCTGTGAGGTTATTTCTTATTTATGTATAAGTTTACTGTCCATTTGCAATGTCAAGGAGACTTCTGAATTCAGAGAGCAGGATGAAGTAATGGGAATCAAATTAGCTTAGGGAGCAATCTGGGATTTTTCTGTTTCCCTTCCCTGTGAACCCTTTCTTCACTAAACTTCTGTATAATTTTTCTGTACATCAGAAACAACAGGGAAGTTTCATCTCAGATATAACTGCTATTGAGTGGTAGGTGAAGTGATTCCTAGCAATGGATGTGACACTTCTCCTTCCCAGGGGGAGCAGATTCCTCCTTGCACACATTCCTGTGTCAGCCATCACGGGACAGGGCTAATGCTGGTGGTGGTATCCAGCAACAGGAAACCTGGGGGTGTGATTGTGGATGGAAGCTGCAAAGTTCCTGTGGATGGAAGCTGTGTCCTGAATAAACAGCAAAGCCCACACACTGGGGCAAGCCACAGCATTCTGCAGAACCGACATGCAAATACAGCAGGAGAGTGCTTTGAGTATTTCCTTGGAGTCATAACAAAGAGAAAGAAGCTGTTAAAACAGGGTAGGAATTGCCCCTTTTCTGTAACATCTCTGCTTGCAAGCTCTGCTCACGGGGACTTTGATGGATGCGGTGCAGAGAAGTCATGTGGAGACGAGCGCATTTTACTCCAACCCTCCCCACAAGCCTGTGCTACCTACAATGAATCTCAGGCTTGGGAACAGAGTCCTCCGTCTGGAGTCACAGTCCCAGACAGCTGAATGCTTTGGGAAGCTGACACGTGCCTTGGCTTGGGAGACTGCCAGCTCTTTGATGCAGCAGTGCTCACAAAGCCTGACTGCAAAGCATGTGGAGGAGGGAAGGAGTGGAGGAGCCCTTAATTTGGCTGCCAACTTCCAAAGCGCTCACTGCTCCGGAGGTTATGTGACAGCTGTGATTGAGGCAAGTGTGGGAGGATGCAACTGCGGGAAAGGGAAGCTCTCAGGCTGGGCTGGGTTATTCAAAATGAAAGCCAGAGCGGCATTTGCTGAAATGAGATCTCTGCTGCGGGTCAGGCAGCTCTGTTCAGGCAAGGCTTTCCACGAGGAGAGCCACAGGAATGGCCTAGTTTAATGAATGCAGAAGGAACTGTTGAGCTGTTCAGCAGATGCCGTGCATGCTAGATTAAAAAAGAAGCCTGGATTCAGAAGATACCACTGATCAGTGCCAACGCCCAGCCAGGCAGAGAAGAAATACCAGGAGGAGCTGGAAACCCAGCTGTGAAAGCTGGTGCTGGTAAAAGACTCTTCTTGCGGTCCAGGCAAGAGAGAAGCTGGTGACCAACCCCATGCCTGAAGCAGGCCCTGTTCCTTAGCAACACACAAGGGCTTAGGGTACCAATCCCACTAATGCCTCAGATAAACAACAAAGGGCTCCTGGCTGCTGAGAAGCTGCTGAAAACATGCACAGGACAAGCAGCTCCAGGTCATTCTCTGCTCTTTCAACATTTCCATTACCTGTGCAAAGCCCACAGATACTCTGGGAATGCTGCACTGAATTTCCCTCATGCTTTGCTTCAGATGGTCTTTTCCTTACACTCACAACCTCCCACCCCTGAGCTGGGAAGGTTTTAAAAAGGCCATTGCTGTGTGGAGTGAGCTGTGGCCTCCACCACTTGTGAGTGGTACCTGTTAGGGGAGCATCAGTTCAAACCTTCTCCCACAGCCAACATGGAGTGGTGAGAGGGAGCACAGAGTTGTGCAGCCAAGGCCAGCTCCAGGCTACTGTGTCCCTGAAGGAGACAAATGGCAGGACAAAGATGGAGTCAGACAGGCATACCTAGTTTGGGGATCAAAAAGTTGTGCTTTTCCCAAGCAAGAGATAAGAAGTGCTGTTTCCAGAATCAAGTTAGTACCTGTTAAGTACTAGGCTTATCACACACTATCTCTCCATTTATTAGGGGCCAGCCCATAAAAAGCAAAATGTCCTGGCAGGAGCCTGAGGCACACTTCAGAGTGTACAGGCATCAGCAGGAGGGCAGAACTTCAACTCCATGACTTTCACTGAAGCCTCACACTGTGATGAAGGCATATGGCATGACAGCATCCCATCTAACTTGGGACAACAACTTTACCCCCCAGTGAGTAACTAGGATGTCTTTACATATGAGGAAAAACAGATTTAATCTCAGGCTAGACATATAAAGAACATCCACAGCTGTGCTGATAGGACCCATTTTTCTTCTGTTACTATGAACGCAGTGCCAAAGTCTAAAATCAGGTGAGATGTATCCTGTCTCTACTGACTCTATATGGGACTGGAAATCTACTGAAATACACTGGCAAAATCCTCTGAGAAGACAACACTGTGATCACTGCTGCATCACATTCCTTTGGAACTGCTGGCTGCTTTTCTTTAGCAGTAATTTGTGTGGCTGGGCTTTTAAATTCATCCTTTAGCACCCCAAAGCTAAGAAACCCCTTTGAGGCTAGAAGGAAGCAGAGGAAATGCTAACAGTGCAGCCTAGCACTTACCTGAAGTGCTACCAACATTTCTTCTTGCTTTCTGGACTCGAAGCCAAACACCTCCACCCAGGAAACCCCAACTCTGAAGTTGTTACCTCCCCCTACCCAAACCCCACTGAGGGAGAAAGTGGGCAGATTCCATACCTTCAATGGGTTTGGGTACAAAATGTGATGAGGGTTTGGTTTTTTTCACTCGGTTTCCCTTCATAATTTGACCTTCTTTATTGAGTCCCAGGAACCACGCTCGTCCCGATTCTTGCTGCCGGTACAGCGTGGAAGAATAAATAACGTAGTAGTTTTCAAAGACAGATTCTTTAAATTTGCACTCTGGTGTGAAAACATCCTGCAGTAAGAGAGAGAAAAGAAGGAAAAGCAATGGAAGAATTAATAATCATTGATCTTCTAAATTAGGCATCACTGAGTGATACACAACAGTCATGCACTGCAGTTAGCAACAGAAAACAACAGGCACCAGCAATGCCAGCTCCCAGCCGTAACACCCATCCAGACAACTCCCAGCTGAAAGGCAAGGCTGTCCTTCCCTGGCAGAGCTGTGCTTTGCAAAACAGCCTACAGTGAACAGGCATGAAAAATGTGCAGGAAAAGTCAGAAACTTGCCAGGATTTAGACTTTAATACTAAGCAAAAGAAAGAAAAAGAGAGCTGAGAAGCAGAGACAGCCTTGCCGTTCCTGATGCCTTCCCCTGGCTTTGCTCATACCTTCCCTGTGATGGGCAAAGGTACAATGCTACAATGCTTGTTGTCTAAGATATTGAAGTTTCTTCAAATTCTTAGAGGCAAAAGGCAGTTTATTGAACCATTTAAGAGGATTCAAAGAAATGAGGGTACAAAAGCAAGTAAACCATTTAATTTCAAAAGCGGTGTAGGGAAATGCTGGCACAAAGCCTGGAAATCTTTCAATAAAGAGAAAGAAGTAATTTTCAAGATTTCTGGCATAAGTATTTCTGCAGGCACCGAGAAGCATTTCCACACCTGCCCTGGAGCAGAGCACATATGGATCTGTCTAGGACATCCCCTAAGCCTGTGATGTCTGTGGGAGTGGCTGTGCCATTGCCACTTGCCCTGGCTTTGCATGAAGTCTCCAGGACGAAACTACACTCAGCTATGGACCAGTACTTGTTATGTCCCAGTATTCAAGATTTTCAGAACAGAGAAATAGTAAACCTCTTTTAAAAGATCTGGCTGGCCAGGGGATTCTGTAACAGTGCGCTCCCCAACCTTCTGGGAGTCATATGTGGTTGTTTGTGGGTTGGGTTTTGTTCCCAGACTTTGAGATTGAGCAGAAAATCTATCCTGGCCAAACAAATTCTCCCACTAATTTTCTAAAAACCATTCTTGCAAAAAAAGTTCAAGCCACAATGAAAATTCATTTTCTGAAGCAAAACTGTTTCAGCAAAAAAAATCCCTTCTTACAGGTCCCAGACATGGCATTTCTGAGGCCTGTGAGTGAAGGCAGATGCTTCTACAGGCAAGTGATGCTCCCTCCCAAACCTTAGCCACTCCCAAGTCTTTGGGAGCTCCTCCAGCCTTGCCAATGCAAAACCCATGACCAACATCGACCAAAGCATCTGGAGTAATGCCACGTGTTTACTGCAGACCTTATTTAAGAGCAAACATTCTGAGCATTCAGCAACACTCAGGAACATGTTCCCAAGAGATCTGGGGGTTATATAAAGTGTTGCTGGTGTGACAATAAATCCAGTGTGCAACAGACCTGCAGAGACTGGCAGGCTTGAAGCTACAGAAGATAAAGCACAGCAGAAAGCACAGAGCTGTGCTGCACACGTGAATTTTGCATCAATCATTAGAACCACCCAGGTAAAAATACCATCAGCAAAACGGGCCTTTTTGCCTTATCTGAGGGAGTCCTTCATGCCAGAGAAGTAAATATTTTTAAAAGAGAGTGAAACAAGTTAAGAGAGATCTAGATGACTTGGAGCATTATAAAATGGTGTTTGAAGTAGCTTCCCAAAAGAACAGTGTTTAAGCATTCCTTAATCTGCCCTTTATCTCCAGGCTTTGGCTTGCCTGGGAAGGCGCAGCTCACCTGGGAGCTGGGTTTGCAGGAGCTGCCTCTGAACTGCTGGCTTGGGGGCACTCCCTGGCACCAGGCCCAGCCAGGCAGCAGCTCTCAAGCCAAACTGGACAACTCAATCCCCTTTCCCATGCCTTCATTACCCCATCAGTAAAAGCTGATCACGAAAATTCCCTTTAGGGGGACGAAAAAGTTGGTGGGCTGTGAAAGACAGCTCCCAACTTTGACTTAAAACATGGAACTAAGACTATTTTCAATGAAGAAGGAATATAAAAGCTAATGCATTTTGAAAACGTAGCTTCACAAAGAAAAAAAAAGATATTTTAATTAGAAGTTATTGCAAGTTAAGTTTTCAGCTCAATATCTATTTTAAAATTACTGCAGTGTAATATTTTATGACATGCAGCAGTAGTTCATAAAAGCAGATGCTGTATTGTATACCCACTTGTACCAATTATCTCACAAAATTCTTATATTATTTTAAAGCAAATGCATGTAAAGACATCAAAGTAATGAAGATTTTAAGAAAATAAAGAAAAATCTATTGATTTCCTTTAAATGTTTACACTCCCCCACAAGCAAAGAAAAGCATCCCATTTGTTTTGTGACTTGGCTGGTTGATTCTTCATCTCCCGTAAGTCAGTGGAAACAGCACTTCAGGATTTGAACCATGGCAACACTACTATGAAACACCCCAGCTCTGTCCATTCAGCAGCCTAGAAACCCAAAGATTTGACAGCTAACTTCTAGTTAAATAATACTGGGTTTACCCACTATTACCCTCCTTCTTACGTGCATCATGTCACCTGCAACAGCTGTGCCAGGTGGAGACAGACACCCATGGGACACTGCTCATCCTGCCACAAACTGACACATCCCAGGGTCCTCACAGGTCTGAGCAGCAGAAATCTCTGTGGGCACTACCATGGACTTGACACAAAGAGCAAGAGGATGAAGAAAGAACCAGCTGACTGGAGAGGAGACAGGGCAGAGGAGCAGGACTGGGGCCACTATCCCAAGAATTGCCCGAGGATTTTTAGAGTGTCCTCTAAATCTCATGACCATGCAAACCCTTATGTTTTTCTTCACTGGTGTCTTCTTGGTGCCCCACAGCCAGCCTTCAGCTAGACTGCATCATTTAGTTTCATCACACACCTTTTGCTGTCAGCTTTGGGGCTACCAATAACAAAAGGCTATTGGGATATTTACGGCAGAACCTCTCTACAAGCTTCACTGTCAAAATTAATTGTGCAATTATGCTGAATCAGGTGGGAACTACTGTTTCAGTTGTCTTAGGCTGAGATGAGCTGAGAAGAAAGACAGACGTGCAGGTGAGCACAACAGACTGCACAATAGCAAAGCAGTTTGCAGCAGCCACTGCTGCACAGACAGAAATCTGAGATAACAAAAGGTATTTTTAAAAAATTGCTGATCTATTCACCAGACCTCTGGGTCATGCACAATTTAGGCGTTTTTTATTTGTTTGATTTTGTTTATAAGAGAAATTAACAGTTGATGAAATGCGCTAGATGGGCAGACCTGGAGTCCAATACTTTCTCTTCATCTCAGATCAAGAGTGAGTAAACACAACAAAGGGATCCTCAGGCTGTGCTCCCCAGGTGCTTCTGATAGGACATAAGGACATCCTGCCCCAGAGATAATGCTGGGGTCATGAGCACCACTTCATGTCCTCACTTGCTGCAGGGACCTTTGAAAACAGGGTTATAACAAGTCCCACTCAATTAATTTTTCAACTCTCTCCTTGATTGAAATGGCATGACCAGGTATAAGACAGGTGGCTTCCATCTTTTAATCACCATTTTCAGTCTTTAAACAAAGAAATAAACAGTGACTCTATTTTCTGCACAAAGTCCACTGAGGACCCCTGTCAGGACTGTCATGAACTCAGCTCATTCAGAAAGCCCATCAGTTCTTCTCATTAAAGAGAATGCTTGTGATTTGTAGAAAAAAAAAAGATTCTCTAAATTTAATTGAATGTGAAATATGCCTTTGACTGAATTATTTTTGCATACAAAGTAAATAAATACATTTATTTGTTTACCAGCTGGAGATTTAGAGCCTGAGGTATTTTTTAAAGTGTCTACAGATATTACTGAAAGTGGCTTGGAAAAGCAGTTCTTTTTAAATTATTAAATTAAAAACTTGTATGAAATATTTGCAAAAAAAAACCCATTAGTAATTTACATGCAAAATGGTTAGCATCTGCTTGCAACTTGTATTTTGCATCTCAATCCAGTCCCTTTGAACAAAAGGCAATTGTATTAAGAAGAGTAATTAGATTTGCTTTGAAAAAACAAACATAGGTCTGGTTTGTGCTAACTGCAGTTTTACTGGAAATTTCACAGTCTAAAAAATAAAAAACCAACACAGTAGCTATCACACTCACACAGGAAAAAAGGGAGATCACATTCAATGATACCTGGAACCAAGAGGAGCTAAATGGATGCATCTGCCACTGGGGGGATTCGGTGTGCCAGACCTGCGCAGGGAGGGTCTGAGGTACCACAGATTGCCCCAGAAGTTATTTCTGGGTTAGAAAACCAAGATGTTTCATTTATCCCTGATCCCAGTAGTGTCTCCTGCCATCTGTAGATGGAAATATGGATGTGACTTTCAGGCACAAGCCAATCTCTGCATCACTTGAGCTAGTTTGGTTCTTCTGGGAGATGGTGCGAATGTCTGGGCCCATCTATCTCTTACCACAGCACAGAATGGCAGTGGCTTGTGAGAGGGCAGATTTTTTTTTTCTAATCCACCTCAGCTGTCACCTAGCCTGGTCAGGTAGATCTAATCCAAACTCTTTGAACACAGTAAGTTTGACTGGACCCTCCTTTGCATTTCTGTAAAGCCAGAGAAGTTCCACAGACATCAGTGCAGAGGCACTGCTGTCAGACCTGTGGGCACAAATCTGCAGGGCATTCAGCAATGCACTGACAGCCTTGGAGATCTCAGCTTCTTCAAAAAATGTCACCTCAACAGTGCTGTAGCCCTGGTGCAGTCACAGTGCTGCCAGGGCAGTGGACAGCCCTGGTGCTGCTGAAGAAGACAGTGCCAGCCCCTGCCATACCAGCCTGGGAGCATCTCTGCCACTGAGCATCCTCAGCCAGGAGGGGCAAAATAAAGGGTCCCCAGTAAGCAACAGCATGGTGCATCTGGATTCTGGTCACGAGAGCCAGCAATCTGCTCCCCAGAAACCCCTGGTGTCCCCAGATCATCAGAGAAATGGTGACAGGTTTCCATATGCAATGCTGAGGGAAAGCCAGCAGGAAATTGTCACAGGCTGCTGTTGTATTCAAACCCAGCTGCTCACTCAGCCTCCCCCCAGACTGGGCAGCTTTGTTCATACTGCTCACCATTTCCCTACAAACATTCCCAAAATTGCCGGATAAATAAAGATGTCTTTTTTTTTTTTTTCAAGATCTCCTTTTATTATAACCCAAAGGAGAACAGCAAATACACACATCCACTAGCAAACCTAATGACTTAATAAATTTAGTCACTGAAACTAGCAGCAATAAAAGAAAAAACCCATTCTGCAAGTAGTTTGTGCCACAGTTTAGGAAAGGGATGTTAATTATGAGTGTTGAAATATCTAACTAACACACTCCCAGAGTAACAGTTTTCCTTTGTTTACAGCACTTATGGGTTTCTCTTTTACATTCTACACAATTACAGAGTCAGACCTTCAGATGGGATAAAAGCACTAAACTGCACCATAGTCTATGGCATGGCAAGGCTTCCCTCCCAGAGAATCTGGCTGAGGATACTTACTGATGTTAGTGTTAATACTTAAGAGGTCATAAACTCATTTAAAACATATTAAGTAGGAATCATAAATATCAGCACAGCTATCAGCTGTGGCACTTCACTGTTGTTGCGGAGGCAGAGCATGGAATGATTGGATTGTGTTCACTTGTCTGTGTAAGCACTGTTCCATCCCAGGGAAAAGGATGGCACTAGAGAAGAGCATCTGTTTTATGGTACTCTTTACCCAGTAAAGCCCATTCTACATTCCCCACTGACCTCAGTTAAGGCAGGGTTTCATCAACCATCCTCTGATGCTAACAGCACTGAGAAATTCAGCATTGAAATCAATATGGATGTGCAAGACGCTGGATTCTTGAAGACATTTGGGCTTCCAGATGAAATGCAAATGCCCAACTCCCATTTAAACCCCTGAAAGCTTAGAGACTATGTTTTTGAATATCTGGGAATTTGTGACCACAGACCTCATACGACAGCACCTGATCCTGGCGTGCTCTTATTGCCAGGACAGGTCTTTAACCACAGAGGTTCCATTTGCAGGGTAAGCCTTGTGCAGAGCCCAGCAGCACTGCCACAGGCAGAGATGCCTTGCACAGACTCCAATGTGGTTCAGTGCCCACCTGCCTCTGTGCAGCTTCTCCCCTGACCTAGGGTTGCATCTGTCTGGAAATGCTTGAAGATAATTGTAGCTGAGCTCTCTCTTGGCATGTGATCAAGAACCGCAAATGTGCATCCAAACTTTACATCTCATCACATCTTTGTCCAGATGGCAGGTGATATTCTACTCTTCACACTCCACTCTTCCTCCCCCTTCTAGCTCCATAAGAGATTGGTGACAAGTCTTCTTGGTGGCCTTTTAGAAGTAGGAGAGAGCAGATACATTTTAAAATAACAAGCTGCTACATGGGAGTGTACAGTGTGGCAATATGGTATCTGAAAGCATTCTGACTCCGCCTGGACCATCTGTGGGCTGGAGGGAACACATTTTCAAATAAATCATCATCCATGCAGGTCTGTTCTCCAGCTCCCGGAGCTGGGAAGCAGCATTAGCAAGTCACCTAACTTACTGCCTCTGAAAATTTAACTAGAGGGCTATCTGCCCTCACTTTTGTGGGAACTCTCTGTACTCAAGGTAAATAATTGTTCAGCTGACTTCCCTTTAAAACACCTACACAAGAAGTGGAGTGCAGATCTGCTAAGTCTTGTGAGCTGACCCAATATTCCTAGACAGGCAAAAAAACCCAAGTGCTGGACAAGCCTCTGTAATTAGGCTGCCGGTCTTTATTTGCAGACAAAGGTTGTCCTCAAGCACCTTTCAGTGTTCAAGGACTGATTAAATTATTCACGTCACCCTCACCGAGGAATGCTGGAGACAAAGGTGTGATTGCAGCATGGACATGCCCAAGGTGTCCTGCAGCAGCAAGGACATCTGCCCACAGAGCAAAGCACTCAGCAGAGTATTGACCAAAGCCCGTGGTAGGTTCTGCCAGACACTGAGCTCTGTTTCACCCCAGATAAACCAGTTACCTCGACTGCAGTGAGCACACACAGATCCACACAAGCCACAGGCTCCCTCTGGCTACAAAGCAAATGAGTTTTGGGGATCCTAATCCAGACCTGTCCACCCCACCACAGCTCAGTGGTGTTCTTTTGCTTTTAGCTCCTGGCCTGCCCATTGTGCGGGCACATTTGCAACAAATACTTCATAAAGTGCCCAAATTCACTGCATTGGCCTTCGGTGAGCTGCTCGCGCACGCAATCCTCGCAGGAAGACAGCTTTCAGCTTAATGATTGCTGACAAGAACATAACTGGGGACGACTCTTCCAGCCAGGCTGCTCACTTCCATACCTCCCTGGAGAGCCCAGAGGGGCTGGATGAGAACAGGCTCCGTCAGTCAACTCTGGGTACCAATGACTGCACAGCTCTGTGGGCAGTGGGACCTGCAGAAGGCAGCACATCGAGCTGCTCACCCACGTGGCACACTGAGCAAGGCACATATTCTGCCCTTTGCTTCACTTTTTCTCAACAATGGACCCCAAATTCAAATTCATGGTTGGGCAGAGTAAATTTTCATCCCTTCTTTTTAAAATATAAGGTATATTTAGGATTTACTTGACTGATTTGGTTTTTAATTTTGGATTTTATTTCAAGCTGGAATTTTAAAGCCTCTGAAAGTTTGGGCTGCTATGAACTGGAGTAGTGATCACAGCACAGCTCACTCATGTGGCATTTGGCCCATCCAGAGCAGCACTGCTCTTCCAGGAAAGCAACTGCTTCCCACGAAACGGGTTTCCTAACACCATTGTCCCTGGTATTGCATTTCTGGCAGCATGGGGATCTGGTGACACCCCAGGATAATTTCTAACTGGGGAATCCCAACTCATCTATTGTCTTCTCTACATTCTGTTTTCCTGACAAAGTGTCTGAAATTGCTAACAATGTTATCAACTCTGCTTACTCCAAAACACCATCCAGAAATATATTTTTGCTTTCAGACATAATGATCATGAGACAAGATGGCACTAGATGAAGATATGTTAGTTGCACACAAGAAGAACAGATTTCCTAAATTAGCATCGTACTGCCTCATCTGCTAAAGCCTGAAATAACTATAAAGAAAAATAATAATGTGAGAACCCTAGAAACACAGCCAGATGGGATGCTCTGAACCTATGATCTCTGTTTCTTGGCATCCATCTGAGTCTGAGTACAGGGCAGAATAAATTGATTTGTTGCCTTTGGTTATGTTTGTGATCCTGCTATTTTTATTATTGTTGATAATAATTACAATGGATAAACTAAAGTATTGGTTATGCATTTATAAACATGAGATTATTTTCTTCTGATAGTCAAAGGAAACCTTTTAGTGGAAAATAAGCAGTCAATATTGGGTTTATCATGTTATTATTGATATGAAAATCATCCTCAAGGGCTCACAACAGAGTATAAATGCCTTGGGCATTCAATAAAATGCCCTCACAATGACAGGAGGACAGGGTAGACCTCATCATTCCTACATTTTTGTGCTGAGGTCCTGGGCACTGAAAGACCAGACGGCTGGCTATGTGGTCTGCAAACAGGAGGTGTCAGTGAGTGGAGAAACAAATTTCAACCAAGTTACAGCTCAGTTTCTTAGGCAAACAACCTCTCTTTCTGACATAAATGACATAATCCAATTATAACAATATCAGCAAGAAAAGGACTGAGAATAAGCCCCAGCCCTTGTAAAGAATAGTCTTAGTCTTAGTGTGGTTTCATGGCTTTTAACACACAGACAAAACTGCCCTGTTCTCACCCCATGGTACAGCCTGCATGGAGTGCAGGTCTGAGGGAAGAAAATGGCCTCAACCCAATTTTCTGTGTAGCTCATTTCTTCTGTGTAATTCATCGTCACGTGGGCAGAAGATAAGAGGACTTGCCAAGGAGCTCACCAGGCCTATTACAGCCCTGAGATGCTGATGTGCTGAGATAGCCTCTCTGCTTTGACTCTTAAATTCAAACTGTGAGAATCGCTGGAAACACACTCTATCTTTCTTAATGCTGGAAAGATCTCTCCTGCATTAAACCAGTTTCAGAGCTGTCATGACCAGGGCTGGAAATTCAATTTCTTTGCTGTTGAAACATCCATTTTGAAAATGAGTGGTGCTAGATTATTAATATTTTGACAGCTTACTGACAGATTAGCTACAACTGGGCAATTAACAGAAGGTCCTGTGGTCTGAAGCATCAACTGAGACCGGGGTGAGCTGGTGTCGGACCAGCAGGTTCGTACAACCAAGATGAAATGTTACAAAGTGTGACAATTTATGTGGCTCTTCCCACCCCCTGCTGCAGTGCCTACACAGTGAGAAGGAAAGGTTCACAGAATATTCTTGGGAGGAGGCCAGCTCTGCTGCCCACTGGGAGAGCCAAAGGGAACCCTCTGACATCTGTGCCTCGAAGCCTGGGCCCCAGCAATATTTTTGCTGACAAAGCCAGCAAAAAAGGTCCATGGTGCTCCCTTAATATCTGCCAGGGTGACACTCAGGTGACACGTCACACCCCTCTGCTCATCATGCCAACCTCAATGAAGGTAGGTAGGTAGGTGCTATAAAGGAAGACTGTGGAGGGGGTGCAGGCACATTTCTGTAGCTTTTAGACATTTATTCACTGGTTTTCTGAGAATTAAGAAAATCAACCAACTCTGCTGTGACAGAATTTCCATCCACATCTTGACCACAATATCTATGCACAGCTTGAATGAGCTGACCAATCTCACAGCCCAAAACAACTTCATAGACAATACTGGGCTTATTAGTACCTTGAATGGATTTCCATGGTATGTATGTGCTGACAACCTGACTTGTTCTTTTTCTGTTAGTTTCCTTTTGATGTGAAATAACCCGTGGACAATGCACAAACATTTTGGATGGACCCACACTATGCCACAGCTCAGATCTGACTGTTCCAGTGTATGCAGCCAGCTGACCCATCGTAGCTGATGCTCTGCTTCCCAGGAATCAGACAGATGGAAGTATATCATAAGGGATTTTGCAGCAGTGGCTGTAGTGAAATTTTTCACTCTGTTGCACACTTTGCTAGAGAACACAGATTAGCTTTGGCATCTGATCCTGTTCAGAAGCCAACTAATGACTTCAACTTCCAAACTAAGATAATACAGTCACTCTAGAGAGAGTAATATAACACACTAACTCTATTTGGCACAATGCACAGTAAAGCAGAAGACCATTTTATTGTGGGACTAGTATACAGAAGACTGTGCTAATGTCTTTAAATTATATGACCCAAAATCAACAGAGCAATCCAGAGTTAAAAAATACTGCTTTTTCTTTGTAGCTACTTATTGCAGCATACTCAGTGAGATTCAGGGTTTACAATTAGATCTGAAGGCATTTTACTGTGTTTTACATAGACTGTGTTTACACTGCAGGACCAAACACACAGAGTGAAACTGTTGGTGCCAATGGCTGGATGCTGGCGCTGTAGACATTTCAGGATGGGTTCAGTCTGGTCTAGCTGCCAGTCCCATGCTGTCAGTCCAGTCCCATGGTCTGACTATCTAATATTTTAGGGACACTCCCAAAGAGAGCCCTTCAGTTTAGTTTCATCTAAAAGTGAAGCTAGATTAGTTTAGTTTCACCTAAAAGTGAAGCTAGATTAGTTTAGTTTCACCTAAAAGTGAAGCTAGTTTAGTTTAGTTTCACCTAAAAATGAAGCTAGTTTAGTTTAGTTTCACCTAAAAGTGAAGCTAGTTTGCGCAGCCTGAACCACTCTGTGGTGCAAACCGAAGAGCTGCCTGTGGAGGTGACTGGAGGGATTTTTCCAAAAGTGCAATCCTGGCCTGACTAAAGCACTAATCCCAGAGATAGCTGGGATAGTTGGCTTACTGCAGTAGGGTATAATAAAGTAGGCATGTGATGCTGTGAAATGTCAGTGTTCCTAAAAGGGGCTGAGGGCCCTGTATGCCTTCTGGAAAACAAAGATGTGAGCAGCCTGCTGTAACCTGGGTGGGGGCTGTACACAAGGTCCTCTTTTGCCATGTGGAGTTTACATTTCAGATTGCTCCTTTATGATCTCAAATGCCTCAGCCACACTGGATGCAGTAACACAAAGCCTTCCCAACAGCACTTACCACCAACACCTGAACGGCTACACTGGCCACAGTACCAACAAAGCAGCTGCTAAGCCTGCCTTTTTGAAATCAGTACCTGGCTTGCACAAAGCCTGGAGTTTACTACATGTCACAGCTAGACTCTTCCGAGGTGTGAAAATATTTTCCTTAGCATGATAAATTTTAAAGAAATCTTATTTATATGTTTCAGCAAACATGCTGAAGGGGAAGGATATCTCAGAGCTGCTCTGACTGTATCACTAGAGAAGAAATAAGTCATTCTTGTTTGCTTCTGTGCTATTACAGAAATGGGGAAGGGAAAAAGGCCCCACTGAACCAAAAAAGCCCCACAAAAGAGAAACCATTTGCTCATGGGCATAATAATCCTTTCTTACCATTTGCAATATTTCTTAGTTTCCATCTGTTTTCATCAATACTAAGTCCTGAATCATTAGTACAGCAACATGAGCAAAATTGGATCCTCTAAGAATCACTAAATAGTCTGTTCTACGAATAAGTACTGATTCATGAATGTTTGTATTAAAATTGATATGATCACTTCCATAACAACAGAGATTAAGACGAAGATGAGAAGTCCTGTGGAAACATAACTTCTGGTGCTGGGAGAAACCCACAAAGATAACCTGTGTCAAATGTCTGATTTAACTCAGCCAAAGGCAGGGACTTCATGCAAGCAGAATGATCTGGCAAAACTATGACAATCTGTTCATACTAATGGACCTGAACAGTCACTTCTGCCCCCACAATCTATGGCACTTGGGGTCAGCAACAGGCAAGGTATCCTGGCCTATCCTGTCACAAACAGTGTAGCCATGAACAGCTATCACCATACAGCACAGCAAGAAAGGATCTGTAAGGTGAAAACCTGTGAAGCAAAAATTCAATCAGGCAAGAGGTAGAATGCTTATCAAATCACTGGGTTTTATTTACTAGTTCCACACTACTGCATCTCAACTGACCTAAGCAAAGCATAATAGCAAACTGCTAATTCACAAATACATGCAACTGCACTTAGAGGAACACACAGAAAGTAAGAGCACCATGGGGATCGTTTTACTTAGAAGAGGGCAGTAAAAAATATGAGGCAACTAAGGCACAAAAGAAAAATAATGAGAGTTAAGAGATTTTGCTTTTTAAGCTGGTAATTAAAAAAAATAAACTTTCAACTGACAAAGATGCTTTAAAAAGTCTGCTTTCTAAATTTAACTTCAATATTGAAAAGTCTTGGGTTTTGTTCTTTTGTTTTTTTTGTTAGCGTACATGTGATAAAAAACCAAGGCGTGATAATCCTGGCGCTACACATTTTCAAAAGCAATTCTTTAGCTGCAGCCTCTTCAGAGGGTGCAGATAACATTTGCATGGATACAAAGCCTTTGCAGAAAGAATGTTCCTTAAGGGCAGAACTGGCTGTAGGGTTTAATATTGTAAGAACTGAGACTCAAAATCAGCAGCATTCACATTAATAGCCATTAAATTATTTATTCATATCAGGCTCTGGAATGCAGTAGATAGACTAGGTTGTTCTGAAGGGCTCAACTCCCATAAACTTTGTGGCATGACTTACTTACAGTTACCTTTTTCAGGAACATAAATTCATTATTACAAGTCTTGGCACACATTAATGCCTTTGGTTCCTTCTTTCCCTGATTTTGTGAATGGGGAGTAAAGTCTATACACCAAGTAATGTCCATATCCAGGAAGCAGATGCCATAGTGCAGCACAATCCATGCTCTAATGCAGTAGGGACAGAGAGGGTGCAGTATGGAAGAGGCTCCCTGAATTGTGTCTCTCCTTACTACGAAACGACCTCTCTCAACAAAACTCCATCTATGACCTTCCCATTTCTTTCCCTCACAAAATGTATGAACTACAAAGCTGTTTTGAAATATAGCTGCTTCAATAGTTGTCACTTTCTGTTTTCCAGCCAAAATCCAGCCCAAAGTCCCTATGGACAGAGGCCATCAGGTTCAGGGGTCTCGAGGGACTCCTGTGGAAAAGCTCTGCCAGGAAGGCAAGGGGGCTCTTCAAATGATCCAAGTGTCTGCAGCCCTCCAGTCAGCCACAACCTCACTGCTGGGTACCTCACAACCACGGGAAAAGCCATCTGAAAAGCATCACATCCATCTTGTGAGGCCAGAGGGACAAGCAGCAGGGCCACAAAACCACTAACCTGAGCAGCCTGCTGTAACCTGGGTGGGGTGGTACTCAGTACTAAAGGTGGTACTCAGTACTAAAGTTCTAAGCCTTTTTTCACCCCCACTTATGTCCTGAGCCCTACTGCTGACCTTGATCCATTTAATTACATCCATAACCAAATTACACTCTAGCAGGGTGCAATTATGCAATCAAATAATGAGCTATGGTTTCACTCTTGGTCTTGTACGCAAAGCCAACTTTGAAGAGAGCGATGAAAGAAGAGATTATTATAAAAGGACAGCACAGGCCCATGTACTAATTACTGGTCATGATGCAGGGGACAATGTCTGCTGGCAACATTGATCCATCAGCTGCTTCTAATGGGCAGCTGAAACCCTCTGCTCTGTGCTGCAGCCTCACAGCCAGAGCCATGGGTTTCATCCTGACGGCAGACATATGCTCACGACAGGCACGCTGTGTGACAGGCCTCCACACCTCTGCAGCCAGCAGCCTCTTCCAAACACACTTATTAAAACTGACTAAAGAACAGCCAGATTGGCAGTCTGGCAGTGGCCAGCAATAGCACCAAGGGAAAGGTGTAAGAACAGGGAAAATGCAGTGAAAGCTCCTCCTTTCTCTTGGCAGTGGGGAGCTTGTGCCTGCTAGGTCCAGCAAGGGTGTCCTAGTGCTTAGGCAAAGCACTCAGCCTCCTGTGGGACTGCAGAAGTGTGGCAGGCATTCTGTGTTCAGAGCTGGGTGTGGGAGCTGATGTAGATCTCCAAGGAGAGACAAGTAGGCCCTGAGCAAGGACAGGCTTCAGTGAAACATGACAGGATGGAGGATTCCTGGTGGGGCTCAGCATGGAAGAGCAGCTCCAGGATTGCACTTTGCTGCCCAGCGCAGTGCCTGTCAGGTCTCAGCCCATGGAGAATTCGCCATTGTTGAGATTTCAATGTGTTTGGGAGGAAATGGCAAAAGAAAACCTGATATTTTAAGGAGATAAGAAACTGCCAAAACCAATTCTGACCATCATAGTTGTCTGTGTCATGCCATACTCACATTTACACAGGCAGGTCACAGAAGAAGGATCAAATCCATAATGTTACAAGTGAGGGTGGAGGTCTATCCCTCTAGGTAAACAAAGGCTGCCTACAAGCAGAACAATTGAGTATTTCCATTTATCCCACTCACACAAGGATCCAACAAGAAAGTCCCACAGTGGTGAGGAGGTAACGGACTAAGAGAAATGAGGTCAGTTGCATAAGATCCTTGAAAAGGCTGTGTCAGAGTCAGGATGTGAATTTTCTGAATCCTAGCTTTCACTGTGAAAGCTTTCCTCTACTGCATTCAGGACAGAACAGGGAGATACTGGTGTGCCATACAGAGCAGGATCCACTACCCAAAAGCTCCATTCCACATCACCTTCTCAGCCCAAGATCCCTGGCACAGAGGCACCGCGTTGCTGTGCCCCATCTTCTCTCTCTCTCTAGCAAGAGTAGCACAACGTTTGGGAAAGTGAAAGTCTCTCAGCAGCGATGCCGAGCACACGCACATCAAAAAGCCCCAAAAGGTCTCTGGAAATGAATTCCCTATCGGCAGCAGCAGCTTCTCCCTTTGCAAAGATAAATAGCTTTTTATGCATGCAGTATAGGTGCTAGCATGTACTCTGCAGCTGACAATGTTCAGCCTCCAGTGTAACTTGTCAAAGCCTGATATGCTTTCCCTTTATCACTGTGGCAAACTCCTGAACACCGTGTGCTCCAAGCAGTGGGCTGCTGTCCCTGTAGGCAACACAATGAAGCGCACTGCCATGCTTGCTGCTGCACTCTGACACATGCTTCTCCTGGTGATCAAAAGCCAAAACAGAGCCAGATGCAGCTCCCAGCTCCACCAGCACAACCCCTCTAACCTGTGGATCCTCAAAAGGCCCTGAGATGGGGCGCTGCGACATGCACTGACTTCACGTGAAGAAACCAGAAAAAGTGATGACAGGTGGGGTGGCCACAGTGCTTCAAGGGCCTCTTCCAGTTAGGAGTTCTAATTGTGCAATTTCTCACTGTTCATTTTGAATTGAATAGGATTAGGGCCATCCCAGCATGAATCATTCCTGAAGCACATTCCCCCAGTACTAATGCCACCCCTTTGCACTGCCAGGACAAAAGTCAAATCTGTGCAGATTTGACTGCAGACTAGAATACTGTGGGATTAGGAAAATTCGTGGCCAGATACTCAGAAATTGCTGAAAGCAAAGAGCTGATGAAAATCTGATGACCAGGGAGAAGCTGGGGATTCCTGAAGTGTATCAGGCAATCCCTCAGCTCCAGAGGCCATTTGAAATATGAAGGTGTGCACTCAGGGACAGAGCACTGGGGAGATGTGTTGGCATTCACAGGCCATGCAGAACAACTGCACTGACTGCACTTTTGGGAGAAATATGCTGGGGACAGCAGGGAAGCACAGTGATTTCATCTTCATCATATCTGACAACAGCCCTTTCAGGAATGACCCTGCAGAGCGTTTCTTAAGGCAGTCTGGATTGAGAAAGGGATGTGCTCTCTCCCATGCCTTTCAGGATGCCAGTTTACTCTAAAATCTCCAAACAACTTGTCTCCTTTAGTCTCACAATATGGGCAATGCCACATGATACCTACTTCTTCCCTTTCCTTTAATTCATAACCTAAAATATTTTTCTTCCTCTTCCCATTCCTCCTTCTTTATTTATTCTCTGGTGTTTTATTTCACCACAGTAAGCTTTTGTTTCTCAGACACAGTTTTAGATAACTGAGATAATCTAGAAATCCAGCTACCCTGATGGGTTTTTCAGGCACAAGTCACAGGTACCATGCCCTATAAACATTTAGACACTCCCCCCCTCCATTTCGACTTCGATTGACTGAAAGAAGCAACTTCTATTTGGCAACATCCAACCTACAGAAATGTGAGATAGGAACAGGGCTTTTCAAGCATAATGAGAAAGAGACATATTGTTCTCCCATGGGAAGCATTGCTGGCATGATAGAGCAAGAACATAACAGCACCAAGGCCTCTGTCAGCATCTCAACCCAGCACACAGAGCCTGAGCCCAGCAGTCAGCAAGCCATCTTGAAGTACTGCACACTTGAAATTCAAGTTCAATGCAACTGATTTCAGCTCATCGACTGCCCTCTCTCTGCTGCAATCCTGAATCATGGCACTGAGCAATGACAGATAAAGGCCCCTTGGCTGGCAGCCTAATCCCACATCACAACACTAGAACTAGGAGCTGTGAACTGGTTCAGTCTGGGCTAACGGGGCATCTTGTGCCCACCATGGATGGCACAGAAGTCTCCTGTCCCTCCCATACTCTCACCTGTGTAGTTCATGGTACATAAACAGACCTTATCACCACACCTTACCACGAAATTATTTGTGGTAATAGCAGAAATTTGGGAAAGAGCCTCTGCAGAAACAGATATTCAGGCTCTGTTCTTCTCAAGCCACCTTGAGAGCCAGCAGGGATCCTCCTGGGGATCTTCCACAGCCCTGATCCCCCTGCAGGCAAGCAGGGTGGCCCTGCAGCGATGCCATCCCGGCTGCCCTGCGGGATGTGGGAGGGCTTGTCACACTGTGCTAAGGCTTATCCATTCCTGTCACTCCCCCACGGGAAACAGGAACACGCAGCAGGCACAGATACTCAGCATGTCCCAGTGCATCAGTAGTGTACAGGTGCTGCAGAAAAAGGCTTAATGAGTTCAACACATGCTGTATTTTAAATATTCTAAGCTGATTTGTATGTATTGTGCTGCCTACACATGTGCAGCTGCTGCTTGCGTGGGATTTCTGCTACCCTGGATGAAACCTCAGCATTGGTCAAACCTCTCTCCTTTTTCAGGGAGAAATTTCAGTGCAGGAAAGGAGTGTCTTGTCCTGCTGCCTCACTTCTGCATCCAAGAACCTCTGGGTCTACCCCTCAACTTTTCCAAACCTCCCGTATGCAACCCTTGCAGCAGCTGGGAAGTGGTGCAGAGATGTGGCTCTTGTCCAAACACATGAGTTTATTGCTGTTGCTGTCAACTCACTCTTGAAAATAATCCAAACAGCAACAGCAAGCAACCTTGGCCAAACAGGTTAATTTCCATGAAAAAGCTGTTTCTTAGGAAGGAGTAGAGGCAGCACACAGTGACTGATGGTTCGGAGCAGCTGTAGGCAGAAATTCATCCCCCGAGTGTGTCACCAGGACTGGAAGGGGTTTGCACAGAACTGCCCCAGTGCAAGGAGCTGCCACTGCTATGAGGAGAAAAGGAAAGAGGAGGAGAGCAAAGCTCTCATGCTGTGGCCTGGCTGCTCTCCTTTGCAGCGTGCCTTGATGGCAATCCTGGAGCTGGGAGAGCACTGTGGGCAGTCTCACGCTCCCAAGGAGAAGAAATCAGAAACTGAAACACAAACCACAAACCAACCTCAAGCCTCCCTTCTGCAAGAAGATAATCCCTCTGGTTTGGCCATGTGGAATTGCATATACTACCCCACAGCATCTGTACACAGGGAGCAGCAAAAGCATTTTTTTCTCTTAGTAGGAAACTGCTGTCATATAATCACTCCCTCAGCTACGGGCTTTATGATGTCTTTAGCCTAAAAATGCAACAACATATAGACAAAATGAGCTTGAAACACTCTAGGCAGCAGAGGTATCTCCTCCCTTCTGTTTATCTCTCCCATTTAAAAGCAGGTCACCAGAGAATTTCAGTAACTTTTGCTCATCAATCCCACCTTATCCAAACAGCAGTCTTCCCAAGACAGCCACACTGAGACTAGACCTTGGCCTCAGCAACGACAACATTACCACTGTTGAGAGAAAGGAAGAGAGAAAAAAACCCTAATACAGTTTGGGGTTCCAGTGCATTCCAAATGCATTCAGTCCAAATGCATTCAGATTCTTGTTTGACATCTGTCCTCTATTAAAACAGATATAGCCATATAGTGAGGAAAAAAAAAATCTGGGCAGGGCTTAGAAAACACAACAGAGGAAGGAGCTTGGCTGGTAGAGAGAGCCTCATGCCCTGTCACAGCAGGGTGGCTCTGTGACAAAACAGGGGCCCTGACAGCTCAGGGAGAAAGGCAGGTTTTTAAAAGAGGTTATCTGCACAGACAGCAATTTGGTGTCAGTGGGTTACATGGTTTGTGCTTTCTAGGTTTGATTTTGTCCAAATCCATGTACTCATTGAGAGGACCAAAGTGGTGCTGCAGCTTGTTCTGCCTGTGAGATTCCACTGCAGTGTGCTTGGCTCCTCGTCACTTGGAGGCACAGAAACCAGGGACCAGACTCTCCAGGAATTTACAATGTCAGCCATTCCTCCTGCACCTAAGGCAGTATTTAGGGCAATGATTCCCAGGGTCTGATATTTTATTCACATTATGGAAAAAACATTGATGTGAATTGTCTCCATCTTGGAAGGGCCATCAGGGACCTCACGGGATTTGGAATGTTCACCCTGGTCTCATGGTGCCTATGCAAAGTTGCAGTCTCTTTGGTGTTGGATGAAGACACCAGAGGTTGTTCTTGGAAGGCTTTCACTTCTACCAGGGAGAGGACAGGTAGTGACTGGTTGTACCTGGCAGTAGGATTTCCCTGCTGTTCTGTCAATACAGATAGAATATTAATTGAAATATTCTGTGTCTTCAAAGAAGATAAATACACCACCCACAGATGGCTAAAACTTTTCTGATCTCCTCTGACCTTTAAGATCCCTTGATGAAACTTTCCTCTGTATTTTAAATGCTGCTTTTATATTATTGATGAATCCTTCCCTTCCACCTAGTGAGAATCCTTTAGGCATTCAGAGGATCAGAGATCGGCTGTTTGGACAGGTGAGAAATCCATTTCTCCTAAGCCAATATTTTTCAAATCGAGAGTCACCAAGCACTGGCAGTAAGAGTGAGACAAGATGAGATCTGGAAATACCAGCCTGGCTCCCAGCTGATTTCCCAAGTGTCCTGCCAGCCCAAATGTGCTCTGGTGCTTGATTAATTTAAATTGAGAGTTTCTGAAAACAAAAGGTTTCACACTCAGCTTCTAATCAGAGCGCAAAGGTCCCACGACTGCTCAGCAGGCAGTGAACGCCCAGCTGCACAGCAAGATTTTCATCCTTCCAGGATCTTCTGCCAGCAACAATATTTTCACTGTGTGGCTCTTTAAACTGAGACAAATAACCTCAACAGCAGGACAAAAAACCTCTCACAACTGTGGCTCTCAAGTAATTACTCCAAGGACCTTTGTGCTGTGACAGCCCTGCTCAGGCACAGCCCTTGCAGCTGGTTTCTCCTGAGGATGGAGCCTGGCACTGCCTCCCTGACTATCCTGCTGCTCCTTCCAGCTACTTTCCAGGGTATCTCTACCTGTCTGAGTTTCATCCAGATTTGGGAAGATGAACTTTTCTTTATCCTGCATGTTCCTGGCTCCAGGCTATCCAGCTACCACGAAAATACAAACCAGTGGCTAACAGAAATGGTTATTACTAAAAGGTTTCTTGCTACATTACTTTTTCTACAGACTCTCATTCTGCATCGCAACAGCCACCTTTCCAACGCATGCATGCACACTCAGTAAGCTATGAAAGTACAACTTTATTACCACGGATTTACCTCAAAGGGCAAAACTGAGCCAAAAATCAATTCAGGTTTGCTGACAAAAAGCAAAATGCTAACACTGGTGTTAGGAAATCAAAATGTCATTCCTTAGCACCTGCATGAATATTAAAAATTTCATTTTTTACATAACATTTTTGTTTCTTTTGCTTCACAGCTACTTTGCAGAGTAGCTTAAACCTTTCTAAGGCTGGCCTCAAACCAATGAACGCCCTTTTCTGTGCCAGATGTGCTTTCAGGTTTGAGGGTCAGAGACCTTTTGCATTAAAATTAATTGACTTTGAGTGGCTCTTTTAATTTTGTCATCAGTAATAACCCTGAGGTTTAATGGCTTCAGATCTGTATGTATCACAGTGGACGGTCACAAGTGGAAATTTGGCCCTGCATTTTTAAACTTAAAATCATCTGTCTTTTGTACTTTAATTACTGTCACAGCCAGACTGTACCAGAGCACAGCACACGCTTGGATGCCCATCTCCCAAAGTAGATATTTAGCAGTTTCAACATGCAGTTCGCTCACTTGCTCAGGAGATGAAACAGCTCTGGCACCTTAGCTCCAGCTGAGCATCAAAAGGGAATTAGGCACCTAAGTCATTTAAGCATGTCTGTAAATCCTACAAAGCTTCTATAAGCATCTTTCCCCATCCAAATACTATTGGAAATCTGTGTTGTAATGAAGATGCAAAGTAGAAGATGCATAAAGATCTATACGTACTCTTAACTATATGCTATTAAGACTTACAAGTGGCTATGCTGCTCTATACACAGGGCCCATTAAAAATAACAGGACGTGGGATGAGGCTTAAGTTCTAATGCAACAAAAACCACACAGCAAACAAATTTCTGTGTGCAAAACTGGATTGTAATTATTATCCTGGCCTAAACCATAGGAAAATCTTCAACCTCATCTGAGAAACCAACGAGACTCCAGGAGAGCCAGCTCACAGAAGCACTAAACATTTGCAGCTCTCTTTTTGCCTGGTCCTGATGGCCCTGCAGTAAGAGCTGGGAGCACATAATCTCTGCAGTGGAGACATTAAACTTGGCTGTGCTCGCTCTCACCATTTGAACTCTTTCAAGGGGAAATGTGTTGCTGTGATTAACTGGGGTTATTAACAGTGCTCAATGGCTTGTAATGCCATTGGTAATCAAACAGGTCTCAAAAAGTGGAAGAAGAAGAATTGAACAGAATTAAAATACACGGAGTGCCTACAGCCTGCCATCCCAGGTCAGTGACGTGCCTGCGCCTACAGCCTGCTATGTATATATAGAAATTAATTCACTGACTGCAGATGAACAAGATGAGGATGGAATACCATTCCAAATGTCTTTGCTTAGAAGACACTCAAGCAGTCAAGCATCATTTTAATGTGGAAATACTGTCGTCATATAAATCACTGACTTTGGGCCAGGAGTATCTCTAGAGATCCCAAATCTATGATCTGCTCTGAGGTAACAGCAAATATACCAAACCCAACACTTATAGGTACTTGCCTGACATGGTCTTGATGCCTCTGTGTCACACTTAACCTTCTCTCTTCTACAAAAAAAACCCAAAGTAAATGCACTCCATCCTCCTAGTATTTCATAATTTTTGCCTCTAAACAATATTGTTTTCCTCCTAGCCTTCTTTTTTTTTTTTAAGCTCTCCTGTCATTTTCCTAAGTACAGTACCCAGAACTAGCTCCAGTCTTTCACCTGAGAAGCAGAATAACAAGCCTTCCTCCCAATGACATCCATTCAGAGACAAACTGAAAAGCACTTTTTTTTTTTAATAAAAAGATTCCCAAGCAATCTTGATTCCTGTTTAATTTGGGGTCCACTGTAAGTTCCTGTTTCCTTCCTGCAGTGTTGCTGCCTTCCATATTTTTCATGCTTTATCTGTGCACTTAAGTCTTCTTTCCAGAGTGTAACTCCTAAGAAACTTCTCTTTACTGAATTCTGCTCTATTGATTTTGAGTACATCTCGAATGTATCAAGATGATACTTTAATTCAGGCTATATCCTTCAAAGTGAATCCCAATTTGGCACAAACCGCATATTTTTTCTAGGAGTACGGTCTCCCATTGCACAGACCATTAATGAAAATGTTGGCTTAAATCAAACTCAACACAAACTGCTCAAGACTCCTCAGTCTGTCCCCCATTTAACTGCAAGGCACTTCTATGCAGAGCAATTTCTTTAATTATGTGTCCTTCCACCTTATGTTAAGTTAATCCAGCCCCCCTTGGTCCGGGGGTAGGAGGGGTAGGAGTTCCTTGTGGAGAATTCTCACAAGGTTCACTGATACCACATTCCTTCACTCTGGCCTGTTAGTCAGACAGCTGCTCTGGCTCAGAAGGCAGGTTTGAAATGAAATTCTGTAGTATCTCCCATGCTTTACTAATGCAAGACCACACTCCTGGAAGAAGCATCATCACCCTGCACCCTGACAGCTGTCACTGCACAGATGCAGTGGGTCCGAGAGAGCCTAAGGCCTGAGTTTTTCAAACTTACATGCTTTTCAGATATATAACTCCTTTTTGTTCAGAAATACAGGTTTAGGCAGTTAATAATGGTAACTGGAGTGTGGAAAAATCAGGGTAAGTCTATAAAAATTGGATGGACTTTCATGCAGCTAATTCTTTATATAGTGCTTTTTTCCTCTGCTCTTCAGCTGCTGCTATTTCCCCTTGGAACAGACCCTTTGTGTCCTTGCTTTCTCTTGTTTTTTTTCTAACCCATCTTCAGTTAAATCTTCCCAATTCAGCTCTCCTTTGAGAGACAGTTTGAAAGCTAGCTAAGTGATTTGCTCAAAGTGCTCTGTTTGACAGAGGTGGGCTATGAGAGCTGGGAGGAAGGGCAAGCCCCGAGGGGAAGCAGCAAGCAGGTCCTTGGAACCAGTTCAGATTTTGTTAATGAGCCTGGCAGGTAAATAGAAGGAGCCAAAAGCCTATTTGGCTTATCAGCAAGGACCCTTTCTCACCTCTATTTAATTAGCTTCTATTGATTTTCAGGATAAGAAAAATTTCTGTGAGATTCTGAGCAATTTTAGGGGACATGCTAGACTGATGAGAAATTTGGATTCTTCCCCACCCATCACCTAAGGTTCCTCTATTTGCATTTTTTACTCTCCTTGGCTTAAGTTTCACATTTTTCCAGGGCTGAAGGCACAGGTGGCAAGCAGAATGACTGGAGACAGCAGAGAGAGACCAAGCTCTTGAGAGCTGTGTAAGAGGAATCTGGGTGAGTTTCCAGCCCATGCAACAGGCAGTATGCTCCTGTGCCAAGTCCATCCAGGTCTGCAGATGGACTGGTGTCCAAATTGCTGTAGCAGAGTCAGGCTGCTGAGCCTGCAGAGCCCCTGTCCCCCTCTCCTGGGCTGTGAAAGGTGCTCCTGTAGCTCTGTCACACCATCACAATTAGCTGTGTGTTTCTTCAGGTCACAGTCCTTGAAATAACCCGAGTGTCATGGTGAAGCCCAGTGGGGATGGCTTTAGAGCTTGGGATCAAGCACTGCCTGCCCTGGGTTATAGATCAGTGGGATTTAAGAGGATACAAGACCTGCCAGGATAATTTTGGAAGACTGCACAAGGATTGAAAGAAACCATACCTGTCTTGTTCTTTCCTCTGTTCTGCCTCCTGAAGGGCTGTCACTACCCCAGCAACCTCAGATTCAGATTGTTGACTCCAGAAAATAGACTGGCAGAAAGTCACCATGCATCCAGTGCAAACAGCTGGGGAAACTGGGCCAGGGAATGCCACAGAGAGCAAAATTCAACAACACACGAAAAGGAAGGGTTGGCAGATTACCTCACTCCTATCTGCTGGAGAGTATTTTTTTGCCTACTCTGAATGGACAAGCTACAAGATGAGATGGGAATACTGGGAGTTGACCCAGTCTGGTAGTTGCTGTGCTTTGGTTTTTTACTAACACAAGAAAGCTGATTCTGGCTGTGTTTGCCATACTAATGATGAGAGAGGCACCACAAATGACTGAGTTTTGTGAACTCCACAGCAAAGATTGATATACAGTAACAAAAAATAAAAAGACAAAGAGGAAGCTGACAAGACATGCTCTGTTCATTTACTTGCCACGAGTAGTTTGGTTTTTAATTATGCATGCCACTGCCTCACAGGGTGCTGGGGATCATTTCACCACAGCTTATTATGGAAAGTAATTTAATTCTCAGTAACAGGAATCCTCACTGCTTCTCTGCTATGGCTGCTAAATCCTCATTTAGAGAGTGAAACAGAACTATCACTGGCATGCAAGTGGACAGGCTCTGTTGTAGTCAAGGAAACACATACAGGTGCTACATGGTGCTCACATGTGCTGCATGGGCCCTCATACAGTGAGATACCCCTATAAGGGCTGTAAATCCAATTAATTGATCAAAACAACTTCAGCCACTAAAATTTTCCCTTTTAAATGCACTAAAACATGTATTTGCACAGGCAAACACATATTACAATGCCTCTGTTCAACAGAAGTCTTGCAGACTTAAGCAGCAGATGAATTATACCAATAAACCTAAGATGGCAGCGCTGCAAACGGAGGGCCCTGCAGTCAGAGGGGAGAGCAGGGATCCTGCTTCTCACCCTCCACAAAACTGAGTCTTCAGCTGGGCCAACAGTGCCTGATGCCAGGCACTGACTGTCTGGGCAGAACAGAAGGAAAAGCATGCTCTTTGAGCTTTTGATGATTTTTATCATTATCTGCAACTAATATTTGGGTTCTGTTGAGATCAAGAGGATATTGATTACTGAATCAAGGGCAGGGGAGAAAGGGAAATATAATTTCAAAAATCTAGTGACATGATAATTTCAAATCTCTTCCACTGGGAGCTGTGCTAATGAAAGATGGTGCAACCAGCCGTGCAGAGCTCAGCTCAGTATTGATCCTGACAGATCAGAAAATCCTTTTCATGTCTAAAAGGGCACAAACTGTCAAAACCATCAAGGACTTCTTCAGACTGTATTTCCCCATTTTTATTTGCCGACAGGGATTCCCAGTTAATATCTGTATTGGATACAGACAAGTCCAGATACAGATTTTTTTTTTTTTTTTGCATGCAAGTTCTTTTACTATACATCTTTTACTAAACATTACTGAGTTGCCACATCAGATATGACTGAGGGGTTTCCAATAAAACCTCCCCTCCCAGAGCAGCACAAGCTGCTTCAGAGAGCGTGTAAGTGCTCCCACCAAGGCATTAAAGGTGTAACTTGCCTCGATGACAATTACCTCTGTAGCCCCAAAATTTAAAGGTTGGATTAAATAAAAAGTCACTGAATCGATTCGCCTCCTGGGGAAGCCAAATCCACAGCTGTAGCATTTTTGAACCTCCATGTCCTACCACAAAGCAGTTCATTGCAGAAAAGGAGGTTGAACTGATGCATAAAAAGGTAATAGACTTTTAAGTAATAGAAGGGAAGATAATGTGGCCTATTAAAGGCCATCATAAAAAATGTCACACACTGATGAAGGATGGAAAATGGCACTGGCACGTCTGCCCTGACATGTTGCAGCTGCAAGGACAAAAAACAAACAAAAAAAAAAGTGAAGAAATGTTAGCACTCCATCAGACCCTGCCATTTGTGTCCACGGGATTGTGACATGATTCCATGCGGATATCCCCCCTGCAAGGCAGACCTGATCCTGCAAAACATGAGGCTATGTCTGAGAGGTTCTCCTGAGCAGGAGTGGGACGGCTGGATTAACCTCGAGCAACACGTTTGATGTGCATGGAAACCCTGCCAAGGCAGCCTGTCACTTATTAAGAACATTTGTCAAGGTTGTTAAACAACCTTGACAACAAACCCAGAGGCAGCAGCAGCAGAAGGGGGCCTGCAACACTCCCTGAATCTGCTTTATTAAATATAGTCTCATTTGATTCTAACATCAAATGAACTGGCTGTGATCTCTCCCATCTGAGGGCTAATAGGAAGGGTTTCAGAATCACAGCTGACACAGGTGGCTGGATATCTCCCATGAGAAATATTCCAAAATCCTCCCTGGAAAACACCTACACACACTAGCAGGGCACTGTGTTTCTTCACAGTGCCTTCAACTCTCCCCCTCAGGCCTTCCATGAGTCGCACAGGGGCTGTGCAAGGAAGATTCTCCACTCCTTTTCAGCCTTTCCATCAGCAGTTGAGGACAGGCCAAGGGCAGGTCCCCAGATGTGCTCTCCAGGTTGGAAGCAGCCAGGATGGATTAACTTGCCAAGGAGGGAGGTCATACATGGGAAGGCCTGAAGTGCATTCTCCGTGACTGTGCACCCACCCTCCTGTCCCCATCCTCACCACAGCTACAGTCTCCTGAGAAAGGAGGATTCGTGTCTGACTTGAGGACCTCCACAGTACATTCAGATCTCATGTTCTTTGGTGAATCCAAAGAATGATAAATAAGCAAAGCGTAGCATAGCGTAAAAAAATTCCAAAGCTTAAAAGGAACTTCTACCACTGAGAAGGGCTTCATGATGAAAATATCTGTTCATTGTGCAGGGTTCTGGTGGGATGTCTGTGGTGTGGGTCTGGGCCTCCATGCTCTCCCAGGTTTGTGTTCTCCAGCAGAGACTGGCCACCCCAATCTCATTAGCTGTCCCCAGACTCTCATGCTCATGTGACACCAAGAGCTCCGTGGACCAGAATAATTTTCCTGCCACCCCTTATCACATTGCTATTGGAAGTCTGGAAATCAGCTCCATGACAGGCAGGACAACCCCACAGAGGGAGGAGACTATGGAGATGCTCTGGGCAAAGAACTGAGCTGACCTACTGCCTGGAAGATGGGGAGAGAAAAATGGGAGATGAAAACAGTCCTGACCATGAGTGTAACTGGAAATCAGTCCCAAAGGACTGTCCTAATGTATCACACGGCTCCTCCTCAACACCGACTGTTAATTGAGATGATATTTTTGGTTACTTTTTCTTATTTTTTTTTCCACTTAGCAAACAGCTGCTGGTAGTACCTATTAAGAGGCTTTTCCCAGCTTTACTTACCCTTTCATGTTCTATTATAAACCTGTCACCAGCAAATAAGGAATGGTTACCTACCACTGACTCTCAGGAAGACCAGGACTCAAAACATATGTGATACAGAATGGATGAAGTAATCATTTCCCTCCAGCAATATAGGGTAGTTTGAGAGTTAATTAATTCACAATTCATAAACAGGTTTGCAGGGTCTGGATACACTCAGCTATATTTTATTAGGGATTAATAAATATTGTAACAACAGGAGGCTGTCATTGGTTTAATTAAGAAAACTATTGGTATTGTGTTGGTCCACATACACATAGTTGAGCTGCACTTCTTCAAAATTCTGGGCATTAGTGTGGATTATGGCTCGCTATATGAGCTCAGTTCTGTTCACTTGCATATGCCTGTCCTTGTTTGTCCTCTCAAATTCAGCCTGAATTGAACCATTTTCATCAACCACAGACAAGGAAATCAATGTAATATAGAGCGCATGTGAATGGTGACTGAGGAATTGTGTATTTTATGAACAGAAGAGGCGGACGTATTTTTCTAGATAAAGGATCTGTCTGTGTTTGGAACATCCTGTTTGGGAGAGAACAAGAGCCACTAAATAATATTCAGTCAAAATGTTCAGAGCTTTGGTTTGCATTTATATAAAAATATTGTTTCTTTATGCAAAGTTCGAACGTGATGTCTCATTTCTATCCTCTGTAGTCATAAAATTAACACTGTTATTGTGGCCTTTGGCGTCTTCTATTATGCCATCTTCTATCTTTGAGTTTCATCTTTTACAGAAACATTTTGTGGGACAATGAGCGGATATTCTGTGAATCTGTATCTAATAAAAGTCAATGACATAGTTATTTGTAATCATGAAAAGCAGACATGAAGAACATGATGTGTACCCTAACTCACCATTTGTTTCTAGGACACTGATGCCTCATTGGAGGTGAGATCAAAGCACATTATGTCTGCATTCCCCACTCTGAGACACCCTCCTTCTTTAGATTTCTTACTCATTTCTGTCCCCCACTGTGGTGGTCGGTGGGTAATCCACAGCCTGCATTAAGCACAGGTCAGATGACAAGGGGAACCAGCTGGCTTTTTTTAGATTTATTGCTATCATTCTTGAAGACTTCACACATGCCAAGTTTCACCCTGGCAAGGAACACCAACACCTGTGTGCAGATGGGTGTAGATCCACAACAGAGCAGAAAGGCCTCCAGGAGAAGTGGGACAGAAATCACGACCTTCAACCAAACTTAACAGGCAGCCTGGTACAGAAAAACCTGCAGGACCCTTCTCACAATGCACACAGGGCTAAAAATAAGAGAGATTATGGACTTCTGAGGGCTTTTCTGTCCCCAGCCACTCTGAAGATCAAAGGCTGAGCTGTCTCCTCCCTGGGCAGGAAGAGGAACAACGTTCATGTCACTGATGAATCAGCCATGAAAAGAGATACTGTTCTGTTTTGCTGACCTTTATTATGTATGTATGAGGGGAAAATGCAGGATGAAAAATTATTCTTCTTGACATACAACTAAATAAATATCTTTGTGTTTAAAAAGTTTTTGTTTTCTTTATGCCTTTAAGCTTGGACAATTTAAAACTAGCCAGGGTGTTTCATGACTGGAAAATGTCCCTGCAATGAGTGATGAATCTAGAACATTGTGCATGTCAAATTGCCAGAATTTTAGGGGTGGCTTCAAGAGAGACCTGCAAAAACAGGTGCTACACACCTGGGCCAAAATGCTGCAGAAATCTCAGGGGTCAGTATATAGGGAGTCCACATTCACATACTACAAGTGAGAACTATAAAAATTCTGTTTAGCAGCAGCTCTGCAGAACCACAGCATCTCTCAGTTTACACTTGATCACTGTCACTATAATGGAATAGCAACTCTTTAAACAGCCTTTACATTCTCCAAGAACTCACATTTCACTCCTGTCTGCTCACTTCCTACTTGTATTTCAAATCCAGGAGCGTGAGCTGAGTACAGATGGTTGTGTGCAAGCCAGCTGCTCCAGTTTTGGGGGGTATTGAAGGACGACCCAGTGAAATGTGAACTTCCATCTCTCAGAAGTGCAAGTGAAGCTTACACCAAAGGGAGAAGCAGGAGAGGGCCCTTCCCAAGTGACTGCAGTGCAAAAGCCACAGAAGCTCCACAGGGGGCCCCACCCCACTGTGCTGGGGGACAGAGACGGTGTGAAGGGCAAGGGCAGTCAGGTACAGCACAGAGCAGAGACATAACCAGGACAGGTAGTGGGTCCTTACTAAGATCATTTGGCTTAAGATTTTTCCCACATATTAAGTAAAACAAGCTCTTCACACCTCTTCATCCAAAAGTCCGTAGCAGTTTGATACACTCCTTGTGCTCTGAAAGTCTCCTTTAACAAGGAGACTCTAAATCCAAGGACTGGATCAAGCCTCAGGATGAGAACTGAATCCCTGATGATCCAAAGTAACTTCTTTTACCCACTTGAGGTCATCAAACCTTTTTTCTCTTCCATTTTGTCCATTCACTTGAATGTTTTATATAACTCTCATTTTCACCAAGTGGGAGTTCTAGGCTCTTTATGACTTCTTTTTAATCTTGTATTTTAAATAGGAAAGTAGTTTTAATGGAGAACTGGGATTCTTGGCTAGCAGTGGGTGAGAAGGAATAGAGCACCCGGAGGGGCTGGTGAGATGTCAATACAGGGAGCAAACACACATCCCATCCCAAAGGATCAATCACTGGCAGTAATTCTGGGGACTTCCAGGAGCAGTAAAATGTCTCCTGAGACCTCTATGAAAATTACAGGAATCTCCTGTTATTTGGGCAGTGGCATTACCATGTATGGCATTACACACATGTACAAAGAGACACAGAACCCAATGTACAGTTTATCATGCCCCACGGCAGGGAGGGGAGCTGGCTGCCCTCCAGGCTCAGCAAGAGGGACTGGCGGGGTGCTGTAGACCCTTGCTAACACTTGTTGTGTGCCAAAGGCATGGCCAGCCCACCACGCCAGGACATGGCAAGTGTCCTGCTGCTGGGACAGCACCACACTCGGTTTAACCTTGGAGGGAGAAGGAGTCCCATGTTGAAGAGAGAAAAGTCTATTGCAACAGCTCCTGCAGTAAAAAAAGGCAATTTCAAATAATAAATAACTTCTGCAAATTGTGTGCCACTTCAGTGATGCTCTGCTTGGTAATTTATACCAGGTACTGCTCACAGGGTGATGAAAGATTAACAGCTCCAGTTTATTGAGGCCAGTCTACAGGATGTGTCTATTTGCCTCTCCAGGCACCAGCAGTGGCCATAACTAGGGAAGACGACATTGTTCGTCCACAACAGTCAACATGTTTTTGTTTTTCAGTGTTTCTATCTCAGCCTTGACTTTACAGTCTCAGTGCACAACACTGTCCCTTCCTAATACCATCTGACAACTGGATATGCAGATACAACTGGCTATCTTTTTGCCACGAATATAATGAAAATATAGAAAGTTACCTTTATTCTCCAATTTTCATAGGGAAAAAAAAAGTCTTGAAATAGCCAAGGATGAGCAGCTAAGGGAAGAAGAAGAAAGTAATCCCAAACAGGACTCCAAACTGTATTGTTTAAACTTACATTTCCTTGACATGAAAACCCAGAAAAAAACCCATTGAGCTAGTTTTCTTTACTGACAGCCTAATACTGATTTTAGACTAATTCTCTATATGTAAATGAAGTAATTAAAATCTCCTGTTCATTGCAATTAGTCTTTTATTGTATTTTTCTAATAAGCCAAGCCTTTGAGTCCAGCAAGAGGAAGAGGTGATGGATAGGAAAGATGAAGGAGTTTTATGCTTCAAATGCTTCACTATAGTATCTCAAACAAACTGAGGTACAATGAGATCAAACTATAAATCCTCAGCCACATCACAAAGGAGTATGATCTAAATTAGTTTAGCAGTTCTTTTTCCATCCAAAAATTTTGCTTCTACCTTTCTTTCACCTTTCTCTTCAGCCTTAAGAAATATAAAATGTTGCACAAGATTTAGTTGCAGTAATTCTTTGGATCCAGGGAGGTGGTGGATGCTAAACAATCAAAACACAAGACAGTGGGACTGAACCAGCAGCCTTGCTAGGAAAAGTTTCTTCTTCTGGAAGTGTCTGGAATGTTCTCAGTTCAAAGCAGGGTGAGATATTGATGTATTAAGCAGTCAAAAAAAAATCAGGAAGGGGAGAAATGAAAGTGGAATCTGTCATAGCAGAAAGGACATTTTCAATCAAATCATAATGTTATGACATATCAATGTCAAAATGAAAAGTTTGTTTCACTTAATCTAATTGAAATATTGTAACATCTCATCAATTTGTCATTCACCCTTTGAAAAAGACTGGTTCTGTGAAACTCAGATTTGCCAACTAGAAAATGTATTAGATAAAAGCGTTGAAGTAGCTGCCTGCACCACTACTCAGACCTGTGGCTTGCCCTGAGCACAGCTTCACATGGTGCCCGTAACCTTCACATTGTTTCAGTTCTCATGGACCTGCTTAAACTGTGAGCATAAAATAGGCTCTTGCACTTTTGCAGCATCTTTTGTCCCAACATTCCTCATAAATTACACACTCAAGTGCATCCCTGCTGGATGGAACATGACAGTAACACAAACTTTCATCTATGGTGTGGTCACTTGTACCTTCTCAGGCCATTTGCAGTTGAAAGTGAAGTGCCAGCTGATCAGAAACATGTTGAACATTTATGTGAGCTGGGACAACAGGGCATCTGTTTTCATCTTACCCAGGATAATATAATTATATTCTGTGAATATGTTGTATTCTATTTGTGTCCCTTACTAAACCCAAGGCTGCCTGTAAAACGAATGGAGCCTGTGTTAATATTGTATGACACAGAACATTAACAACAGAGAGAATAATTTCTCTGTATCCTATACAGACTGATTCAGAGATTAAGTTCTCAAAAGCCAGTCTGGCAAATACAACATCCTTTTAGTGTGTATTGTAAAAGGGCAATAAATTATAAACATCAATATGGATAGTAGAAATCGGAGCCTGTGGGGCAATCTTGTACTGAATTAAAACAAATATCTCCTTGACTACAGCTGAGGGAAACAGCAGTGGCATCATATTTCATTTTAATAGACTGCAGAGGGGTTTGCCTGGGGAGAAATCAAAGTGACTTGATTATCCCATCGTGTTAACTAACATCTTATCACACTCAGGCTCTGTCCCTAAACCAATTTAGAACCCTGCCATAAGAGGCTTTCAAAACGGAGATCTGGGCTAAAAAGCATTCAAAATAACCCCTCTGCTTTCACCCTTCATCCCATGGTGTTACAAACAGAGTCCAGGCAGCTTTAGGTTCTGTAGCAGAAAGAGGGCAGAGGAAAGGCAGTAAAACAAGGTATATTAATGCAGGCCCTGATGCTGGCAGCCTGAATTCAATCAAAATTCTGTTGCTCAGGATCCTGTGAGGACCTGGCTGCAGAGTTCGACCAAGGTTCTGTTCAATGCTTTTGTTTTGTGTCTTCTGACTTCCCTTGCCCTCTAGGCCAATTGCAAACCCAGAGCAGAAAATGGACTCAGGCAACCTCACTGCTGCTCACCTGCCTGCTGCACAGATAAACCACTCTGCCTTGTAGTTCTCAGGGGCTTGTGACTGAGATTCACAAACTAGTGCAGCTACACAGGCTGGACTGGTTTCTCCAGGGGCCCCATGGACCTTTGCAGTAGGAGCAAAGGAAGAACTCTGCTTCCTCCCTGGGCTCAGCTGGCCATCAGAAGCAGATATCCATGGAGGAGCAGCTCACTGTTCTTCAGTAGAACTCCCCACACCATTCAGTTTTGATGCATTTGTATCCAATGATGCAAGACCAAATGAAAAACTTTGTGATGACGAGAAGCAGTAAAAAAGATATTGCTAAAAAGAAATTAGCATTTGACAATTAGTTTTAGAGGACGAAAGACAAGTGTTATGGGTTGATATTTCCCTTCAAGAGGGAAAAAAGAAATAAGGAGAGAGAAAGTTTGACACTCTCAGACACTGAAATTTTTCATACCCTGCAATCTAAAACTCAAGAAATGAGCTTCTTTTCACAAATTAACATCTTCACTTGTCTATTTTTTCCCCCAGAAAAACTTCTCTTTGCCTTTTTCAGACAGCTTGGCTCTTTTGCCACCTGCAGCAGGGAAGGCCAAATGCATGGCTAGTCCTGACTCTGAGGGAGCAGGAGGGAGTCAGGGCACAGGTGGTTCCTCCATGCCACATCCTGTCAGCTCATGTAGAAAAGACAGGATATGTGCCAGCTTCCATCACCATCTTTCTATACATCTATTTTGGTTCTTATGCAGCACTCATAACCATGACAACTGCCTGCCCAAACTATCAGACATATGCAGAAGCTGTCTGGTTGTCTTGGCAGCAATGTTCCCAAAGTGGAGACCAAGAAGGAAGGAGAGCCCGGGCTGAACTCCCCAAAATGCCCTGCACACCTCAGCCCATTTAACAAGGAAAGTGAGTGGAAACAGCTCTGCTTTTTCCCACTGATGTTATCCCACTGCAACACTGGGTCCCTGTGGCAAGAAGCAAGTCATGAGCTACTGTCACAGCAAAGCACTTCCAGCACTTCTGTGCAGCCTTAGTTCAGCTTATCCCCATGACCAGGATGACTCATGGAATCTCCTTCTTGCAGAATGTTTTGGAAAATATGGGAGCAGGCCAGGACCAAGGTCTCTTGACAGCAATTGGAAATAGGGAAGGACCCTATATTAGGTCTCATCCTGATCTCTAGCAGTTAGAGCTCAAATCATTTTTCATAGTATCTCGTGATAAGTCACTGAGTAGTCCATAGCTCTTTCTTACTCCAGCTCATAAGCTGAAGATGGACTTGCAGAAGAGCCTGAAACATTCTCCCTGCAGCCTTAGACAGCTCCTCAACTGCTGAAAACTCACAGTCCCTTTTCTTTACTACAGCCATTGCCCCTCTTCTACCATCACATTTTCACACAGATCCTATGGGAACACCAAAACTCATATTAAGTCAATGTTTCCTATATCAAGGCTGAACAAAGACAACTCAATAAACTGTCAAGAGGGATAAACTTGTTTTGTCCCATACTTTCTCTTCCATCTATTGAGCAAGGGTAGGCTAAACTGACATACGGGCTCCAGGACTGATTGGTTCAATACACTTGAGAAGAGGACACAGGTATGCAGGAGGACACCTGTTGGGGATGAATTTCTTCTACTCCCGGCACCGTCACTGAGAGAAGTGAGAAATTCTATCTTGCAAGCCTTAGATGGACTTGATAAATGGCCTGGAGTTGCTATACTGGATGTTTTCAGTTAGATTTGCTGGCACAACCTATGCTGTCAGGGAGGACATTTTAGAAAATGGGATGGTGATCCATCAGTTTGGCACCGCCACAAATTTTGCTCAAATCCGAGCTGGGAGGTGGAAGAGTGGGCCAGGCGATGAGGCTGAGGTGTGACAGTGCTGGGACTACCCGCACACAGCACGGGTTTTGCTGCACACACATCTTGGGAGCTGCTTTCCACTCTGTGATTACGTTCAGGCCCTTCTGAATACAGAACAGACCCAGGGCATTAAGTACCAGGATACTCCTGGTGTTCTGCACTCTCTTAGGTCCCATTTATCTAATGGTGTTCATCCGTGCAGTGCTGATGCCTCAGAATTACATTGCATTACTGAATTTTGCTGTTGTAGGTGAAACTATTATTAAGGTTGTCTGACAAATCCCGTGATAACACCGTTTTCACACGCTTATAACTTTGCCAAGTTTTAACCATTAAACTGATAATTTCAAATATTTCAAGATGAATTCACCTGGAAACTTTCAGTGATGACAGCTCAGACATTTACAGGAAAAATATAAGAAAAATATGCAAATTCTGGTGGAGTTTTCCCACAGAAACATCCCTCATCCTCATTCTTCAGAGTAAAGAATATTCACCCAAGCTTTAGCTAAGCTGATGATCTGTGAAAATGAGCAGTTCACACATGAGTACAGGGGAGATGTGCTATAGTTCAAGAGCTGTTATTTCCTACCGATTCTGTCCAAACTGAATGCATTCCAGTGAACAAATTCCTGGCAATTTCAACTCTGGATGGTTACAGGCTGTGCCAGGACTGCTTTGAATTGACAGCAGAGAGATTTCTTTTCATCTATCTTCTCTGCTGGATCCTGACAAAATGGATGAGTTGGCCAATTTGAATACAAATAAGAGAAAGCTGGACCACCAACCAGAGAGACAAAAGGAAATGTGGGAAAAGGAAGAAGGCAGGAGGCAAGCTGGGACTGAATAGGCATGGATCAATAAAAGAAGACTAAGATTCTTCCATTTCAGAGAGTAAGCGGAAGGAAGAATTAGTACAGACTCCTAAGGACAAGACACCAGACAGTGGGCAGGCAGGGCTGTGCTGGAAGGGAAGACCACTGTCTCCCTTACTGCATGGACTACTGATGCTTTCCATGAACTGGAGCACTTTCCCCAGGAGACACCTGAACAACCCCATCCCAATACACCCTTCTTTCTGCCTGGTGGTCCTGGGGACTTGTTCCAACTAATGATCCACTGGATATTTATCTAATATATGCAACCTAAGTACCAGGTCCCAAACTGCTGTTTCACAGGATCTGCTTGGAGATGCAAGTCTGGATGCTCTCAGTAAACAAGGATCTACCTTATCCTGGTAATGAGCAACCCAGCAAGTAGGGGAACACTTCTTCTCATATGCTTCTCCTCAAGATTTTGGTTTTAATCTAGCCTTGTAAAATCTTTTTCCATGTCAGGTAAAATAAGAAATGCAGTGTGAATTCTCATCAATTCACAGAACAGCAACAGATATCGAAGACGAGAGTGACACATCTTTAAAATTAATATCTATTCACCTTCAAGAATGACAGTGAACCCTTACACAAGCTTCTGGGGAGTAAGTCCAGAATCCACACATTGTTTGCCCACCCACAAAAGCAAGCCAAGCCAGAGCCCATCACTCCTGCTCACAATTCAGGACCTTACCAAGGGAACATCACTACAAACAGTTCCCTCTGGCACAGCAAATTTTGCCATCCAGCCCCTTACACCCTCCCAACATAGAAATGAACTGTAGAATACTCCCAGCTGAGCTTGACATCACATTTTCTGCATTTTCTGTCTTCCCTGGCTCTTTTCCTACACAATTAACTCGCCAGGTGGATATATTAGCAAGAGGAAGAAAAACAAACCAAGCTGACTTAAGTACAGTAAGTAGAGCAGGAAATCGGTACCCATAAGCTCAGCAACTTGCAGAATATTAATCACCCAGCCACAAGTGAGACAAAAACATCATAAACATCTTCATTTCTCAGCAAAGAGTGAGGGAGCCACAGAAGATGCAAAGAGATGAGCAGGCGATTAACTACATTTAGCTTTGGGAAAAATTAAGCACTGCTCTTGGCAAAGGTGTGCCAGGGGCACAAAGGGCACTTGCTGGGCACCCAGGTGTGTCCAGAAGACAGCCAGGGCATGGCTGGAAAAAGCCCCTTAGTGATACATGTGTTTAACCACAGGAAAACATTTTCAACCATTTACAGAGGCTTCCATTGCAGTGGCCTTTGGTAGCACCATGATCCATGGTTTATTATTTCCTTGCTTTTGCCTGCTCTAATTCACAGGCAGCATCCTGCAGGGGCACATTTATAAACACTTCTGCAATTTTCCAAGGGAATACTTACAGGGTTTTGGTCATTTATAATTTGCTTCTCTCAATGTCATTAATAAATTACTTCCATTTAAAAACCAATCTCACCATAACTGGACTTTTGGCAATAAAAAATGACTGTTCTAAGACAGAGGTAAATGACTAGGGGGAAAGTACCCTCCTAGTTCACCACTGCCCTGTTTCTGGCAATATCTCATCATCTCTTTTACAAGTTCATCAAGTTTCACTTTTAAATGAGTTATTGGATTGGATTCACTGCCAGGCAGTGACCATTTGTTCTTGTGCCAGCTTTGGCCTTCAGCATAAACACTGCTGATATTTACCCCCTCTTGGTAATTTATACAGTAATTATGATGCATTTTCATCTTCCATTTTGCTGGGGACTAAACAAATCAGTTGAAAGCAGATCATATTAAAAGACTCTCTCTGAACCTGCTCAGCTCAACCTTTTTTAACACAACTAATTCACACACAAATAAGACTGAGTGTCTGTGGTGATTCTTTTAGCATTTCAGTGTGTGAAACTCTCCATGGCTGATCTGTGCCTATTACAACTTGTGTGGTTATTTGGCATTTTCTGGGTTGCATTCCCTTACTGGTTCACAGTTTTACAGCAAACTTAAGACTGCAAATTCCTATTACTAGGCCAAATGCTTTAATATTTATATAACACAACAACTTCTTGTGTCGCTGATGCTTCACCGACTCCAGCACCCCAGAATTACTCCAGTGTTTCCTACACAATGCTCCAGCTTCCCACTGCAGTGACAGCATCTCCCAGACCTGGCTTTCCCCATGCTTTCCTCAGTTAAACTTCAGCAGCTTTGCAGCCAGAACAGGCTCACCCTGCACCACAACCTGTTGTCAGCTCCACTGCAGGGATCCTCCCTCCCTTTGCAGTCCTCTCTTCTGCTAATCCTGCTCTTCCCAACTGCACTAGTAACACGTGTGGCATGACAGCAAACACTCACTGAAATCCAGACAAATCAAATTTACTGCATACCCCCCATCTAGGAGACCTGTAACAGAATAATCTGCACAATCTACCTTTATTAAACTCAGGTTATATTTTATCTCATTATCTCCATCGTTGATTCTTCCCTTTCTAGATTACACTGAAGCCAAAACGATGAGCCTCTACATGTCCATAAGGTTTATTTTGTTCATTTTTAAACAAAATTTCCCATATTCCCCAGTATGAAGGACTTTTCCACATAGCCTTCATAAAATGAGCAGATGTCTGTGTGTCAACAGACTCACGATTTGGGATGTCACATCCTTCAGCAGTCTGGGGAACTATTTCCAACTAAGATGCAATTGCTCCATTCTGCTTCCTAAGCACACAATTTCTCTATCCTCTCTGGCAACAGATTAAGTGATGAAGAGCACAATTCCTTCTCTTTATATACTAGTGGCTAAACAGCATTCCACTAATTCTTTTCCTTTCTTTGTTCTTTTTTCTCTCACTTTTTTTTTGATAGTCATCTCACTCCTCTCCATATTGGCAATTCTCATTTCTCCCCTATGTTTTCTGACCAAAGAGCAGTACCTTTCCTCACTGAATCACATTTTGCATTATTATGGACTTCCTGCCTGCAAATATATCATTTTTTATCTTTGTGGGTTTTTCTGGGTTATTTTATATTATTATTATTATTGTTATTATTATGGGTTGTTGCTTTTTAAAAAAAATCTCTTAGACTAAATGTCTTCCCTAGCAGACTTTTCCTCGGTGTGTTATATTAATTATACCACTTTTTACCTGTCTCACAAAGGAAAAAAAACAATCCAGGCCATTTTTGCATTCAAGAGCAGAGTTTTGCAGCCTAGTTTGACTCTATTACTAGTTTTCTTCACTTTTATAAAATAATAAATCTTACTTACAGTTGAATGTTTAGCCTTCCGTCTAATTTAAATTGAAACAACTCATGGTCTCTCAGCTGAAGGTCACTTTCTATGTCTAAGACTTCTATAATAATCTCAATATTTTGCAAATCTGCACTGCTCTTTCTTAGTTTAATAACTATTTGGGAAAGAAATCCATGAATTATCACATCCTGGTAAATCTGTGCCCAGCATTACGAGCAGTATTTGTTCTCCAACATCTATTCGGAAAATGAAAATCTTTCAAAATGACATAATTTCTGATAGTTTTTATCTCACCAATAACGTGACTGAGATTTGTGGGTCTCAAATATGCCTCAATACAATGAAACACTTTCTTTTTTGTGTGATTGAGTTTAACCTAGAATAATTTCATCACAAAATTACAGCCAAATCTCATTAAAGCAGGCTGACTACATATCTCTGCACCTCTGCCTTCAGCAGAGCTCATTTGAAAAAATTCTGACAGGCTGTATCCTGCTTATTCCTGCTGAAAGAGGGAATTATTTTCCCAGTTAATTCCAATTAAAATAATTAAATCATGCAAGCTGTTATGCCCTAGCAAAGTTCTGTATGCAGAAGTGTTACTGGTACCTTTGGCTGCTAAACCTGGGAATGGAACAGTGCTGCCAGGAGCAGAGGGAGAGGTGCCCACCCTGTGACAGAAATCCCCGCGTGCTCCTGCTGCTGGAAACCCGCTCTGAGGCTCAGGGCAAGGCCTCCTGCTCCACGGCACGGCACTGATGCTGAGGCAAAACAATTCAGCTTTCCCTTCTCCCCCAGTGTTCTGCACAGCCCACTCCCATCACGCCGACAGAGACTGAGACTGCCTCTCCCGGAGCTGCGGTGAGTAATTCTCACTTTTCCCTGGTGAAAATAGAGCTGGGCTTGTCCGTTCTGCCTTCCCAGGGAGATGAAGAAAGGAGGTGCTGAGGCATCAGCCTGAAACACGCTGCTGCATCTGTGCTGATGGGCTGCTGACAGGCTGGGACAAATCCTTGTGCACTTCCCTGCTGCTTTTTTCAGGTTCCCATGTGCCCTATGCAGAGAAGCCCTGTCTCCCAAAGAGGAGCAGGGGGTGTTCACAGAGCAGTCAGTGCTGCCTCAAGCACCATGATGCTTTCCCAAGAAAAGAAGTGGCACAGGAGGCAAGTGACAGGCAGCGACTGAGGGGAAGAGTTAAAAACCCTAATAAATGGAGGCCACAGAGCCTGCACACAGAGAGGGTACAAGGAGATGACCTCCATGCCACAAACAGAGCAAAAGGAAAACAACCACATTCCCCTCCCTCTCACAATGAAGTCCAAGAGTCAAAAGTCAGGAATACAGCACATGCTGTTCCTCTAATGAGCTGGGAAAACATAAACATGGCTCGTCTACAAGCTCCTTTAACTAGTAGATTTTAAGATCAGATGCACCTGTCTTAGACATCTACAATTCATCCAAAATCCAGCGGACTAGAATACATGCAGCACAAACCAGAGACGGTGCTTCCAGGAAAACCCAACAGGTACAAAAGCTGGGTTAAAAGAATACTGTCATTGCTGAAATGAAAAGCTGCCAAGAGATCAGAGAATGGAGCTAGCATGGAAATGCTGCCAGCATTCTTCTTGCAGGATTGCTGCAGGCTCTCCTCAGATCTGTGACTGGACTTTACAGCAACTTCCTTTTCCAGAGAAGCTCCAGGGCATTTCACTTAAGCACCTTCTACTAATAGTTAATTTGTGAGACAGACAGGTAATTAACACACAGTAGATAATAAAAGCTTACTCCAGCTTCCAAATTACTTGTTCTTTGCAAATTAGAGGGCTTTTTCTTCTGTCACAGCAAAAATGTCCCTTTTACAGGGGTATCAAAAGAGAGGATACTACTAAGCCCTGTCTTCCCACCCTTGGTTATGGGCCAGGTCAAAGGAACACATCCCTAGCAGTGCAAGGACAGTGATTTCCATCACCTACCTGTATTTATATTCACTACACACCTGGAAAGCTCCATTTTCCAGCTAAAGTCACTGCACCAGTGCATTTCCATCACAAGGCTGGAACTTCCTATGTAATCTGCAGCAGTTTATGTTCATTGCTGGTTTCCTGAAAACATCCCCCTTCTTAGCCAGTACAGCACATTACATGCTCAATTTTCTCCTTTAACAAATGCCAATACCTTTTCCTCTCTTAACATATCCCCTTTAACTCAACCCTCAGCCCCAGAATTGTTTCTGTTGCCCTTCTCTGAATTCCTTCCAATCTCTGAGTCATAAAGGAGGATTTATTGGACAAAAGATCCACTTTTAATAATGCCTTCTGCTGTATAATTTCACTGCTGAAGCTAACTCAGGCACCTTCTGTCCTGTTGGATTGTGGCTTGGAACAATCCACGACAGCACGTCTGGAGGGATTCTGCTGAAAAAACTCACAGTAGCAAAAATGTCAGATACAAAACAAAGGGCAACATCCATAGAGAGAACTTGGGTGAATGGGGGAACCTGTCAGAGGAACAGCAGGGAGACAGCACTACTGCCTTTAATAACTTTTGCTCTGAACGTGGGCACAGGTCTATCTTCTAATACAGAAGTTAAACAATTGCAAGCCCTCAGCCTGTGACCCCTGCTCCCCTCGAACAAGTAGGAACAAACCTCAAGTTGTAATAAAAACTCACAGACGGTTTCTGGAAACCTTTTAAGTAACACTGTAGTTTCCAAATAAGCAAGACGATCTCTCTCCCTTCTGAGTAAGAGCAACAAATGAGCTCCCTTTAAGGGCAGATCGTCGGGGATGTATCACCTCGTTCTGAAACAAGAGTGCAAATTAAGTGGCAACACTTTTATTATCTATGATTGCAAGATCATCTCAGAGCTTCCGGAGTGCTTGGGAGGAGGGCTGGTGCACACCAAGGGAAGCAATGCACAAAGGAACATGTTACTCATTAGAACAGTGAGCATTGTCCAAGAAATGGGAATGCTGCATGGAGTGTGCTGGGCAGCAGGCAGCTGTACTAACTCCTGGGCCACATACCCCGGCAAAAAACATCTCTTAGCACAAAGAAACTGGTTTCTCTCCCATTCAGTCTGTTCTGAGTTTCTATCCTGGCAATAATGACTAATAGTCCTTGTCAGCAGTGACTGATAACATGTCCTGGATGCAGACATCAGCCAAGAGGTGGAGATTTATTAGGGTGGTATTGAGCTGGACAGAGAGGAATCTGGACGTGGAGGTGATAGGTTTTGCATGACATAACAAATCTCTTCCACAACCCACTTTCTCATGCCCAAGTCTTCTCTGTCCTTCCTGTCACTTTCCTCCTACTTCTCACAAAGGAAACTATTAACACAAATGCAAGCATGCAAAATTTTTGGGTGCAGGAGATTTTTTTATTGTTGTTTTTTAATGGCAACCAGATTGTTCCTTCAAAACAACCAGGTCTTCCAGCAACTTAATAGCTCCAGTCTATATCTGAGTGCTTTATTAAAACTGCTGTGCCTCCCTCTTTTTTTTTTCCACCTAAAGGCTGATACTGCGATACAAAAGACATTCATGTAGCATAATGCGGAAAGAGGCCCGTATGCTCCTGAGACACTGAGGACTGATTATTAACTCTCTTTTTGATTTCTGGCTTCCCTGCTAAGTTTTAGTGGTCTTTGCAGATGGCTCTGAACCTTTCTGCTGGAATATTTATGCACTAGCTTATTGTAGCAGGTTGCTCTGCTGCTGCACTTCTTTCCCCAGGTCTGATATTGGCAACACATTTGCATTTGCACTTTAAAGACATCTAAAGACATTGGATGGCTTTATTCTACTCCGTGGTCCCCTAGCTTCCAGAGCCAGGAAGCCACTTCAGCTGAGTCTTCCAAACCATCTCCAGAGACATCTGCAGAGACCATTAATATATACCAGGGATGCCAGGAGTAAAAAAGGGAGGAAATCCCTCCAAGGAGGGAAAACCACAACCTCCCTGAGCAGCCTATGCCTGTGCTCAGCCACCTTCACAGTAAAATAACATTTCTTGGTGTTCAGACAGAATCTCCTGTGTTTAATCTTGTGCCCACTGCCTCCAGACCTGGAGCCAGCTGAAAAATCCAGCTGTGCCCATAAAGTTTGCCCCGTTGTTTCCTAGGCCACTGGGCTAGTGCCCTGCACATGTGTCATCTAGAGAAAAGCCTGTATGAAACATGATGGGATAGGAAAGAGAGTTCAATAGCTAAGGCAGGAGAGCGGTGAGTTTTCACCATGATTCAAAGTAAATTCTCAGGTCTTCCAAAGACCTTTTCAATCCCACTGCTCCTAGACCCTCCTGAACATAGGTTTCCTTCTGCTGGGGGTCCGTCTAGATGAGTATTTTGTTGCTGGTAGGGATCAGTACTGGTTCTACTGGTGAAAAGTTTAAGAACACTGCTGACAGCCCCGAATCTCCAGCATTCCATGGTATCCTTTACAGCCATCACATATTATGTGAAGAATACTTTTTTTCTCTGTTTTAAAATTGCTAATACTCTCCTGGAAAATGTCAGAGATACTCAGACAGTGAGGTTCACCCTCCTCTGAGGCTTCTCAGTGGGGCTGTGCTCCCAAGGACTCACCTCGATGCTTGAACTCATCTCCTCTCTCTTGTCTGCACACCAACCTTTATGACACTTTCACTGTCTCTAGGATCTGCTTTGTCCCACTATGTGCCTACACCTAATTAGTTCCCTATTTGCTCTGCTCTGTCACATCACATGAAACTTTGCAGATCCCTTCCAAACTGCTGTGAGAGGACAAGCAGTCACTCAGAATACACCATCCTCCGTACAGGATGGATGAAAACCCTCCAGCCCTGGCTCAATCGCTTCATTAAAATAGTGCTCTAGGTAAAAATGACTCAACCAATTTTGACAGGGGCCTCACAGCTTGTTTTCCACTGAACAGGAGGGTTCAGTCACACTTTCCATCTTGCAACTGCTTTCTCAAATATATCTGCAGGTATTCCAACACTAAAGGTGATGGGATATCCTTAGCAGAAAAGGGACAGACTGACAAAGCTACAGAGCTGCCCTTTGTCTGGGCAATGAAGGTGATCTAAAAAAAACCAAAAAAACCCATGAAAACATGAAAATAATTGAATGTCAGAACTTCATTAGGAGTGTATATTTCATTTAGCTGAGGTTGAAAAGGGCATTGTCATTGAATTGCTGAAGGCTGAAAACATCCAGAAACACATTTCTCCTTCTCATTTATTCACTGTAATCTAAAGACCGGGTTAAATAAGTTCTCTTTTGCAGTCTGGACAGTTACTTTCTGCTGACTCTGCTGTCGCACACTAAAGAACTGTTCAGTGGCTTTTATTACAGAAAAAACAGAAAAGAAACACACACACACACACACACACAAAAACCCCACAAAAATGACTGGAAGGAAATTTTAAAAAGGTATCTAATCAGGAAATAGCATCATTTCAGATGCTTTCAAACCATAAAAGACTGTAGTGGGGGAAGTAAAAACTGCAATTTTTTATTGTATTTGTGATTAATCCCCCTATTTACTGAAAAAAATTGCTTCTAAATCTTTATTTTTATCTGAATATGTATATTTGAGAAGTCAAGGCTATTGTGTCCATCATGTATTAAGCTATTACATTAATACATTAGCTGATTTATCTGAATGGGCAAGAGTCATATGTAAGCCCACTTTTTCAAATATGTAAATCTGGTTTGTGCCCTCAACATTTTTGTTACAACAGCCTCAGTGTTATGATTTACCTAGCAAGCATGCACACTGTACTTGCTATGCAATTACACCTTCTGAGTATGGAAATTCCTCTTTGTCCTACTCAGTGGGGATTTAGCTTTGTACAGATGACAATGTAGTTCCTCTGAGGTAGTCCTCCTTCCTTCCTCCAAACATTTTTGAAAGGAAATGTGGTCAATATTTGCACTAGAACCACATGACTAGGGTCATCTGCACTGGCAGTTTTAAAAATTACACTGCAGATTTGAGTGGTGGAAAGAAAACAAGGAAGCAGCTGTAGCCAGGCTGCACAGAGCTCACCATGCCCCAGCAATCATTGCATCATTGGCTCCATCACTCGAGGACTCTATTTGGATGGTCAAACTCTTAAGCACAGCCATCCGTTAGCCCTGGGAAGATTAGACAGACAGATGGCTCCTACAGAGAGATGAGTTAGAAAGATGCAGGGAGGGATATTTTCACCACATGGATGCTGCCAAGTTTTGCAGAGCACAAGAGGTGCCCTGAGGTCTAGATCAAAAGCTAGTCCCCCAGGATCTTCTGAAGAAAAACACTTCCTCAGTTCAGCCAAGAACTTGACCAGAGTCAGATACAAGATTTCCTGTTGAATTGAGGATATGCTTGTGTCCCTTATGACTTAGCTACTGTACAAGGCCCAGAGATAACCAGCTTGCACGAGATGGATATGAACAGCTCCTGGCTCCCAGTGCCAGCAATGCATGGAAGTACAGCAACAGCCACTGCAGCCTTCTCTTAGGTATGCTTTCAGTAAAAAACCCAAGGAACAAAAGTGAACAGAGAATCTACGCAAGGCCACCAGCTTTAAAACACACTCAGAATGCCTGTCAGCTTTTGCTCTCTTCATGTAGGTTTCAATGACTTGAGATTCAAGAGTTGCAGGAGGGAAAGTCCATCATTGATAGTTACATCAATGTTCACAGAAACTGTGAAACTGTTAACCATAAAGTATTTTACAATTTGAAGTGACACTACTGTGAGCAGATTATACCCAAGTATTTGAAGATATGATTGATGACTACAGGCACAAAGAAAGGGGACACTATGAAAGTGAAGATAAATAAAAGGACATAATGACCTAAGAAGTGCACACTGCAGACTCTCTTGAGGGGTCTTTGTAAAGATGTACAGGCTCCTCTGAGAACTGTGTGGCTGAAACTTTTGTTGCAGAGCATACAGCCCTTCTCAGCTTCCTCTTGCTGCCCTCAAATGCACTCACTACCCCTGCTGAGCGTGGCAGTCCTCTGCTGTAGAGGATAATGGTTTGATCTTTCCCAGGGAAGACCCCAGGATGGAGATGAGCTCATACCCTGCCACAGATTTCAATGGGGTCTTCCAGCTTGACTATCTTGGTCTCTCATATTCTAGAGACTTCCAGTATTCAGTACCTTTAGAGAAAACTTTGAAAACATCTCCTGGCTATAGAAAATTTCTTTCAGACAGTCTCCAAACAAACGACAAGAAAGAGAGTCCTAAATGATGAGCACAAAACTGAGCTTTTGAAGTCTGTAAATAAAAGGGGAAAGAACTGCAGGGTTGGTGATTACTTTGAAATCCCACTGAAACCACAGGGAGCTGCAAGTATTTACAGCACCACTGGTAATGAAGTAACTAGGTGTCAGAACAGTGATTTAGCTGAAAAAAGATGGTATCTAGCTTTTGGGTTTATTCTTTCAGGTGGTGTCAGGCCAATTTATTCCATTTTGAAGTCAGACAGTGATTCCCCTACTTCCCTGCATCATTCCAACTTGACAAACCTAAAACCAAGTGATTCTTTTTGCCATTTCTTTTAATGAATAATAGAGCTACCTCGAATGGAAGCTGCCTCCAGACATTGCTGAGGTATTGGAACACTTCTTTAGTTGAGCAATGTAGGGCAAATAGGTCAAATAGGGACAGGATGGCTGAATTCAGAGAAACCTAGCTAGGTTTGGAGCAATGTCAATGAAAGCTTCAGGTGCGAGAGACTCATGTGAGCTCATCTCTTTCAGAGCACTAACAACCTGATAGGAAAAGGACACGTGAAGGAGAAAATCTTCTGAGGTAAAGAACAACGTGAAAAAACCTCATGCTGTCATGTAGTCACTCTCTTATCTACTCAAGCTCTTGCACAGTGCCCTTACCACAGCATCCAAGTGCTGTCAATCACCAGCACACTTATCTCCACACTGGCTCCGTGGGAGCAAGGAAGGAATCTTATCTCCACCACATAGATGAGCAGCAGAGGCAGAGAGATTAAGGGCTCGATCCGGTTACCTCAGCATAGGTTTCCAGTGCCATCTAAGATGTCCTGGGGCATGCAAGACATGCACAGGGCTGGCAGGTAGGACACAGGTCCTATGGAAGATCCATGGTCTTGTGGAAGGCAGGCAGGGGATGCTGGCACATTGCAGAGAGAGAGGAATGTCCAGGTTTAGACAACTGAACTGAATCAGTCAAGGCAAGGTATTTCTGTGAGAGCAGGGAGCTGAACCCTACAAATTGTCCTAAGAGCACCCTAAGTATAAAACTCCCATCTGCAAAGAAGGACACAACATTTTTTAAAAATGTTGACTGCAGGCCTGTTGTATTAGTAAATAGTACTACCAAGCTTTGTGTGCCTGGGACTTCAAAAAAATCTACTGCTGCCAGGAGCCTGTGAATTGTCTTCTGGGCAGAGTATGAAGACCCACCCACACCTTTTAGCCACTATCAAGAAGATCCCTATGGATCTATGGAATATGAAGTTATTCTTTGTCAAACTCAATAAAAACACAGATTGTCATACAAGGGGCCAGAATCAGTATCAGAGCGGCCTTGGTCCACCAAGCCCACAAGCCCAGACCTCATGCTGAGAGGTGAACATACTTCATTGTGGCAGTATTTACAGAAAGACACTTTCATTTTAGCTCATGGCAAATCCCTGATGACGATTTAGGAGCTCATAATGAGCTTATTGAGGAAGAATGAAAGGATGCTCAAGGTCACAGCACCCATAGGAGTGCTATCAGTCTTGACACAAACAGCAAATAAGGTTCCCAAACAGCTGCCAAATCAGAAATAAGCTGTATGCAGAGAAGCTGTGCTGGCCTTGCTACAGGCTGGCATTTTGGTGCATTAGGCTGAGGACAGACTTGCAAAATCACCCCAGCAATTTGGACACTGGGCTCCCCTTTGCAGGAGCTCGGCACACGAGGCGGTGGTGAAGCACAGCCTGGCAGCCCTGGTTGCTGGAGCAGCTTCCTGCAGCCACACAGGCATCCCTTCTCTGCCATTTGTCCCCCTTGGCTTGGACTGTGGCCATGTGCCTTGCAGGTCCACATCCCAGCTGCTACCTGAAACACAGGTTTAACCAAGAAACCCCCAGGGATGAGTCTGATTTCCACCCTTCCTTCTGGCCCTCCCTCTGAAGATAAAAAAATCCACGCATCAGACACAATCCCCAGCCACAACAGGTACCCTCCATTGTATTCACAGCTTCAACAGTGAGCAGAATCTGATCAATGTCTTAATTTACTTAAGCCTCACAAAGACTTGAAAGAGGAGAACTATTTTTATGTTATTATTTTTTTGTATGTGAAATCTGATTAGAATAATCCTGGCAAGGCAGAGAGTGATAAGCAAATGGAGTAGGTGAAAAAATGCAGTTATGAAGAAGGAAATTGATTTCCTTCCATCCCTCCAAATTTGAATAATAAACTTTCACAAAGACCTTCTTTGCACAAAACTCCTGGAGATGCAAGAAACTATAAAATATTCCGCTAAACCTTTAATAAATTGTCTCTCAGAGCTCCTTACAAAAACAGAGATTGTTGCACAGTGGAAGTTTGAGACATTCACACTTGGAATCCAGAGGGAAAGGCTTCTTCTACAGGGATGCAGAAATATTTTACAAACTACTTGAAATTAGCCTGTGTCATGCAAGAAGCTGAGGCTATGGGAGACTGGGTGCTTTGCCACTAAGGAGTTACAAACGAAAGATAAGGGTGGCCAACAGGTACCTTTCCCTTTTCTACACCTCTCTTATCTTGTGCAAAAGGTGGATAATTCCCTCCTTCTTCTGGCAATCACTTTGAGCTTTCCGGTAGACAGGCCAATCTTGCTATCACATCCCAGAAAGACACAATAATTTCCAGTTTCTAAACCAGGCACTGTTTCCAATGAATTACCATTTTTTCACCAAAATCATCAATCACTATTAACAAAGAACATTCACAGAAAATTCATACTCTAATGCCTCAAAAAGGAGTTGATCTTCCACACACGTAGTGACATGAGCATGCACCCATTCACTGGACATTACCCAAAGGCTGAGCAGGAGTCTCAGGGATGCTAGAATAAATACAGTCCTCTCAGTTTTCTAATGAATACCATGAATACCAGTTGGTTTGCTCCAGGTACAACCCGGTGGTAGTGACAGCAGACACTAAAATACATCCTTCAATACCACAGAAATTGTACTGGTCCTTACACCACTGACTGCCTGGATGTGTGATGCTTTACAGCCATGCTTCTACCACTGAAAAAACCCTATGGAATAGAATTTTCTGTTGAGTCCCCCCCCCATCCACCTCCAAGCAAAATCACCAGCTTAGAGCTGTCCCACAGCTCTCATTAAGTCTCTGGTCATGCCTGGATGCATGAGATGCCCTGGAGAGAAGATGACACAGTGCATGGCACTGTAGCACCACTGCAAAGCACTACTGAATCTCTGTGAATTCCAGACAGACTGCCCAGCAATCCACCTGGATGGTTTCTAGAACTCAACCTATCTCTGAAAAACCAAGATTTTCTGCACAGTCCAAGACGTTTTCTCAGTGGTCAGAGAGCTCATTCTGCTACTGTCTCTGTTACTGGTTTCTTCCAGCTGTCACTGTGAGTGGCACTTACTGGAGGTGGACACTGAGTTAAATGCACCCACAAGGGCCACCCTTACATTCAGCTCAGTGATAGCAAGGGGATATTCTGGGTGCTCAACGCCTCTGAAAGCAGGGCTTTAAGCTGTCTGAAAACCCATGCCTGCTTTTGTTACTGCAAACAGTTTTCTTGTAAGACCTGGCTGTACAGCTCCTGGGGGCATCAGCAATTACCAAGTGTTTCTTTTCAGAGCACTGCTGCAATCCTGAGCTTCTCAGGAGCAGCTTCTAATTCTCCACCTGCCATCTTGTGAAGCTGACACCGTAAACAGCCCCAGCTCCTCGGGTGGCTGAAAAAGAGTTATCTGTGGAGCCCTGAGCAACTGCACTTGACATATGGTATTAAGATGTGCAAGGGAAGATGGCTGGCAAAGCACGACTCTCCTGTGGTTCTTTTGCCTGCTCCCATTATCCTCAATGATGATTGCTAGGGACATAAATGCTGAGGAGCCAGAAAAGAAATGCAATGGGAAGACAGAGGGAAAAGCAATTCCAGCCTACACAGTGCACAGCTTTGAAAGCAAACTGATTTTCTCAGACACAAGATACTACACAAACAAGTTGTGCTGCTGCTGATGCACCAGTTCCCTAAATAATCACAGTGATACAAAAGAAAGCTTGTGATTAAGGCAAAGTATTAGGATCAGGGAGAACAGAAGGCCTAATCCAGTCTCCACATATGACCTTGGGCATAACACATCACTCCTCTACACTCAGTTTCCTTAGCTATGTGATGAAGTTTGCCAGTTTGAGTGGAAAATTATCAGAGAGCATGGGAGAGCCCACAAGGAACTGACAGGACATCCACAGACATTTCCTGTGGACAAGGTTGTGGTGAGCCTCTATGAAGGCAAGCAGGAGGTAAAAAAGACACAGGGTATCTCGAAGGACAGCATAGCCAGCACTGTTTAGCAACAGCTTCTGCATGCCAGGAGAATCAAGGAGGAGTGCTTTGTCCAGCCAAAATGCCCAGAGCAGTAAGAAGAGGTGAAAGAAGACACAAGTTGCTTTGGACAAGCCAGTGTAACAGCTGTTAGACCTTTTCTCCTAAGAACTAGGAGGGAAACAGCCAACATTATGGAACCCACTTGTTGTATACGTGCACAGCACTCTCCTCCTGTGCTGGCTAGATCCCTGGCAAAGGTCCTGCTTCCAGCAGTGTGCCCTGCCCTCCTGGGAAGGAAGGGGCTCTGTGCAGCCCCTGACTGGCATGGGAATAGGCACAGTGCAGAGGACTGGGCTGCAGGGAACAGACAGCAGGCACCAGCTGCAGAGGGTGATGATTCTCCTTGGCACCAAGTACAGTCCAATGCTCAAAACCCATCAGCTGCTCCAGCTCCACCATCAGCCTTGGGAGGAAAAGGGGAACCCCTCTGCAGTGCACTTGAATCAACTTAGAGCAATATGGGACAATGTGGGGACTCAAGCCACCAGAAGCAGAAAAGTCACTTTAAAGGCATGTCTGGCATGAGTGCAGGGACTTTGAACACTGAGCAGGAATACCAAGAACTGCCCTTCTCAACCCCTGCTTGGTTCAGATTCCTGCTGTGGGAAGCAACAGCCCAGCACAGCCACGGTGCTTGAGGGCATATCAGAATGAAGCTAAATCTCTCTCCTCATCTCACTCTGCAAGTGTCTAGAAAGTTGGACATTACCATTTTTGGTGCCTCCTCACTCAATGGCTTTGTTCAAAATCCTGAGGTTCTATTTTCTTCTTTTCTACTTCATGCTTACAATGATTTAGTGGTGGGAGAGAAAAGGCTGTGCAGGAGATTCATACTGATTTCTATCTCAGGGGTTTTTAGAAAGAAGCAGATAATCTTTGTCCAGCTGTAGTCATTCCTCTGCAGTGTTCCAGACAGCAGCTGGGAGTCTGTAAGGAGTGCATGCAACTACCAAGGGCTGTTATCAATAATGCATTTGATGCGCAGCCTTCAGCAGCTGACCAAGGATGTGTCTTATAAAGAGAAGGAAATCCTTTGGTCTTCTCAGGAGGAAAGTGATGAGAAGACAAAGACTTACCATCATTGTGCCATGTCTAATTTATGTCAAGAGGTTGTTCACGTTTCAGAAAGCTTTTAGCACGGGGCTGGTGCATAGGTATGTATTTGGAGGATTAGGGAGACATTGTGAATACCAAAATACTTTCAGCTTTCTGCAATCCCCTAACTTATAGGGAAGAGCTGCATGAAAGGCTACCACTGCTCCAAAAGCACAGCTCCTCTGTACTTAAGACACAATCAGTATGTGGGAGGTGGCAGGGCACCCTCATAGTCTCCTCACTGCCTTCTCAGTGGCTGAGACATCGAAACACCATATTGACCTGTGACTCGTATGTGTGTGAGAGGGATTTATTGATTTCATGGAGGAATGATTAATTTAATGTCATTTAAACATTTCAGGGCTTGTCAGGCTTTTCCACAGAAGAGTAGAAACCTCCACACAACAAAGTATGCAATCCTTAGCTCACCAGCAGTGAAGAAGGTTCCTTTTGTTAGTCAAGCAAAATCTGTTGAGAAGGTCACAGGCATTAGAATACATAGTTTGCATCTGCTAAGATAAATCTGCTGGTTTGGGTATGTTGTCCAAAACACACTGATGTGAGAGTAAGAAGTGGTAAAGGAACAGGAGAGAGGATGACAGAACTAAGGTGAGCGGCAGAAGCTGCTGGGAAGTGTAACTAAAGAACAGCAAAACTGCTGCAAGCAAATGAAATTAGTCACGAAAGATTAAGCATGTAACCTAATTGCAGGCAGAAAGGTGATGATACACCATAAAGGGCCTAATGGGTACCAGTCCAACTATGATTACTTGGTTCTCCATTTCTGCAAGCAGTCTAAAAACAACTGCTGGTGCAGCAGAGAGTGTTTCATTTCAGTTTGGTAAAGAAGGACCAAGCTGCAAGTCCACACTCTGCTCTGAATCATCCTGTCTGGGCTCAGCCTCCAGTGAAGTGTGGATTTTCTCCTCCTATTTATGATGCAGAAGAGGCCATGGCTTTAGTACTGGAATTCTCAAAATCCCAAATTTTCATAATCCTGCATCTGTATGATTACACCCTCTACTCCCTCCTGCACTGCACCACTGTGTGGGGCTGGTGGCCATCAGCCATGGCCATTGGGTCAGCAGACACGTCTCTGAAGGGGTCCCGAGCCCACAGGCTGATGAGAACTCCTGACAGCACAGACAGGAATGTGCAAGCACACACAGTGCCCTGCTCACTAACCTGCACTGCCAACAACTTCCATGGCAGGATAAGGACAGCAGGTGGGATGAAAAAGCTCTGTAGTGTTTGAGCTCCCAATAAGGTTAATGTGTGAAACAATCTGCTCTGCAGAATGCTGGTTAAACTAACTAGCTGCAGAGGGTTTGGGATGATTGCTAAACTGACCTGCTCTGCAGAAGGTCCAGGGTGAAGCAAAGCCTCTATTGTAATAATGACTGTCTTGTATCATCTTTCTGCCCTGAAGAACCAAGGACCTCTGAATGTGCCTGTCCCCATGGTGTTGGATGATGTAATCTCAAAACCCTGTGGGCTCCACCCTAGAACCATTCCAGACGTAAAAAAAAACAAACCCAAGTGTTACAGCAGATATTAATTCATTCAAAATTTACCAGTTGACTAATACAATTAAATGCCCTAGAAATAAACAACCAGCAGATCCGACACACTCAGCCATTTCCCCTTGAGGCTGACATTTTTAGTCTCCCAGGAGGATTGGGCATATTTTTTTAAAAGTCAGTCCCTGTGGCAGTGGCAGGTGAGCAGGACAGGCTCTGCCTCTGCTGCAGGCTGCCTTCCCTGTGCCCTCCAAGCCCTGTCCCAGGGCCAGCATGCATAGGGCACAGCCTTTGCAGCGCTGCTCTGGCACACCTCAGATGCCATGAGGCCAGATGCAAGGACCAGGAGAGGCTCAGGAGGCCCTGGAGCAGACACTGAGCTGTGTCCTGCCTGCCTGCTCTGCTGCCAGGCTGCCTTTGGGCAATGCTGCTGGCAAGGTGCCCCTGAGCTCCTCCCTGCTTGCACACAGCTCACGGCTCTGGCACAGCCCCGCTGGCCACCCTGTGCCTCTGCAGAGCCGAGCACACTGTCAACACACAGCACCGCAGAACACATGGCAGCAGGGACAGCAGCACACACAGAGCCCTTCCACCCCATGCTCACTTTCAAGGATGCCTGCACTGCCAGAGAAGATGGGTAGATTTGGAGTTTTCCTTGCAGCATGGAGTGTCTCATTCAGAAAGATGCCAGAAGAAGCATTTGGAAGAGGCTGGTAGGCTGGTGTTACCCATGGCCTGTGTCTCTGCCACAGGAGTGACCAGGGAACACAGATCCACAAAAGCACCAAGGTGCAACTCTAGCACTTCACTGAATTGTACACACACATTTCAGGCCAGGTTCCTAACTCCTGCTGTGCACGTCTACTCCAACAATTTCAGGAGGTTCCTGTGCCAGAAGCCAGCCCTGTATCTTGGGATCCATGGTAACTAAAGTCTCCAGTACCTGAACTGAGTTGCAGTGATCCAGAGACCTCAATAAAATTATTTTTGTTTTGCAGATGCTTAGTCAGGACATTACCCTTTGACAGCAAAGCAGGGATAGTTCAGATTCCCACCCAGGCCTTTCTGCTACAGTACCCTACATTCCCCAATGTTTCAGTCAGTCTGTCTTGAAATAGCCCAGGGATTTAGTCTCTCTTCCTTTTTCTTGGAAAACAGCATTACAATTCAATGTTCCCCATTTTTGAAGTTTTCTATCACTTGGCTCACAGTTATAATTACATGCACACAGTCAGTAAAGCTTTTTCCTTGGATTTGTTAGCCTCTCTCCTCTCTCACCTCCAGAACTGTTAGTCACTGTTTGGAAAAGGCACACCATTTCCTAGTTTTATTCATTGTGTATTTGAGTTTGGTATTATTAGAAAAGAGATCCAAATAATTTCATTAACACACACCTGACCTCAGTCAAACATATCTTCACTCAAAACTTTCCTTGCTTTTTTTCGCATCAGTGTCCTGGACTCAGGAAGGACAATATTTGTCCTCCCTCCACTACAAAATAGAATGTTAATGTTAGTCTCACTGTAACCCAGGATATCATAGAGTTTTGTCTAGGTTTCACTTCTGGAAAACAGATAATAGACGAATTATTTGATAATATTTTATTGTCAAAATAGGCACTGGATAAATGGCATTAAAAACAAGCAAAGCAGGCCAGAGAGTTTTAGGAAAAGCCAAATATTAGCCAGGTAGTGGAGGAAGGAGCTCAGTTACCAGCCAGTCCTGCATCCCCCAACTAGCAAGATGCAAAGGAATGGGAACAAAAGGGACTTCTGCTGTAAATACCTCTCCAGAAGGACATTTTGACAGTGGTCTTTTGGTTTTTGCCTGCTGGGGTAAATGCTCCACCTGCTCATAATTTCTGCTGAATAGGGGCTTTACTGCACACTGTCCTGTCCTCAGTCTAGACATATGTTAGAGTTTCCTTCCAAAATCCAACTCAGACATTGTATTGGCATTGTCTGTTCTGCTTTAACCTCATCATTTCCCCTACAGTGATTAATTGATCACACACAACACACAGGACAAAAACGGGCAAACTCTCTGCAAGGCCACTGCTGCTCTGCACCTGCTCCAAAGGCTTTGCCTACCTGCTTCTCCAGGGCTAGGCCTGTCTGGCCTCAAGGAAATCAGCAAAACAAACACTGTGCAGCAGATGCCAGCCTCCAGTGATCCATCTCTCTGGTTTCTACTCTTGCCTTCCCTTCAATTTACAGTAACCTCTCCCTGATGGTGTTTTACCCTCCCTCCACATTTCAAGGGAATCATGTGGGATCAAAATGCTCCACCAAAATCTAAACATTTTGTTCTGATTTTATTAGGAATGATAAGGCAATATAAACCACTCTAAAGTTCTTTCAAAATGGGAATCTGTAATGTTTCTTTTGGGAAGTATCAAAATGAGATGAGTCAGCATCTCTGGAGCATTTTCCCCCAATCTTCTTCCAAAATGAAACTTCAACAAAAGATCATAATTCATTCCAACACTGACAGACCACTGCTCACAAGGGGAATGGCCCATCCCTGCTCCTCAGCTGGTGTTAGGTAGACCACTGCATGTTCCTAAATATCCTGTGCATGTTCCTAAATATCCTGTGCAACTAAGGCTAAGAGAAGAATATTTTTATTGAAGCTCACTTATCCTTTATAATTTGTATTGCTGTCATATAAGACAAGGTAACAGCAGCTAGGACAGCAGGATTAGGCCCTGCTGTTACTGATTTTTTCCTCTGAAGGTCTCTTGCTTGACAGCAAAGTCTGATCTAACTAATTTCACATGTGAATTCAAGGTGCACAGCCCCATCGTCCCTTTGGGAACTGTACCACGGTGCTGTGCTGGGAAGTTCAGGGAATAGAGGTACCTCAGCAGGATGCCAGATGAGAAACCTGCCCCCAAAGAGCCACAGAAATGCACCATGATGCTCTCCTCCACCTGACAAGCTGAACATCATGGATGGCAGCATCTCACCAGGGGAAAAGGGCCCACTTTATTAATGAGAGTTGTGTTTACGTGTTTCCATGCTACAAGGATGGCATGGCCAGGGTGCCGGCCAGGAGCTGTATTTTAGGAACATTCGATGCAGGGCAGGAATCTGTTCCCAGGGGCTGGCTTTTCTCAGGATTGCTGCTTGCTTGAATATTCATTTTGTTCCCATATTTATGAAAAATTCAGGGGACAGGAGGAGCTTTTTATCTCCCAGTTAATTCCTTCATTTAGTGAGCCCCTTCAAACAGCCAGTGAAGAAGACTGGGTACTCTGGAGAGAAATTAAAGACACATTATATTGGTCTCATAATGTGCTTTGCCTTTCAGACATTCGTCTCCCCCTCCACTGACCTGGCTTTCTAATGAGGCCTCTAAACTAGGGAATCCCCCCAACAAGTGTCCTTTCTTATAAGGTTTGCAAAATGTCCAGGATACCTGCCTGGTCTGTATGTACTTCTGACCAAATCAACTAGCACCACTGGAGATCAAGCAAGAATTAAAACTGGCATGGGCAGAAGCAGGTTTTTTACCCCAAGCCTATTAGGGGAGAGAATGCAGTATTATTGATTCCAGCCCCTGACCTTGGAGTGATGTTAACAGGAGTGCAGCAACCCTAGAGGAGTTGTAGCAAAATAGTTATAGCATTGCAAGCAGATTAAAAATACAGTTAATATACATACTTCCCCAGATGCTTGTTCATTATTATTCAAGACATGTTTATTATGCAAAATGATAAAGCAGAAAAAAAGGAGAGGAAAAGAAAATGCAAAGACACACTGAGCTTTTAGCATGACTGGGGTTTTCTCAATGCTGCTTAGAGGTTTTTTTTTTATTGTGCATAATCATTCCCTTATTAGCAGGAATCTTTGAAGTGATTCAGGCTCTAATTTCAGCATTTCAAACTCATAGGTTTATACTGAAAAACCATAGTGAGCTCCTGTAAGTGACCCATTTTTTTTTCCCTCTGCATTCTCTATCTCTGCTAGGGTTTTCTACGTCTTCCCAATGAATTATGTATCACAATTTGCCATTTCAAAAATAATTAGAACTCCAAGTTAAACAACAAGGAATATCTGAGAGCAATACATTTTAGAAGGGAAGTGTTTTGCACTTGGGGCAAAACCAATCCCAGCTGCAATGCCACTGAATTATAGATATCATCATATTGAGAAAAGCACTTTCAGCATACTTGGAGTGATTGGATGGACCTGTGGAGACTCTACAGCCTCATGATGAAGATCTGCTCCAGGACAATCAGGTTTGCCTCCCAGGCAAAATACTTCACAAGCACTCCCTTTCCCATGCCCCTGTGAGGTGTTGCAGGAATAACAGAGGGAAAGCTGGGAACCGAGGGGAGAAACTTCACGAAGTTACACAGGAGTGGAAATTAATTTGGTGGTGGAACTATTAACTCCAGACAGACAGGAGAGCATATTCTGAGTCTTCTCTTGTTAGGATTAGGCTGTAAACTCACTGGAGCAGGACAGACCTCTTTATGCCATGTTTCTGAACCCTGTACAACAACCAGCCTGTGGTCTCAGATTTTTCCCAAGTGCTGAGGCACTGTAAGTTATACCCACTGCCCTTCATTCATTCTGTGCATTTCTACTTTGGCTTCAAATGCTAATAGTGGATCTTCAGGAGAGTCAAACCCTTTCCCAGAACAGGTGCTGAATGAAACCTTTGTGCACCCTGAGGGGATTTACAGCTGCTGTACATTACAGGAAATCCAAACAGAACACACCAATGACTCCCCAAGCTTGCTATGCAGACAGTGGCTTGCATCCCACTTTCTGCAAAGCAGGATGCCTCCAACCAAAGCATGATTTTCTTGTCTGCTTATCACCTAATTCCCACGTTGACCTCAGAGATAGCAATAACCTAGTCTGGGGGAAACTAAATCAGGTATCTAGTGTGAGTAAGCAATGCACAAGTCCCAAACACCTGCTTCCCAAACAAAGAGTTTAGCATCTAATAAATTTAGGCCTCTAAAGCTGGCTAGGAATGTATGGTTGGCTTCAACCCAGCCTGACACTATCCCTGCCTGAACAGATGAGGCAGGGAGGAGGAAACTCATTGCTGAAGGTAGCGATGTGGCCAAGCCATCGGAAGGTCTTGCAAGTTTCTAGGAAATGCTGTCTCACCACATTTGGCTTTAGAGGACTCTGCTCAGCCCTACTTTTGTGCTAATCAGCATAAGGAAGACTTTTTCCAGGGGTTGGTTATTCTAAGCCCATTCATTCAAGAGCCCATTGGCCTAAACTCAGAAGGAGCTGGCACAAGCCATCCCTAAGACCAGGCTGATAACAGCCTCTGGCTTGATCCGGGACAGAGGATGTCAGCCAAGACCTCAGCTGTCACACAGAGATTAAACATCACCAAAACCCCCACAAACCAAAACCAAAACAAACCTACAGTGATGACATGTTCAGTAACAGCATCAATCTGGGTTCAAGAGGAGGGAAAAAACCCCAACCCAAACCAAAACCAAACAAACAAAGAAACAGAAAAAAAAACATTACCCCGGACAATTTTATTTGACACTAGTCCTGGAATTGAGGGTGTTCTAAGAAGTCCTTACAGAGCTTCCACGCAGCATGGAAGGCAGCCAAGCAATTAATTTATCAATTGGCTCACGTAAGTGAAAGTATCTGTGGGGAATGTGACCCATTTTTTTCAGAAATCCCCCAAAAAAGGCTAGTGAAAAAAAACAGGTACACAAACACACAGAACAAAGCTGTAGTTTAGGATCTGCTAAGCAAAGACCAGGGACAATGTGTCCCTTGGTGTGGTCAGCAATGAGGTCCAGGCAGCATGGCCTGGGGACCCTCACCCCACAAGGAAACCTGCAACATCCAAGAGACTGCCTAAGCAGGTTCTGAGCTCTTTCATGGCATCCTTATCTCATACCTTGTCCTTTTATGAGCTTGACCCACACTCCCTGCTCCTAACACACTTTATCCACAAATTTTCTATTTTCTTGCCTTGGTGTTTGCTCCCAAGCACAGTGAATTCATTGATTTACTGCTGCAAGACAAAGACAGAGCCACCAGTCATCACAAGGGAAGTATCCAAAAAGGTCCATCACCCTGGAGTACAGCATCACACATTTACTGCAAACAGAAACCTTGGATCACATTGATAAAACGAACAGTTTCACTCTTATTAGCTCAGACAGAGCTCAATGCCATCAAGCTGTGGCATGTAATGAGGTCCACTTCATTAAGCACCGGCCATCACAGTGCATCCTTCCCCATCAGCCTTCCCTGATTAACCTTCCTACTCAAGACAGGCACACTTGCTGGAAATAAGCAGGCCCATTAAATCTCCCTCATTTGAATACACATGTGATCTCGTGCCTTTTAGGATAGTTGAAACGACTAACAGATGTGTTTCCTGGACAGCATGGTCTTCCTGCTGTCTACCACCTCTCGGTGTGTCCTTCCCACCCTTTATATCGTGTCTCATTACTCCTAGAGAGAGAAAACTTTTCTCTGCATCTCCTCTAGTCTCTCAGCTGTCAAACATCATTCTTTCAACTCTCTATTTCTTCTTTTCCCCAAGACCCACACCTTTCCCTCCCCTGCAGTACTTGTTCAGAAAATGATGACCACTCATTGGCCCAAGAGGACCCCGGTGGCTGGCTGTGGCTCTGTGACACACTCTGATTTCCTGCAATCCTCATTCACAGAGCACTGATGGTACAAGGAGCCTCAGCACTGGGCCAAAACCATGTTTTGCACTGCACAAACAGGCCAAAGCATCAGTCCTGAGCCCCTGACAATGTACCCAGAGGGACACACATGCAATAAAGCAGTACCACACCATGCTTGGTACTACCTTTAGGACTCTGATAGCTTTACAAAGAGAGGAAGTTTTCATTGTTAGTAAACCAATTTAATTTATTTAGAAGCAGTCAATTATGTTTACTGGGCTATGAAAGAACAGGAAGCGTCTGGCATCCACAGAGATCCAGACTGATCTCTCTGTCTCTTCTTGACAAGCAGCCAGTTTTGAGACCTATCTCGCCAGGCATACTAACACCTCCACTTGCTTCCTACCCTGAGCTGCTGGGGAGACAGAACCTTGTCACATCCCAAGGGAGAAGGGGAAATTTCAGTCATGTGACTAGTATACAACTGACCAGGAACAAAGATGGAAGATAAAAGTTAGGAAAAATTGCATAGAGCAACCCAAACTGCTGTCCTTTCAGTGGTCCCATCGTCATGCTCACAACACTTCTGAAGCAAAAGTGCCCAGATAAGAGCAGAATCCCTGCACTGTAAATTTACACAAAGACAGATGAGATTAGAATCTGGCTATGCACTGTAAAGCTATCATAACCACAGAAATGAGAAGTGTATTATTAACTATCCCTTTTTACTATGTAGAACTAGAACAAAGTTATTTGAAGCATAAAAATTCTGGCAAAGGGTAGCCATATTTAATAAATCACTGAATCAATTATTCACTGTGAAAATCAATTACTTACTTTAAATGAGAATCTCATGAATAACCTCATGCCCTTTCATGCCATCTAAGAAAGTTATAAGGGAATTAGTCGGCAAAAATTGCCGCACTTATCTTTTATGTGCATTAAAAAGACCACACAAATACAGGGAATTTCTGCCAACAGAATAGTCCAGAACCCTTTTAAGAGAGTCAGGGTATTGCTGTGGATTTACACTGCAGACAAAAGCAGAGTATGACCCATTGGGGTACCACCTATGATCAGTTATCTGGGCGCAATTCAGAAGCAATCCCAGTGAGTCCACGCCATTTCACAAATGAGAAATCAGAATATGACCAGCCAACTCTATACAAACGCTTCAACAACGTGACCTACATTAAGTACATACTTAAAGGAACCAAAAGTGTATCTTCACAGGTCAGGAAATATTGCCATGAATCTCTCCATGGAGACACTATTAAGTGAATATTGCACGGCCTTGCAGCAGCTCCCCCCACTCCTGCTTTTTAAGGTTTGCTGATCCGTGACTGTTTTCAGAAAAAGCTGGAAGTCCCGGCGCAGTCTGCTTCCTCCCACCTACCAAACTCCAGGAGCCCAACAGTGCAAAGTACTTACTGAGCTGTAGAGATATCCCTCAGCGTTCATGGCAACGTACAGACCTGCCTTCACCCCTTGGATTGCCACCACACGAAGACCCACAGGAATTAGATTGAAAAGGGCTGCGGAAGGAAAAGAAAAGCAAATGTTATGGACACGTCCCCCTACGTGGTCACTGCTGCTTTTGCCCCAGGGCCAGCCCACCCCACTCCTGCCTCTTCACAAAAGTGACTGCACCAGGATCAAGCATCCTGCTTCCAGCTACAGGGAACGACTGCAGCCATGGAGCTGATGGTGAAAGGAAATTTTTAAAAGTACTGAGTTTGGCTGCCTCCCAAATGCCTTAACACACCCATCAGTCTGTCTGATCACTGCCTTTGCAACGCCAAGGGCTCATCTGTGCTCCCAAGCAAGAGCATCGTGATGGCTTCCTGAGGGCCAGCTGAGCCAGGACAACTGCACCTACACAGACTTTGCCTGTGGCAAATGCAACAACACAACTCAGTTTAGCTCCCCCTGAAACACATTTAAACCTAGTCACACTTTCCTGCATCTGCCATATGCTAAAAGAGTACACAGACAGCAACCATGGCCAGAAGAATGCAAATTAACTTGACTGTGTGTTTGCCCATGTGATCCTGGGCTGTCAAGGGAATGAAGAAACTCAAGAAGAGATAGTGCTTCACTCTGGGACATCAGCACTGCTCCCCATTCAGGACCAGCACTGGAGAGGACAGAAGAGGACAAGATCTTTCATTATTCCATTTTACTGCAGTCTTATTGATTAAAGCATTGCAACCACTTCCTCTCAGTTAATTACTTTATTGCTTGATTCCCACCCAGCAGACCCTGTATCTCATTGAAAGACTCTTCCCATGAGTATATACATTAATGTACTGTCAGGCTTTTGCTACATTTCTAACAGCATGGGCTCAAAGAGGAGACTATTATCAGCACTGATAGACTGAGCACTGAAGCATTAGCATGGCTTTGTTTCCACTGAGCTTTATAGGACAAGAGTATTTAGATGTTGCAGGATCCCTTGTGCTTCAGCTTACAAAGAGCTAATTAGAACTCATCCCAGGAAGCTGAAGATAGGGAAAGATGGGCACAGGGTCAAGCAGAAATATAAGCACAAACAGTGGAAATACTTCACTCAAGGTCTCTTCCTACACAACAGCCCTGAAACAAAAGTATGCAATGCCACTTTGCTCAGGACATCTATCAGGTGTCTTGGCTGTGCTGGTTTCAGGGTTGCCTCCAAAAGAGGATCCATAAATTCCAGCACACATGAATATAATTTTTTCTTCACTTAATTCCCAAGGAAGACTGGATGACTCCTCTCAATGAGCTGCCTAAAATGGGGACACCTCAAGTGCAGTGAAAAAACCCCTCATCTCAGCCTCTTCGTGTGCTTTTATGCACCATATTCCATAAAAGATCAAAGATTGTGCTGAAGTCTTACCAAATCCAGTGCCTGTTTGTGTGGTTTTGGGGGAGAATGTCAATAGATCTGTATAGAAAATGCAGTCCAGGCTGAGTATTGGTCTGTGAATAACTGGAGTCAAGGACAGTGCTACTCTGGTAGTGTCCCTAGACTAGACAAACACATCCCAGAGTAACTACTCAGCACTAAAAGTGTTGCCTATCCCTTTCTCCCTACCATGAAGGTCTAAAACCTTCTGCAATTAACAAGTCTATAAGCAATTCCCCTTCCCTATTTTTTCCTCCTACTGAAAAATGGAGCATATTACTGCTAATAATGAAACAAAATGGGCATCATCATTCATTTCCTACAGCCAATTTGTCTTGCATAGGAAACTTGTGACAGACCATTCAAAGCATTCATTAGGCAGCAAGGTGATAACACCAGAATTAGTGGTTGAGAAGTTCCACTTCAAAGCACCCACGTGTTTCCAAATCTCCTTCCACTTCTACATGCTAAGGGAGCAAAGGAACAATCCTATTGTGCTGTGCTACAGCAGGAGGACCACGGCCAGTTCCCAAACTCCCTGGGACCCTGCTGCACCCACAATCATGGCAGAGCATCTCCTCCTCTAATGCAGGGGAGCAAGTGGGCAGGTAAGCATGAGGACACAACGCTGACAGAGGTAACTGGAAGCCAAAAGAAGTTTTAGGAAGCAAATACCTTTCTCTATTAAAAAAACAGTAGTTTGAGTCAATCAAGATTCTGTAAATTCCCTGAGCAATGTCTGCCCTCAAATCTAGAAATACCTTTGTAGAAGTTGATGCCTTTTACTATCATGCTTCCAAATAAATATTTCATATTTAGAACAGATTTAAAAGCTTATAAGCTTTAAAGTAAGGATGTAAAAATGGAGGGAAACCCCTCAATCAACCTCAAAAGCAAGTCGTCTCATTTTTTGTCTCAAAAAATAAATCTGATTCATTTGAAACAGCAGATTTGAAAACGGGAAAGAGGACTAGCTGTGGTAGAACAGAACTGCACACTGGGTGTGTTGATGTGAGAAAGAGAAAATTTTAAAAATGCTTTTAAAACTGTTTCTCTACTGCAAATGGCACATATTCTGTGCCATCTGCAGCTTCATGGAAGGAACATGCTCTTTTATTTCATGGGCAAAAGGGAAAAAACTTGAAGATGTTGAATATTTGTGCCCCTTTTCTTTCATTACATCTTACCATCTTCAACCAGTGGTATTTACACCTGACCCTACTACTTCTAGCACACTCCAGTCCTAAATGCATGAGTATATTGTCACAGTTATGTTATGGTAATTTATCAGCTAAATTCTGAATGCATGTTTTGCTATGGGTTTATCTACAGAAATGGAAGAGTGAGGCAAGACCTGCCATATACAAGATGTGCACCTTATGCTCAGCTTTAAACAGCAGCAAGTCAGAGGAGCTAAAGTAATTTATAACAGGTGATTTGTTCTTGAGCAAGACGCTTGTGCTGCGCGTGAATAACAAAGAACTGATGGAGGATGCAATAGGCCAGAGCAGCCTCAGTGCACGAGGTAGTGAGGATTCAGATCCTGAGGGGAGTCAGGAAGGCTGCTGAGATGATCACGAGGCTCTGGTGCAACACATAATGAAAGAAGAAGCAGAGGGAACTGCATTCACTTAACTCAAAGAAGGCAAAGATTCTTCTCAGAGGAACACAGTGAAAGGAAAAGAGGCACTAAATAAAAACCTCAAATAGAAATGAGGACTGGATATGAAAAAAATTCTCTACAAGGAAAATAGTGCAGCACTGGAACCCGAGAGGTTATGAGAAGTCATGGAATAGCTTATTCCTAGAAATGTTTGAAAGAACTCAACAAGGGTCTGTACAGCTGAAGATAACCCAAGTGGGATGCTGGAAGGCAAGCCTCTTTAATCTTTTGGTGTTTCTGGCTGGAAAGCCCCAAAAAATATCCTAGATATGCTGGGCTGTTTCCACCTGGTCAGTCCAGTTCACCTATCCTTTCTGTACTGTCCATTTGCCAAAGGTTCTCAGATGTTCAGCAGGAGTATGTGGGCAGACAAGGAAGTCCACTTGCTCTTATGAAGGAGCATTACCCTGCTCAGCCCAGGGGAGAGCAGTGACAATGCAAGCACGGAGAGCAGCAACGAGCCCTGAAAGGCCATGTGAGATCGCTGAAGCTGGAAGGAAAAGATACTGCCCCAAGCTGGGGTTCATACATCACAGGAGGAACACAAACAGGGGCCATACACCATGAAAATGCACTCCAGTGGGAAAACAACTCTCCACATATGCCAATGGCAGCAGCCAGGGAATGTGCCCCCTTGCTTACACTGAGATGGCACGTCTCTGAGATGGCATGGCAGAAGGAACAGATGTCCCAAGTGCTGGCTCCTGGGAAGCTGGCTGGATGCCCATTCAAATGCCATTAGAATTTGGCTTCTGGGTTTTTTTTTTTCTTTAAGTGAGAGGAGGTGAAAAATAAATGCCATCAGCTTCCAGAACATACATAAAATGGGCAACAGATAATTAATTTTTAAATTGCTTAAATATTAGCAGTTCCTCTAGTATAAATAACTGGGTTTTTATTAGAACTTTTAATTCCATCAGATGTATCTGAGGGACATGGCGTGTCTCATTTTAAACATTCATTTTGTCAGAGTAAACCAACCTAATGTATTCCATGAAAATTATGCATCCTTTCACAATGCTAATTTGAATAATCAGTGTGGGGATACAGAACACAAAGCAATGTATGGAACACAGTGTTCACCAGCTGTTTAACTGTGCTAAGATGACTTCTGCATGGAGAATAGATGGTCATCTAGGGTGGGAAGGATCCTCTTGTGGCCCTCTAGAGTGCCCTTCTCTGCCATGGATGCAAGTTAACCAACTGCTCTTGAGGGATGGGAAAATATTATCTGTCTTTGATGAGCTTTGCTCTTGCACACACTTCTGGCTGGCTGGACAGAAATCTTCTGCAGAAGCACTTCAAAACAGAAAAATGCAGTGAAGCAAATCTGTAAGCTGTTCACTTAGACAAGTAACTTTTGACTTTCTTCTGGTCAAAATTTGAGGGTTTTTTTGAGGAAGAGAAAAAAGGAAATCAGCTTTATTTTGGCACTTCCAAAGTACAAAATGTGATTTCAGTTTTGAAGCTGTAACTGGAAGCTTTATATTTTCTACAATGTTCAGTCACACTGAAGATTTATTGATAAGACCATGTGGTAAAAAGCTATGTAAAATTGAATAAAGCACAGTCCTAATTTCATTTTCAGGAGCCAAATATTATCATGTTGGATTCTTTCCCTCTTTTGAGATCCCCTGAGATCAGAAGATGGGGAATTCTTTGGCTTCGATCTTCTCTCAAAAACTTGCCTAAACTTTCCAGCATAGTCCCTGACTTTGAGCCAGTGGCTTGGCACACTTCAGTAAGATGCCTCCTGTCCCACCAAGCTGCCGAGGCAGGGCTGCCATCTCACCAGATAAATTTACACTCTAGAACTGTACTTCAGCCCATCTATTTCCAGTTAAGAACACTGGGTGGAAGCAGCTCTCAAGTACTCAGCACCTGGCCAAACTCCTCTCGGACATTTCTGGGGGGATAAATCACAGCTCTTTGGGCAATAGGGGCCCAACCTCAGCCACAGGAACTCAGGAGGCTCCCCTGCCACCACTGGGAGTGCAGCAGCTTCCCTCATCTCCCCTGTCACTCTGAAATATTGCAGAACTGCTCTTACATTTCTCTGCTGTTTACCTAAATTCATCCCTGCTCCCATTTAAGCCCATTACTTTGTTGTTCAGTCCTCCATGACAGATGAGGGCAATGAATCCCTGTCATCTCCAGCATATCTTCCCATATTTTTGACAAATAGGCCTCCGATGGGATTTTCTGCAGTTTAAGAACAACCCAGGTCTTCTTCCTTTAAGAAAAAGCAGCTAATACAGCCCACTGAACTCACCCCACGTGTTGGTCTGAGAGTATCTCAAGGCCAGACTCTTTTGAAGGAGACCTCCTGAGTCTCTGAGCATAGAAGTGTGTGTGAATCTGTCCACAGATTCTCCTGCTCCACATATAAATCACAAATTGTCTTACAGCAATTTGCAGTATTTAATTTGTTCAATATGAGTGTATGAAAAAGGACTAACACCTGACATTTGCATTTGATACAGGCCACATTTCTGGTGTATGCAGCCTCTTGAGTCATTCCACAAGGGCTTTGTCAGCCACCTGCAATTTCAGTCACCATCTTCCCACAGCTCCTCTCTACTGCATGGACCCCCAGCCCTGAGCTGCCTGCAGCAAGGCAGCCCCAGAACACAGCATGTTCCTGCTATAGCACCCTGCAGCTTCCTGGGGATGGGGTACACACCAGGGATGTGGGGCTGCAGCCACCCTGCACCCCTGTCCAAGTGCACCTTCACAGGACAATGTCAGTGCTGCAGAAAATATTCTACACCCTTTTAAACCTTTTGAAGAGCTTCGGCATTGACAAAATAACTTCCTCTTCAAAAGGAATATTGGCTACTGCTTTGCATGCATTTAAAGCAGTATGGCTCCTGCACATGGCCATAGCTTTTAAACTGTGTAGCTCTGCTGCCCTTTGTTGTCCAGCACAAACCCAATCCTTTTGAAAAGGGTTTTGGAAGATGACCTCCTTTGACAAGGTCATTTGATATCCTCAGCCCTCACACCAGCCTCAAAGCATGAGACTTCAGTGAACAGCTGCTTTTCTCCAGCCTAGAAATTCCTGATGCTTGCTGAATTTTTGAGGCTAAAATAGTGAAAACGTTTTTCTCCTCTTCTCCTTGGAGAGAGAATTCCCCGTATCCTTTACCCACGTGGCATGTGTATAAATATAATCTCCTTTCTCTTCTGGCAGCAATTCAAATCATGGGTTTTATTCTCCACCCCACCCAGATGGCAGTTACAGAATCGGGGCAGGAGGGAAGAAGATCGGAGAGGAAACATATGAAATTATACTGGCAAGATTTAAAGGGGACGGATAGATAGGAAAAAATATGCAGAAAACAGCTGTCTTCCTCCTAATTTGGTCTTTTCAAAAATGAAGTTGCACAAGTGAGACCCACTAGGTGATGCATTTGATTGTAATTGGGTTGCAAAACAGGCTAATTTTTCTTACTGTAGTCACTGTTTTCGTCCTTGGTCCCATCAATTGTACCATCTGGGTGCATCTGCAGGAAGTATTCCTGCTGGCTGAATAACCTTGTCACAATTCCTTTCAGCTGGGGTTCTGCAAAATAAAAATAATAATTATTACCAGATATACTGAGTAGCACAAGACCCAATTTGCTTGTCCCCCCTTAAGCCCTGAGTAAATGTAGAAGTGCTTGGCAGGTAAGACTGCTTTCAGTGATTCCTTTCAAGCAAGGCTGCAAAATATTCACATATAATACACAGGCAAATACAGTTGAGATCAGATGAGCAGGTAAAATGAAATGCATACTTGGTGCAGTAGAAACAAATTATGGATTATCAATTCTCTGAAAGTAACCTACCAAATGGAAGTATTTAGACAGTTGATGTATTTAGAATATGCCACTTGTTCAGAAGAGTATTTGCTATTTGCTAGCACTGTTGCAAAGAATGTGCCCATTGCTTCTTATTCTGCTTGTGAAACCAACCACCCTGCTTTTTGTATGGTTGAGTCACTATCATGCAGTGCCAGTTTTATGCCAATGAAAAGCTACTTAAATCACTGGTATTACGGTGGTGTAAACCCAGAGCAACTGAGTGCTGAATCAGGGCTGCATGTGAGTGCAACTCTGTGGGACTTGGGGAGAAAAACTTGGAAAGAGACAGATGCAAGACATTTCCAAAACTGACCTCTGAAGCATTTATGGGCACCTCAGACCACCTCTGTTTTAAAATCCTGCATGTTTTCCCCCTCCTAAAACATGTGCCACACATTCTGGCAGATTAGAATCTTTGTCTCCAACAGGGACCTTTCCCAGCCCCCGTGTATCACGAGCCAGCCATGCCCTGGCTGGCTCTTCCCTATTGCCTCTACAGCATTTTATACCTTCCTGCTGAAAGGTAAAAGGAAAACATGAACAAAAGCAAAACCAGCTTGAACTTCATATGACAGAGGTGTGCAGCTTTACCACCTGTCTCCTTGATACCCTACCAATCAAAAACAAACTAAGTGGTCAAAAACAAATTCAATTGTAATCACACAAGTTTAAAAATTTGTCACAGGCATTGCTGCTGGAACACAAGTGAGCTGACTGCGTGTGAGCAGACACACTCGCTGCATGGAGGAGATCCTCCTTGTGTGACAGGACTTTGTGGTTTTATGTGACCACCCTCCAAAAGTAAATAAATAAGACCCAATTATTGCTGGCTCAATGGACAGGAAAGAATCCAGTGTAGCATACCAAAATCTCGTCAGGCTCCTGCCTTTCATGCCTCTGGTGAGGCTGTTTAATAAGCCATGGTTGTTACATAACCGTGGTCACGTTGTGTGTTGATGTTCCCATCCGGAGCCTCGCTCCCGCTGCATCCCTGCACGACTCCCCTTTGGGGAACCCTCACCCTGCTCTCCTGCACTGGCAGCAGCAGCAGCAGGCATCTCAGATGAAGACAGGCTGCAGGTGCAAAGGATTTCAGTTTCAGCAATCCCTGCCTTAGCCAGGGGAGAGTCAGGTACTGTCTCACAGCCACAAAAGCCACTGAATAAATCAGATCAGATGGTCTCTGTGCTGCCTTAAAAAAGAAGTGACTTCAGCGCAGTGAGTGCTGTGGGCTGCAGTCAGGCTTTCTCCCAGCAACTCTCAATGCTGGGACAGTAAATAAGTACAATTGTACTGGTCATCTACTAAGAGCTAGTGTTGGTAAAGCCAACATATGTCAAAATGACACCTAGCAAAACACTTAGCTCATTCTTCTTACCTAAATGAATTACCTATTTTGTTGAATGTAGAAGCTTGATTTAACTTGCTTTTTGTGAGAAAAGCACATCAAAGCCAGAGGAAATGAAAAGCTGCATTCTCAGGCACAGATGCCTGCACCAACCTCCTCAAGTCTGTCCTCTTCCTCCCTTTTATCTAATACCACAATAGTAAAGGCACTAATAGGCACTCTTTGATATGAGACACCTACATTTGAGTCCCTGAATGAATCTTAGCCTTAATTTTACTCACTGGTTAAATTTTAATGTGGAAGTACTTTGCATGTAATGGAAGAGCTCCCAGAAGGAGAGAGTTAGAAGATGCTCCTGCAATCTGAGGTTTTCTGTGTGCTGGAGGAGTGGGGAGGTCTTGTCTTAAAGCTCCCTGAAGAGGAGCAGGGAGAGAAAACAACCCTGACCTTATCTCTTTTGGAAGATGGCTTAGCTACAGGACAGAATTAGAACAGCACCTTTTCCTCCTTCTTAGGGATGCAAACTATATTTCAACCATGGAAATAGTTTTGGAACAGGAAAATCTCTTCCACTTCTACTAAATAGCCTACCATGTAAAACACTGACCAAATCTGCTTGTTATTAATAACTTATGACATTTTCAGAGTTTATCAGAATAGCACCCAAGATCCCCTGATGCTTCCTTGCATCCTTTCTATAGATGCAAACACTTGCACCAGAAAGCTGTATCACCACAGCAAATACAGGGTAAACCCTTCCAGGTTCTTTTCTCTTACTGACCTGACAGACACCTGGTCAGCTTTAACAACTTACCTCTTCATAATGCCAGCCGTTTCTGAGTCATTGCCTACCCAGGGACAAGGTGGAGGGGAAATCTTGTGTTACATGACCTGGTTTTGCTGAACTTTGAGGCTCGCACCCAAACTCAAAAGTAAATCTCGAAGGGAGTGAAGCAGAGAGTTCTCAGCCATACACAAAACCACATTCCTCCTGGCCTAAACACAGTCTGAAAGCAGCAGAGCTCCCGTCTCTCCTCACTGCACAGATGCTCTTCTGCAGGAACATCCCGACCCACACTCATTTAGGATGCCTCTTCCAGACACCGAAGGATCACAGAGAGCCTTTTGGAGACACACACTTCTCTCCTTCCCTAGTTTCTTCATTTCTTTGGGTCTCTTTCTACAGCAGAGAAGGTGCACTTTCTGGTACCTTTACCTACCTGAACTGAACAGAGAAGCAGTGCAGGGAGGTGCACAGCCAGCACCGAGTTCTCTCCTCAAACACAAGATGGGCTGGGGAGTCGCCTGAGCAATGGCTGATTTGTCTCACACTGTACAACCATCTCTCTTTGCGTCCCCAAACCCCCACAGGCTGGCCAGGCCAGGTCCAAAGGGTCCCAAAACCACCAGTATCTCTCCAGTGGCTGCAAAGGAAGCAGCTCAAACACAAACAGGGGCACAGGTGACAACAGCTGCTGGAGTAGCTGCTTCCCACCAGGGAACCTCTTGTCTTATGTCTGGGCATAAAGGGAGGCACTGGGATTTGCCATTCATACAGTAAGCAGTGTGGCTGGAGGCCTACAGACAAAATTTTAGGAAAGACAACTTTTAACAAGGAGCAAGGATTTACCCATCTTCCCCTCCCAGTATGGAACTATTACCAGAAGAGAAAACTGTATAATCACAGGATGGGAATTTTGCTGCCTGCCCAGGGGTAAAATGCTGCATGTGACTTTTAAGAGACCTACTTTTGTCATATCATGTATTTTAACATCACTTCTTTCCATCTACAGAGCAATTCTATCAATCTTCCAGCACTGCTAACCCTTATGCTGCAGCATTTGTGCTGAAAGTTTATGGGGAAAAAACCCTCAAAACCAGTAAGTCTCCTTGTCAATTAAGGATGCTGAGACACCCTGGTAAGTCAGAACAGAAAGGCAATGAAATAGACTGAGAACTTTCCAGGTTTGCAATAAAAAGAGAACCACCCTTTCCAGCAGATATTATTGACAGTGCTTATTGGAGTACCAGGTGGGAAAAATACAATAAAACCCCACAACCTCTATACTTTCGTCTGTATTTCCCTCAATGATACTGCTTCAGGCTATTTTCAATAAGAAGAAGAATCAAACTGTAAAATAAAGGGAAAAAATGCAGCACAGATAAGCAAAAATTCTGCTATGAGCATTTTTTTCTATAATTCTTAGAATTTATCACAAAACAAACTTAAACCTACTCTCTAACCTCAGCCTTGTAAAGCAGATGGGACTCAAATCCTCTTGCTTTTAAAGGTGCAATACTGCATAGCACACTTGGGATAAACCTATTCCTCCCCCTCAGGCTCCTCCATGTGCACTTCCCTTCTGCTATAGAAGCAGCTTTCCCTGCAGAAATGGAATGGAACAAACATGGACAAGACTTCAGCACCAACTTAGTGTCTCCCTAAACACTAAGTCAAACACTTCAGAATGGATTTAAGAAAGATGTTCTTGCCGCCTGAATCCCAAACTACTGACTGAACAGAAGAGATTTCCATGCAGCTTCTACTCCCAGTACAAGACCCCATGCTACCAGGTTTCCCTAGCAATATGCAAACAGGTATTTTTATCCCCACTTTATGAGCAATACTACCATACTTCAGGATGTTTACTTTAAAGATCTTATTCTAGCTGCTCATACACAGCTGTCGAGGGCTGGGAAGTACTGGAGAAAACTCAGTGGGCTCTCTTTATGCAGATGCAGTAAGCTCAGTTCCTTCCAATGTGGCAGTTCTGGAGGATGCAAGGGAAGATCATGCTTAGGAAGCACCACAATGGGAACACCAGAGTGCAGAACAGAACAATAACACAGAGCAGAAGCTCAGCTGTAACTCTCCTCGTGTGCAGCATCTGTCAGACCGAGCACTCTACCGTCAGTGAAGACACAGTTGTCACCTAATGACCCTTCTTAGAGCAGTTATCCACTGAAACCTCACTGAACATCCCCTGAAAGGCATCTTGCTTGGTTACCCTTTCTACAGGCCAAACTCACCACTTTTGGCTGCTGTGCTTTTAACTTTCTGAGCCCTCTGGCACAGCTGAGGCTAACTAAATCATGATCTGACTGCTAATCTTCCTGTCTCTACTTAAATGGTAATGTGATGCTGCCATTATTCACTTCTGCTGTACTGCTGCTGAGCCTTAAAGTCATCTCAGTTCACCATGAGCTGCTGTGCTTCCTGCCTTATTATACAGCTACACACTGATCTTCATCCTCCTGGGGTTTGCCAAGGACATGATAGTTGCAGGGTGCTCACATGCACTTTGATCTCCAGGGGCATGCTCACTGAAGGCCAGAGGATCATGGCTAAATCAGCTACTCTGCAGAGTCATGTCCCTCACCCTCAAGCTGCAGGCATTGCTGAAGATATCTGCTGTGTGCTATGGGGGAAAGAGCAGGAGCACTGACAAAAACATTACTCTCTAATGACCTTTTCATTTAGCTCTCCTATTTAAGGTGAACAAGGAACTCACCCCTTAAATGGAAAATGGAGAACACAGAAGTATAATAACACCCCTTAATGCAGAGAGAAGCTACAAGATTATGCATCAGTGCAGCATTTAGCAAAGCCCCACTGAAGGCACCAACTCCTGCTTATTTCCATCAGCAAAGAAGCAGCGCTAAACCCCTGGGGGAGGACCCCTACTCTCTTATCTTCACTGTAGGGTAGCTCAATGTGCTCCAAACCCTGCTCTGAAGCAGCAAAGAACACGGCGCAACACTGAGTTCCAGCTGCAGCTCCACTATGGAAGGCACTCTGATATGGTCTCCTTTCTTTCAACTTCCAGAATGCCCCTTATTACAGCAACACAATGACCTGAGGCTGTAGCGAGCCAGCCCCCACTTTGCCTCGGGCTGGGAATTAAAAAAGGACTCAACACAACCATACTCACAGAAATTACCTCAATCTGAATTCTCCAAGTCAATGGCACAGAACTCGGAGGGGCCACTTTTCAATCAACTCTTTTTAAAAAAGATGAAGGGCTTAGTGACCTTTGAGGGATTTGAGCCACTGGCTCCAAGGATTCTTGCAATGCACAGCAATGCTCTTGGTTGGCAGGCAAGCCTCCACTTGAGGTTACTGGTGCAGAACTGCTTCTAAATCTACTTCAGAAGTTACTGTGCTGGGTGCCAGTGGCACTCAGTGTGGGTTACGGCATAAACTCTGAAGCTCGTGGGGTTACTGCTCTCTGCACAACGAGCTGTCAAACAACAGATGACTCTGCAAGCTCAGATGGGAGGCAGAGATTTTCTATCCAGCAACCTGCAATAAGGTACAATGAAGGCACCTACTGCAGAATTTCCACAGGGGACTTGCCCATTTGTTTGCTCTTTCACTGCAGCTCAGTGCCTCTGTCTGGTCTGAGCACAGCAAGGCTGTGAGAGATGCCAGCAGCAGGCTCCCAGAACAGTCCCTCTGGCACCTCCTAAGGACATCGGTCTGGTGAGGGAGAAAGCATCTCCAGCTCTCCTCTGAACCACCTCGGCACACTGCTGACTCCCTTCTGTGCCTGTGCAACAGTTTTGCTGAGGATGTGACTGCAAACACAGGAACTTTAATACATCTCAAGAGCATATTTCACCTAAATGTTCTTCAAACATTTGTTTATTGCAATTAAACATTTTAGCCTGGAATTTACACATTCCATTATTCTTATTTTCCTCCATTCAGGCTGCAGCTGTCATAATGGGAGGCTGATTTATGACTCACCTAACCAGCACTCAAATCCTTAGCACACCAAGCCCAGCGTGCAAGTCAGAGCATAAACTGCTCCTAATTTACTTAGATTAACTCCGCATTTTAAGTGCCACTGCAGAAACCGCAGTTCCCCTCCCCTAAAAAAGGATGGGTTCCAAAATACTCGATAAGCCAAATTTTGCAACCACAAATTTTGTAGATAGAGAAGGGCACCAAAATCCCTCCTTCAGAAGTACAGTATTAATAAAGGCTTGTAATACATCGGCATGAGAATCAGCAAGCTCCATGCAGATTACTATGGTGACAGGCACAGAACTCGGGGATGAAAAGCTGAGGGAGATAAATGTTGGGGTTGCTTTCCCAGCCAGGAGCTGCCAAATTCTCCAGGGTGTTTGGAGTTAAGATGAAGTAATTTGACTGTCTCAAATTAAATGCATCACTAATAAGTTTAGTATAAACATAAAGACATAAGTTTAATAGCTCAACTCACTACAATGATTCACTGAATCCACCCAAACTGGGAAGCTCAGGAATAACATCACTTGCAGCTGTGAAAGGAGCTACTGCCCTTGAGGACCCAGAGTGTTTCCCTCTGGCCAAACACCCTGACCAACTCTGCCACACAGAGACTGTGGCTGTGTCTTCAGCAGATGCTGCACATGGCTGGCTGTGGCTGCAGCTGCAGTGAGTCACGCACAGAGCAGGTCGGAGCATCGTGAGCCACACGCGGGATCCTGGAGGACACTCCAACTGTGTTATGCAGGTGCGGAGGTGGGAAATCCTGCTGCAAAGTGCTGAGCGTTTGCAGCTCCCTCAGGAGTCACTCAGTGCACAGGCAGAGGCAAGACATTTATTTCCCAGTGTCACAGTATTTTCTAATTTCTGTCACTAAACTCAGCAAAATTGTTTGGAGCTGAAGGACATGTATTCCTTGAGGAAGCCTACAAGCAGGTGGCCAGGATGGCCTGGGCAATGCTGCCTGTAGCATCTTGAGTAACAGGCAGGGAGAGGGCAAAAGAACTGCAGAGCCAAGGGAAATGAGCAACACAGGGGAGCATTTGTGTTTATCTGGATGTCTCCTCAGGCTACCTGCACATAGGTACAGACACGGTGGGTAACAACAGCTGCCCAAACATTAGGGAGCTCTGTAGCAAAGCCCCACCTTGCAAAGCTGCCATGAACCCCTTTAGCTTAGATGCAGCCATCTGGCTTAACACACTGGCACATCACTGAGCCTGTGAGTAGGATGAAAGAGATGGAAACAAACTTACTGACATCAAGATTTGCTTACGAGGTGCATGGTTTTGGGGGCATCAAATAGTCAATCCCAGCTCCTTTCCCGATGATGCAGAACAAAGGCCATAGGCAGCTTCAGTTTAACATGATTACAGGGACAGTGTCACCCTCCAATTACAAAGCATTCATTTGGAGAAGAAGATGGCTCTGGGACAACAGGGCTGCATGGTTCACTCATGCATTTACTCATCTCAAGTGTGAATCTCCACCCAGGGCTAATAACTACAGAGAAACAACTGATGTTTCCAGGATGCATTACATGTAATAACATGCTGTGCTTGCAGGGATGGCCTCTCTGTTTGAAGGACATGCTTCCAAAAATGACATTTCCCTAACTCAAAGGGATGATGTGCTCAAGCCGATGACAGCACCATCAGTGCAATTGCCTCCTGTCACTGTCACTGAGTCACTAGAGCAGAATGGCACCTTGTAGGCAAAAAGAGCATCCAGAGAAGTGATTTCCTTTCCTGTGCTGGCGCCTGCCAGGAGGAATAGTAATTATCTCTCCAGCATGGAGCACAGCTGCCTGCCTGCACCCCTCCACGATGCCTGCTTTGCTCTAACTAAGATGAGTCCCTCCAGGGAAGTCTTATTTCTCACTTGTAGAGTAGGTGGCAATGATGTTATTGCACATCCGTGGCATTTATGCAGGTCCTCCCATATCCAAGGAATCAGCTTTACAGGGATGTTAATACAAGTCTGAGGTAAGGGGCAGAGAAATTAGTCACATAAAGCACTGAAAACTAGGGGTGCCACATGGAATCACTGCTACATCTCTGTGGGTGGTCTTAGGACACCCGATGGATGTCAAAAAGTAAAGAAGTCACCCTGCAGCTCACCCACTCTCCAAGATCTGGATTCCATGTGACAGCCACCTAAGGTCAACGGCTCAAGGATAACAAGGTACAAAGTTGTGGATGAGTTTTCCCAGAAGGCAAACGCCAAACTAATGTACATAACACACGAGCTACCCACTCTGCACAAACACCAAGGACAAAACAGCCATCACAGCACTGCAGGGCCAAAGAGGAACCAAAAGATCATGGCAGGTGAAACAGTGGGACAAAAAGTGGATGAGAACTGATGACCCACCTGTCTCTAGGTATTTTGGCACAGAATTGCTGACTACCTCTGAGTACAACTGTCTAGCTGAATATTTTGCTGAAAAGTTCAGAGCTAGAGGAGATAAAGCTACATACAAACTCCATCTCAGTAACAGAAAAAAAAAGAGAGGCCTGAAAAGAGTGCAAGTTTTCATTTTTCTCTTGACACAACATTTTCTTTGCAAATGTAATAATAAAATGTTAACAGAGCCAGAGATTAAATCAAAAGTTTCATTTTAAGTACAATGAAATACTGCATTGAGTCGGAATCCCCTTCTCCCCAGAAACTTCTTTTATTTGACCAGAGAACTAAAAAAACCCAATTATTCATACAGTTCATGCCACATTTGTCTTTGCCTCCCCCAGGATGCAGTTTATGTTGCTTTGTTGATCCAGTGTGTTTAGCAGCAGACAAAATTTCAAAACATTTCTCTTTCAAGAGCAATTTTCTACACCTGTATTGACTCCAGTTCTGATGATAAAACCAAAGCCAGGCAGGAACAAAAGGCATACAGAAGAGATGTAGGGCTGTTCCAGAATTTATGCAGGGTAAGCTTTTTCAGGTAAAGGAATCAAAAAAATTAGAAATGTAATGCAAAATAAGTTGTAGCTACAGCTCCTAAGCTGTCATTTTCCAGCACAGTCAATGCCTTGGCTACTGAAGGTTAAAGCTTGCTCATAAGTATGGATAGCAGAGCATACAAAATGTATTATTTATTTTGAGGAACACCCTGCAATTATTCCTGACATATTGTGTAATTAGCCAAAATTACAGCATATTCACCGAGAGTGAAACAGAGGATGGCATAAATATTATGTGTGAGCCCACAACCACTGAGCACATTTCATCTGGGTGCAGACATGTCTCAGGAACCAACGTGGTTCTCCCTGGCCCCCTGGGCTGTGCCAGCTCCTGAGTCAACACCCACAAAGGGGAAACATGGGGAGTAAAATCCTGACTTTCCCCTTGCCAACAATGGGAGCTCAAGAGCTGCATGAGGACTTCGGTGGGAACACCCACACTGCAGAGCTCTCAGGATGACTGAGCCCAAAGCTCATACCAGAGAAGGAGGGGTACATTCCCACATATATTATGCTAAGAGAGGTGGAAAGGTGAGCTTGGAGGATGTCTGGAGAAGCAGCTTGCTTTGCTGCCTCGAGCTGACAGGAGGAGAAACTGAAAAGCAGCGATGCCATCTTTGCCATGCTTGCAGCACCTCTTGGCCTGCAGCTTCCCAGAGAGAAGGTTTCCTACAGAGCTACATGTCAGACCCATCCTAAGGACTTGTTTGATGGCTCAGAAATCCCAGGGAATGTTGTGGCAGTGCTCTGCCATGTGTACATTTAGAAAGATTCTGTTTTGTTTTCTTGACTCCAAAATGCAACATAAAACTTTGTCGCTGTTTATCAGATTTCTTCCTGGTTTCCTACAGAGATGTGGTTTGGACATTAGGACGTTCTACCCAGAATTTTCCCTGTGGGATGATGCAAAAAACAAGTTAAGAATATCCTTCTAAGGAATGCACATCTGGAATCAGTGTAGGACTGAAGCTGGACTACTCAACAGCGAGGGTCCCTTTCAGCCCCGCTGCTGGGTGACCATGACTTGGTGGCATTAGCACATTCTGTACCCCGAGTTTTGGACTGATTCCACGATAGAGTCCCCATCTCTCCTCACCTTGAAGTGCCCCATGGAAGGCACCTCATCACTAATAGTGCTCACACGAGCAGGGCAGACACCATTCCTGCTGTTCAGGCCTGCCACAATGCTGAGATTTATGTTATGCTCAGATGCTAAATCTCTTTCACATCCCCTATCAATCCAGCAGGACTGAAATACTGCAGAAACACTGAGAAGTCCCTCACACAAAGAAAACATACTATGGAAACAACCACATCAAACTTCCGCTCTGCTCTGAACACCTAGAAATAGTAAATTCATTAAAATAGAAAATGGACAGAACATACTATCAACAAACACTGAGGAAAAATTAATCACTTCAGATGCTATCAGTCTCGGGGAAGGTACCTGGTCCTACCAACACCATTTCACAGAAGTGCCCTGGATAATCACTGGATAACAACTCAGGGAAAAATTTGGATCCCAGTCATCCTGCAAGCTTTAAACAGCGCCAAGTGATAACATCCTCTTTTGCTACAGTATTTCTCAAGCAATCTCACAGCATTTTTCAATGGGATGAGCACGTGAAACTCCTTTATTTAACAGGTAATGAGCCTGTGATGTGGAAGAAATTAAAGCTTGAATCAGTTGGGTTGTATTACAAGAATATTTTTTGCTCACTGCACTAGTGCAGCTTAAGCATTTCTGTAGCAGTCTGGAAGCATTTTTGACTCAAAACGATGCTGTTACTAAATTTCAACAAATCTTATACAACACCCAAATGCATAATGAAAATGTGCTGCTTGTGCCATTCTGAAACATTATACTTCAAAGAGCAAGATCATGCTAAAAATGGCCAAAATTCCACCATATGACTTGAAGTTCTTTCCTTTTGCTTTGTGAAAATATACCTTTTTTAATCTGCATCATGGTTTTAATTTTCCATTAGAGCCAAAGGTTTCCTTCAAACTAATGAAAATGCTCCAGGTGTGAGAAAGCGATCATCCACTTCGTTCCATCTAAAGCTCTGTTTTAAATAGCGATGAGGTTTTATTGCTCATCTCTCAGCACAAACACCTCATTTCTGGTATCAAGCAGCCCTCAGGACTCCAGTGAGGCAGGCAGGTTCACCTGCCACCCAACTGCCATCTCAGAAGAGAGCTGAAATCAGTGAGCTCTCTCCCCAGGGATGCGTGTGCTGAAGATGACACAGTGCAGATGGAGTGAAAACAGAAAATCTGCCTCTCCAACAGGTTTCTGAACAAAGCTCCTTCCCCCCCCGGCTGCCCAGGAGAGCTCAGAATGCTCTAAAACTTCAGTCGGTGCTTGCTAACCATTCAAGAGCTGCTATGGGGCTGTAGCTCTAAAATCTTAGAATTTATTTAATGGAAAGTAGAATAGAAGAAGAAACGGGAAATAAAATAGAAGAAGAAATGTTTAGGGAAGCAAAGAGGGTAGGAGTGGCACAGAATAAAATTAAATGAAAGCCAAAAGAAACGTTTAGAAATGTTTCAGTACTGATGCTGTGTGCCTGCCAGCAGGCAGAGACCACAGTGATGAGCACCACACCTAACTGTAAAGGCCAGCAGGGAATTACTGGTTACACCACACACTCTGCCAGCCCTTTTAGCCCCAGTAACAGACAATCCCCGCCAGAGCAGGAAGCTGATCACCACAGAATGACCGCAGGGAGGGCTGCAGATCGATACCAGAGGCAGCCAGTGACTCACCCCGGCTCCAGTTACAGGAGCTGTGCCAGAACAGCACCAGCCATGGGGCAGGTGGCTGGTCCAAGCCCCTCACCTGCCAGCATCTGATCCCTGCACCTCCTGCAGCCCAGTGGCTCCCAAGACCCCAAGGAACTCTTCAGCAACCCAACCCTAAGCTGGGCGCTGGAAGCCAAAACCATCTGTCTTTTTGCTAATTTCTACTCCTTCTCAATGTTCTGGAAAATGTAGACTGGCTTTTTGCAGCCCGGCCTCATCTGCAGCAAACCCATCCACTTGACCTTTTGCAAACAGTTTTGCTTTGGGGGATGAATGAAATGTATTTATTTGGCAGCTGAGGAAACATGGGTGGCAACTGCTAAGCAAAGAAACTATCTGTGCAGCCAACAAGGGAGGAGACAGCCAACTATGCTATTCTAGATAAATATCAATTAAGTGAGCATGTTCTATTAACCCGAAGACCTCTCTTTTCTTCCTTCATTTCAATCCAAAATGCTTAAGTATCTCAAGAAAGGAACGTTTGAGGGGGATTTTATATTTATCATAACTGCAATCAGGTTTCAGCCAGAGAAGAGGCACAAGTAACAGAATTACATTGCCTCTCTGTGGTTATTTTGACAGTTCACAGCATGTAGCTGTCCACTGGATGTAACACCTGCCCTTAACAGAGCAGGCTGCTGTAGGGAAGGTGAGACAGGAGTGCACAGAGCACTTCACAGATGCTGCTGTGGGATGTGAGAGAAGCTCTGTGCTCTCCACCACTGCAGTGGCTGTACCTAGCCCTAGATCTTCACCCTCACGTACAGCCCCCTCCATGAGAGGCAACCAGCCATTTTCTGGCATCTTTCACTGAACTTGCACATTCCAAACAAGAACTATTGTGCTGAAAAGGTCCCAGGAAGAAAGACAGGGAACACAGGCAGGTGACGGCATACCTGCTCCTCTCCTTCTACCACAGCTGCCCACCTTCTGGCCAGTGAAGTGCCAGAGGTCACAGCTGAGGGTTCCTCTTCAGGAACAGCAGGGCCAGCCAAGCACCACTGGAAACTGAGTTTGTTTCTGTGCTTGGTAACACTGAAGGAGGAGGGGGCACTGATGCAAGCCAGACGGGATTGCACAAAATTCCACCTCCCACACAAAACTTCAGGTACAACAGGTGCACATGCTGCCAAGACAAGAGAGGAGCAGCTACTGCTACCTCCCCTCTTGCTATTGAGCACAAGAGCTCAACAGTCTTCCAAACTTAGAGCTCTGCCTGGAGCTGCAGAACGCCAAGCAGCATCTCCTCAGTGGGCACCCCAGCAGAGCAGAACAGAACAGTCACCTCCTCATGACAAACCCAAAGCTACAGAGCAGCTGCAGCAACACAGCTGCACAGACCCCTTCTGCGATGCTGCTGCTTCAGGCATTAACCTTCATCTCCCGGTGCCACCCACTCCACAGGGAAATGGCAGAGAGCAGAAATGCTTGGAGGTGCTGCATGGAGCCTCATCACACCAGCAACCAGCCACAGCTCCTCCCAGAAGACTGGAAAGGCTCAGGACTCAGGTCACCACCCTACCTCCAGGTTCAGGGCCTTGTCTCTCTGTCACCTTCAGCCAGGGCATTCTGGAATGAACACAGGACAGAAGAGGTGTTTGACAAGTGCCAGGTTGCATCCAGGTGCATTTTCTCAGCAGCCACATAAGCTCCATCAGAGTGTCTGAAAGCCTCATTTCAGTGCTAGGAACAAGCACAGTTACTTGTCTGAGCTGCAGCGTGGGGGCTGGAAAAGCCAAGTGAGTGGTCTGCCTGAACAGTGAATCCCACAGTCGTGTTCCACAGCTCTCAAGAAAGATGCCTTCTGCTTTACCATTTTAGAAATGTGTTGTAGCTGCTATTTTCAGAGGTACTGTTAAGAAGCTGTGGCCCTACAGCCCTGTGACCATGCTGCACCAACTCAGTCTCCGCACTTACTCCCTCAAAGCACAAAACCCCAGTTCCTGCAAGCTGGATGAGAGGCACCCATGAGTGGGTCCATGGCTCTCCTACAGCTTCTAATAGAGATGCAAAGTAAAACCAGCCTCTGGAAAGGCTGAGTTATTCCAGGATTCTGCTACATGTCAGAAGAGGGCAAAGATAAAATAGATGTAGTAGCTTACTCCATGCTCAAAAAGGATAATACATTAACATGAAGACTCTTGTGTTAGCTGGGGAATAGAGATGAACCATGTTAATTAAACAGGAGAACAGAGTACGAAGGTACTGCTCCCCAACAGACTGCAGCAAGTACAGCCCAGGCACGGAGGAGATGACTTCAGTACAGGTCATTTCTCAAGACATTTCCAAGATCAAGACACAACAATAATGTAGTCGTGGCAATGACACTATGACAGAACATATGGAAATGTATCTGTATTCAACGATTAGTCTTTATTTAAAAGTTAGTTCTTTGGAGCTGCTTTCTCTGACCTGTTCTTGTCTATGTTCTTGGTCACCTTCTGTCAAGCCATGGAGCTTGCAAATATGAAAGGGATGTCAATCTCTTACATGTTTTGCTTGATAAAATTCTTCCTTTGATTTTAATATCAAATCACAGTTTGGTTTCAACTGTGCAGAAGCAGAAAAATCTCAGAAGTAATATGCACATGACTGTTCAGAAGGATAGATCAAATGAGACAAATGAGGATGAAACAAACACCTACCTGGCCACTGTGGTTCATGGTAGTCCTTTTTGGGGAGGGGAAGGAAGGAAAGAAGATAAGCCCAACTGCATTTGCAATTGCTCCCCACCACAGTGAGACTTGTGATTATGTTTTTCTCTCAAACAGCCTCATCTGCTCCCATCGCAGCTCTGTCTCCTCACTGCCCAAGTCAAGCTGATGATTGTTTTGCTTAATATGTAATTTTTCTGTTAAAATATGAAGTATCTGGCCTACTGGAATTATTCTAAATTTGTACTGAATTCAGCAAAGGAAGTAAGGAAGAAAGAAAACCTTGTCTCCATTTTGGTATTTTTTTGGAACTCAAGCTTTTGGGTTTATATTTCAAAGGAACATTTCATTTAGAAGAATACCTGAAAGTTAAAGAAAAATACACATATTGGAATATTCTAAATTAAACTGCACTGTTACCCCCCCAAAAAAAAACTCCCCAACAGTTGTATCAGTCAACGATAAATTGATTTATAAGGATCTTTTATGGTGAAGGGAAATATTCACTCACAAACCACTTTTTGCCCTGACTCTCCCATTTGGCTGGTGACGGAGGAATCAATCATTTGTATTGATCTAATGGTGAGCCTCTGCTGGCTAACAATTTCCACTGCTCTCACAAGCACAGCTGCCCCTGAGGCCATGGGGACAGAAGATATCCATCCCTCTCAGAGCTTGGATAACTTCCACAGATTTTCTTGGCATCAACCATACTCAGTCCAGAACTAGTACGAAGCGGCTTACTGACTGACATGCTCGCCCATAAGCTGTGCTGAGAAGCAGGCTGGCAGCTCAGTTTTCCATGCTCTGGAGAAAGCCAGGAACCTGCAGCTCTTCCCCAGATTTTAGGCACTGAGAGCTCAGAGTCGCTATCTGACCCCCAGTAACGGAGCACAGCCACGCACCGTGACATCCACCACATCTGCAAGTCACGAATGCATGCGATACCACCCCCAGGGATCAGCTGGGTAAAAAGAAACCCATCAGCCGAGCTGCCATCAGCAGGAGGGAGCCTCTTCCTCCCTCCCGGTTATGTTGGCATTCATTAGCATGGGTGGTGCAGAAGGAGCTTACAGCACTGCCCTACCAAGGAGGACTCATGCCCTCAGGGCTGTACCCTTCCCCTTAGTGTTATCCAGGTTCATATCTGGCTGGAGACTTGGCATCATGCGCTTATCTCAGCTAGTACTTCTACGGGCTCTTGCTGTCCACGTGATGTCACATTTCCAGCCATTTCCATTCCTGTCAGCCACTTCTTAGAGAAAACAGCACCAAATTCTTCAGAGGAGCAGGCAGAAGAATGTGATGGACCCTCGTGGCTGGGCACACACCCAGACACGCATGGACACACAGAGAAGGGCTGGGATCCAGGTGGAATTCTCTCCTGCAGGGAGCAGCTATGCCCTGGGTAATGCAGCCAGCATTCGGACAGTAGCAACAAAGTGGACAAATTCCACAGGTTGGGCAGGTATTACAGCTGTTCTGAGATGCACCACTCCACAAAAGCAGGCAAGGTCTATGAGCTAAAAAGGTGGTTTTTACCCTGAGCTTCAATCATCATTTTCACCCTGAACGAAATCAGAAAGGACTTTAGGATTTAAGTCGGGGAATTTAACAGCTTGCAGATGACAGACTTCTCAAATGCTTTAAATGAATCTCCGAATGAACAAAGTCCTTCTATGTCCTTCAACTAAAGTTGCCCTTATATTTTACTTATACTGCTGCAAAAATATCTACATCCATATATTTTAAGTTCCAAATCTCTATTTATTATTCAAAATGAGAAATACAGCAAATGGAAAACATGGTTTAAGTTACTGCTTTTTTCCTATGTGCAAGCAATTTCCTTCACTTTGGAAGAAGCCTTTATATATCCTTAAGGAAAAGCATCTTTCCCTAGAAGAGCACAAAATATGTACCAGACAGGGGAAAAAAGGAATTTAAAAAATGTAATTTTTTTTCCCCTGGGGTGAAAAACCTGTTTGAAAATGAGTTCTGCATTCTGAGCTGGTAACTCACCTATAAAAGCAACATCTGAGGGGACTGAGACAATACTACACAGTGCCTGGCATCGCCTGACCCAAAGCTGCCTCAATTCAAACATGATTATCCCAAGTAATAACACCCTTTCACTGGGCTTCACTTGGATAAAATTTCTAGCAATCCCCACAGATATTGTGCCTGATGCTCTAGCCTGTTTCCCTTGGTGCAAGGCTGCCAAACTGCTCAGCTTTGCTGTTCAGTGGCCACGGTATGATGGAAGGCCACCTCTACCCCAGCTCTCTGGGGTGAGCTCTGCTTGAGAAGATGGCTGGTGAAGCAACAGTGACAGCTTTCACAAACAAACTGAACTCACCATCCCAGGCTTTTCAGACTGCTGTAAAACAGCGGAAGAGGGGACATGCTTGGATGCTTTAATTCAGACACAAGGGGATGAAAGTATTTGGTTCATCTCTTTGTTGGCAGGGAAGTCATACGGAGAGAGCTCCTTGTCTCATCTCCTGCATTCAACTCCTGGATCCATCAGTCCCTGAGGAAGAATCCACCTCTTGAACCTGCACTGACAAGCCATGCCATACAATAATTTCTTTTAAATCCTTCATCAAGTCACTATGGTTCAGAGCAAAATATATAATTTATGGATGCACAATTGCAGCAAAATGACCTGCATTAACTCACAATAATGGGATTAAGCCCATGTGTCCAAATGTTCAGTTTAGTCCACAACACTCAGTGTCCTTATTTGGCCTATCTTAAACTAGTAAGTCATCTTGGAGCAAAACACATCCAAGAGCTCTAAAAGAACACAGTGTGCATGTGAGACAGCTGTCTTTGCCCATTGAAAAGACAGACAAAATTAGTTCTCATTTTACAACACAGTCCCTATTGCAACCAACAAATGAGATGTTTCTGCAGTCTGTTTTCCCCAGGAGCAGATAGCTTTGATTATACAAGATATCCCTGCATAGATCTGGTTCCCCATAGCTTGCCAAAACCTCTGACTACTCATGCCCAGCATGCGAGACTCAACTGCTCCAGGGTGCAAATTCTCCCTTCCCATACGAGAGCAGGAGTATGTCACTCTCACTTCACACAGGCTGCAAAGTGGAGCACAAGGTGCCAACCAGTGCCAAGTAACTCTGCTCACCCACGCCTTTACTGAATACTTTAGTTACAGCACTGTTTGAGTCACATATTAAAACATGTATTAAACAGCTTACTTAATCAATGTAAGCTCACACAGTTACTTTACAGAAGCAAAGAGCAAAGGGAACATGAACCTCCAGCAGAGTTGTATCTGTGTAATGTGCAAGCTACAGCTCGATCACCACTGCTGCATCCCGAGCTCAGCGGCAGCAGGGCCCAAAGTGTGGCTTGCTGGTCCCAGCATTGGGAATTAGGTCTCTGTGTCAGGTACAGAGAGTCTGCTGCTCCATAGCTGGAGTTGGTCTCACCTTCTGTAAAACAGGAAGAATCCTCTCCATTTGGTAGAGCTTGTTGAGTGCTATAGGTGAAAACCACTCTGTAAATTCAAAGTACTTTGACAGTTACTCCCCACAGTCATAGGACAAGGTCATGTTTAAAAAGGTAAGGAGAGATCCCCTAGCACTGTATCATCTCCAAATACAACTGTACCTCTTGAGTAAGGGTGTTTCTCTCATTCCCTTCAGTGACTTGCAAACTACTGAACCAGCATATCGTTAAGTACACATAATCACTGGGGTTGTGGGTCACTGCACAATGTATGCACATTTCTTTAAACCACTTTCAATTCATTTGCATGTCATTTTCTGTGCAGAAACTGGATTCTGAAATGAGCAAATTATCTGGGCACAATACACTCCCCTGAATAAACAATGCGAGCAGCAGACTCTCCGTAGCTCGCTGCCTTCTGAGTGCCCAAGACCAGGAATACAATGTATCAGTGAAATGAATCCCTAGTTAAAAGATGGATGCAGGGAACTAAAGCAGACCCAGAGCCTAGGAAAAGACACTTAAGATTTTTTTCATAGCAACTTAATTGCTCTCGTTCTTTGATTTTATAAAATGAATACAGTACTGGTTACAAGTGACTGACTGACAGCTCTGAAGATTGAGCAGCTCTATTTTTACAACACTGAGTAGCACTGATCCTCCTTCTAAGTCAATAAAAAGATTCCCTAAAATCACTCTTGCCTGTAAGTTATCAAAAATGTTCCTCAGCACAAACATCCAAGAAAGCTGAGGGAATTCTTAAAATTCATCAATTATTCACAGGCATTTACTGAGTCCAAGGAAGCAGAATTGGACCTATGTAGCTGGGAGCACTGGGGTAGGACCAATAGAAAGCCTTCCCAACCACATCCTGCTGGAAGTCACTAAAACTTTTATAAGACAAAGCATCTTGAAATCTAGCTAACAGATCTACACTTCCCAGCCCTTCCAATGCTTAGGAGACTGCATTTAATTGCAGATTAAGATGGAGAGGAAAGAAGAATATAAAAAAATTACATCAGTAAGATTCCCAGTTCCCATTCTTGATCCTGCAAAGAGTGATTCCCAAGACGAAATGCCACCATTTTTTGGGCAAGAGCCGTGTTCTGGTCTTGGCTCCCAGATTAATTAATATGTAGGATAGTCCAGCAAGCCACCACTCATCATAACTTGAGTAGGAAAAAAACTGTGGGCAACTTCTCCTCTTTGAATATTTCAAGTCACACTATATTTTAAGTATTTTACAGCCTCTTGTGATACCTGCTTTAAAGTAGACCATAAAGAAACGGGTTTGCATAGCCTAACCCATGCATTGAGTCTTCAAACATTCTTGTAACTAAGTATGGTCCCTGCCTCACAGCCTGTGAATTTGGAGCGCTGACAGCAATCCAGAGTAAATATTCTTTCCCCTTAGTCTGACAGCAGTGCTGACAGAAATGGCCTTCTATGGTGAGAGGCTTTGTCCCATTTCCTTCCCTCGCTCAGATGAGTCCAGGTCATGTACATCAGTCTACAGACAAGAAGAGCAGCCTTGGCTACCCCCGACACCTTGGAGAGTCATTACCAACAGACCTCAGCTGTGGAGAAGGGGCTTCATGAGGAGACTGATCAACAAACATAGTACTAATGTTCATGGAAAACATGGGGGAAAAATACATCTTCACAGCAGCTTCTCAAACCAATCTCTGCTTTCTTTCTGTAATGGTGACTTATAGCAGTAAAAAAATAAAGCAAGACATAAACCATAATTCCACTCAGAAATTATGGAGGGCCTATTCTTGCCAGGTGCTGAGTTCTCACACCTACCAAGGACAGCTGAGAGCCCACAGAAATGCTCAGAACTGAAACTGTGGGTGGTGGGACTTCATCGTGGGAATGTGAGCACAAGGGTGTACACTAGGGTGAAGTTCTTCACAAGGAACCAAGACTGAGCACACACAAGGATAAAAGTATAAAAAGAAAGAAGACAAAACAGGACTGCCCTAAAGAGCATTTCTAGGTTCTCACAAACTCAGTATCAGGTGAAACTGTCAGACAGCTGCCATCAAGAAAGCTTACCAAGCTAATGAAATTCCCTGTACAACTCAGCTCTTGAAGTAGCACTTGATGGATTTAGTAATCAAATAGCCACAATTTTAACTGATTCTCAGTTTATCAATTTCCTCGTCTCCATGTGGAAAATGAGAGACAATTTTAAAAACTTATCTACGAGGAAGTGGAAAAATACAATTCTGGGTGAAGCTTCGACAGATGAAACCGCTGGGCCACTCTTGCCAGAGGACCCTCTGGGCTCACGCTTCAGACAGTCGTGAAGGGATGCTGGCAGCAGGTCACTGCCCATCCATCCCATCAGACCAGGGGAGGAGATCTGCCAGGACCCAGGCCAAAGTTCAGCTCGGAGCAAGCCTCGTCTCCAGCCGGTAGCCGGCGGTGCCGGGAGCGCCCCGGGGCAGCCATCCCGGCGGTTCCGGGGCTGCCCTGCCTGCGAAGCGGGTTCCCACGGTCCCGGCCCGCCGTACTCACCCGGTCTCCTCCTCACCGGCCTTTTCCTGCCGCTGCAGAAGCGCACTTTGCTGAAGACCCCCAGGACATGCCTCTCGCATAGGGAGCGCCCGTCCTTGCTGGGGCTGGAGCGGCGCTTGGAGGCGGACACCCGGTCGCTGTTGGACTCCCTCGCTTGCCGCTTCTGCCGGATCAGCGAGCTGGCGATAGCCGCTGCCATCGCCGCTCATGGGCCCCCCGCGCCGCTCCGCTCCGGGGTGCGCCGCCCGGGCGCGCTGGGGCCGAGCCGCCGCCGCGCCCCGCGGGGACCGGGGACGGGAACGACCCGCTTAACGCGCTGCAGCCCCGAGTCCCGGCGCCGGGGAGGGCTCAGCCGGCCAGGCGGAGCAGGGCGCCCGGGCTAACAACCATGGCTGGACGCCGGACCCCGCCGCCCATGGGTCTGTCCCCGGCGAGCGCAAATCCCGGCGCGGGCGGCCGTCGGCGAGACCCCCGGCCGGGCTGATAGCTCCGCGTAGATCCGGGAGCGGCCGCCCCGCTGGCGAAGGTCCGCTATGTCCAAAGGATAAGGGGACGCGGAGGATCCGCGGGTCCCTGCGGCGCGGTGCCGCTCCGCTCCGCCCGGGCGCAGGCGGCGGCGCTTCCTCCCTCCGGCCGCCCTCCGGCGAGGGGCTGTGGGGTGAGTCAGAGACCCCTCGGGCCGCGGGCAGCCCCGGCCCCGGCGCGGTGGCTCCGAGGCGCTGCGCGGCAGGGCGCGCACATGGACGCGGTTCCGCGGCCGGGCTCAGGGAGAGCCGCGCTGCATTTCTGTTCGCACTCCTCCTCTTTCTCCTCTCCCCCCCTACCCACTCTGCTCTCAGAGAGGGCGGGAGGGGAAGGAAAAAGCAGCCACGGGAAAAAGCAGCAGGCCAACAAACAAATTAAAAAGAAGAGGAAAAAATTAAATTCTTAAAAAAAAAAAAAAAAAAAAAAAAAAAAAAAAAAAAAAAAAAAAAAAAGAAGCGCCCGGCCGCGAGTGCGGGCTCACATCGCCGCAGCTCGGCGCCCCGGGCTCACAGCGCCATGGCTGGCGCAGCTTCTCCTGCCCTGCTCGTCGCCTCTGCCCCGGCACCGGCTCTCCCCGACGGCAGCAACCCACATCGTCCGGCCGACCGGGCGGCCGCCGAGCACTCGGCACCGGGGCGGCCCCGGGCCCGGCTGCCGCGGCGGGGACGGCGGCGGGAGGAGCGATGCAAGGCGGGAAGGAGGTGGAGGAGGAGAAGGGCGGGGGGGTGCGGCTGCCACTGCTGCTGCTGCTCCGTGCGGGGCTCAGGATGCTCCGCGGTGCCGCCCGACGGCGGCGGGGCGAGGAGGAGCCGAGCCGCGCCCGCTTCCCGCCTGCATCCTCCTGCCCGAGCCGGGAGGGGGGAGGCGAGGAGAGGGGGGAGGAGGGGGAGGGAGGGGCCGGGGAAGCCCCCCCGGACGCCCACGCTGCGCAGGGCTGTTGCCAAGGCGGCGGGGAGCCCCGCAGCCCCGCGGCGGCCGGGCAGGAGCCGGGCTCCGGGCTTCGGGCTCAGAGAGAATTGCAGCTGCTCCCGCTCGCCCTCTTCTACGCAATCCTACGTGATCGAGGTTTGGATGAGAAATATCGCGCAGGCAAAGCGAGGCAATTGCAGCTCCGCGGCGGCTCTGCCCCTCCGCCCGGGCAGACCCGCCACCCCCGCCGGCAGCCGGGCTTCCCCGGGACCGCAGCCCTCCCGGCGGAGCCGCCTGCCACTCGTGCAGCCACCCCGGCTGCCTATCTGGCCACTGCTGCCGACGCCCGAGCACCCAGCCTCGGCAGCCGAGCGTGTCCGCGGCTTTCCCTGCTTCTCCGTGGAAGCAGAGAGGACAACCCTGGCATCCCGAGGGCGGCTCTGCCGGGGGCCGCTTCCTCGGCCGGGGAGCGTGCGAGCGGGTCCAGCGGCGGAGGACACTGCTGGGCTGCCCCCGGCCACCGCGGTCCCACCACACATCGCCATCAGCAGGTGCTGGGCCGGCTCCCGCATGTCTCCAGCCACAAAACTGCACCGAAAAAAACTGAAGGTGGAGATACATCTCTGGTTATCCAGAGAAGTAACTGCTGCTGCACCAGGACGGTGCTCTCCGGATTTCAGGTTAAAGTAACAGGTAGCGGTGGTAGCTACCGGGTTAGTTAGGTGACCAGCAGGACACCGCGGGGAGCGCTCAGGCGTCGGGGTGGAGGGAGAGGGGATCTCGGCTGGGAAGAGAGGACACTGCTACACTTTGGCGAGTAACAATGGCAGGACAGGATTAAGCCAGTCCTGAAGGTGTACGAGTGATGCATGTTTCCAGCTGACAAGAGCATTTTAGACCAGCTGGTGACACGGCCTAGGAATTACCAGATTTATCCAAATAATCTTTTTAACTGTTTCACGTTTAAGTTCTAAAAATTTTCTGAATTCTTCACCTCTAGACTTCAGCTCTAAATTATTTTAATGTATTGGAGGGAAAAGACAACTGAAACAACCACCCACTATGTCCATAATGATTAACTAAACTCTGGCATTAATTCCTAATTTTTACTCTTAGTCTCTATGCATACCAAAACAAGGTGGAATCAGGTTCTCCAGGCTGTTGATCTCTTTTTAACTACTGCCAACTTTTTTTGAGCAGATTTCACCATCCCAATCAATAAAGATTTTTCTTCACTTTCCTGTAGCTAAAATGCTTCAGATTTTAATTTTCTCTATCGGATTATTTCACTTGACATCAAAGAATTATTGCAGTACAAGGTACAGGCATGGCCTAAAGAAAGCTGTTTGCAATCAGAGAATCACCGTCTGAAATGCCAGTGAATTATCCAAAGCTTCATCTTCAAAGGATGTGAGCATATCTTCATATCTTCTCAAGAAAGAGATTTTCCATCTATATATATTTTGTTGCCTGTAGTGTTCAAGTCTGGCGAAAAAATGCCAGTTTATCCACCCCACATTAGATAAGTTCCAGTTATTTTGATGTGCAACTAATTTGTTTTGTTGTGTAGCTGTAAACTCAGAGCAGCAGCTCTGCACTTAAAAATGATCCTAATCAGTGATAAAGTCGGTCACAGTACATTTTTTTCTTGATGATTTGTGGATCTGAAAAGAGAGTTGCTGCAACTCTTAGGAAGAAAGGCTTCTCCCAGGTCTTTCCTGCTTCTGCAGTGACCGAATTAAATTAAGCCAAAGCTTGTGAAATTGAATGTAGTGTTGCATTTGCCAACATGCAGGTCTGCCTTTATCTACAGATGGCCAAGCAGTCCACGGGGTTTGGTTCTGAACACGGGCACTGTGCCAGGAGCTCCTGGTGATATTACTGACATGTACATCTGCACGGGTCAAATCATGCCCCAGCTTCACAAAACTTTCTGAAGAGCCCAAGCTTTTATAAACACCAAGGAAGCCCAGAGTGGTCTTGAGACAGAGAATGGAAGGCCAGTCTCACCATGCTCCTGCACTGTCATTCTCACCAGTGAAACATTACCTTTGGTGGGCTGCCAAGTGAAACAGAAAAGCCTACATGTGCTTTCATCTCCAACAGTGAAAGTTCTCTCCTTCAACTTCCATTTGGGTAAACAGGGCTCAAAACATCTTCCATTTTCATCTGTGTCAGCTACTCCTCTTTGAGGGTTGTGCAGCCTACACTGTTCCAAACCAACTAGCCCCTGTGAGATTCATAGGCTGCCTTCCTCATTACTACCAATGGAAGCTGAATTGAACAAACTGGGCCAATATGGCATTTTTCCTTAAGGAACATGATTTTAAAACATATTTTTATATAAAATAATATATATATTATATAGTTATTATGGCAATTTTTCTGACATGCCCCTTCTCTCTGGGCTTCCTCCTCACTTCAGTACCAGTCTGCAAAGCTGCACCATGCACCCTATGAAAAACGGAATGCAGAGTAGCACCAACTCATAAGTAATCAAGACAGACCGTTTTAATGACATTGGAGAGATATGCCAGTGCTCTTCCTGCAGTTTGTGGAGAAAGACCCCATCTGGCACAGAGGAACAGGCAGAGGGGTCAGACTCCATGTGGCTGTTGAAGGATCAGACTCACTGTGCTCACTAAATAATCCCACCTCAAACATACAGGAGCCTCTGCATGACCAATACCAATATTTCAAGGCACTACCATTTTTGAGGCTTCACTCTCTTGATAAATAAACTCCTCTGTCCTTAGTGCTGAGGTTTAAAATGAAGGCCTGGCTGAATTTCAGGGGTTTGGTGACTTGAGCAGAGAAGAGATCTAGAATTGCATTCCCTTACCTTCCTAAACAGAATGATCTATCTAGGTCAAAACGGAGGTTATTGGCATCTTTCCTTAGTGAAGTGCAATAATTCCCGCAGGGCTGCTAACAGAATATCCTGTTTATTTTTCATAGAGCCTTCAAAAGCCATGGGCTGTGTTCTGTAGATTCAGTCATTAGGCACATCTCTGCTTTACTAATTCTGTACATATAGAGCTAACTACAGATACAAACATATGCAGGTTTTTTGCTATTTTATCTGCAGAGCTACTGAAAATGCATACATGAAAATTAAGGAAGAGATTTACATTTAATACCACTTTAAAATGTGTGTGCATGTTGCTGTAGTTGAATGGGAAAAAAAAAAGAAAGACTCCCATCTCTGGCCAATAATTATGAATGGCCTAATTCACCATTTTACAGCAGCATAGCAACAAATCTCTTCCAATAGGAAGGCACTGTTGAGTTTGAAAGTCTGCATGCAGACACCTCTTAAGAATTGTACCAAATTTCCACGCTGTGTAAATTACATCTAAAATGTGCATTGCCAGAGCTGCTTATTAAGCAGAATTAAGCCCATATCCATGTTTTATTAACTTTATTCTTTACAAGGTAGCCCCTTGTTGCATGTCTAGCATAATTAAAATTTATGCAGCTTTGGCATTCCCCAGTCTCTCTGCGTGGGCGGACTTTTTGAAAAAAAAAAAACATGCCTGGGTAACCTGATAAAGAAAAGACAAGGCCTTACTGCATTTTGCTCGGCTTCCGTGCAGGGTAATTCTGTTTACAATGCATGAGTTTGTATCTATGTTTGGATGCCTAATAAAAATTCACATGGCCACTTTAAATATGCTATTCAGGGAGAGAGATCTGGCCCTTAAACAGCAGCAGAGTAAAAGAACTGGCCGGCTTTCTGGGCTGTTCTCACACAGCTGAGCTTAGAGCTGACTTGGCCTTTTAATAAACACAAAAAATCCTGCATCACCTGATTGCTATATTGAAATAATTCATTTAATGGGCCCTTCACTCCCCTTTTTGCCTTCAAAGATTCAATTAAACAAAATTTGCAACTCATCACAAGATTTATTAGTTTAGCTGGTGTCTTTCAATCCAGCTCCAGTCTGGGGAGAAGCTGGGCCTGTCTAGGTGTTGAAGTGAGGGGCAGGTACACAGCTGGCACACTGCAGAATGAAACCACTGTTACAAAAAGCAGGCCACAAGCACTACCAAAATGACAAAATCAACTGCCGCCCAGAAAAAGAAACAATTCTACTAGGATTTTATACATTCACTTTTTTTTTTTTTTTTTTTTTCCTTTTTAAGAGAAGGTTTTCTACTTAGCAGAAGCTTTTATTTCTCCTTGTTGACTGGTTGCCTATATGAGGTGGAGGCAGGGCAACACAAGAAAGCTTCACCTCACTGAAAGGAACTGTGGCTATCTAGAAATGAAAGTGTTGTAAAGCATTTTTCTTCAAGAAGCTTCCTGGATGGATGAATAGACTTTTGTCTCCAGGGTTCTGGAAGCACCTGCTGGGACCATTTCCCTGAAATGAAGCCTGAAAAGGAGCAGTAGCAGGGAGCATCTCAAACTGTTCCCACATATAGACCTCCCTGCAGACATCTCAGTGCCTGTCCCACATGCCAGAACCAGACCTGGGGCTTGTTCAAGGTGGGCTTATTGCAAATCTGTTTTTATCACCTCAGCCCAATAGTCCTGTTCATCAACCATTCTGTCATTGCCTTCCCCAATGGGATCAGGACACGAAAAGCTGCTGTCCTTGCAGTGATACACTTCAGTTGTGGCTTCCTAAGTGGCAGGAGTCCAAGAGAAAGGGCCTGCAAACACCTGCCCAGTGACAGCTCCCACACAGCACTTCAGTCATAAGGGCAGTGCAGGAACGAGGCCTTGCTGAAGGATCTCTCATCAGGGAGTAATGAAAGGATAGACACTCTGCTTGCAGGTCACCTTGTGCAAGGCAGAGCCAAGAGCCCACCCTTGCTGAGCCATTGGCACACAGACAACCAGCTGCTCCAGGCTTACAAACACCCAACTACACATCTGGAAAGAAAACTCAAGCATCTTCTTGCCTGTACTGGAGAATTTAAAAGACAGGACAGCTGCCAATCTTCCCTTCTTCCTCCCTCTACCTCCTCTTCCTCACTGGGGTTCTCCCAACACCCAGCAACTCCCTCCATCCACTTCCTTAGGGATTTTTCACCTATGCCTGCCTGTCTAATAGACTTAAGCCATAGGAACCCAGAAGATGAAAGAAAGTGTGGACTTGAGATTTCACTCCAGGTCTTGCATCTGCATTCACAGTGTGTTAGTAAAAGACCACATCCCTTGTGCTTTCAATGCAGAGCAGAAGCTTGAAGTGAAATAGGTGGAATAGCCACCACTGAACAACCCCACTTGTGAGCCTAAGGCTGAATACATACACGTCATGCTCCTCTGTGTAGAGCAGAGACTCAGCCCCCACACCTCAGGATAGCGGCGCTTTTAGGAACAAGACAATTCCTACTCTTCTCCCTAGGAAAGGTCAGCCATCCCCACTGTTTTCTCTACCTCCTATTTGATGACAACCTGTAGCCCATTTTGGCCTACAGTTTCAATAATGCCAGAGATGCCCAGGTCCCATGGACACTGAACATGGTTGTGACTGGATCTACATGTTGCCTGCATGAAGGTGTGGTCTGAGTAGAGAGGGGAGTGAAACCCCACAGTGCAGCTGCAGGCCCAGGGCCCACAAGCCCCTGGGCTCAGGAGGTCTGAGAGGCTGCCCAAACTTTTCCCTCTTCCTGGGAGGAAGGAAAACTCCTCATGTTGTAACCATGCAGCCAGACACCAATTTCAACCAAAACCATTTTCAAGTGTGTCAGGGAAAGTCTTTCAATTTAAAGTTTCCATCAAGCTGACTTTGCTGAAAGTCAAAGAGATCCTTCCAGATTAGATCTTGTCTGAGGCAAACCAACACGATTATGTGATTGAGAATGATGAAAAGGAGGGAGGGAGAGTGAAACCCCTATCGTGCTCCTCCAGCACTGGCTGTGGGACCATCTGCTCCACAGCAGGTCAAGGCTTGGAGACTGAAGACATCCACCTCCTTACTGCACCTTTGTAGCACTGGCATAGGTCAAGAGGGAGAGAAAGCTATCAAGAGAAATATCAAACTTCCTCCAGACCTGTAAACCTGTCTATCTGCACATAATGGATTCTGACAGACCTCAAGAAGCCATGGCAAGTTCCCTAAACCCAAACTTTGTTGTCCCTTCATCCAGCCTCCAAATCCACAAGCCCAGAATTTGTAGCCTGAGCTAGGTCAAATCTCAAATCCTGCTGAGCAATGCTTCACTGGGGCAGCCCACTGCTCTGCCACTCAGCAAAGCATCCTTCCAGTCTGGAGAGCTCAAAAGAAAAGCAGCAACTCTGGCAAGACCTGGTACTCCCACCGCCATCCAGTTCTGCAGTCCAGGAGTGCTGGGACATTAATCCTGCCCTAAGGATGCCTCTGAAGTTACATGCATTCAGATTGCATCTTACTCAACAAAACCTGCTTATTTCTCCTGCATACTGCAAGAGCATATTCAACACTAAAAGTAAATGTCAGATTACAGCTGTCATGCAGCCAGGACAAGGTTTGAAGACTCCCTCATCCCCTGATGACCTAAAGTGCTGGGTAAAAAGGATCTGGGTGAATGCATTGCTTCCCCCACAAACCCCTGGCTTACAAGCACACCTCTTGCTATTTGCATTGTAATTTATTTCCCTCTTCAGCAATAAATCAACTCCTCTATCTCTCCAGCAAAATGAAATCCTATGTCCTCTTTCCCTGGACTCTGAGAGCTGCTGCAATCCAGACACCAATAAAGATATCAGTGGTCTGGAAGGAAATCTAAGTTTGCCAAGGATACAAAGACTAATGCAGTAGTAATTAATGATCTCAGTAAGTCCAGTGAAGAGAATAAACTGAACTGACACAGAAACTGAGTTCATAGAAACAAGTTTCCTTTTAACACAGCCAGATCAAATCTCTGGGGATAAATTGTGCAGTCTGTATTACTTCAAGACTGGGCAATTTTCTTCCTCAGAAAGCAGTGACTCTGGGAATTTGGAACCATGAGAGAGATACAGCTAAGAGGAGATTTCTGCACAGAACTGCAGCTAGGAGAGCCCAAGCCCATGTGTACATGCATGGTGCACTAGGGAGAAAAATGAGCAATGCTCATTTTACCAAATTTGTACTAATACATTTGTACCAGTGCAGCAAACGCCAGTACCACAAGTCACGAAGTCTGATTACCACACTTCAGAAGTGGCAGAACAAAGATGGTCTAAGGACTACAAAGAATATGGATATAGTGAAAGACATGAGCAGTTTGGTCTCTCTTGGTTGCAGTAATAGCACATCTACAGGGATTCACATGGGACCACTCTTGAAAATGCTCTTGGTACTCGCCTGTATTTAGCCTGTTAATACCATGGCCACTAATAGTTTGGTGTTGCTGAAAATCTGGCCACAAAAGACAAATGGTTGAGAGCCTCACTATGCAAGAAAATGACAGGGCAAACTTAGCCCTGGCTGATAAATCTCTCACCTCTCAGTAAGAACATTTTTGAAAGGAGGGACTGTCTCAATCCAGCAAAGTCAGAGTGGAATCTGGAGGCTGTAAGTCAAGGCAAGGCTCATGTTTATTGTTAATATCAAAGGTAATCCATCAAGAGAACAACATGGCAAGAGTTGTGATGGATTTGCTATCATTTCACCCTAAGAGCCAACTTCTTTCAAAAATAGATGAGCTGATATCACAGGGCACAGGGTACAAAGGACCCTGGAGAAGTCACCCATGTACTGAGCCAGCAGTACCTTCATCATCACTGACAAGGCTTGTCCGATGGTCCGATCTCTGATCAGGCACCTGCAGCACTGTAAATCCACAGCTCCCTTAGGAATGCGGCTCTCTACCACCATCAGCTGGGAAAGGCTACTTCTAACATCTAAATCCCACTTAGCTACAAGTTTCTTGCCCTATTGATTATGCCTGCCACACATAACTTAATGGGCTTGCTTGGTGCAGTCCTGATTTATGATGGAGACCAGACTCATAATCACAACTGGTCCCTTCTGCCTGGCTTCTGACACTCACCCAGTGTCAGTCGGTATTAGAGCTAAGATGAACAGAAATCTACTCTGCAGAAAATCTTGCATTCAAAGTTGTGTTTCTTCCCCATGTGAAATGAAAATGAGACCTTTTGGAGCTCACTATGAAATGCCAGAAGAGAAGAAAGCACACTGATGTGCTAGAAGTGGTGGTTTCACCACTGTTCAAACTAAGTCTCTGCTTTTGCAGTAGGCAGAGCAGTGGCATGAAACTTGGCACTGAAATCCCTGTGCAACACGCTCTTCTGAAATGACTATTTCCTTTCTCCCTTGCACAGTTTTGAAAAAGTAGCATTTTTCAAGAGGGAAAAAAGCACCTCTACTGATTGTTTGGCTACTCCTCCTTGATGCATCCATCACAGCCTCCCAGGCTGTACCACTCACATGTGACTCTCTGACATGAATTACAGTTCCTGCCTTTTCTGCTCTCAGACTGCTGAACTCCTGAAGTGCCTAAAGCAGAAGACGCAATAGCTGTTCTGACCACTTCCTATGGCTCTTCTAGGGCTTTGCAAGAACAGCTTTTGGACGTGGGCAACCCCTTTTCCTTATATCCTTTATTCATGACCCCTCTACAGCTTCTATCTTGGACAAGGAATTCCTGTACAGTGTGATTTCTTTCTTCCTCTCTGGCCATGCTTGCCTGCCCTCTCCCTTCACATGCACATTCCTTTTCTCACTTCAGGGACAGAGTTAGTGTTCCTTTGGTCTCCATCATAATCAGGAAAAAATATTCCACAAAAGGGCTGCTGGAGCCTGCTACAAACAGGTCACCAATTGGACGTGGTGTCTGGAGACTACCCCAGTAACAGTGGAATTAAGCAGAGAGAGCAATGCCTTCTGTGAGTCATGCAGAAACAGGTAACAGACCCTGCTTACCCATATAGTCATGATCTAAAGCATCCCCTGTTGAATGCTGCTGGGTCCTACAGCATGAGAGGACAAGATCCCCTGAGCTTCCCTTTCTACCCCCAAAAGAAGGCTGCAAAGTTGGAAATGCTGCCCTCCCACCATCCCATGGGCAGCGTCAGCTGCCTGCTGTGGTACCCAGCACAATGTCTACGGCTCATTCTTGCCATCTGCCCCAGAGCTTTTACAGGAGCCCATGGGCCCTCCTGCCCCAGCGCAGGGGAAAGGGGCAGCCTCCATTAACGAGAGGAGCTGGCAAAGCAGCCAGCAGGAGTCCAACAAGAGATGCTGTAGAACTGCCAAGTGCTGTCAGATGTAGGGTAACTCACAATAAGAGCTTTCATCTTTCATTATGATTGAATGCTCCCTCTCTAGGCTGTTGGAAAGACCATCTCCTGAGAAGCTATGGGCTCACTGAAGCTCATGCAAGGTAGTGTAAACCAGGGGGCAGGGTATTAGCATTTTCTTTTGGCAGACGCTTATACATAAGACTAGCTCTGCTTGGCAATTGGAAAATGCACACGTGTGGGGGTGAGGAGCCTGAATTAAAAGCCACTTAAGTGGTACTTGAGTAATTATTGGGAGGCTTCTGAAGAGACATTTTTGTCAGTAATTAAGGAGAACATGGCTTTGTGCTGGGTACAGGTAGCAATATGGCAACAGAGATCCTCAGCACTCCATGGAGAGATGACCAGCTATCCATTAGCTGCAGAGGCATGTTGGGATTTTCTGCCCAAAAAGCATCCTTCAGTCTTGAAAGAGGGCCAGAGCAGCAAAGGGACTGAAATCCTAATATTCTCACAGTCTCAGATTTTCTGCACCAGGGAAAAGGAGGTACAAAATTATTTTCGTGGAACTGCCTAGTTCTTAAGGTAGCTCTTCTTCAGCAGAGTTAGGCCTCACTGGTGCTTCTGTCTTCCAGAGGCCCTGTTCCAGCTCCAGAGTCTCTGTATTCCTGGGCAACCTCCCCATACAAAGGAAGTGAAGCAAAACATACTGGGCAGTTCCAGCCTGGAGGAGGGTTGACTTATGCTTGACTTATGGGCAGGGTAGTTCTGATCTGGTTGCAAGGATGCTCTCTCTCCCCTAACTCATTTTCAGAAGCCTGATGCAAGCTGTGTCGCTCATTTGCTTGGCTTTGGGAACCCTTCTGTTTGCTAAAGATGCCAATAATACATGTTGCCTTTCTCAGTGTTAAGAAGCAAATCTATTATTTCTTCAGTCCATTACAGTAGATACTTCTAGAAACTCAGGTACTAAACTAGATACTCCTAGTACCTCTAATACCCACTTCAGCCCACCTCAAATGCTGTAAAATATGGGGTGCAAGAAGGTGCCCTCAGATGAAAAACCTGATTTGACAGGGCAGTGACTCAGAGCTGCTTTTAAGTCTGCACTGATGAAGTCGGGCACTCAGGAAATTAAGTGTGTAGATCTGTAGCTACCAGGGCAATGTCTGTCTCCTCATTACAGATGCAGGTAAAGAAGCTTGAAGACAGTAGCAGTAAAAGGAGCATATGCAACACAAACATGTCCTTGTGAAAGAGCATAATTCATGGACACTTCATTGCCTTCAATAACTTTGAGGTCCTTGCTTATTCATCAGCAAGTCTTAGCTGTCATGAGCCAAAAAGAACGTGAGCTGGGATTATCAAAGTCTACATAAATGAAACAAACTTCCAGATCTCACTGATGCTCCAGGGATCTCCCTATAAGCTCCACCATCCACCCCTTACACTACCAATGCTCCGTGTGGGGTGTGCAAGAAATCCCTGTGCAGCAGGCACCAGCCCTCACCTCAGTTAAATATGCCAGACTGACTCGTGCAAAGCTCATCTTGACAAAACCAGCTGACATAAAGGAGGTAGACACAAGGCATTTGTTTTAGAAAGGATACATGCTACTCCCAGCCTTATTATTATTTGCACATGGATAGCTCCAGCATTTATTGGAATTCTCTCACTTTTCTTCCTTGACTCCTGGCACAATTTAGAGTCTGAAAAGTCTTCTTCCTTTTTTTATTTATTTAATAATTTGATATGGACTCCGTCAGCTTAAATTGACCCAGCTTTGCAATTTTATGGGGAAAATAAAAATTGAAAACATATAGAGAATTCATAAACCCTTGATCAAACAGGAAATATGCTCACAATATTGTGCAGCCTCAATGAAAGCTTTTCTTCTTAAAACAAAGGATGCTCCCTTGTGTTGTTTGAAACCCTGGCACTAGAGCAATTAATAAAGTGAAACTGCCTACAAACTAAAGCAGAATGCACATGTTTCATAGATCTTCATTGCCCAGGCAGAAAGAAATGTAAACAGGGCATAAATAACAGCCGTCAGAGGACAGATAAGCTGAAGGACAATGCTGGCACAAGAGGAAATGGGTAGAAACTGTCCAAGAATAAATTTAGACTAGAAATTAGACATGGTTTCTAGCAATCAGAGAAGCAAGACACTTCCAACAGGACCAGTGGGCACATTGCTGCTCTCATTCTGCTCCTTCTGTTCCAAGGAGGCTTTTTGTACACGTTTGTGAAAAAATTATGTGACATAGCCTGCAACAGCATGAGCCAAGAGACCTTTTCTCTGATCTGTAGCACTAATACTTTTGGTCTTTCCAAAAATCTCTTTTTAATATTGTAAGAATGGGAAAACATTTGATGTACATTCAGTAGGGTGTTTTATTTAACCTTTGCTAATTGACCCATCTTAAAATATATCTATACTAATAGCCTTGTACATTTAATTGATGAATTGAAGTAAGCAACAACAATTATTGAGTGTTTTTATTTAGTGGTGTCATTAAATAAAGTGAAAGCAAATAAGATCCCATAAAATACAAATGGTCTTATCTAAGAGTTGTTAGGGATGCAGTGACAGGAGTGCATTCAGTTAAGTGCTTATATTGTTACCATCATTCAGACATCAGCTCCAAAGCTTATCTAATTTGAAAGCCACTCCTGCAGATCTTTGCTATTGATTGGTGCAGCCTGCAGAGACACTTCTCTCCACAAACTCCTTCCAGAATAGGGAGGATGTCAGCTCCCACTTGTGGGGTCCCCTGGCCAGCTGGTAACCACATCTGTCTGCACAGATCTTTTCTCCTTGCTGGATAATTTGAGGATACCCAGCATCATCTGGGAGAGGAGGATTCTGTTGCCAGAGTGAGTTTGGAACAGATGTACCCTCAGCTCTTCACCCCACATCTCCTCTGACCCGGATGGCTGGTGCCTTGACTTAGCTACTACTCAGCCAAAGTGAAACATATGTTTATGCCTGTAATTTCTGCACTGAACTGCCATAGTGCCAGTTAATGTTGTTCAGAAATGAATTGCTGCTGCATAATGTACAGAACAACAAATTCACATTAGCTACATATCACAAATCAGATAATTACTAACCAAGATATCTGTGCGCGTGTTCAACCTCTTACACGATGTAATAGGACACTATCAAAAAAGAGCTCACATTACAATGACAGTTTTGGCTTCTAGCACTTTGGCTTTTATTGTAAAAAAATTCTAATTTTCTGATTTTTATCTGCTCCTCCCCCCTGCTCCTAGTGGTATAGGAATTATGATTATGCCAGCTCTAAAACTAGACTGCCTGCTTTTAAAGCAGTCTTTCTGCTTGATTCACAAGCACAGCACTGAAGCATTTGAGACACAAACACTGCAGATCACCCTCAATGCCAAGAGAAAGCACCAGCCTGACCAACTTCTCTTTGCCTGCCACCAGACCACGAAGTGACCGCAGGTGCGTGTACCCTCCTCCCCACACTGCCGGCTCCTCCATCCACGAAATCAGGGCGATGATACTGCTTTTGTGAGCCTTCCCCAAGGGAAAGCTTGCAAAGACACGCGTCCCTGCGGGACAGATGGAATTCAGAGTGGGATTTTTCATGCAGTGCAGGCAAGAGGTGCTGACGGAGGGGCCCCAGCTTTCCCCATGCTCACACAGATGGAGCTGTCAGGAAGGGCTCCCCTTTCGGAAGGGACTGACACTCTTCAGCTGACATCTCTGCCAGCATCCCCTCTGCTTGCAGCTCAACTTCTCTGCACCTCGAGCAGAGACCTCACCAGCCCTCACTCCCCCCTGTGAGGCTGTAGAGAGAGAGCTGGGCACAGCTGCTGCAGAGCAGCCTCGGCCCCCCAGCCGCTCTCGCCCCGCTCAGCAGCTCTGCCAGCGTGCTTACAGGATCCCTGTATTTGCGCTGCAATAAATAACAAGGTTGCCACTTTGCTTCACCAGGACTTTATTTTTGAAACCCTCAATCCTTCTGCCCCCAGAACCATGAGCTCAGCAGCCCAAAGGCAGGGGAGATGGGGGTGCCACCATGCAAGCAGTGGGGACCCACTAATCCCACTCAAGCCCACACTTCCCCAGGGCTGCACCAACAAAGCCATTTTCACTGGTAAGAGACTCATAAGCATCACAGAAGCCCTGTCTTTCCAGTGTGCAAAACAGGGATTAGTCCTGCAGCCTCCATCCCACTCTGGGGAAACACCAGGGCTTCACAAAGATGTTTCCCACTCAGAGCCTTTTCCATCCTGAGTAAATAAGTGAGGAATCCAACTACAGCAGCATGACTAGAGTGACTGTGCCTCACAGGGTTACAGGATTACAGCTCTCAGCGCACGCAATTTCAGAAAATTTCCAGGCTTTTTTAATGTGAGTAGAGTGAAAAATAGTAAAATACAGTATTGCACCAAGTTGTCTTCTTTTCCTACAATGAATTCTCGAAAAATGGAAAACAATATTGGGGTCACAGAACTATTTTATTTTACTTTAAATTAATGTTGTTTCTTTCCTACATTATTTAACCCTTGAATGGTCAGCCTTGAGGAAACCTCAGAAGGTTGTAAACATTCCCCTGTCTCTGGGGGAGTGGGAGGAATTACAAAATATCTTGAAATATGTCTCTCATGGAAAAATTGAAAATGCAATTAGATAAAGACTTGGAAGAAGGTAAAGTTCCCCAGGCTATTAATTTATTTTTGGGGGAAGGGGAGGTAGTTCTAAAATTGGGAAAATACCTCATTTTGCCTTTAAATCCAACATCGATTTTTCTTTGAGGGCATCCTCGTCACTGGTGCACCTAGGCCAAAATTTTCCCCAGTTTTGTTTCCAAGAGCCTGTGGATTAGAACAAGCCTATTTTTTTTTTTTTTTGCATGTCGAATAATTTGGAAAAGGTACTTACAACTGGGATTGGAAGGGACCCAATTAATCCCTGTTATAATGAAGGTGAACAATCCCAGGGCACAAGGATCCCCAGACTGACACCCAACAGAGGGGAACAGCAGCTGAGTATGGGAGCTGGAAAGAGAGAGCACTGCCATGCAAGGTGACCAGACCACACCAGAACTGCTGCTGAAACTGAGACACAATACAAGAATCACCAATGGAATGAGGGAAAAAAATCCAAGTTTGAGTTTCTTTTCATCGAGTTACAATGCTGTCCCCCTGGGGCTGGCCATCTACACTGAGGCACAGTTAGTGATACCCTCTGCAGGAACGTGCACTCTTTGTGCTGTAAGAGACACAAGAGGCTCTCAACCAAACCCACAGGGATTTAAGAAAAACAGGATAAAATTCACTGCCTACTTAAATCAGCCCAGACTGGGTGTGCGCCCCTGAATTTACATGGGAAGGACACCGCTACCAACTTTTATCTTAACCTACGCCTTTCTGAAGGACCACTCTGCCTCCCTTTTCTCATTTCCTTTTCATTTTCAAGGCCTGCGAGCGCTCGCCCCGGCGGCCCCGAGCCCCGAGCAGCAGACGCGAGCCCGGCCCGGCGCTCCCCTCACGGGCCGGCGGCGGCGGAGCGGCAGCGCCCCCCAGCGGCGCAGGAGCCGCGCGCTCACCGCGGGCACGGCACCGGCACCGGCACCGGCAGCGACCCCTGCCTCGCCTGCTCCGGAGGAGAGGGAGCGGGAAAAACGGGGGGGAAACCCCACCCCAGAAAAAAAAAAAAAGAAAGAAAAAGAAAAAGAAAAAGAAGTTAAAAAAGGTAAGGGTGGAAAGGAAAATATAGAAAAGGAAGGAAGAAAAAAGGAAGAAAAAAAAAGAGGGAGAAACAAAGAGGAGGAAAAGGGAAGAAAAAGAGAAGAAAAAAAGGAGGGAAACGTGAAGGAAAAAGGGAAGAAAAAGGAATGGAAAAAGAAGAAAAAAATAGGAAGGAAAAGAAGAAATCTGGGAGGGGAAGGGGGTAGAAATAGAGGGGAAAGAACAAGGGGGAAGGGAGGGAAAGAGTGAGCAAAGCAGGAGAGGAAAAGAGAAGAAAAACAAATTAAAAACAAAGCCTTAGAGCATAAACATAGAGGAATGTTTTTACAAGGACCTGAAAGGCTGTATAAATAAAGCAGGACTTTGCACACACTAGCCCCCCCAGAAGGCACAGTGGGAGCACTCCCCTTGGGCTGAGCCCGGCGCCTCTCCGCTGCCGGCAGGGCAGGGAGCTGGGGCTCACGGATGCACCAAAGCTGCCCCGGGAGGTTGTGCCAGGGGCCGGGACTTGCCGCAGGCCCAGCTGGAGGGAAATGCAGCTGCTGGCAGCCCGAGATGCTCCTCTGAACGCCAGCGTTTAGAGGCAGGGGGCCGGACCCGCCGGGGCAGCTCCCACCCGCTGCCCGGAGCCTCAGACGCCTCTGAGCGACAAAACAGTGACAACTGGTCGGGCCCAAGGGTGGGGCTCTCTGCTCAACAGAAATTTGAAATACGTATTTCGGCTCACACTTGGAAAACACGCGTGGCCTAGAAACGGGTGAAAGGAGAAGGATGCTCAGCGGTCGGAGAGCAGGGGCAGAGGGGGTCTGGCCGCGCAGGGCACTGCCGGAGCCCCAGCGCTCCGCAAGCGCGCTCTGTCCCCGCGGCAGCGCCGTGTCCCCGCGGCAGCGCCGTGTGCTCCCGGCAGCGCTCTGTCCCCGCGGCAGCGCCGTGTCCCCGCGGCAGCGCCCTGTCCCCGCGGCAGCACTGCCACCTGGCGCTCAGGGACACGCTCACAGCCGCCTGGGCCACAGCAGCCCGTCCTGCCTCCCTCCCATCTGCGGCCGGTACCGGCCCGTGCCCGCAACTAGCCGAGGCCGTTTCCAAAGGCAAGGGCTTCTCCAGCCGTACCTCGGCTATGCCCCTTGCCCCAGTGAAGTGTGACAGCTCTGCGTTGCTCTTAGCAGGGCTTTCCCCTCCATGTCACAAGCCTTTGCACTCGTGGCAGCTCTGCCACAGAAGCATAGGTGCCCTGTGCTACAGGTGACAGGTCAATGAAATTATCTGTTTCATCATCTCCACGTTAAAAATAAAGACATCTGCAGCATCAGACAGTCCCTTGTATTTGTGACATTTTACAGTGCTAGTTTAAAAAAAGCTTGGAAGAACTGAAAAGAAAGAAAATGTCTTTCTCTGCAAGTCAAAAGCCTGCCTGTTGTTTTATTCACAAAATTTTATTTGAAATGTTTTTAACAAGTTAAAAACATAGTGTATTTTTTTCTGTTGGAGTTTTGGACTAAGTGTGACAAATCTCATTCCTTCCCTCCAAACTTTTTGGCACTGCACAAACCCCCAGATGCGTTGTTCTCCCAGCGCTGAATTAAACTGCCTTTTCTCTTTGCACCATGAAGCCTTTGTGCTCTGTACCTAGCGAATCCAAGTGCTAGAATTGCTTGCTGATAGATGTCAAGGTCTACAACTGACACTGGAAGTGCCTACTTACTTCTACATCTCTTGCCCTGGCTTTCAGATCTCAAAAATCTGAGTGCATGTCAAGGTCACCTTCACTCCCTGCTGAAAATGCAACCAGCAACAGGGCAGAACAAATCACCTGTATAACAGCTCAGAGCAGCACCCCGCAGTGTGCCTGCCACACTGGCCAGGGACAGCACTGCGAAGGAGATGGGGACTTTCGAGCAGCCGGAGGCAGCCAAGTCAGAAGCTGACCAGAGCCTTGGAGTGGGCATCATTAAACACCTTGGCCTTGGTCTAGAGGCAATGAGAGAGAACAAATGGGTTCAGTGCTTCTTTCCTTCCCTTGCACACTTCCTTCCCCTCCCACCTAGTCCTGGTCACCGCAAGCCAGAACTCACTCAGAAGCAGGAGGCAGCTGCCTAAACCTGGACCTGCAGTTTTTTCACACACAATATCTACGATGGAGGCAGGTTTTGCCCCTTTCCCACCCGTTTTAGCACAGTCATCCTATACAAAGATGAGAGAGTGGAAGCTTAGGTTCTGCACTTAAGCTGCCTGAATGTACATCCAGCAAAATCTGGGTAGCGTCTCTGGGTATACTGCCAAGCTGTAAGGGACACCAATCACACCAATGTACTAACACACCAGCTCTGGATATTACCACCTGCAGGGTAATGTAGGTGCACAGATTACAAAGAAAAACATAATCTAACTAGCTTGGCCTTAGCTGTACTGCTTGTTCATTTGTCTGCAAGCAAGTTGTGTTCATTTGTCTACTCCTAGATCTGTTATTCATAGCTATTTGTTTATGTCGCCTTGAGCAGTTCTCACTCTGCCAGTCATGCAAGCCCAACATTTATAATTTCTCCTATAAAATAGAAAATTAACGTAGGAAAGAGGCCGCATACAGCTTTCCACCAGAGCATTTATGTCAACCACTGTATTCCACTTTAACAGAATAAAATGGGTTTTGCTGTACTGGCTAGTTGCTCGCCTGGGAAAAGGAAATTTCCATGGTTCCCTTGGTCCCACATCCTGATCCCAGAGCAAGAACTGAGAATAGATCACAGGTGCAAATCTCTGAAGTAGTTCTTTTTTTCCCCCCCTCAGGAAACAGATCTATTCAGTATTAGTTTCTTCAGTTTTTAAAGATGATCTTTAAAACTTGCAGAAAATGAACAGAAAAAAACTCACAAATGCAGCTATTCCTGTCTGAATACCAACTTTTCCTAGTCAGAGAAAGGTGGTGGGTATTGCTTTAGCTCACCACAAAACAAGTACTGCAGAGCCTCAGTTTAAATGAGCTTGTGTTGTAAAAAGCAATGCCTTTACTGCTGTCTGCTCTCTGACTGGCAAATGTATTACAAAGTGAGAATGTAGCAGTCACTCGTATCTCTGCCCTATTTGAATGAATCTTTGAGGTTACCTTGCCCAACAAAATCACACTGATAGAGCCCATTACTTCTAATGCATCACTGCTTTCTCTCCTGGGTACTATTTTCCTTCCCAGTATGGACTGTTTATACAATAAGGCATTTCCTACCCTGGGAAACAGCCTTTGCAGTGCCATTGATCACAGCAAATAATAAGTACACACAGGATGCTGCAAAGTCTCGGTGGGCCAACACGAAGCTCTCCTCTTAGCAATTGTTCCAGTAGGTTTTATTTTAAACAAGGTGTCAGAACAGCCAGAACAGCCTCCTATGTATCTGCAGCACAGCCCCAGGCACAGCACAGGTATAAGATGAACTCAATTTGGGAAAAAAAGACTCAAAAAGAACACCGCTAGTGTTCTACCTTGTTACTTATGCTAGGAGAAGAAAGAGCTTTCTATAGGAGAGTTGTATTTTAGAAGATTCTTCCCATTTTCTTGTTACTAATTACAAAGCATTCCCAGACAATGCCTGTTACACCAATGTGAACAACATGAAGTACAACCACTTTTGGCTGGAGCTGGACCCTGGCTGAGGCACGTGATACCCCACCAAAAACAAGAGGTGCAAATGCTGTTCCTACTCACTGTGAGATCTGTGCAATCACCTCAGGCTTAGAGAGGGGCTGCCAGCAGCAATCCAACCCCCACTCACACTTCTCCTGCTGCTGCTGTGTCTGGTGCTGGCAGCCCCAGTGCCGTGAGCTCCTGTGCACTTGCTGGGGACCAGTGACAGCCCCAGCACCCAGCCTGTAGCTGGGCATGGCCCCCTGTGCCAGTGTCACCTCAGCTGCAGGACTGCAGGCACAACTCAAACCCAGCCTTCTTAGGACTCATTCAGGTAGGAACCACAGCAGTTTCTTTATCACCATCTTGAATCCAAACCTGGCTGTGGGCTTCCCGCTCCTCCTCTCACCTTACAATACCTGGGCTGATGGTTTCTGTCTCACAGCAGGGAAAAACGTGTCCTGCAGAGCAATAAACCCCTGGTTCATCTGTGTGTCTGCACAGCTGGAAAAACATGCGTCCAGGACAGCTTTTTGCAACACAGTGCAGCAACCCAGGCAGGCTCTGGGGGTCCCTGGAGGCTCATGCTCTGTGCTCCTTGCCTCTGTGAGCTCATGGCAGGCTGGCACAGTGCTCCAGCTCCCCCCAGTGCTGCCTCCTCCGTGGTGAGTGGGGTACTGGCCTGGCAGGAGCTGCCAGTCTGACAGGCTCTTGGGGGGCTCTGACCCCATGCTCCTGCATGGAGCAAGCCCCTGTCTCACTGCCATATTTGTTTTCCTGCTGTCCCACAGGCACTTTCTTGCAGCTTGTGAAAATTCAAAATGACTCTTAGTGAATAATTAATTGTCATCATCCTGAAATCATCTTTAATGAATGAAAAGGCTGGAAACCTGCTGGGCACAAGAACACGGCTCCATGATTGGAGCACAGATGTGCATTTTTGCATTTCTGCACATGCTCCTTGGTAGAGATTCTGTGGCTGCAGGTTGAAATCCCTGAGCATTATCTCCTTTTGGGACCCAGAAACCTGAAAATGCTGCAGAAGAAAACTTCATTTTCACTGAAGATGTCATATGCAGCACAAACTAGGCCCAGAAAATGCATCTGCCTGTGGAAAAGGCATTTTTGAGATGGGTGAAGAGAGAACAGTACAAAGAAAGAAAACAGGCCAAGCCTGGCAGATATATTGACTTCTGTTTCGGTAGAGATATTTGTGCTGAGCCCATGCACATGCCCATTTTCAGGGCACCCCAGGGAGAGGGGACTCTCAGCCACCCACCAGCTGCCATCACTGCACTGGTTCTGCAAAAGAGGGTTAATCTGTCCCTGCCACCAACGCTGCAGAGTGCATGGCCCATTTATCCCTGCCCGGGCTGCCGCAGCGCTGCCAGCTCTGCCGGGGATTTGGCCGCAGACTGAGTCTGAGGCTTAGGCGAGGGCTCACGAGGGGTTTCAAACCTGTGCAACACTCTAGCAGAAGCAACTGTTCCAACAGGAGCAATCAATTCCTTTGCATCTTAAAGAAATAAGATACTAATTTAAGCAGCAAAATCTGGCTTTAGGAGCTCACCTTCCCTGCCCAGTGCTGGGCTTTGTGGGTGATGGCAGCAGCGGCTGTAGGGGCAGCGGGCAAACCCACTCCAGTTCCCACCCACGTGCAGCTCCCTGCAGCCACTGGAAGCATCGACGGGATGCTGTGGCTCCTCATTAAACCAGGATAAGGAAGGAAAGGCCTTGGGCACAATTACCTTAATGAAGCTGGCAGCTCTGCATGCTAACAGCACCTGATGCCTGGGGTTTCAGGCAGGCACAGCTGCACAAACACTATCAAAAGCACTTCCAGACCCCTGTAAAAGCATAAGCACACAGCAAAGCAAATACCTGCCTGAAAGGAGCCTGGATACCCATGCTGCAGAGCAGGTGGTGAGTTTGCCTCTTAATTAAGCATATGTTCGTGGAAAGCATCTGTGCACTCTGTGAGAAGCCTCAGTCTTTCCCTGCTTCCACAGTAAGTGGCTGTCCCTGCCAGCAGCTGCCTCCCAGCTGGGTAAAGATGTGGGTGGCACTGGCCTTAATGCCCACAGGGGACCTGCGTGGTGCTGGCAGACACAGTGCAGACAGCAGTCAGAAGGTGAATGGTGCATTTCTTTTTCAATTTCCAGCCTTCAGAAAACACCAGTGAGTTGCAGGTGATGAAAACCTGCAAACTACAGAGGAAAAAAGCGCAGTGACTATTGTGGAGAGCAGAGAGAAAAGGAACACGGGTTCTTCCTGGCACACATCTTTTGGACACGGGTTTTGTTTGTGCTGTGCACGGCGGCGGGTCAGGCTGGCGAGCTCAGGTAGCACTGTGACATAAGGCAAGGAATGTTTTAAAGCCATGGCTGCTCCCACCCTGCTCAGACGCTGTTTGCTGGCAGGAGGTGAGGAGGCTGCTCCTGCATGGGCTGAGCGAGCCGTCGGCAGCATTCGATCGACTGCATAGCTGCAGGATTTTCTGTTTCATTATGGAAATATACCAGGACACATTCAAGTTCAGTCTGGCTGTCACAGGACATTCTTCAAAGCTGGCTTCATGGGCTTCTCTTTTGTGATCATCACAGGAATTCACCAGAAATATTTCCCACCTGCATCTCTGCTCCCCATATTGTATGTACTTTCATTCCCTACACTGATATGTAGATATTTCATAGTGTCAGGAAAAGCAAAAGGAGCACAGAATTTTGCACAAGTGATTCATTCTGATAAATACACAAAGCACTTTAACAGGAATCACAAAATTACATAAAAATGCTCTTTTCAGTTCCTTATTTTGTTTCACTCCATGAATATTACAGTACAAAGAAAAACGAACAAGTAAATAAAAGGTAAAATCATGGACTGATATTTTAAGGCTGTGGATGCCTCCAGGTGTATCTGTCAGTCTGTATCACTAATTTTCGAGCTTCCTGAGGGTTGTCATTAAAGGAAAAGGCCTACACACGCATCTAAACTAGGCTGTAATTTGTAAAACTATCTAGCAGATTTGGATATGTATCTCTTGCAAGTTTCAAGAATAAATAGAAATTGAAATCCAGTAAAGAAACAGTAACCCCAAAGTTAAGAATATTTTATAGAACAGAATTTGGCCACGCTTTTCTGTCATGTGAAAATATCTGACATTCCCTTCAAGTGGTAGAAGCTGGGCACGTCAGGGGCTTGGCTGAAAATAGCTGGGTGTTCAAAATTTTTCTATTCTAGGGATGATCACATTAACTGGAAGAACACTAACTATAGTCCAAGACAGGAGTAATCCTTGTGTTTCTTATGGTATGTAAGTTTACCTGGAAAGTCCCTTGGAGTATGGGCTGAGATGGAATGTTACTGAACCTAACTGAAGGTATATTTGAGCTATTGGCAGGCACATCTAACTATGATCTATTTATTTTGAATGACAAAAATAGCAGGAAAAAAAATCAAAATGCTTGAACTGCAGAATCATTTATACCAGCACACTGGCTGCTCTGGGTATGTGCTTATGTGACAAACATACCAACACTGTTAGTGCTGCTGGACTTAGCTAGATTAAAGAAAATATGCAAATCTCTGCTCTGCAAATTCCCAGATTGACTAGAAACATCCTAAAGGGAAAAAAAGAAGACTACCACTACAAGAAAGGTGGAGAGAGGTACCAGTCCAGTGATTGCTAATGCCCACTCCAAGAGGCAGCATCACTGGGAGATGTAACTCACAAAGGTGACTCACCCAAGGAGCGGCCAGAGGTGACACAGAGCCCTAAGCTGGAGCTCCAAGCTCTGCAGTGTGAGGGACCTGTCAGATCTGAATGTCTGAGACTCCAAGGAGGCTATCACTGCTGACCTATGATCACACAAAGCAGCATAATGCAGCAAGACTTAAACAGAGAGAGGTGCAACCCCCACAAGTGACGGGGCAACAGCAAAGTCTCCCTTGCAGCCACGAGTGGCCAGTACTCCCAGGTAGCCCTCAGGCAACAAACATGCCATGCTCTCCTAACGGGACCCCTCAGGGTCAGGGGAGTTCCTACCCCACCACAGCACCATCCCAGGTCTCTTCTCCTATTATCAGCCCCTTGTCAGTGTCCAAAGGACTCCAGCCAGTCACCAAGACCTGTAGGTCTGACACAGGTCCTGCTCCTGGGGCACTGACAAACCTCTCCTCTGTTCTGTGTGCTGTTCAAAGGACTGCACCACTCAACAGATATCCTGCACTCCTGTCTTTCCAAAACATATCCCAACTCTGCCCAAGCTGGGGAGGCCTTTCTGCTGATGCTACCAGGCTTATGACACAGCCAGAGAGAGCTCACCGCAGGCACTGGGAACACACGAACAAACACATGCACACTCACCTGCCATTCATTTCCTGACAGAGTGCAATTTGTAAAGCACCACTGCTCCTGCATCCTCAAACATTAAGGGAAAGGCTTTTTCCATCAGCAAAAATGCACCCACATTTTGCCAGAGGAGAATTAGATGTAAAAAATACCCCGTGGAAAGACCCTTCTTTTTTCAGAAAAAATGTCACCTTTTCCCAAACACACCAAGATGTTGATCCTTTTTTTCATTTAAGAAGTTATGTTATCATGGGGAAAAAAACCAAACCCAAATCGAAATGTTGTCTTCTCCCAGCTCTCCCCGCTGCATCACACACTAGGGCAGCCATTTCTGAAGAACTTTTTGAATCTTTGGGAGCAAAGCCAGAAAGAAAAAAAGCAGCCCTCGTGCCCTGCAGACTGCTGGGCTCAAATTATTTAGTGGATTATCTCTTTATGATTAAAGGATTTTGGCTCATGTTCAGAGATGTTACAGTCTTTCTCACGAGGGGTTCTGTTTACTAAGCTACATCAGCAATTGATGCAAGTGTAAATGCTTGGATAAAGAGGGACTAGACACTAATTTGGGTTTAGTCCAGTATACTCCTGTGAAAAGCTGCCAGGCCATGGTGGGTTTGGGCATAAGTTGGCCACGAAATAAAGGAGAGGCACTCAGGGACTTGTATTTTACCTCATTTGCATTTGTTTCCTGAACTATATGAAAGCAAAAAAAAGAGCCATGTCCAGAAGGGGTATAAGAAATAATTGATTCCAACAAAGTCATAGAATTATAGAGAATTTTGAGTTGGAAGGAACCCATAGGAATCATTGAATCAAGTCCTCAGGGACCTTCAGGTAGAAGCAAAGGCAAAAACATATATTTGTACTTCTGATGCATCTTTTCTTAACTCAGCAGCTGTTCCATATAAATATTTTTCCTATGACTCTGGCTGCTCTGGAAGAATACAATAAAACACCATTTAATGAATTCACTTTAAACTAAAATCAAACAACATGCTTTCAGTCTTGACACAGCCCAGGAGTTTTCTTTGCAAGGCACAGGTCATGTGGGCAGGAGGAAGAGGGCTCTCATGCTCCAGAGCACCCATCTTCCTGGCTAACACTTTTCCAGCCCTAATGGGATGGGATTCATAGCACTGCATGCCCTGAGCTTAAAAATAACCACTGAAGGTGGTTAGAAAGATTTATGCCTTTCAGCAAGTATCTTGCTTCCTTCCAGCCTGTGTATGAGCCATCTCCTGACACAGCACAGAAACATGTTTATTTTAGGAAGAGAGTGTCGTCACCCTTTTCACAAGGGCCATCCTAAACTTGATCAGGTGCCTTTACTCCACCATTTGTCTCAAATGCCAGGCTGATCATGCAGTCCCAGTGGCCAGAAAGCTCCAGGCTGCCAGGCTGGCCAGGTCTCCATAGCCCTGGGTGTAGTTTGGGGTTTTGCTGGGATAACTACACTGCAGGGGTAAGTGCAGAGACAGGTAAGTGACCTTCGTTTGCTTCACCATGTGGCCAAATGAAGCTACTTGTGAGAGCCTCCACCTGGCATTCCGCATTTGTAACTATTTTGCCCTTCCAGGGGGCAGACAGAGTTCCCTTTAAGATTCAGGCTGCGTGCTGGTGAGCACTCCGACTGTGCGAGAACTTGCATTTCCAATGGAAAAATGAAAATGCCTGAGTCACCATTTTATCAGGTGCTGAATAAGAACAAATTTATTTTTTTCCATGCCCATAATTATATGTTTGGAAGGGGCTGGAGCAGCTCTCAGAATGAGGAGGGAAGATGCTTGAGCAAGCTGTGCTAATGGAGAGGGCCTTTGGTCGGACAGAGCAGGGGGAAGAGCAGTGCTAGGGCCAGCAAAAACTGATGCTCCCTGGTAAAACATGGAATGCTTGTTCCTTCCCAAAGTTCTCCCTCACAGCACAATAAATGTGCTTTGGGCAGGAAAAAAACCAAAGGTTTTGATTGGCTTGGGGGACTTTTTGGAAAGGATACTACATTCCTTTAATTAAATGAGTCTCAACCCAGGCCAGGAACAAGCAAGTACAAACAAGAACCATCTTCCCCACTTAAATTCATTAACTTTCCAGCATTTCCTAGCTAGCAGACAGGCCAGGATTGACATAATTAATGTCTCATCCCTAGAAATTGTTTCTTCTCAACAAGAAGATAGAGCACAGGAGCAAAGAACAAAATACACTGCCTGTATCATTCCTGACATGTTGTTGTATCTGGGTGTTTGTTCTTGGCAGTTCAGTGCCTGTCACATAGCATGACCCTTCCACCAGGCAGCTGTCAATACTGGGAAAATTGAGTTTACTCTTAATGAAAGGCCACAGGCAATAAGCAATCAGGCAGTATGTGCTCTCCATCCCATCATTAATGAGCCTGGGGATATTTGTCTTCTGTATACTGCCATGGCTCTCCCACCTCTGCAGCTGTAGGGCTGAGTCACACTCCAGACTGAAAGGTACACCTAATCTTTAGATCTTAGTTGTACCTGAGGATGGAGAACATCTCAGAAGCAATGAATGCAATGTGAATGTCACCTGGAGTGGGGCTGTACCCATTGCTTCAAACCCAGGTATGTGAGAGTAGCTGCAAACAGGGCCAGTTCCACCCATTCCTCTCCCTGCCTCAGGCTGCACCTTTCTTGCAGATTCCCTCCCTACAACAGCAGCACTTGTGTAGCCACATGATGACTTGAGTAAGGCTGGTTTGATTAAAAGCAATTCATTTTTTAAAATACCAATAATACCAATAGGATAATTTCCCACTGGCTTAATCCCCAGCAGCAGCATTGGGAGGGAATAAGAGTGTTGCCCCCAGGGGTTGGGTTCACAAGCTCATTCCCTTCTCCTATCTATCAGTGAAGCCACTGAGGAACTGCAGCCGTGATACCATGCTCCTACAAAAAGGACTCCAAGTCAGCTCAGAGATGTCTTGAGCTGACATGCCCTTCAAATCCCTAACCTGAACCAGGTTTCGCAGCTTCACTGAAGGGAATACCCCAGAGACTCATCCATCTTACATTTTTAATTCATCACATGTTTAAAACAAAGCAAAATGAAACAATTACACCTTGTCATCAATAAATGTCCCTTGTGAGCACAGGTTTCCTCAGGAGGGAGTAAGAGACCTGACAGATGAGAGCTGTAATCCTTTGTGCACACCTGGAAACTACTTAAATATTTCTATGGCCGTGTAAGAGTCTATAGAGTTGCCAGTGAGATCCGACTCTCTAAATTGCAAGATCAACAACTTAGATGAAAGAACCTCTTCTACGTTGTGTCAAGTGGATTTGAGAAGGAAGCAGAAGGGAATAATCATTCTCAGCCTTTTAACAAACACCTGAAAGTGGAGAGGTAAGAGATGAAAGGATATCAATAAACATATTACCAAATTAAACTTCCATGGGTAATATTTAGACATCATAGGAGTTGTCACCTTAAGGAGGAGAGAGAGAAAACAGATCAGAAAAAGACGTAAGTCTCCAACAGTCTGTTCTCAGATGGCCATTTCCAGTGGCAATCACACTAATTGCACACACAAATTAGGCAAACGATCATGAATGTATTTTTCAAAATCAAGCCCCATTTATGTTAGTCTCACAATAATTTCCAATCAACAGTTTTCAATTGCAAATACAGAACAGTTTAGTCATCAAAAAGCAAAAGGATGAAGAATGTACTGAACATGAAAGGAAAACAATCTCTTCCCTCTCTTCACCATATTTCTGTAACCAGTTCCTTCTGAACATTTAAAACAACATTTGCTATTGACAGAAGACATAAAAATACTTTGGTTTAATGAGCTCTGCTCATCTTAAAATTACAGAGATAAAAATGTAAGTGCACAATACAGTATTTCAAATAGCTTTGAGGGGGTTATTAGCAAGTATGAGCATGGCTATAAATCATCAGACATACTGACTGATACTAATGTTCTTCACGGGAATGTAAATAATTGTTTCAAAGCACAATATGCCCCTTCTTCATTAAAATTGCTTAGATGTTAAAATTCCCCTAGCTTGAGCAATGAAAATACAATCAGCTTTCTTTCTCTGAATAAGCACAGTTTTAGCAAATCACTTAAGCACAGGCTTAAAATTAACTAGCTGATTGAGGTCACAGCCCACTTTGCCTATGCGTTAGCACACTGCTGCAGGTAATATAGAGAGGATAGGCAAACCCCAAACAACAGTGAAAAAAAAACCTTTTTGCTCTGAAATCTACCTCTGAGATACCACCATTAACCTTTAGTGTGCAGAAGCCGTTAACTCTGAGCCCTTTAGAGAGCCAGTGCTGTTGCTGATTCAGCGTTAGAAACCTTCACTGAGCATGGCTCTCTTTGGAGGAATGGAAGGACAGGGCACTTGCTATCCATCACTGAGCTATTCCAGCTGCTGGCTGGCACTTGCTAACGCTGCAGGCCTTGGCTTACCAGGTCATACTTAACCCTTAGAAAGCAATTGCCTTCATCTGTTTCTCTTAATAGGCAGCCAGCATATTCTCCCAGCTGCACTCCTACTGAACATTAAATACTTTTACATGAGAAATTTGTAATGCATGTCCTTTTAATGGGAGCTTACTGAATGGCTGGAAGTCTCAAATGCCTCTTAAAGCACAAATGAGGAATTTCAACTGTACTCTAAAATTCTCATGGTGCATTTTCTCTTAAATACCAAAAATCCTACCCCCTTTCTCCAGTTCCAGTGTACAGACAGAGTAATATTAAACAGCTTTGAGACTTAGAGTCCTTCAGTTGTCACACAGGTCCTGGGTTAGTCGCACAGGTACTTTGCAAAGAAGGCAACATTGTCTCCAAGCTACAAACAGGCAATAAGGCAGAGGAAGCTGTGGTGGAACCCAGGGTGGAGTTCTGTGCAGGTACTCACAGCCTAAATGTCAAGCTGAGCAACCCTCCCTGGCTTCCCCTACACTTGGTAGAGATCTTGCCAACACAATCAATGGGGTTTAAGCTGCAGCTCATCTCACCATGCAGATGTATACTTAAACAGGAGTTGGACTTCCATGGTCTTCGTGGGTCCCTTCCAAATTGAGATATGCTACGAAAGGAGCTCAGTTCCACCCCAAGTATCCTGGTTTTTCTCCTCTGGATATGAGGGGCAGCATCTCATATCAAACTGGAACCAGCTCCCCCCCTCTTGCTCTGGTCCATGGGCAGCCAGCTGCCAGCTCAGCTCACCAGGCAGAATGGAGCTCAAAGCATCCCAAAGCTGAAGTCGTGTCTCAAGGTGATCCCCCACGCTTCGTCACACACAGAGCTTCTGGCACGGCCATCCTCATCTCCTGACGCGGCTGTACGGCTCACTGAGGCTGTGTCCACCCACAGCTTGAGATGCCACTTTAATCACAAGCTTGTAGGGACTGACAGCTTCAGAACTCATCATTTGGCCATAACAGCCTACTCATCAGTCTGCTTTTCTTTCTGTACCCCACATGACAACTGCTGTCCCTCCAGCTGAATTGACCCCATTGGTTTTGAACCCTTGGGCACAAAGAAAAGCAATGCCTTACTTGAGGCAAGCGTGTGATGTTGTGCTCCTCTCATTGCAACAAGCATTTATTAGAACTGAGAATGGTTTAGAGAGAGGAAGCAATAAGATCCAAGACACTTCAAACTGTGAGAGACAGCTTAGCAGGAGTATGCTTGTGGTCTCTGCAATCACAAGTAGCATGGAGGAGGATGGGGTCTGTTCTTCACTGTCTCGTTCAGTACTGGTCTCTGGAAAGCATCAACCCAAGCTAGCAGGAATCAAGTTCAGAAGAAAGGAAAAGACAGGCTTCTTCATGTAACAGGTCTGGGGAAACCCTTTCCACAGGACACTATGATGCTAAAAATATACGTGAACTCAAGGGGAGACTGGTCAAGTACACAAAAGAAGCATCCACTGAGAACTCTTACGTACATTGAACCATGTCTGACTCAGATAATTTTCTAAGCTGAAAATAGCTAGCAGCTGGGAGAGCATTTGGGGGACAGATCATATTTTCTTACTTTTTCCTGTTTGATGTGGATGGAGGTAGGCTCTTGGACTAGATGGACACTTTATTCTGGCCCAGATTAATTGCTCTCTTATTTTTCTGTTAATTGATGCTACTTCCCTATATCTTTCTATTGGTGACTTTTTCAGAGGTTTCCTTCATTTTTTTTCCAAATAATTCTTTCCAGGCTACACTAAAGCAAGTGAAGATCAGTCTCTCTAACACAACACCATTGTGGAAAAAGCAGAGATGAAGTAGGGAGTAAGACATATTGGCTCTTAGTCTTAATGCCTAACAAGCGATTATAGAAGTGCTAAAACAGACAACTGTCCTTTGGCAGTTAGTGGGGCAACATGTGCTCACTGAGTAACAAGCACATCATTCCCCTAACATTTAATCCCAGCAGCATTTTACCAGCCAAATGAACAACATTCCCATAAATAACAGAGATTCAATGCCTTTCTCTCCTCCCCAACACTGTGCTGTCCTCCCCTTCTACAGACCAGGAGCAAAGGAGCAGCAGGGAAAATCTAGTGAGTCTGAGACTTGCAGTGAGTCTGGAGCTCACACAAGTGAACAGGGTGACAGGAGAGAAAGAGAAGTAATGCTTTTGGGCTGAGTGAGCAGGATTTACCAGTCCTTTGTCCCTGCTCTGGGTGGGAATTAGACCCATAAGTATCTTCCCAGCACACTTCAGGGCTCTGCATTTCTCTTTCTGTGCCCTGCCAGTCCCTTGTCAAAACTGGACTTTCGTATAGAAACACTTTTCTTCAGTGGCCATGCACAAAAGCAATAAACTCTTCCCACTGAGTAGACACAGTCTTATGCCAGGACAGGGCTTAGCACAGTCTCCAAGAGGTACCCATGGCTATTTCACAAAGCAGTGTGCCTGTCGGGATCTTTCTGCCCATTTGGAGTTAGTTTTTTTTCTCACTGCTAACAAAGAAAAGCCTCTGGTTTGGATTTTTATACTTAGTAGACTGTCATTTAGAACGTGTATTGCCTGACCTTCTCTGGGAGGTTGGGAACATCCCCTGACAAACAGCATGTTAGACAGAGAGGTATCGACCCAAAGGGCATGAGCTGTGGATGAGTAGGAGAGAAGCTCTCACGGGAGCACTCTCAGCAAGACCCACCACTTGCCAGAAATGCCAAACAAGTGTGAAATTCATTCACTAAAGTGTTTCCTCAGGAAAGGACATGCTCCCATTTAATTGCCCTCCTTATTCATGATTCACACACCATCTGAACAAATTTGATTGTTCTAACTCTAACCTTTTCTAACCTCAAAAATAAAGCCCCAAACCAACCCTAAAACACAGTTGCATCACCTTCTCAGCCAAGGTGCTGTAAATGAGCTGCAGGGCAGAAACAGATCTCCAGCAAGATGTTTGAAGACGTGTGTCAGCCATTTAGCAGGGAAGGCGGGGCAGGGAAAGTGCATTTCGTTGCTGAGCAGCCTGCAAGCATCTGGGAGCATGATTTATATTCCCACAACTGCCTTTTCAGGTTAAGGGTGAGCACAGTAAAGGATTCATCACAGAAACTCCAGCAAATGCAGAAACGGAGGAAAAAGCAAACCAGGTTTCTTTGTCTCATCCATTAAAGGTAAATTTGAGTTATTAGAGAGGAACAGCCAAGCACAGTCACAGAAGCCATATGTGAATATTTATATACATATTTGTCTGATCAATCAACTGAATATTTACAAAGATTATACCCTGCTTGCACAGAGGATAAATACCTGGGGAAATCAGCCTTTCAAAAACAACACCTAGGAGTCCCTCCAGCCTCACAAATACCCCACCCAGGATACACCTATGGTATTGCTAAACTGAAGCAGCAGGGAAATGAAGGGCTTGGGCACACAGAACTGAGAGCAAGGGGAGCACCATGCACTGGGACACAGGAAAGGGGTCTGCACTTGAATTTCACTCCTGCGATTCAACATAGGCTCACATGCTCCTCTCTCCACCACCAAAAAGCCACAGAAGAGGATAAACAATGGCAACACTAAGTCACAGGAACTCAGAAAAGCAGTGGAAGCACATTGACTGTCCAGTCCCACCAGCTGTAGAATCATTATTTTCTTTGGTTTGGTTTTCATGTCGCATTGCAACAGAAGAGGAAATCCAGAGCTTGAGAAGGAACCTGCAGCATGGAGGATGTTGCAATACCATTCCAGTGGTCATCTGTAGACACAGCAACATCATAGAGAGGCTTGAGCGTTGTGGAGTGTTACGGACACATTCGATCCTTGTGCTTTTCCAGTTTGAATGCTCTGTGCAAGTATGTCCAGCTTCACCCTCGGCCCCATAAGGAAGATTGCTTTGCCTGCCCCTCCCTCCAGACATACTTTGGATCCTCCCAGCAGACTTCCCCATCCTGAAAATCAGTAATGCAGAGGAGGGAACACCAGATTGGGTACTCCTATCCACAAAGCAAGCACAGCATGTTTAACTACATTTTAAAACCAGTTTCACTAGAAGTTGCCCTGTCCATTCCTCTTTCTCGGTGTTCTCAGCTCCTTATTCCACTCCCATGCTCATGTAGGCCTCCCACTCTGTCCATGTCTTTTCCACCCACTGTATGTCAAAGTTTTGAATTTTAATCACTTCTATATGCTTCTGTATGCCCACACACACACGCATTTTCCTACTCCTGGACCTTTCCTCTGCAGGACCCAGCATTTCCTCTGCATCCCACCCACAGTCCCTGCAGGTACACTTGCATGGTCCACGGTACATCAAAGAAGTCTATTTCAGAAGACAGCCTGAAACAAGGGCTAAAAATCTGGAACAAATTGACTGTTTGTCACAATCACAGCAAAGGGCAGGGGCTTTTGTTCACCTTGTCCCATCTCCCCAAGGATCAGCAACTGCAGCAAGTGGGCATCAGGTGTAAGACTCTGGGGATCAGGCCAGTGCAATCCTCCGATCAAAGACTCCTGACCTACAGCAAATGGATGCCCCAGCTGTGGCTTCATGAAAACACTCACTGAGAAACCAGTAAGGTAAATAGAAGAAGGGACAGCAGAAACTCCCCACCTCAGCTCTGCCAGAGCCAAGCAATGACTTTAGTCAAGTTGCCTCATCCTACTGTACATACTGTTTCCCCCACACGCCTTGGCAGCATAAAGCAAACTGATTAGGACCGAGCAGCAACTGCTGGGCCATGCCCAAGTGAGTTTTCAAGTGAACAAATGGCTGTGAGTGCACATTAAAAGCAGGAAGAGAACACTAATAAAAAAACAATTATTTCATTTTTTAAGAAGATTTTTTCCTATTTCTTTCCTCTTATCTGTAACAAACAAAGCTTTGAAGGAACAAATACAATTCCAGAGATAATCCACGCTTTGGATCCTGGAAGGATTTGGTACCAACTTCTGGAAAACAAAACAATGATAATGACTCATGCTGGGCCTGGGGGTGGCTCATCACAAATTTAGCAGCAGCTTCCATGCTCCCAGCTGAGATTGGCTTTGCTGGGTTGTTTTCACAGATCCCCAGGACTGCAATTTAGCACATGCAAATTGGCCCAGCAGCCAACTGCAGCCACCATGCTAGAAAGGCATAAACATGCCATTTAGAAAAATGCTTTGCCATACAAAACATGATTACCTCCTTCCATGCCATTTCAGGCTATGGGAAGAAACACTATTTTTATTATTATACATTACACATCTCTTTTCCTCCAAGGGGAAGAAGAATTATTTAAAGGCCTATTAATCAAACATTTATTCACACAATTGAAAGCTCTGCACACTACCATTGCATCTGGTATCCATTACAAGCATCTTATGAGGCCACAGCTCATTTCCTGTATCCAGTTTTGGGCCCCTAATTTCAAGAAAGACACTGAGGTGATCTGTCCAGCTCCAGAACAGAGTTGGGGAAGAGTCTAGAGAACAAGTCCTATGAGGAGTGGCTGAGGGAACTGGGAGTGTTTAACCTGGAGAAAGGGAGAATCAGAGGGGACCTTATTGCTCTCTAAACTCCCTGACAGAAGGCTGTGGCAAGATAAGGGTCAGTCTCTTTCAGTGACAGGACAAGAGGAAATGGCCTCAAATTGCATCAGGGGAGCTTTACATTGTATATTAGGAAAATTTCTTAATTGAAAGAATTGCTAAGCATTAGAAAAGGCTGCCAAGGGAAGTGGTGGAGTCACCATTCCTTGAGGTATTTAAGACATGCAGATGTGGCACTTAGTGGTGGATTTGGCAGTGCTGGGTTAACAGTTGTACTCAATAATCTTAGAGGTCTTTTACAATTGAAAAAATTCTATATTCTACAAGAAATCTCATCTAGTTTTCAGACCATGCTGAACTTTTGATGATATATGTACAACCTGGTCTAAAAAATTTAAAACTAGCATCAGTTTGGTAAAAAATTAAACAAGTTACTTCTGGAAAGCAGCAGAAAGGGCTACGGGAAGACAAGTGGCTTGGTTTTGAGACAAAGTTCAGTGAGCCAGAAGTAGATCGCTCTCACAAACAAAGCAGGAAGATTTCAATTTCTTTAATGAACAGGGCTTTCCATCTGGGAACTGATGGCTGTGAAATACCTCCAGAGGGATCTGCTGGAAGCAGAAAACAAGCCTACTGTCAATGCTCTAAGGGTAAACAAGAGGAATTTTAGCGATGATCCATACCACTAATCTAATGGTTCGGTAATGGTTCTGGTTGGGACTGGGTGCATGAATAGAGTTAAATATGCACTCAGATGGTTCAGTGAGCTGAGACCTGTCTCCGGAAATACTCCTTTGTCTTCCATGGACATGACCTAATGACAGTCACACAGCTCTTAAGCTGAAAGCATCTGCTCTGAGAGTCATCAACTTTAAAGATCTCCCTTTGACCCTGGATTCTTTAGTTACACTTCAACTGGAAAAATAGCAACACAGAATTTTATACACACAGTAATTCAGGAAAACCAATGGAAAAGCTGAAAAAATATTTCATTATATTCTTAGCCAACATTTCCCATAAATGTTTCAGTTTATAATGCATGGCAATTGTACACCTCAGACACCTCTTACTCTTTTCTCGGCTGAGATTGGGAAATTAAGGAAGTTAAGCTTTACTCCTTTGCCAAACCATGCAAACCTTTAGGTGAGAAGTGCCATAAACCAGCCAACCTCTGCTTCAAAGTACTGTTTATCATCCTGATTACAGGTACTTAAGAAAATTCAAATTATTCTTATTTTGCTTGCATTTGCTCATTCACAGAAAGCAAAACATTTTTCAAATGTGATTCAATATCAGTGATGCTCTTGTAGGAGCCAGACAAGTTTCAATATTCAGAGACTGAGTGAAGATCCAACAATTCCAGATGCCCAGCTCTGTAACCTCAGACATCTGGCTGACAGCTCTGCATTGCTAAGCCACTTTACACCCAGGGAGTTCCTGGACCTGCATTTCTTTTGAAGATTTATGAAACACTTCATTGCAAACTGAAAAATAAAATCCTGCATAATATCAAAGACTTCCCTTTGCATAACTACACAGAACTGGCTGCAAGCGCTTAAAAAAGTTGTATGTGCATAACTAAGTTCATTATCATTTGTATCTCTGGAATTTTTGTATGATAGAAGCCAAGTCATTTCACCAAATAAAAATGCTAAAAAATTCATCATTTTTAGAACAGATTTTTTAAAAAAGACGCACAAGCACTAGATACTTCCAGGAGAGATGCCTAGCCAGTGTCTGCATGAGAGGGTTACTTCAGAATAAAGGAAAGCGTGGATTTAAAATGCTATAGCTATTCTTGAATAATACCCCAGAGGAGTGCTCCTGTTATAATAAAAAAGAGTTTTCAGAGTTTTGTTTAATTCATTTCCCAGGTGAATTAAACTAAATCAGACAAAAGTATTCTTTCCACTAGCATATGAGTGTCAACAATAGGCATTATCCCAGAACAGCACAGGTACTTAACTTCCACTGGTCAGCAAGTGTTACTTTTCCAAAAACACAAAACAGGAAGAGGGAGCCTGAACAAAATATGTGCCATAACAGTGGCAGAGAATGGCAGGCAAGACACCTGGTGCGGGAAGGAAAATGTACTGATGACCCCCAGTCAGAGCCCAGTGCTTCTCAGCCTTGGGACTCACTCCAGCTCCAGCTCAGCACCACTAAGCCACCGTTCCCATCTCCCAGCACTGCACATCCACTCTCTGAGCTGCCACACATCAAAGCCTCTCTGTGCTCCCTGAACTCAGCAAGGAACTGCAGGTTTCACTATCTGTCGCTTACATACACAGAGCTGTTGCTTCCAGTAATTTGAAGCTGAACTGTGCAGTATTTGCTGTACACTGTAACCTGCTGTTTACTTGAATAAACAGCAGTGGGAAAATTTTCAAGAGCTAGCGTATGTAAATAAAATGTAGATGGATGCATAGATGACTGCACAAGCAAACAAAGGAGTGCCTGTTCTGCTCATAAGCCAAATGCTGTTCTTGAATATGCATCTGTACCTCCTATGTGTGTGATTCCATTTGCATCTGAAGATGTCTTGCACGTGCAGACACGTTATGACAGTGCCCTAAATAGTCTCAGGGAAAATGCAAAGATGTATATGGGCAGCAACAGACTGGCTAATTAATGCCAGAGGCACAGCCTGACCCTGCCTACCTAGACAGAATGCTTCCTGTTGCCCCAAATATCAAACTTAGTGTTGTGAGGCCTAGAGAAATATGAAGACCTACTGCACAAGACATCATTTTAATTTGCCATAAAGCCCGCATCAATCAGTGTATTTCCAGGAACATCTCCAAATTTCACCAGTGTGAGACTTCCATGGAAGCCAAGTTCAGGATTTACTTTCAATATGAGCTTAATTTGTACTGAAGGCATCAATTTGCAAAATAGGGACTTAAACTGAGAAGTACTCTTGTGAATGTTTGAGAATAGATCAGTCTCTGGGTACAACTAAACCTCTACTACTGAAAATAAAGCTGAAAATGCAGTGATGCCGAATGCTGTTGCTGGTTGATGTGAGAAGTATCTGTGGTTTTAGCAATGATGCATCCCACAGGAGAGTCTGGCTGGAGCCAAGGGGAGGACAGGCATGAGACAGAACCACTCATAGAGCCAAGTAAGAAATCTTTATGGAGGAAGACTAAAACACATTCACTAGCAGAAATCTCCATGCTGCTATTATGAAGTCTATGGGTACAGGGCCTTTTACATCAAAGTGGCTGCAAACCAGGTACAGGTCACCCAAAATAGTTTTTCTCAACTCTATTCACAGCTGCAACAACAATGCAGGCATTATTTAATGTTTACCTTGAACTTAACAGGGTAGTAGGTAGCAGCTGTTTCATAATTTTGACTTGGAAGCCAACAGAAAAAGAAATCTGGACTGGAAAACCACATCTCCTAAGCAAAGGGGGAAAGAGTGTTAGCAGAGAAAATAAATTAAAGGAAAAAAAACTTAACAAAATTAACTGTGGTCGCACCATCACAACGGGAAATATCTCTGCGCATGCAATACAATCAGTCAGCTTGCAAACTCTGAAACTAAGATAACAAGTGAAGCACTGAAAGATGATACAGAATGTTGCTGTGCTAAAATACTTGTAAAGAAATTCATAAAGGAAGAGGATAAATCTCTTACTCTGCATTGCTATGAATTGCAGTTTTGTGGTGGCCTGGAGACCCATTAAGCCCCATTTTGCAAGGCGCTGTTCAAACAACCACAGCCTGCCCCTAAGACAAGACGTGCACACCTCGGAAGTGGAGCATAAGAAGACAACAGGCTAGAGTTAGCTAAAGTAAAGAGGTGAGAGGTCTTTGCATAACAATAAAAATATCTTGCTAATATTTTTTGCTAGCATCACAATAGAGCTGGACAGCACTATACAACTACCTTCAATATTTCACTGTTTCCCTTTGAAGTATCATGCATTAGCTTCTGTCACGATCAGGAGTGGTCTAGGGCTCTGAGTCAGCACAACACACAAATATGAATCTGACTTTAAACGTGTGCTTACATCCTTATGAGCTGTTTGCATTAAAGAAAACACAGAGATGAGGAAGGCAAAAGGCTTGGTCAATCTGTCAGAATAACTTCAGGTCAGAGGATCAAGGACATGTAAGTAGCTCACAACATTCTGTGCCACCGCCGTTGTAGTCAATGTTTCCACAGTCCTTCCACTCCCATAATTTCATAATCCTTTTGCTGGTTTACATCTCTGACTGGCTTGGCCTCACAGTGCTACACTGGGCACAGCACTACACCTTTAGGGTTGCTGCCAGAGTATACACCTGTCTCCTGGGGCATGCTCAGCTTTTGAAGAAGTTAGCAAGGAGATTTATCCTCCAGCAGACCCCACACTGACCCTTTTATAAATGGAAACTTTCCTTTTAATGGCACACTTTTCAAGAGCGTAAACCCCAACCTTAACAGAAAATGAAAAAACACAGCCAAGGAGAAGGAGTGTATTTCAGCATGCTGATTCAAAGCAACAGACCCCATCTGGAGTGGTCAGGCTCATGGTGGCACAGGGCTAGTACCTGGAAAATAAGTTTAGTTGAAGATAACAATAGGAGATCATTCCCATAGACTGTCTCCTTACAGCACAACATCAGGAAATACAAAGACTACTCAATGTTCAGTATCATTCCTCAGAACAGGGAATGTAAGAAAAGATTGAAACACCATATATGCATCAAGCACACTCCAGTACAGGATCCACCTGTAAAGCCAAACCAGCTTACCCGGACACTGTCATTGACTTCTAGTTCACTAAAATTACAGCCTAGCATCCCCCATGGCCTGAGCACACCCTACTTTTACCAGCAGCGTATTGTTCTCTTGACTGCTCTTCCAAAAGACACAAACCAAACATTCACACATAGCACTGTGGTGAAAACTCCACCATAGCTTTTCACTGAAAAGAGACTAGTGTGTGTATGGCTTCCACGTGCAGCCACAATTTATTCTATTAATTTATTGTATTGTTCTTCAAAGCAGGGCAGAACACGCTACGAAGGGAGTCCATTGTTCTCTCCCAAAGATTCCCCTGTTGTCATGAGCTTGTCACAGCAAGCAACTTGCACACAAGAGTGTCATGGGAGGGAAGAGGCTACTGAGGCATAAACGGGTGTCTATAACCATTAACAGCTTTTCCTTAGTAAGGCCATAAGGGAATCCAGGCAACCTCAGCAACAGTGGTCCCCTAAGAACAGCCTTTCTCTTCAAGAGAACACCAAGCATTTGCACTGGAGGCATGGACATTCTTCTAAGACCAAGATCTCACCAAAAAACCTGACACAAGCATTAGGAAAGAATACTCTAAAAGACACCCTCATAAGCATCCAATTAGTAGTTTCTACAGAAACAACTACTACTTCTGTTGTTAATAATAACAACAATAACACAGGATTTCATTCCAGAGGTATTTACCCAGTGTTCTAGAGAGGGAAAATCAGATTCATGGAAGAAACACATGTAGCAGAGAAGAAATTGTAGAAACACCACTTTAAAACCTTCAACAAAATGATCGTAAAACTCAGGGGTAGTACCGCACCAAACCAAGGCACTCAGGCACTTATTCCCCTCTTCAAATAGTGCTCAGGGAAGTGTTTAGGATCATGAATATTGTTCAGAAATTCACTCCACTGCACTTCCTTCCCATCCCAGTGAAATGCTCTCTCCCAGGTCTCTCCCAGGCTAGGAGCTGAGAGAGGAGTTGGGAGAGTCTCCTCAGGCCCCCCATCAGGAGCAGGCAGGGATTTCTCTTTGCTTGTAAGTATACTGCCATTCAAAAACTCATCGAGCACCCTCCACCAGGAAACCACTGCGACATTACTACTACCAGAAGCACAAAGTATAGAGAGCTCTTACAGAGGGGCCAACCCTAGAGTTGTGTGGGGCCACTGGCACTCTGGGGAGGGTTATTCCCATATTGGCCCCATGGTAACAGAAGGTGCAGTTGGAGGTTCCAGCTGGAATGAGAAATACAGGGGTCCCATACGAAGAAAAAGGTCCTGAGTGGGCAGCAGGTGTGATGGGGAACAATAACGAGGGTCGTGTGTGAGGCAGGAATCTCTGTGAGGACAAAGGACGCACGTGAGGGCTCTGTGTGGGTGGGGGCTCCAGGCGGGATTGCGCACAGGGTGGGGTGAGGGCCAGGCCTCGGGCAGAGAGGGGCCGGGTTGGGAATCCAGCGGGTGGGGATGCCGGGGGCGGAGGGGACCTGGGTGTGGGGTTGCCGAATTAAGGGGACTCGGTCCCGGGGATGCGCGGCGGGGTCAGCACCGCGGACAGCGCCCGGCCCATCCCGGCCACCTGTGCGCGGCGCCGGCGAGACGGAGGCGCCGGGGAGGGAGGACGGCGAGGAAACGGGGCCAGCCCGGGCCGAGCGGCGCCCGGGCGGGGAGGCGAGGGCGGCGGGGACAAGGACGCGCGCTCCCCACCTGGGCTGTGGCTGGATCTCAGGCGCCTTCCACAGAGACACTGCAGCATATGCGAGCCTTTCTCCAGGAGAAGCCCGAGAATCCTCATGGATTTCACTTTGTGGCGCCCTCCCGCTGCTCGGAAAAGGGACCGGCCCCGGAGCGGCCGGCTCTCAGCGGCGGGGCGCCGGGCCCCCTCGCCGCACAACTTCCCGGCCCATCGCCGCGGCCCCGCCGCGCCCGGGGGAGGGAGGGGGACCCCGCCGTCACTTCTCGGGACTTGTCCGCCGGCGGAGGGCCGGCCGTGCCGGGAAGCGGGGCGGGCTGGCTGGAAGGACGTCAAGCCCTAGAAACACGCGCGGCCGGCTCCCAGCCCTGCCCCCTGCCGGCACAGCCCCCGCCGGGCCGGGCAGCGCCGCCGGGACCCCCCCGCCGCCGGGGCTCGGCCGCTCCGCTCCTCCGGCGGGGGCTCTGCCGCTTCCCCCCGCCACCGGGGACCCGGTCCCGCCGCGCTCGAGTTCTGTGAGTCCCGGCGGGGAGGGAGGGAGGACACGGCCCCGCCGCCGCCCCACCAGCGCCGGGCCGCCGTGCGGGGCCTGGCAGGGCCGTGCCCGCGGGTGCCCCAGCGGCAGAAGGCACCGTGAGCGGCGGCACCGAGCGCGGCCCCGCCGGGGCTCCCGGGGGCTGGAACCACGGGACCGGCAACGCGGCCGGGAAGAAGAGACACCTCTGGTCTTAAATCACCGGTGGGTGCGGATGCCCAGACGGGAGGGCTCCTTTATGAGCACGCTGTAAACGAGGGAGCCTCCGACTTTCCACCTACCCCAAGGCACCAGCCTCCTGCAAAGGGCGCTCCATTGAAACTCAAGGTACCTTCTTTTTTACCCATTTTTAAACTGTCACTGTTACAGCGCTGCAGAGTCAAGTCTCAGTATTGGCGCTGCACAGAAAAAGGTAGGGCACATACTTCACATGCAAGGATGGTAAGGGAAACTAACCAGAACTGTCTCCAATTCATGAAATTACACAAAACCCACAACACGAGGCTGGAAAGGACAGGAGTACAGAAAAACTCCTTCGACAAAACAGTACTGTCATATACAAAAGCCATTCAAAAGAACTCTTTCTGAGTAAACTCTAATAGTGCACCAAAAAGCAGCTCCCTCCGGGACAAGTAGGAACCCAGCACAAGGGTGAATTTTTAACTGCATTACCTTGTGCTCAAGCAGGGTTACCTACTCACACACCACCTTTCAAAGCTTTCTCTGCTTTTGCTTCTCCTAACACCTGGAAGAAGTGAGCAGGTGTCTCTGACCAGCTCATGAGATGGATATTTTTCCAGAGACTGCACTGTAGGATGTAACAAGCTTCTGGGCAGCACTTCAGCAGGATGAGAGTAGGGATACACACTTAGATGTTTACATCTAGATCAGCATACTCAGGCACATAAACCAGGCATAACAAAAGAAATACTGTTTAGGCATGAGAATTGTCATGGTTTGACCCTGGCCCAATGCCAGTGCCCCCATGAAAACCCATTCTTCCCTGGTGTCTGCTGTGAGATGTGATCAGAGACAGAGCAAAGCAGGCCTCCACTTGCAACAAAAGGAAAAAAAAACTTTATTATTACACAATTACAATAAAATTAACACACAGAGCAGAATGGAAAACCTTTTAAAACATTTCTCCTCCCCCCACTCAATTCTTACAGAATATTACAGAACCTTAGATCTTAATCCAGTCCGTCCCTTCAGATAATCAACTCAGTCCATCTCCACCCTTCAGATAATCACTTCTCATTTCATTAAGGAGAGAAGGAGCCCTCCTTGTGCCACCACAGGTAAATCCCCGTCACTCAGCAACTACACGTCGTGACTTCTTCCTTCCATGTTCAGTGCTCTCACCACTGCACATGGACCAGAGCTGCTCTTAGGGTTTTCCCTTTCAAGGACGCCTTGCCCAGTTCCAGAAGAGAACGACAGTCTCTCTCACCTCATTTTGGGACACCAGTCCCCCCCAATATTTCACCCCCTGGGGCCGAGGGGTCTCACCATCTCTTCATCACCTGTCGTCTCCGCACACATCACTCCTTTGGCGCAGCCTCCCCCTAAAATGCAGTCTCTGTATTACAGGAAAGGTTCTATCCATGGCTAATACAAGAAAAGTCCAGCCAAAAGCCACTCCATCATCTCCTCCACCTAGGATTCTCTCAACTTCTCCCAGTCTTTCTTCACTTGCACCCCTCTGCATCGCACTTGCGCATTCCTTCTTATCCGTCTCTCTCCTCTCTCTCAGCTCCCGGAGGATCAACATTTGCAAGGTTTCCACCTTCCGCAGAAGGGTTAAAATCACAGTCTCTGCTCAGCTTGAACTCCCACACCAGTTCCGCACTCTTCACTGGGCACGGTTCCCATTGCCTCGGCCCGGCCGGTGCTATCACGTCCAAGATAGCACTGGCACCTCTCTCTCACTCTCTCTCTCTTTAGGGGGGGGGGGGGGCTGCCCACTGCTTCTCTGAGTTCCTCCACCCCTCCGTCTCTGTGGGGAACTCACTCTTATCCAAGCCATCGCCTCCCGTCTCCGGCCCATGGCTCCGGCCTACCTCCCCCGGCCGCGTGGCCTTCCCCTCCCCCACCCAGCCCGAAGCTGGGCAGGGGAGGTCTGAACTCTTCCATCCACCGGAACCAAGAGAGCGTTCCCGTTGGGAGCTCTCGCTTTTAACCCCCTGTGTTCTCAGAGGCGGATCCATATCCTCAATGGTCAAACCAGGTGCCAATATCCACATCTGGGCACCTATTGGTTTGACCATTACCACCTCCCAAAAACTCATTTCCTCTCAAACCACGACAAGAATCTATCAAGCATGTGTGGCAAAACTAATATTTTTGAGAGCAGCTGGAGTCTTTCATGCCCTCAATAAATACTCCACAGTTTCAGTTTTATTCTTGAATAGAAAAGGGAAAAAAAAAAACCAAACAGTTAAAATGCTACATGTTTCATGAAATGGTAGCTCTTATTTTCTAGTCAACTCTGCTTCATATGTTGAAAAACAGCACTTATGTGGAAACAAAGCCAGTAGCATACAGTTCAGAACTGTTAGAAGGAAGATATTACTAACATCCTGGGATTCATGCTAAACTCAGTTTTTGTTGTCTGCTGTGACTTAGGCTGAAAAATCATGACTCCCTCTTAATTAATAAGCGATTTTAGACAGGACTTTGCACATGCACCAAGTAATAGCAAAAAGCTTAATGAAACTGCCCTTCCCCATGTCCCCAGTTCCCCAGGATCATTGCTCCATCACACTCCTCAGCAATCCCTGCTCCGCAGCCATCATGAAAGGCTACAGTGCCATGTCAGGGCACATACCAAACTGAGACTGCAGTGGTTACCTCTCCCCTTCTCCCAGAGTTGTCCTTCAGTCCTCTGCTACACCTGATCACCAGAGAACAAGTCTGCAGCCCTGCTGGAACAAGGCCAGAAGTAGTGTGCACAGTGAAGCCCTAAAACAGAACTGGTGGCTCTCCAGTACTTCGGTAATAGCATAAAAAAATAATAGTCCTCTTTCTGCAAATGCTTCAGCAGCATGTTTGAGATGAGAACAATTCTGGATCTGGGTGATCAAGGACAGTACAGTGAGATCCAAAGTCAAGGTGCCCTCCTTGCTTAGCAGCCAACATGGAGCTGTAAATGAGGGGCTCTCCTTTAGAGAGGCCAGGACTGAAGTGCAGCACTAGGTAAGAGGGAAGAGCTGCACTTAGATGTTGTATGCATCAAGCTAGCATAGGAGTGGGCAGATTTATCACATGAACATACAAGGGCAAGTGCCTTGGACATGATACAGATGTTTGTTAGAATAAAAAGTGAAAATGCAACAGGTAGCTGAATTTTGAGACCTCTGTTCATTAAACTAAACACAGTTATTCCTGGAAAATCTACTCAAAATAACCCATACAAACCACTAATAAAATAATCCCCATTTCTTTGGGCAGTTTCCATCACCTTGCAGCAAGGCTGATAATCCAGCCTTTGTGGGGCACACTCTAAGGGGTCAGTTCCTGAGTCACATTAGAGGAAAAGAGGGCAGACTCAAACCAGTGAAAAGAATGAATATTACCTGACATTTCCAAAGAAGGGCCATAAGGACTGCAACCAGCACGTGCTCTTTCAGACTGAGTAGGTTTAAGTAAGTTTAGACAGCAAAATGGAAGCATAAAAATGGTAAAGGAAGAACTGTGATGCATATGACTCAAGTGTTTACATGCTACAAAATACCCAGTAATATCATGTATCCAATTAGGTAAATCTTAGCCCAGTAAACAAAGCTTAAAGAATTTGAAAAGATAAATGGAGTTGACATAAATTGAGACATTGCTAGATGTGTTAACTCATTTTAATCTGAAAATAAGGTAAACCAAAATAAAATTTACTTCAGTGCAGAGAGACAGCATGTACCCAAACAATACTTCAATGGGACACAGTGGTGCATAAATCTCACTATGGCTCCATTGATGACCTCACACTACTAAATAATAATGCTAATAACATCTCAAAAGTTACTCTGAAAATGCTAGAGATATTTACATTTTTTAGCCACTGGTAGAACACTGGTATTAGAAATGATAGTGTGCTTGAGTAAAAGCAGGGATTGCATTTGCTGGAACACAAAGAAAGCTGTGAAAGCCTCATTGAGGTCAGAAGACATTTACAGGGAACACAGTGTCATGTGTGTTTCTCCCTTATTAAATTAAAATGCCATTGGCCTTCTGAAGCACTGAACAGAAACAAGAATATGTTTAGGATTATGGAATTTAAATTAATACCTTCTGCTAAAAAGAGGAATGTACTGCACTGTGATCAGAGAAAAATAAGGTGATTTAGCCAACAAGGCTCTTTGCTAGGTATTAAAATAGCATAATGTGTATGAGTTCACCAGTTACAAAAGCCAAAAAAGAAAGAAAATCTACAAAAGCTCCAAGATGAGAGTAGCCAGGAAAGCTAATTTCCTTGTGTTCATACACAGGCAGTAATAATCTTTCAGGGTGCTGGGTCTCTGCCGTTCTGTTGTCACCCATACTGACTGGTAGTTCTTTGAACATTGTGATGGGTGCACAGACAAACAGCTTGTGCAGGTGTGTTATTTCTGGTTGGTTGGGTTGGGTTTTGTTGTGAGTCTCTGCCCTTGTTGTATTTTCTGGCCAAACACGGGCGGATATGATGAGAAAGGGCCCATTAACCTTAAAAGCTTTGTCCAAGCTGGTGCTGATGCAGAGCTTGCACCTTGTCCCTCTCTCTGTAAATTTACAAAACTCCTGGCTCTTGGTGCTCACTTCTCCAAGCTTACTCCATGGGTCGATATGTGATCAGTGACTGCATTCTTCAGTGGCGGCAGAGAACCACTCCGCAACACCTCTCCTTGCAGGAGCAAAATCTACCAAAACGGGCCAAGCCCTTTCCAGTGCAAACCACTGTCACCATTGTGCTCTCTGAGTTTTTGTGCTTACCCTTTTCCCCTTCTTGATGAAGCTGGCAAGGGACATACCAGCCACGCACAGCTCCTGCTACACCTAGCTCCACCGAAGCACAGCACAATCCCACCAGAGACAGTGGGAACTGCAGCACAAAGTTGAGAGGTTTGCTGAAGATCACACCATAAATTTGTGGACAAGTAGGGAATCATCTGTCAGTCCTCATTCTGGTGATTTAATGAGAGGGTTAGCCTCTTCCTGATTAGTATAAAACTGCACTAAGGCAAAGAGTCTTCTGAAAACTCTACCATGGATAAAGTATACCACACACTTCTGAGAGCAAATAGAAGGTGAGAAAAAAAAGACAGAGCCTGATTTTGTTCATCAGACAAGAAAGATTAATTTCTTAGTTGCTTTTCTGAACAAGAGTGAACAGAAACCACTGACTCCAGGTCCTGCTGGAGAGACTGACTTGGTAAAATCTCAGCCCCTTGTGAGCTCACCATAGCAGGTTCAGGAGCAAAAGAAAAAATGTCCCATAGCCTTGATCATTTAATAGGTTTATCCTCAGACACATAAAAAGCTTATAGTAATGAGCACTCAGGAGCTGAATTTCCTGACATTAAGAAGAAATCTAATATTACACGTAAAGAAGGCTTTGTGTATCAAGTGTCTCCAGTCTGAATTAGGGAGAAGTGGTTGTTCTGAATATTTTTCAGTACAGTGACACTTCCTCAGAACCTGAACTTCTAGGGCATCTCCAAACATTTTGGCAGTATGATGAGCAGTACAGAATAGATACTCTGGAAAAAGAGGCAGCCAGACACTGTTCCTTCCACCCACTTCCACTGCCCAGCAGATGCCCTCATCTACAGGACATCTCAAAATGTGTTTAAGAACCCTTGATGGATTTCTCCCCAACTACTTTTTATACTCATTTTTGGAAACCAGTAATATCATTGGCCTGCTAACCATCTTTTGGCAAGGAGTTCCACAGGTTAATCATGTAGCAGGAAAAAGCTTTTATTGGTTTAAAACTCCTTCTCGATAGCTCCATTTAATAATTTAATGCTCACCTTAACTTATAAGGTGAGCATTATAAGATTATATTGTGAAATAGTAATTTTATGTTCTCCATAACAGTCATGGTTTTATACATCTCTGTCATATTTCCTTCCTCAATTGTTTCATTTCTGAAGGCACCTGAAAATGCCTAATCTGTTCCATCATTCCCTGGGCAGCAGCTACTCTTCACGCTCCACTGACCTTGTCATTGTTTCCTGTGCCTTTCTAGTTCTATCACATCTGAGACAGGATAACTGGAGCTGCACACAGTACTCAAGGTGCGAGTGCTCCAGGGATTTCTAGCACAGCAGGATGATAGCTCCTATTTGCTTTCTGTACCTTTTCCAATAATTTCTACTTGCATCTGCTGAGCTAGCACTTCTAGAGAGATTCCCTTTCTCTGTGGTCTTTTTCCAGTGAGGAAATGGACCCCAGTAGCACCCCTTACCCTTACCACAATAGATAATAATATTTATATATACACCCCCGCATATATTTGGGTTTCATCAATGGCTGCATTACCCTGCACTCCTCCCCAGTTTATACTGCTGTTAGTTCAGCAGATACTCCATATCAGATGCTCCTTCTGCAGCTCTTTTATGTCCTCTTCTGTTTCTCTTACTTCAAAGATTTTGTCTCTTCTTCATCCCCTCACTCTTCAAGATCATTTAAGAGCATCATGTCCAAGACTGCACAGCTCAGTCCCTCTTCACTGGCAATTTCCCCACTGATGAGACCTGCCCTTTTCTCTTTAGGGGAAACACTCAGTGAGGAGGCATCTTAGAAATCCAGACTTGTGTCTCACCTTTACAGCTGCTCAGGGAACATTAAGGAATTTGGGGGGATGTTCCTCCCCCAAGAGGCATGCAGCCCCTTACCCAGATGACCAGTCCCCCACAGGATGGCTGCTGTGATTTTTTGCAGATGTAGTTCATGGCAAACCTCCAGATGTTGCCACATTTGTCCTTTGAACCTGAGAGCTGCAGAAGCACCTTCTAGGTGCACCTCTTTGTTGGGTTCAAGTCCTCTGCCAGCTGTGGTTGCTGTTCCACATCTGCAGCCCTTCCAAGGGAAAACACGCTGGAAGGCAGAAGATCTCCCCCGCCTGCCGATCCCTTCAGGCTCAGAGGTTATGAGAGAGGAAAGCAGATTAAAGGGCTGTAATGCAGCCAGCACAGGGAAGATCTGACCCACAGGGCTCCAGTAATTGAGGTTATTAATCCACAGTAGGTAATAATGGCTTTGCCTGAGGCATGACCCAAGTACTGAGGGCAGCAGATCACAGTTGAGCCAGGGTTTGGAAGTGGGCAGCAAGCCATCCTGCTGGCCAGCAGAGCTCCTGGCTCTGCCCACCCACTGCCCCTTGGCTCCTCTGCTTCCAGCAGGCAGCCACCAAGGTAAAGCCAGAGCTGGAATAGGTGTAGCTTCCAAATTCAGGATGTGCTCTTGGCTTTCCCCCCAGTTCCCTGCGTGAAACATGAACACCTGGCAGGCTGGTTTCCTCATCTAGGAGTGCAACCAATCCATCCACCTCACAAGGAAAAGTTGTCAGGCTTAATAAAGGGGATTTTCTGAGGGTAAAAGTACAATAGACCAACCATGCAAAAAGCCATCTCCCCTTCCCCTCCAGCAAACTCACTCCTAATGTTCCAGAGGGCATCTGAGGTTGGGAGCAGCATCTGTGGAAGCACGAGCCTCCCCATCTGCCTACTTCCAGTGACACTTATAGAGCCTTTTACTGTTGTCTAGACCTGAAGTGTATTTATTCTGGCATGCTAATACAACACATGTGGCACAGCCTCATCAAGACAAGCAAGTACTTGCCTAACTGCCTGCCTTGGGAATGATGGTACAAGAAACGCTTTCTGCTCCAATTCACAGCTGCTCCAATGACAGAAAAGCCACTATCAGGACAACACAGATCAGACCCTCACTCATTAACTGGCCACCATGGCTGAAGAGTGCACAGAGACACATCCGAAACAGATTTCTCTGGAAAGACCACCGTTCTGGAACATGCAATTTCCAGTGCATGCAGAGTAGCACAGCTAAGGTTCTTTATCAGACCTATACACAGACTTGTCCCTGCTGGTTCTGAAAAGGAGGAAAATTACAAAAGCCAGGTATTAAATAATAATATTACAGCACAGTTATAAAGGGTCTGTGTAGGTAAAGGAAAATTAATGTTTCAAGAGATTTGAAGATGGGATTTACAAGACCTTTATAAGAGCCACCCTTGAAATGCTGGGTTGTTAGGACAGGACTTCCTACTGGGTACATTTTTTTCCAGATGAACTTCAGACTTCTTGTCTGGAAAATTTCCTTTTCTGAGACTCATATCATGTAGTCCTCGCCAGAATGCAAGAGAGCTAAGAAAAAAAAAATCTGTCTCTTTCTATGAGTACACTATTACTGTGGGGAAGTTGTAAAAAAAAAAATGTTATTTTCCTTAAAATTACATTTTTCTAAAGTATCTCAACTTTGCTGAAGTATTTTAGCAATATCATGAAAATAAAATTGCAAGGAAAGGCTTTGACCTCATCAAAATAAAACATTTCTGTAAGATTCTCAATCACAGACGACTGAGGAAATACCAGGAGTATTTGGCTGACAGCATTGTGAACAGAGAAGAACTTGACTTGTTCCCCATTAGCCCACGAGTCCCCCACTGCTCTACAGCCCCCTGCACATGGATATCCACGTACCACACACCAGCTTCATGGGATAGAGAAGATTTTATGCTGTTCATAGTTTCAAGACAAATGGTGAAGACAGTTGAAGACAAACGGTGAAGGCATGACCAGGCTCAGACCCTGACAGCTACAAGGCAGAACCACTTTCTCTACCCTTTGCTGTAAGAGAAAACCCAAACCTGAGTAACACATTTTAGGTTCTTTTTTGCGTTTGACTCATGGTCCAGCATTTTTAAAGGTTTCTATTGTTAGCTTTTCTCTGCCGCCATTAGAACCAGGAAATCTAAATATTCCAAGTTACCATTCTTACATAATGGCTCAGGGATTTAAGAAAGGCCCCAAATCTTCTAAAAGTTAGCAACACCAGTTTGCAATAACCACACCAGTGACAGGTAACATGGCTGGCTCCCAGGGACAGGAATCATTGCTGACATGTGACATACTCAGTAATGGCCTTACCCTGCTTTTGCTGAAAACCCAGCAGTGCCAGCCCAAAGGCAGCTCAGAGTGATTATCAACCCCTGGAGAACTCTGCTCCCCTATAAGAACAAAAATCCTGCTTTCTTCAGCAGCTGAAGATATTTCACTTAAGATGGAATAAAGATTCTAGCAAATCCCATTCTGAAACATGCATAATCTGGCAAATCAGGGGGGAATAAGAAGTGTCCAAGTCAAAGATGAAGCGCTATTTATGTGATTATTGCTGTGGAGCACAGCAAGAAAGAGGAAATCACAAAAGATAGATGACCAATGGGTGGAATTTCAAAAGAGGAGTAAAATACAGGAGGAAAATGCTTCTGTGTGTGAGCAGATAAATCAGCCAGGCATTTCTTTATCAGGCATTACCAGAGGCCTTGAAGTTCAAGCACTGCAATGATTGTCTACTTCCCACAGGCAAAGTTTAAAACCTGGACCACACCAAACACATGGCACATGAGATGGACCTGGCACAGCACAAAATGCAGCTCAGCACAAGCTAAAGCTGTAACTGCAACCACAGAATGGACTGAGGAAGGGTTAGAGGAGACAGGGGTGGGTGCAGAGGATTTTCCAACAATGTTAGAGAGATAGGGCTGGATTCTGACCTGCTAGATCTGATACTGCGCCAGGAGGTCTGAATTTAGCCCATACATTTCAGGCACTGATTTTTTTTTTTTTTTTTCTAACAGGCACTTCAGGGATGCAAAGCTGAAATCATAAAGCTGAGCTGCTGCTCTGTCAGCATGTGCTCAGCTATTTATGAGTCACTAAAACACACCTTTTCTAATTCTCACCTTAGCTTGTGAATGGCATGTGGCCAGGATGCCTTTTCCAGCTACTTGAGGAAAGTCACCACAGTGTGCTGTGTGCCAGGCTGTTGGCAGAGCCACTGCACCGGCTCTGCTACAGGACATGTTTGACCTCCAGCCAGACCTGCATTAGCCCTCTGCCTGTTTACACTGGGACAGTCACAGACATTATCTAAACAAGTGTTACCCAATGGCAGCAATAAATCTTGGGAATTTCCCTCAAATGAGAAAGCCTCTGCAGAATCAAAACCCACAACTGCAGGCTTGAGTTGTCCCAAGTCCCCAGTGCTGCCTTAGCCCCACACACCATTTCTGTCCCTGCACAAATGATCCTGCCAGGTACAGGGGGCTCACAAGTGAGTGGAACCACAGCCATCACTTTCCATTCCCAAAAAGCTGCATCCTGCAACTCAGCAGTGAAACAGTAGTTACAATGGGGAAAAATGTCCAATTAAAGCACAGCTGTTCTGAGCCAGTTCTCATGTGTCATGCATCCACATCCTCAGACCACTGACAAAATTATTTCCTTTCAGCTGGCATTTGCTTAAAGCCCCAACACAGTGGCAACCTCAACTATGCAGCATTCAGGCTGACATAAACCCTCCTTAGATGTTACATCCCAGCAGTGAGGATTCCATTTGCTCTGTCTAGGTATCTTGAAGGCCAGCCCCACATTCAAATCCCTACACTCAGAGGCTTGACTTATTTTTAATCCATCACTTTGGTTCCTTGACTGTTATCCTGATCCCAAAGGGGATTTTCCATCTCCCACTCCCCTTCTCAGCCAGCTGCTGTGCACAGATTTAGCAGGATGACTCAGAAACAGGGAATGACAGCTCAACATTTTCCTGCTATAGAGCAATCAGTGCCTGTCTCCAGAAGGTCCTTGGGTCAGGATTGGAGGTTCTGCACAAGGGAAAGGGAAGCAATGGCTTCTTCCTGAGGAAAAACAGACCCACTCTGTGGGACCTCCTGCTGCTTCCCTCTGTCACAGCCTCAACTTGTCCTTGCTGAAGTCTCACAGGAGCAGCTTGTTGTAAAACACAAGTTTAGATATTTGCTTTTCATGACAGCAGAGCCCCAGAGCTCCTGAGGTCAGCACCAGGCACTCTGTGAGCAGCACGCGACACTGGAAGCTGTGAGGAATGGGAAGGAAGGTTCCCAAGGTGTCTTTTCCTTTTCCCTGCTGAGTTACAGCAAGTGTCACTGCCACATAATCTATTTTTCATTCCCCAGTGCTCAGTGTCAAGCCATAATGAAGCCATAAGGAATCCAGCACCACTCAGCAGTGCACAAGAGCGCTCTGGCTCAGCTCTGCAGAGCTGCGTGGCATAGTGTGCAGCAGGAAGGAGGAGAGTCTGATACCAAGAATGCTCCCCATTTTTATATGCTACACTCCCAGAACTGCAGCAGTAGCAAGTGAGAGCGAGGCAGGGCACAGAAAAGCCTTGCTCCTCAGCCTGCTCCCTCAGCCACCACCCTGGGTACAGCGAGAGCTGTCAGGCAAGGCCACAAATGTCCAAGGTGGTTAATGTCAGCAGCCAGCTACACGGAGGCAAGCAGGTGGAAGCAGAAGGATCCGTCTCAGGATGATGCTCTCAGAGGACAGATGGTCAAAGATAACTTCTGAAAGAGTGCATAAGTGGGACTCCTGGCTCTCCACACAGCTGCAGTAACTCAGCTGCCTTTCCCCAGACCCAAGGCATCGCTAAATCTGGCAGCTGGGGAGAAGAGCTTTGCTGCCAGAGACCATGGATCTGCACTGGACACAGCATGGCCATGGGTCAGACTGTCCATGCAGAGGAGCAGGCATCAATCACAGGGAGAGTCAGGGATCCCTCCTGGTGCTTGGCCACCTCCATGCTCACCACCTTGCCCCTTGGCAGAGCTCCCCTGGGCTCAGGCAGGGCACCTGAACTGTCTCTTTGCCCATTTATCCAGCCCAGAAGTGGGGTCAGTTCTCAATGAGCACAGAACACCTGGCAGCCCCTGACTCCAGGTAAAACTTGCAGTCCTTTTGATGAGCTAGAACAGACAACAGCTTTACTTGTACACCATTGGGGCAAGTGTCTGGGAATGGGCTACATTAACACAAAGTAAATCAACAATCAGGTACAACCTCAGAGCTGACATCTGCTCCAGCCTATGGCATAGTCTGAGCAGCTAAAAGTGGAACAAAGCAATTCCTGGGGAACCACTCATAGGGTTGCCTGCACTGGTCTGTCAGGGATGCAGGCAGCAGTGCTTGGATAATCTCATTTTAACGTATTGTTCTGCTCTTCCACAACTTGTTTTACCAGTCAGGTACTCACCTTGCAGAAACTGTTGGGGCCATGTTTCTGGCACCCCATAATTTTTCTTCCACAGTGGCACTCTCACCAAGGAAGATTTTATGGAAGATGCCTGCTGAGGCCAATTATCATTTTTTATGGGTGTTTACACCAACTAGGATTGATGGAAATGGGCACTTGCCATCCTGCCACACAGCAGCTATGTTTGCACTGCACTTCACTGAGACCCTGCTATTTACATCTAATATTCCAACTTTCCAAACTTCCTTTTATTCCATGTTACAAGTTTCATATTTGCTCACTATCTCTTTGTAAGTCCTGTTAAGATCCTAATGTCCCTGCTAAGATTTTACACACCAGAAAAATCCTGCTGAAAAGAGAGCTCAAATAGGAAAGTTCAGCCCAGGGTCAGGGTAGTTAACACAGACACGAAATGCTGTGTGCAGACCAGTATGAGGCTCTTCTCTCAACACATCACAAGGCATTATGGAAGACAAAGCAGCTGCCATCCACCTTCCTAAGGGCAGTAGCCTTGAACATCCTTTCATATTCTAACTGCTGTCAGGATTTTCCTACCCCACAACTGCTCTTGAAAAATAGGAGAGATTCCTGGTGGCTGGGACCAAGCAGGAGCACAAGGATGCTGTTCTGCATGTGCTGCAGTACAACAGTTTTGCCATGTGGGAGGCCCTGCTGGTCAGCATGCCTCCCCAGTCTTTTTTGGAAAAGGGAGAATAGGTTTATTCTGAAGGCTTTGGCTGATTGTTATTCTTTACACAAACACTGTATCCACAATCTAAGCATCAAAAGGGTTTACAGAAGCTTTCCTCTTTGGTGGTGTAGAGTTTAGCAGCAGGCTTTCTGCATACTTAAGGGTTATAAATGATACTATCTGTTTTTAAGACTACAGGCAATACTTTCCCATAGTTTCATGGTTGTATTGAGATGGGTCCTGACTACTGGCAGTAGTAGGCATCACTGTAGTGTGTGTAAAGTGGGAGAATTCAACAAAAAATAAAAATCTAAGGGGAAAAATCCAACAAGCTGAAGCATCTTGTGACAACTTACCCCAGAAGCCCTGTCAATCTGCCAGGACTGCATTACCCAGGAGTTGGGAGTGAAGCTAAACCATCCACTGTCTAATGCTCAAGAGCTCTTTAACCCACTCCATCTTCAGCTGCTTTCCGTTGCTGGCTGCTTTTAACCTAGTTTTCAACCTCCAGAACTCTTATTTCTGGCTGCAGCTTTCATTAGCAGAGACATACTCCCCATTCAATTCCTTCCAGAGATGTAGGCTACATCCCCAAAGTGCCTTTTTGGGAAAGTTGTCTGATGCACTTGCAGCCAGAGGGTGCAGTGCCCTGGAAAACAGGGAGGAATGTAGCTTCCAAAGTGCATTTTTCCCCTCAGTACTAAGAAGCCAAACCCCACTGGTGAATTTTGTAGATGGGATTGTTCTTTCCTAACCCTTGCCAGTTATGTTTCTAAAACTGATGGGAAAAACTGGTTTTTAAGGATTTGGAGGGCTCTTCCCCCTTTGTCTCTTTCCCTATCCTTTGGGAGTGGTGGGTGATTCATTGCTTCTGTCTCTACTTTTTCACACCTCCATTACTGATGCCCTCTTGTACAGGCAGCTGTGGAAGAAACAGCTTTCAGGAAGTCCCAGTGATCACAGATATGCCCTCATCCTCAGCTTGCAAAGTGCTTTCTTGCTGAACTGCCAGAAATACTGATTTCCTGAAATACTCATGATTTCCTGCAGGAAAATCATCTCCTATCACTACACAGACAGGCTGTATCAGGTGGAAAGCAGCAGTCTGGGGTCCCCTCTGCAGAGCTGCTCACGTACATACCTTGTGACCTCCCTTACTGTCCGATTTAGAGGCTGTCAGTCTGCATCTTGTCTTCCTCCAGAACTAGCTGTGGTCTGACAAGATCAAGATGGACGTTGAAAAGAAAAGTGATTTTAAAGTGTAAAACTCTTCAGTTGAAGACTTCTCCGCTTCATCTGTGCCATCCCCTTAGTCTTCCTGGGAAGGGGGTACAGGGCTTTCAAAGGCTGGGGCACATGCTTTCTCTTCAGAAGCATCCACACTCTTTTTCTGTCAAGTGACAAGTTTCCCTAAGAGGGAAGGATGTAAACTGTCTCCAGCCCAAAGCCTTGTAACCATGTCAGCAAAGCACCACACTTGGCTACTAAGGTCTGCTGGGAGGCTAGATTTATCAGCTCAGACACCCCAGCTGTGTGATTACACAGCCTGCAGTCTTGAAGCAGACTGAGTCCAGCCAGCCCAAAACACAGCCCAGACAAGTTTGCATCTGGCTGCAAAAGATCTTGTAAGACATACCCATGACTATTGGCATCAGCTCAAAACACTTCTTTGGTTTAGAAAGCATCAATGCCAGAAGACAGACTGGGTATGTGGAACATCAGCAGCAGAGCTGTTCCCACAACAGCTGTGTACATTAACAATCCTTACAGCCTGCCTTGGCAGAGACGCTGAGCTTGGCATTTCTGTCCCCACTTCACAGGCAGGGATATTGCAGCAGGACAGGAAGAAGCAGCTCCCAGAGCCTCACACCAGCAGCCCACAAGGCCATGGAAGGAGCTGTATTACAAGAGGCTTTGCACTGAGAACTGTTGGTGCCATGTGCTGGGCTCAGCACCCTGCCAACAGGAAGCAAGACTCTGAAACCTAAAAGCCTGTCCCACACCTCCACACTGACTGACTTCCCACCATCTCCTGTGGGGTTTCCAGTGGCTTTAAAAACAGCAAGTTTTGCTTGACGGAGGTCAAGCCACAGGAAAAGTTTGGTTATCTGCTGTCACATCGCATTCTATGGTTGAAGTAACCCAAATCTACTGCATCCCTTTCCTCTGCCTGAACCACAAGAAGCTGTTTTCCTTTAAGATGGCCTTATAGCTGCCCCCAGGCTTGTGGTCATACTCTCTCTCAGGCTAATCCAGCACAAAAGGCACTGGCTGCTCTCCACTCCAAACCTCTGCCAAGTTGTGAGATAGATGGAGCTGCTTATAAAATGTATCATAAATTGGAACAGTGTAAGAAGCCAACAGCAATTGTTGTGCTGAACGTAGCAGCCTACATCCCAAAGGACCTCAGCTCAGCTGATTTACAAAAAAAACACAGTCAAAACAACAAATGTTTTTGCAATTCAAGAAATTTCCCATAAAACTAAACCTCTACAAGACTTTTGCTATAAGATCTCATTTGAAAACCTGCATAAAGAATCCTTAAATGTTTAAGTATGTAAACACTAGAAATACCCTGTGCAGACAAACACTGGGGAAAAGCACACACACATCATGCCATTCTATTGCTTTTTTCATTCTGGGTGATGAGTTTGTGGTTTCACATCCCACCCCACACCTACCCAGTCAATAACATTAATGACTTTTCACTTCTTACAACCAAGGTACCTCTCAGAGCTGCACCTGGTTGGCAACTCCCATCAATACCACTAGTCCTACATAAGACAGTTCTGGCAACACATGGCTTCCAAAATGTACAAAGCAACAAAAAAAAAAAAAAAAAAAAAAAAAGCCAAAGCTGGCAGCTGAAACTAAACAAAACAAAGTTCAGAAGTATTTAATGTTGAAGGTGATAAAGCATTGGAACAATTTAACAAGGTGAGTCTTCCATCACTGGAAAGTTTTAAAGCAAGAAGGGATGTTTTCTTTATTCAGCACTGCACTTCAAGCAGGAGTCAATTGAGGGCAGTCCTGTGACTTGCACTCCACAGGAGATCAGACTGAAAGATCACAAGAGCCTCTCTGACCCCATAACCCAGGAATTAATACCTGTTTCTTGTAAAATCTGTCAAACCACTGCCCTTTAAATCCCAACCTACAGCTTCTCTGCTATGAAGACACAATGGAAAATCAATTAAAGAACAGGGAAAATGGAAAAGGGAAAGAACAAGAAGCTACTGACTGATGAAGGCACAGTGAAGGATGATGGAGGTTTGAACATTGCCCCTGCACCAGGCTGAGCAGGACCTGTTCTGAACTCCTAGAGATCATGGGATGTTGGCTGTGACTGATTCCACTGGTACTCATGTCCTCTGCAGGTAATAGAGGACAAGGGTTTGCATTCTGCAGGAGTACAAAACCCATGTCACTCCCAAACTCTGAACAGCCCCACTACACAGACAACCAAGCTACAAAGCTATTATTCTTTCATTTGAACATCCCAACCAAGCTACCTTTGTGATTACAACTGCAGACCAAAAGAGAGTGCATACAAACATCAGGAAAAAAACCAACACAACTCAACCCAGAAATCCAACCAAACCCCCCCCCAGAAAACAAAACAAAACCAAACAAACAAACAAAAACCAACAAAAAAAAACCCCAAGAACCCCCCACAAAACTGCTGTTTCATTATTATTGTACTGCTGCTTTGGAATCAGAGAAAATATAAACCTTCATCAGCAGATCTGGGTTCCTCAATGCAGCTCAAAAAGTTGGCAGGGGACTGTACAAGGAACAGAAACTAGACTGCACAGATCCTCAGGAAGCCACCAGAGGGTAGCAAAGCATTTTAGAGAGCAGCTGACAGAAGCCCAGGCAAAGCAGCCTGATCTGTACCTGCTTCTCCCTCCTCACTTTCTGGCTGCTATTTCAGTTATTCAGGAAAATTACAATTTTATTCATGCCTATCCATTCCATTTTCAATTGCTGCCTTGCTTTCTTCGCAGATGAGAAGGGAAATTTGTATTTCAATTATTCCTACCCTTCTCCCTGAAAGAAGCTTGTTTCTCCCTTATTTTCTTCATAGTGTTTGCATCTCTCCCCAGCCAGCTCTCCCCTGCAGTAGTGGGCAGCAAGCCGTGTCCTATGGGGATGGCCTATGGTTCAGCAGTGGGGTACCACCCTTGGGGAGGCAAGAGGAGGGGAGGAGGGTCAGGAGGGAAAATAGCTGTTTCCAGCAGTTTCAGGAAACTGGTTACACCAGTAGCTGCCCACATTAGGAGTCTGGATTACCCCAACATCCTTGTTCATACAATGTTCAGATAACACTCTGAATTGCTGATCGCCAGTCCTGAGGCTTTGATTGTTTCAAAGCTGTTAAAAGTATAGAAGAGGAAGAGACATAATATTTTCATAATGCTTTCCTTGCCTCTCCAAAAGTCTCCATTCTGCACTTTGCAGATTCCCATCCCAGTCACACGGAAAGCTCTGAGCTCCACAAGCACCCCAAGCAGCCAATAAAGCAACCTCATTCTGATCCCCCTCATGCCCTCTCTGCTGAGTGTAAGAGTAGGAAGATTTCCAGTAACTTTTTAAATTATTATTATTATTTTAAGGTTCCTGTGTGTTAAGTCTCAAGCGAGAATGCAAGGAGTCCTGTTGCCTTGCTCTGGGAAGTTTATATGGAAAAAGGAGACCAGACAGTAGCACAGGGGAGGGGGTGGGGGGGGGGGGGGACAAGAGTCTGGCTTTTAAATAGCTAACTTTTTAATCCACAGTCTGCAGGAACCAAAAATAGCTCCTGAATATTTCAGCAAATCATTCCCAATAATTAAAATTTTGATGTGTTTTCTGTCAATCCCAAATGCAGTGAAAGCCTTGATATATATTATTCACTACAAATTATTCATCCAGCTGCACTTGCAGAGTTGAAAATTTCCGTTCACTTAGACCTAAGCGCAAAGAAATCCTCCAGCCCCTAAACGACAAAGTCTTTGATATCTGCCCGCTGCTAAAAGATACAACAAACTAACCTTCCCTGATGTATCCTATTTATTTATTACAGGTATGTCTTACCCCGTAGGTTAACACTGTAGTGCAGCTGACACTTAGCACTGATTAAGTTGTATCTGTTCAGTGCAGCTGCTTTCAGTCCCTATAACAGACAGGTGAAGGTCTCTAAATACATTTTCCACAAACTGTACTCCTAATTGAACTATCCCACTGGCTTTACCCAGGTGCTGTGCCAGACCTGAGGACCAGCCCTTTACCACCTTGTCAGGAAGCAATGGGAGATAGAGGAAAGGTTCTTGAAGACTTCCAGTTCTGGGGAAAAGCTTCTGCCTCTGTAGAGCACTTGATTATCAGTCCTGCCCCACCAACAGCAGACACTTTTGTTCACAGGCTTCTCAAAACAGACACCAAAGCTAAACATGCCAGAAGCATCACCCTCTTGTAGTGCTATGAAAAATCTGTGGCATCATTTAAATCCAGCCCAGCAGCTCACTCCTCCATTACAGCCTCGGCATGAATTACAAATGTGAAGCTGCAGACGCTCAGTGCAAGAGCACAGTCTGGGCAAGGTCTGTTTACAGACCTTCTTAAAGAAAGTACCCAATATATAAAGGTGTTTTCATTCTCTTGGAGCTGGGGTCAGGAGACCTCAAAGAGACAGCATATTTTGGAACCACTGAGCACTCTTGATAGGGTAGTCAGAGCATGAGTATCTCAGTTTGAGATTCCCCGTCTGTCCGATATGTCTGGACATTTAATATAAATTAATCTGTTATTACAAATCATTCAACCAAGTTCTCCTTGACCTGCAGTCTGAAACAAGACAGAGAGCTAAAACAGGCCCTTTCTCAGTCTGTTTGAAGTTACAGCTGTTAAGAGCATACAACTTCTTTTCATGATTAAAAGGACGGTTATTAGGAGTGATGCCACAGGAAACCCTGGAGAATCACAAACATTCCCCTTTGCAAAAGGCTGGCAATACGGGGAAACATCACACTGAAGTCGCAGTTCCTTGTTAAGCACTTCTCCTCCTCCTCAGTGACGTGTCACACTGTCATTCCAGAATGTCACCTTGATGGAGAGAACAACTTCTTGAGAGGAGTCATCTGCTTGGAGCAACAAAAGCCACCTCCTTCAGAAATACACCCACAGAAGTGTGCAAGGCCAGGACAATAACGTCACATCAGGGCGTAATTAAAGCTCCCGAGTAGTTACAGCTCCTCATTGACAGTCTTTTATGTAATGACTGAATGCAATTAAGGTAACGACCTTCCCCATACTGACATGTCTGCACAAACATACAATTACCACAGAGATGGAAAGCAGCCTAACAAACATTTTGCTCAGGGAACAAGAAAGCCAGCTAGGAGGTCCCGAGCCCTTTTCCAGCCTTGCTGCTTCTGACTTCTTCAGGACATTGCGTCAAGCCCTGAAGGCAGGGACAGAGGCCAGAAGGTGCTTGTACATTAATACGTCCTCCTTGCCCAGCAGATGCCCTTTCTTGGCAAAACTCTCCCTTTCTATAGAAGATCAAGCACGTGTTGTTGCACAACTGACTGGCAATTTTACTGAACAAGCTTGGACCAGCTTTCTGGGGGCACAGAGACATGAGATGAGAGATATTGACAACATCCTAATAAACAAACAAAAATATTATAAAGACTAAAGCTATCCGTGGTTTCTCACTCAAGAAACATCCACCCTCAGAAGCCTGGTTTTTCCCTAGTCTTTTTAGTTCTTGCAGGGTGAAAGTGGATAATCAATAGCAAGCATGGAAAGATTATCAAATCAACAGAAAGAGAAGAGTTAAACTCAAGTTTGCATGACAGAAGTTGCACAGAAGTGCTGTGGGAAGACAAAGGCATTCATATTCAGATCTGAATTAGTGAGAGCTATGTGAAATCTGGACCAAAGGATAATAAAAGCAAGAGTCTGCTAACGGTGGTTAGAGCGTGTTCTCATGGAGCTTGTCTGGGTGACTCAGACAGCAGGATTTTAGACAAAGAGGGTTTAGAACAAGCCTTTGTAAAGATAAAAACCAGCAGCAATACAACACACAGCACTCTTACACAACGTCATACCTGTCCTATTCACCCTTTGTCTTGTCCTGCAAACAGAGCTAAGGCCTGTAATGGAATACAGCTCTGCCCATGCGGACCAGCAGCCGTGGACAAGTCATGAGGATCAGAGGCTGAAACTGTGAGCTCTTTGGGAGTCCTCTCCTGTGAAACTTCTAAGATCTCATCATAATGGAAGCTATCCAGCCAGAAAAGTCACAAACCACACAGCAAGAAGAGAGCCTTTACAACTATTTTAGTCCTTGCACATTTGCATCACTGTGCTACTAAAGATTCTCCAAGTAAAATTCTTACCACCAACTTAACACCCAGCCCTAGACTCAGGTTTCAGTCATGCTGGGGTGCAGGCTATACTAGCCCTGCTTGCACTGGTGCTCCATCTGCAGACACTAACATCCTACATTTCTTGGGGACAGTGAAATGGCACTAAACATCACTGCGTGGCAACTGAACCTCACCATAAAGTCTTTCTGGACAGGTCTGCTTTTGCCTTCAGTCAGTCAACATGCAACTGAAGCCGTTTTGCCAGCATACACTTGTGCTCCTCCTAAAAGCCTTGTGTCAGGCTGAACAGTGAAGTGCTAAAGACTTCACAATACTTGTTTCATTATGACATTCTCTACAAATATATGCCATTGGGCCTGGGTTCCCCCCCCCGCCCCAGGTTGGAAGAAGTACAGTAGTTTGGCTGGGTAGGCAAAAACGTTCACATTTCCCACTATGAAAAACTGTGAGAGAAAAAAGCATTTGCAGAGCATGTGGTGTAACAGAAAAGGATTGATCAGATTACCTGGAGAACTGATACTTGCCTCTACTAAAACTCTATTTCTGTTCAAAGCCCTGCTTGCAAATTCTGAGAGGAGATAATACAGGATTTTCTTATGGTATTTCAGATTAAATACTGCATAAGAAATGCAGCATCCTCAAAATGTCGTATCTATAAGCTTCTGATTCACACATTAGCCATTTGGGGATATTAGGTATGACTCTAGTTTTTAATGAAGATATAAAACATCAGAAGGAAAAAAAAATCCAATTCACAATTCTGTCGAGTTTAGTGTGCACTGACTCCAGGTTCCACAATAACATCATGCTGTGAGTGTGCTTTCAACAGCAGCTCCCACTGCATTCACATCAGGCAGTGGGGAAGGCACAGGCTGAGAGAGATGACACCCAAAGCTCTTCTAATGCATTAAAAACCTTTTTGTCTTAAATTGATCCCATCTCAGATATGCTGAGTGTTCAGTCTCTTCTTTTTCTGGCTGATTTAATTGTAACTTTCAAACTGGTAAAAACTGTGATATGAAGCTTTGTAAATGAGCATTTTAAACAGAAAGTGGGATAGAAAAAGACTTAAATCAATATTCTGGGGACAAAACACACCAGCTACATCCATACAGTTTAACACAGTCTCAAACACAGGCACAAGGCTCTACATCACTTGAAATGTGACTTACAGTTTAACCTCTGACCCCCCCAAGCCACTAAGCCAGTCTGGCACACCACATGGTGGGCATAAAACTGACCCAGAGCACCCATAGAAAACACCTCCTGTATTTCCAGTCCCAGACCCCACATCTACATGAATAAACTGTGTCAAAATTCCCTGCACACCTCCCACCACTCTTTTTCCCTAGGTTCCAGTTTTACTTCAGTAGGTTTTCCAGAACAGTTTTTTTTTCCCAATATCTGTTTGTACAAGCAACAATTTTCTTGTGTTTTTCTTATTCAAGGATGAACTTAAAAGAACAAAGGTTGCTCTTTCATAATGCATCATCTTCCTGAACAGACCAAACAATGTCTCAATGAAAAACCACAAGCTTTTATTGGTACCCATCAACATACCAATAAATGCACAGAGAATAGCCACAGAAATAAGGAGCTTACCACCCTTGAAAACTCTCCTAAGTGCCTTCCAGAGATGCGGTGTACTCCCTTACACCAGTGGTGGTCTTCAAAGCACAGTATAAATCATTTGGTGTGTGAGACAATAGGGAGGGCATCTTCAGAAATGTATGTTCAAAGCAATTAGAAAGGTGATAGAGCATGACAGCCACAGAGATTTTCTTCCTACTTCTCAGTGGAGACAGAATTGACTCATCTTAGTACAGTACCACAGTCCAAAATATTACACCTATAGTTGTTTTTTTTTAAGCTGTATGCTTTACATGTAGAAAGAAAGCATGGAAATAAACATGAAAAAAGTTCATCATTTCATGGCCCCAACTCAAACTTTTTTTCCTTCAGCAGACGTAGGCATGAAGAGTGGGATCCCAATTTAACTAAGAGCCAAGCTTGGCATCAAACAAGTGCTGATACAACCATATGGTTTGAAAGAGTTTTCTCTCCTTCTGCTAAGCACCCCCTCGCATCTTGTAGAGGACGTGTCTTACAACCATTATCAGCAGCAATTATAAAAGGCATCTGCCTTTGGTGACAAAGAGCTGGAACTGCTGTGATGAGGTGCAGGGAAGGCTCCAGGCTGACAGTGCTTCCTGCAATTCCCATTGCTCAGCTGAGGACATCAGCACATGGCAAGGGATCTATTTAAGCAACTCTGCTGCAGGCAGTGAGATGTGAGGTAGAGACAGGTGACTGAGCTGCAAGGGAAGGGGGAAATGGAAGGGATGGGGGTTTTGGGAGCAGCAGAGGGAAGTGAGCGGGGATCTAGGCAGAGGGAAAACATGGGATTGGGGATGCAGAAACAGTCCAGACACTTTCCTGGCCTGTTTCAGCTGCTGCCCCACTAATCCTGTCTGTCCCAAACAGCCAAGGAGGAGGCTGCCCTGCCCTTCTTCTCATCATGAATTCTTTTGTAAATTCAAGACTAAATTCATTAATGTAATCCCAACACTGACACAATACTTCCTGCATGTAATTATCAAGACTTGTAAATAATTTACAAGAGACATGAGTATGCTGCCATCTGCACACAAGGGAACTGCTCACTCTACAGCACTCATGCATGTATTGGTACCTCTGGAGAAGGGAGAAGGTGAGATGGGGACAGCTCTAGGGTCATGCTGGGAAGCTGCTGCTATGTGGTGGCTCTCTGGTGACTTAGGCAACATAAACTGGATATATCTGACTAAATCAACCAGAGCAGTGGGTGCTAACAGGAGTCCCTGCTGGCAGGTGCAGCAGAGAGGACAAGCAGCAGCAAACAGGTATAAGAAAGCAAAACCCAAAAGATAGCCCAGACAAAGGCTGTACATCACCTCTGACAGTCTGGTGTCATACTGGTGGGACAAGAAGCCTCAGGACTTTCAACCCATGTCTCTGTGCAGCCATGACTAGCCTGGACTGGAATAAGTGAGATGTTTTTCCTTGACTTGATGCTCCAAAAAGCATGAAGTTTCACAGAAAATTTAAGAGAAACCAAGGCATCAGAAACTCCTTCTCACATGGCAGAATCTTATTCTACTCTCCACTTTCAAAACCTTTAAAATCTCAGGTACAGTGTAGGGAGCATCTGCCTTGATTTCAAACACAGGGCAGAGAACTACCACCAAGCCAGATAAAAAGCAACGGGCTTCTGAATGGATGCCACAGGCTAAATTAATTGAGCCACAGATTACACAGACAAGTACACAAGGCCCGATCTCATCCCAACAGATTGCACCATTTGAGTGGCAATATCAGCATCTGGAAGGTGTGTGAACTCAGCTCTGCAGTAACAAACCTGTGCAGAGCTCAGCAGGTCAAGGCCATTAGGGACCAGGGCACGATTCCCAGGCTGTTCAGCCTCTGACATCTGCAACACAGAGTTATATCACTCACACGGTAAACTTCATAAAGTTTATGAACCTTGCAGGATTGACAGAGATCTACTGCAGCACAAACAACACTTCAGGGCTACTATTGGCAGAGATGGGCCCTTTTTCAATGGGAATTTTAACCTGCAGTTTTGATTTAGGTAAGTCTTGACCAAATACTTCTGCACACAAAGCAAATGTACAAATCATAACTACTTACATATCCTAAATGCAGCAATATCATCACACATTTAGTCACATGTGCCACTTTTAAAGGAACACCTTTTTTTTTCCTGATACATTTAATTAATTAGTGGGAAATATCCATCTGAAGTTCCTGTGCAGAGACTTTTTTCCCTCCAACTCCAATAACTGAACTTATTTTTTAGAATTGTTTTTGAAAGACTTGTTGCTTTGATAGGGAGCAGGAGTCACAGAAGTGTGTCTGCCTCTGGAGGCTCTCCCTCCAAACAGATTTCAACAGGGACAAGGAAAATGGTCATTATAGGCTCAAGACTACTTTTCCTTGGGTGCTGCCCAACTCCCAGTACTTACGCTGGTAGTACTCCTAAACACAGTAGGACTACAACATCAAATCAGACAGAATATATAACGGAGTACAAATTTGGAGGCCTATCCCAGGAGGCTCAGGAATTGGTTCGCCATTTCACAATGCTTAACAGAGTGAGGACAAAGGAACAAAGAGATGACAGACTGAGACAAACTTTGGCGTGAAGCGGGACAGACCAATAACAGCTGTCACTAATTGCCATTCCCCTTGGGCAGCCCTTAGAAACATCATGAGTGGCTTGAATTGCTTTATTGATATTTACTCTGTCTTCACCCTTGGTGACTTATACAAATAAGAGATTAAAAGAAGGAAGGCAGGAAGAGCAGCAGTAGCAGGAGGGAAGAGGAGGGTAATTAGTGCTGTGAGGATTCAGAAGATCAGTAGGGTCCTAGTGATGAGGGAAAAGACAAGAGGAAAGAAAGAGACTGACACGCATTTAGTATTTCAAGCACAGAAAGGCTCTTGGAGCCAGGGATGCTGAAGCGAGACTTGCTTATTATTATGACTATGACAAAGCAGAAAAAAAAAATGGAACACACATTGATTAAAGCAGCAGGCATCTCCCTTGGATGCTAAGACTCAGCAAGGGGCTGCAGCTTCCCAAGGAGGCAAGCATTTAGATTTCAGCTATTCCAAGACATGGGCCATATGCTAGGGCCATCTGGAGACTGCTTTATTTGATGGATGCCTCCAAAGTCACCAGGGAAGGGAAATGAAATATTGGTAACTGATTGATGCTGAGGGCACTTAACTAAAGATGACCCCACTTCTACACAGTTCACACCTGCTCCACAGGAGAAGCTCCGAAATTGTCTTCCCAGTGGAGATGATCACTTCTGTGGCTTCCAGAAGGCAGGGGCTCTTGACGAAGCGTGCAGCCAGCACCTAACTGGCACAGCTGGTGAAGCCAGTGGGATGGCCCTAAGTGTGCTCAGCCAGCACTCAACAGCTGATCCCTGGCACCAGCTGCAGTGTCCCATTCAGCACCAGGCCTGAACTCCCACTGCACCATCAAAAGGTGTGTTGTGTCAATGGATGAAGCCCACGACACAAAGCCCTCCATGCCTTCAGAGGCTGCCCTGCCCTTTCAGCACCTCCTGAGAAGCCTTGCCAAGACAAGAAGCTCCACTGGAGCACCATCACAGTGCAATGCAAAGATGCAGAGCAGAGGATACCCACGCAGCAACTCCTGGCTGACAGCTCTGCAGCACAGCTCATGAGGGATGTTTTTCTTTCATCCCCACAAGAGAGGAAGCCAAGGCCCTGACATGGACAGGTCAGATAGAAAAGGAAAAGGCATGCCCCTGTCCAAGCCAGAACAAAACCCTGTTTTGCAGTGAAAAAAACCAAAATCAACAGCAGCAGAAAACACCACCAAAAAAAACAAACCCAAACCACAGACACTCTTGAAGGCAGGCAGTGTTTCTCTGTATGAATATGCTTCATACCTAGCAGACACCAGAAGAATTTACAAAGACCAGCAGGCAGAAATCCACCTGCCAAACCATAACCAGGCCTTTCACTGAGACCTGTGTGGGGAATTGGGTTTTGCCTTGCAAAACCCAACCTGCAAGCACCAACAGCAGGTGAAAGACAGCAGAGTGCTCTGTCTCTATACGAGCAGAGAACAAGCAAAAGAACTCAATAAACACATCTCTAAGAGCAGCTTTCAGAAAGCAGCTCACTAGACCACCCTGCACTTTGTCTCTGCCTGAAAAAACAACAGCAATCACTTTCTTCCACAGTGTTCAACACCAGAGCTTGGGAAATTATGTGAATACAAATGCTCACTACCCTCAGAACATGGATTTTGCATCCAAGGGCAGAGTGTAAAACATGCTTTTACAGCTCTTCCTAACAGCCTCCCACCAACCCAATGCACAGTTTTTGTAGCCCCTGGAATTATGGTGCAGGAATTGCTGAATTATAACCCAAGGCTTGGCATTGAGATGCTGTCCTGCTTTGTGCTCTGCTTCTCAGGGAGAAAAGGGACCCTTTCAGAGGAAGCTGTGAGGCTGTCAGCACCTCCACTGCCACAGGCTGAGCCTCAGACACTGTGCAGGCTTTGCTCACTGCTTGGGGGTTGCATGACTGCAATTTCCCCAGTGTGATCCAGAGACTGGGAGCTGTCTGACAAACCCCAGGTTCTCGTTCCTTGCCAAACAGTGAGCATGAGCCCTTTGTGAGGGCAACTGAACCAGGGGATGGAGCTGTGACAGTCAACACTGGCCGAGAGTTGGCCTCTGCTCTGCAGTCTCTTAGGAGTACACCTCTGGAAAGAATGTGGAGGCAGCCCCCCCCCTCTGCTGGAGGACTCTGCCATGCATTGTTTGCTCACAGAGGACCTCAGATAACTGCAGTGACAGCCAGGTGTCCTGGAGTCGGAGGGATTTGAATAAGAACAGGCTACATCCCACTGAATGTCTTCATTAGCAGGCAGCAAAACAGTGCCCCTTTATACATCTGGAGCTCAAAGTAGAACAGAGTAAAAGCAGAGCAAGAGAGTCCTTCCCGTCCTCAACCCCACTCAGGCTGCAGCTTGTGCTTTGGATCCCCAACTCAGGCAAGGACTGGGATTTGGTTAAGTCAAGGGAGAAGAAAGTACAGAGGACGGGTTATAAATATGCATCAGTGTCTCAAGGCTGGAGATCAAGGGCAATTTTATGAGAAAATCATTTTAGAATTTAAAAAAAGTGGTGGGGAGGGTGTATGCGAATGTGTAAAGCCTCATAATGGCAAAGGAACAATCCTCCTGGATAGGAGGAGAGGAACACATTAACTGCTACCTGACACAGGAACTTTGGAGGCTTAAACCTCCCTTTGCCCTCTCCAAGTCATAAGCTTTTTGGGATTAAGGATGTCTTTAGCATGCAATTATGCACAATTATTCCATTGATTATGTAAAATCAATGGAATCTATTGCAGTTTCTGACAAACCAGAGCAGTAACACAGGTTTGGATGTACCTGCATGTCTCTGTCAGGCACCACAGTCCCCTGCTGAGCCTGGAAACCAACAATTCATCAATAAGTGAAGGCTCTAGAGACCCCAGTGCTAGAAGTGAGGAGGTGTTGATGCACTGAGACCTGACCAACCTCAATACTCCAAAACAGGGACTTAATCAGGTTTAGAAAAACTGAAAAGTAAAATGCACAGCAATAGTCTTTGTGGGATAATTTACTCGAACACACTTTTGGTTGGTCAGCAGATCAGATGGTGATTTATTACCCCTCGGCCTAGGAAACAAAGAATCAGCACAAAAGGTGTAAACTGATAGTAGTGCTTAGACCTAATCTACTAACAGAGCAGAGAAACATTATTCCACTTGCCAGAAATACTCCACTTGGTGACACCAGTTACCACAAAACACATCAGATAAACTTTGCAACATTAGCTTACCTTTTCAGAAGAGCCAGCCAGACCACTGCAATGCACAGGAGGCAACGCAGAGCAGCCAGAGGTGCTGCACTCATTTCCATGGTGCTGGGACTGATAACTCCTCTAGCTCAGCATTATGAACCACGGTGAGTCAGTGTTCAGCTTTATCTTTGCAAGTAGCTTCTGCATACTTAAAAAACAGCTAGCTTGGAGGAATGCATGAGGAAAACAAGGCACAGGACAGAACCCTGTTCAGCCAGGAACTCTCCACGTACTGTATTTGCTCAATCACACATATCATCAAGGTGTAGCACTCACCTGTCTCCATGAATTTTTGACAAATTCGGGTCTGGGATTTCTTAAAAATTCCACTCCTCTACTCCTACCTTCCCCCACGTGCACCAGCAGCACCTGGAGCAGGTGAAACCACACACACACAAAGCAGCAGCTCAAGAAGGGTCAAGACAGCTGCTGTGCTGCAGCTGAATTGTGATCCCTGGGTGTCCACGTGAGCCATCCACTCTTGAGCATATGTGGCTCGTACCTGGGCCCATATGTTAAAACAAATAGTAGCTGTCTCCCTTCTGCAACATCCCTTCATCCAGACACTTCAAACAGTGCATCTGGTCTTCCTCCCACTGCAAGGAGAGCCATTAATTTCAGTAGGTGCAGCAAGAGAGTCCATTAAAGCTTACTGTGTACAATTGTTGCCATTAGTGGGAGGTAAACTGAGACACAGAAGGACACATTTTCCTCCAAGGTCATGCAGTAAATCTACTGCAGAGCAGAAACAGAAATCAGTGCTTCTCATTTCCAGCCCAGGCTTTGACCATAATTACAAGTGAGAGATGAAATTTGGCTCCCATTCTAGAGGTTGGGGAAGTTCAGGACCCTGAATCTATTCTTGGCTTTTGCTTCCTGCTTCAACGTGTGACTTTGAATAGGTCAAATTTTGATGCCTGTACATTTGGAGTGACTGGTCATGCTTAGGTTCCCATATATGCAAGACATATCCATTAATACTGGGTTAGGCAGTATGTATGCAAATAAAAGCACTCTGTGCACTCGGGGTCTCATTTTGATACTGTCACCTTCTGGTGACAACTAGTTCTTTGTCTGCTGCACCACAGCAGAGAGCACTAACAGCCCTGTCCCTCACTTAGCAGATACGCTGATGAGGGAGGGGAGTTCAGGCAAACCAGGGAAACCTCAAGAATACAAATCCCCTTTATCCTCTCAGTGTGCACTGGGGAACACGCGCACTAAAGCAAGGAACACCTTCCCATCCCTACACAGCTGACCTGCCTCAAACCATCTCCCTCCTGTCAGAGGCTGCAGACTCCAAAGGGTCTCCCCCTTTACCAGGGACCATTCTGGTGTTATACCAAGATTCACTTAAGTAAAAATGCCACTGTTGCAAAACACTAGCTCATTCACACTAAACTGTTACAGTGGAATTGCTGTTAAAAACAGAGCTTACAGTTATAAAAAAAAAAACCACTGCAGAACAACAAAACCACACACACACAAACAAAAAGCCTCAAAAAAGAAAAAAAACAACAATTAAACAAACAAAAAAAAAAAAACCAAACAAACCAAAATATTCCAAGAAAATAGGAAGAAGTGATGCTTGAGTCTCCTCCTGCAGCACTGCATGTTCTGAGTCCTGCTCTGCCCAGCCTGGAGCAGTGCTTGGATGCAGTACTCACACATCCTCTCCTCAGGCTTTTACCCAGAACCCTTTACAGACAACACACACCAGATCCTGACTGTTTTGGGTTTTTTTTCATTTTGCAAGACAGCCCTCGTGTTCCCTGGGCAGAGAGCAGGTCAGCTCAGCAGCCCTGCGTCAGGCAGCACTGCCAGCGTCAGACACCGGCAGTGCCAGGGCACGGGCACAAGTGCAGCCACCCTTCCGTGAGACTTGTTCCAAAAGCTCATGGGGACACACAGGCGTCCTTGGGAGACAATGGTCAACATGAACTCTAGTTTCACAGGAACCTAAACTTGTCCTCACAGCAAGGGTAAGGCAAAATTTGTAGATGTAGGTTTGGAGGCATGGTTCATCTTGACCTCCAGTTCTGGAGACACTCATTTTTCCAGCTGACTGCTGTACTTTCACAGCTGCTGAGCAAACTCCAGTTGAAATGAAGAGACTTTGGAAGATTCAACATTCTTAAAAGTCAGCATTGGAGGAACCTTGACTCTGGCAATTTCAGTCTTAATTTTGGCTTTGAACAACCCCACAAGCTTCAACTTCATTAACAGAACTTAAAATTACAACACTCCCTATTAAACCTACCCAAAACATTGAATAAATAAAGCCACTGTTGTGATCTGTTTGGGTCTTGTACCTTACACAGAGACCAAGACATAGTCCTGAACCAATTTTGATGAAAGCTGGAGTAGAAAAGCATTCAATCTTCATTTTAGCATTTCTAGAGATGAAGAGGTCACCATAATCCTCAGCATCAGATACAGTTCCTGTGGCTAATCAGGTGCACAGTTAAACCTCATTTTATTTCTGGTCAGAATGTGCCCACCTTTCTTTCAACCACTGGATCTTGCAGTACATTAAAAACTATTCTCTATCTAGATACCAGACAGATCAAATCAGTCTTCAATTAATTAAATTCCTGCAGCTTCTCATTATAAGTCATGCCTTATGATCATTCACATGCTATTCTCTGACTTATCTCTGGTATGTTTTTCCTCCCAGTATCTTTTTTCTAATTACAGGTATCAGAAACTGCCTCAGGTATTTTACAAGAGATCTCACCAGTGCTAATTTCGGAGAAAACATATTCACCTTCCTACTTCTCCAGATTTCTGTGCCTGCCCTCCCACAGACAGCATTTGCTGCACTCGGTTCCCAGCACAGAGCTCCCTGGGCTGGACTTGGCTGCTGGGCCAGCAGTTGCTCCATCACTGCCCTCCCACAGGCACAAGGGATGGGAACACAGTCCTCAGGTCAAGTCCTGAGGGCTCTGCTTCACCTGACTAGTGAGTGAAGTCAGGTGAAGCAGAGCCCTCTGTGCCTTTGCATACTTTCTGCTTCCCAAAAACAGCCCACCCTCTCAGTTCTGTGAGTCCAAATCCTGCTTTTGCAAGTAACACTCTTCATCCCACCCCTTGTGCTAGTGCACCGAGCAACTCACGGCTCTCCACGAGAGACCTGTCCTCATCCTCCTTACCCTTCCTCCAGGTCACTCATACTGAGCAGCAAACAGCCACAAGCTGCCCTCAGACAGACCCCACAAAAAGCCCCAAGAGCTGAACCAAATGCCCTGAACTGGAGTTTGCTGCTCTAGCAGCCACATCATAGTCCCCCTTGTAATTCTAAAGAATGGACTCAATTTCATAGATTAAGCTATTACTTTTCAAGCCTGCCATAATAATGATACTTAACATTCCTGGAGCAATTTCCATTTTCAAAGCACTGCAAAATGTTAATTAACAGCATGCTTACACCAGCTTGGGAAAGCAGTCACCTCAAAACTGCTGCTCTGCTACTTCGTTCACATTCACTCATTCCACACAAGTATCAGAAATAATTTAATTCCCACGTTCCTAGTAAATCTTTTATTCTACCAATTATTTAAGCTTAATTTAAGGTTCAGTAACAAAGTGGAACTAAGAATATTAACATGGACCTTAATAAATTAATGTAATTCTAGCTGTCTATTAAACAACCAAAGAAAAACTTGTATTACAAAAAACTCAGCCTTCATTGAATGTGTTGCACAGTACTATGTGCAACTATGTTTTTCAATAAAAATTCATAAATTGAAAGAAGTCGGACTTATACTGGATCACAGCATTTCCAAAATTCACCCTATTTTCTTCTTGTGTGATTCAGCTACAACAACCTTTGAAACTCAATGTAACAGTGCCTTGTATTGGAAGAGACTGGCATGAATCCACAAAGGATCATCTATTTATAAGAAAAAACATCCAAAGGTACTGGCTGACACATTTTATGAGGAATAACACTCCTGCTTTAGGGAATAAGCCAAATATTGGAGGTTGGGAAGACACTTTTCCTACAGAACCATTGAGCTGTGGCTGCTTTGTGAGAGGTCTGGTGAGGCACTGGCCCTTGGACACGGTCAGAGAGATAATGGACAAAGCCAACCATAAATCTCAGCTACTGTGACAGCTTCCATTAGTTGGCACTTGCCAGACTCATAGCTGGATCTGAACTTCATAAACCCTTTAAGGTATTTGGATCCAAGTGTTCCTACATTCCTCAGCCTCTGCGAAGGTTGGCAGAGCTAAACAAGCACTTTAAGAAGTGATGGAGCAAGAGCTGAAAATGAAAGCACCAAAAAACATCCCCTGCCACAGATCTGGGAAAGGGTTGCCAGTAACTCTTGAAGCCTAATTTCATCCATCACTGAGAGCAATACACAACAGAAAGCCGCTTATGCAGTGCCCTGCTGAGCATCATCTGTTTACTGTGTATACTGCAATTTCTTAAAAATGTGTGAAAAATGAAAAACTATTTAAGTCCAAATGCTGAAGTTGCAGACTCCAGCCTTATGCCAGACAAGATGTTGATCTTTAAGCCTATCAACCTGAAAGACTTTTATATTTAAAGAAGTGGCTTTCTTGCACTGCAACGCTCGGGTGAGATAGAGCCCATCTGGAGCAGGAGCAGAGCAGGGTCAGCTGCAAGCAGAGCTCTGCACAACAGAGACTAAAGCAGCTTGGCCCACTTAAACCCAGCAAAGAAGAATGCAAGAGGGAATATGATCCTCCCCGAGGTATTTATAGGACAGCACTGGAGCCCAGTGCAGATAAATATGGCCAAGAATACACATAACCTAGAAATAAGCAAGGTTTGATCAGCACAAGATGGCTTCAAAGCAGGTTCCCAGCGGGAATACGAATTTTAAGAGGGCACTTGAAGTTCATGAACATGGTGTACAATGAGGTTTTCACCAAGTGGAGGAAGAAAGGGCAGCTAACCAGGGAGGTCTTTGCCCCTCCTTGGCTGGCATAATGGCAGGCTGTGAAGATGGAGGGGGATTTTAATCAGACCCCTCTTTATAATGTGTTTCCTTTTCCCCCCTATGGCCCAGCCACTGTGTAAACATTTTCTCTTTGTTTTGAAATACAAATACCTTAAGGGAAGATTCACGTTGATGTTTCTTTCAAGATAATAACAGCTGCTCTCAATTAGTGTTTCTTACAGATTTACTCTTGTTAAATGCTCAGTCAGCTCAGCACAGGTTTGATAGGAATAAGAACAAACAAGGAACACAGGAAATTTTTTTAACAGAGGGCTAGAACCAGCTGCAAGTACAAGCCAGCACTGGAGACTTGCATGCATGCATGCAGGAAGAAACTTGACTTACATAAAAGCTCTGCTGTCCTCAATCCTGTGCAGGCAAAAAAAAAAATAGCTACTGCATCTGTTGGCAGTATTTGCAGACTGGACAAAATTCAGGCAGCCAGCAGCAAAGCAGCCACAACTGAGGAAGTCATCTGCAGAAAAAGCACCTGCAACAGCCTTTTGCTGCATGAATGAAGCAAAAACCCAGCCATGACACTGTCCCTGCCCATGGAGCACTTCACCTCTAACTCAGGTCAAATTCTAAAGTAACACTTGAGTCTAGCAAGAACTCCCCAGGCAGAAGAGGACACCAGGTGGATGGTACGTGACAGACATCTAGGTGCACAGGTGGTCATATCGTCTGCTTAAGTGCCTGCAAAATAAGGGATCTTCCACTTGGAGACACACTTTCATACTAGGATTACTCTCTGTGCTTCCTCAGGAAACGATTCCAAACGTCTGGATCTCAAAATCCCAAATATCCATTGCAGATGAGCTTACTGCACAACGGGCTGCGCTTGCAGAGGATGTTTAAAACCACTGGGTTACTCCATGATGACTCTCCTTCGGAGAAGCCAGACTGGGACAAAACCAGGTTAACTGGGGACACAGTAAACCAAGAAAAAAGTGTATTTGGGATTTGTGCTGAGAAATTAAAGTATCACTTAATCAGCATATAGAGAGATTTTTCTGGAAAAGTATCCAGGCAACATTATTTGGTTTTTCTACCACTTGCCTGTGCTTCTTCCCACCATCCACTCTGTCCCACTTCCCTAGGCAAATTACAAATGTGACTTTTCTGTCACATTTACAATAACCTAAAGAAAGCATGCTTGACCCCAGGCAGTCTAACTTATTCATAAGTTACTCTCACACCACGTATCACAGCTATGACTTATTTATAAATATTCTTGATATGACATTACCAGGATATGTTCCACTTAGCTCTGAAGTGTCTGTTTATTGGAAATCAATCCATATAATTGCCCTGTACATATCTATGGAAGTGATAACATCAAACACATTGAGAGATTCGTGGCTTTACATTAACATCTACACCATGGCCTAAGGAGAAAAAAATTAGCACCACGGGCATGATAAGCCTGTTGGGTAAGCACCAGCAGTACCTGGTGGCACTTCTCCCACCTCAGGGGCATGATGTTTTTCCTCAGCAGGAGCCCTGGGATGAGCTCACAATAGCTATGGTTCAGCCATGCACTGAAAGGTTGCACATGCAGTGCTGGATCAGACCCATCCTCAACTGGGCCAGTTATCTAAACATTACATAATTACAGTATTACTTTACAAAACAAGTCTTTATACAATTGGCTTCACTGACCCTTTGCTTCTCTCCATTGTCCTGTGTACACACCATAGCTCTTGATGCTGTAAGAACAAGTAGGTCAGAGAAGATGGATATGCAATGAAGAAAAAAGTCTAGGTTTACATCACCCTTGAGTAAATCCTCCATTAAGCCAGTGAGACTGCCTAGGATGTGCACCATGATGACTCAAGGGCAGTATCTGACCCTGACAGGCCTCTTTGGGCACACTAAACATGCCTATCTTCCCCTTCCTCATCCCCAGGCTCACAGCAGTGCTGCCGCTGGCAGGAAAGGATTGTCTCAGCAACAGTCCCCCAGCATCTGCCACTGCACCACCTCTGGTGTTTCAGGGTTTGTGAAACGGAGCTTGAGAAACCCTAAATGCTTTTGTGGTTTTTATGGGCTCATAAAATGCAACAATTAAACAGGAAAATAGATGCCTTCTGACATCCTGCTGGAGAGCTAGAGTTATCAAAGTTCAGGAAAACCTTCCATCTGTTTCTTCTTTTACCTCTTGAAACACAAAAATCTCAAAAGGCTGCATTAGGAATGGACTCTTGCTTCTCCTCCTTCGGACATTTTTTTCAAACCTCCCTAGCAGTCAGTACAAAAGCAACGGCAAGCACATTCAAAAACCCTGGTAGGTATTTGAAAGAAAAACAGGGAGAAAACTTTGCTGATGTCCAACAGCATCAGGACCTGAGCAGGTGGTCCTGAGCTCACAGGAAAAACACTGACGCTAAGAACATGTGTTCCCTCTGGTTCAGAGTGCCTCTGCTATGCCAACATGATCTAAAGTTCACATGTGACATTTAGGAGGACTGTCAGGGCTCAAAACTACCATCAGGTTATAATGAATCTGCCACCACAAGCCTGCAAACTGGTACCAGTCCCACCAGCAGAAAGATGCTTTTGTCAAGGTACATTCAGGGATGGTGTGGGGAAGGGGACAGGGTCTCTGAACACTGGTGTTTTCATCCAGTAAACCTCTGACATGCCTGAGAGTCCTGGAAGAAGAATCACCTTGTTTTTTCATGAAGTTGTGGATATGTTTATCACAGCAATGAGGCCTGCCAGGACCACAGAGGGAACACAGCTGAACTTGGCCAAAGGCAGCTCATATCAAGCTCCTTTTTTACCATGTCCTTAGGAGGCTGGCTCTGCAACACAGAGAGCATCCAGCAATCAGTATGAGATGGGATGATAGGCAGGAGAGCAGCAGCTGCTATCAGAGAGGTTGAAGCATTCCGAGATCTTTCAGTCCTGAGCCATCACACCCACAGCTAAAGATTTTCAGCTGCTGTCACAACTCCTTGATGAATGGGCTTGTGGTGCTGGCCTGATGGAAAAGAAAGCCAGGAAGCTGCAAGCCCTTTCATCCTCAATGGCCCAAGCAGGCCAATGAACAACTCATTTATACAGTTTTGAGCCCTTCAGGCCCTTGCCACAGGCACAGCTTTCTCCACAGTCCCCTGAAATCAAGAACCACTACTGAAAAAACTGTCCATGGCAACTGAGTTATGGTTTCACCCATCAAGGACAGGACCAAGGAACCCAACCACCACCAAACTCACTCTGAATCCCCAGGGCTCAGGGCTACAAATAATTATTATATTTTGTATATTGTGTGCCTTGGCTTGGCCTAATGTGGGGTCAGCCAGAGACTTTTACCCTGTGTTTGTTCCTGCCCTTCTCAAGAAAAAAAAAAAAATCCTTAAAACGATTAGTTGTCCTCAGCGGTAATTAATTATCCCCAAGAAATGAACTGAAATGACAGTGATATTTCTGCTTGAATCCTCAGGGGAAAATCGGGTTGTCTTGCTATGCTCTCTAAACCTGACATAAAGTTAAAAATAGGAAGTTTAATATGCAGTCTGCAGGACTTTTTCTGCCTGTAAGGCAATCCCAAGGGATGTCTCAGTTCAACTGCAAACTCATGAAGTCCTGCTGTCCTAGAGAAGGCAGTGACATTTATTTCCCTCTTAGGCAGCTCAGGCTCAGTGAAACACTAGTGAGAACTAAAGAACTTGTCAATTAATACAGCTGAAGATAATATACAGGACAAGCTTTTAAACATGTTAATCTCCAGTGAAGCCTGCTTAGAGCTACGTGACAGAAACAGCATGAGGAAAAGCAGAGATTTTGGCTTCCAGTGACTGGGAGCAGATGTCATACCTACAGATGAGCAGTGGGCGAGGACAAACACAAATTCACGTTTCTGCTGTGTAAGTAGCCATGGTGGGTTGGAAGCTGTAACTTGGGCAGCAAACTGGGTTTGTCTTAAGGTGATTTTCCAGTTCAGGTTTCTGGTCTTGATGTAGATCCATGCTTGTTACCTTTCCCACAGTGATCAAAAATCAAGACTATTTAACAAATATTTTGGTTAATTCATATCAGCTCTTCATTCAAAGTTTAAAGTTGTTACAAGCTCGTTTTATCACTTTTTTTTTTGGTAAAGAAAAAAAGTCTGAAATCCCCTATTTTCCTCTGTTTCATTAATGAAGCAATATCTGGAGTAAGAACAAGAAAATCCCAAAGGATTAGTCTAATTTCCCTCCCTGCTGAACTGACAGTGCATTTCCCCAGCACAATCCTAATGAGAAAGCAACCACTGAAAGTGAACCAAGCCTTCACTCAGCATTGAATCCCAGCATGCTGTAAAAGCCAGGCTGGTTGTCAGGTGCTCTTTAAAGAACTGGAGTTTATTTAGGCAATATCTATTTTCAGAAAAGAGGAACACAACTCTCTTTTTCTAGATCATTTTCAGTAAGAGCATCTCTGTCTCCTTGGCGTCTGCACAGCTCTGCCAGAGAAACCCAAACTCTGACCAGGGCAGGCTCCCCAGGCACAGATCAGTGGCACCACAAGCCCCAAGCCCTTTTGGCAGGCTTAGTTCACACCTAGCAGGGTTTGTCACAACTGGCAGGACTTTTAGCAGGTCCAGGAAAATCTGACCCATCAGCCAGACCTTCAGCACTGTGCTGATTTAATAAGCCCTCCAAGAACATGGAACAACAAGAAACACAGTGCAAAAACAACCAGCTGAAGTTTGGAAATCCTCTAGCAGCCAGGGTCTTTTATTTTGCGTGGAGAGGGGTTCTGGTGGATTTTTGTTGGTTTTGATTTAATGGGGTTTCTTTCTTTCTATTATTCATAGTATCCTATATTCCCATTACTCTCAACCACAGTTCTTTAGGGCAAGTCTATAAATTGCTTCCTTAACTCCAAGTTTATATCAGTAGCCATTCCAGCTAAAAATTTTCCTGAGTCCTTTAAGTAAAAGATCATCCTGGCACAGGCATGCAGATAATTCTCCCACTCAGCTTTCCCTAGTCCACTCCTAGCTGTGACAAGGGTGCTGTTACAAGCTGTCTAACACTCATCTTCTTGGTGGCATCTGCAGCAGCTCTGCTTTGTCAGAGAGAAAAAAACATTGCCATGCTTTTTGCTCCTGCCACAGGGCTTGGATATGCTTGCTTGAAAAACAAGGCTGGCCCTGCAGGGTCTGGTTAAAGCCTGCCTGTAGTCCCAGGCCCGGGCAGGCTGGGTTTAAGCCAGGCAGGCAGTCTGCAGTGTTTATTTCCCCAGAAGGATGGGACCCTGGCCCAGCCACAGCATCCAGGGACACGCTGTCCCCCGTGCCACGTCCCATGGGGGTGCTGGAGCTGCTCCAGTGCCCGTGGCCAGCCCAGCATGAGCCTGGGTCAGGTGCAAACACACCCTAATGGAACAGCAGAACTGACTGCAAACACTGACCCCCACCACCTCCAAGTGCTTCCCTCTCCTTCCCCTCACCTTGCTCAGCTTCCAGATGTGTTACTGGGAAGCCTGCAAGGTGGCTGCAGCTCTTGGAGCAGAACCCTTCCATCAGCCCCATTCTCTACCTTGTGCTGCCCTGTCCTCTGCATTAACCCCCCTTCTGGAAATGCAGGGTTACAGACTTTACCTGTGCTTTCAGATATGTTTTTTTGTCCCCTAAAATGAAAGCAGTGGTAGGAGGCATAAGCCTTGAGCTGAACTTTACCGCCTAATATATGATAAATTAATAGTCTGTGCATCCCTTCTTGTTTCATGTGAAAACACCACTATGCTCGCAGCTCACAGCCAACTTGGTTGGCTTTATTTAATCTGCTTAATGAATTGATGTGCAACAGAAATTTTGTGCCCACAGATGAGAAATAAATCTCTTACTAATCAAAAAGCTTACAACCCCCCTCAAGCTTTTTAATACAGCCTTTCCAGGGCCATCATACTGCCACCACTAAAACCCTTGCAAGTGATTAATAAGAGGTGCTTTTTTTGTTTCAGTTACATGCTAAGGCAATAAGCATAAGAGCAAAAGAGGAAAAAAGATCAATTTTGCAAAAGAAAGTGGCTTGTATTATGTTTAAATAGCTCTGCTTGAGATACAAACACCAGGCCAGTGCAAAAGCTGCATCTTAGAGCAAATGGCACTTTGCTCTTACATCCAAGTGATTTAGGCTACATAGCACAAATGCAAATAAACATGCAGGGCCACCTTTTGGTAGGTGGCATCCTGTAACAGAGGCAGAGAGATCTGTATTCCAGAAATAAACACTCAGCACCTTGACTACATGCAGCCTAGAAGCCTTAAATAAATAATCAAATTCCAGCCCATATTTCCAATCTACTGAGCCCCCAGAACCCCAAAGTCCCTGCATCTGGTCTGGGGGTGCCTTGCATTCTCACAGCCCTTCTGCAGAGGGAATGACATCAAACCTCTTACACAGCTCTTACAGAGGCTACTTTTGAAAACCTCCTTGCAACCGCAGGTTGTTGCCCACACAGGAGCTCAGCAGAATGAAATCCTTGAACCAGCCAGAAACTGCTGTGGTCCCTTCATAAGCACAACAGCAGCACTGCATCATTTACTACAGATTCCTGCAGCCACTGCCAAATATGGCACTTTAGGGACATTTATTTTAAGCGTCATTGTTCTCTGTGCATTAACATATGCTCCAGTCAAACCCTTTATTCATCATTGCCAGATATGATGAGCCTTGTTACAGCCCCAATTAAAGAGTTTTGAAAGCACTGCCTTAATTTATAATCAGGAGAAGAAAAAAATATTTTAATAAATATAAGGGACCTGAAACAAGTCAAAATTCCTTTCCTGATAAGCATATCTGACTTTCCTTTCAGCTCTTCAAGAAAACACCAAGGCCCTTGTGGGATTGTGCCAGGCAGCTGAGATGGGACATGGACAGCCCCTATTGCCACTCTCCCAGGAAGGGACAAGAAGTCTCCCTGGATTCTCTGGGCATCCTCACCATTCCTCACATCTGCAAGGAGAAGCTTTATCAAGCCATCTTTCTTGAGGGTACATGAGCTGGCTGATGTTTATATGGCAGTGAATCCTCAACAGAGCCAACACCATTTTAAATTGCTTGAAGCGTCAAGGCTCCAGGCAATCAGAGTTATTTTATCAGCTAGACTAAAATTATTAGAGAAAACTGAGGCACAGGACATTCTCCCTTTCCCAGAGCAGCCTCCAGCACATTTAAGTTCAGTAACATGAAGTCTTCCTGAAAAACTCACATTCACTGGATCCAAGTGCCTCACTCACCTCAGGTCAGTTGGAAATGTCACTGACAGCCCTGGGACCCATCACCCTGACTGACAGGTCCAAATTGTGCACACAATTCCATTTGTGTGCACATGAAAAGACCCATAAACCACCCCAGCTAATATCAGCCTAAGGGAGGGAAATCTACTTAATGGCACATTAAAAAGTTAAATTCCATTATTAATGAAAATACCTCCAGCAGAGCAATTATGCAGCACCCTTAGAGAAAGCTGCCAGGAGATGGAGCACAAACAGAAGCAGGGCTGGCAATAGGATGTCTGTTTATGGACTAGCTAAGCTTCTGCCACCCTGCACCTCCTGCAACCTCCCCAGGTAGAAAATACTATTGCAAACACCCCTTCTGTAGCTAATAACTGATCTGCAGCAGCAGGCCAATAAAAATGCTTGTGTAGAGGAAGAAATAGAGACATTTGGTGCTTACAGAATTACAATTCTCCACTCTGGGGGAATGTGGGATAAATAAGCCAATTTCATGCAGAAGCCTAAGTGCTGAGAAAGAAAAATTCTACAGTAGAGGCTGAAAAACGATTTGGGGTTAATTAACATCCATGAGTCAAAGCTTGCCTGACAGCATGAGCAGGGGAGATGGCACAGCCTCCCGAGTTAAGCCAGAGCACTGCACAGCAGCCCTCCACTACCTGCCAAGTCCTGCACTGAAGCAGCATAAACTTGGAAATCATAAGCCATCCTGGAAATCCTTCTCTCTTTTTGTGGAGAAAAGGGAGACAGTGGACATATCTAGTGGAACATTTAAACAGTATTCTGCATGTTCATTTCACAATTAAATGTTTTTAGAACTAGTAACTGGTGACACCATGTGCTTCCCCTTCTCTTCCATCTTTCTTGGGTGTCCAGGCAAAACCAAAGTCTCCATAATCAGGTGCCAAAAGCATAAATTCCCACTGTCAGTCTAGAAGAAGGAAAAGTGATGACTATCTGGGACAATGACAGATCAAGAAATAACTGGCATTAAGTAGTTGTCACAAAACCCCTCTGAGTGAGGTATAATAAAAGCTGGCTTTGCAGTTGTTTGATTTTCACACTAATGAACAAATTAAAGTTTATTTCTATCATCTTTAAAATTCATAGTGGCAGGCAGCTGAGGAAGCACTTGCATTTTCAATGCATCAGCTTATAAGCATGTATGCAATTTTTATGGCTAAGCATTATGTCTCCTACTGTTACTTGTGATCCAGACCAGCTTCGTGTTTTTCCTCTCTCAATTTGAAGAGTCTAGCTTTAAGGAGTTTTTGTTGAGCAGGTTGTGAACAAAATTGAAATAACCACAGCAAATTAATTGGCAGAGACAGAAAAGCTCCCTGGGGTGCTACAAAATGTTGAAGAGATTAGAAAACTTCCTAGAGGACAATAAAGATGTACATACATGACCAGGTATTCCTCAGCCTTGTATCCCATAAAGGTGGCCGTGAAAGCTGCAGTCCTGCAGGTCTTCAGCCTGACCTTTATACAAGTGCAAAAATTAAGAGGTGGCCACGGAGAAACCTGCCAGTCAGGAGAATCACCACTATCCTGCTTTGGATCATGACTCCAATTGCACAGCAGCCCTTGGAGTCACCTGGCACCCACTGTGCTGACGTGCAAACACTGATCTCTGACCCGACAACGTTTCCCTGAAATGGCAACAACATCAGGAAGGTGTGATTGGGGGATTCAGGTCTCTGCTTCTCTCAAGATGACCCCTGAAATGCTTAGCTCGTGATGTTATTAGCATCAGCAAGCAAGGAAGCCAGCCAAGAGCAAAATGTATTTTATCTTTCCATCAGCAGCTGAAGTGGGCCAGCGTTCAACAGCACAGTGTGCCAGTATTTCTTCGAACGCCAAACGCATCCTCCAAACTCCGGCAGCAGAGGGAACAGGCTGAACACTGCAGCTTCTACATTGCAGCTTCAAGGCAGATATTGCCTCTACATTACATGCACAGATCAAGTTTTCCTACTCTGGGCCAATTTTCACCACCAAGAAGATAAGAACAGGCTACTCAAGTCAAATTCAGACAGGCCAGGAGGGAGCCTGAACCTGCCCAAGTCTCTCTGCGATCATTTAACCCAGATGAACACACATCAGGCCAGTCTGGCTATATGCAGGGTTTGCAGTCTGGAAAGACAACAGAACAAGTTCACTGATTCAGAAAGCTAATCTGCTCTTCAGAAGAAAATATCCCAGAAAGAAACAAGCAATCTTCATAAAAATAGATGAAGCTGGGATTTTTGGATTCTGTTCCAACCCATGGAATAGCATAGGACATGGGAAGGACTCCTCTAGGTATGTGGGTACACCAGTGAGACCATGACCATCTTTCACCTATAGACTGATCCAGATGGTGCTTTTGCTGAGCAATTCAATGCACAGACCCCAAACCCACCTATATCTGGTCCTATGGAGCTGTGCAAGTGAGGAGAGGATGTCCTGTGGAACTTATCTCCCATAGCTGTAAGGCCTTCAAACCCACTGGCACCCATTAAATACAGCTCCACAACACCTGGCAGCTATTTTACTGTAACACCCCCCTCACAAAAGCCCAGACACATTTACTCAGCAGATCCCAAGCAGCACTCCAGCCCTGAGATGGGAGCTATTCCCACTGCAGCCCCCAAGGACTCAGATGTCCTGTGGCAGCCTGCAGCAGCCGAAGCAGAGGGGCAGTGCTTTGCACGCACTCCGAGGGAGCAGCAGGAGAGCCCTGCACAGCTGACATGCTCTAAGAAGTCTATGCAGGCAGCCCTCAGGCTCTGCACACCAAAGGAGAAGCAGGAGAGCCCTGCACAGCAGACATGCTCTAAGAAGTCTATGCAGGCAGCCCTCAGGCTCTGCACGCTTCAGCCACAATGAGCTCTAAACCTTTAAACACACACCAGAAGTGCTGCTGCTCAGAGGCTACAGGCCATATATCATGCACCTCTAAATGACGTTTGTTTCAACGGAACTGTCACTTCATGATGTAAGAGCAAAAGAGCCAGGTAATGCAGGTCTTCATGAGTGCTTATTGTCTGCAAAAATAAAGGTACATATTGATGAACCCAAGATACTGAACAAAACATTGCATCATATCCATGAACAAATAAACTTTCATTTCTGCAAGAAGTACTGCAAGCTGTTCATTTAAGAGGCTTATTTTGTTTAGAAAGCCTACTTTTAGCTTTTCCAGACTTCTCAGCTATAGTAGATTTTTCTTTAATTAGTTTAGCTCAACCAGCAAAGAGCAGGAGTTGAAAAACAAGGGTCTGCACATTTGAAATCTCTGGCTGGCTAATACAGTCTAAATATACACTGCAATCTGCCCGTCAGACTTATTAGAGGGCAGCATTGTGTTCTGTATACTGCATTACTATTATTGTTTTCCAGGAGAATGAGTTATCCACTGATAGTGATTTCATGTGGGTAAATGAGGCTGCTAGGTTTGGTTCATTAGCATCTTTTCTGCATCCACCAGCATTTAAATTAGAGATTCCCCTGGACCATACAAAGGAAGAAGTGTTTACTCAAGTGTTTCACCAGCTTGTCAACACAAGGACCTCTCCTGCATCCCACACTCCTGCCTTTGCTGGGGCTTATGGAAGCTACAGAAACAGGTACCTCAGAACTGAGCTGCTCCTGACAGAGATGGAATTCAATCCCCATGTTTCATGTCAGGAGATAATCTGATACAACTTTTGAAGCAGACCAAAAAGAATATTAAGGGTTTTTTGGGTGCAAGTTGCCACACTAACTGCCCTGTGAGCACTTCTGGGACTTCACACCAAAATCTCACACTTACTTCTGCCCTCAGACCCTCAGTCAAGGAGCTGGCACATCTGCTGCCCTGCCTAGAGCCCATTTTGGTCAACAGAGCAGGGCTGTGGGGAAGCCTCCAGGCCCCAAGGAGCCCAGTGCTGGGATGCTCAGGGATGGCATCACCTCTGTAGCCCCCTGAACCACCAGCCTCCCTCCAGCCTCCAAGCTTGGTTATTTCTACTGCCCCAAAACCCCACACAGCCAACAGCACAAGGTGAGATGCAGGCAGTGCTCAGCACATGAAACACTGCAGGCAAACTCACGGCAAATAGGGAGGGAAAGAAAAATGGATTTAATCTCCTCTGATGGCCTGGCTAGCAGTAGGGAGAAGAGAGGGAGGATCCTTCTGCTCAGTCCCCATCTCCCAGACTTCCTCCATGTTGAGTCATTCACACTGCATGGAGCAACACTGAAGTCAGTGATAGGACTGGGTAGGGAGAAGGGAGAACTTTGAGACAGGATATGACATGGTGCAAAACCACATGTGAGATCAAACAGGCTGCTGGTGGGAACAGGAACATGGGCATATGGCAAAATCCAGCTCCTGGAATGGTTTATTAGACAAAAATATTTTTAAAGGTTGCTTTAAATTCAGCACTTTAATGCCCTTCTGCTCTCTTAGTTGGCTGTAACACTAGGTTAGAAAACCTAATTCCTTTCACACAGCAAACATGTGAAATTGTGCTGGTTGTGACTCAAAGGGCCCCTTCCAGTATATGACTGGGTAAATAGCTGGTGTATTCCCAAGGAAAGTTTACTTCAGCAGTGCTCCCCATGTCATCAGCTAATTATAGAAGCACTGCAGCTACCTGTGGTGTTGTGGAAATTGTGGCTGGTGTGCACAAAGCACAAAAGGAGGAATAGCTACAAAACTGCTTTTCACTACCACTTCACAAGGGAGGTTCCCAGAGCACTACAGTTATTTGCACCTTCACAGCTCCATAGTTTATCAGTCATTTCACAGTCATGAAAATCCAGGCAGAGATGAAGTGAGGGAGGCATGAAAGACTCATGAGAACTCCCCTTTCCCAGAGTGGGGTTCATTCTTGCTTGGACAGAGCACTAAGTCAGCTCTCAAACTCCACTAGCATCAAACAGAGAGCTGGGCTACAAATTACAGGCAAATCAGTTGGTCTTTAATACTAAAAAATGCCTTAGAGTAGACAGAAAATTCCTATATTTAAAGGTTTAGGCTTTAGAAACAACTTCAGAGGCAGGACCGGGAGGCTCTGTACAGCAAGTCCGTATATCTATTGAGACAATAATTAAACATTTAATTTTCTAATCATGTTTTTGATCTGGTGAGCACTGCTCTGGGTTAAAAGTACCATCAAACCTACGGATGCAAAATAAAACCTGCTTAGCATGGACAGCAGCTCTTCAATTCTGTCAGCAGCAGAGAGGACAGGTGTCTGTTCTATATCACGCTCCTAGCTCAAGGATCCACCTTCTCCAACAGATTTAGATCTTCTCCAAGAACACTTGGCTTCAACTCCAAGCTGAATCCCGAGTTTTCCAAAAATTACAGCACTGATTAGATTTATGAGATGATTAAGAGGCTTTCCAAGTCCAAAATTCAGGTAGTTAAGCTATAACAGGCTGCTCCACTCCAAACCCCTGAAGGCAAAGCCAGTTTCAGGTCTGGTTTCCAAGAACAGAGTGTGCTCCAAAGACACACTGCAAGGCGTGCCTGCCACAGCACCTTCAGGAAGGCACACCTGCAGTCACATGCCACAGCTGCTGTGGGGCTGATGGCCCTGACCTTTACAGCTCTGACACAGGCACAGGCACTGCAGCAGCTCTGAGTCCAAGCTCTGAAGTTACCTGTGAAGTAGCCAAGGCAAAGCTGAGCCCCTGCAGCAGTGACTGACTCACAGCTGGAGCGTCCCAGCCACAGCAAGATGTGCCCTCACACAGCACCGAGAGCCTGCCTGGGGATGCATCAGAGCCACACAAGTGAGCCTCAAAGCACTGAACTAGGGGCACAGAGCAGGTTAAGCAAAGACTGAGTAAAGCTCAGCACAGACTTAACAAAACCAGCCTGAAAAACCCTTAGTGGCCTCTGAGCTGCTGCTGCTACATGATGATGTAGCATCATGATGATGCAGGACAAACCCAGACCCTCAGCTGTACCAGCAGCAGAAAACTCTCCTTTGGCTACAAATGGCTTGGAAAAAGTAATTAGTTTTCCCAGAGTTATTAGGAAAGTGAGTAATTGTATGCACAGTTACTGCACTGCTGTAGACATTGCACTCTGAATGAGGAAAAGGCAGAGTTGAAGAGGGATTTGTTTACAGTTGTAATTGTTCTCTGCCCTGACTTTGCTCAAGCAGCTACAATTATTAATCTGTAAATTCAACATCAAAAGCTGAGATAACTAAACAGAGGCAAGGTCAGATAGAAAAAATAACCTAATTTTTTACATTACATTAATTTTTTTTCCAGCTGAGATAACTTTCTTTCTGAGCTGATATTAAGAACTTACATATTTTAAGTAAATCCCACTGGCCACACATGCCATCAGCAGAGTGCAGCACAGCAAAAATAATTGAAGTAATTGTTTTTAAGAACAAAGTATATTCCCTTTAGCCAAGATAACAGTTTTCATAGCTGAAATCAGATATGAAAATCCACGCTGAATTTATTTCCTTGCTATAAGTAATTCTTTAGATTCTTTCCTGTGAAGAGAGATGCTCCAGTTTAGAAGGGAGGTGAGCCCTGGATATCATTACCTGTGTTGCAGATCAAAGTAGCTTGGTGGAAAAAAGCCCTATTGATGCTAAAACCTGCTCACGTGGAAAAAGCTGAAAAACACAAGAGACAGACTCCAAGACCTATGTTCAACTACAGTGATGAGGACAGGAAAATATTCTTAGCCTGGAGACAAAAATAAATGAATATAATTACTCCAAATTAAAAAAAAATCTATTACAAAACTGAAGGGAAAATTGTGTCTTTGTCAACTAAAGCAAAACAGTTTAATTTCTCCTACATTGTAGTTCAAATGTATAAAGTGAAAAAAAAAAAAAAAGAAAGGAGAAGCTAAGTGGGGAAAAAAAAATCAAATCACTTTTTCCTCCCAAATTCTGAAACTAGAAACTATTTCCAAACATTAAAAGCTATTCAAGGAGCACAGTATCTGGGACCATTTCACACTGAAATCACATTAGCACATCTCTTTCATAGTGCAGCCAGATTGCTTCTCACTTCTTTAATAACTAAGCTGTAAAACCTTTTCTATCCACCAAATAAGCAAGTTTGTGCTGGTACAGAACGATAATACTATAAGGACAACAAATCTGTCTTGTGATTTACTCCACACTGGCAGAATCCCACCAGGGATGAATAGATCATTTTTCCACCTTTTCCAAAATGAGGACTCAGGTATTTTCAAAATCCTTTTCCATTCATCTTTGCTCACAGCATATGAAAAAGTTCCCATGTTCTGCAATTAATTTTCTCTGAGGTGGACAGCAGAAAACAAGAGACCCATGAGAACCCTGTGCCTGGTCTGCAGGGAACTGCAGCACGACATTCCTGAAGTGGCCTCAGCAGAGTTGGCAGATTGCTGCACTGATTCATTGTCCTGTCAATGAATCTAACTGGATGTTTATTAACAGTGAAAACAAATACATTTTATCTTCTATGCCAAGAACTGTCTTTCTGAACAAGAGAGAACAGCAAAGAAGCAGCTGAGATATTAAAATGCTTAAAATAAAAATACATAGCTGGCATCATGGTATCTGATTAAATGTTTAGCACATGAGGAACGTGAAATTTAACATGAAATGTGAACTGTCAAAAACAGCTCCAGTTTGTTTAGATTTCTCAATTCTCAGCATAAAGATGGGCTGTACAGATCAGTATCCTGTTTCTACAGGGTATTAGCAGAGAAAGGGAGAGGGATCTAGCTACACACCATATATTAGCTACTACCACATAATCTTATATTCACTGATGATTTTACACTTTCTAGGGTTTCCTGAACCAGTGATTCTGTGTTTTGATAGCACTCAGGGAGCTCAGTGTTCACTAATCCCATTCACCTCTCCTTTAACACGTGCAGCTGCCCTGGGATGGATGCAGCCACCACCACATCACCCCCACAGGGGAGCCCACACCCCTTGCAGGACAGCTTAGGGGAATTTTTTTCCTGAGCCATTTCCCAGAACAATCTCAGGTCAGGATCTCATCTCCAAAGTCACCTGTAGTATCAAGGATTTAGAAGCACAAAAGAGATGTGGGAGTGAAGGTTCTGGCCACAGGTCTGCAGCAAGAGCCTGGCAATGCTCAGAGACACCCACTCTGTCTGAGGGACTACAAACCTGCATCACCCAAAATCACCTGCTCTGCTGACAGGACACACAGCCTCGGAGCCAAGAGCTGCTCTAGCAACAAGAGTTCCTTGAGCCTCAGTGCTGGGTGGCTTTGTGACATCAAGCACACAGTGGCTTGGAGACCGAACCCGAGGAACAAACGCTCCAGCTTCCTGCTGAAGACAGGCAGAATCCCAGTGCCAACTGCGTCTGACCAGCCCCTGAGCATGTCTTGTACACAACACTCTGCCTCCATCCTGCTCCAGCAGAAAACAGCCCAAAAATCTGATCTCAAGCCTTAAACATTAAGCATAGCAAAAATACAGCTCCTGAAGGCAACCTGGATCATTTACCGTAAGTCACTTCTGAGGTGACTCAAGTAACATCTCCCCTGCAATGAATTCACAGCCCACCGCCAACAGGGTGTCAGAGAGACTTGCTTATGGGCACAGAGTACTTTCTCCAAAGCACACAGGAGCCATCCCTCATAAATCATCATACAGCAGACACACCATCTGCAATAACAAATGAGACCTCTGAGGCATCTTTAAAGCCTTGGGCTTGCTACATTAAGTTTAAAGCATATAGATGTGTCTTTGGTAGAAGAAAATTTTCCAGCAGCGTACTATTGTGCACGCCACTATTCAGGGAATGAAGAGATCCTGCCACACTGCTGTAATTAATAAAGGCTCAGCCTCTCCAGCCCATGGCCAACTGGACAATTGAGGCTGCCCTCTCCAACTACTGCTTTGGAAATTTAGGGCACATTCAGATGAAGCAGACTTACAGCACAGTAAAAACACCATAATGCAAAAGGGTAAAAAATGCTGTTTGTGATTGCCATCTGCACAAAACTACAATTTAAAGCATCAATTCCTAGCCACACACAACCTGCGACTGTTTTCAAAGGACATCTTCCCTCTTGCAGGTACAGTGTGTGCTTGGCAACACCTGCAGCTACTCTCTCGGGTTCTGACTTGCAAGTGCACCTCAGTAGTAGCATTGACAAGGGCCATATTTCACTCTCTGTGTTTTTACTGATTAACAGCTACATTACAGCAGAGTGCAGAAGGCAGACATACCTATAATACAGAATATCCAATAACACAGAACACACCAATAATATAGAACTAACAGACCTGCCCACTGTGGGACACTGATTTACAGAGAATCTTCTGCAGCATCAAGCAGGTAGGTTTGAGCTCATCACATCTCAATTCTGCCCAGTTGAGATGGGAGGGTCAAAATTAAAGAGGGAAAAATCCATACATTTTTGAACACTTGTTTTGTCTGGCAACAGCATTAACAGTATTTGCAGTTATCAAGTGTAACAACTCCCATTGTCATTCCCATCACATCGTGGCACAGGGAGAAAATTAAAGAAGTCACATTTGCCAGCAGCCCATATTGAAATCACAAGGCTGCTGTATAAACATTCAATTATGGAGGATAGAGGCTGAGGGTAGAGGAGATAATCCTTATAAGAACTGCTTCAAAGGTAGAGTATGGATGAGATTTCAGAAAGGCTAACTTAGAAGCTGTGTGATGTGTCTGTTGTTTCAATATCAAGGTCATCCATAATGCTTAGACGTGGTTTTCACAAAGGAAGCCTTTTAAAAATATTTTCTTTATTTGTTTCTGCAAATCAGCTGATTCTAGTTATAAAAATCCCATTAATTGAGTGCCACACAAATCATCAAAGAATTCCCTCACTGTTTAAAGAATAAGACAAATGAGGCACAAGACAATCAAGGAACCCTGTTTACACCAAGCTGAGGAAGCCCTAAACTCAAGCCCAACACAAAACAACTTGAATAATTTCATCTTTCAGTGAAAGCAAGCTGAGCATGCCTGAGTTGCTTTGCATTTGCCCCCCTGCCCCAGTGCTCTGCACTCAGATGCTATGGATTAGCTGATTTTCTCACTATGCACTGCACTGACTTGTGCCTACAGGTGAGCTCAAGCTACATATTTTGGGAATAATGCACTATTCTGTCCTTGTGAAATCTGTCTTTAGCTATTAACTATGCATGTGCTTTCATAATGCATGTACTTGGGAGGAATTTTCATCCCCACAAGCCCTCTGCACTAACAGCTTTCAAACTTTGCATGGAGTGTTCTTCAGGGTGGCAAGACAACAGAACAGCCTGCTGTCCTACCAGATCCAGGACAAGAGGAAAATTTCAGGGCTTCTGAAGCTTGCTGGCAAATATCCCAAAGGCCTAATAGTGTTTCACTGCATACAGCCACATCTGAGCAATTCACTGGAAGGCAACACCTCTCTTCTTCAAACATTTTTATCTGTCTCAGCTAACAAGTGCTCCACCAGAGAACCCTGTGGGGCACAGAGAACATCCACTTTGTGCAGTGATGCTCCACCAACTGTTACAGTCTGATGTACAATTTAGTACAGGAAAGGTTTTTTTGGGGTTTCTCACTGGAAACCAACAGCAAAGGATACATTCCCAAAGAAAAAAAATTGAAGTAAATAAACCTCAGAATTGTTTCCTCTCTGTCTCTCATATGGTTAAAATTAATTGGTTTCATCTGTCTAGGCAGCAGAAGACTACAACACACCAGAGAAGCCAGAATTGCTCATTTCTGAAACTCCACTCCTCAGCAGTGCCATAAATGGCTTTAATGTATTTCTGAATGGCAAATACAGAAGAAATGGAACAACTCTCCTTGAGTCAATGATAGCTCAGATAAAAGATAAAGCTGAGATTTTACTCTTGTTCTTTAACAATCATCAGGAATGGATAGAGAATAAAACCTGAGATACTGCAGGAGATTTCAGCATAGAAAAACGCGGAGGTCCCACATGGCTGCCACCGAAATGCCCTCCAAACATTATCACCACCACCCAGATGACAATGCACTAATTCAAAACTGCTGTGTCCAACAATCGGCCACTTGCAAGCACAGGATTAAACACACATCACCCTGGAGAAAGGGAAAGGTGATGACAAGGGACCAAAAACTAGCAACTCTGAGTTTAATAAAGGAAGGCTCAGAGGCAAAATTAGCTAGAAAAATTAAGAACCATATAGGTGGAGTTTAAGGCAATTGAAGAGTATTCCACTGCTGTTTCAATCAGTTCCACATGGTAGGGGTCAAAAAATTATAAGACATTTTTAATGCTTTTTATTGCAGAGTGGCAGTAGTTAAGTGGTGTCTGCATGTGTTACATCATCAGTTCCACACTTCTTATTCTACTACCAAGTAAGCAGAATCTGAAAGTGCAGCTAATTAAACAGAACCTAAATTCAGCAGGTTTGGATGACTTGCACCACAGTTTTAAAAGAACATCCTGAAACACTTTATTATTGATATCAATTTTAAATATGTTGGGTACATGGAAGTCACTGTAGCTGGGGAAAAAAAAGCTGATGTGCCAAGTATTTTAAGAATTAAATAGAAAATCCTAAGAATGATCTCTAATAAATGAGTGTGATAAAATTAATCTGTATAAATTGGAAATTCTCCAGAATGCACAGTACCTAGTATTATAGATTTTTTAAAAAAGTATAAAATACACTTCAACGTGATTTTAGTCAATAAAACGACATTGTGGACTGTCCATAGAGAATTTAGCTTCATGCTACACCATGATTTGATTGAGATAAGGAAATAATATGACATGTATCAATGGATGACAATCATTTCATGCAGTGGTGACTGAACAGTCCCAGGTATTCATGCACATTCCTATTGAGGACTTGGCAGAGGCTGCTCCTTGGCTCTGTGGTGTAAATGAGTGGAAGAGAATCTAAAATCATTACTTATCAAGCCTGAGAATGGCAAACATTGTAGGACTGCTAAATAACTGAGAAGGGAACAACAGATCCACATGGCTAAATAACCTCCACCAAAGAACACAGAAAGAGCCTTCAGTACTGCCACGCAAAGCCACAGAGCAGCACAGCAGGGCAGCCCCCTGGGAAGCCACTGATTTGGGCAGGAACTGCATGGTCAACATGCAATTAGGGAAGCTGAGCACACTGTGCTGGAATGGACCTCTGCTCAAGGGAAGCTCCGAGAACTTTGGATGTGGGATGCTCAAAATGAAAAATGAATCAGTATGTGGGATTAGCACTGTCAAAATTATAGTAAGTTTTAATGCCTGCAATTCAAGAAGAATATTGAAAAAAAACTGAATCCAGTGCAAAGAACCTCCTAGAGGATGATTAAAGGACCAAAAGGGCAGCTTAGAGAAAGGCTCCAGAAGCACCATCTGTTCTTCTTAATGAAGGGAGAAGGTTAATAGGACAATCTGATCACAGTTTGCAAGCACCTACGTAAGGAACAGAAATTCGATCAAAGAGCTCTGTCCTCTAGCAAATCTCGTCTAACAAGAGGTAATACAAAATTCAGACAAACTCAGGCCCAAACAAAGATATGTTTATGATGGTTAACCAGTCAAAGCTGATGTTGACAGTATTACCAGTATGGATACCTGTCAGTAAGGCTGAATGCAGGACAGTAAAAGCTGTCATGGATTTTCAATCACACATGAAAAACATGATGGCATGATTTCTTCCCCCCCTACTCAGAGGCAGCTTTCTAGCTAAAAAAATTAATTCAGAGCAGCCAGGGAATTTTACAGCACAGACTTTACATGAGCAGCCCTGTGTGTCCCATGAGGCCCCTGCAGCAGGAGCAGCACTCCAAGGCAGGGACTGTGATGTGCACCAGGGACAGGCTGTCACTCTGGCATCTATCAGGAATTAAAGTTTTAAGACTGAGGCTTCTCTGCTGTGCCATGAGCTGGCCAACATTCCCACATCAAGCTGGTATTTATCATGGTACCTCATCCCTCAGCATCTCCCACAGATGTGACTGTTTGGGATAGAACATGCGCATTCACATGGAGCCTGAAGTCCATGAACCTTCAGCCCAGGTCACATCCTGCAGCACGCTGAGCCATGCAGTAAGGTAACAGCTATAACAGGCATAAAGTGAGGAATCCAATCCTTATTTAATCCCATTTTAAAGTTAAATATTCATTGCTTACTGTGGGTTGTTTTTAGAAGGACTGGGGGATGTGCCGTTCTTTCAAATGCTCTTTGCCTCTGGAAGCTGAGGGAGCAGAGCATCAGCTGCAGACCTCCAGCTGCTGCTGCTTCCATAGGTTTTACTGAGAAGAGCCTTTAGTATAAAAACACACCAGTCCCAGGCCTGGGCAGCCTATTCAACAGTCACCTTGCTAATAACCCAGCAGTGCTAAGTAGAATTACAGAAGGGCTTGGGTTGTAAGGGACCTTAAAGATCATCTAGTTCAGGGGAAGATGTTCCAAACAACACCTTCCTCTAGACCAGGTTACTCAGAACCCCATCCAGCCTGATCTTGAACACATCCATGGGTGGGCAGTCCACCACCTCTCTGGTAATTCAGGCTCTTCAGCATGTTTTCTTAAGAAGCTCTTTGACTCAGGGGTTTGTATCCTCAGGGCTTGCACTGCAGTGTCCAACACTCTGAGAAAGCCCCAAGGATGCACGAGGGGCCTCAGAGTCCCCACGTTAAGCCCCAGTTCTCTCACCACATGCTATGAAAGCATTTGCAGCTCCAACCTTTTGGTACAAATCTATCCCTCCTCTTCTGTCCCTTACATTTAAGTACAAATCAGCGTTTCCTGCCCCACAAACAGCGTTCAGGCACTGTTTTTAAGAACAACAACAGAACAGAACCTAATACCTCAAATCAGAAGTACAAAAAGCTGCTGGTGAATTTCTAGGAATGAGAGCCTGGGGGAGAAGGGGAGAGAGTTTGGCTAGAGGCAAAACAGAACGACCAGCAGCAGGCTGGCAGTGTGTAACCATTTATTAATTAACTATTTATTAATTCAGTTCATAAGAGCCACAGCCCAGGGCACAGTTGAAGTCCTTTCTGAAGGCTCTGCTGAAAAATTCCCAGCCCTGTCCCTCTGCTGAGCCTGCTGCTCCACTCCTCGTTCCTGCATGCAGCCACTGATGTTTTGGAGGGGGTGGGAGCCCATCCCTTTCTGGCAACGCAGGCACCTCATGTAAATTCATTGAATAAATGCAGTCATTTCTCTCAGCTGATCCATCCCCACGTGCGTGTGCTGAAGCTGTGCCAGACCCTCAGTGCAGCCAACTCTCCCACAGTTCATCACTCCTGAAGGTGAAACTGTTCGTCACCCTTATCAGCATTTCCCCCTTCCTTCTCCTCCCCAACTGCCTTTTCTGAATTTCCTGGCCCTCCTTTCTCACAGGAGCCTGACTCCACACAAGTCAAAAATCAAACCCAGGCAGAGCCTTGAAAGAGACCTTGGAGAGTAGAGGACATTATAAAGTTATTTTAAGCTGAGGAAAACTGCATTTCCCCTTAGAGGTTGATTTCGGTCTCTAGAGCCCCTGAATTTTTAGACTTAAATCTGTCTCCTTGATAGGGCTCTGTAGTAGCTGAGACCCACAAAGAAGTTTCCAAAGCACGAGCAGACATAAATAACTGGAAACAAAACTGGAGCATCATCACTAGATGCTCACATGAGCTCTGGCTTCTGCAGTCAGTCCATGTGAGCCTTTAGTCATCTGAAACAGCACAACCCTCAGCTCTCCATGGACAAGGAAAGCTGTGCTGGATCAGCTGGAGCCAATTCTTTCCCCCCTCTATATTGGAGTAAAGACCAACTCCTAGTCCCAGCCTGAGCTGAAGAAATTACTCCAATTAAATGAGAGACTGATGAGCAGAGCTGCAGTGTGGAGCCCACCCCACCTGCTACTGACCCCACGCCCCACGCAGACCAGCAACGCCTCATCACATCCCACAGGGCTGCACAGAACAGGAGAGACCTTCCTGCAAGGGATGCTTGCCACCTCTGGGTGCTGCTCTGAGCAGAACCCTCCACACTACCCATGGACACCCAGGGCTGGCAGGGGCTGTTTTGCCTTGTGCAGTGTAACTACCAGAAGCTAAAAACACATGGTCAAAACAGACTTCAAAATTCACAGACTCAAAGCTTCTATCCAGCTGTGGAAGCTCTATGGGCTTAGGTTTACATCATCTACACTTTTATTAACTTCAGCTGCTGTAGAAGCTTTCTCAAACAAGAAAATGAGGGTTTGGCTCTCCTATATTAAGACTCTTGAAGAGTAAAGCAAGGGAGGTACTCAGAGCATGCAGTGAGAGATCTGCCAGAAAAGAAGATGAAAATAATGTATTATTTTAAAGAACACACAAGCAGTCAGCGAGCCAAGGAACCTTTTAAATTTTTAATTAGAGATGCTTTTCTGGCTTTTTTGAATTTGGGGAGGGAGCGATAGAGATTTTTATCAGACTTCGCCAGATTCAGTTACATAGTTCTAGCTCTGTATGCACTTCTAAAGAAATTAAACATTACTTACTTTCCAGAAATGACTGGTGATTGAGGATGCCTTTAATTGAGACTTTGAGGCCCTTCATATGGCTTTTAATTGCATTTAAAAGAGTGTGCAATCATTTATCAAATCTATTACCTCTCAAAGCATTGGCAACTTCATTTCTTCAAAGTGGCACTACAGTTCCCAACCACCAAAAAAATTCCTGCCCATACCTTGCCAGCTTTTCAGTCTAGGACAGCAATGCCAGAAGTAATCCCATGGAGACATCCATAATACTTTTAAGAACAGGGTGCATCAGACTCCTTCCTTACAAAAAAAATCTCCACATTTGGAACCTATGCACAATTCAAACCTGAGAACAGCCAAAAATTTGGCATTACAGCTCAGATCCATTTGGTCCCCTCCCTGACTCCCTCTGCTCAGACAAGCAGTTTTTTGCATCTGCTCAGCACATGCAACCTTGCCATGCTGCCAGAGCCAGGAGCCACACGCCCCTGCCAGTGGCAAGCAGCCCATCAGTGGCACCTCCCTCCTGGGAAAGGCACAGCTTCAGGCCCAGCTGAGCTCCAAACCACGGGGGAACACACAGCCAACAGCAAGAGCAGAGAAGCTCCTTGCCTTTTCTCCATGTGTGTTGTACCAGCTAAGCTGTCTGTCCCTGGCTTTTTTGGAATCAAGATTACATCATCATTTGGAAACCTAGATCCTGGATCCAGCTAAAGGGCTCCTGGTAAACCAAAGATGCTCCTCTAACACAGCATGTTGACACAGCAATTCCTGCACACATGCTGCTCTAACAGGGCACACCATGGCACACCAGAAGCCAAGCCATAGCCACTTCTTAGCCTGAGAGTTCAAGAGAAGCTGCTGCAGTAATTGGGTTTAGCCTGCACTACACAAAGCATAGCACTGCATGTCTGAGCTGGACATATTGAAGCAAAGCTGTGTTTTGATCTCATTAGCCTGAGATCAGCACTACCTTCTCCCCAACAAAGTTAATGCCTGCTTAGCTCTCTGCAGTCCTCCAATGTGGACAGCACCAAGTTTACCTCCCTCTGCATGTGGCCCAGATGTGACATGCCTGCTTTAGCGTCTGTAACTACACCCAAAGTTCTCAGTGAGATTTAGGAGGCAGTCATTCAAGACAGCCAGAAATCCTTGCCCAGTGAGTCCAGGCTGTGAGGCTGCCACAGTGTAATGATGTGCTGCAGCTCTGAGGCACTGAAGGGAGGCTGCACATCTGCAAGGAGGAGCTGAGCCACGTGCAGAGCTCTACAAACCACTTCTGCTTTGAATGAGCCACAGCCACCTCTGCCTGGCCTCAGGCTACAGGGATGAAGAGGCCTGAGCTTGCAGCACTTCTGGAAGTTAAAGGTCTTGAAGTTTTTTCCACTGTTTTCTACGCTCCTTATTTCGTGCATCAATAAGATCAAACCACCACCTCCAGATTACCCTCAGCTTTAGAGAGCTCATTGTTAAGACACTGCAGAAACATATAAACCATTTTTGAACTCTCTAAACAACATATTCCCTGAAGGGGAAAAAATCTCCCTAGATGGTCACGTTCAGCTTCTTTACGGACCATAACTGCTACTCGATCCTTTTCATTAGAAATGCCCTGAAAGGAGGACTGGAACCTGGACTGAAAGCACCAGGTATCAGACATAGACACAAAAAGGACAGTGCTTGTCAAGTGTCTGCAGTTTAACAGGTAAATAGAAAAACCTGACTGCACATCAGAAGCATGGTAAAGGGACAAAACTTGATCAAGGGTCGGAGCAAATAGGTGGACAGGCAAGACTATTACCACCATGTCCTGAAACCCTTCCAGCAGCTTCTTCTCTTTCCCTGACCAGCTTCCTACCTGAACTTGACCCTTGGCTGTAATTTCTGTATGGACCTATCTTACTGATGCAGAAATATAAACAGTAAGTGGAGCTGCACCACAGCTGCAGTCATCATCAGATATTCTTCTCAGCAGCCACGGGATGATTTGTCACTTCTGCATCAACATTCATTTTGGGTGCTCAGCTCCACAAACAGTCCAAACAGTAGTCATTCATTCACCATTTGATCCAAAAATAAACTTGGGTTGGCAAGAAACAGGTCACCAGGAAAATGTAATTCAGCAGACAGAAACAGCAGCTATCACTACCCCCAGCAAACCAAAGTCACCCCTGGCAACTTCAAATCAATGAGTGCACAAGAATAACCAGCCCAGCTCCTGATGCCAACTTGTTCATCATAAATACACTTCCATTCATTTTCCCATCTCCGTTGTTGAAACCCAACTCAAAGTCCTTGTCCAGCTCTCAAGTATAGACCGAATAATTATTTTCCAGAACAACTCAGAAGGTCGAACTTTGTTTCTGCTTCCAGGTCAGGTTATTTCTCAAACCCCCACAATGTCTATGCTAGATCAACTGAATGTTGTTGGAGCTGCACTCTCAGGTCTGAAGTGCTGATAGAGAAATTAGCTTTGAATTTACTTGTGTAACTTTGGAAGCAATGCAGAAAAAAGCCAAAACCCAATATTTGCAACATGGCTCTAAATAAGCTAATTTGCTATCAGAGTTCAGGTAACATTTGCCATCACTCCTTCCTATCAGTGGCACAGGCAGTGTGATAAACAGCTGCTATTGTAGTTAATAAGCATGGGTATTTTTTGTACTTCTGTGTAGACACAGACATAAAAATGCAGAGTGTGTATGTTCTTGTCCACAGTCACTGGCCAAAGAGAGCATCTGTTTGGTACTACCAGAGAAAACCCTGATAATACAAGAGGACAAAACTGCACACCTGGGCCAATTCATGGTACTATCCAACAGTACTGAAGGAGCTCAGTGTACTTCTGGTGCACTTCTGCCATTTGACACAGACAACATGTGGAACTGCTGGCTCCCAGGAGCTCTAAGGGGAAAAAAGTGCTCCCAGGTAGCTCTTGAAGAAGTTTTTTGGTCATAAATGCACTTTAATTGAAGCTTAATTAGAAGAAGCAATCTTGATTAAATTTATTTGAGGAAAAGGTTTCTCAGGTCCAGGTTAGAAATAGAGACTAGTACTCTGAACAGATGGGTTATCCAGATATTCTCTCTGTGTAAATAAGGAGTGGGAAAGCATCTATTACCAAGAAAAAGCAGCAGGGAAAAAGAAAATACTCAATTTAAACCGCCAGTAACATAACCTGCAGCAGTTGCTGTATATGTGGTTGCACAAACACAAGATAATTCCCCAGATCTTAACTTGGATTTAGCAGACAAGAGACCAGCATTTGATTCCCTGCTCACCAAACACCCAAGGAGCCAGAAAACCAAGAACTGTTTCTGTGAAGCATATTGTTATTGCCAGGCTGCATCTTGCACGGCTGTGCTGGCCAGAGTCCCCACCGAGAGGGGACTTTGGAGAACTGGCTCCCTGATCTGGCCCAGGCTTCCAGCACTGCAGCAACTGGCATGAAAACCCTCCTGCCAGGCTGCTATGGAGAAAGCAGAGATTTATGCTTGTCATGTCCACAGAAAAAGTGTGATGGCTCTGTGCTTAGAAGTAAAACATCAACAGCTATATGAAGAATATATATTATTAAGAATTTCCCAGCTTTCATTGTTCAGGCACTAATTTCAACACAGAATTTTACTAGGTATTACCTGGTATTCTCTTTTTCATTCTCACCACACCTGCAGGTGATAACTGTCAGATTAATATTAAATGTTAGGTTTAGAAGTGTCGGATTTTTTCCTGAGAGTAATTCCAGCATCTTTGTTCTATGCACTAGGAAGATGCCAATGTTTTTATGTGCCTGCTGTGTCAACACAGACATCTATGGACCATTTTAAGTGCCCTCTGCAGCAGGCACCATCCCAAAGTTCAGAACATTTCATAAACACTAACTGAGCTTTAAGGCATCCACAGTGAAATATGATGACCTCCCTTTCACAGACGGACACACTGAGGCTGTGATTTGCCCGTGGACAATTTTATTTCTATTTCTGCTTCTGGCTCCAGCTCACAGAGCATCCTGGCACAGGTCCCTGCACCAAGCACCTCCCTGGTGTGGGGAGAACTCCACACACTTCCCAAAGCTTGCACCAGGCCTGCTCCTAATTTAACAAAGACACAGGATCAGCACATGGGGAAGGGAGCTTTGGCAGCTACCACAATGACTTTTCTGAGAGGCTGGCAGCCATCAGGGCTGATCCTGGAAGCCTGAAGTTCAGGGCTGCCACTGTGCTTCAAAGAGGAAAGTTCAAATTGCAGCCCATAGGAAATTCATGTGGATCTATACAGAAATGCAGCTGAATGAACCCTCTTGAATTTGTTTTTAATCTTTTTTAACAACACTCCTCCCCACTTTTCCCCATGTTAACTAGCCCAGCAACACTGCCAGCACCAAGATAGAGCTATGGGACACATTTATCAACAACCATTCTTCCAATAACTAAGTGAAAAGCTGTATGGAACCCTGCTGTTACCACAGAGAGGCACTTACCCCATCTCCAAGCTTATTTTATGCTCACGAGCTTATACCCAGATTTCCTTCTCTGCTACAAGCAAGCTGTTTAAAGGGTTTTTAACTTAAAATGGAAAATGGCTTTTTTAAAGCTTAAAAGTCACAACAGAATGCTCCACACACCCAGCATGTCAAGCCAACACACACAGAGCAAGGCAACCATAATGCAGTATCTTCTCAGGCAGCTTCATAACACCTTCCTGCCTCAGGAGAGCCTTCTTTCACTCCCTGTTTTCCCCTCCTGCCTGGCATATCTTTTATAAGCCCCTCAAGCATTATCTCAGCATTGCTGCTTCATCCTGGTGCATCAGGGTGCTGCTGGAGATGCTCAAGGGTTTTAGCAGCCTCAGAGATGTGCACAACTAACCTGTAGCTTGCAGCCTTCCTTCTCCCAGCCAGACAGATGTTGAGCTCAGCTGAAGCTATTAGGGAAGACAAACCAGGTTTCCATGGTTATGGGAGCCTGAGCTACTCATCTCAGGCAAAAATGCAATGCATGAACCACTGTTAGGAAGCAGCAGAAACAAGGCCAGACTGCTGGGCAGCTGTGTAGAACAGCTCCTTGTGTTTTACATGCAGGCACCGGCACAAAAAAGCAACCAAACAACTTTCTTGACAGCCTGGAGATCTGCAGGCTGAGACAGCAGCAGTGTCATCCACGTTCCAGTGCACTTGTGCTGTGGCAGTATCTGCAGCACAGAGGGGCAGGGCTGTGTTTCTGGCCCTTGCTCACCTGGGAGAGCCTTACTACCCTCTAAAGGGGGTCCGTGCTGCAGGATGAGGCATTTATTTATTACCAGAGAGAGTAAACTGTCAATAGATCTGAGCTGCTGGTGTCGCAGGCGAGATGAAGCAGGTGCAGGCTGCTCTCCGGGGCACGAATAAAAAGCTTGCGCATGAAAACCCTGTGAAGGCAAACTCTGCAGGTGTGAATTTGCAAATCTGTCCCATTAAATTAGAAGGTTTTGGCTCAGTGTGCGGCAAAAATACACACAGAAAGGCACAGACCCCTCCCTCCCCTTCTCTGAGCAACGCCTAACACACTTTCCTTCATGCTGTCCCAAAAGTAAAATGGTTTACGATCAAAAGCCCATGCTGCTTCAAACTGAAACACTGATGAGGCTGAGGATGCTGATACAATGTGGAAGTGACAACTGCAGAGCCCCAGCAAATTTCTGAGGCAGTGACTCTCCAGGGCAGGGAACATCACATTCTCAATCCCATTTATGGTGCTAGAATAGCATCACAGCTATGTTAATTCCCAGGCAAGGAAATTATTCTTTCAGAGCAGAATAAAATAGATTTCAGGGTTATTTTGGGAGTTCAGACCAGGGAATCAGTTGATCACCTTTCCCCATCCCCCTGATATTTCTCTCTACAGCTACTGCCTGTCCTGACATCAGAGCAGCCCAGGCTTAGCAACACCTATGCCTGATAATCAAACTCCACCAACACCTCGGAAACCTGTGAACCCTGTGCTGCCAAAGCCTGTCTGAGCAGCAGCCACCCTAGACTGAAGCTCATGACCTTCTGCCAGGGCAGGAGCCATGTGCTCCACCAGCAATGGGCACTGCTCACACACACTCCCAGCCTGAAACTCCTGTTTCATTCCCCCAAGCCACTGCTCCATTGCACAGCACAGGGGTACCAGAGCCAATGAATGCTAGAATAGACACTTATCAGTATGGAATCAGATCAACATAAGCCAATTACTTTTCCACAGTGTTTGACCCTGATCTGCAATTAACAAATCAATTAAAAAATTATTTTCCCTTCTTCTGACAAGAAATAAGCTGTCACCATGAACAATGTTGTAACCTAGTCTCTAGGACTTTCCAGAAGAGCACAAAAGGATTGAGGAGAAACAACTCAGAAGCATCGAAGAAGGAAGGCTTTTTTTTCCTATTTCAGGGCAGATTTGGCTGGTATTGACCACTCAAGGATGACTTCACTTTCTAAAGAGTCACCTGTGGGACACTAATTTGTTTGACAAATGAGACTCTGTGGGGGGCAAAAACACAAACACACATACAATGCCAAGGCAGTGCTTACATCCACATTAAAACTTCTCCAAAGTGCCTAGCTGGAAAACAGGCTTTCACAGATCCATATTCTGTAGGACAAACAATGATTTTGTAATTTCTTTGACCACACCATACTGCATATTGTAGCAGACCTAAGCACTCCCATGATAACCACACAAAAGAATTGCTGGAGCTCAGCACCTGCCCATCAGGGTGTCTTAGGCAAACTGCTTGCTGAGGCAGACATTTGAGACTCCACTTAAAATATATTTGCCCTTAGCAAAAAGGGTTATTCCTAAACAATTAGTGCTACTCTCCTCAAGGCTGTACATTATTCATTTAGTTCCTCTGAGGCACGCAAGGAGGATCCAAGATGTACAAATGTTATGGGCAATTCAAACTCAGGGCAGGGATCTGGTGCTGTTCTCTCTCCAGTAAAACTCTGCTGGCCAAAGGCATCCAAGAGCAGCTCGTGAGCTGCTGAAGCTGCACGGCATCAAATACTTGGGGGTTTTTTAATTTTTCCAGTGTGCCATTAAGTCTCATCTGCTTGGCCTTGTCACCCTAAATCCCTGCAATAAAACTGCAGCAATTTGTGCTCCTTGCAACCAAACTTGACCCCTCTTCTCTGCATTCAAACCAAGTGCATTTTAACAGCAGCTTGCCGGAAATGCCTTGGGACACTCGGGTGCATCTGCTGTGGTTCCTTCTCCTCTCTTAGGCAGAGATAGGAAGGAAAGCCACACACACACCAGGCACTGCTACTCTGAGGGGCTGCAGAGGCTCAGCAAAAGGAAATGTCTCTTCTACTGACTACAGGCCTCAGCTCAGCTTGGCTTTGGTCAGTGATTTGCAGCACCCTCTCAAACATCCATCCCAAGGGCTCTGGCCGCCCCGACACTTTGATAAAGATAGAATTAGGAAGAAACTGGATGCATTGGGTATGGATGGATAAGGGTACCACATGTCTGTGTCTGCATCCCACTGGGCATCCCTGTCACAGCCTGGCAAGCAGGATGGCTTGCAAAGGAGTGAAGGTTTGGGTTGCCACCTGTTTTCTCAAATAACTATGCAGAGACTGAAAGGAAAGAAACTCTAGCTCTATCAGACACTTTTCAATATAATCCTTCTGTGTAATATGCTAATAAGTATAGTTCAAAATAAATCAATAAACCTAAGTAACCCACAGAGGAAGGAATTTCTTGATGACAGAATCATCCATTAATGTCTTGTTGGTTGAGCTTCAGAAAAGGCCTGGCAAATCTATAAACAGCTATACATAGTGTTTCCCATCCAAAAACAAGAATGAAGTGCAAAGGCAAATTAATCAGCAAGGCTGGTGCCCAGTGACTCGGAGTGCTGGCACACTTTTCTGTCATTCACACAGGGCCAGATATAAAGTCAGTGTCTACATGGTTAAACAGCTTTCCAGAAGTAGTGCTGGCACAGGGCAAGGCAGCAGTGGAAGCAGACGCTGCTGTCCCACAGCACATGTCACAGAGCTGACACTTTTCTCTCACAGCTCTGTGCAGCAGGTTTGTCCCACCAGGACTGCAGATCTGGGAGAAGGCAAACCCTGCCAGCACAGCCCTAGATGCAGCTCTCACACAGCCAAGAGGGAGAAAAACTCCAGAGCCAGGCCAGCATCCCAGCCCCACCTGCAAACCCCAGCCTCTGCTGCAGGGGCTCCTGACCAGGTACTCCCACAAGCAATGGGGAGCTGCCACAGGGAATACACCTCCAGGGCAGCTCAGTGCAGAGCACTGTCCCACAGGACCCTGGGCTAGGAAAAGCCCAGAATAAAAGTGAGATTGCACCAGCTGCATGATTGGTTTTGCAGCAGCAGGAGCTCTGCACTGACTCAGGGAGCTCAGTTTGTAGCCCAGAATAAATTTGCTCTTCATCTGCCCCCATGAAGAAAGGGCCACTGCCCACACTCAGACTGGAGCACAACCCTTTGCCTTTAAGATGCCACCATGAAGAAAGTATCCAGGGTTTAAACTACCACTCCATGGTCCTGAAACCTACAGTCCATGCAGGAATGTACTACAATAACATTCTCATGTCTACCCTCAACTTCTGATTGGTTTCTAGGTGGAATTTAACAAAACCAGGGTTTTCTGGCTTATACAAGAAGCAGCCTGTCACCCAGGTAAAACCACCGAAGATAACTAGCCAGCAGCACAGATCTACACAAATCTAAGAAATAATTTCTTGTGGCATACACTGCTTTTTGAAGCAAGCACATGCTATAAAACAGTTTTTATCTTGAGCCTTTATCCTCAAGTTTTGAGAAGTGTCTTAGTATTTGTTTGTTGCTTTTCAATACTATCTGAGCAGAGATTAGACAGCAGCTGATGTTGTGAACACTGCGCATAGATCTTTGAGAAATATCCATCTTCCATACAGAGCAATCAACCATGAGACACTGAACCACCGAGAGTGAACAGTTTCAATTTAGAGTAAAAGCAAAAACTAAATCTGCCCAGATATACCTGTTATTTTCTAAATTAAGTGTAGGCTTTCAAATAAATTACACTTCATAATAACTGGGGACCAGCAAAGCTATATTATCTTTTCACAAAGTATCCTTATGTGTAGGCTACAGAAATAAACACTGTGATTTGATATCTCTTTTTCCATAACAGGCAGGAGTATCACCTACACACAGATACTTCTGCACACTTCAATTTCTACTAATTTTTAGGATCCAAGGCCCTACTTACTGAAAGGCACATCTTAATGAACATGTACTCACCTCAATCTCTGAGCAGATCACACCCATCTCTGGCAAAAACACACCTTTAAATCTGCATTATGTAACCATTTCCCCATACTCCCTGATTTTCCAGCAGGTAACTTGTTTTTGAAGCTGCAGTTCAAAGGCTATCTGTCTTTGAAGGCTGGGCCATGCCTCCAAAAGCACAGCCTCCATGCTTGCCACCCTGAGCAGAGGCATTGCTCCGTCCTCAGAGCAGCCCCCTTGTGAGTCAGTGCTACTCCTTCAGGGAGCCTGATGCTCAGAGGCAAATCAAAGCCCTTGCAGGTACTGAACTCCAGTTTATAAGGACCACAGTGGTCCTATGGGAATGCTCAGGATGCAGGCAGGTGGAAAAAGAAAGTGAACACCCTAGAGAGCTAGCTTTCTCTGAACTCCACAGAAACCTTCACTTAAGACTAAAAACCACATCCTTGAATCTCTGTATATCCACTGAGATATTTACATATGGGTAAATAGCAGAAAACATCACATTTCCTCAAAATCCCTAAACCCAGGAATCATACGTGCTAAAAGCAAGCATAATTACTGCACTGACTTACTGCTGTGCCATCTCTTTATGCCAAAGGAAGGCAATGATATCCTCACTCAGAGAGGTCATCTGCATATGAACCAGGGCCACAGGTGCTTCCTCAACAAGCCCCCTGACTTTCTTTATTACCACTATTGAGAATTGTCTTTTGGATTTCTACCCCCACCCCTCCAATTATGCAAGAACAACTCTGCATTTTCCAACAATGAGACAGTCTCATCAGGGTGACTGCAGTGAAGCATCACACAAGGCCAAATAAAAGTGTTCTGCCTTCTTCAACTAACCCAAAAATAGTTGAAGAATATTTTTAATAAGTTCAGCTGCCTTTCCCTACTAACACACTGCTTCAAACTTGTGGTTCACACCCCCATTCTCTTATTAAGGGAAAGTCCCTGGAGAACTACATCTTTCACACTGCAATAAGGAGTCTCCCTGTCGTTCATTAGAGATATGAATTTTCTGATGTTCTAGCTCAGAGTATCATGGAAAAGGTGTTTTACTCCTAACTGTGCTAGAATGAGACTTTTCCTAGCACTTTCAAGGGTGACCTTGAGTAAGTGGCTGTACTCTGTGCCTCATGTTCCTTTGTAGCACTGATAAAGCTCTTGGCTTCCTTTTTGTAGCACTGATACCCCAAACGCAAAGAGCTATGCAACAATTTAGTGTTGTATGTCACAAAGGCTGGCATTTCACCAGGCAGGCTGATTTGAGGGGAGGAAAGAATGGAGTCCAGCTGCGAGACTCAGCTCCAGAAGCCACGTGGCATTAGGAAAAATATTGAAACCAATGAGAATGAAGTTTTGGGCTCCTTTGACAAAACATGAAATGCCACATGAACACATGTCACCTGAACATCCTTGAGATGCTGATCTAGGTTTAAACAGAAGAATCAAACCAAGCAATTCCATACTGAAATGACTTCAAGTCCCACAGATTCCCCATTCCACCTTTTCTTAGTCTGGACAACTGCTAGCATTGAAATATTTCAATTTTTTAGGAAATGGTTATTTCAAAAGTTATTGAAGTCTCTACCAGAGCTGAAAGGCTTTGCCTTTACCAGTATTTCTACTTAACTCCCAGAACAGTGAAATGGTGAGAGCTGCACTACCACCACAAGGAGCTGTCCTTGCTTATTCCTGACCAGGCTTTGCAACAGAACAAAATGGACCATTTTCAGAAAAAAGATTTTGGGTTCTTTGGGTTCTACTCTGTATTGGTGAAATAGCAACATTATTCAAACAGACAGAATCAGGTGTGGAGCATTACAGTACCTTTGCTTAAGCACCAGCAGCATAAGATGCATAAGAGCCTGAGATGTTGACTTGAGATGTGCCAGTTCCATTGCAGGCACAGGTGGGAGTGCCAGGACAGGGGTGACTGCAAAAGTCAAAGGGAACATGACAAGACAAATACAGGAAAGCACCCACTGATACAGGTGCTTATTGATTTGGGCCTCTCAATGGCAATTTTTCATTTCTATGCAACTATGAGTGGTGTGCCCCGTCAAGATTTGGTGAGATGGACTCACTGACCTCTCTGAACAGTCCTAAATACATCCATCACCCACAGAAACAGCCAGCTAGTATCTGAGACACCTCAAAATGAAAACAGCACAACTCTTCTTCCTCTTCCTTCATAGAAAGGTGATTTAAAATAGCCACCTGTTAGAAGCACACAAACCCACAGAGAGTCCTGGGTATTTACCTCCAGCAAAGAGCCATAAGAAAAAGAAAGGAAACAATTACCCAAAGAATAATGTTCTTCCACATAATTTCTCTATGTTAACTTTTCTATTACTTCAAATATTTGTCTTTGAAGATCTTTTTCTGCATGAAAAATTAGATTTACTGTGCGTGGAACCTTTATAGATTATTAAGCCAAACCAAGTACACTATTTAAACCTTAAAATATGGTCACTATAATAATTTCATATAACATGTAGATTTTAAAATTTAGAGTGATTATATCCACAATCCATAACATTTTCATAGCTCTATAAAAATTCTGGTATTTTAAGTCTTAAATGTTTTATGTAAGAGGAGCTCTCTCTTATCCTAAGGATTTCAGTCCCACCAGGAAGGGCCTATCAATCGGCTCTTTCTAGTAGGAAAAAATTGTAGCAATATATTTTACACAGAAGTCTGGTGTACCCTGAAAACTGGTGCAAACAAAAGAACAAATCCTTCAGTCCTGTTAATGGAAATGTCACACGTGCAGGACAAAACGTGAAGAGGGCAGTGACGCACGCAGCGTTTGGTCACATGCACTCCTAACTTCATTTACAGCCAGGGGAATTCTCATCTGCCAGGCTCACAGCAAACCAGCTATAACACAATTATGGGATTGCAATCTTCTGCCATCCCAATGACTGTAAGACTGTACAGCAGGTATTGGAGCTGACAGCACAGGAGGAGAAAAAGATGTTATGAAATGCCAGGTGATTAGCAATTGTAACAGAAATGGGACAACCATGAGGACTGCTACTTCTGCCCCTTCATCTGTCTTTCTGTAAGGATGTCCTTTCTGTGAGAGCCCAGGTCAGCCTAGAGAACACCGCAAACTTACAGGAACTCTTCTGAGACCCCACGTTTTCCCGGTGCCTCTGCATCACCATCTTTACTAGGGACAAGATTAGGGCTGAGGCACAGCAGGGGCATTACCACCCTATGTGACCCACATCAGGTGACTGCCTAAACAACAGCTAAAAAAACCCCTACAGAACACAAGATCTTACAATAGTAAACACCTGGAAGGAAAAAAAAATGGAAGGGAAAAAAAAAAAAACAACAGAACAGAGGTTTCCTTGTGTCCTTGTCTAAAACAGGTCAGATTCACTTTTATCCTTCTACAGTCTTCAACCACCATTTAGGCTGCTGCAGCCCTACTGCAATGCCTCCAGGCCCAACACTATCATTTTACATACCATTACTAAACACTGCTCTCTGTTGCTGAAGTGATGAAAAGCTATTGGGATTCATCATCCAAGAAATAACTAGTAAATATCAACTTTGCTAGTCATGATGGCAGCTGGCATGGGATGCATCTCTCCAGTTTAAACTCATCTGAGATGTTTCAGAGAACAGTTGTGAGCTATAAACTTCAGAAAAAGGTACAGAGGGAAGCTAACATCAACCCCACTAGGCTGGGAGTGAACATGTGCTTTAGCAGTAGAATAGCTCAAAACCTTTTGGATTAGCAGGAGAAAACAAAACATCAGTGCCCTGGTTTCAGGGCTGCATTATGCACCAATCTTCATTCCACCGAGCAGCACAAAAGATTTAAAAGCAATTTCAACACTTTTTACAATTCAGAGGTAGGATTTAACCCAGGAGTCCTGCTGCTCTGCACTGTCCTCTTCCTTATGACCATAAAGATGATTTTTCCAAAGCTAGCTGAGCTCTCTGGCCAACAACACAACATCAAGAGCTGGATCCAACCACTCCCAAATTGTAAATGCTGCCTGGGCAAGGTCTCAGATCAGCACTGATCTGACACTAAAGCCACACTGGCTTCTTGATATTACTCCTACCTAAGATAATGAACACCTCAACCCCAGAGCACACATCAACACGTACTGTCCAGACAGCCTCAGACTTAAGTCCAGAGCCAAAGTCAGTCCCCATGCACAGTAACTCCACTAACCAGAGTAGCCATTCTTTCTTTATGGAATACAGGCATAAGGGGCTAAACCCAGGTGATTCAAAAACTGGTGTATTGAACGTGGCACAGCTGCGTAAAACTCTGGCTCTCCATCCCCACACTTTTTTGCCAGCATGGGTTGAGCTGAGAGCCAAGGGGTTTCTTTTCCAAAGGAGCAGGAGCTGATTTATTGCCTCATGTAGCCGCAATTAGCCCTTCCAGGAACAGAACTGACAGTCCAATATGTCTTTCAGCAATAAAGAAGGATCCAATATCAGACCCATCCAGGTTTGTCTCATATCAAGGAAGTTCACTGAGTTCACTGCCCATGCTGTGATATTTCTGGATTGCTCCATCATTATCTGGGGTCATAATTAGAGACAAGCTGATTGTATTTTTCCTCAAGAAGGTACATGAGATTTTCAATTCATTTCACTCAGGGCATTCAGCAGCCATTGGCTGATAGCCACCTTGGTCACTATTTCTGGGACCAAGCAGCATAGCCATCAGTGCCAGCTGGGGCTATTCTGGGACATGGGGTGAAAGCCACGCAGTTCATAAACCAAGACAGCACAATGAGGTTTGAATGGTGCTTTTTTGGTAAAGCTACAAGATAATCTATCAAGATGAGGTCACATCTTCATGGAAATAAACCATTTCACACGGCCTTACATGACATTTGAGCCAGAAACCATTGGCAAACAATGGGCAGAACATTTGCAGCTGGTGCCTTCTGCACAGAAATATGTGATATAGTCAATTGTAACACTTGCAATTCAGAGATCAGTTCTGTTGAACTGTCCTGGGAAATCATAAGGGAAAAGTAAGATTAAAGCTTTCAATAATCCATTACTGTTTGTTAATAGTATTCACAACAGTAATATAACAGTAATTAATATTTTTCCCCCCAAAGGAAATAATTTCAAAACAACTTCAAACTAACATGTTATTGAGAACTGAAAATCAGTATTTTTGAAGAGAAGAATACACAGGCTTTTCTGATGATGTATCTCTCCTTTCTGGCAAATAGCACTGTGTCTCTTTTACAAAGGAAGTTGAAAAGGAAACCTGCAAACAGCCATTTTTCTCAACAACTTAAGCTCCATACTTCAAAATATAGAAGATGTGTAAAGTTGATTAGGGAAATAGTACAGAAGCTAAAACCAGTGATAAAGCGTTATGGTCCATATGTACCTCCACCTGGAAAGGCTTTAAAAGCATCCCATGAAATCCCCAAAACCTCAGAAATCTGTAAGATTGGCTATTGTGATACCGCCTTCCAAAAACAGCACACAGTAAAATTGTTTAGCTTACAAACATGAGTTCACTGTCATTTGTGCTGTTTATACTACCCCAGGTGCTGACAAACTCTTGTGAATTTGAGGCAAGATCCATCAGAAAGTGCAGAGTCCAGGAAGCCCTTGACTGGCCTGGATGGTAAGGGAAATATTTGGTCTGATCCAGTTCAGCACAGAAATTTCAGAAAATTGGATTTTTTTTTTTCTGCAAAATAGATCTGATTTTTAGGCAGCTCCATTGCAAACAGAAGAGAGAAGAGGTAGATGCTTAACTTCAGTGTTCCTGACAGACAGACAACAGCCCAAAATGTCCTGCCTTAAGCTTTGCTAGAACACTGACTCCCCCTAAGGCTGATGTCCCAGACACTGAGGAGAGGGACTGTCCATAGGCAGGGAAATCTCAGGAGACAAAGTCCTCACACACGAGGAGACCCAGGCACATCTGCTGGGTGCCATGGGCAGGCTCCAAGTCAAAGCCAACCTACAGAACTGACGTGAAGGTACCAGGGAGGGACAGAGGTGGGAGATATCCCCCCTACATGGTTCCAATTTTCTCCAAGCCAGTTGCCCACCACAGCTACTTTCAAAATCAGCTGGAGCCACAGTCAGGACATGCTCCGTTTGGTTTGGATTACCAAATCACCATGCAGCTTCTGGGTAATAAAGCTGACTTCAGGAATACAAGAGCAGCCCTACCTGAGATTACTGAGTATAAACTCATGCTTCACATGAGCGTAAATGCATTTCAGTGGTGGTGATGCCAGCTTTAACAGGGCTGAGATTCAGCAAGACTCTTCCGGATTCACTGCTCCTGAAAACCTTTAAATAAAAAAGGACCTGCTGTGTTTTCATAGATAGAGCAGTATGTCTAAAATGGGCCATCCATCCAAAAATCCCCACTGTCTGGCTGACTCGCACAGCACAGAGCACTGCGTGCACTAGAAGATCCCCCTGCATGCAAAGCTCAGCATCAGCCTCGATGCCCTGGTCTCAATTTCACAGACAGCAGAGCACGAGGCTAAATTCTGCACTCAGATCTGCTGTCATCAACCTTAGGGCGGTGCCACAGAAGGGAAAATTTAACCAAAACCAGTATTTTCTTACTATAAATAATTTAGATTTTAAACACACTCTGTTCTTTGTCTCTGTATACTGCCCACGGCTGTATGCTTTAGTATGTCAGGCTTGTCCTCACTATTTCTGGGAACCCTCTAATCAAAGGAGGTGAGAAATTCATCCCTAGTGCCTTTATTTCCCCTTTTTTAAAGAAACAAACAAAAAACTCCACGAACTCTTGCTGTTCCTGGATGTTGACACTTTTTGAGAGGGGAAGGCACTAAAAGCACCGTTTAGGTCTGAGAGCCTGCAATGCACGTTACTGAGAGATGAATCATGCAAATAAAACTGACAGGTAAATCTAGATATCCAGCACTGTGTTTAGCAGCAATGGCAGAGACATGTCTCAGAACAGAGCCAGTCGTTGTAAGTGTAATTCAAAGTCACTTTTAAGATGGGGTGGATAATCTGACTTTTGAAGATACCACACTGTAGAAATATATCCTCTGAACAGAGACATGGTTCTCCCAGGAAAATCCTGGGAAGCTGTGTAGAAGCTGTGGGAAACTTAGGGAAAAAAGAATTCAAACAATTATTATCTCTCTTTCTGAAACCACTGTTTATAGATATGGTTCTCCAGAGTGTACTATTCATAGTTCACCAATAGCTTAAGAGAAGATTTCTAAAGACCGATGAGGTCTTAGGTCCACCACTGTTTCTATAAGAACTGTAGATTTCTAATAATAAAGTGTATTTTCATACCTTCTGATGCTAAAAAGTCTCTGTCTCACCTTTAGCTGTCCCCGATACCCCTTCAGTGATACCACAAAGCAATTTTAATAGCAGCTGCTAACACAAATGCCTCAAGGCTATATAATTTGTACCAATAAAATAAATTGCCTTCAAAGTGGCTGCAAGAAAGTAAAAGGTAAATAAGCCACAAATGTTTACTATTTTAGCATCCCTTTAAACCAATACAAAATGACTTCTTCAAACCTTTACTACTTCTTCAATAGATAATAACTGAGGTCTAAAGGCAGTAAATAGGTTTTACACCATATCATCAGTATTATTTCCTTTGTTTTCAGTTCAGTAAGGCATTAGAGACCTGGCTTTGCCTACTGACCAAATGAGGCACTTAGCTACACCACTGCAAATCAAGAACAGCTCCACGTACTTCATTTAAAAACTTGACTGGAAGAGGAGACTCAAGACAGTAATTTTTAAACTTCTCTGCTGATTCCCCCAGCACTTCTCATATTGCAACAAAATGGTTATAATTTGCAGTATGATATTCCTCCACTGGGGCACACTGATAGGAATAACAAGTTTAAAAATTAACAGATGACTTTGTCAATGCAATTATTTGATAATGTATGGCACCGGTTAACGGGCAGCCTCAGAATACCAGGAGCGCTGGTCAATACTAAAAGGGAATGTGAATTCAAGGCCAGAAAATATCTCAAAAGCTCAGATTCAGCCTTCAAAGACATCAAATAAGCTGGAAATATTATAAAAAGCAGGTCTTGCTGAGGAAGCTTATTCTACTGTCAACCCAGTTATGCTGCAATGGTTTGTTAGTATCAAATTAGGAAATCCAAGTCTGCCTTCATGTATAATTAACTTTTTTTCCCCCTCCATTTACTGGAAGGTGCTGGATTCTACATTTTTCCTCATTTTGGCATTACTGCTGTTCCCCTGTCACTTACAGTATGGTAGAGCCACTAGCATGTATAAGACTAAATTCAGAGCTATTCTGAAGGGGCAGAGAAATGAACATTTCTGCATCATAGCAAGCACACTGTGTGCAAAGATTCTCAAGCACAGAATGAATTCATATGCCATGTGCTCTCCTTGAAAAAATTCAGAAAACTAAACTGAATCTTCAAATAATATCTATGATGAAACAATAATTCTGTATATGTGGAATATGTTGGTGTTTGTTTCTCATCTTTCTAAAGCCACTGCTGCAAAATATTCATAACAAATTTCATACTCACTGAAGTGCTCCCCCAAAATATATATTCAGGACTACACATCAATACAGGATGAAGCTCTGAGGGCTGTCCTTCAAAGAAGAACTTTATTTCACTCTGTTCAATTTCATACAGATTTGTTCTTCCAAGCTGTACATACACCTGTAATTCCACTCTACCCCAAACAAATCACAGCCAAACAGCCACCACCACATCTGGCTCCTGCTCCTCAATGCCCCAAGTAATGATAAACACAGAATGAGAAGTAGAGACCAGAGTGACAGTGAGAGGAGGAAGAGGCAAGGTCCAGAATCTGGAACCAGAGTTCAAGCTCCTCATCAGGGTCTTGTTAGAGACCAACGTCAACTGGAAGATCCCTCACGGTCTCTAGTTCCACATTTGCTTGCATAGTGGTATCACAACACTTAAGCATACCCATCCTGCCAATAAACTTGTCTACCAGGACTTGGAGAGAAAAATAAACAACTGGAGTAAGCATTGCATACAACTCTCAGTGACCAGATGGGCCTCAGTCAACCTGGAGAGGCCTTCCTGCTTGTCAGCCTATTTTGAAAATAGCATTAAATGCCAGGAAAGTGTTTTGCATTAATAATACATTCCCGGTGACTGAGAAGGAAGGCAACTTTCCCTCATTATACCAGTAAGACATTCAGCACTTCTGGAGGATTTATGAAGAAAATCCAAGTAGCTACATTCAGCAAATTAACCTTACCTATTGAAGGCTGATGGCAGATAAAGCCAGCCTTAAGCCAGCCTCCAGTGGAGGGATGAAACACAGAAGGAAGAAGCACAGCTCAAGGGAAAAAAAAAAAAAACAGCTTTCCAAATTAGAAATGCTGTTCCATGCTTCCCTGATTTCTTGCTTTGCACATGCTATTAAAAATAGCAAGCAGAAACGCCTTACTTCTCCAAGTGCACATCCTGATGCACACACAGCCTCCCTCGGCCACGCGGCGCTCGACGGAGCAGCCATCATCTCCAGCCACAAGATCCCTACTGAAACATGACGACACCATAAATGGTTTAATTCAATCTGGAGAGAAAAGCCATAGCTTTCAATGTGCATCCCCACAGAAGTATCGAATCACAAGGTTCATCCAAACCCGAGACCTGGGAGAAGAAACTCAATGAATTAGCCTGATGATTTGTAGTCTTATTGACTATAAAGAACACTTTGAAAAAGCAGGGATACAGGAGTTATATGAAAAGGAAACATTCTGGTATCACTGACAGGAAAGTAAGTCAACTTTTTCTTCAATCATTTTAAGCATAACAGCATTATTAAAGTCTTTACAATTTGAGTGAAAGCATTAATTACTATACCCATCAGGAATATTTTTCATTGTCAAATTGCCTTTTACCATGCTAATAAACACCATGATTTGCATGTAAAAATTAATAATGTTACCTCATTTATAGGTCAAAACACACAGACTAAAATAGTTTCTGCAATTCTCCCTAAATAACTAGCTCTTGCGTATCAAGTTTTATGGCACATTAGAAATGAGTGCAATTCGGACAAGATTTGAATAGCTGAGTAGATAGAGAGGGGAAGATAAGAGCAAATTAGGAAAATCTGGTAAGCGAAGCCTCAAAAAAAAAAAAGAAAATCACTTTTTTTTTTTAATTTCTGGACCCCATGTGACCCAGGGATGAAACAGCTGTATGCAGGTCATTACCCAAAGTATGCACAGATTATGCCTCCAGCCACTCTGTATAAAAATGGTATGTCAGAACAACAGAATGCACTAAAAAAAAATCACTTTCAATTACTCTCGCATTTCATTCCGTCCAAAAGCAACATCCACAGTTCCCGTGTAACTTGTGGAAAAAGGTTGAAGGATTTGGATATTTTCTTAAATGCCTGATGGCAAAGTCCGGAATCAATTTTTATATGATTTAAGACCATTATTAGGGTCCTCATCCCACCTTTGTTTAGTAACATGGTGGGTTTGTTGGTGTGGAAGACTATGAGCATGGCCGCTTACTTTTCCCCCTTAATTACCTGCTTGAGCACATTAGAGGCCTGTTAGAGCACAGATGCTTCCCAGGGTACCATATCTACTTCCCTCAGCATCAGACTGGCTTGGATCACCCTTCTCATTCAGAAGCTGCAGATGCCCACCACAGCAGCTATCAAATGATGGTTAATAAAGGTCTTGGACTCCTACCTGGTCTTCTAGGTGGCAGCAAATAACCAAGGTTGGCTCATTTTTCAAGAGCCACACAGCAACCCAAGCTCGTATCTTTGAGCCCTCCCAGGACAGTCATATTTGTGTTGAGTTAAATGTGATTTCTTAAAGCAATGGGAACAGACATTTCTCTCCCTTTCTGAAATGCATTAAAGAAAAGCAAGACTGCAGTGCTAACTTAGTGCCTGACATTCCCCTCCTCTTTTGGTTGAGTCTGAAGCACAGCACCAAAGTACTCTCTCACAGCACCTCACTCCAGCCTCAGGGATAAGGTGATAAGGTCAGGCAATCAAAGTGTTCCCCTGCTCTACAGAAAGCTGGTACCTACATTGAAATGCACAGCCTGGGGCATGGGGGAGAGAGCAAAAAAAAAGATCAGGCCATTAATTTACCTCCCCAAATATGCTTCCCTGTGCCAAACTTCAAGCAGGCAGTTTGAGAACTGCTGGCCTCAGTGACACACCCTGGATCTCACACAGGACATCACTGCGAAAGGCTGAGAACACGGAGCTGCCTCCTCTGGGGAAAACGCACTGCTCAGAGAGGCCTCTGACTATCTTGACAGAGATGCGAGCACTCTCCAAAAAAGAAAACAGTTTTGTAACAAAAGTAACAGTGCCACTATTTTGTTTGCATTACAAACAAGCACCTAAGATGTCTTGAGGAAGCCAGACTTTGCCAAAGCAATCTGCACTACTCCAATACACATATGACAGTATGTGCTGCAGACTCGCCTCTAACAAACACAGGACATGTCAGGAAGGTGTATTATGGGGCACAGTTTGATGTGAGCATCTCAGACAGCTTCAGGGCATGAACTATGTCTTGGATCTTTAAGATCTTTCCTTTGATTGTTGAAGAAAGTCACAGAGGTGGGAACAGCGCACAGTAACCTCCAGAACTGCATGTTCTCACTTGCCACCCTCTCTCACCTTGTCCACAAAGTCTGTCTTCAATCCTAACATTCCCCAGCTCTTGTTGGGTTTTGATCACAAGTTCTTCAAGGTGAAGATTCTGTCCTTTACAGGCATAGCATGCAGGCAGCTGCACAGAGGAAGCAGGCCCACAATGCTGGGGCTGGCCAAGGAGGCTTCAGAGCACCTCTGGTGGGACAAGACGGATCAAACCACTCTTCCTATTCTCATATCCACAAGACAGCACAATGCAAAGAGCTCAGACCAGTTTGCCAGTCCCAGGAAGGGGAACCCCGTGCCCTGAGTAAATGGGATCCCACTGATAAAGGCCTTCCACCTAAAGTCCTGAACATCCCACGTCTATGAACAGCAGCATTGTGGCTTTTCTACAAAAAAGCAAAAATCCTGCTCCCACCTTTGTGACTGGGAAGAGAACATGACTCAGGTAGCACTACTGTGGCATCATCTGCTTAGGACAGTCACACTGCAGAGATGTCCTCTGCAGACATCGCCTCAAAGCCCTGCTGCTTTGGGACCCTGAGCATAGAGAGCTGTAAGGACAGCTTCTCTGGCTTCTCCCACACAGCCTTCCGAGCACGAGGAGGAGGGGCCTGTGGGCAGACCTACTGCATGGAGAATGTCTCCCCAACAGGGCAGGACCATGGCTCAGGGGACTGACAAGAGCATATCTCCACATCTCAGCTAACATGCCTTAGCTTTGCTGTCCCCATAGACCAGCTGACAAGAACAAGTCCTGCTGCATTTCCTAGTTAACAGTATGCATCCTGAGCTGAAAGCAGCCTGCCCAGCCATCCCAGGGACACCAGTGCCCAGCACTGACTTCCAGGCATAGCAGAGAGCACCAAGAACTGGCTGGGCCCCTAAGGAAGGTTCACACAGGCAGCCTAGCCCTGCCCCCCATACAACATCGACACATCAAGACCCCAATACCCACCTCAGGCAAGATAAAAGCAGTAATCTGTGTTTTCCAGCAGTGAGGGAGAATGTGATTTCTGTGTTTTCAGGAGCACAGAAAAGAATACTGCACCTTCAGAGGAGGGAAGCTCTCCCTGCAGCAAGGCTAGCCTGCAGTCCCTCTCTACTCCATCCAGAAGCCCAGGGATCCATTCCACACTGTGCAGTTTGACTCTTGTTCAGCTGATTCCTCTTCCAGCCTCTGAATCTGAACATCACTGCATGACGTTCCTTCCTCTGCTAAGCATCTTTCTAACTGTGACTGAAGAATCTGGCAAGTGACCAAGTATTCTTTAACCTCCACATTAACTATTGTTAGCTTTGGCAAAGCCCAGCTCGCGGGATGCCTGGTGTGGTATTGCTTACTGCTGCAGCCCACAGGAACTGCTGTAGTGGCGAGATTCAGAGAACAGGGATCAGGTAGCAGATGCAAAACAGAGCTCTCACCCACAGTGCCCCGCATCCCCCACTGCCTAATGAGCTTTGGGAACAGCTACAACTTTTAAGCTTCTTACTTCTGCAAAAGGTTTGGAGACAGTGAATGTGCAGAACAGAGTCAGTCAGAGAAGCTGTAAGTTAGATGAGGCCAAATGCTACTTTTAGATCACCAAGATGTGCTGGTAACTTTGCAGCTCTATAGAGTGTTATTTATCTTTTAGGCATGGTGAGGAGATATAGATGTTTGGCTCTAGCCAGCTTTGTCTGCTGGAAGACGGCACAGGCTGCACCACCTCCTCAAACCTCAACAGAGCCCTCTTGGCTTGTACCTTACTGCTACATTCCTAACAGTAAAGTCCTTAGTCCCACATCCCACTGCACAAAAACTAGGATACGTCTTTCTCCCCTCATTCTCATGAGTAAACCCAACCAGTGAAATCAGTTATGGCTGCTCTAAGCAGTGCCAGGGATGGTTCTTTAGCCCATTTTTTACTGCAGACTGCAGACTTTGCAAAGCACCGGCTCCAGCCGAATTCAGACAACCAAGTTCTACTGATGGCAAATCCTCTGCAGAAATGTCCACAGCATTCATCAGGGACAGCTGAATTCAGGGACCAGACAGCAGGTTTTCTTAAACAGACTTCATGTTGCTTAATATAGCACACACTCTTCCTCAGTATCTGCACAACACTGAGTTGGAGATGTTCTGAGATTTGCGCTGAAGAAGACTGGAGAGGTGGGAGAAAGGCTGCAGGAGGAAGCATTTAAAAAGCAAGACATGACTTTGGAGAAACATCATCTGCAAGCAACAATCTCCCAACAGAGGACTCGCAATGCAGCGGCCTGGCTAGTAATGAAAACAAAATGTAAACCAGTGCACAGTCAGGCAGTGCCGTTGCAAATCCATGCAGGATTAGTCTCAAAAGCTGAAGATGTGAAGAGTTTAGTCCGGCTCATGCCTTTCCTCTGGGGAGGTGTCCTGCATTGTGCCTCACTGTACACCTACACAAAACTGCTCTGTGAGACCCGTGTACCACAGGCCTTCTCGTGCCACTCCAACACTATCCAAGTTCCAAAAACTACTTCAGTGCCAACACAGCTGGATCCCTGCCGTGAGAAGACTTCCTTTGCCTTCTCATTTCTTCACTGAGATGCCGAAGTTCCTTGTGTACTTCCTTTAAGGTCATCCCTGCTTTGGACCTGTCCCATTTCAGTACCTTCATTTCTGCTGGGTTTGCTCTCAACACCCCTTCTTTTTACATAGATAGAGGAAACACAGAGAGTATTTGTTCCCTTCCTCTACCCCATGAAGGAAAATCTCTAGTAACAGCAAACTGCTCAGAATTTTTTTGCATCAAAATGAGTAGTGACTCTTGGGCTTGCCTCGTTCCCACTATCCCTTCCAAAGCCAAGCACCCAGAAACACGGACTGCTGTGGAGCCCATAAACACAAGCACCAGCAGCCCCAAAATCTGCCTCAGCAGACACTCACTGCCAATTCAGGCAGCAACTGCAGCGTAACAGTCACTGTTTGCACAGGATAGGAGTTGGGCAACCCTCCTTCTGGAGGTGCTTTTGTCACCAGCTACCTGGATCATTGTTTTATTGCAGATGTTTCCTTCCTGCTCCCTTGCACAACTCCTCCAGCTACACGAGCTCCATCTGAAGTTCCACGGAGAGCCTTTTGCCTGCCCCTGTAGTGCATGACAAGGCACGCAGTGTGTTATACTAAAGTCACAGTCCATTTGTTTCTCATCAAGGCAAGTACTAACAGGACATTCAAAAGGCAAAGGTGGCCATCTCAGGTTAACTGTGAAAACAGCACGGATAGTACAAAAAATATCTTTAGGGCTAACATGACTGCTGTGAGCTTTTTAATTTAAGTAAAGTCTTCGCAGATACGCCTTCTTAAGAGGTACTTACGTGTTCCCCAAGCCCTGGTATGTTTATTGATCACTGCCCACAAGAAACTGTACTTTATAGGACATACTGCCTCCTTATGATTGAAATAGCTTCCTTCCTTAATCAGCATATAATCAGATATTCCCACACAGGAGAACTATAGCCCTGATTGACAAGATAGTTACAAAAATAAACCTGAGGTTTAAATATAGCTTGCTCGTCTCCCTGGAAGGTATGTAGTATTGTGTTATACAAGTCTACCATAATTTTCCTTGAATTAATAGAGTCCATATTGCCCCAGTGCCCTGATCATCATCAATTAAACTGCTCCCAGATTTGTGTTATACAGGAGAGCTGGCAGCTGTGTTGGGTGGGAATGGCAACTCGCCTTTCCTCTGCATGGACTGACTTACCATCAGCACTTCATTGGCAATTAACACGCACGGGTTTTGAGTTCACGTACCAGTTGAATGCGTGATTTCCAGTGCAATTGTAGAGGTGGATAGGTAAATAAGTGTGCAGGACCACACAGCTATGCATGGAAACAAAACACATATGCTCAACCTGAAGGGATATATGTGGATGAGATATCTCTGTATGCAAAAACACAAGCTAGCCAGGCAAGATTTAATTATCTCCTCTTTCTAGGGTGGACAGTTCAATAGCACAGTACTCTTTGCATTTCTTCCAATCTATCAGGATGTTCTGATGTATTAAATATGCAATGTAACGAGGGCAGAGCTCTATAGCCCTAATCTCGTTTCAGAAAAAAAAAGAAAAATGAGATTTTTTTTTTAAACCCATTCTAATCAGAAAATGCTTTTCATCTGTTAAAAACCTCCCCATCGCTGACTGGCTAAAAAACATGGGACAGACCTCATATTTATTATGCAAATCCTCAGCATTAAGAAAACAAATCACCAACTAACATCTGTCTCACCCTAAAGGAAAATAAATTTAAAAAACCAGCCACCTTTCCCCTCGCTCCATAGGCAGCGGGCCGAGCAGCCCGCGGGATCGGCAGGGACGCGCCTCCCGCCCGCTCCCCGCCGGTGCTGCAATGTCCCCAGCACAGCGGCAGCCTCGGCCGCCCGGCCCCGCACCGGCCCGGCCACTGCGGTCCTTCCGCCGCCGCCCCCCCGCGCCCGACCCACCTTTCCCTTCCATCGCGGAGCCTTGCGAGCGCCGGCAAGTTGCGGGAAGACGCGCACCCTCCTCAGCCGAGAGCCCGGCGGGCAGAGCCGGCCGCCGCTGCCTCGCTCCGCGGTGGGGACGGCGCTGTCACAGCCCCGGAGCTGCAAGCAAGCAAGCGGCGGGGGGGACGGCGTGAGCCGCCGGGCCCCCCCGGCCCCCGCGGGGCGCGGCGCGGAGCGGGGCGCGGCGCGGGGGGAGCGCGCGTTACCTGGGCGCCGGCGGGAGCTGTCCCTGGCCGAGCGGTGCTGCGGGGGCGAGTGGCTCCGCGGCCCGCCGCGCTGCCTGGCACCGCCCGCATGCGCGCCCCGCCCGCGCCCCGCCCCCGCACCGCGGCACCGCCGGGCCCGGCTGCGGGCTCCGCGCCGCGCAGCGAGCGCCGCACCGGGCAGCGCCTCCGGCCGCGCCGCCCCGTGCCGCGCTCGGCGAGCGGCAGCGCTCGGCCGCTCGCAGCGGGCTCGGACAGCGGCCGGGACCCTGCAGCCGTGCGCCGACGGCTCCGCCGCTGCAGGAGCGCGGCCGGTCCCGCAGGTGCCCCGCAAACCCCAGACCACAGCCGCCCCGGCGGGCGGGTCAGGGAGACCGCTCCGCTCGCCCCAGCCTCCCCGGATCCTGCGCCAGGCTGAGCCCGCACACCTACAGACTCGGAGAGGATCTCTCAGGAGATGCCCAGTCTCAGGTTCAGGCCTTCCCTGGATATGTTGTTTCAAGATTAATTATGCTGATTCATAAAACATCTACCTCTTGGCTAGTTTATGCTTCTCCACCTTTGCATCCAGCCACTGGATTTCACTCATCCTCCAACTCATTAATAAAATAAGCAGTCCCCTGCTAATAAGTTGATAAAACATTCATACCAGGATCAAGTCACTTTTTTCAGAGAACAAAGAGTTCATCCCTGTTAGAAAGTTTCTCCACACTGGAATTACCTTTTAAGTTGTTTTTTTTTTTCAGATTTTTAACTTTTGTGCAATGGGGAAAGTAAAACTCAGTTCTGTGTTTATGATTTGTGCTACTGAAAAAGCAGCTCATGGCATCCTGGGAGCCACACAAATAGAGGATAGATGGCTCCAGCAATATGTAAGTTTCTAAATACAGGAAGAGTAACTCCTCTCTTTTACTGTTCCTGCATACATCCTGGTGTTCATATCTTCCCTTCGTACCTAGGACTGGCAAAACACTCAGTAAATTACGCGGTCTCTCATTCTGAACTACTGCAAACCATCCTGCAGACACTACCTATGGGCATTCTCATCCCAAAGCCAAACCCTGAGTTTGGTTATGGAGGTGAGCACTGCACACATCATTCCACCTTAGCACACAGCCCAGGCAGTTCAGCAACACATGCTCCAATCTCAGCTGCCACCCCATAAGGTGCCAGGGAACTTAAGTTAGAGATAGCCTATTAGTGCAAAAAAAATCAACTAGAAACAGCCCAGGATGAAGACCCAGCACATAAAATTCACATTTTAACTGGCTCCTATCCATTTATTAGGTCCTACACTATTGTGAAGAATGACATCAGGGTTTTTTTGATTTCAGGACTGAATAGTCAGGTACTGTAGGCAAGCTGGGAGTCAAACTGTGCCATAGAGAACTGATGAAGCAGACTTAGAAACTGAAGAAGCAACAGAAATTTACTTTGACCTTCTAGTCAAATCATCAATTCTTTCTTTGACTGATGTGGGATCCTATTTCCCTGTTGCTATATCTTTACCCACCATCAATGCAAACTGACTCAACTACACTTCCAGGGTCAAGCTGTGTGCTTTTTCTGAAAAGCAATGAAACAATGACTCATTCAAGGTCTATTAGTCCTCACTAACATTTCAAAATACAATCAAATTATACACCAGAGTGCTCCACAGCTCTTCAGTCAGCTTTTTTTAACTCTTGGACTCAAGTTATCAACTCCCCCAGATTAAAATCAGGCAAAATCTCAAAGGACATTAAAGTTCCTGACATCCAAGTTCAAGAACAACTTCCAACAGATAGAAGAGAAGGCAAAGAAACACCCTAATTTTAAGGTACAGCCAGGCTGATTACCAAGAGCCCAATCTGAGGCACCATTTGTAATAGCAGACACTGGACCAATGAACTAAGAGCCTCATTCAAGGCTGTGCACTCCCCGGAAAGCTAACAGCCATCCATAACTCAGCTTCACAGAGAAAGCTGGGCAACGGTTCCTAGCTGAAGGCATCAAGCTGGGCCCCACTGCCTGTCAGCAGAATACATGAAGACCAAATTTCCCAAATATAGGAAATGTATTTTTCCAGTGTCCTGACAGGATCAGCCATAATATGCTCCCCACTGGCAAAAGTAGGTTGAGTTTTGGGGTTTTTGTGGGGTTCCTGTCAAAGGAGGGGGACATGAATTAGCTGTCCAGAGGTCTCACTCTTGGAGAGCAAGGCAAAATTAACACTTATTGCTTTGTTTTGTTTCTGAGATGTGAAGCATTTCTTCCTCTGAGGCAACAGAGGGTAGAAACATAGATCAAACAGAACATCCAAACCCACTAATCCACACATTCAATTTTCAATCAGAGTTTATCAGGGCTTTCTGGGTCACATCTGGGACATCACAATTTCACTTCCAAATCATGAAACCATCACAAGGCCTTAAGATTCATGTTCTTGAAATGCCAGCTTGAAAAGAGAAGTCCTTCCCTTTGCTCCTTCAATCCTCAATGCAAAGAAGCAAATTCAAGGGAATAAATCCAGTGAATATTTTCCCTCCCTTGCCATTTACAGGTCATCTTTCAAATTACTTATCAGTAGAAAGAAATATAATATTGCCTGTGCTCTATTCTACATTAAAGTACATCCTGCATTAAAATTTCAAGCAAGCTGGACCAGCTCAAGTTAGATCACTGTTTCTCATTTAGTCCCTCAGGAAAGTCTGAGCCTACTCTGGCTTTGCAAATATCAAGCATCAAATAACACCACACACATTATTGGCATCTCAGTAGTGCATCAAGTTCTTCCTCAAACCACAGCAAGGGAAAGCATTGCAGCACTCAGGAGGTGCAGATGTGCTGAGCCTGGACTCCTTCCTACTCACACCCTTTAGCCAAGATGGAAGAACCATCTCTGAAGCACTGCTCTGCTGTATGGAGCCCGCAGGGCTGCCAGGGCTGCTTCCTTCACATGCTCGAGCTTTGGGAGTAAGCTGGAATCATAGTGCAATCAAGAGAGTGGCTCAGTCCAAGCACAAACCTCCTTGTGCAGACCCTGCTGTCCCAAAATGCCTCAGCATATCCTTGGCCCCTGTCAAGGCAAGGACATGGCTGTTTGGGAAAGGCAGAGTTACTCCCTCTTGATCTTACTCCTGGGTGGTTTTTGCTGGGCTGCAAACACAAGGTTTCTTCCTGGCCACCTGTCCTGTTGTTTGATCAGCAGGGCTTTTGCTCAGCCTGTGCTGCTGAAGACCTGCCCACTCCACCAGACTGACTCACTCTGCACAGCAGAGAGCTGCCCCTCTCCCCAGGGGCGGCAGCACAACGTGTAAGGTCCTATTGGTGAAGGCAAGGTTCTGCTTGACAAAGAGCTCAGCCTGTACAGGTGAGAGGGAGCAGCAAGGGCTCAGCTTGGCTGCTCCAGACAGAAATGGGCCTTTAGCCCTTGAGGAGCCTGCTGCTCCCCACCTTGATGGTGGATGCTGGGCAGAGCTCCCTGCCTGCCCTTGCACCTTTCCATAAGCTGCTGGCTTAGAAACAGCCCTGACCACAGACAGGACAAAGGCAAGTGGCCGTTTTGGCATTGCTGCAGATTGTAAGTCCACATGATGATCATACATGGTCTCCCAGCTGCTGCTGCTCCTGCCCATCTGCTACCCTGGCACAGAGCCTCCTTCCCTAAGAGGGAACCTCCATTCCCAGGGACAGAGGCACCAGCCAGCCTTCCAGGTTGTGCAGATAGCCACGCATGCCGCCGTGCACACATGGGCTACGTCTGCATGAGGCTGGAAGTGCCAGGAGGGAGCAGATTGCCAGTGGGGGATATCATCTGCCCGGTGCCTGTTTCTGGTGATGACCATCCAAAACGGAAACAAAGGCAAAAAGGCACAGTCTCAAGGGCCAGGTGACCTACTGGCTTCTATACCAAGCTCTGCACAAAAGCAGCCACAAGTCAGCTTTGCTTTCATTTCAAGAGAGTGCAAATTGAGGTACCAATGTTTCAGCCTGTTCCTAAACTGCCCAGAAGCCAACTTCAGCACCCAAATGAGAGTTCCCAACCAGAGACAGGATCTGCTCTCACTGCAGGCATCAGAATAGCACTTAAATCTACACAAGGTTTAAAGACAATGTTTCTGAAAGGTGATGAACAGCTCAACCAAAAAGGAACTACACTGAGCTCTGGCCAAGAGGGAAAAATAACTGCTAACTTTGACGTTCAGAGTGGATCTGACCTCAAAGCCAGCTGCAATGGCAAGCAAGAATCAGCTAAGTGCTTCTCAAAGTCCTTTTTTTGACCTCTGAAGCATCTATCCAAAACTACCAATGAGCATTGTTAGCTAGCTGCCATCATTAGCCAGCAGAGCAGATTCCTTAAGGACAGAAAAAGAAATCAGCTCTGTACCACACCATGCTCAGAAGATGTCCACGTGCCATGAGCTGTGCTCAGATAAGCACAAGCCAGAGCAGCAGGTTCCAAGAAAGTAGGCCATGACACAGCAGCAGCAGGAAGGACCTCTAACACTACTGAGAAAGCAAGGAACACAGTGGGGAGGGAAAGAAGAGTAAACAGAGACCATAAGTTTTTAATTATATAGGTAGAGTAAAATACAAAAAAAACATTTTTACAAGCTTTAATCCGTCACCCTGAGAAGGATGTACGTAACTTCTGATTATGAACAAAACACAAATGATTACTACATCATCAGCTGATGTCACCTCCTTACATCAGTTGCTAGAAGCAGAAGAAGCACATTAGGAGATGATTTTGGTCTTTATTTGACACATAAGCCACAACCTTTGAGCTAGCTCAGAGTTTAATTACATAAAATTATTGATTAAATGTTGTTGAGATTAATCAGTCAGTATTTTATTAATAAAGGAAAAACACTAATGTCACAAAAGTAAGAAAACAAGGGAGAGGTTTTGCAATTACGTGCAACAAAGTCAAAAATTACTATGGAAGAGAATCCTAGATGGGGGATTGTTATTGACACAGGAAGTTCCTTCTGAGCACCGCTTTCTTCTGCTACTATTCTTCATAAACATCTGTATATACCCATTTACACTAACAAGAGTATTAGCGTTGATTTTAATGGTAGACAGCTCAACTCCCAATTTTAGTTTTCTGTGAGATATTGAGCACCCCGAGCTCACCAAAATCCATAGAAGGTGCATGCTGTTCTCAGTCCTTGCAGCAAAATGTTTTGTATTTTCAGGGCTAACTCTCAGACCCTCTGAGCCCCACTGCAGGCTTCTGGTTACTCAGTATAGTAAATAACTTCATCAAATCCTCTAGCAGATGGGGACAGGGAGGAAGGTGCCTGAAGTCAGGTTGTTACACCATTATAAAAGCTTAAGAATTTCATGTAAGTAGATAAAACATGAAAATTAGCCGCTGAATGGAGCTCCTTAAGCTCTAGTCCCTTTTTGACTTGATTAGAAAAGGTAATTACCTGCATTTGGAATTTACGCAAGATAAAAAAACTTTACAGGGCAGAGGCAGGAGAGAGCTTCCTGCTGACAGCTCAGCCCTCCCAAGAGCCAGGTGCTTGAAAGCTTGCAGACAATAGACTATTCACCTTAAAATCCTATTTGCCTACATCTATTTCCTACAATTAAAAAAAAAAAATCTATTAGCTCATCACTATTCTACAGCCATCAGGGCCGAGTAGCATTCACATTCTTTATCTGCTATTTCAAGAAATCACAGCAAGCTGACCTCTGCCAAGGCCCAGAAAACAATTTCTTGGCCTTATTCCTACCCCATAAGAGCCATTTCTAGGACAAGGATCTCTGCCCTCAGACACCCCCTAAGATGGCTATTCAATGCCAACTGACAACCCCCAAATTGATGTGTCAGACTGTTCCAGTGACCCTGATGTAGGGGACAACAGAGCCTTAAGCACAAAGAGTCATGTCCTATCCAGCTCCAACATCATCTTCCATTTGCCTGTGTTTACCCTGTTCATTTTAATGCTATGTTTTCCAGAATGTTAGAAAATAAAAATGCAATAAAACCCACAGAGCCAGGACTATTATCATCAGTGTATTCATAGTGCAGCTTTTCCATGCCTCAGGGACTTGGATGTCTGTGATATTTCAGGCTGAAACTCAGTTTGTTCAAATACAAGAGACAGATAAGCACTGCTTGATACCAGCACCACTGACAGCCTTTTGGCTGGACCAGTTCAGAGCTTAAACTCCTCTTGGCCTGTGTCACGACAAATAGCAAGAAATGAAATTCAAATAAAAGTGAGATGCACAATCAAAAAGGCAAAGACAAGTGAAGGGGAAATGACAAAGGCAGAGGGCAATCCTTACTGAACTCACTCTCCCCTGAAAGAATGGCAAGGAGAGTTCTTAGGAGTGAAGCTCTGCACTGGGGAGTTCAGCTGCCTCACCCATCTGCACAACCAAACCTCATGCCTTTAACCCAAGCCTTGCAAAGCATGACTGCTTAGAAGGAGCTCCTCAAGTGAGTACAACTCTCCTCTTTCTAAACATTGCAGCAGTATTTTCAAAGTAACAGTTAACTATAAATGTACAAAATAGTGCAGACTCAAGAAAAAATCTGGAATTGCACTCAGTGTAGCCAGCAAGTTACTTCAGTTTTGTTCATTGTACAGCTGTTTCCCATCTCTGCTCTGTTGCAAAGGATGAAGCAAGACCGAGATCATGGGCAGCATTTGGAGCCTGCTGCCTGTTAGATGTTCAAATAGACTGCAGCAAGCGTAGCCCCGAGTTGGAAGAGCCACATGCTCCTAGGAAGAGTCTTCCTTTACTCTACAGAACTTAACACTTGTCAAGTGTGAGAGGCTGATTTTCCCATCAAGGAGAGATGTCCAAGCTGGGTTTGAGAGACATTTTCAAGAACCAAGTCCTGAAAGCACTCAACACCTAGGTGAGATCAGAAAGGATCCTGTTTCTCTACCCATCTTCCACCCTTGCCCTGCTGTGGCCCAGAAGCCCTGGAATAGCAGAGGTCTTCAGCTGCCAGTGCTACACACACCTGCCATGCAGATCAGAGCTGGCCATAACAGCTTAGCCAGGTAAGAGGCTTCCCAGGAGCACAGTCCTGACCCTGCCCAAAGCTGATCTCCTTTGGCTCCAGGAGGGTCAAACTAGCATCACTATTGCCTTTTCCCAGAACCTCATTTTCTACTGCACATAAAATTAGCCTTTTCTGCCCAGCATTTCTTAGCTGACTGATTAGCAAAAAGTATATTTCTCTTTCTGAGTCAAAGTGGTTACCCTTTAAAACTTAAATATCAGAACCAAGCAGCAGCTTCAGCAAACAGTGCTAAGAGGAGGTTCCTCTCTTTGTCAGAGGACCAGCTGCACAGATACTGAATGGTGAGGAAAAAACCCAGCAATCTCTTGGGCATGTTTACAGGATTTGCTGCATTGGGGGTCAGGTTTGTAGAACACCAACTCCACCAGATTATTTCTTCTGGGCTAGGGAAGGGATCACCTTGAAATCAACACTCAGCACAGAGAGAAGAAGCCTGGGATCACTCTCACCAAGAAGGAAAAAACTGTGTCAGTGAAATAAAAAAGGTGCCAGTGAAGATCTGTGTGGTGTGGGAGAAGCATGCATTAAAATAGCTGTGACCTGAGAATCCAGTGCCTTATTCAAGTTAAGTGACATGCACATTGAGGGCCTTACAGCAATGTCAGTTGTCACTGGAAAAGCAGGAATGGACTGAAGGTGAGGGGACTCTGGAAAGCTCTGATTGTGCAGATCCAGGTATTTGCTTCAAAGATCTTCCAGGTCTTCCTCTGTCCTCCTGTTCTCAGACTGAGGAGAGGGGACAGGGCAGCCACAAAGGCAATTTACTGCTTGGATTAGATCAGTCAAATAAGATATAAAGGGAGAAGAGAAAGAGCCCAAGGACAGAGTGATATAGGACACTTGAACAAATTTAGATTGGAAAAGGCCAAAGGGAAAACCAGCATCCTCCAAGGAATTTTGTGGAAAACAGTCCAGGGAGAGAAGGGAAGAACAGAGGAGTAACATCCCAAGTGATGAGAGTAAGGACATGAGAGGAAAGAAGGGCTGGCTGATGAAGGCACTTTGCAAGTCAAGGTGCAGTATTTAGAGAAACATGTGGGGGCTTGAATAGCAAGTTTGTTTTTAAGGAAGAGCTGCCAGAAGAGAGGGTGGGCTGAAGGGAAAGAATAACAGCATGGATAGGAATAGATATAGGGAGTCTGGAAGACAGGAGAAGGTGCTGGTGCTCACATCCAAGAGACAAGGACAAGAAAGAAGAGCATATCATCTTGCATTTCTTTTTAAATGTAGAAGAGATTTTGGTCAGAAAAAGAAATGAAGGCAGAGGAGGAAGGTTTGGACTGACTCAAAGTGGCAGGAAGCCAGTTGTGACTGAGTCCCATGCCAACAAGAAAGCTAGAGAAGGTAAACTATTTAGTCAGCAGGGTGGCAAAACGGAAAAAGTTTAGCACACTCAGCATGGGAATACAGTCTGAGACCCTCCAAGTAACAGGAGCAGAAGCCCAGGTTAGAGTGAAAAAGCACTGGGAATCAACAAGTGCCACATTGCAGTGGAGAAGACAAGAGGTTCAGGATGAGAAGAGATCAGCTGCAGCAAACAAGAGGCCTGACAGCAAGGAAACAAGGAGATGCATTGGCAAGGCTGAGAGCTCTAGAAACACCAAGCGATGGGATGTGCAGCCAAGGGGGGGGGGGGCAGGATTAAAAAAAAAAAAGCCAGCAGGTGGGAAAAGCAATGCAATTGTTTTCTCGAGGAAAACGTTTTCCTGTCAGCATCAAGAAAGCACCGTCAAAGGGCTCCAAACTAAAAGCATTTGCTGGAAACAACGCTCGATCCTGAAAATTTCCCACATCACGAGTATGTCAGCAACAAAATAACATCCCCAGAGCAGGGGTCAGGGCGGCTCTCCAAGGTGCCAGCCGCGGGGCGAGCGGCGCTGTCCGGGCGCTCCCGGGCCGGTGCGGGCTCTTCCCGAGGCACTTCCCGGCTGCGAGCTCCCGCCGAGCCGTCTCCCCCGCTCCCCGGCTGCAGCCCTCCTACGTGCACGGAGCGCTGCAATCCTGGCATCTGCACGCAGACGCGAGCCACGTTCGCCGCACGAAGGCAAAGCTCCTCTCCCTGCCCGCCGCCACCTGCTATTCCTCCCCTTCCCGCAGCGCCCGTTCTCTCCTGACGGGTTTTTTCTCCCAACTCCTCCTCCCCGTGCGCTTTGCACCGCTGCAGAGCGCCCAGAGTCCCCAGGCACAGCAGAGCGCCCTGCTGCCGCGGCTGCCCCGCTCCGCACCGCATCCCGCCCGCCACGCCCGGCTCCGTCCCGCTCCCTCCCCCCGGGACCCTCCTCGCTTCCCCCGGGACCCTCCTCGCTTCCCCCAGGGCCCGGCCCCGCTCGCTCCCCCGGCTCCCGCCGCCCTCTCCCGGCGGGATGGGGAATTCCCGGTGCCGGCGGCAGCTCCGCTCCAGCGAGCATCGGCCTCGCTTCAGCGGCCCTCGAGGTGCCGCGGGGCTGCGCAGGGCGATACGGGGCCGATCCCTCTCCGAGTAGTGTAAATGCATATCGGCATTTCTCAAATGCCTTTCCGATAAAACACATATAGGCACCGCGGTAAAAGCCCGGTGTAGATTGTGATGCTCAGCTGCACCTGGAGCTGCTCCAAGCACACCCATTATCCCAAATCCTAAGGTACAATTATCCCTGAGTAAGACTCTGCTTAGCTACTAGAGCCAGGTTCATTTAGTACATGAAAAAATTTGCTTCTTTATTTTCCATTTAGCAGTTCTTGTTCCCATGGGCACATGTTTAGGTGGCTCTCGCAATAATTCATTTCTGCTTGGGGGAGCTAAATAAACTGGGTGCCAGTTCCTCTGTAGGACCTAGTGCTCCAGGTGTCAGGAACCTAAATCCCTGCCTTTTGGCCCAAATTCAGTTATAAGCACACAGCCCCCTTTTCGGCACTACTACCGACCCGTGCCCAGGCAGCTTCTTTCCCAGCCCACAGTGGGAGAGCCTTTGCCAGAGATGGGAGCAGGACATGGATCACTTCGCCCAGCTCTCCGGTGGCAGTAGGCAGGGAGTCCTGCCTCAGCTGAAACCATCTGTTCCTCTTACTGGACTGGATCATTCTCTTTACCCTCCCAATTCTTTTAAGATGGCATCACAGAACAGCTCCCTCACACATGCACTTTGTGAGAACTAAAAGAAAGCAAATGCAGGAATCTCTGTAGCCCTCAAACTACTTGATAACCAGCTTCTCCCAAACTGTGAGAAACACCAGGAGACTCCCATTGCAATGCCAGTGACAACAGAGCACAACCACACACGTTCATTTATTTAAATGCATTACGGATATTGCCACAAACAAGGAGTTTGCTACAGATGTACGAGGGGGCAATCACCCATTATTTCTGCCTGATCCTGGCCTTGCAATCCCCATCCTGATTAAATTACTGAGGGCAGGATTATCAGCAGGATAATCAGATGCAGTGTCTAATCTGGATAACCCAGCATTACTGGGCCTCACAACACAGGATTTCACTGACCACCGAGCCAGGGCATTCCAGAGCATTACATCTCATTTTCACCACTTAAAGGATTCAGACACCCTAGAGACTTGAGCAGAGGGGAAGCTAAGGAACATAATCACAATTTCAGTGAAATGCAATAGTATTTGCATAACTGCTGTGTTTCCAAGAACTCACAGAACCAGCACTACCAGGATTTTCAGAGCAATCACTTATCTGAACAACTCACTGTGTATTTACAGGCTTCAGAATCTACACCTTTGGGTTTTTAATAAAGCCTCAAGTTCTCAACCCATCTGTTAGGAGCAGCTTCATGCAGCTTCATCCGTCTCAAAGCAATGGCACTGCCCAAATAGCTTTTTTTTGGTCTGGATACTTCCCTCGACCCTCCTCCAGGCTTCCCATTTCCTTGGCCTTAGCCTTGCCAAATAACAGATGTGCTTGTAGGCAGCCATGAAACCTCCCAAGAGGGAGATCTGGAGGATAGGAACAAGTCCTGGAAATAAGAATTGTCTTATACTTGGAGCATTTCAAAATCAAAATTGTCAAAACTTCTTGCTTATCACCAGCATGTAATTGCTCATCCCCAGTCTGGCTTCCCCTCAGCCAAGACTTTCCTCCCCATGGTTCTACAAGTTTCTCAACCTGGAACAGAAGGCAGGACCTCAGTGATGTTCTGAATAGAAAATCCAGCTTTGGGAATCTGAACTTGCTTAGCTCTCATCACACAGCAAGCAGGGCTTTTGTTCAGTAACAAAATGGCCTGGATTTGGCACAAAGACAGAAAGCAAACCTGATCTTTCACCTAGTCCTCCATTGTTCCCAGACAGCATGAGAGGGTATTTTAAAATCTCTTCAGATGATCTGCACAGCCTGAACTCCTGTTCTGCTCAAAACATGAAACACTTAGAGGCTTTCATCACCTTATCAAAGTCCCTAGTGGCCCCTGCCTGCCCTCCTATGAGGAGTTTGATCTCCTTTTAGGAAGGGGATAAAGCTGTCCTTGAGCAAAGCCGCTTTTCAGTGAAGTATTGTGCTGTTTTTGTGAGAACATCAGACACCTCCAGGTGTCCCTCAGACATGTATCCCTCAATAGTTGCAGCTCAGATTTTTTCCAAGCAGCTCACAGAAAATAGACTGTAGGCATCTGACTTGTGTTTGAAGGGCACATTAGAAACGTGCTTCATGGAAGAGATGTCTAGATTACATTTCTGATGCTGCATGACTGTGTGCGTCCATCTTATCTCCAATTACAAGGGCAAATAGGAAAGAGAGGTCTGGGAAGGAAGAAGTTGAGCTGAGAACAAATGAAAACATTGCTGGCTGCCTTCAGTTCATACTCACTGCCAAATGCAAGGTCATGCAATACTATCTCCCTGCATTGTTAAAAATCTCAAAGGTAAAAGGGTACTATCATTTCAAGAATAAAAATGGCTGCATGAAATAACCTTATCTCCCATGAGGGATGATGACTTCTTACTCAAGATAACCACATCCTCCAGCAATTACAAAAATGCACAAGATCTAGAGAATCACTGCTGATTTAGCTCATCTCGACACAGAATCAACAGCCCTCATTCACTAAGCATCAGGGATAGGAAACAGAACAGCAACTGGCTGAGTCAGACACCAAGAAGGGAGCACAGTTATGGTGACAATGTTCAGCATGCATTTATACCCACCAGGTAAAACAAAAGTAGATCAAGAAACACCCCTCCCATTCAGTTTTCACATTCAACCAGAGGTTGGAATACAGAAAAGAGAAACTCCCATTCTATCACCTGTAATGGAAAATGGTAGGTAAAGGCAGTGGTTAGAGCCTCACAGGAATGGGGGCTGTGAGACTCCCTTTTGCAGAGACAAAAGAAGGGGGCAGTTTTTATTTTCATACTCTATGATTAAAATTCTGAAATTGAGAACTCTGACTTCTGCCCATTTCACTGATGGACTACTCAGGCTATGCAGAGAGCAACGACAACGAACCTACCACCTGGCTGAGACATCTGCCTGAAATTCTTACTTCAGGGCCAGCAGAACAAGCCTCTCCAGCACTTGGTGGATTTACTTCTTTGGAGTTTTGTTTGCATTTTTAACAAGTCACCCATAGGGAAGCTGTCCCTTGGCTCCACACCCTTAAGATAAGTCACATGAGGATTTCACTAAGAAATGAGACAGCAGCTGCTCTCACCTCCATGTCTAGAACCAGCTGACCTGGTTCAGTATAAGCAAAGCCCTTAGCTATGCTCACAGGCAAGGAGAGCTGTAACAACAGGATGGGAATTGTGGTCTAAACTTCTCCAGAGCAGGACTTTGCTTTCTCAGGCCATTGTTTTCTTTCTTTAAGAAAGGTAGAGAAATAAGGAAGTTTAGCATGGTGAGGAATTACAGCCTTTATAATACAACAAGCCAAAATCAGGCTGCATTGCACAGTTTCTGCTTTTAAAAATCTGAAGACTTCAAGGAGTGAGTAAGGGCTCTGATAATACAGCTTGGGACACTTGTGCATTGCCACTAAAACTTACACCTGTGCTCTCGGAGGACTCTCACACTGCTTGGGTCAGTGAAGTCATTCCTGCACGTGTTTCAGGCAGGGGTAATCCTAGGTCAACCTGCAGGCAGCACACTCCTCAAGTAAGGAAATAACCAAGCTACTGAATTCACTTGATCAAGCGATCTTGGGGCCCAGCTGGGCACACTCTGGGCTTCACAGCAGGCACCCTGCAAGGCAAGCAGCCCCTCACCCCGAGCACCCACCCGAGCAGAAACAGGGCTCACAGAAACACCTGCACCCACACTGCCTCGGGTGAGCCCTGGAGCACGAACACAAAGCACATGGACCACAACACTTCGAAGGATCCCTCAACTCACACTGCCAAAGAATGCACCTTCACAGCAATTTGAAACATGAGCCAAGGGAACACTTCACCTTCTCTCCGTGACACCTCACAAGGATTTACAACCACCTATAAGCACCTGCTAATGTCCAGCTTACTAGTGACAGCTGAGTGTGTGCCAGACATACCCTTTCTTTCCAGTCTGACCACACAATTCCCCACCAGGGAAGTCTGCAGGCTGAGCAGTGGGACCACACAGGGAACCAACAGCCTCAGCCAGCTCAAGCCCAGCAGGCTTTCCAAGGCTTCTTGCTCTCAAGATCAAACCACTCTCCCCTGCTCAGCTCCCCCCAAACCAGACTCCTCCAAAGAGCACATCTGCAAGACAGTCCCAGTAACTTCTTGTTTTGTTTCCTCAACCCTTTCCTAGGGAAAGAGCAGGCAACAGGACAGTTCCTACTTCAAATTCCCAGAGCATTGCCTCAGGCTCTCTAGGCACCCCAGTTCTTGGCACACACAAGCAAGCCCTGGCCTTTCATCTCGCTCAGCTCACAGCTTTGCTGAAATCTCTAGATAAGAAGAAATGGAGAAGCAGGAAAGGCAAGCACATACTTCCACCAAAATGAGAGTTCACCTTTTCCACCATTTCACAGCTCAAGATCTATCCCTTTTATGACCACAGGGTCTGCCTGAAGCTCAGAGGGCAGGCTCAGGACACAGAGCTGCTTTTTATACTGTGCACAGATTCACACCAGTACTACATAAAAGCTCACTTACTTCCCCATCCATCTCTGACCTCCCTCTGCAGCCAGTCACCTTCAGAGCACAGAAACCTCTCCCCCCAGGGCCTTCCTAACGCCCCTCGTTCCTTCTTTACAACCCCTCTAATGCCCCTCACCTGGGCTGTTGCTGTGCCCAGCCTGCACAGTCAGTTCCCTGAGCTGGGACCAGCTCCAGCTGGGAAGGATGAACCTTCCCAGGCACAGCCATGGCCAGGTGTGCCACAAAGGTCAGGGCCGCCCTGCAGAAAGAAATAAGAAAACTAAGGGATTTTTTCTCCTTCTAATCTACTTTGCTGTGTGTGGCAGAGGGAGAAGGAGGTCAGTACTGCAATTGCTCCAGCTTACAGATGGAATAAAACGGTGATCCCAGCCCTCAGGGCCTGCCTGTCATAGCACTGGTTTCCCTCCACGTGTCACCTGTGTGTTCAGAGCAGATGAACTGGTTTTCAGCATGAGCACATTCCACTCCAGCCACTCCTGAGGGCATGCAGCTTCAGCTAAGCTGATGTGAGCAGCAGCAGGTTCTTGGCTCCAGGGGCAGTCAGGTCCAGCTGCAGGCTGAGGGGCTGGTTAGTGGCAATGCTGGGTGCAGTGTAGGGGGCCTAGGGGCTGCACAGGAGGATGTAACAGCCATGCACTGCTTCTGCCTAGAGCTGAGTCAGGGATATGTACCTGCTTTAGTCAGAATCAAGACAGGAAATGGAAGGCACTAAGGAGATGAGAGGGCAGAACCCAGTGAACTGTGTCCTGATAGTCTTGGAGATAGCCCAGGATAGCTCATCTGTACTCAAGTGTGTGAGCAACAGACATTTGTCCCAAAAAAGAGGTGCTCTTTCCTTAGTTTTGGCTGCTACTACCTTCTGCAGATTCAGAAACTCTCTTTTTTTCCCCCCCATAAGATATACAAACCACAAAAAAAAAAAAAAATAGGGTAAATATTGGAATTATTTAGAGAACAGAGGAGTCAGTCCTGCTTCTTGGCTTGTTTGAGCAGGTGTGCTCTCTGGTGGGAGGTAGGGTTTGCATAAGGAACATTAAAGCTGCACTTAACAGTTTCAGCTGCTGCATTTCCACTATCGATTGGCACCATTCAAGCCCAGCTTTAATGCCTGACAGCAGACATAAGCTATGAGGCAGCTATGTCCCTACTGGGAGCAATGATATATTATCACTCTCTTTAAATGAACCTGGAGAAGTACTATATATATTTAACAGAAAATCCTGTCTCTAACTGACTGCAAAGGAATTTCAGGGGTTACAGAAATGCAAAGCAACACAGCCTCTCTGTGACTAGACTGAAAATCATGTACTAAAAGTGAGTTATGCATACAGGAGATTATTTTACAAACACATTCATTAATTCATGTTGCTATTCTGTCCTCATGCCCCTCTCTTCATCTTTTGAATTCAGGCTGGCAAATGTGGACATTTGCTGAAGTACTACATGTAAAATTGACAACAGCAGATATCTTCCCCATCATCACCCTGACCTCAAAATAATGCCTTTTCTGCCAGATGTGTGAAGGGACAAGACTATGGGCAGATGAGACGAGAAGGTTATGTTCAGTAAGGACTGGGAGGCTGCAGTTCTGCTGTGAGACATTGCCTAGCTTTGCTAGCAGAGTGGATGTTGCCCATCTGTTGCCAGATGCAGCTGAGAGATACCCGAGCTGGCTCTGAAAGAGCTCTTCCCAGAAATGGGAGCTGCTTGTGGTCTCATTAGTGCCATGGAAGGAGAGAGCAGCTCAGTACAGGGCTGCTTTGCTTGGGAGAGCTGGGCTGCTCCCCTGTGGGGCTGTGCTGCTCAGTGTCCCCAGGAGAAGCCCCAGGTGTTGTCTCCAAGCACTGGGAGGGGAGGCAGACCCAGCCCATCTCCTCCTGGCTGTCAGTGGCCCTTGGCTCCCAGGCAGAGCCCCCTGGGCTCTCAGTGTGCCTTGTCGAGGGAAGTGCTCCGTGAGCCAGTGGTAACTATTGAAGAAGGAATGGCATTTGGATTTTGAGGACCTTTTTGCGGTCAGGCAGGAGGAGTACATGTGGTTACACTGGGCCCAGGTCCAGGTGTACACTTCACCCAGCCCCCAGGGTGAGTAGTTAAATGACAGTGGCATTAACCAAGTGTTTGAGGGACCAGGTCTGTGCCCACAAGCACCAGCAGTGCTGGAGGTGTGACTCAGATGTCTAAATCCCTCACTGGTCCCTTAGACCTCAGATCTGTTTATACAAATAAGCACACACATTGACTCAGTTCTTGGTGATAAATCAATCCCACCCCCAGTCATGAAGTGAAGCATGGCAATTCATGAGCCCTCAGCTTTGTGCCAAGAGCCATTCCATTCCTCCAGGTAGTGCAGCTGCACAGCTGCAGTTATTCGTGCCTGAAAGGAAAGGTGAGCAGTCAACAGGATTTGGGATTTGGGACAGCTGTGAGGATTTGGGACAGCTGTGAGCCACAGAGACACAACACCCCCGACCTACTGACTGCCCTGCTGGGCTGAACCCAGAGCCCGCCACAGGGAGGGGAGCCTGTAGCTGTCCCCAACACCTCCAGACCACACCTGAGACCTCTCCTGCGTGTGCCTGGGTGTGAAGGAATGGAGGGGCAGGAAAGGCAAGCCAGGCAAGGCCTGGGCTGCAAACATCATGGTATGGGAGTTACTGAACATGCCTCATCCTCACACTGTTGCACCGCACTGACTTCTTTTTAATTTGAGACAAAATTATCAAGGTAAGAAACTCTTCACTGTTCAGGAGAATTTTTAAGACACTGATACAGCAAGAAATTGGAAGACTTAAGAGTTCAATATACACACAAACCACAGCTGTGCTTGGTGCTCAGTGGAGCAGTCACACAACGGTTTATGTTTGTCTCCAAAACTGCATCTTTCCAAAGTTATCACAGCTGTGTTGCCAGAGCAAAACTCCTTCCAAGCAGAGCACAAGAAATTAAGGTTCCTTATGAGGTGGCAGCTGGCAGGAAATCCAAGCCTACCACAATATTAAAACTGACCAGGTGAAGTTCCTTTTCACTCTTGCCTCTGCTCTGTGGAAGGGCTGTGTACAATGTACTGCTTCTTAGGGGTTTTGAGTTTTTTCCCCACCCTCTTTCTCTTGAGCTGTTATTCAGAATGGCTTTCAAACTGAAGCACTGACTGTATTCAATGTTTCACAATGAAGCACAGTACTGCAATCACAGGCGCCAGTGTGCAGGTTCTGTTCCCACACCCTGCAGCCTCACTCCACCCCTCCACACAGCCACGCTGCCGAGTTTCCACCTGCTCAATGAGCTGGAAGGTAACAGGCTGGAGGCTTTGCTCAGTTTCCTCCATATTTGGCTTCTCCTTGGGAAAGCGTGATTTCTGTGCGTGCTGGACCTGGATGCCCTGGCAGCTTGGGCAGCTCTGTGTATCGGAACAACAACCAGTGCCTCTGAATTATTTACTCCAACTCACACGAACTTGCATTTCTTTCCTTTTCTGCCCAGTCACCATGGTGTGTGCTGCTCCATGAGTAAGCTGGAGAGACAGATGACACAGAGGATGAAGTCACACTAGGTGATTATAACAAAATATGACAAGGCATTTATGCGGCTCCATTCAGCAGCATTTAATTTCATTTTATTTCATTAGAGTTCATTATGGCCTAGCAGAACACCTCTGGAGAGTTTATTTAAAGATGGAGAGAGGAATGGGGCAGGCTGGGAGCAGTGGCAAAACAGACCAGAGGAAACAGTTGAGACATTCCATACCTCCTGCTGCACTGGGTTCCGCATTCTGCCTTCAGTGGGTTTTGATGTGAAAAGAGCCATGCCCTGGGGAGAGAACAACTGAGGAACTGGTTTTGGTACTGATCTGGTAACATAGGCCTTGGTGGACTTAGTCACAATGGGCTGGTGGGACCCAGAACGGCTGAGTTCCATTTCTAGAATCTCCTTTAACTGGTGGGCTTGTGCTCCTTCCTAGAAACCTTCTGTAATGACTTCCCACCATTGCTCCATCCATTTTAATCAGTAGCAGAGATGATGTTAGTGCAACTAGCTCAAGAATTCCCCAAGATAACATCTGTATGTACCCACAGCAGTCCAGGGGTTAAGTACAACACTTGCCAATCCCAGTTTTGCCACCACTGATTAACAAAATAATCTAATGAATTAGAGCACTGAGGAGCACTGTGCATGTCAAGCAGGATCAGGCAGAACCATTAGCAAATAGAGGAAACCTCTTGGAGAAGCTCAATGAAGTTGCAGCTTTGATTTTTTTCATTACAGCTCTTTTGCCTGTTACAGGGTGTTAAAAAGTGTTGGTCTGGAGGTGGACCAGATGAGCTCTGGAGCCTAAATTTGAAAACCACCAGAGACATTTCTGGTCTCCATCCCTCACGGTGGCAGAAGGCAGAACAGCCCCAGCAGCAGGGGCTGCCATGTGACACACGTAAGCTCTGAGACACAAGGGTGCCTCTGCGTGGCACAGGCCGTGGAGACTGCTCCTGGTCACTGCACAAGTCATGGTGCTGGAAAGGTTAGACTTTGCAGCGGCCTCCCTGCAGGAAGGATTATCTTCTCTGTGGTCTTTCAGACCAGACAAGTGGATTTATCTCTTCGTGTGTCAGCTGTAGGGAACCTGGCCTGCCATCATCAGTGTACACAGACCCAGCCTGTACTCTTCAAACACAACCAAAGTCTGTTCTGAGAGCACAGACTTCGGTCAGGAGCAGATTTACCCTGCAAGGGATGCTGAAGGTTGAAGACTGAAGGTTTGCACAGAAACACCTTGGCATTCACCCTGCGATCAGCTGCAGCCCGCAAAAGTGGCAATTAATATACTGTGTGCGTAAGCCTTGGCACGCAGGAGGCAGGGGAAGGACACAATAGGTCAGCAGCCCTTCATGAAAAATGCCCAGTCCTTTCTTTGCACAGTGCTGAACAAATCATAAAGCCCTCTCCCATCCTGTCAATGTCATGGCAGGGCATAAGCAATGGAGACCTGCAGACAAAGCCCTTAATGAGTGAAGTGCCTGACGTCCTAGGCCACAGCTGTGATTTGTACCCACTGAAGTGAACAAAAGCAGCTCATCTCTCTCCACCTCCCCAAAATAAAACTGAAACCATGGAGTCAGATGGGTTGAGAATCAGGGAGAAAAGTGGCTTTTTGGGCTGAATTTTCCCTTTGCACTGGAGCTTGCTTCATATCACATACCAGGTCTTCTGTGTGCTTAGCAAGACTTCAGTCATGTCTTTCATACTGATATTCCCAACGCACAAAAACTGAGGGAAAGACAGGGCTGAGTCAGTTTGAAGAGAGCCTGATGGCCCCGATATGCACCCACATCTCTGCCTGGTGAATCAGGCTGTCTGGAGACTGAATGAGAGTGTGTTCCTCTACCACAGAAGGCCAGTAAGATAAAAATAACCCCCAAAAGCCTACATTCAGCCTGGAAGCACAGTGCTGAGCCAGGGACAATGATAATAGGAAAACACAATAGTTCCTCAGAGCAGTCCTAAAATAATAGATTATAAATGGCAAAAGGGGAGGAGAAGGGAGTGAGGGCTATTTTATCACTATTCTAAAAGCATTCAGAGGAAATAAATTTGGATTCACTTGACAGTTCTCGAAACCCAAAATGTGCTAAATATAATGCTGAGTGTCCCTAGACCCAAAACATGTCAGCAAGAGTCCCTTGGCCAGAGTGTTCTTTTTCCCCGTCCCCTGGTTTAGCCTTTGCCCCATGATGGTTATTTGCCTTTCTGGAGAGCTTAATCAGGAGCTATTAGAGACAGCTCTCTAAGCTGTATAATGTTAAAAGTCCATTAGCTCACTCCAAGCAAGGCTGGCAGGAGGGAGATGATGTACTTGCTGAAGTTGAACAAGCTATTTGCATGCTGAATACTTCTAATCACTGAGCAATGCCAGGAGAATGTGAACATTATTACCCTCAGCTGCCCAGCAACCTTTCAAACACACTCACTTTAATACAAGACAAAGTGGCAAAATGCATCCAGCACTGAACCCGTAAAAAGGGACAGATGGATGTTTTTAAGCAATTCTATGCATGGACTGTGCACACCTTCAAATTTTTTTTTTGAGAAATATTCATTAGCAAAGTCTATCTTCCTTTCCCTCTGCCAGAGTCACTTGCATTGTGCATGGCCACTTGTATTATGCAGGGGTTAAGAAAATATGATAAATGTTTGCTTGCTTTTGGTCTGACCACAATCAGCTTTTATCCAGCAAAGTACACACACTTTGTTTTAAGCACATTTTCAAGTCTCCCAATGGAATTTATTGTGACTGCCACCTTTCAATGCCTGTTTCTGTCAATTTTTAGCAGACACAAGTCTGTCTCATAGCCCTCCATGGGGAGACCAAGAAGTGGAAGGGCGCAGAGCTCAGGTTTCCAGCCCACAGCTGCCAAAAGAAGGTTGCTCTCCACTGGAACAAGGCAATCAGGTAAAGTCCAAGAATCTAGATCCAAATTAGTGCTATTTGTCACAATGACAACAGAGAAAACAGACTAGTAAAAACCAGCTTCTATTTTGGGCAGTGCATGGTTAAAGTCCTGCTGGTATTTTGCTGCAAAGGGTGACTCTGACACCCAGTTGTAGTTTTCTGGTTAGAGCACCAACACATCTCCAGGCTGAAGTATTGGAATATGTGCAGAAACCAATTTATCACAGCCAGACGAGAGTGACTGAGGCTTCACACAACCTGCCTGAAGGAGCAGAGACTGCAGGCTGACACAAAGCTCTTGGTCTCTTGCTCCCTTCTGCCTTCAAATGAGTTCTTCCAACACAGCACACAGAGTAACTCCCATTAGCTGGTGGTTCTGTCTCCTCTGCAGCAGCTCAGGAGTCCTTCTGAAGAAGTGACAGCTTTTTCAGCATCTCCCAGAGCTTACAACAACTGGAATCAGTCAGATTAGCTGCTTCTCCCACTGTCCTACTGGAGAGAAACCCTATGGAAAGAGAAAAGGCAAAGGAAGAGTAGGACCAGAGCCAAGATGCCCAAGGAGGATCACACTGGGAGGTGGAAGTGGAGCCTCTGAAGGGCATTCTTCCTTCCTCCCCACCTTTCTGATGCCTCGAAGCCAGACCCTCTTGGCTGGGACTCCCTCCCTTTTAATCCTGTAGGAGTCAGTGACTCACAGACTCAGAAGGGACCCATCCTACATGCTGCCAGCCCCTCACAAACTGTCCCAGTCCTTTGCAACATCACTCAGGACAGGGAGAAGTCAGCAGAAAGGTGGCTAATGGGCAAAAGGAAAAGAAAAAAAGAAATCTTATCTGCCATAGCAGTGGGTGCAGAACTGAAGCTCCCATGGAGACATTGGCTCACAGCACTGCCTTGTCTCCTCTTGACATCAGCAGGGAAGATGCCTACATTGCTAGTTTAAAGCAAATTCCTTCTTAATTCAGTGTTTGTCAGATTGGCCAAGTCTCTAACCCCATGGGGCTGAGTGCTCTAAAATGCTTCTGTGAATGACTTTCAAGAACTCCCTAACAGGAAAAGCACCATGGTTTCCTTGAAACTTGCAGAGAAAAGTAAAGAGTAAAAGGTCATTGGTATCTAAACCCCCTGACTATTTTGAAATCCCACATAGAGACTTCTGCACTTCACAAGTCTGTGCCAGCATATACTCAAAGGCAAGAAGGGACAATAGAAAAGGAAGAAAATAGTCTTTTGTATTCTCTAATATACAAAACACTTGTCACCTCTGGGCTGGCAGCTTGCTTCATTAAGTTAACTACAGTACGTGGAGAGGAGCAAATACTGGACAGATACAAACCTACTGCAGATTAGGATTCTGTCTCCTGGGAAGACAGATGATCTAGGTAGAGGATATAACATTCTCACAAACCTGCCTGGAAAACTGCTACTTCAGTAAAAAGTCAAGCCTCCATTCCCCCACCAAAAAAAAAAAAAAAAAAAAAAAAAAAAAAAAAAAAAAAAAAAAAAAAAAAAAAACCAAAACAAAACAAAAAAAAAGCCCACAAAAAAATAAACCAAACACACACAGAATGCAGGAAGAACAAGGTGGATACTTTTCAAAATGTTTTTTTAATTAAAACCAAAAAAAGGAGCACACACCAGAGCTTGACATGGGCTAGTCAAACTGCTGGTCACCAGGACATTGAACTGGCATGAGGAAGGCTGTGTTTCTGCATATCTCAGGAGCACTGGCACAGACAATGGATCTCCTGGGAGAGTACTCTGCCTGCCAGGCTACTGCTGCTTTGTGCTGAGCAGATTTCTCATGTAGTGATGGGAAACTTCATCCTGCAGCCCAGACTCTTCTTTCAACGAACAGAAGTCCCAGACTGGGGAAGAAACCATTCCAACAGATCTGCATTTTCCACGCACTTCTGGAGAGGATTCCCCGTTGTTTCTCCTGCCTCCCCCAGGCAGGTTTCACAGGTTTATACGTGAACTCATCTTTGGCAATAGCCACACGGGTAGGACCCAGCTCTGCTTCTGCTGAAGCCAATCCATGTCCTTCCCCACACCAAACTGCAGCTGCACTGGGGCTCATGATCAAGAGCCAATTGTGCTTTAAGGTTAAATCCTCATCCACTCCATCAGGCCAGCAACTTCTGAGAGCTTCTTGTAAGTGTGTACCAGTAAATTCAGGTAAATGTGAACATCTTGGCTATAGCAATGGGGTGAAGTTTTCAACTATGCCCAAGAGATGGAGGAGCTAAAGTTTTAAGACATGACTTGGGCACTGGATCAGGTATTGAAACCTCCCTGCCATCTAATAAAGCAGTTGCCAAAGCTGTTGGTGTGCTGCTCCACCAGCCTGGTTTCTTTACCACAAAGGCTGGACTGAAAAAGTGACACATTTTTCATACACAATTTTTATCAGTTAGAATTTACTAGATATGCACCTCATTTGTCTGTCAAATATTTAAAAAATACTTCAACCTGCTCTAATAATCACATTTTAACACATGCATCAAGTTTGGATCAGAACAGCGTCTCTGGGATAATCGGTAAGCCCAAATTGCTGATTTAAGGCCTAAATATCAGTCACTGGCCAGCCAGCCACAATAAGTCACTCTATCCTTGAACTCTTGGAATTATTTTTGGCTCAGACTAACCCTTGTTACCATACATCTTACCCTACACACAGAAGAAAAGTGTATGTGTTTTTCAAGGCTACTGTTGCACCACAAGTTTACACACAAACACAACTTTTGCAAACATGAGACCAGAGTAAGATCTCCCATGTCCCAGGGTGAGTCAGAAAGTTCTCAGGAGTCCAGGGAATGGTAACTGCCAGAAAGGATCAGGCCTAATACATGCATTAGAGAAGCAAGGTAGCTCCTTTGCTGGAGGTCTGGCTGATTCACTTTGCACATACCACTGCTTTAGCATTACATCCTTATCTAATGGTAAACCTGTTTCAACAACATGCAATACATATTAATGCAATATGCACTGCAACACACAATACGCATCCAAAGAAATATGCCAATGCAAAACTCTGACTGCTCACACATAGCCGGGCTAACAAGGAAGTCTTTTACAAAAGACAATCAAGAAATCACCTGAAACCATGAGACCAGAGGGGTCTCAAGCAATCAGCAATACTGAGACCTAATAACAGAAGCTAATTCATGAAAGAAACACAAACAGTGGGACTGAGGTAATGGCAGAGATTTCATTAGTGCAATTACATTTAAAATGGTATGTTCTTTAATAGAATTTAAATAAGGCTTTGAATAATTACACACACTAAAACTAACATTCCATAACCTTATTCCGCATGGAAAAGCAGCAGAAACAACCCTCTGGACTGTACAAGGTCCAATTAATGAACAATTACATTCAAAAAGTAGATCAAAACAGAAACAACTCTTTCCCCAAAAAGCTGCATCATCATCTTTAAAGTCAGCTTTCTCCCCTATATCAGAAATGTGAAGAACAGGTAAACTGGGCTTCAGCCCAGTAGATTTGGCCTCGTCAGATTACCAGTAGTGCTTTCCAACCCAGCCTCTCCTCATTTCTTTAGGGTGATGGAAGCTCATGGAAAAAGAAGTGAATTTCTGAAGCAACGGAAGGTGAGTTGTCCTTTCTCCCAGCCCAAAAATGTACATAAATTATGGAAGCTTGGGAAAAACCCCTACGTTACACTGTGGCTTGTGTTTACGATGCATGTCCTCCTTTAGAAACTACTCACAGACAATGGAGCAGGGTGGGTGGAAAAAAAAAAAAAAAAGCAGCATATGAAATAGTAATATACTGTTTCAAAATCTGCACTGTCCTGCAGAAACAGGATTTATAATTTGTTCAGATTGTTCTCAACAGATCCAATCTATGCTGGATATGTAAAAACCAAGAGACTAAGTCATCAAGGAAAACCAAATTAAAAAACCTGCACTCTGCAAGAGTTGTAAAAAACAAAACAAATGAAAATCCCAAGAAACATTGACGAAAGCTCAGAAAAATTTATCATCAATTCTGAAGTGGGGCCTTGTGACATCATCTGGATTAATGAAGACAGAGATGGACTTTCCGGGGTTCTCAGTCACTAGCTGTTGCAACTTTTTGGCTAACCGGTCATCAGGCTGGTTGGGGTCCCCTCCATCGGACTGCGGGGAGGGGATGCTGGTGGTGCTGCCCCGCCGCTGCAGCTCCAGGGTGAGCCTGTTGGCTGCCTTGACGTGCTCGATGGCAGTTCGGAGGTGCTCGGCAGGGTCGGAGCGCACCGAGGACAGCTTCCGCGCGTGGAGCATGACCGTGTCTTCGGAGAGGTGCTCCAGCATGTTGCACTGCGGGATGAAGTAGTTAGGGCACATCTTGTTGACCAAGCAGTGCTGGAGATCATCAATGAGACCCAGGAGGAAATGGGCTGCGTAATCCTCCTGGGCCAGGTAGCTGGCTGGCAGCCTGTCACAAGCCCACAGCATCATGCTCCGCAGGTGATACGGACTAATGGCTTTGGGGCGGGACAGCAGTTTGATGATGATGGCTTTGCAGGCCTGGTAGGCTTGCATGAGGCTGCTGGAGATGCACTTTTTCAGCTGCACTTCACTCCTGGCAAATGACAGCCTCCATTCATTGTCCTTCTTCCCCTTGTAGGAACATGCAGGCACTAAGTAAAACCCACTTATGACTTCCTCCTCCGTGATCTTCCCATCCCAGAAGTGGTTCTCCATCAGCCAGCTCTGTGCCACAGCTGGCCAGCCTTTGAAGGACACCACAGGGACAATGTCATACAGCATGCGGCTGCTGCCCACTCCCAAAATAATGGATATGATAGTCCCATTCTTTTCTACCTTCTCCACCTTTGGCATCCCTCGTTGGGGTTTTTTCTGGATCTCAGAGAGCACAATACTAATGGACTCATAGAACCAGTCCGCAACTTTTGTTGGGGAGAAGAAGTAATTGGTGGCTCCATTGATATGGTCCACAATTGTGCAGCAGTCCTTCCATTTGCTGATGGTTCCTTCGTCGAAGAGGCGCAGGCTCAGCCAGGAGTGGCACAGGGCCGAGTGGCGCATGTCCAGCGTGACCGGCTGGTTGCGGTCGTGCAGCTTCAGCGCGGGCACCAGCAGGGTGAAGTCCATGTCATAGTCTGTGCCCCGGGCATAAACATTCAGCTCATCGAGGTCAATGTCCACCACACCTTCCCGCACGCCGCCTGACAGCAGCAGATACTCGTTGGCTACAGGAAGCTTCTGGTCGAGTTTCTGAACCATGCCTGAAAAAGACAGAAAGAGAAGACCTTTCAAAAACGGCAAACAGATCCAGGATCTAACCAGGATTAAAACCCATTCCATGACCTGCAGGGAAAAAAAGCAGCCAGAGGTATCTATAACTTTTGGTGTGGCAAAAACGTACATCAGGCCCAGCACTCAGACAATCTTTGGACTCGCCTGACTCAGGGCAGGGCCTTCCCTGCATTCCTGGGAATGTGTGAAGTCCATCCTAAACATCACATTTCAAGCAAAAGAAAAAAGCAGCAGCCTCTGGTGAAACACAGCAAAGCTACTTCCAGAACTAAATGTAACTTTTTTAACACCTTCTAAACCAATTTTTCACCATATTGACATTTCTTTCCAGAGTATCCAAATGTTTCACCCACACTCCATAGAGTAAAGAGAATATTAATTGACTCGCTGTTCTTACTTTCTCTCCAGTGTAGAGAAAAGCTGGACCAGCATCAGGGAGTTGGTTTGTTCATGAGTGAATAAATAGCTACAAATGTTAGTTCAAGCAGGTCTGATTTTACAGTCTGCTTTACATTTACTGATGAACAAGGCAACATGAACAAAAGAAATGCATCCTTCTCTTATGGGCGAATGGAGCAGGTTAAATGATCAGGCAGATAGAGAAGCCAGCTCTGAAATTTGCTCTTCAAGATGCTATGACATAAAATATCTGATCAGCTCCCCAGAACACAGACATGAAGACAGATTTTTACTTTCAGCACCAAAACCAGACACGACATTCACCCTGCAGTGCCCATACCAGTTGTACAAAGCCAGCTTTGCACCGGGAATGCTATAAATACACCCCACTATACTGTGTCCACAGAACATGAACAGCACACTGAGACTCTACACAGAAGCTGAGATATTAGCACCTCATTCAGTGTTCAAATTAGGCTTAAAATTGAGCTCTACACTTCAACTGCTCTGCAGTCTGCTCCTGCTTTCTGGGCTGATTCACTGCTGGTGTTCCTCTTGTGGTTAAATGCTTTTGGTTGCTTCCCAGCCTCAATTCAGCCGCCACACCTCAGCCATGAGGGAACAAAGGCCAGTGGTTCTGAATGGAGATGCTGAAGCTGTTATAAGCACTGCAAAAGGGATAGATTTTATTCCTTACAAGTACAAATGCACTAGTTTCTGCTGACATGCATTACTGAATCCAGTTTCTGAAAGGCAATATGGTTTGTTTACATCAAGAATGGTCAAATGGACAACTTCCATTAAAAGGAAGCGTCTTAGAGAGACAGCAGTGGGAATAACTAGCCAGAGGCATAAGAGTGAGCCAGAAAGCTGCCAGTCACTCTGTCAGCCCAGAAATCACAGGCAGACACATCAAGAATGTGAAACACAAATGATCAGCACTACAGTATGAGTACCCATGCTGTCATAGCTCCAGTGACTGCAGAGCCTTTCCTGAGGTAATGCATCCCTGCAGGATCACAGACACTGCCTGCACTGAGTGGGTCACCCTAGCAGAGAGCAGCAGCAGCACCCCAAGGCACTGAGGGCTGCACTAGGCTGAGTGGCACTGCAGTGTTTCAGACAGACTCACCTGTCCCTCCTTGCATGCTAGGACAGCAACAAGGAAACGCTACCTGCATGCATACAGGTAAGCCATGACCAGAGCAAAATCTAAAGCTCTGTGGACACTGATTCCTTGGGAAAGCCAAAGATATTGTAGGAAGAGGCCTCTGTGTGAAGCAGAATGCATCTTGGGGCAATATTCAGTGTACCTGAAAGCCCCCAATGTGAAATTCCTTGTTAAATACACTTTACCTGTTTCATTCCTTCCAAGAACACTGGACCCAGTCCATTTTGCTGCACTGAGCTGGGATGATTTTCCTGTCAGGCAGGCAAGGACATAAACCCTTCCATTTCATGCAGCTCCAGGGGCTGCGATAGAAGGAAATAGCTCTAAAGGAGTGCTAAGAAACTCTTCCTGCTAAATCCTGATCTAATCCCATTCTGCGATCTTGCCACACGCTGCCCTGTTCATCCTCAAAGGGTAATAACTAAGAAAAGCTTCTGTCAACCTCAAAAACATTTTCAGAGGCTTAGACACACAGTGAGCCATGTTACCCTGATCTGTGGAGCAGCAAAGTCTTAAACAGGCTTCTCTATCCCAGAGGCCAAATAAGTAGCAGTCACTCTTTTGCTGTACCCAGAAGGGGTTTTCTAATGGGTACCTCAATTGACATGGCTTCTGCAGACACTACTGACACACTGCCTCTGAATCCTGTCCTTGAACCAGTGCAAGCAGCCTCAGTGCTTTACACCTCTGTTGGAAGTTGAGTCCAATACCCACGAAGTAGAGTCTGGATCAATCACGTCACAGGGACAGGGAGCATTTTTATTTTTCCCCAAAGATTAATGTACTACTGGCCCCTGCTGTGGGGAAGCACAGCTATTCATGATATGAAGGGTTTGGATGGCCCATCCTGCCTCTACACTCAGCCAAAATTTCCCACTCAGGATGATGCTCTGCAGCATCTGCCATGCAGATCTGCAGATGTTCCTGAGATAGGCAGACAGAATGTAAATATCCTACAGAAGAGAATGTTCAAACCTATAGGACTCAATAAAGGATGCATTTTTTCTAAATATTTTTGAACTTAAAGGATGAAAAATGCTTTGCAGTGGGCCCTTTGCACCAGAACTTCTATCCCAGAGCCTTCAACTAAAAAAGAAAATCAGGATTTTTCCAAAGAGATTCCCCACTACAAAATCTGCTGTCGGATGGGTTGCTCTCCTTGGCCTGAAGAGATCATTTGTCCTTACATGGGAGCAATAGAGTTGACAGTCTAACCCCATTCACCCAGCAGCAAGTGGGACTCAAGCCCTGCCTTCTGTACACTGTCAATGAGTCACTTGATTTTCCCTCTCCAGAACTCTAGACCTACCAACAGAAGAGAAATATTGAAAAACAGTAAGGAAATGGTTGCAGGAAATGATCTACTATCTCATCAATATCTCTCTACCTGGCTGGCTGCAGTTTAAATTCAAACCCTTGAGCCCTGCTTGGCACACAATTTCCCCTTTAAGTCCTGAACCAGCAACATCTGCAGCTCTGCCAGAGAGCAAGAGAAGGAATTTTTGCTAAATGATCACAGCAGCATTGCTGATCCAACTGAAGTGGTGGAGCAGGGAGTTGAGATAAGGTCCCCTTGAGGAAAGTATATTTAGAATAGGCATAGAGTCTTCTATAAATAGTTGAGCTGGCCAAATTCAGGATTACCTAAGGCTTTAGGGGTTTGCAGTGTCTTCAAACTGCCCCCCTTGCTCACAAATCTATTTGAAATGTGAAGGGATTTCAAGGAATCCCATCAGCCAGCACTGTGTGGCACACACCACCCTGTCACAAAGCTTCACCCCAAGTTTCTACGGCCCATGAACGTACAACAGAAGTAGGCACTCCAGCAAGCATGTAGGTGCAAATACAAAGAAAAATACCAAGACTGGTACTCAACCCAAGTACTTAATAGCATCAGTGGGCAGATTGAGCTCTGTTCTTTTCATCTCAGTCCCAGGACCACCTGAGAGGAGGAGGCAATAGGGGTTACAGAAAAACAAATGAAATTTATAGGAGCACTGTGGAGTTGTCTGTAAAGACCAAACCAGAATTTGTAGGGTCAAACACACAAAACAAATTTTAGCTGAAGGACCAGCTCTCATGGTATCAAAGTAGGTTCAGTGATCCATAAGAAGCCTCTTGCTGCTACCAGGCAAGACACATAATCTGCAGTAGTACCTTTTGTGACACTGAAAAGGTTGTTTGTCAAAGCTAAGTGAGAGACTGGTGTCCAGTTAACACTTCTTTCTAAAGGAGTTCTGTTTTTCTAGACATGTAACTAATTTGAGATCTTCCTAAGCTATTAAATTTGGCATTCTAACAGGTAAGTATGCTTGCAAGCATGAGAAAGGCAAGGATTGTAAGAATCAGGAGCACCACCTGTGGGCCAGGCTTGCTGGTTGGTTTACTAAACATGAATTCAGAGCAACACAGGTGAGCAGTGAGTTCTACCAACAGAACATTGTTCCTTTGTTGTTTCTTCAGTGTCAGGAAAAAAAGGATTTATTTCTACTTCAAGCACTAAGATACAAAGAGAATAAAAACAGAGAAAAGAGATTTTACTTTATATAACACCTACATTTGGGACACATCCTTGAATGAACTGTGACTCTGATGCAGATGACACAGAGACTTTTCTTCCCATTGAAAACAAAAAAAAAACACAATGCAAAGATGCTCTCCAACCATTACAGAATTTCAGATGAACAGATTTCATGATCATTGCACTGTGTGCTGGGATCCACTGCTATTTCATGACTAGCTTTGTGTAAATAAGAAGGAAGACAAATCTGTGTCTTTGAAGAAAGTGATCACAAGAAAAACATGATGTAAAAACTTATTTCTAACATATGCATTTCCTAAGTTTGGGTTCCTTCTTGAAGTCTTTCTTCCTGATGCTTTAGATGTGCAGCCATTGCCACCAAAAGGAAACATGGCAAAGCAAGCTGCTGTTCTGTTAGTCTAACTCGGTCTCATGAAACTGAATGGGGTGATGTTCAGGGCAGTCACTGAATTCAGGGAGGGTTCTGCTGCACGGGAGCTAGAGAGAGGCCAAAGGAGCAGTGGGGGGCTCAGAAAGGTTCCACAGAGGAGAATCAGCAGAACCTTGCACACAGAAGAAGCCTATCACAGGAATTCTTCTGGGAGCCAAGCCAGGCCCAGGCACTAAATGGTGTATGCCACCTCCGAGTTCCCTGGCAGCCTAGGGAGAAGATATATAGAAGGGATCTTACTTATATATGTGATCTGTTCTATAGGGAAAGCTAAGGACCACTCACATATCCTACTGCCTCCCTCTTTTCTACAACTGCTTAATCCTTCCACAGGACCCAGCATGCATAGTCAAGGCTCTTGATTTTTCCTCATAGGTTCATGTTTTTTGATGCATAACCTAGAGAATGCCTTTTTTCTTCTATATGAAATCATTACCATCCTGTAAGTCCAAGACCAAAGGAAGTCTAACCTCCTGGATGATCAGACAGTGGCTGCTCAAAAGAAAGATTTCTGCAGAGGTCTCCCAGCTATGCCTGAGCAGTGTGTGTTGAATTTCAGAGGCTTCTTTAAGACAAGATGAGAGGCCACTCTGATGCATCTGGACTGCGCAGATTCTTCTGTTTCCCTTGGTAATTGCAATTCTATTTATGAGCAGCACAAGTTTGTGTTACGCAGGAGAACTGGAAGAGTCAGCTCTTTAGGGGAGTCTTCTGTTACAAAGCACATTTTGAGAGGACTGTTGGCGGAAGCAGGAAGGGGGTGGGAGAAGAGTGGGGAGACTGAACCATGTGATACCAGTTTAGTCCAATATAGGATGCAAGTGAAGGAAGCTGCTCCTTGCAGACTAATACACCAGTGTCCTACTGATTCTGCTCCTTTTAGAAATCTTGTGACATGGTGACAGAACACACTGCAGGGAGACAGCACCCCCTCATAAAAGAAATCAGCTTCTTTCTCCAAAGTCTTCTTTAAAAACAATCTTAAAAGTAGTGTCCCAGTTTTTTTCCATTTTTCCATGTGTCCTGGTGGAAGCCACCCACCTCAGTGAAATCCTGTTTGGCAAGGGAAAGGGGTGTTTCATGGTGCAAGCAGGAAAAAAAAAAAAAAAGCAAGAAAGAATCCAGATTCAAAGGGTGAGTCTGCACAGTGAAGAGTGGTGCTGTCACAAACATCTAAACCCACTCTGGCACCAAAACCAGCAGCAGCGTTTCTGTAGTGATCTGCTTGGCTAAACCAGTCAGGGCTCAGAGACCACAACAGCAGGACCAGATTGCTCCCAGAGCTGGAAGCAGCATTTTCAGAGGGAACCCCTGCATTGCTGTGCACCTCTACTCTGGGCAGGAAGGGTTTGAGAGTCAGTTCCAAACTCATGCTGGGTTTCCACCACGCCACTCTGCTTATTCAAGAGTCTTATCTCCAGGGTCATATTAGCCAAACTAATAGGAGCAATGAAAGGTGAAAGGCTACAGGGAATGTAAAGTGCAAGTCAAAGAGGTGCTCTAGGGTCTGAAAAATGTGGGTGATGAGGTGTGAGAGCAGCTGACAAGCAGAACAGAAGGAAGAGGGGACAGAGAGGATACCTATAAGAACCAGTTGCTGCTACACCCCAGTTAACACTGCACACTGTGTCCATACGGCGTCCATATTTTCAAATGTGCAAAAGACATGAAATTCCCTTTGGAAATGGCACAAGATGCCATCTCTCCTGGAACTGCAATGCCAGAGACAAAATATGCCAAGGGACAGATTGTTTTAACAGTTCCATCCTCTGGGACTGAGAGTGCACATTTGGCAAGGGCTACACAGGGTCTAGATGGGCCATTTCTGCTCACACCCCTACGGAGCACTGCTAAATATTCAGCAAGATGTTACCCTGGGGGAGACTCACCAGGATTCCTCTCTTGGATCTGATTACGAGGTAACAGCAGTGGGCACAAACCAGGTTGAGCATCTTGAGTGCAAACACGCAGCTTGCAGGAGAGGCTGTTCTGCCCTTCTTTTTCCTAGTTCCTTCCCTGTTACTGAGATCCTCACAAGAGCCCAACAACCTCAGACTGGTCCATGACATGTCCATCTACTGTAGCACCCTGGCTCAGGCAACTGCTGCCGAGGGCTTTCAGAAGAGTTTTAAGAGCAAGGAAAGTACAGCATAATAATTTTCCCTCTACAGTCTCCAAGCATTCTCTGGCATTGCTATTTCCCAACCCAGAGGCAGTATTTGCAGCTTTGTCTTTAACAGCACTGACAGACTTATCTGCCTGGAATGTCTCTCATCGCTTTGTAAATCAGTGATATTTTTGTTATAGTCAGTGCCTTGCAGCACCGTGTTTCACAAAACACGTGTCAAAAGGACTTCCTTTGGCTAGCTTGCTAGGAAATGAAGAAAATCACCTAACCATGGCACCTTCCATAGATCACTGAAGATCTTACACAGCTTCATCAGTCATTTTTCTTCCACATTGAAAAGGACAACTTATTTAAATTTTGTTTAGCCTACTATCCTGATCTGCAATTGTGTGGGCCCCGGTATTGCTACATTCAAGTGAAATGAGATGGTCAACACTGCATGACACGTGAAAAGGTGACTTCTGGGTGAATGTCTTCACAGTCCTCTGGGAAATACCTCAGCAGCCTTCCTTGCCAAATCAGCCCCACTCCGCTGCAGGTTTGTTCAGTGTAATGGAGTCCTCCTCCCCAAAATTTGATTTCACCTTCAGGATGTTCCCCTTGTAAAAGCCAACACCAATCCCATCATTTTCCAAGGGGTGTTGCTGACACTGCAAAAGAACTGTGGAAGTAGGACAGGGTAAGGTTTTGGACACTGCACATGGGAACAAAGTCCCCAGCCTCCCTCGGGCTCTCATCCCAATCTGAAGAGTCAGCACCAGGTGCCTCTCACAGAAAACACGTGGCAGCTCTCCACTGATGAGCAAAGCCATTCCCTTCCAAACCTGGGAACACATTCTCCTCTCACTCCAGTCAGCCACAGAGGCACAAGTACATATCAGGCAGAACTTGACTCCAAGGTTGCAAAAGCACTTTGGGCTCCTCTGGGATAGTTTTGTGTTCTCAGTTACTGTCTGGTATCTTTTTCCCACCCTGAAAGGGCTAACTTGCCACACCACTTTATGTTCTGGTGCCAGTGGGCTGTGCACAGAGGAATGCCACCACAACCTCACATCCTCTAAATAACATAAGAGCCTCCACTGTAAATGCACTTTGAGCTGTGCCAAGACTCCTGCTTACAGCTATCCAACACACCAGAAACTCTCTCCCCAGCTGCTAAATTACCAGCTTGCTTTCTTTTCCTTTAGTAGTTGTTTTCTACAAAGATAAGTCCCAGCCAAGACAAATCACAGCACCATTCCTTATGAACTGGGCCTGAGCTAACACTGCCCATCCTCAGGGCCTGCCTTTTCTGTAATAACAGCTCTACCTTGCTGCAGAGCAGCAGGAGATTTGTCCTTGACTCAACAATTCTTCACTAAATCATCCAGAAAAGCTAAGCTTACATGTGGAGTACACATGGTGACTAACAGCCATCAGGGAGTTGATGAATAACACAGCTGTAATTCATGTCCTTGATTTTCCCTTGAAATCCAGCAAACTTGGCTCCTGGGGTCAATGACATGATCAGAAAGATCCTTTAATTGCTTTCATTCTCTTAATCTACCAACAACAAAATCTATTTAGGTTTATACAATGGGACAGGTCAGAAAAAGAGGGAATGAGGGATGTTTCCAGGAAACCAGCCTAGCACCAAAAGAGTGCTGGAACTCCTGAGGTCTCCGAGTACAAAAGGAAAGCAGGTGTCTTCAGAAGCCTTTCTAAGGCCAGTAGTGGAGAAAAGTACATGAACTGAATCTTCTCTCCAGCCCTTAGAATTCACTGGACTCCATCTGTACTGACCTGATCTGGCCCCTTTGAGAAATCTGGTATCCAAAGACTGGGAGAAGACATGACAGATAGGCCAAATATGGCTGAGACAACCAATGCCAGAAGCACAATATAATTTTTCTCTGTCTTTGCACATGAGCATGGATTAGACTAGCAAAATGAGGCAGGGAATGCAGATCCTTGTCAGAGAGTGCTGAAATCAAAAAGGCTTAAACAATACAGCTGTGTCTGAGCTCGTGAAGCTAAGAGCCAGCTTTCCTGCAGTATTAACCAACTTCCCACCCACCACTGAGAACATGGCCAAAGCCATGTGGAGCTGGATCAAGTCATCTCTAGGAGACACTTTTGCCAAACCCCATGTGCAGCATCCCCTGTATGTATGCTGGTTGGCTTTGACGTTCACGCAAAATTCCTCTTCATCCACATCACCAGAAGTTGATACAGGCCAAATTTGTTGTTAGCAGAAAACAGAGCAGCTCTCCTGAAGTGAATGGTAATGTCAAGAGCATTTCTCCTTGCTTTCCATGGGAGACAGGCAGAGGAAAACCTAAGCCCTCCAAGCTTGCCTGTCCATGTCCCATTGTTCCATCATCTTGCTCCAGCTTCATCTTTTAGAGGTCATATGTGACAGCACACAAAAGCCAGCAGAAGTTTCTAACCAAAATCTCAGATTTTACAGCCATTTTTTTGCAGCTGAGCACTGTCATCTGTCAAAGAGCACAGCAGGAAGCACTGTGTGGATTCCATTTCCATCAAGCACCAAGCCCACAGCACCAGCAGCTGTCAAGGATCTCTTATCCCTGCAGCACAGCAGTGGCCAGGAAGCAGGAACTGGATAATTAGAGTAAAAGAGAAAGGGAAGAGCAACGGGGTAAAACCTGGCCCACCTGGTGTGAAGGTATGCAGTAAAATGCCACTGTCATTTTGGCACAGGACAGTGAAGGTGACATGCAGTCACTTGAAGAAGGAACAGTAAGTTACATTGCCAGGTGGCCCTGAAAGATCCAGGGATTGCAACCACCCCCCTCCTAGTGTAAGGTGTGGGTTGGCTGGTGGGAAGGAGGAGCTGGTGGAGCTGGCAGTGCTCACTGGCCCATGCCCTGGAAGCATTTGCAGTGAGATGAGGGCTGTATTTTTGGAGCAATTCTCTGTTATCAGGAGCAGAGCTTGAAATACCCTTTGCACAGAACTCCCATCCCATTTTACCCACTCTGCTCACTCAGGAGAAATTCCAAGAGAACAACCACATCTGTTGCAGAGCCTTTTTGTGCTTACCTGGAATGAAATAAAGCCTCACACACACATTTATTTAAAGAAAGGCCTGGTGATCTCTTGGCTCATCAGGATGAAAGCTACTTTGCAAGGTGAAGGAGGGAGGAGAAAGCAAAATTGTTGCTGATCAAATATAAAATTTGCAAAGTATGTTCCAGGAAGCTGTTCCCGCCAATAGCCTAGTCCCAAAGTAATGTCTCTTCTAAAAATCTAATGGAATGATGGCATGAGCAAGATTTGGGTCCAGAAACTGTCAGAAACATATGCAAAAGACCTCACAAAGTAGGATCTCAAAGTCTTCTTGTAATGGAAAGCTGATGACAATCAAAGCTCATTCTTCAAATCTCATCTCCTATCAACGCTGCTTCACTTTCCTGACTTTGAAAGCTCAGGTGAGCAGAATCCCATTCACCAATGCCCCTATGTTTTAGGAAGCAGTGTCCCCAGCCCAAATATACATGAAAAGACAGGCCATGAAATCACAACACTGTCTTCCCAGTGCCATTTTCCCCAGCCATTTTTGCAAGGAGAACAGAGGAAAGGCAACTACTGCTCAAACTCCAATAAAATATAATTCAATAGACTAGAAAATTCAGTTAGCTCACTTTGCTTTCCCCTGAAAATGTGAGAACTAGAAATGCTTTGTTTACACTCTATTTAACAGAGAACATCATATAACTCCAGTAAAATGCCTTAAGGAAAAACCACAGTATACTAGTAGAATTTTCCTACCTGCATTTGGAGTTTCTTTCAAAAATCAAAGTACCTTCTTTATTGTCTTATACAGTGCGTAATCTGGAATTTTAATCCTACAAATTCCCTTGTATATATAATAATGAAAAATGCTAAAAAGCTTTGCTCACAAATGATGATCTAGAAATCATGCTTAGAAGAGGCAGGTACATGGAGAATACAGATCCTTCAAATGGATTCAGTAATTAGAAGTCTCACTTGTATTTTATAGATGTTGCTGTGAAAATACTTTGTAAAATTTCCATGTGGATATTCAGCTCCTGCAAGGATGCTATCCCTTGCATGAAAACACTTCCCAGCACAACAGAGATGGGTATTGTTTGAATACAGTCCTGCTACACAGAAAGCAACGAATAACACAGTGCTTGCTGGTTTCCCACTGACAGCTGGTCCTCACACTGTGATTAATAGACAAAGAAAGAAGATTACAGACCTCCTAAATTTGCTAACATGGTTTTCAGAATTAATTGCAGGAGGAAGAAGCAGGACTACGAGGGTGTGAGCTGGTCCTGTAACAAGGGTGCTTGTCCCTGAAGTCAGACAGAGCTGATGTACAGCTCACACCCAGCAGAAATCTGAGCACAATCCTACTTGTTTGTTCCTGGCTGCACCTTAGGAAGGGGCTGGCAGAGGTAGAGACAGAAAAATACTGCTTTGTAGCTGAAGCCAACCATCACCAAAGCACAAATCACACCCCCAGCTGCTGTGCTGCTGCTCTGGCTGGTATTGTTCTACTTGTGCCCAGGGGGACCTGCCTTGGAAGATGGGCTGGGCCAAGATCTGAGGCCCCTGAACTGCCCTATTCTCCTTGCCTCACGAACAACCCACAGGGAGGAGGAGTGTAAAAAGACCTTTCAGATTTCCTTCCCAGCTTAAAGGGGTTTGGGGCACTTCCTAGTTAAACTCAGGGACCAGCCAGCTCTCACCCACAGACAGAGCCCAGGGGAGGGCAAAAGCATGTCAGTTCCCAAACAGCCACGGGCATCCTCTGCCTATAGACAGGGCCACCACTAGGAGGACCCTGCAAAATTTTTGTTGCTAAAACACAACGCTCTGCCCCAAATTATATTCTGAGCATTCAGAAATTAAGTAAGAAATACTCCACAAAATTTTGGGGTTGAGGAAGAGGCAGCACTTTATCCCTTCCCAGAGAGATGGCTCATGAAATCACAGTGCTGCTAAAACATCTCTGCTTTCCCAAGCTGAGGTCATTCTACTTTGCTGCAGGTTCTTCAAATCACCATATTGAACTTTAAATCTGAAAGGAATGAGGGATTTGTCTTTACAAAAAAACTGTGGGTCTCCTGCTAAATAAAGCTAACTACTGAGAGATAAAAGAAACAATGGAAAGGATTCCACTAATTGATGAAAGGAGTGGATTTGTCTTTGCAAACAAACTGTAGGTCTGCTGATAAAGTCAGATACTGAGAGATGAAAGAAACAATGGGGAAAACCATAAATTCCATAGGAGTTCCACTGATTGACACAAGGAAAAGAAAAGGAGGGTATACATTAGAAGGCAGGTTAGGTATTAGTCACTCCAGGAATTCTCTACCTCTCAAGTACCTCAGCCAATGGGGAAACAGAGAGGGACATGCAGCCGGGAAATGAGGATAAAAAGGAGGCTGCATCCTCCAAAAATTAGTGAAACTCCAGGGGAATGCCCTATGGCCTCTCCCTTTATTCGAATAAAGTTACAGGACTACTCTATCTCCTTTTTGGACATAAACCTCTGGTGTTTGTGGATTAATTTTCCTGACAAATCTTACTTCACACTTCACTGGCAGTTACCCAGCCGCTTTAACAGGAAGGCAGGAATCATTCCGCCTTGCTGGGGGCACGCTCCCTGTCCCGCCGCGCAGAAGGCGCCGGGGAAGCCGTGCCCGCCCCGGCCGCAGCAGCAGCCGCAGCGCTGGAGCGGGCGGTGCTCGGTGCCGGCAGCAGATGGCAGGAGCGCACCGGAGCGGCAGCGACAGCCGCGCCCGGCCGGGACACGCCGGCAGCGCTCTCCCGCCGCCCCGCGACAAGGCACGGACCCGCACACACACCACAGCCCTCCCCACCGCCTGGCAGGGCTCACCGTGCGCGGCAAGCCAGCTCTGACACAGTTATAGACAGCTTTGAGACCGGCACCGGGCCGCCAAACCGCATTCGCTCCATCGTCTCCGGCGGGTGTACGCCAGGGGTCCTCCGGCAGCAGACAATGCACGGGTGGGAGCGAGATGCGACTTTAAGAGGGGATAAGCCAGAAGATAGACAGCAACCCCATCTACAAATCCTATTTAATGCCAGATTTCCAGCTTGTGACGACCGAAGGAAAAGGCCAGCATTTTGTCTAAGCCATCTGTACACAGCTCCTTTTGTGCCGTTTCTCTTTGAGTATTTATGCCGCTTTGCACAGCAGCACAACCGAGCAGGCAGCGAGCACCACGGCTTCAAAGGAGAACAACTGCTGTTTATAGGAGCACTGTCAAGAATTTATTGCTAATGCATTTTGATAAGTTATGAAAAGAGAATGAATCATTGCAGGTAAATTTAGTTCAAAAATTAGATTTTCTATTTCTTCATCAAAACCCAAGTAAACTCTCAGCAAGCACAGAGCTGCCCAGGAGCAGTTCTTGTGTTCAGTGGAAGCAGCTACTTCAGTTTAAGGACAGAGCCCTCCAGAGAGTCAGATTAAAGGTGAAGTCAACATCTAACTAATCAGTTTCCCTTATTTATTTTCCTCCTCAGAACACAGTGATTACAAAAAAAAAAAAAAAAAAAAAAAGTAATCTAGGAACATTCAAAATTAAATGCAAAGGAAATCATCTAGGAATGTACATACATCCATGTATTGAAGAGCAGGGCTGGGATTTTGGAACTGTTTCAGAGCAATAAATAAAGAGTCTGTCTGGAAATGGGGGATGAACAGAAAGCATTAAGAAAAAAACCAACAAAAACAGTGTTGTAAAGTCGTGTTTGCATGTTTTAATCCAGTGTATAAAATTTCTGAACTAAATCGATTTAAAATGCACCTAAATAGCAGAGAAAAAGGAAGACAAAAACAGCTTCTTAGTCAAGGGAACTGTGTTTCTATTTTGTCAGTGTAACTTCCAGAGATCTAAAATACAAATTCTCCTCTATGGGTGATCTGCTGCAGAAAAGGGAGGAGGTTACCACATGACTCCACCTGTAGGACCAAGATTCATCAAACTGTCCATGTGTCAGGCTGAGTTATAGGTCCCAGCAGTCAGTGTGGGGGACAGGGCATTTGTTGCAAGGGGGCTGGGTGGAGGTCCAGTTTAAGGATCACGGGAGGAAATTCTCTACTGTGGGGAAGTCAGTAAGCAGGGATGACAAAAGGAACACATCTGGAAAACAGCAGAGGAACCAGAAAAAGTGAATGAAGTGGCAGAGCCCTCCTAAGGCCATAAAAATTGCAGATTCCATGAGGAATACTTGTTGAATCCAATGGGATGTGTTCTGGGATTAAAGCAAAAATTGTGGCAGTTCAGAAGACACACACACAGGTTTTAAGCATTCAACAGCCACACTCACTAGAGCTCCTTAACTTTGGTGCTCACTCTGCCAAGGGTAGATGAGCTGGGCATGGAGCAGAGAGGGGCCAGAGACTAATTCAGAGTCATGCTTTTGAAAGCCCCGAGTATTTCATCTCAGAGGCCTGAGACCAAAGCTTGTGTAACAGAAGAAACAAATGTGGAAACAAGTGAAGCAAAGAGAGCTTACAGCAGGGAGGAAATGCAGGAATTGGGCTTTGGGGGAGCCTGCACTGCTAAAGAGCAATCGCTTGATTGCACGAAGGACGAATGCTGGGAGATGTCTGAATCTCCTGCCTGCTTGAGATGCTCAGCACACAGACAGCCCTGGCTCAGTGAGCCCCAAACCACAGCTGCATTCCTCACACCAGTGGATGAAGTGAGAGCAGACTCTCTCACCTATTTCCCCTCCTGCTCAACTGAGCTGAGCTGAATTTGTGATCATCACGCAAGCCTTGTATCCCTGGCAAGCTGAAGCAGTTTTCCTGCTTTTCCCAACACGTCAGCTAGGGTCAGAGGCTGCTCTGCCAACCCTTGTGTTCAAAACCTGGAACACGGACTTAGCCCATGGAAACATGGAAGGAACACGAGGTCCATTGCTTGTCCCCAAGCTACAAGCTGCCAGACTGCCTTCCTGACTTCCGTCCCCTGTTCAGAAACAAAGCTGGAATTCTCACAGCATCATCTACTGGCTCCAGAAGCTGGAGCTTTAATGACAGCATAAAATTTAACATCACAGTTGATTAAAAAGAGAAACAAAAAATGTGGTTCTGAGTTGGCACCATTGCAAGGTGCCCAGGTGGTATTTTGCCCCCTGCACTGGCAAATGCAGGGGCAAGTCCAAGCACTAGAGACTTGCACAAACACAGCTCGGGTGTAAACCCCCTTGGCCCCTGCCTGCTCAGGGCAGAGTTGGTGTGTGATGGTGAGAGCCAGCCTCTCTGCTGCCCTGGCAGTGGCATGACATGCCAGCAGCCTCCAGGGTAACAGGGGAAGGTATTTTTTGGCTCTTCTCTACTGCTTTAAATGTGTGTCTCCACATGTGCCCTTCAAGGTCACACACACGCGCCATTGAGGCAAGGGCTGGGACAGACAGCCACACCGCTGGCGGAATGGATGCTCTTCCCATTTTATGTCTCTTAAAAGCTGTTAACTTGAAGCAGAGTGAAAAAAATCAATACACGGAGGAGTAGCAATCTCTTTTGGGTATCTTAAGAGCCTGGCTTTTGGCTATTTTCAGCAAATTAGTGTGGTGCTCTTACACACTTATTTCTGCTCTCTGCGAGGTGAAAGCAGGACTGCTGCCAGCCTTGTGACTCATACAAACACAGGGGAGGAAACATAAAACAAGCTGCCGGCTTGCTCTTTCCCAGGGCTTAATCACACCCTTTGTAACTATTTGATGTGCCTGCTCCAGCACATCCGAAGTTGCAGCATGAGAACAAGCGGGGCTGGGGCTGGGCTTCGACAGCTTTGGCACAGAATTGCTGCCACAGCCCCATCTCAAACTTCCCACTGAACAGAGAGAGGAAAACTGAGATCTGTCTGCACTTTTGAGAGAGTAGCTCTCAACAGCCCCTGCCAGCTGGACAGAATAACTGTTATGTTTTGTTACAAACCATTTTTGACTAGGACACACAAGAAGATCCATTCTCATCCATCACCTCCATCTACCAACCTAACAAAAACCTACAGAGCTGTTCCTCCCTAAGTCTCCAAATCCTGAACCATAGATAAGTATTTGTATTGGATTCAAGGTCAGGCACTTGGCAAAGACGTGCTGGAGGTGCTTGAGAAATGTTCAATATTTGTCATTTGGCCATATTGCTAATTCTTGTCATCTGTCTTTTTCTGAAAATCCAAGTTTCTGGTGTCCTAAGGCAGGGCAAAAGTCTCAGCTTAAATTTATGAAAAGAAATTACCAACTCCTATCCATCACAGCTGCAAATAACCAAAAATACCCTGAAGGAGATCAGTCTCAAAAGTAGAAGAAAACAGAACAGAAATAAAAATACACCAAGAGCTTTTAATTTTAGTGTCCAACTCAGCTTCTGAATGTCTCAAGTTTTGCACACCAGCTCACTACTATTCCCCCTAAGCTTTCCTTGGATGGCTGGCATCAGCTCTCTCTACAAATTTATTGAGTAAAAAAATGGCAAAGTAAAACCCACTGGGTCTCATATAAGGAGGGAGATGAAAAGATGGCACTGAGGAAAGGGACAGAGAGATCCCATGTATTGTTCCCTGGGACACTGAAGATCTGGGAAAAACACTCCAAAAAGTAATCTGCCTGCAGCCCTAGGGATGGCAGGGGCAGGCCATATTCTTCCCTGGACAGAGAGCTTCCTCCTCTGGAGTGCAGCGCATCTTTTCCCAGCACTGGTCCCTGTCTTGCTGTGGTCCTCTAAGTGCCCACTTTCACATCACAAACTCTGCTGGGTCTCTAACATCCCAGCAGAGTTCTTCCACGCAGGCAAACTCCCTCCAGACTCAAAGCAAAACAGCAGCACTGTACACTCGTACTGGAGGTGTTAGAAACACCACAGTGAGCACACAAGAAAGGCTCTACTCCAGAGACCACTTCCTGCCAGGTCCTGCAGTGCAGCACAGTTCAGGCACCTCTGCCAGGGAAAGAGCTTAGAGAGCCCTGACTTCCTCACCAGCTTTACTGCTGGGCTCCTCGCTTGCCTCCCTGCTCAGCGTGAGTTAATTATTCCCCCCAGAGCATAGTGCTTGCCCCACTGGGGCGTCTGGAAGAAGCATTCACACAGGGCATGGCTGTGACTTGGTGCAAAGGGGGACAGAAAAGCAAGTTGAGTTCAGCAGTTCTTCTAAGGCAACACACACCAGCACATCCGAAAGCCGGCTCCTGCTTCCCTTCCAGCCACTGCCACAGCTCTCACAACCCCACACCAGGCCAGGCCAGGCTCTGTCCAGGGCTCTGCACACCTCCAGGCTCCACCTTCAGCTGATGTCCCAGAACATCCCTGGGACACTGACCAAAGGAAGGGGACAAGCCTGTCAGCACCCCACTTCACCCAGCTCTCAGGACTGCCAGAGCTCTGCAGATCCCAGAGCCCAGCAGCAGCAACAGCAAACCTTTGCAATGCCACGCTCTAACACCGACAGCTGCAGCCTTCATCTCTGCCTGAGGATTATCCTCCTCTGACCCCCCTCCAGCTCCTCTCTGTGATCTGCCCACCCCACTCCCCAGCCTGGCACAAGGCCAAGCTCCTCCGCCTCCAATCTCCGTTACTCCATCTGTCCAAGTCCTGGCCTTTTCCAGCACCCTTCTGATGCTCCAGGGGCACAGCTGCTCAGCCCCAGAGCCTTCCACCTACCGGACACCCCCAAAGGGCTCCTCAGGGGCTCACAGACAGTGACAAAACAAAGTTTTGAACACCATACTCCTTGAGACCACTCATTTTATCTTCTCCTCATCTGTGTGCACACAGGGAGCCAAGAGCCTCACTCCCTCGCTATTCCTGGATGTGGGCAGACCCTCCTCTGCCTCTGCTATTGAAGATGTCTGACATAGCAGACAGGCCAGGGCCTGGCATTTGGTTACCTTTCAGGCTCTCTTTCAGCTTCCACCCAGAGATAACAGATCCCTGCCAAGAAACTTAGTTGTCTAAGAGACCACTTTCAAACAAGAGTTTGCTAGAAACGATGTTATTATCTAGGGTAGCACATCTCCACCGTGGAGCACTGGGGTTAACTGCCTGCTAGCTCTGACTTAGTTAAAACACAGCCTCAGAGACAGAGAGAAGATAAAAATGAAGCTGGCAGCATAACCACGTCCCAGAGTTCATAATTTCACATACATACAGGATTCTCTGGAGGCACTGCAAGGTCACCAAAGAGAGCTGTGCTCCTCCTAGTGTCATGGCTCAGCCTCCCCCTCACTTGCTTACACTGATTTTATAATTCAAATTCAAGCCAAAATGCAAAGAAACAGATCCTAGCCTTTCAGTAACATCGACTGTGTCTCCTCTGGGAACTGCATATTTCAGGTGGCAATATTTAACCTAGAAACAAATGAAAGCAGAAGCAGCTGTACAGGGAGAGCACAAGAGCAGACAGGTGGGTTGGGATGGTGTGAGCAGAGGGCTGGCAGGCGCCTAATGAAAGATACAGCCGAAGGGCATGCAAAGAGTTTCACTCTGTGGATGCAATTTTCTGGCTCCCACTGCATGTTTCCTCCCAGTCCTGGCAGAGGACAGAGCTCTACAGCAATAAAAGCTCCTTTTTCATTTGCCTCTGCCTTCAGCAATAACAATTCCTATTTTCTCTGTTTCCTTCTTCAGACACTGGGTTAGCCAAGAAGGAGAAATCTGCCACTTCCACCCCTCTTACACTACAAATAAAGCTCCCTCACAGCAGCATTACCAATAACTTCACCAACACTGCAAAGGCAGCCAGAGAACAGCAGCCAGGAACAAAGAGTGCATTTGGGTAATAGGGAAGAGTTACCCTGCACGTAATCTTCAAAACCAGCCAGAGATGAAGCAGTTGAAGGAAAGAAAGGCATTTGCAAAACTACCAGGTGTCAGCTGATCTATTTCTAATTGCCTGAAATGACAGCTCCTGACAGCATGAAGCTAATCTTACATCTCTGGAGAGGAGTTTCAAAGGTAGGAGATATTTCCTGGCACAGGGAAAAAGCTGAGCTGGGAATTCAGGTTATAAGGCACACAACAGAGTGGGAGCCATTTTAAGGTCTTCAATCACTTACTACAACACAGAGCTTTATTTGGTGCAGCCTCTTCCATACAAAACATGTAAAAATAGCAACTGGTGAGACATGAAAATCAGAGATAGAGATCTTGTGCCAGAGACATTTAGGGGCAATGATGAGCTGCTGTTATGGCTTCAAGCAGTGATTTAAGTCACCATAATTAATTCTTTCCTCTACACCGGACATGAATGAGGGGGGAGCTATCAAGGGTTATAGTTTTATCTTCAAGATAGAGCAAGCCTGAAAATGCACTGGATGTAAAAGAACAAAATTTAGCAAACAACTCAGAATCTGAAGTTGAGATCTTCATTCCATACCAAGTTTTTGCTCTAGTCTCCTACCATAACAAAGACCTAGACAGTTTAGCTTCTTACGCAGTTTGTCTAGAGATTAAATTCACTACCAATTTATCATGTGGCAAAGTCTTCTCTGAAGAACCTTTCACTAAAAAAGCAAAAAACTATCAGCAGGTAAATTCTTTTTTACTATATAGATTTATTGAAATCTGAATTCAGTCTACAGCGTCAAACTAAAGAATACAATAAAAATTTAAGGACCAACTTTCTTTTCTCCTTTTTTTTTTTGTTTTTAGGAGACTGGTCACTAGATTGTCACACTTTCTTCTCAGTAATGTGCATTTAACATCTGTCAGTTTGTATAAACTCTAAAAATTATCACACTGAGAGGCCCTCTATGCCCTTAGCACCATGATGAATGCATGGTGACTCCCTTAACCTAAATAGTATGTTTTTATCCTGGGAAAAGAGGTTCATAGCCCAGCACCAAAAGATCATTTGGTCCCTTATTGGGCCACTGGAGGCCCCTAGAATTCATGCTGAGTGGAGGGAAAAAGTAACCTTAAAGAGGAAACAGCAACTCCAGCAATATGTTTCCAGTGAAACAGTGGGTCTTAGAAAAAAAAAAAAAAGGTAAAATTTGTCCTCTTCTGTGCTGAAGTCTGTGGGTTTTTTTTAATATCAAATAAATCCACAGAGCAGTACAGAAGACAGAAATCCACTATGGCCAAGATTGAAACATTCTAAAATTTGACTTCCTTTGGAGTTGAAACAAAGGACATAAATCCTCTGAAATTATCCACAAGAGGAAAAATCTAAAAATATTTCAGGTACTTAGGTACAGGAACAGGAAACAGAAAATAAAACAAAGCATTTAAAAAACTTCAAGTGCTCTGCTGCAGAAAAGAAACATCAAATCTCATTATTTTTCCTTTATCGTGGAAAATCAGGGCAATGCAGTCTTGTGAGTTACTCCACTCGGATGGAAAATGATCAAAGGTTTTTGCAACAGCTCTGCTTATCAGGTGTTTAAAACAGCCTCACTCATGCCCTCTGCCTTCCCCAGCAGGATGCTCTGGACCGAGAGGCCGAACCTGGCCAAGGGCAGCAAGGTGACCTTTTCCTTTTGGTGACCCAGAGGACACGTGTGTGCCCAAGGGAGGGGTGGTGCCCTGCAGACAGGGGAGGTGGATTCCATCCCACAGCAGGAACCCCTCGGCCAGGCCTGAACACGCACGGGACAAAGGAGAACAAGCTGGAGCCCAGCCGGGAGCGCTCTGCCAAAGCCCTGTGCCAGAGGGAAATCCCCAAAGACTGTGGCCTGGAGCCAAGGATGTGAGGACAGGGAATTAAAGAAGTCCATCTAAAGCTGACTGAATTTCCTTCTCCTCCAATTGCTGTGCAGTGTCCTCAGGACTGATGGGGTCTTTCTGTGGAATAGATGTCAGGATAAGGAGTGGAGCTCCTTTGGAAAAACCCAGGAGAATGGACAGAAGTATTTGTGAGGGTTTCTCGTCCTCAACACAAGCCACTCCTTGCTTTAATGACAACTGACCACACAAATGACTGTTTCCACACAAAAAATTGCCAGTGTCTTGTGCAGCTAAGTGACATGTATGAGCAGGAACACCACATAAGGTCTTAGGAAAGATTTGGTGCCAAGATGGACACCAAGCAGCTAGTTTGGGGCCATAAAACAGGACTGGATTTTCCACAGAGTGGGAAAGGACCCAGACAATACAAGTAATTTCTAATCTGGGAAAGTACAAAAAACCAGAGAGCTTGGTATCCACGGTTCACACCAGGACTTGGCCCCCTTTGCTCAAAAAAAGCCCTAGAGATACTCAAACAGAAAGAAATGAGACAGGGAGATCAACCAAAACCAATTAGCAGACTCCAGCCAGAAGGCTGAATTATCCCTGCCATTACTGGCATGCTGAATTTCAGCTGCAGATGAAGGCTGGAAACTTTGACAGTAGGAGAAAATCAGCTTCAGGGCTCCCAACAGGCGGGTCCCAAACCACATAGTTAGATTTATTTAACAAACAAAATACACTACAACCAGCATTTTCTCTTATCACTGTTAAGTGGGGATTTTCCAGTTTGTAGTTTTTTTTAAGTCTTTGTAGTTTCCTAAAAAATTCCAGGGTAGACACTGAATTTCTTAGTGAATATATAGCCTCCAGTAAGCTTGTTTCTCCCATCCACCTTTCACAAGCCCTGGAGCAGCTGAATATTCTTTTTTAAAGTTAATTGAGTTGGACTCAATGAGCAAGATGTCAGTCAGCAAAGCATCAGCATGTTCTCAGGGCTCAAAGATCCAGAGGGGTTGGGCAGAAATGAAGAGTTGAAAAGGATGTGACATATCCCTCCCCAGGACTCAAGAGATCACTTTCATGAGATACTTCCATGGCCAGTTATCCATGCTCATGTATTTGTGTGGGCAGACACCAGTTTCAAGACGCAGAGCAAGTAGTAATCCAAAAATAGCTCCACTGACATCCTAAAGATTTCTCCATGACTAAGGTACAACTCAGTGAGAGAAAGGACACCAAAGATAGCCTATAGCAAGTCTGCAGCTCTCCTATCCTGGATTGATTTATTAATTTCTTCTGTGCTGGTGATTATAAAGAGGGGGAAGGGGGTGAGGAGACAGAGACAAGGCCCTTGTGTGCAATGAAATTAAATGCACAGCAGCAGCCATCATTAATGATGCATTATGGAGTAACAAAGGGAGCCTGGCTGATTGACACTCCCTAACAAGTTGTGTATAATAAACACTTCTCTCTAAACAGAAGGTTCCTGATTATGGGATATGTTCCCCCTCATGTTAATGATGATGTTTATTGTCATAAACGCACCCCACTTGAAAGGGGAGTGGCACCCAAAATAAAAGGAGGATTGACTGGGAGATGCTTGGCTGAAAAAGCCACAAGGCCACCTTGCTGAGGTCTGTACAGAGCAAAATGCATAAGGCTGGAAAGTCATCCAGGAAAATAAATGACTGCAAAATAAGTATGAAGATCAGGGGCCTGGATGCTCAGGATTTAGCTTCCTCAGAAAATGCATCTGGACTGAATTTTTATGATCTTCTCTAAATAGGTAAGTATTAGTGTAGAACCTTGGTTCTACAGCACATAAGCTTCTACACAGAGCACAGAAGCTGCCTGGGGAACCTGCTTGGGGGTCCAGCAGCCCTGCTCACCCACACACTCAGAGGAGCACCCTGCCACAGGAGACAGGCTGCTTTCCTTCTCTCAGCACCAGCCTGGCTCAGGGCTTGACAGAGCAGACCTGGAGCATCAGCACTTAACCAGGACTGCCCACTCTGAACTGGTGGGGATCCAGCCAGTTCATGCTGCCACATTCCTGTCCCCCAAGATCTTATTTGCTCTCAACAGCTCGTCCTTCTCTCCCCTAATGACTCTTAGTGCAATCACCGTCATCTCCTTCCCTCATCCCTCCACCAGTACTCACTCACTCTTTCCATTTGACCCTAATGATTAGAGGCTGCACAGAGCTCGTGAGAGTCCATGGGTGACAGACCACAAGCCACTACTGGCTGGGTTCAAGCCACAGCCCCTCAAGCAGGTGGAGTCCAACCCAAGGGCTGTAGGACAGCCTAGGCTCACAGGATCAGAACACACTCCAGGCCACTCAAACCATGTAGAACCACACCAGTTCAGATTTCCCAAACCCTGTCTCACCAGCAGAGAATTTATCTCCAATAGAAACAGGGTAATCTCATGAGGGATGGAATTCTCTTAAAGGGAGAGTTAACTTCATTGCAGGGTTTGAACACCTTTTGCTCCTCAGGACAGAATCCAAAATGAAATGGGATGAAAGGACCCAAGCTCAAGAGAAGTAGAGGGATTATTCCTAACCAGAAATGTTCACATTCAGAAATACATCTGAGCAAGCATCCCAAACAAGCCCATTTCCAGAGGTTAGGCCCTGGAGCATGTCATGTGGAAGGCTGCTGGCAGACATTGAACAGAGGGTGTAAACTCTGAGTTTCCCAGAAAGCAATTAGAAGAGAAAGGCAGGAAATTTGCAGATCTGTAATTAATGCCAGTGAGAAGTCAGAACAGAGGGTGACATCACCACAGCTAATTACAACTAGGGGGAAGGGTAGGACTAATCGTTATCCTGACCCTGTGATCCATATCTGACTTGCTTCAATTGTGCTGCTGGCCAGACTTCCCAGGATGAGCGTGATTCCCATGGCGTGTTTTGGGCTCTGTTCATGCCAAGCACGTGTGAGGCCAGACTCCCATATATTTTACACAGCTATCTAAAAAGGAGAGTAGTCAGGAAGGAGTCAGGGGACAGATCATAGGGCTGCCCATGGGTCTTGCAGCAAGACAGTCCCTTAAAGCTTCTGCTGTAAGAAGATCCTCTGAGGCACAGAGGAGCTGCCAGCCCTGACCTCTCTTCCCCTTCCTGCATTTAACTGCCCAAATCCCTTTTTCCACACCCACCCCAGAGCTGGCAATACTCCAGCAGTCAGAAATAAGTAGACATCTGGCACCAAATGCGAGTGAAGCACTTCTGCACTCCTTGTGCCAAGACAATTCTCCCCAGGCTGTCACCATCGGTGGCCTGGAAGCTGCTATTTCCACAGGCAAACAGGGGATGGATGGCAGGGCTCTACAGCTCATTCCCATAGATGGGGAGATGGGTCACAGAGCAAGAAAATCCAGAAAAAGCAGGAGCTGCTTAGGGAAGGGCAGCACTCATCCACCAGCCAGACACGGGAACACACTGTTGATACATCTTCTTGTCCTGATGCCATCAGTGTTCTGGGATGAGCCCATGAAAGGAACTCTGTGTCACCATGGGAAAAAGTCAAAGGTATGTCCTGATCTGAAAAGCAATTGTTTGGTCACTAAAACTTCAGGGTACCACATTTTCAGCCATGGTCTTCAGCTGCCCCATTCAGCCACTGCAGCTGATCCTCACAATCTATTTAACCTTCTGACTCAGTGGCATGTAGCTCTCCCACTGCCATGCAAAAGGATACCAGAGGACTGACAAGTGGTCTGTGAAAATGCAACATTACAGCAAAAAGTCCCTCTGAAACAGGAACTGAAACAAGGCAGCCAGCATACTGCAGCTCGTGCCCTCCACCACCCTCAAGGAACATGCAACCACTCTGCCATGCAGAGGAAATGATTTCCAAAGTGGTTTGAGTGAAATGGCATATTGGTAGAGGGAGCTGTCAGTTCCAAGGAAAACTCAACAAGGTCAAAAATAACCCAGACTGAAAAAGAAAAGGTATATCCAGAGGAAAGGGAAGGGGAAGTTGCATCGTCTTGCTTTTATTAAGATTGTTCTTTATAGAAAGCATGACGCTAGTATGTGGAGTCACTATTTTGGCATTGCATGAAAGCAACAGGCCCAGAAGCAGAAGCAGAGAAAGCAGCCAGTTTCTGATGAACTCTTCAGGGTGAATCCAGTGCAGCAAGCTCAACCTGACAGCATAAAGAAAGGAAGCCCACCACACAGAATTCTACTTTGAGTCTTGACACAGGAGGGTGTTAATAACACACAAAAATTATTTTCAGATGCTTTTCTAAATTGCTGCGTCAATGAAGCACTCCTGCCAAAAATGTTTAACTGTTATATCGAAATATTGTTAGAGATGGCCCATATTATATGTTAGTGAAAATTTCTTGGTAGCATTTAGCTACACTTTAATAATGCTTCAAGGATTAAAAACATGATGGAAATCTACAGCATGACTTCAAAGTAAGACATCAGACAGTTTATACAGAAAAGCACAGTAACAGACCTGTAATACCTAACTGCTAGTCTGCAAAGGTTCATTACAAATTCCTTTTAAAATCTTTCTCGCATCCTTCTCCCCTTTCCCTCTTCTTGTTTTCAAAAAGACTGCAGGAATCCCCTGGATTAAGGGAAAACTCATAGTCCAGTAGCATGCAATATTCAGTCAGTCCTAAGGCTATTACAGCACGCCGCTCCCATGCAGAGATAAGCAGTGAGTTAGAAAAATATCTGAGCAGTTCCAAACATCAAGATGATTTCACACCTCGATGGAAAATATGCAGGCTAATATTGCAGCAGTCATTATGGCATTCAGCATACAGTCATGCTAAAATCTACAGAAGAATGTAACTACATTCCTTCACAGGATTAGAAGACTGATCCATATACCACTGAAACCAATAAGATTTTTTTCCATTAAGTGGGAACTGGGCTGGATCCTATAAAACATTTATTCAGTGAGCTTTCACAAGACACAGAAGTGCAGAACAGCTCCACTGTCAATACCAAGATACACCAGCATACAGTGATTTGTAATGCACACTGCATGTGCTTATTTTCTTTCCTACTAGAAGGGATGAGCTGATCACAGAATGGGGTAGGTAATGAGGTAACATAGCTGGGTACTGCAAATAATAAATAAACAGGAATAAATACATGAACTCATGACCTTCTAAGGAATAAAGCTAAGGTAAAATCAATAGCACCACTTTTGCATATGCCAGAAAGGTCATGCATGCAGCTTTTGAGGACAGTCACATGCTAATGTGATGCTTTGAGAATAGAGTTTAGATGATATATATCAGCAGCTCTAGCAGAATTCAGCAGTTCTTAAAGAGCTTGAAGTGGCAAGTTTTTGTAGTGCATAGACTAGTATTTTATGACCTGTGAGCACACAGGTTTCTGAAGTCACAGAAACACACTAAGGCAGCCTAACTCATATGTATGGCCTTAAAAATCAGCCCAGCCATCTGTGTCACCTGCTGTTGGAGGCGAAGACGCTGACCCAGGGTGTGTTTGAAAGTCTCACTCAAAGCCCTGTGGTGGGTGCTAAGGCGACAGGGGCAGAGCAAGGGCTGGGGCATCAGAAATAGAACTGGAATAGGAACCCAGCAACATTTTGTCTGTGTGTGTGTGAAGAGTTGGGTGGGAGGAAAAAAGCCAGCACTGAACATTGTCAGGAGGTCTTCGCCTAACAATCCTGGCCCAAAGATATCCAACTGCAGCAGATTTCCATGTGGGAAGTCTATTTCCATTCTGAGGTTTTACAGAACGGACACCAGAGCCTGGACCTCCTGCCATGGAAAAAGCAATTTCAACAGAAATCTAATGAATGACTGATAATATTCCTGTCTACTAATAAGTATTAGATAAAACTGATGAAAAGCAATTAGCAGATAGGATAGTGGGTGGAGGAGGGGAAGGTAGAAAACACACAAGCAATGAAGCCCACAAACTAAGAGCTGTTCATGTTTGGTCATAATATTCATTCCAGCAAAACAAGCTTTGTCAATTACATGTTTTGGATGAAAATCCTTAAGAAAGACTGTGTCCCACAGTCTGTTACAGAGCACATCCCTCTCTGGTCTCAGAGAGAGGGATCTGTGTTGTACAAGCCACCCATTCAGACACTGGTCAAACATCAGTATTACCTCCCTGTTAGCAGAACTCTTGAGTTCCTTAACCAAACCCCTTAAAAAGAGGGTTTGAAAAGGGGGTGGATAATATACTTTAAATTCCACTGCTATGAGTAAGGGTTGTTTAAGAATCTAGAAAACATGCATTTATCTCTTTAACATACTTGGAGATTCTTTCAGTCAAAGTGCTGGAGACAAGGGCTCAGCAAATTCAGAAGGAATGAGAAGGTATCTAGCTGCAAAATACAAAGGCAGCCACATCAAAGAAGCTCACACATGTGAAAAAGCCAAGCAGCTGATCTGTCTGCACAACTGAACGCCTGTGCTTTTATTTTTAAACACTGTTATTGCTCATGATACTTGCATCTACTTTTCCTCTCTCACCCACACTGGAGCAGCTGCCCTGCTTGTGTGAAAAAGGAACTTGTGAGCTCCAGCACTCATTAGGGTGATGCCTCACACGAGCAGGCTCTGACTGGGATGCCAATGCGACAAGTCTGTGCGAAAGGCAAAAATGACAGGGTGGGAGAGATGCCATAGCAGAGAAAGAGTAAGCGTTCAACAACACTGGAATAACAATCCCGGGTCATTTCATCGACCATGGACTGTCTGACAGTGACAAGGAGTAGAAACTTCAGGGGCAAGTGTGAAAAGGCAGAGTAGCCTACAGCAATACCTCCTCTGACACACCTTCCCGGGCTCTCAGCAGTGCGTGGCTTAGAGGCTCCTGCATGCAGCCTTGTAAATGCTAAACAGTCACTTTGACAGGCAAATTGTCTATGAATTTGCACAACTCCTTTTAAACCCATTTGTATTTTACACTTCATGTGTCACGGAGCAACAAACTCTGTGTTGCACCCATGGGTCATGAGAAGTGCTTGCATTTCAGTGGCCATCTGCTAAGTTTATTGGTGCCTGTAATTCTTCTGCAGCATGGAAGACAATCAAAATTCATATCGTATCACCCTTTCCACCCCATTCACTGTCATTCCTTTCAGGGGAAGAAGGAGTAAAGCACATAGAGGAGACTCCTTCTGGACTGCAGTCACAGATGGCGTGAGTCAGTTCATTATTCTAAGCTGTTTCTTTCCTAAAGGAGTATCTTAACAGTTTGGGCTGCTCTATGGCTGCTTTACAAGGAAGAGAAAGATCATATTCTGATCCAGGCCTGATGATCAGAAAAAAATCTTTACTACCAGGCAATGACAAGTCTGGGCAGAGCACTTCTGTAAATGGTATGAGTATTATCAGTCCAGACAAGTCCCACTGTAGAACAGAGACTGGGGCAAAGGGAGGAAGGCACCAGGGCACACACATCCCTTCTGGCACGGCTGGCTAACAAACCCTGCTCCAGGGGAAAGAACTGACAAACTATGTCTGGCTTGTGCATTGCTAAATTAAAGTTGATGTATGGGAGATTTGTAAGAGCTGTAATAGAAGAATGTTGTCAGGACTAAAGGAAAGATACGGGAATTTAACAGTAAAATCCACTTTCCCTGTCCATCCCACCCTGCTATGTATCTGCAGACTAGAGCTACAATCACCTCAGAGAAGAGGCAAAGAAGCAACTGCCTACTGAGCCCCCTCTTCTGCCTGTAAAGCCAGCTGTCTGGTTGTTTCAGGAGAGGACAAAAGACTCTGAGGTTCCTCCTAACTGTGCTACCACAAGACAGGAGAAGAGGATTATTCCTCAGAGCTTGTGGGGTGGCACTCCCCAGAAGCTGCTTCCATCCTGGATCCCGGGCAGCCTGACAGGAGCACTGAGCACCGATGTCCTCCAAAAGAGTGCTCACCAGCTCTGTGGCTCCCTACATGGTGGCTGGACCTTACGCTTTGTGGAGGAGAGCAGCTACTCGCACTCCTGAGGCACCATCTGCCAAGGGTCTCACAGGGAATCTGGGGCCAAGCTCCCAAGCCTAGACACCACCCCTAACTAGAGAGGTCTGTGGGCCAGGCAGCAGCTTCCAGGACACTACTGATACCCTTTGTTTGCTCTTCCTAGAAGCACCACGTGGATCTGCACCAAGCTCTGCCTTGAAAGGCAATGAGAAAGGAGAGCAGTGTTGCATAGAGATTTCACTTCCATGAAGTCAGCAGCATCATGAGTTATTCAAAGCAGTTTTTCCATCCAGGACATTTCAGGCCCAAGGCTAGCACTTCACAAAAGGACAAAGGAGAACAATACTTCACAGGTTCTGTTTTCCAGCCTTTTCTTTCAAGAGTTCTCTAAGTCCCAGCACACAGTAGAGTCCAAACTTACTAGTGTTGCATACAAATATTAACTATTAACTCGGTACTGTCCAGAGATTGATAGAGGAAAGAAGGAATAAGCCTAGCCCTGCTACCTTGCTCAATTTCAGACTCTATACACTGTTATGATGTGGTGCTCTCTCTTGCCTTGATGTTAGGTCACCAATTACAGTTTAGGGAGGTATTTGGGGGCCTCCTGTAGCCCTTTCTCACCTCTGTTACATATGTTCCTATGGTTTATAGCCACAAATTAGAGAACCCTATAACTTTAAATCATATCACCATGCTCCAGGGCCACCTACAGTAACAAAGTCCCTATTTCTCCTCCGCTGTGTTGGTTTGGCAAACTTGTTCCTTGCATCACCACACAAAGCCATCTTTCTTCTCTTTAGCAGCTGCCTGCTTGTAACCTTTGGTTAAGGCAGAACCATTCCCATTCTTAACAAACATTCCAGGCTTAAAGACCTTATACCAGCTTTCAGATAGCCCTTCTCTGAGAGCTCCTCGCTAGCTACGGGAGAATGCCATGGAAGAATACAGAGAAGACTCAAAATCCCCAGCTGAAGAATGTTCCTTTATCAACCTTACCAGTGCCACTGTGTGCCACAACCACTGGTTTATGCCTTAAGACACTTTTAAGGGCCTGGAAAGGCTCGTAAGGAACCATCTGCCCCTGCCTTCTGTGGCTGAGTTCATAGAAGCGGTTTTGGCCACATTTTATTAGTTTGAGAATAATATGTCACCCCCTTGGCATTTTTTAATAGGCTTTTGTTTCCAGATATGACACTTAGAGGGAAACTTAATCTTCATGCAGGCACCTGCTGACACTCAGGAGGACTCAGAGGCAGTAGATGTGTGCAGCCTCATCTTTTACTTACACACACTGTCCCAGGCTGGACAGAAAGCACAGCTCAGCCAGCCAGGAGCATGGCCACCTAAACCCATTAGAGGGGTCTTTGCTGTGACTAAGCAGCACAATGAGATTAGGCAGCAGGCGTGGGGGGATGGGGAGGACCCTGCAGCTCTGTGTTACAGACACAAGATTTTAAGCATTACACATAACAAGAACCAAGTGTGGATGGGAGGCAGGGGCACAGGATAATTTTTTTTTATCTGCAGGACTCTTGTTTAGTTTGCTGCAGCCCTGATCATGGTGATACACAGGCAGTGAAGGGCTCATCCAGGAGACCAGAGCACAGTATCTGGGTCAGTACAGCTGAGGTGCCTACCCTGAGGCAAGGGGACAGCGTGGCTACCACAGAGATTTGTCTCCTCTTTGAAAGGGGCATAAAGGGATTCTGAGTCTCCTGGATTTAAACCCTGGCAGAGGTCAGTGCCAGCTTCTTTTCAATACCTCCTAAGAAGGTCAACATGATAAAAGCTCACCCCCTCAGTACTGAAAGTGATTAGCAACCACTTGAACAGCGCCAATATCTTCTCCTCCTCTCCCCTAGTTTTATTACCAAGCAAGTCTGTGAGTGGGTTCAAAGGAACAGATGTCTTTATTGTGCATTCCCCCTCCTTTTGCTCACAGGAAGAGGTGGAGCAGAGAGAAATTAGTTTCCTACAAATAATATTTTTTTGCTTACTCTATCCTCCCCACTATTCAGTGGTTACAGAGCTAGGGAGGAAACTGCAAACTTCTGATATTTAAGCAACTTATTCAGAGTGCGAATAAAAACTTTCCCACTTGGAATACATGAAATAGCCTCTTTATCCAAATAGCACCCATGCCTTAATTCCAAATCCTTGTAGTAAATGTAATAAAAACTTGGTAAATACATTTTACTTCTTCTTTGTATCTAGCTGGAATTGGGTTTGTGGTTTTTCACCAATCAAGACACACCTCAGTCTGCAATATTTTACAGCATTTTACTGCTTAGGACCAAAGCATGCATGCACTCTGAGTGAAATTCCAGGGGCTGCAAAGTACTCTATCATTAAAAAGAACTTGGCAACAACACAAAAGCACTATTAACCCAGCCCCTACTGCAAGCTCTTCCATCAGCATCACCAAAAAATGCAAGAGATGCAACTGAATTGCCATGAAAGCCCTGCAGCATGAGCCCGGTCTCTTTGCCACTTGGTGCCGCCTTTCACCCAGACACAGGCAAAGGTAGGAAAGAGCCTTCCTGGAAAAAAGTGAAAGAACCTTGGCAAGATTTTGCTGACAGAGCCTGCACTTACTAACCTGAAAGGACATCAAGCCTCCTGCTTTGAAAGCACCAGCCCCTGCACTTTGAGCTGCATGAAAATCTCCTGTGGCTGATAGAGAACAGACATTTTAAGCACAAAAGAAGCCAGAGCACAGCTGGGACCCCAACTGCTTTATTTAATAATTACATAGAAAGAGGCATGGCAGAGTGTGCAAACACTGTCCCCTCCCCAGGCAGCTACAGAGTGTGAGGACCCACTGCTCAAAGGACCACCATCTCCCAGGGAACACCAAGGTTACCTGCAGTAGTGTGCAGTAGCCCAAGCCTGCCACACTTGACCTCCTTCAAATTATCAGGAGCTGTAGCAGTGGCATTGGGTAGAGACTGCTTTTTTGGCTGCTCTATTCACTGCCACAGATCTGGTTTATAGACTGCAGTCAAGAACCAAACAGCAATAAGGAGGTATCCTAATTTCTCAGGGAAGGTAGCTAGGGTTGCTAAACCATAGAGTGAGCTCCCAGAGGACTGATACTGAGAGAAACTATTGTGCTAAGCTGTGAACTGCTTTCCCATGGGACCAGAATGACAACTCTGAGTTTCTCATCTCCACCCCCTCCTGACTCAGCAGTTGCAGGAAAAAAACACAGTTCTTCCTATAGTTCTGTTTATTAAGGCAGAATGTAGTATATATTTCAGCAGAAGACTGACAAAGCTAAAGTTTTTTCTGGGAACACGAAGAGAAGACAATTCCCACCATCCCCCCTAGACATTTCCTTTGATCCATCCATGAGTGAGGCCACCCCATGTTCTGGCTGGTGGAGGCTGCTGGTACCCTGCAAACATCTTGCAGGAATGTCTTCTCTGACAGTCATAGACTCAAGACTATAGACTCCACATTCCCCAGTGCCAAGACTTGCTACACTGTATTCCCCATAAATGCCTTGTGTGCAATAAAAACCACGCCTTGTTCAGCAGTTGTGATTAACACTTCCCTGTTATGGGTTACAAAATAACCAGTTTCTCCTCCTTGGGCCCGACTCCCCAGGCACCGCCATCAGAACACCTCCCTTGCACTTCACCCATGCATAAACGTTTAACCAGCTTCAGGGTTAAAGTGCTCCAATTTACAATGTTAGCAGAAAGTCCAAAGAGCCATGCTGGTAAGACATGTGGACTGCATTTGATTAAGCACTTCTGCTCATTCTCTGCACTCCTTAGTCTACATATAAGCAAGTTTTAAACAAACAAATGTGTGTTTACTGTGCCAGACTTTCAGGCAACTGCCCAGTCCCATCTCTGGCATGGTTCTATGTATACATACAGCCTTAGAAAAGCTCATTCCAGTGACTTGCTGGGAGACTGCCAAGTGTGACTGCAAAGGGAAAAATAGGTGAGCTAATCACATTCCTATTCATGAAAACAGAATTTTCTCCATCTCAGCAGAAGGTGGAAGGAAATACATTTGGCCGAGAGGACCCCAGTGATCTCTGTGCTGATGGCATTTGACTACAAAGGAACACTTGCAGTGGGAGAAGGACACACGGGCTCTGTGTGAGCACCCCCACACATTAACCAAGCCTATCACAAATGCATTTCTGTACTCCTTTCAGGCTCCCAGGCTGGCAGCAGCCAGTTCTGGACACACATTTCCCAAGCCTCCCTGGCCTCATGGCAGAAGACCTCTGTGTGCACCCCTCATCCCATCACTCTGTTAGACCTTTGCTGCATCAAAGGGAACTGTACCGGACGTGGCTGCAGTTACAGACATGGAGGGCAGAGCCAGTCCAGCACTTCAATCAAGTTATTCCTTCTCTCAACTCAACTACCAGCTGAGAGTTCTGGAAAATGTTTTGGCACCAGTCTTAGATGAATCATCTAGCAATATAAGCCACATCTGTTCCACATGCATGATCTGGAAAACATCTTTTCTTTAGTAATTTCACAGGAGGAGAAGGTAAAATTGATAGCAGCTTGGCGTATGGCCTTGAGCATGCTGCACACCAAAGCAATCAGCTTTTCTAGTCCCAATTGCAAAAGGGAAATCAATCCAGCTTATTCTTCATAACTTACTCAACCACCTCAATAATTACTAGAGACAGTGAGCAAACCCCTGCCAAACCCCTCAAAAGAGGAACCTCCAGAAACAAGTAAGACCAGCCTTGAGAGACTGTCAGCAGGGATTTTTGCTGAGATGCAAGGAGAAAAGAACAAAACACCAGGCAACTGCAAACAGTCCAATCAACAGTTAATACAACCCAATGCAAGTGAAAGTGTGAAAGTTAACAAAGCAGCAGAAGGCACAAGACTACTTAAAACGCTTCTGCTACTTATATCCTGAAAACATGTCAAAGCAAAGGTTGCAGTTTTCAACCGATCTTGACACAGACTGGAGTACAAAGAGGCTCTGTCCCCAACCAAGAAGTCCTAGAGGTACTGGCAATATAAACCAAAAATCTCTATTTCAGCATGAAAAGCTGGTTTTAGTATTGCTGCCTACCATTAACCTGACCATTGTGGGATGGCTCTGCTGGATGTGTATCAGGTGAAACAGTACTGCTGGTTCATTCCCTGCCAAGACATCACCAGCCCGTGGGGGTGCCTCACTGGCCACAGCACCACGAGCCACATGAAGATATCTGTCAGCAGGTTCCTCTTCTGGGACAGAGATCTTGAGGAGCAAAGCCAGCTATTATGGTGCCTCTTTTCTGAAGCCTGACATTTGCCAATCTGGCAAGTATAACCTTGTCTGCAGTAATCGTAATGGGTATGCATCCTCTGGTGTCCAAAAGAAAAAACTTAAAGAGATGAAGGAACACAAGCTCCTTGCAGATTACACAGCACCACCAGGCACAGTACACTGTAATTCCCAGCTCTTTAAAAGGTAGATTAAAAATACTTGCTGCACTGGGACAGAAAAAAAAAAAAAGAAAGAAAAAAACAAGAAGGAAGGATTTAATGGCTCTGCTCACTCACAGTCCTTGAAAAAACACTGCAAAGAGTTAAGTAGAAGTCAAGGTAAACCTTAAGTTTTGCCCTCATCAACCTTGGCTGCATGTTTTCAGTGCCAATGAAGACACTGTAAGAGCTGGAAGAAAAATAAAGTGAGAACAGGCAGATAAGGGGATTTCATGGCGATCCAAGCCAAGCACTGCTGCCTTGTACTGTCCTTGAAAAGAAGTGAGAGATCTTTTTGTAGAGAGCACTAGAAGGACAAAATCAATATGCCTATGAGCATTTTAGGTTGCAAAGGCCACATTATGCCCTGAATAATAATAATAAAAAAAAAATATCTCTTTTTCTCTTGGGCACTAAAAAAAACTAAGCAAACTTGCAAAAAAGAGTCAAACCTTTTCTGCACTTTCCTTCTCTCTCCTCAAACCCCATTTCAGTATCTCCTAGATCTAGCCTTCCCTCATGGCAAGACACCACAAAGAAGTGTTTGAGTTTTTTACTTATATAGTGCTTAAGTATAGAGAAAACTGAGTCAGTCTGGACTGAAAAAAAAAATGTGTTGTAAACTGCTGTGAGCAATTAAAATTACTTTGAAAATGGTCTTAAAAATATAAACAGGATATATAACAACTGGTTTCAAAGTTAAGCTGCAAATGAGAATCCATAGCACCACTTTGAAGCTCACTTCAAGGTGATGAGGATTCACACTAGAAAGACTGTGGTGACATGGTCAGGTCCTCCATTGTGTGCATCTGCCTTCTCAATTCTTCACTGTCATGTGTGGAGACTTCAGTTTGTCTCACTGCTCGGAAAAGTACACTTCACAAACCTAAAAACCGGTCAAGAAAGGCAGGAACAATTGCTCCATTTGCTGTGCTTCCATAAAAACCCTGTATAAATCAAGATGCTGGGGACATGAAAAGCTGAATCAAATATTGAAAAAACACCATGCATTATACTGATTTAGGAGAGGAAAAAATTCAATCCCAACCTTAAACACATCACAGTGGAAAGAATTGCATCAGAATGTGTGAAAGGAGACAAACCCCTTTCTGTTACAAATTGGAGCTAAACCCAAAGCACTGGAAAAAGCAGAACTTCCTCCTTGTTTCCAAATACATTTTCCTCTTTTGAAATTCTACTTTCATTTGTTCAAGATTCTTTATATGATGGGAGAAGCTAGAAACTAATGACATTTTTTCTTAGAAGAGTAAAACTGAAACTAAACCTCCACAAAAGCCCCCTGAGCTGATCTGTTCTCCAGAAATGAGGAATCTGTATGAAATGCCCTTACCCTGACAAAATCACAGTTTAGGAGAAGGCTACACAGCACCAAAGGAAATTAGGACAAAAAAGAGTCTCTATGTCTTATGATACAGTGCCACATACATGCCATGCACCACCAGTCAGCCAACTGTTTTCATAATTAAACTTTTTTATTTGTGTCCAGCAATTATCTATCCTTTCCCAATAGCCAAAAATAGTTATTTATGACTAAAGAAATTTTGTTTCAAAATAGCCAAATGCAAAATTTGAAACATCGAAGAAAAGCAACAAGATAGTAGTTTGCAAGTACGCCAGCCATGAGGAGATCAGCATTCTTGAATTATTATCACTTTATTACTGGAAAGAAAAGAGCTTTGCCTTTACAGAAAATCAGCACCATGCAGTTTGGGCAGAAAGCAATCACACCTCTAGACGGACAGAGAAAAAGACGGAGGGAGGTTGGGAGAGAGGGTGAAGCCTTTGTGCAACCCAGCCCTGCCTATGAAATGGAAACAATTCATGTGTCTTCCCTGTAGGCTGAGGCTGGGTAAGTAAATATTTACTTCCCTGGCATATGCAGACAGATGCCACCAGAGGAGATGGAGCTGCCTCTGTGTGGCAGAACATGCTTGTGGTGTGACAGCTTGGCTCTGTCAGGTGTAAATGCACTTCAGGAGTTCAGAGATCTTCACCTCCAAAGCAGACTCTAGTTGGGGTCAGCACTGCACATGCATCTCATTTAGGAGTGCTTCTGGCAATTTAGAGGTAAGGAAAATACGTGTGCTGAGAAAAACAGGTCATAAAAAAATCAACAGTATTTAAATAGAAAATAAAATGCCAGCAACACACACTTTGTGGCCACAGTAAGACCCTTAGGAATCCTGAGACACTTCCTGATAGGTTGCTGGTAAGCACAGACTATTTTTCCCTCTCTCAGCTAGCAAACAGGATCCAGCCCTCCCCACCTTTTAAAATCCAATATTGCAAGGGACTGCCGACTCCTCTGTACATCGGAAGCAATGGGGGAAGCGAACAAAGCTGCTTTACTTTCTCTAATCTTTCTCCCTTGTGTGCCTGCACCAGATGGTGCTGAGCTGCAGGTTGGAGAGAGATAATAAACCCAGAGGGAAAAAAAAAAAAAGATAATATTAGGTTATAAAACAGCTGACCTTCAAATATGACGTCAGCTGCTGTTTAATTGATGGGACAGGTCCAGACAGACAGACGCATGCACCCTGGGATGCCCACATTCAGCACCTTCCTTTCTAATATGGGAAGAAGCCATACGGCAGCACTGTGAAAATGGACTGCTCAACCTTTAGAAGTGTGAGAATGAGCAGAGGAAAAGTCAGAGTCTCCTTTTAACTTCAGACAGGGAGAACCACTTGTGGAAAGCATTCTTGCTGAAAGTGGTTTTGCTTAAACCCTGATCCAGGAGTACCAGTTTCTACTGATGATAGCCTGCCTTTCCCAACATAAGGGAAATTAAATAACCCCCGAGTTAGACAGCAGAGATCTTCCAGAAGATGAGAATTATCAAATATTAGATGTTTTTAAGCTTTTTGGCTACTCTGGTCGAGAAGATTGCTTCCAGCTGCCATCACTGCAGGCACTGCTATGAACAGTGGCTTTAAACACCATATTAGGGACAGGAGTTATCCTGCTTCAGACAAGCACAAGCTCTGGAAAACGCTGCCACAGCATATTGTAAATGTTTGCAACCCTTTCTGGTAAGCTGATGTCAAACAATTCCTACCAGCCCAGTCTTGGATGACTCTTTTCTATGATGTCCAGCTTTGGGTTAAAGCAAAACACACTACATGGTACTCCTGCAGATGAAATGGAAAGCTAGGCTGCCATGAGGAAGATGGAGCAGTGTAAAGTGCATAGGCCTGAGAGTGGGAAGCCCTGGGTGGCTCTCTGCCTCCCTTGCAAATGCAGCACAGAAGGTGGCATCTCCCCCTCCTTGGCAAGGAAGACATCTCCTGCCCACCTGCCACAGCTGTCTTTGCATGTTTGTGAAAAGGGCTTTAAGGCTATTAATTAATTTTAAAAACATTGGATTCTGTTTTAGTGCTGCCACTGCTCTCTGGGCAAAGGTGACAAACAACAGCCTCAGCCAGAACACTGTGCATCTCATGCCATCCCACAGGAAGCATTTTGCCCGTCTCAAGAGAAATCTATGCAGACTTCCAGCAGCAAGGGACAAAGCCACATTGAGTGACAACACTGAACAGTTCAGTATTTATTAGACATGTACAAAAAATAAAATAGCTTGTTGTAAGCAGCTCAGTGCTGAAGCACTGAATTCCAGTTTTCTTGCTGTGTCAAAGATACTTCAATCAGGGAGGAACAAAGCCAAGAGCAGAGACACTCAGTCCCTGTGTCCCAGCGGAATGTCTGCACCCAGACACCAATACAAACATCCCTCAGTCACATCACAGCCGTACCAGGTCTGCCTGGCTCTGCTCTCTGGAGCCAGACAGATGCCTGGACACTGGCCAGCACACAGGTCCCTCACCATCATCCTCCTGTGAACAGCCCTGTGAACCTCCTGTGAATTTGCCCTGTGAACCTCCTGTGAATTTGCCTGTGCTCTCAGAAACCAAAGGTTACTGGCAGAGAAAATTCCTTCCTGGGAATTCAGAAATTCTGCAGAGAGATTCGAATTGGAGCAGCAGTGATTTAATATCTACCATTAAAAGCAGTTTAAAATTTTATGGTCAGAGATAATAAATCCTATCCACACATTTGCAGCTTGCAAGCCAGGCCATAGGCAGGGCACAAATAGTTTTGCTGCAAGACGACCAGGAACAAATTTAACTGCATTTTATATACAGAACACAAGCCCTGGATTGCTTCAAACCCTTGCTTTGTCCAGCACCGAGATGAGTAGATGCAGGGTCACAAAAGGAGGTATCAAGCAAACAATATTTGCCAGTTAAAATAGATGGGGCCAATAAATGAGGAATAAGGCTGAACAATGCTGACCTGTAGTGCAAAGCTGGAGAATTATCTTCCTTGGTGCACAACAGAATAGCAGCAATCCTAAAAATAACCTTACATTTTCCTCCAGAATCACCCTGGGAATTCATTTTGGTCCAGGCTGCTTCTCATACTGCATGTAGGATTCAAACAGCTTGAATCACTGCCTGGTTATCAAGCATGGCACTGAATGCCTGCATGTGTAGGAATTCTGCATTAACACAGTTTGGATGAGACTCCAAGATGCACTGTTGAGATCTTTCAGAGATGCTGGTCACATGATTATTCTGCCCTGCTGAGGACACAAATTGCTTTGCCTTCCTTTGTCAGCTGCTTTTCAAAGCAAACAGAAGGACCTTCAACTACCCACCAAAAACAGAGACAGGGATGGACTAAGGAGTGTCCTTGTTACCATATCTGCTAGAAAACAAATCCATAGACTCCTGCTGCTTTGCTGTGTGAGACACACATGCAGCAAAAGGTACACAGTCCACAGAGCCAGGCAGGTGGTGGGGCCTCTGTGACCAGTTTCCTAACTTCCTCCCATATGGGTCAAGAGCAGACCTCCCACATCCTCCAACAGGAACTACTTAAGTGGCTGGAGGCTAAAGATGGAGTTGCATCAGCATGGAGGGGACATCAAAAGAGAGAGGTTTGCATCAGTGATACTGGCTCCACCCTTCTACTTCTCCTCTTACATCTTTAGATCAATTGCTCCTGTAATTATGAGCAATACACTAACTACAGTCTCTTCAATATTCCAGTCACTGAAGTTGTAATGCCTTAAAATCAAAGGAATTGGGAGAGGGGATGGTGAAGGGAGAGGGTTGAAGCTGTGCTGTGTCAGGGAAAGGGAAGAGACCTTTCTCCAGCTCTTTGATGTTGACTCCTGCTGTTCTAAATGGAACCTTACCCAGGAAAATAAATCTTTAGTTAAAGAATACTGCAAACCACAATGGGGTTTTATCCTGGCAATACCAACCCCACACCAGCTTCTAAAGCTCTTAGTTGAACAGAGGGCGAGCAGCAGCAACGCTGTGCTGAAATGTGCATTCCTAAAATTCCCCAGCAAATGCAGACACGCTCAGAGAAGGCAGCTTAGGGGTTATTAGCTGAGAATTCAGGTTCAGATGTGCCATGGGACAGAGGTCAGGGCAGGGATACAACCCCCTGGCTCTCCTGCACATTATTTGAAAATCTTCAAGCGTTCTCAGCACTCTCTGTGCTCTCACTACCCACCATTGCACAAAGTGCATTTTGCTCGTGTTCCTTCAGTCCGTGCTGTCTCTGGGGCTGGAGATGCACATGGCAGCAGCCTCCTGGAGATCTCATGGAAACAGCAGCCAGCAGCTCCCGCCCTACCCCTGATAACCACTACATCTCTGTGAGGAAGGAGAGTATTAATGCAGCAGAAATCAACAAGCCTGCTTGTTTCTTATTCCAAAGCGAAGACAAAGGTGGGGTTTGTTCAGCTGAGCAGAACAGCCAACCCTTGCAAGGAGGGCAGGAAAACAAGAGGGTATTTTTGATTTTGGTTTGGACCAAGTACCTTGAAACAGGATGGACATAGCAATTTGAAATGCAGAAAAAATTAAAAATGCTTACACCTGTTCAGTAACACTGCTCCTCTGGAGACAAAGGAGACTGGGAGGAGGGGATAACACAGGGGGAAAAATCCAATGCTTCAAGCCTCTGTTATCCTAACTTTAGAATAGAATGGAGTCACTAAACCTTGCTGAGTTTTAGAACATAAGGAAAACAGAAACAAACATTTTATTTTTTGGGTATATTTTAGGAAAAAATATGGCACACTCATACTTTAAAAGATGAAAGGCAGCAGGGACATAGACAACAAAATGTGAGAGCAGAAGAAGGTCCCTAAATTCCACATATAGCAACTGGAGGAAAAGAACTGTGAAGGGAGGGAATCAATTCCTATTATTTGGTAGAAGTTTTCTGATAAATCAGTTTGCTAATCAAATAACACAATCCTTTTTATTTAAAGTTATTCATTTACAGTGTTTAATAGGTACATTTTCAGCCTTAGACTCTGAGCTGCATTTGGCAGCTACAGTGCTAATAATTAACTGTTAAAATATCTTGCTCCTTCAGCTCACCAGCTCCCTTAAAATGTCTTGTGGCAGAAGCCAATGTGCTGTTTGACCAGGAAATCAGTTGTCTTGGAGACATCTTCACATGCTACAGCAGCTCAGTCAGTCACTTTGAGTGACACCACCCAGCAATCTGCACATTACCTTCAAACACAAAATGAGGATATCAAAGCCACTGAAAGAGAAATCATCACCTGCAAGAAACATGCTGTTCTTCTCTCATGCACTGTTAGCCGAAGGAAGAGCTGTAGCAAGATGAGAGTTCTGATCTCAAAATGCTACCTGCCTGTGTAATTAGATCACTAAAAGGCTAATGGTGGTCCTGGTTCATACAGCCATTTATAGGAAAATTATACTCTATGCTGGTCTTGCAGAATCAGTTTCAGGTCAAACCTGCAGGCATCACTTCTAAAGCAGAAGGTTACTATAAGATTAGACAAAGAGGAAATCCAGAAGTGTGACTACTAGCTATAACTAAATCTCTCAGATCAGAAAAAGAGTTACAACTGTAAAGCCATTCTGAAGTACCAGGCACCAATTTACAAAGACTACAAAACAGTTATTTCCAAGGTAAACCACTAATCCCACGTTATATGACCTGATTAAATAAGATGCTTATCTTCTAAGTCACCCAAATGGAATGCTAAAATGGTGCTATTCTTGGAAAGAAAATGTGGAACCAATCCTGCCCAGCTTGAAGATGCAGACAGGGATGCATCAAACACCCTCTCACCAGCTCTATACACATATGCAAAATGCCAAGGCAGAAAAGGAGTCAAATGCCTGACAGATTAGATTCATGCCAGTGCATGTCTGGGAACCCAAACAACATGTTTGGGATTCAGGATTACAAATAATAGGGCATAATGTATTTAACTGCCTTCAAAACATCTCTTGCATAACAATAGGGTTCTGTTGAGCTTTCTCCTGCCCCAAAAGACAGGTTGGTGGCCTAGCAGGTGCTGGATCTAGTGCACCAAAACCACCAAGCATCCTCAGTTTTCTTCAGCACGTGGTGTGATGATCCAAAACAGTCAAAACTGACAGAGACTTATTCCCTCCTGAGCCCTGAAGAACAGTAGAGATGGTGTTCCCTGAAGACCTTCAGGAAGCACAGAAAGATGCACTTAATGTAGCCACATCTTTGCTAACTCAATAACTTCTGAAACCACAAATCTATTAACCCTGAGTCTGCATATTTGCAGCACAAAAAAAAAAAAAAAAAGTCTCCTGCATATCTTTTTCATAGTATCACATATGACTTGAGAGTGCTCCAATTCCTGTGCAAACAGAGGTACATGCAAAGGCTTAAAACCTTTGGGAAGAAAGACACAGGCCCTGTACAGAACATTGCTGCCAACAGCTCCAGTTAAGGGTAAAAAGAAAAGCTTTGTCCCAGCTGTAATAAAAGGTTCCCCTGGGCAGCAAGAAGAGTAGTTTTGCTCACAGAATATGTGCATCTCAGCTGAATTAGTTAATGTGTGTTGAACACACTGAAAATTGTGAAGTGGTATATAAATGCTAAGGATTGTTATTTATTATTGTCTCGGTGCACAACAGCGGAAACCAGTGCCATTTACAGACACGAATTAAGAACAACGGGAGGTCTATCAACATGCTGTGGGTCTGGGGATTTTCTTCATTTGTCTCCCTCACTCCTGTCTCCCTCAGACAGAAATCTTTTCCATAGGACTCCTACAGTCCTCGCCAAGCAGTGCTGGCCTTGGCCCAGTGAAGCCTGTTCCACAGCTCTGTTGGGAGGGGGTGAAACCTCCACATAGAATAAAACAAAGGCATATACACTTTTTTAAGGTAAAGAAAGAGTCACTTAAAAGAAGTTGAAAACTCAATGACATACACAGGACAATAGAGTGATTCATACATATACAAGCAACGTCTTACAAGACCGGTCTCAACATAAGAGCAGATTTTTAAACATCGATTTCTTTACCTGAATTTTTAAGAAGCAGTTTAGATAAAAAGATGATTCCAGATTTTTTAGGGTGAAGGAGTGAGAGGGTTTGTCTAGTTTCTAAAGTAACTCACGAGTGCCCTAGTTCAGAGCCAGGATTTAGGTTTAAGAGGATCAAAATAATTTTTTAAACTTTGATTTTCCAGACGAACTTGTAACTTAACTCTGCAGCTCTGACAGTGTGAAAATAGTTTTGCTAAGTGCTTATATAGCACATACAAATCTCTCCCCAAGACAATTAAAATAATGGCACAGAAACAGTCTTTCTTTGATGTTACAAGCTTGTGTCAAGGGGTTATTTTCACTGTAACATTGTTGCCTCAACTGTAAATTTTGCACATCCACAGACACTCACAGGATATTGAAAAAAAATGCAAGTTCAGGGTCAAACTTTTACAGACAACTTATTACATAATGCAAGCCTCTGAGAGATGCTCAATCAAATTGTAATGGTTCCTTTTTCTCAATAATGCACTTAGATGTGCATTACAGCTTGCTCATTGGAAAAAAACAAGGGCATTTAATTCAGCTTGTCAGAGACATGCTGTGCTGGCAGAGAGACTTGCATTCCTCTTATTTTCCTCAAGTAACTGCTTAGCACATGGTTGTCCTACCTGTCTACAAAATACAGATATTTCAGCAAGTCAAGCTTTAAGGCCTTTATATCAAGGGGCCAATATCAACACCTGGTCTGCCATTCAGCACACTGTATTGCAAGTGTAAAAGATGAATTTCAGAGGCCCTGAAGTGTTGTTACAGTGACATTCCCTTCTCTCTTTGCAGAGCTGCACATTTTTTTGTTTAATACCATTAAACTAAAAGTTTATTTTAAACAACAATTCACAGTCCATGCTAGAACAGAAGCAAGCTTTGTTTGTTGTATCTCAAGGACTAACTACTGCAGAGCAGTTTCTCAGCTATCCCTGCAGACAGATTTGCATCCACACGCAGGATTTGAAATTACATAGAATGAAGAGAGGTGGGTTTCACAGAATCTGCTGAGTTGGAAGGGACCACAAGGATCATTAAGTCCAACTCCTGTCCCTGCTCAGCACCATCCCCAAGAGTCACACCGTGTGCCTGAGAGCATTGCCCAAACACTTCCTGAGCTCTGCCAGGCTGGTGCTATGACCACTGCCCTGGGGAGCCTGTTCCAGCCCAGCCACCCTCTGGGGGCAGAACCTTTTCCTAACATCCAACCTAAACCTTCCCTGACACAGCTTCAGGCCGCTCCCTCAGGTGCTGTCACTGTCAGCCCAGAGAGCAGATCAGTGCCTGCCCCTCCTCTTCCCCTCAGGAGGAAGCTGTAACTGCAGAGGTCTCCCTCAGCCTGCTCCAGGCTGAACAGACCAAGTGCCCTCAGCTGCTCCTCACACGGTTTCCCCTCAAGGCCCTTCACCATTCACAGCCCTCCTTTGGCTGCTCTCTGATGGTTTTGTGTCTTTCTTACATTGTGGTGCCCAAACCTGCCCCAGCACTTGAGGTGAGGCTGCCCCAGGTCAGAGCAGAGCAGGACAATCCCCTCCCTTGCCCTGCTGGTGATGCTGTAGGTGATGGTAAGGTAATTAGGTTGTTACCTTGTCATAAAAGAAAATCAGATTCAACAAGCAAGACTTTCCTCTCATGAAGCTGTGCTGGCTGTGATCAATGACTGTGTTGTCTTCAAAGTGTTTTTCAATACCTCCCAGAATAATCTTCTCCATAACTTTACAAAGCACTAAAATGAGACTGACAGGCCTGTAGTTTCTGGGGTCATCTATTTGGCCCTTCTTGAAAATCAGGAATGTTTGCCAGCTTCCAGACAGCTGGGACTTCTCTGGATTCCCAAGACCACTCAAAAGTCATTAAGAGAGGTTCTGTGATAACATCAACAGGTCTTTAAAAATTCTTGGATAAATCTTATTAGGCCACACAGATTTGTTAAGGATCGAACTGGAGCAGCAGATCCCACACAGTTTCATGGCTGACTGGGAGCTGATCATTGTCTCAGGCATGGTTCTCCAGCACAGGGCACTGAGACCCCCTTGGTCCATCATTCCCCCTTCCAAACTAGTGTAAAGCTCTGTCAAGGAGCACCTCTGGATCAACAGAACCATGCCTTGCTCTGATTGCTGGCAAAGGAAGAGGTGCATTTAGAAGGAAATAAGGGCATTTTTCTGCTGCTCACAGGACACCCTTTATTTCATCTGAAGCTGACAAATGTTAGCTCCTTTGTTTGCTCTCAGCTCCAGATTCTTCAGTGCGCCAGACAATCCTGTACAATCGTGCTCAAGAGTGGCAATGTACAAAAAAAGTTTACATGAATTGGTCACAAAGTACCTTCAAGAGCTTGCAAGATCATGCAAAATGCCTCTAGAACAGGTTCCTGTTGCACTGAGCTAGGGACAGAGATTAGAGTTATCAGCTTTGACACTCAGCAGGAATGTGTCACAAAGGATTAAATCATTATTTCATGAAGTGTCAGCAAATGCAGCTTTCCTGCTGTTCTACCACTAACTTATACATTAATTAGTGAGGTACAAAACAAACACAAAATATCTCCGAGCACGTGCCTGTGGATCAGACACAGCCAGAGCTATCAGCACAGGATTCATTTCCAAAAGGAGGCACCCAAAGCATCACAAAGATATAGCTCTTCCGACTATTAAAATGCAAAGAGTAGAAATGCTGAAGGGAAACACACAGAAGCCAATTGCAATGTTTGTCTCAGCATTTTTGATAGATGTTTAATTCTACTCCTTCACAACCTCAGAACCTGATTTTCTAAACCCGGCCAAATACTCACCACTGAATAAAAACATCCATCCTTGCGAGAGGGTTGTGGAGCAGTGCCTAAAGATCCCACAAACAGGAACAGGAGAGTTGAGACAAGACATTTTAGAACAAAAAAAAAAAGCACACTGCCTAGCAGATTATGCAGTAAAGCAAGAACTGACTTCGTTATTTCCAGATGAAACTGAAAGTGTTCTCTAGCTGCTCGGTAGTTCCAGACCAAATAATTTATGAACTCTCACTCCATCAGTGGGTGAAGAAGTTATGTATGGTCTGACTGCAAGTCACATAAAGAAGCTCTTGGCAGATCAATGACATCCCACACATAAACCTCCACTTTTCTCCTAAATTATGACCTTATAAGTTTGTCATGGGACAGGGAAAAATAAATAAATAAATAAATAAATTCATTGCCACTGGCTATCCAAGCAAGATTTCTAGTTTTGGCCATTTCCCTTGCCTTCTGCCCCAAACTGCTTCCTTCTACTGAGTGACATTGCCTGACACTGCCAGATTGCATCACTATGCACACTACGGACAGGATGCATTATTTAAACTAACTTGTCCCAATTTTGCTTTGGGGTTCATTCAGTACAAAATAAGATTACTTGCTGGAACTGGTTGTAATCTCTCTCATAGAGGTTGAATTGTACTTGATCTCAAAGCCGCTAGATCAACACCAAATGACAGGCAACTATTTGCCTTCATTATTTAAATACATTTTATGGCAGGTATCTCAGAGCCAGACTTCCCTTTACATGGGGGAGTTGCATGATTAAACCATCCTGTCATGAAGACCTGCAGCACCACAATGTTCCACTCCTGCAGTACCACCCCACCTTCCACAGACTGCTGAAGCACAGGGGACAAGGAAGGCGTCTCATAGTACCAAGGCCCTACTACATATGATTATATTCAGAAACTTGCATAGATCTGTATAAATTTGGGGGCAGTTCAGAACAGAGGTCTAGGGTGTCCTCACTCTGACTCAGTGTTTCACCCACAGAATGACTTTCTTAGGCTGAAATAGATGCCACCCACCTCCTGTTCTAGCAGCTGAAGCCACCCAGTGCTGTGAAAATGTCTGCCCACAGCCCTAAACATGAGTGGGTGGCAGTAGCTACCACTGCTGTGTCAAAGAATGGATATTATGGATATTATGAACCCTCGAGGAACCAAGCACGCCCACTCAATGGTATTTGTACTTTTGACACCAGCATGCTCATAACAAAATACGTTAACAACCTTCTAATTAAATGCTTTCAATTAGGTTAAAATCAGACTGTCTGACAGTTGAAACAATGCATTAATAAGATAGTTGTGACTTTCTTAGCATCCAGTGTTTATTAAAAGCTCAAAAGTCAAATATGTTGGGGAGCAGGGAATCTATCTTCTTCAAACTCAATGATTCCTGTACAACCACACAGTCACTGAAATAGTGCTTTGAAAGAACTACAGAAAGTTTATCTACTGTAAAAGTACATGATTCAGAGACCTGCCAGTTTGGTTGAAGTACTAAGGCACAGATTATTCCACTCAGTCCAGGACAATTGCTATTTACAGTAAAAGGGAATGCAACAGAATGGTAGAAATGAAAGCAAACAGTGGAGTGCTCTTAATGAAACGTAGCAAAATCCATAGCTGCATCTGTCAATTGGAACATCAGCTGCTGCTGAAAGATTTATTTAGAATGTCTCATAAGTTGCCTTCCAGTTCCATTAGAAAAAAAAAACAAAACAACCACAGACAAACAAACAACAACAATAAAAAAGAAACCTAAACAACAACAAAAAAAAACACCAAGGAAAGACAACTCCTATATTTTTGTCACTCAGACAGTAAGAGAGGTCTGTGTTAACAGAAGTCATAAAACTTCACTGGATATAAAATCCATAGTTAAGATGGGGAACCTATGAAATATGGTTGTGAGTTCCAATAAAGCTACAGTTCAGCTCCTGAACTCACACCACTCTACAAGTCATCAGGACAAGACTCAGACCAATAACCTGAGCCATGCAGCTGGAGGTCATTCTTCAGCTCGCTCACCCTTGCTCCCATGCAGGCTTACTGCTCTTTTCCCAATAAAGGACATTCTGTGAATTCAACCTCCAAAGCTGCTTTCTGATTAACTCCCATGATAAGTCTTCTGCTTTTCCAAAGGAAAAAAACCTCCAGATACTCCCCTTTGCTTCCCCAGAGCTCCACCTACTCTACTGCTTGTTTCATACCCCAAAGGCAAGCAAATTAAAGACAGTCTAAACGTAACATATTATGTTGTACACATTAAGGGACTGTCACTCTCAAAGAATTTTCCCCTTGTTCAAAGGATAGCAGGCCAAGGTACCAATGGCCAGAATTAATGGTTTTCTTTTAGGACATGGAACTTATCACCCCAGCTGTTGCTAAGGGAAAACCCAGGAGATATGTCACCCTATATAATGCACTCAACTCTTAAGCCTCTCCTTTCAGAGCAAATGATCTACAGCCCTTGCTTCTCAAGTGAGCTTCATAGATCAGCATCACCCAGACAAAGGTGATGGACTCAACGGCAGGTCATTTTTCTTTGACTCACAGAAACCTGACAGGTCTATTCCAGAGCCTCTACCTGCAGCTGCCACCACAGGGTTTCACACAGATATGCTTGGAAGTGCAATTTGCCATCTCAGTCACTGTTCACAGTGTCATGCTGAAGCAGCCCTTGCAACTCAAGACCCCTTGACTGGAGGGTGAAAGGCAATCTTGGCCTTAGCCACATCTCTTCCTGGCACTCTCTCACCTAACCAGTCCTGCAGAGTGCAAACAGGGTCTGACCTGGGCAGGAGAAGATTCCAGAGGTGTGCCTGGGAAAACCATCTTTGCAGCAAAAGGACTGGGACATGCCCCTAAAGGTGCACCTCAATGCAAAAGTGCACAAATCAAGGCCCAAGAAAAAGTGCAAGAATTTCAGCTGTGCAGGAGACAAAGCAGGAACCTGGCATTTGTGAAAGAAAAATTACAACAGACAAACCCAACTGATCAGCTTGGAGATTCGCTTTGAGAAGTCCAGGCAGGACTTTTACCCTCTGAGTTTCCTCTAGACTGGACTCTGTCGATGGGCTACTCTAGGTCTCTGAGTATACATCCAACCTTCAGATTACCAAAGCTATAATAAAACATGCCCCCCAGCCTTCCTGAGCAATGTTGGACTCATCTTTAATTTAGCTTCACCTATAAAAGTAGCCAGCTGCTTAGAAGAAAGTTGAACAACTGGTTTCTGACTAGAATTGCCCCGAATATTTTAGCATTCACACAAAGTCACATAGTGAAAAAAAAGGAAAAGTCAAAACCTCAACAACTCCTGTATCCTGGTTACCATCCTCCACTGTAATTATAAAATTGCCCTTAAAACATAATTGCATAATTGGGCTTGGCAAGTATTCTCCCAAATCTTTTACAAATATTTCCACAGACTGAAGGAACAGGCGGTGGGCAGTCTGACAAGCCTGCCATGAGAATTTGTGCCCTCAGGACATGTTCCTAGCTATTACACTAAATACTTTGCATCACAGACTAATGTTTCAAAACAGTAGTCAGCAAGTAAAATACCAGCATCTTAAAACAAATTGAGAAAAAGGTTTTCAATCTATTTTCACTTATGACACATATGTGGACCACCAATCCCTTTGAACAAAGAGACAGAGGACGCTACCAAACCTTTTTTAACTAATTCCCATTGAGATGAAATTGGTTGATTTCTGACAGGTACAACCAAATAGAAGCTACCAAAGCTTTGTAGGCTTACCTTACCAGTTTAGTACATTGTCCCCTAATCAAGAAAAACAAAATCACCAAGGAACCCCCAGCCTCAAATGCAAATACAGAAACACGTGGTCCGCTGGGAGAGGAGACACAAGTGAAGCCAGAAATGAAATCTGTGATAGAGTAAGGTTGTTTTTAACAGCTGTGCATTATGCATTCAGCAGCACAGGGAATGCCAGCAGGGAGCCTTTATTAACATAGGCCTCAGAGTACAGTGTGCTCCTATCATGATTGGCTTCTCTTGAGAGAAGGCGCACACACACAAAAGACTTAACCCTAGAGAGATCACTCCAATCCTGTTGCTATTTCATCAGCTTGACACTACAACAGGAAGCAGAGAATTTCCATGATGTATCCTAGACACATACCTAAACAGGTAACACTTCAAACAATGCCTGAAATCTAATCTACAATAGATTTTATCAGCAAGTTATGGCAGGTAGGGAAGGGGAGAAAAAAAATGCCACACAAACCCACATAAAAGTCACACTGCCTGTTCTGCTACACAGACCTCAGGTACAGGAGGAAACTGGAAAATTCTTTCCTTGTAGAAGCTATTGTGAGGACACCTGTGTTGTCAGGACAGCAATCTGCACCTCCAGAGCACATATTTTAGGGCCCCATCAGTCCAGGAAACAGCTGGAAGCCTTGCTACAGATGCAGGGGCTCAGCAGGATAGCTCACTCCCTTTGGGAATCTGGTATTTGCAGCAGAAATAATTTGCTGATGCCAGCCCTGCCTCCACTGTGAGACTTGCCTCTATCACAAACACTTGCTAGCACACCCAGCGCAGCAGCAGGCAGACACCAGAGAATTAGGAAATGATCTCAGAATAGGATCACCACCTCTCCTGTATCAGGTGCTGAGACAAGCTCTCTAGAGGTCTTGTCAACAGCTCTAAGTTGCAGCTGGCTGCAGATGCTCAAAGTATGGCCTGCCCTGGTGGGCACTTCCCACAGAAGTAACCACTGAAGTGACAAAAAGACACACTAGAGACCTTAAAACCCCAAAAGGCCACGTTAGCATCAATTTAAACTAGTCCTTTCCCTGATTTGATTTCTCAGGAAGGAGAATGGCATGAAATGTCCTAAGCATCTGTCTTCTGGCTCTGCTGGGAAGTCTCATAGTAGGAAATAGAAACAAAACACCAACCTAAAGAGCTTGGAAACTGCTCTAGATGACTGAACCCTGATGTGTACCTGGAGTGGAGACTATAGCTCTATATAGTGTACTTATTAATATACCTTTGTTCCTTTCTCTTGTTACTATATAAAATTCTAGAGTCGGTATACCAAACAACATGAGCTGGTTTGAGGCAGCAACAGCACTAGAAATTTCAAGGAGTTATTTTATATGCAATGTTCTAGTTCCCAAGAGCATAATATATGGATTTTTTTAAGCCTACCACATCTGTGCATTAAAGCACTTTTTACTTAGGTGCTGAACAGAAAGAGACAGGCGGTGTTTATTAAAGAATTTCCTGGAAGTACTTGTACTGCAAGAATAATACCCTCTAGGTGAGGTACCCTTAAAAGGTTTTTAATATGACTGCTATGCACCTCCCATCACAATGGCAGCAAGTACTTTAAAAATCAACATATCATTGACAGTAATATCATCATTTGATAAAAATACTCCTTTATCACTTTTTAAGCACAGAAACCCCCCAAAACTGAGTCATCAGGGGAATAAGTAGTTAGCTCCTTTCATGACTAGCAGGTAGAGACTTGGTCTGTCAGCCTCTCTGAGCCAGCCCTCTGCCCAGCACACAAGACTGTTTTTTCTCCACTCTTTTCCCTACAGCCTTTCCCTCCTCTGAAGCTCAATCATACCTGAATCAAAGAGACAAGAATTTATCAGGCATAGCTCAGTGTGAGTACGGGAATTTACCAACAAAGGCGCCAAAATACACCTGTTGTTTTGGTGTAGGGTGTTGGCAAGACCATATGGTCTTGGTGACTGTGAAAGGGACTGTGAATGTCCAGGAACCACCCACATTCAGAAAATTCTCACTTCCCCCACCAGAGAGGTAAGTCATTTGCAGTCCTCTTCTAATGCTTGGGGTACAAAATTTTGGACAAACACACATCAACTAGTGCCTCTCCCTAATTTTCTTAGAATCCAACTCTTTAGATCTCCCAGAGTTCAGTTACTTATAGCCAGGGCAAGACAACACAGATATAAAAGAGTTAATACAAATTAAAAGCAAAGTCTGACCTAGAGGGCAAGCCATGCAGAGTACAAACATCTGAGAATCTTCACAAGGTCTCCTCACCTATCATTCATCCACCAATTACACACCAGTGTAATTAAATCAGGAAAGCTATGTTTAATTTTCCTATCATCACCCGACGAGATAAGAGCAGTACGTATGGGAGAGATCAGGCACAGGGGAAAGAGCTATTTATTAATAAGTTAAATCCTTTTAGATTTAAGAGCCTCTCTTGCTAAGAAGGATCTGATCCACAAACACAACTTCTGGGTCTACAGCAGGCAAATCAGACATCCCATCTCCATTTCTGTCCTGGGCTCAGTCCTCAAGTCTCTTCTTTTATTCAGAAACAAGACTTACTGAAAATTATCAGGTACAACTTAGAGAGAAATAAGGTGTTATTTTTAAACCAATGGCTTAGCTATACATTTAAAAGTGAAGAATGCTCATCTCCCAGTCATTATATTAACAAAGACAACCACATTAATTTACATTACTTCTAAACAGCCTAAGGCTCCCTGATTCATGAACAGCAAGGCATTAGGGTGCATTTGCAGAAATACAAGGCATGCTCCAGTTTATTCTTCTGTCTTTCTTCTATTGCTTTCTCCTACATGAGGCAGGAAGAAAATCTGTGATCCCAGTACCCTGCAAAGACTATTAATGCTTAAACAGGATCATACAAAGCTTTCTCTACTTGCTAGCCACACAGCAGCTATTGCTGTTTTCTCCCCGCTCTTCTTTGCTCCATCCCATCCAGCCATGTTTACTCAGCCAGTTATTTAAAGCCCTGGTTGAAAAATGTATCAGATCATAACACTGGATGACTTCCACCAGATCATGTTTTTAAGAACAAAAATCCTACAGGCTTTGAGGCAACCGTGGCTTCACCACATCTTTTTTTGTTGTTGTTTAACTGGGAAGGGGGAAATATTTATAACTGCAACTATAAATATACACGCTACTGACTTTTCAACTTGTTGTCCTTGTTCTCAGGCTAAATTTAGTCTGCTATATCCTGTCCAGCCCCTGGTGAAAAAGCAATACACATATAAAATTGTGCAAATACCATACAGCGGGCAATTATACTGGCGCAGGTACCTTACAAGAGAACCAGTGGGACGGACAGATTCTCATTACAGTGTAGGTGTGTTCATGGCTATAGAGGAAGTGGTCTATCATAGTGACAATCCTTTGAGATAGAAAATAATAATTATTGCAATAGGACAGCTCTGTGTTTCTGGATGAGAAAAGTGATGTAGGTTATTCAGAGTGTACATGTAGACCATACACTTGGTTTGTGCCAAGTATGCTTTAAGGGTGTATGTGCACCTCTGAGCTACAAAGAACCATTCACTGGCCACAGCAGCTGTTTACACAAAAATGTTTGAGAGAATGTTTAAGACCATGATTGAAACTTGGATGACTGATTTCAAGGTCTAATCTGCATGTTAAAGAGCATCCTTTTGTATCCTGAAGGCTCTTACTCGTCTGAGTGATTTTTTAGTTAATTCACGGTAAATATTCATCAGAAACTGACTACCTGGAGAATCAGAGCTTTTAGTCATTCTACTGTTACTCTTAAGAAGCCTTAGTCATGCTAGAGCCCAGGTGATTTCCGCAAGGGCCAATAACACATGCTTCACCCTGGTTTAAGGATCCCTGTCCGCGATTCAAAGTTTCACAGAGATGAAGACTCCCCCGCCACAATCTGACTTGCTCCACTCGCTGCGAGTTTTGCAACCTAAGCAAGAAAGGCAGTTCGGGAGATGCTCCTGTACAAGCATCCGCCGGTCTATATCCAAAACAAGCGGTCCAGAAAAAAAAAAAAAAAAAATCTGTGTTTCCTATGTCTCGATAGTTGGGGGTAAAAACAATAAAGGGTCGGACTCGCCTCGCCTGCAGCCCTGCTGGCTCGGCGTGTTTCTCGGGCACCGGTCAGCTCTGCAACCCAGCCTTTCGCCTGTGCTTATAAATACATCGCTGCCAAAGGCTAGTCGGATAGGACGGGAAAAATTAGTTTCCTGGGGGTGAGAGGCGCCCTGCGACCGGGGGACCCCCCCAGGCCGGCGCGCCCGCGGCGCGGGGAAAGGGCGCGCTGGTGCCGCACCGCCGGCAGCCCGGCCCGGGGGTCCCCGGCCGGCATCGCCCCCGCCCCGCCCCGCACGGTCCCTGCCCTACCCAGCATGGAGAAGATGAAGTCCTTGGCCGTGTGGATCTCCAGGGCTCGCTGGTCGTCGTACTCCCTCTGATCGTGCTTGGTGAATTCCTGGATGAGTTTATTTAATTCCTCCACCCTGGCTCCCGATCGGAAATCCAGCTCCGGGAAGGGAGGCTTGCTGGTGGTGCCGGCGGACCCTGCCTTGCTGGCGAGAGGCGCCGCCATCTTCATGCAAAAAAAAAAAAAAAAAAAAGGAAAGAAAGGGAGAGGGGAAAAAAAAAAAAAAAAAAAAAAAGGAGGGGTTTGCCCTGTTGAAATGGAAGAATGCGAGCGGCGGCGCAACGGCAAGCCCGGGCGCGGGGCTGCCGCCGGCGCGGAGCCCGGAGCGGCGCCGGCCGCCGCGATCAACAAGCGGCCGCGCGGGCTCGGCCCCCGCCCGCGGCACCGCGGAGCCGCCGCGCCGCCGCGCCGGGGGGAGCAGCGCCGCGCAGCGCGCCGGGGCCGCCCGCGCCGCCCGGGGCCGCGGGGGGGCTGCTCCGCTGCCGGCGTCACGGCGGGCGGGTGCTGAGGCTGGAGCAGACCGCTGGCTCGGGATAAAATTATCTTTTTTTTTCTTTCTTTTTTTTTTTTTTTATTTAAATTTATTTTAAACTTCAGCAAAAGCCTTGTCCTGAAAGTGGATTAATAACTGGCTTTGAACTCTGCTCCTCCCACATGTCCCCAAAGCATTCTGTGTTTATTCCTTTTTAGCTTCTTACGCTATCTCGAAGGTTGCTTTATTGATACATGTGTGTATATATAATAAATTATTTTATAGTATGTCCTAGGAGAAATGACCAAGATAAAGTACAGTAACTCCTGCGCTTGAGACCAACCCTGCCTCGAAGCTCCTGGGAGCCACATAGACAAAGGGCAGGAGGGGAAATGGGATCTCGAAGACTTGCCTGAGGTCAAGTAGCCTGGGGCAAGGAGCCCAGACCTCTGATCTTCATCCATTTCTCCCATCGACAAGACTACATCCTCTTCTTCTGTATATAATTTTAATGCCTTCTAACTTTTCAACCTGCAGTGGTTTTCTCCCTTTAGCCTGATCTTCTGTGCCTTGACCCATCATTGAACATATACAGAACGATTACATGTCTTAGTGCATCCACTGGAAGAACTGTCTGTCCTTCTGCCCAGGGAGCGTACAAATACATTGTTTATGTTTTCTGTTGGGCATTTAGATGCCATGCCACAGATGCTAACTGCTTGGATATGTACTATCTTCTCAAGATTCTTGGCAGGAAACAAAGCTTTTAGCTCAGTCTCAGACTATGGTAAAATGTATCTACCAAAATCAGGCCATGAGCATTTGGATAAATAATTGGGAGGTGAAACTAAGCTCAGTGTGAAGAGGTTACAGGCGGATGTGAAGGTTACAGGCTGGTTTGCCTGATACATTGTAAATACATATGCCAGTCTTTAAACCTGAGCTTAGGGGTGTTGCTTAGATCCTCTGAACCATTACCTTGATCTGAAGTGGACGTTCAGCAGAAGGGTAGGCTTGGACCCTGTAACAGAAACCACAAACCATTCAAGCAGAACACCTGGTGCCTCTGGCTTTGTCCTGTAGCCACTGATACCGTTTTGGGCATGATATGCTCATTATCTAAGAAATGATGTCCCAGAGGTACAGGCAGGAGCTCTGTGTGTGTGTGCGTGTGTGTGTGCACATGCCCTCTGCTGGGTACACGGGCCCTGTTGTGTTCAGACACTGCTCACAGCCGACTGGCACACATCGACTTCATTCACCATCGGAGCCTTGGTGATCAGCTGCTTTGTCACATGAACCTCTGATTAGCACCTTGTCTGACTTTTACCAACCACCTCTCCTTTTTCTCCCTCCCCAGCAAAGCTACAGAAATACAAAAAACCCCCACAATGAACTGATAGCACTAGCACCATGCAGGATCTGACTTGCAGAAGAGCAATTTGCATTGCGTAGAGTGGGTGGCCTGTCCTGGGGGATTAGTTCAACTAGCCCGGCTCAGCCCATGTCCTCTACTCTAGGCTGCTGTGGTCACTGCCTGTGTGAGCACTCGGGACCTCTTGCCTCTGCCCCTGCCAGGGTTTGATCCCTGGTGCTGTTTCCCTGCAGTGTTCTTGCCGGGGTGACAATCTCATACAGGCGGACAGCTCCCTCTTGTGATAATGCTGCTCCCACAGAAGTCACAGTCACTCCTGAACCCCAACCCACTTCAAGACCTGCCCTGTCCATCTCTGAACACCTCTAAGTCTCCTGTGTGCCTGTCACAACCATTTTTAGCTGTGTGAGTATCCTTGTTTCCCTTTCACGTGGTGCAAACCTCCAGCAGCTCTGCCGCACGCATCACTGGCACCACTTAGGCAAAGCAGACGGATAGTTTTATACCAGTTACAGTTTTCATCCCCGATCCTCTTGCCTCATCTTTTTCAAGCTGATGATGTCCACAAGCTTCATGGACCAGATAGCTTTCTTTCCTAACCATATCCTATTTGCTGCATCATATTTCAATATTGGAAGTTCCAGTCATCTATTTATGAGCATTTTATCTCAGATTCTTTCAGTGGACCTCCAAAGGGTCCCATCAACTCTCCACCACAACAACCATAGACTTATATTATCCTTTTCCTCCCTTTTCATTTAACAGGTCTACATCCCATTCAGTGATAACTTCATAGCTACCTTTCATTGCCTGAATTCACTAAGCACCTGTGGAAAACATGAAGTACTTCAGAAACAGCTAACACCAGAAGCAATGGTGATTTCAATTCGTGTTTTTTAATGGCACCTCTGCTTGAAGTTACAGTCACTTTCATACTTAGAAAAAAATTTCCATTAGATCAGGCTCATTACTGCTCCATGATTCTTGTTCATCTGAATTTGTTTTTTCCTGGTACTGTGCATTATTCAGAAGTTGCTCAGATCCAAAAATTTGCTTCATTCAGTGTCTGAGCTCAAACCAAAAGTGCTCACCAAGAGCAGCATCAAGCAAGCAGCTTTAATTTTCTTCTCTGACAGGTACTGCAACTCTCTACCTCACCTCAGTGCTAAGATAAATTTTGCTTCATGAAAAGCAGTTGTACTTGTAAAAGATCCTTCTTATCACCTTCTCTAGAAACCTTTGAATGGGCTTGGACTCCTCAGTGGCAAGTGGGATCTGCCTCACCATCATGTGCTTGTTAATACCCTTGAAACTGCATCAGCTTGCAATTTTACCTCATCACATCAGTGTAATTTAAGATCTCTGAATAAATACACAGTTAATTCAAGTCTTACGTAAATCAAGCACTGGGGATTACTTGAGCAAATAAATGAGAATGAGATTGCAAATAGTGTTGGCCTGGAGTTTTCTACCAAATCTTTTTTCTTTCTGAAATTGAACTCTTTGTGGAAAAAATGCAGCATCCTCAAAGCTCCTCTTGTGAGCATTGTCTGGGATCTGGAAGGAACCTATGGCCTCTGCTGTGCTAGCCCCAAGATTTGCCAATGCGGACATTCACCTTATTTGGGACAGGGATTGACAACCTGGATTACTAAACTGCTTCTCACCTGCACTACAATCTGTGGTCTCCCTCTCACATTTATCCTTCCTTTCTCCCATGTGCTCTCTCTTTCCTTCAAACAGCCTTCCTCTTTTCCTCCTTCAAAATAGACTTTTTCTTCCTTTTTTCTTGCAGAACAGATACCCTCTTTTCAGTGCCACTTCAACATTCAGAAATGCAACATGCCACAGAGAAATTACGTGAAAGAGAAGAAATAACCATTCTCACTTCTGTAACATGACCTGGGACCTCAAGAAGCTTCTCACGCTTGAATAGGCTGTCTCAAAAATCTGCTGGATAGCAAGTGAGTATTAATACCATCATCCTAAGACTGGCAAAACAGTACTGCAGTAGCTGTGAAGAGCAATTGGCCCAGGGTACCAAGGGAGAAGGACCAGGCAACTCATGGCCTGATGCTCAGTGCATTTCATTTAGGAGCTGAAAACTGTAGAGGGAATTAATTGGAGCAAGATCCAGAAATAAGATGGAGCCTGAGATACATCATCTTAGAATATTTCACTGCAGTTGGTAATTAGTGCATGATGAAAAATGAGCTAAATTCATCCCTCATTTCATGGAAATTGTACCCAGTTTTTAAAATTCCAAAGTAGACTCCAGAAAGACCTCCCTTTTCTGTACTTAGCACCACAGCAGCTGTAGCTCAAAGCTTCTTGTGGCGTGGGACTTCACCAGGAACAAAATTGCTGACTGGAAGTGCTCTATTTTCTCCATCTGCTGGCTGCAATTTCTGCTTTGTATTATTGCCATACCTTCTAGGCTGTTCAAGGGTCCTTTGTGCCTTGTGCTGCACAAACCTGGTCCTGGCCTATAGAACAGGCTGTCTGTGCAGATAAGAAGAGTGACAGAGCAGGGAAATGAGCTGCTCACATGGAGACAGTCGCTCAGTGGCAGACCAAGGATCCTGCTGTGCCATCTTCCTCCCTCTCCTTCACTGGCTATGCACTCAGCTGTGCTCTTCCTATTGATAGCTGGATCCTGGCCAAGATTTCTCCCTTTCTTCTACCTGTACACTTTCTCTCTGGGACCTCAATTCTCAGGTCTGCACCAGTCTCAGAAGGAAGGAGCCCAGAGAAGCACCAAACCTAGTTTCACATTAATCAGCTCCTCGCTTTCATTGAGCTGGTGATATCCTAGTGTAGTGCAGCTGCTTCCCTGCTCTCCAGATCTTTCCCTCCATAGCAGTTCCTAGTCTGGTTCTGTAGCAAGGCATTTTTGGGACTCCTGGACAGAACTGGAATGTCACAGAATGTCATGATGTAACCAAAGCATTTCTTGTGTTTCTTTGTGCCAGGTCTTCCCTTCGTTCTGATGCCAGAAACTTTGCCTGTATTTCATATACCCAAAAAATGTCTTCAAAACAGCACTTACAGGTAGCAGTCTTCAGGCTCCACAAGGCTGGGATAAGTGCAGACTCAGGGTACACAGTCTTTCAAATGAAGTCTGGACTCATGAGGTTTCCTAGCTCTGCTAGTCAAGTTGCATGCTTCAAAGGGGCAAGACTTTGAGGAACTGCAGTCACAGAGCCCCATCATAGCACTTCCAGACTCTGGAGATCTGGAACTGGCAAGGAATTGGGCTCCTGTTTTGTATTCATGGTTCCCTCTTGATTTCCCCCATTTTTTTTAGGGTAAAATCAGCTCAATTTTAATAACTAATGCCATGAATTCCATTAGTTTCACCACCTGGAGCTGTCTTCACATGGGGCATGTGTGGTCACAACTGTTAAATTTGCCAGCCAAACTAGCATGGATTATACTCAGCTGTATCCCTCTCCAAACACCTAGTGTCCCCCAGGTGTCTCCCAGAGACAGTTACAGGCTCTGCTCCGTCCTTATTATCCCTCCAGGAACCACAGATTTTGTGTCTGGAGCTAAAAATCTGGATGATTTACAGGCACAATCTCAATATGCCAAGGAGTATGTCAGGCCAATAGCATCCAGCACACACTACAATCTTCAGACAATTTTAGAAAGGTATGTGTTGCTTCCTTGACAGACTTAAAATTCTTCTCCATATTAAAAAAAAAAAAAAAAAAAGCCTTCCCCTGTGAAGAGTTGTGATCTGCATCCTGTCAGTAGAACACAGCATCGAGCCGTCCGCATGGCAGCGGAGCTGTGCTCATTAAAATTTTTTGAAACAATAGCATTGCATCTGTCATAGCCAGCCTCAAAGTACCCATACTTGGGATGCTTAAAACATTTCCTAAAAGAAGAGCAGATGCTTTTAAGTAAGGTTCTAAGAAGCAAACTCCTGATTCTCAACCAGCTTCAGACAGCAACTATTGAAAGTCCCCAGGTGAATCATTTACTATTCTTGCCTCAGTGTCTTTTTTCTTTTTTTTTTTTGTCTTTTTCTTTGGTGAAAATATATTAGTGATGTGTTAATCTTATTATTGTAAAGTGTCATTAGATTGTAGACAGGCACCTTTGAAGTTGATCTGAAAAACTTCATAGTCTCTAAGTGGGCTGGCTCAGGACCTCTGTAAGCAATGTTTGTATAGATTTCTGCTGCTCATTTCCTGGATTCATGTTAATTTCCTGTCATTTGATTTCTTTTGAAATTGGGATTTTTCTCAAGCAGTAAAATTTGGATTCATATCTGAGCATTTCAGTGCTGGACTGGAGCTAATGCTTTGGTACAGGGATATGACCAGAATATTGAATCCCTCATCCATGTGCAAATTTCTCCTATATGGCGAGGATACAGATTTGGTGTTTGGGTTTGGTTCCATATGTAATAAATAAATTTTGGTGGGGCAGTTTGAGGAACACAAACAGTATGACATGCTCCCTTACACATCTATATGCATTATGTATAGCTTGTCTACTCATTGCTGTTGTTCATTTGTAGCTAATTGCTTGTATTACAATAATATCAAAACCCACAAATTACAATCAGGGTCCTATTGTACTGGAAACCAGATATAAATACAATGAAGAAGCGGTCATTAGTGCTTCTGTTTCATTTCCTTGTGTGCTCAGAGACCTCAGTCAGCAACTTTCTTCCCATCCAGGAGCTTAGAAACGTTCCCAATGGGTCTGTGCCTGCAGTGATGGACAGACCCACAAGATGCAATTACACCATTTCTTGAGCCACCCCTCTGCTCACAAGGTGACTACCAGCAGCAGTTTAAGTTTCACATCATATTCTGCAGCTCTTGAGCAGTTTTACAGCACTTTACATGCAAACTCAGTAAAATAGCAACTGTGATGTAGACATACCTGCTACCTCTTTGGAGCCTCGTAATGTACCAGTCTCAGCATCATTTCTTACTTCAAATCCCACATTGAGTTCACAGGTGGCTCAGCTTTCCAGGCCATTGTGCAGTGGCCACAGCTGTAAAATGGCTGTAGCTGTAAAAGATGGATATTTCTCCAAGTTTGAAAACAAGAAACACTCCAACACCCAGACCCTTTCCTATGAAGGACATCCATCTTACTAGTTTTCATAAGGGTGTGGGAAAATAGAGGTTTGCAGGAAACGCTACAATTCCCTGTGGCAGCATCTACACAAAGAGGAAACCCTCCCTTGGTCACATGTTTACAGCCAAAAGTCCCTTTCTTCTGCCTTTCCCAACATTATGCTTCCTGTTAGAATATCCCAATCTGTAAATGATTGTCAAACCACACTGGCTTATATATCAATTTCCTTTTCAATAGCATGAAGATCTAATAGATTTCTTCATGTCTTTCTATAAAAATACATTAACATAAAATGAAATAGAGGAGGCTTGAGCTCTGTACTGTATTTAACTGCCCTGCTTCACTAAAAAAATCTCTCTGCATCTGGCCACTCCTGGCAGATTTTTAAAAGCTCATTTTTTGTACTGCTGAGAAGCAGCTTTCAGCACAGCTTTGGCTGATGCATAGGTTCATATCTGAGAAAGGGAAAATCTGAGATGGATAAACAAAAAGCAGGAACAATCTATAACAACAACAGAAAAATTCTCCTGTAATTCTTGTGACAGCCTGAAAATGTGTTAGATAAAACATTTTAGAGATCTATAATAATGAGTAGGAGTTTGTGTCCTGAACACAGGACTTGTCTGTCTGCCAAGACAGACAATTGCAAATGAAAAATAATGAAAGAATGGGAGGGGAGGAAGGGAAGGAAAGATGAGGAAAATCAAGGTAATTGTGCTTTTCATGAAAGGTATAAGTGAGGCAGGACTTGGTCAGAACTGCAACACACATGAATGTTTTTACTAGCTTTAGTTCAATTTATAAATCTAATGACTAACATAATCTGTTTTCCACTTCCAGTACTGAGCATGCTGTTTTCTTCTTTCTGGAATGGTCTGTATTTACTCTCAAGTGTTTTGTGTTAGCAGCTGGCATGTGAATATCTGCAATATAAGTGGATTCCTGGAAAATGAAAAGCACCTTTTAGTCTGAGATTATCAAACACCTTTTGTCATGTGGACTTTAAATGCATGGGTATGCAGTGTTGGGATACCTGGCACAGGTATGCAAGGTTGGGACACCTTTGGAATATTTTCATGATTTAATTTCTCAAAAAAAAAAAAAACCAAATCAAAAACCCTCAGTATCATTCAGTGCTAGAATCCCTCTGTGACTCCTGTGTGAAATCTTGGCATGTTGTCACCTGGAAAGTCACATAAAGTCACTTTGTTTCCTCTTTTATCTTCACCTCTTTTGCAGAAACAAGCAAATTCTGAAGTTGCTGTTGACATCCTTCTTCTATTTTCCCTGCTGGGCACTTTTAAGGGATGACTGAAGATAGATGCCTAGACTTTTTCTGTGACTTCCCTTGTTCCCAGATCTGCAAACCCTTGCATGTGGCAGCCTGAGCTGTACTGCTTAAACCCAGGGTAACTCTGGCAGCACACACTGGAGTCAGGCGCTGTTCAGCATGTTCCCCATCAGGTGGTGAAATAACAAATCTGTTGAAAAGCACACAGCTACACTCAGCAAGGTCTTTTCCTTCAAGGTTGTATAAGAAGAGAGCAAAAGCAATTAGCATAAACCAAAAAAGGAACAGAAATGCCCATCAGAAATGGAAAACTCTCAAAACAGATACTGTGTAGCTCTTACTGCTGACCAGGGAAATGGAAGAGGAGCTTGGTATCACTCCCAAATACACCAAGCACCTGACAGTGCCTCACCACACTGCCATGGCAAGCATTCCTTGGATGCTTAAGCATGTTAACAGTGAGACCAGATCTGTGTAGCAAACCACTGCACAACTGAGACCCAGTTTTCCCTGGGTTACAGTACTGATGTCTGTGAGGTGGAAGTGAGGGCGCAGAGCAGGTTTCAGGGAGTCCTTTTCTGTCAGTGCAACAAGTACTAGGGGAGGAAGAAACAGGCTATGCACAGCACAGTCTGCTCAGGAGGGAGCTGGGATTGCAGCTGAAAGACCTGGCTGCTGCTCAGCTGAAGGAAGTAAACAAGGAATTGATCAATTATTGCTATATTACACATGCAAACATGGATCCTTGCATGTAAGCTTCCAGGGTATGATCAAATTCCACCATCAACTTACTGTGTTAGTTTAGGGACCTGTAATCCCAAGTAAAGCTCTTTGCATCTCCCTAAAGCTGCAGAGTTTAGGTAGGAACAAGGGTCTGCCAACAGCAGCTCCACTCAGGATGAAAACCTTAGCTTTTTTCTGCCTTCCTTGGCTATGTGATGCATTTTCACAGGGTTACAAAGATGGTGTCCTGTAATTTCATGCAGTCCCTTTTCCCAGAAACCAGATCACTGGTCTCTGCTGTCTATTTTTGCCCTTCTTACTCTAATGATTGTGCATTATAAACAAAGGTGAACAGCATAATAGAGCCCCCTGGAAATATTTGTAAATAAAAGGCTTTTAGAAACCTTTTATAGGGAAGCCCTATAGACATTAATAGATAGTGAACACTTTTCTAGAGGCATTGTTATTCCACTAGTCTATACAATTCAATAGCGAATTATATTCTTGCTATCAAATCCCAAAGGATGATTCAGAAAACCATTACAAAGGATCTAATTCTCTGTAATTTTCTGCAGTAATTAAGATAAAAGCCTTTCAGGGTCTCCTCTATTACAGTGCATGGGATTTTTCCACAGGAAAACAAATGATTATTTTAAATTCCCCCTGGTTACTTAAGCAAAGTAAAGCCAGTAAATAATGAAGGTTTATTAAGATAAAATTTCCTCATCTTTCTGTGGGAAGTTCAGTTAATTTCTGGAGACAATGAGGGCCAAGGATTAGGCTCCTTGTATGTGATTTTATAACAGGACATCAAACTCCACCTTCTGCTAGAGTCAAAGAGTTTCAGTGATTTTGCACCTCTTCCATTTGGGCTGGCAGGGAAGGGACGCTCTGTGGAGGCATTGCACACAGCAGCAGGTGCCATTCCAACAACACAGGGGGGCTCAGAGTTGCAGTGAGCTCAGGGCTCTGAGACCCTTGGCACATCTGGGGAGCTGCAGAGTGCTAATTGAAACACCACTCATGTTTTCCCCTCATGTGGTTGGAAAGCTATCTGAGGATAGAGACAGTGGATCTAGAATGTAGTACTGAGTTCCTGTGAAACCCATGTGGTTTTTAGCCCTTGTCTCCACATTTGCTGCCCCAGGAGAGGCACTAATGACCTCTGCAGGGAGCTCAATGCAGAGCCTTTGGAAGAGGTCACACACAGAAGAGAAGAATGAGACATAAAAGCCATGGTGACATATTGTAGAGCTTAAAGGCAAATATCACTCCACTGCCATGCTTTGTTGGAGCTCCCTTTGTGAGACTGTGACCTGTACTTTGGACTACATATAGCTGAGGTCAGACTTCTATGAAATCCTGACCTTGATGACAACAATAAGAGCCTTTTCACTGACTTTTCTGGGTTTCTAGTGTGAGACAGTTGTGCATAGCTCTACCGTAAGTGTGGTCCAGGAAGTGCCCTCTCTGCCCATCCCAGTGGCTTTTCCTCCGGACTCCTCCACTCCACCCTGCTCCTCCACCACTCTTTGAGGCTGACAGTGAACTGTCCACAGTAAAATGACAACAGTAATAGCTTCTACTGTGTGGCATTTCCAGATCCTTTCAGAGCAAAGTGCTTTAATATCACTGGCCTTTTACATGCAGCTTATAGCTAGTTCTTCCTTGGAGAAGCCAGAGCCAAAGCTGAGTATAGAATACAGCACTTTGGATTTAGTTTCTTCACTAAGTTTTGTACCTGTATCTTTCCCTATCTCATTACCTGCCTCCCAGACACATTGTGAAAGGAAGCTATTCCTGTTTCCAGGAGCACTGGCAGGCCCTAGCTGATTATACAAAAAGGTCATTAGGGGCTAGTAGTTCTGTGAGAAATCATCCCTTACCTTAGCAAAGAATGAAAGCCTGCAGAAAATGGCTTATCAAAGATGTTCATCACCTCTGCTTCCCAGTGAGCATTTGGAGGTGTTGGATACACTCATCAGTTACAAGACTTCCTGCTGGAATTGCTGCATCAATTAGCCACATGAAAATTGTCATCCTGCTCTCTCCACTTCAAACAGATATTTCCTTTCAGTATGTGGTGCTCTCTTCATCTTTATTCCAGAGTTATTTATTTCATCTGGTGGCACTTTGCAAAATTTCCTGACCTTGATACTTATTTTGCCTCCATGCACCAAAGTGTGACTTTGATTACGTCACTGTCCCAACCACTGTAAATCCTAGCCACTTATCAGTAAACTTAAAGTCACAGTAGGTTCAGAAACAGGTGACTTAAAAGATAAATATACACTCCAACACAGACCCCTTGCTGTGTGGAGTGTTTGAGCTTATCAGTGGGCATTACAGAAGAAGGGGGCATTACAGGAGAAGCCTGCCTGCGGTGTGAGCAGGTGAACAATCTCCTTTCACTGGTGGCCAAACTCAAGGAGAAAGTAGAAAGAGTAAGGAGTATTAGGGAAAATGAAAGGGAAATGGATTGGTTGGTGGGGTTCTGCCCTTCCATCCTTGAGGGAGGTCCACCAGGAGCCAGAGGACTCCTGTGCCTCTCACTGCCAGGCAGTAGGAGAACACCTGGTGGATGAAAGGGAGTGGAAAGGGGTCCCTACTCAGGGAGGTAATAAAAATTCCTCCCAATCCCTATCACCTACCCAGGTGTCACTTCAGAATAGGTGTGAGGCCCTGGATCTAGAGGGTTAGACAGATGACATAGAAGAAAATGATCTGCCCAGTGAGCCTCTCAATTACACTTCATCTGTGGGATGGATCACCACCTCTAATATTAAAGAGAAAAGAGGGCAGTTGTAGTAGGTGACTCCCTTCTGAGGGGAACAGAGGGTCTCTCAGATGCTGAGTTCAAAGCTGGCTGGCTCCAGAGTTTTCAGGGGACTTGTTTTATCTAGCGGTACAGATACCCATTCAGCTGTAGCCAAACCATAATAAATAAATTTCCTGCTGTTTTTACAGACAGGTGTTTTGTTCCTATGTGACAGTGAGTCCCCACATTTTCAAAAGCCTTCTGCCCATAAGTGATGTTTGCCTTAGTATACAGTGGAAACATACAAGGGCTCCCTCAGTACTCTTCCGTGAGATTTTTGCTGCACACGTCTTTTAGCAGCCCCTTTACATGAATGAATTTTATACAAACAAAATAGTTTCAAGATTCTGAGCTGAAAAGCACTGTGTAGGTGCCTAGGGTTATTTTCAATTAACAATATCTAATTCCAAGCACACCATGAATCACATTTTTCTTCTCTCTTTAGAGGAACATGTTAATCCTTTGAAACAAAAATGGCTGCATTTTAATGAGAGTTTAAAGGGGTGAAAGTTCTGCTCTAGTACACTGAGCATAATAGAATACTTTCGTGATGTATATCTTCTATCCACTCACTTTAATTTTCAGAATAATATCTGGAGAGCAACCTGTTTTATCCCTGGGCTCTCCTCATTCACTCCACTTAGCTTTCATTGTGTGTATCACAGTTAATACAAAGTTGATATTTGCTTTTTCTTATGGGCACGAGGTTACAATAACACCAAAAAGATTACAGTGTTGTCCTCTCCAGGTTGGCTTGTACAACATATCTCAGAGAAGTATTAATTATAATTGTGTTTTTACACTCTATTTCCTGGTATTAGAACCTAAAAATTCCTTCTTGGATTAAGTCCTGAGCTGAAGACATGCATATTCGCACAAGAAAGCCTTCCAGTGTCTGGCACAGACCCCATGTGGGTCTGCAGTGGGTTGGCTCATGTCTGTCCTTTAGTGATGGTGAAGCACTGTAAAGCAGCAGGCAAGACTACCGGTACGGGAAGGGGAGAAGCTGGAAGCTAAGGAAATTTCCTATCCCATTCATGCGAGGCCAATACCTTGTCCACACCTCCTCTCTAGTGTGATTTTGTGGCTTTCATAACCTGGATTTCTGCTGCTTCAAGCCAGGATTGTGGGGGGGTAAATGAGGTGTCTAAAATTACCACGGTGTGCTCTTTTCCCCCTTTGTGCTCAGCTGAGAAGTCCAGGTAGCTGTTTATGTTGCAGATGGGGAGGGGTGGAAGTGTCACTGCAGAAGGTTTTTCCAAAGACTTATTTCTTATCCCCAGAGCTCTGAGCTGAAGTAGGTGAAGCAGGTGGATGACACCAGACACTGGCTGTGAGCCCAGTGTGATCAATTCAGTGCAGAGGTTTGTGTTTCCCACTGATGTATAGACAGCTACAATCTGACTTCAAACAGCATTTTGAGCTGGGTAAAACTGGCTTCTTCATTTTATGGGAAAAAGGGGATTTGAGGAAGCCTGTATAACATTACTTCAAGCCTTGAAGAAAAAACCTACCTTTAGGCAGAAAGTCAAACTGCATGAATCAGGCATCTCGCAACTTCCTTTGATTACTCTGACCAGGGCATGTAAACAACATGCTGCTAGAGGAGAAAATAAAGACTTTAAGTAGGAAGAAAAAAGCCTCTAGCAGCTGCTCAGGAATGAGTAAAATAGACACAAAACCCAGCAAAATATTATGGATAAAACTACAACAAATCATCCTTTTGGCCAACCCAGCCCAGCTACTGAGCTGCCACCGACTGCACTGTTTGTAAGAGACAAGCAGAGGAGGGCAGATCCATAATGCAGAGGTGTTGTGGAACTGGATAGACAGCTGGCTGACCAAGTTTTGGCTGCAATGCACAGTGGCTGGTGTCTCTACCTATCCATGCTCTCTGCAGGTAATTTAGTTCCTGGCTCCTCAAGCTATCCTTTCTCAGTTCTGTTCAATTACTGTCAATGAACTGAGACTTTTTAGTTTGCTTTTTAAGTATATTCACTCAACTTCCAGCAGGAAATGTGTAATAGAAGCTGTGCCTGCAGCATGCCAGGAACCTGACACCATGGACTGTGTATTAAAGGCAAAAGGTTGGTCAGTCAGTCAGTCAGCTTCTGTACACCTCCATAACACCAGCACATTTTACTGTAAAATCTGGAGAGCTGTCACCAGTTCTCCCATATAGTCCCCTACAATGAAAATGTCATGGGTAAGATAAATTTCATTTTCTTTCTGGCAGATTTCCCTAACTACACCAATTTACCTTTTCTAACCAGCCTACAATATGTTGGGGCATTCCATGCAGTGTGGCTTCCTCAAGCAGATCTATGTGAGCCTGCAAGAGTAAAGAAGTTTTAAAGTTTTCTATCTGTCTACTTGAGGGTCCTTCATCCCAGAAGGGAACAGTCAGCAATGATGCATTCTCCAGTGAAAGCAGAGGGTGAAAAGAGGCCTCCAAATTTAAAATACAATTTTGTGTGTGCAAACCCTTACAGATATGAGAATTTTTACCTGCCTAATTACTGAAATTAGGGATAGGATGAACTTAGCTGTAATGATGAAGTAGACAATGACAACACAAGAGCACCTGCCAGTCTTATTCATACCCAGGAGCCATCAGATGTTCTGTAGTTATATCATTCTGTAGTCATGTGAGAGCATGGGATAAGTGGACATATCCTCCATTAACAGTCTGCTGAAATTTTTAGTCCATTTTGGATTATAGATGAATTTACAGCCTCTTGCATTACAAATAAAACCATAAAATCACATCTCATCTTCCACTAGATTTACAGATGGGCATAGTTCTCTCCTGGGCTGGTTCATGGCAGTATCATGGCAGTATCTGCTTCTCTGCCGTGTCTGTACCTCTGCAATTTCCTTCCTCTGCCACATCCACTTACCCTGGCTGCAATCTCTCCAGATGTGACTGATGTCACTTGTGTCCAAATGAACTCAGGACAGGAGAGAAGCGGTAGACAGAAAAGGACAATGTGTTAGTATGCTTGTTTGTAATGGTGGCTGGATTCTCATGGCTCATTTAGACAAAAGCAAAAGAAAATTAATTTGCTAATGGAAATTGACTCTATAGGCATAACAGAGAGCTTGCAAGACCTGATCCTTTTACCACTGAGGGATTTCAGATGCAATTTTCATTGAGCTCAATAAAATTTCCCTGCTATTAGCAAGGAAGATCAGGCCTTACTTTCAGCATGCTGTTTAAAATATACATGAGAATTCTCCTCTCCATTGTGGCAGAACAAAAGCCATTCTCACAGCTCTAGCTGGAGAGGCTTTGGGCCAAAATGCATGTTAGTGTGTTACCTCAACTGACTGATTTTCTTTGCTGCACTGATGAGCAAACTAGGAGTCATCAGCTTCAGCACATCACAGGAATCAGAGCACCTGTCCCCTTGCACTCTGTGCTCTGCATGAGATGAAATAAAAAGCAAGCAGATCAGTGCTTGTGAAGCAGAGCAGCTAAGTGAGCACTGAAACAGCCTTGCAACACCCCTGGCCTGGCCTGGCCTGACCTGGCCTGACCTGTCCACTCCCTCTTGACCCAGATTTACACCTCTGCCAGTTCAGGCAATGAGCATCAGTTCAGAGCTTCTACTCTCTCCTAACCAACATCTTCACTAACAGCAGAGACAGCTTGCTCCTAATAAGCAGGCAGGAGATTTTATTACTTTGATGGAGTGAAAGAGAAACTGGAAGGAAGACAAGAGTCCAGAGCATCACTTCCAGGCCGTGTTTCAGCATATTAAGTGTTTAACATCCTCACTGGTTCCCATCCTCCACCAGTACTACTGCTCATTCCCATTCACTTGCTGCAATGAACTTCCTTGGCTGTACAAGGGTCTCAGACTTTGCTTACTGGGCCAGTAGTGAATACATAGTTGTATTCTTTAGCCATTTTCTTCTTCCAAAAGCCAGATCAGTTCCCTATTCTTGCTCTTAGCATGGGCCTCAGAAACAGTTGCACTGACATAATTAAGAGGGTAGGTGGGGTGAGATGTAAGCCATGAGTATTGTCCTGATCGCTGACTTTGCCACACCTTCAGAACATAAAACCCTCTCCCATAATGAAATCTCAAAGGGTAAAATTCACCTGTACACAGAAGCCTAGCACAAGAGCAACATGCAGTTTTAAATGTCTGATTTGTTCTTAAATATTGCTCCTGTCAGAAGTGTTTAGTGCTAGTTCACAAGAGCTGGTTATAAATTCAAACTTACCGTGTCAGATGCTGTGCCAAAAAAAAAAAAAAAAAGAAAAAAAAAAAAAGAAAAAGAAAAAAATGTAGGATCTTTGCCTCACAGAGCTCTCATTGTGAAGAAGCACAGAAACAAGACAGTACTGGCCAGCATGACAGATGGAGAGTTCTGCAACCACATTCACCCAGCATCACATTCCTGGTGTTGCAGGAAAGGAGACTTTCAAAAAAGTGAAAATCCCAGGTTTATTTCATTTTTCTCCTTTCATGTGGAAGGTCTGTAGAAATATGGCATTTGCATCATCTGTCCAGGCTCACTGGCATGGTTTCAATGACCCTCAACGTTTCTGAACATTTTGTTGTGAAACTCAATTCATCAGGGACATGCTAGAAATTGTCATGCAGCCTCACCATATTTGAGTCTGATTACCCTTGACCAAGCTGGGTAACTTTGCAGACATTTTTCTCATCTCTTCTCACTGACAAGTACTGAAAAGTACAGAAACAGAGCCAGGCTTTGCCCACAGACAGTGAAAACACACACGTACACACAGAGTGAAAGTTCTAGGAAGTTTTCCAGAGTTACAAAAGACTAATATTTGCCTTGCCATACTTTGGTCATTAAATGCTTCACTTATATTGTGGAGCAGAAATAACTGTTGAGATTGTGGGCGTTAATGATGTATTTATTCACAGGTTTATAACCAATAAATAAATACAACATTTCCTTATATTACAGACAAAAAAACCTCACAGCCAAACTTCTGTCCCTACAGCAAACAAATTCAGATGGACAGTTTCCTGCTCCAAACAAAATGTGTATTTTGACATCTTGGAAACATGGCTGCAGTGTCACTGATGTCAATCAGCTAAAGCTCTCAGAAATCTCTGGTGCTTCAGCCACATGCCTAAAGAAGGGTTTAGAAGACTAACCAGAGACACTTGGAAAAGTTGCCTGTCGAAGTTAAGACACATGTGATGACACATGTTAAGACACCTGTACATTTTGGAGTTGATCCAACATGCACTGAAGACCTCAAGGTAAATTCATTTATTGACTGCACTCCATGGATGGATTCTCATGATGAAGAGACCAGGATGGAGTAACAGAGTGTTATGATTAGAAGACAATACATAGGGCTCCTGGATATCACTGCAGGCAGGATAACCTTGGGCAATGGAGCAGTCATTTCCTTCAGCTTTGTGGCAAACAGTTTCACAGGACTCTTTTCCTACTCTGGGTCTTTGCCTTTATTATGCCAGTGATGTAGTGTGAAACCTCAGGGCTTGCTGATCAGTGAACTTTTGAAAGGCAGCCTGCAACACAGTAAGTTGCAGAGTGAAAATGGAAAAGTCATTCTCGATTCACTCAAGGAGGAAGTGCTAGTAACCCAAAAGCAGAATGTTTCCTTCTGAGCAACCTGAACCTTATTATGAAACCAAATCAAAATATGCTCATACTTGTATATCTGCTTAAATCACTGTAATTTTGAGAGATGGAGTGGCCATGGACAGTGAAAGATTTATGGATTTGAGAAGGTAAATGTCAGTACATTCTGGGTGAGCAGAATGGCCTAGAAACAGACACAGGCTGAGGAGAAGTGTGAATTCAGCACTGAATCGATATTTCAGTCCCTTATCCATCAAGACAGCCCCTGCTTCTCTTTCTGACTGATCAGGCAATGAGGTGAAATGCTGGTATCAAGGGTAGCTGTTATTCACAGCTATATCTTGTGTGCCTTTGCATTCAGAAGCAATTTTATTCATCTGTCAAGAGAAACAGGTCAAGATAAATTTTCAAGTTGTGTGGGAGGATGCAGCCATGAAACTCACAGCAACAAGGCCCCAGCACAGCAGATGGCAAAGAGGAAGTTGTGAACTGGGGCCTGGCTGGATGAGAGCCCCACATTTTTCCCTGCACTGAGATCTATAACAATCATGCTGCAACAGTGGCTGCAGAAGGTTAATTTTGAGAATTTACCCTACAAGTCTGACCTAATGAGATGTAGAAGTGTCTGCGTGCAGCTTCTGCAGCTGCCTTGTCATTAGAGGTGCTCATTTCCTAGGCAGGCATGTGATTTCCCATTTCCTTGGGTTAGGAAAATAACATAATTATACTCTGAATTAAAATCTGCTCTGGTTTAGAGAGAAGCAGGGTCTGATATGCATAAATGTGAATGGATATCACATTGCAATTGTACAGGAAACAGTATCAATTTCTCTTCTGTGTGAATTTTTATTTCAACATGTCAAGAGTCACTTTCATTTATACTTAAAGTCCAGAATTAATCTTAGCACAAACTTTGAAAAAAAGTAAAGGAATCCCCAGTAGAAATGAATAGATAGGTGACCATCTATCTTCCTAACTTCTGTTCAAAAAGTCAGACCAGTTGCACTGTTGACTACAGGAGCCCAACTGTAATCCGTCAATAGATTTTCACTTTTGTGCAGGGTTTTCTTTTTTCATTTAATTTTCATTTTCTTTTCATTTCTTCATTTACTCACTTTGTACTTGACTGTAATTTTGCACTGTGGATATCTCATATTTAAAACATAAGTCTGTTATTTTACTGTAAAACCATGCAGAACTCTCTTCTTTCTACAGCTCCCCCATTAAAATTTCACAGATGAGAAATTCAAGCACTAGACTCATGCAGACCTGAGCCATAAACAAACCCTCTGGATTGTAAAGGCCCTAATTTTCACAGACACTTTACTCAGAAAGGCTTTGGGCTTAAAATGCCCATAGTTGAGAAATGGAAATTAGATTGTAAGTTGCTGGTTGGAGATATGCCAGCTTTGTTCTGCTTTGCTTCCCTTCTGCTCGGCTAGAGGATCATTGACCCAGTGTGGCCTTGAATTTGGATTGAGAGCTCTCTTCAGCACTTCACTGTGTCCTGCTGTTCATGTGAAAGGGCACCATGTTTTAGGGATGTGTAGTAGTCCACAGCCCATGCAGAGGTTGAGGATAACCCACTTTTTAGGGGCTAGATCTCATTTGAGATGGCAGAGGGGGCTCCACAACTCACACTCGTCTCCACATTCTGGTTATATCCCAGCCAAGCTGTTTTGTTCCCTACTCCCCCAGAGCAGCACTTCCTGCTTCTCCTATCTCCAGAAAGCAGAGGATGTCCTCTTGGCAGCAGCACCCCACACTCCTGCCCCATATGCATGTGCAAGGATGTTCTGATTGCCTCCTTCATTAGGAAGGAGTGGAAGTCTCCTCTCTGTGCCCTTGAAACAGTGAGTCCCTGCTGGCCTTACAGACTGCCAGGATACTGAGTGCCATCAGTCCTGCTGATTCTGTGGGTGACAGAGCTCTGCAGACATTCCCTCAGGCTGTCCTCTCCATGTTAATATGTTATCTGGACTTCTCCAGCTCTAAGTGGGTCATTTCCTCTCTCATTTGTCTCATCTCATAGAACCCTGGAGGTTTGCTCACATTTATTTTTGGCTCTGGTGGAACAGATTTGCCTGCTTCAGTTTGATTTACCTTCATTCACAGACATTTATATTTCTCCTTCTTAGAGAGGCCAGTATTAAACCAACATGTTCTTACTGGTAGTACTTTTGTTATTAGCATCTTGCTCCTTACTCCCTGGGAAGCTGGAAACCCTGTCTCCATCAGTAACCTACAAGTGGCTGGAAAGGTACCCAAACCACGCAGACGCCTGTGCTGTGAGGACAGCTCCCTGTGCAGCTCAGGTCTGGATTGTGGGCTCCCACAAAGCTAAAGCTGGAGGATGGGTTTCAAGCATCAAAAAACCCAACAGTTCAGCCTTCAGGTAGGGAGCAGACAGTGTGGGCAAGGGCTGTTTGCCTTGGCATAGAAGGAGTGCCTGGAGAGCCACGGAGGGCTGTTCCCCTGGGAGTAAAGGGTGGAACGGAGGCACGCTCCACATAGTACAATTGGAGCTCTCCTGCAACTTGGTCAGACACAGACATTATCCCTCACCCCCTGAGATACATCTGGAGGATGCATGGGCTGGGCTGAGAAGGATGCTGCAAGTTCCTTTTACTGGTAAGGGGTAGCACTGCTCCCACAGCTGGAAGGCACAGCTCAGGCCCTGCAGGCAGAAATACTGAGCTGAATATTATTCCCCACATCCAGCTGTAACTTAAAGAGCAAGGGAGAGCTGCTCCCTCCCCCACCCCGTGCTTCAGGACAGGGATTATGGTGTCTAAGGAACCATGAAGGAGAAACTCTCTCAACAGTATTTCTAGTTTTCTCTGCAGCCTATTCTTGCCCCTGTCCTGACAAGTGTAAATCATGTCTCAGTGTAAATATACCCAGTACATCTGTCACATCCAGGTGGCAATATTGGCTACGCTGTTTGTAAATCCACTGAGAATAATGTATTTGTGCTGTGGGATGACATCCCATAATGAGATTGTGATATTCCATAGCCCCAGATTTGCTGTTTGTGACAAAGATGGATTTCATGAACAGAAAGGCTGCCGGGAGATCCCCTAGACATAGGGGACATTCATAAGCTGGGGATCCTTCTAACCTACTCAGCCATAACTCAAATACAAGGGAGATACTTTCTCTTGCTTCTGAAACCAACAAATAAACACCATTAGCTGCCTATGTGGCCATATATTTGCATTCAAAACATGACAAAGCACAAAATAACTAAATGTAAAAAAACACTCTCAAGAACTGCATATATTTACAAGCCAGCCTATCATATTGATCCAATTACACTTAATGTAGCAAGTATAATAGTAAAAAAATTTATTTCCAGGTCTAGAACAATTCCTTTTTTTCCCCTTGGAGATTTAGAAAATTAATCCTTTTAATAATGAAATTCTGATTTTTTTTCCTTTGCTTCCAAGTGTAGTTTATTTAGGAAAGCTTAAACAAATGTCTTCATCCTTTTTCATGAAAATATATATATGCCACACCCTTCCCTCCTGTGTTGTGAGCAGAAGTTGTATATATGTGTATTTATGCATATGTAGAAATCTACAAGTAAATCCATGCCTCTCTAAGCCTCTTAGAAGCAAAACAACTTACACCTAAGTTGTTTCATCTATCTCACTGGGAATTAATCTAGACTAGATTAATCACCTAGACTTTTAAAGTAGGTGAATTAATACATTTATAAATAGATTTTATAAAGGCAGCCTTGGAAATGCTGGTTTGTTCAAGGCCAGACAGTAAGATAAAAATTGTTAAAAACACTGCTTCTCTATAGACCTCAGCAGAATTAGGAACTCAGCCTAAGCCTCTTGATTTGCAATCTTATTTCTCTGTCTCTGACACCGGCTGTCTTGTCTTTATTTAAATTATTAGTCCTTTGAAATTACTATTCTACGCTACTAGATTTCTTGTTCTTTACTTACATCATCACATGTACAAACATGGAATAGAGTGTCATGTAAGTTAATGAAATAAAAGAGAACCCAGGGTATAATGTGAGCTCCAAGCCCCTATCCATGCAGAGCCCAAGGCAATTCCTGGAAGCTGAAGCCCTTCCTCAAGCTGGTGTGAAGCTAATGCTGCCTGCACTGTGGGGAGCTGTACCCAGTGACTCAGGGCATGCTCTTAGCCCTAATTTCCCACAGCTGGAGCACAGACACCCCATTTTACAGGTGGGCAAAAATATGAAAAAGCAAAGTGAAGCAATCTGTCTGTATCCACACAACATATCTGTGACCATGCAGAGCAGGCCTCAGTGTCCCACAAGCCTGTCCTATCAGTCCCTGCAGCTGGAGCTGCGTGGACTCCTCCTGTGCTGGGTACTGTATGCTCAGATGTGTAAGAAAATGTGTTTCTGTTGGCTATCTGCTTTGCTGCCCACCTATACATGCCCCCTAGTATAACAGCTGATCAGGGCTGCAGACAGGTAGGAGAGATGCTTACACATGAATTAGTACATATTTGAAAGCTGCCATTTTCCAGGACTGATCTGGACATCTGGGGCCAAGACCAGCGCTGGGGGGAGTGGACGGGGTTTCCCTTACATCATCAGTGTTGTGTCTCCTGAGTCAGAGTGCGTGCTTGGCTCACTCTCTATGGCCTCAATCAGGCAAAGGGCTTGTAAAGTGGTGTAAAAGAAGCATTGATGTGATTTAACATAAAAGGTAGAATCAGGCCACTGAAACTGACCATTTAAATCCAGCAGGTCACTGATTCTTTTGTCTTGATCTGAACTGGAATAATCAAAACCTGGCTGGGTTCCCCTTGCAGTCTCTCTATCACACGATCTGAATTTCCCTGCATTCAGAGAACACTCCCACTCCCTCTGTCCTGCTCTCTGAAGGAACAGTTAGTTTGAATTATAGGTTCCCTTTTTAACCACATTCTCTCAGAAATCCCAAATGCCAAAGACTGCACATCAGCCTGTACAATCTCAGCCATTCACATGCGCACATCAGTGATTTTTCCCATCTCTGATATATCAATGCTGTATACAAAGATAATACTTACATACGTATTTTTTCCCTTTTAAAAACTGTAGTAGTGTGACTGCAGTGACAGCCCTACATAACTGCAGAGGTCCTGTCCCAGAGATGCTGCTGGCAAGGGGTGAGCTTGCCTGTAAACAAGAGGCTCATGAAGCCTATGGGTATAGTTTCTAGCTTGTATTTGCATTAGAAGTCCCACAGGTTTTGTAAAGCAGGTACTGGAAGAGCTTTTTCTGTGTTTTGTGAGCCATATTTCAGGTTTATAATTGCTAAAGGACAGAAACCTCTCCTTGCATTACTAATCTTCAGGAAAATGTCATGGCCACCACCACTAAAGATACTAAAATGAAATTTATTGCTGGAATCTGGAAAAATGCCATTCCAGTGGTATTCTCATTTCTACCTTGCCTGTCCAGACATTTGCCTGACCCCTGGTTTTCACTGCTCCAGGAGAGGCAGTGCAGTTGTGTTGGTGTACATCAGATAACAAAGATCCCGCACCAAGGCTGGTTCTGCAGAACTGGCCTCAGCCAGTGTTCTACAAAAGAAAAGAAAAGAAAACTGGGGGAAAATTTTAGAAAATAATCTTGGAAGACAATTTCCAAAAACAAAGGGTACTGCTGAGGAGCTCATAGAGTACTTTGAGCATCTACTTTGCCCAGTCCCTCTGATTTCTACATTTTATCAATGTACCAGCCTGAAAATTTAGTAGCAGATATCTTTGGAAACTGGAGGTTTCTCCTCTATATTGTATCACCACAAAGGATGTTTGGAAAAGTCCTTTGGAAAGGACTTTTCCAAACAAGAGGAAATGGCCTCGCATCGTACCAGGAGAGGTTCCGGTTCAGGCTGGACATCCAGAAGAATTTCTTCACTGAAGAATATTTATTTATTTTAAATCAAATTTCACCAGACTCTACCCCATATATTCAGCTCCATTTGCTCTAAACTCCATGCTGGTAGCTCAGCATGGGACTGCAGAAGCTGTTCCAGTTGCAGACAGTGGGAACAGTGGGAAAGGAAAGACAATGAGTGCTAGCCAGGCTGTCACAGAATTTGGCAGTTTGGGATGACATGAGTGAATAAGTTGGATGGTTCTGCAGTGTGGTCAGCGGCAAAGTGGACTGCTGTGGTAGTAACTGTAGTAACTTGGTTGTGATAAATGCATGTGGAAGTCTCAAAAACGGTTTCCTACACTGTTTGTCAAATCAGAAAAGTTGTATTTTATCAGTGACATATTTCTGAAATTTTCCCCACAGCTATAAGCACTTGTGATACCTATACTTAACTGTATCTGTCCCTGCAGAGGAATGTCACGTGGCAAGAAACACTGAAGGATTTTGCTGGTCCTAGAGCAGGGCAGCACTAAATAAACAGGCCTGAGTCTCTCAAAACACTGCTGCCAACTCCACTGGGACCAGTGCCTGCTTGCATCAGCATGTAATTCACTCAGAAGAAAAAGCCTAGTGATGGGCTGGATTTTTTCTTAGTACAACTCTCTTGACTTCAGTGGAGTTTCCCTTGCAGTGAACTTGTTCTGACACACTCACATTGTGCAGTCTAGCAAAGTAGCAGAGGCTCTGGCTGGCAGGCCATAATTAAATTCCACTTCAAGTTATCCAGGCAGCCTGCTGCCAGGGGTTTGGAGCAAGGAGAGAGGCAGTGTGCCAAACCAGTTCTGTCCTACAGAACTGTGTTCTTCCCTATCATTTAGTTACACTAATGCTTACAAATGTATTTTAACATAATAATAGAAAGACTTGGGTTGGAAAGGACCTTAAAGATCATCTTATTCCAATCCCCCTGCCATGGGCAGGGAAGTCAGCCCCTAGACCAGGCTGTTCAGGGCCCCATCAAACCTGGCCTTGAGCACTGCCAGGAGTGAGGCATCCACAGCTTCTCTGGGCAGCCTGTGCCAGCACCTCACCACCCTCTGAGTAAAGAACTAAAGAACTTGGCTCTAACATCTAATCTAGATCTCTCCTCTTTTATTTTAAAACCATTTCCCCTCCCTATCACTATCTGCCTGTGCAAAAAGACACTGTTCCTGTTTTTAAAAGCCCTCTTTAGGTACTGGAAAGCTGCAGTAAAGTCTCCCTAGAGCCTTTTCCTCTCCAAGAAGAGAAGAAAACTACTCCAGCTCTCTTAGCTTGTTTTCATAGGAGAGGTGCCCAAGCCCTATATTTTGTATTCTTTGTAGCTACCTCATCAGTGTTCAAAGCTCAGGGTGACTTCTGATTAAGTATCCAGACCACCATCCATGGAGCCCAGCATCCAGTGTCCTGCAGTGTTTGCTGCGGTCACGAGCAGCACCAGGACTGCTGGGAAGGAGTTAGTGCTGGCTCCTCTCCAGGTGCTGTTTGCACCTCTGGCTTTGGGAGGCACTCTCGCTCTCCTCTGCAGAGACACTTGCTCTCGTCTGCTCGCTGCTCCTGCTACTGAGTGCGACAGTGCCTGCCTCAGTAATAGGAAGACAAGAGGAGTTTGTTCCAGGTTGCCAAGGAGATGCTGAGTAAGATATGCAAAGTCAATTACTTCACCAGAAAATAGCAGCATGAGAAAGAAAAATAAACCTAAGCTCTTCTGGGATGAGCATGCTTATTTCTCAGAGCATGGGACTAGAATGACCAGAATCATAAGCCATTTGTACGTCAAATTCTGGTAGGATATTGTTGGGAAGAAATAAATGTACACTGTATTATGCCCAGTGACAGGAAATTTTATGTAGAAAGTGTTTGGAACAGATAGGCATAAGTCTACTGTAGGCCTAGTATGAACTACTCTGTTTCTTTTAAAATGCTGGAAGAAATCACCTCATTGTGATTTGTAGGAGCTGAGGAATAAGACACTTCCCTTCACACAATTTCACACAGAAATTCTCTTCAGAATTTCCCATGAATAATTTCCCTCTGACAAATTGTGACCAGCTCTCTCCTTACCCTGAAGAAAGGGAAGCTGGCCATTGCCAAAGTACTAAATGATGGGCTTCACTTGTGGATTTCAATGAAAATAAAAGGTCTATTTTTCATGAGAAGAGAAACACTTCCATGGACCAAAAATATTTGTCGGAGGTTTTAGCTTCCTCTGGGAGGTCTTAGCTTCCTCTGACCAAGGAAAAAGCCCCCCCTTGTTGCTTCTCCCTCCCTTGTCCCAGTTAGTTCCAACCACAAAACTTAACAACAAGCTACCATGGCATTCTCTTAACAGCTTGACTGGTGGCCAAGTCAGAGGAGGCTGACTTAGTTGAGTGATATTCCTCTTTGATAAAAAATGATTCCTTTTCTTTTCTGTTTCCTAGCATAGATGGTATCTCAGTGGTTGCTTAGTTGCTGTGATTGCAGAGACACTGGGTTTGGTCACTTTGAGGCTCCTTCCATGGTAGTGTTTCTTTTTCTGTTGCTGAGAAAAAATGAGATTTGGAAAACTGAACCTAAACTTTCATGATTGTAGCAGTGGGTATCCAAAAACTAGTCCTGCATTCTTGGCAACATTCTGTAAATACTGTATCTTGTGTGAATCACAAGTATTGACTGAGACACCATTCAATCTCTCTGCTATGTCTGATTTGCATTCAGCTTTATTTTTTTTTTTTGCTCTGTTTGTTTCTTATGAATGCATCAGAGTAGTCAGTGTGCATCCCAGGGTGGTGTACTGGAAGCTGTATCTTGGAGCCTGTGACTTCAAAAAAAGCAAGCAGAATTCATTTTTTTCACTGGGCTGAGCTCAGAATCCGTTTTGCTCTATTTAAAGGTCCATAATTTTTTGAGCCTTTTCATTTTTTTATTATTTTAAATGAAATTTAGCTGTGGCTGAATAGACTGACTTTATAGCTGGTGAAAATGTCTCTCTACAGTATTGTAGGTGCAAAGGTGAAGCTATATAATAGCTTAGTAATAATGTTATCTTCTAGGTAAATGCAATTGTGATTTACAAGCCTGTGAAGCTTGGAAGTTCATATAACAAAGGATTGTTTGTAGGTCTGTTGTTGTGGGAGAGGCCTTTCAGAGGATATGAACTGCAGGTCTGCTATTTCTTATGGCAGCCCCATGGTCCCTGGTTGCCAGTCCCAGCCCAGTGAACAGGGATTAAACACTGTCACCTCCCAGTGCAGCTGAGCAGGGGACATTACTTGGTTGCTCTTAGGATTCTGGGGGAAAGACTTCAGTCCATCTTAAATTAAAATCATAGATAGTGGAGGCAAACAAGTATGTACCAGAACATTAAAATCATCTTGGCTAAATGCCCTTCAGTGAAAAGGAAAGATCTTTTATTTGTCTAAAATTAAAATCAGAAGGAGATATGGTAACAGGTTTTCTGGGATAATGAATGTGCTTTGTTGCAGCCTGAGATAAATGAAAATTATGATTACATCTGTCACAATCAGAATCACAGAATGGTTGAGGTTGGAAGAGACCACAGGAAGTCACATAGTCCAACCTCCCTGCTCAGATAGGGTCTCCTGGAATATGTTACTCAGGGCTATGTCTTGACAGTTTTTTTAATATCTCTGGAGAGTGAGACTCCCCACCCTCACTGTGAAACCTGTGAGCAATCTGTCTGGTGAAGAGTCTCCCATAACTGGTCTCCAAGCATTCTTGCAGGAAAATGTGCTGGCCTGCTACAGTCTGGCAACAGTTTGGACTCCTTTTTTTCACCATGCCTCCATCAGCATTTTCAGGAGAGATTCCCACTGGGTCAGTTCAGGATATGGGGAGACCAGAGCCTAGTTGAAAGTGGGCTGAATCCTTTTCACATTATTATTATTATTATTATTGTTGTTGTTGTTGTTGTTGTTGTTGTTGTTGTTGTTGTTGTTGTTGTTGTTGTTGTTGTTATGAGACTTCATCTTTCTTCTTCTCCTACTCTGAGACTATTAATCTCTACCAATGCACAGGAGATTGCTGGTTCAGTGCATCCCCACTTCTCTGTGAGTGAATGAATCCCACTGGCCTACCCTCTACAGAGTGATAGAGAGAGTGCTATCCAACATCATACAACTTTACTGCAGTGCCAGCAGGTGCAGCTGAGGCTGGGGTAGCCATATGCCTTGTTTATGTAGTGGTGTGCTTTTGCTGCCTTGTTATTGCATAACAGTCATTAACTGGAAAGTTGTAGAACAGAGGTTATTTGAGAGAGCTGACATCTCCCACCAGGGACCCAAGAAAGAGAAGATTTCCTGACAACAAAAATGTCTGTCAAATGTCTGCCTCTGTCAAAGGCTTTTACAGCCAGCACCTTCTTATGGTTACAAATTTCTTTTAGAGAAAAATATATTCTAAGAAGCAGGTCTTAATCCTTCAAATACTGCTACAAAGAAGCCTTAGAATAAGGGTTCCTGCATATAACACTTCAGAAATGTATGTGCCAGCAGTGATAAAAACCTGATACTTGGAAAGCAAATCTGTTTCAGTTGTGTGCACTCATACGTTACTTCTGATTTGTTTAACATGCATCTTCTGTCCAGTCCATCTGAAAAATAACCAGCCTAATGAAGCCCAAAGATGTAAGGGTTTTAGATATTTTCATTATATTGTGGATGAAGGAAGAACTGTGGGGTGATGAGCATCAGACAACAGAAATAACACTGATATGTGTCTTGATTTATTGTAAAGCAGCCATATGGCAAAGTTTTTGTTTCTGAATAGACAGCAGAATTCTTTCAGTAGTTGCCATAAAGGAAATCCCTAAGGAATCCTTACAGCAAAGAGACAGGTGGCCACGAGCTGTCCCACCACACATGTTGCTGTCAGAATGGAAATACAACCACAACAGAGCTACAGCTCTCTGTCCCACAGTACCAATCAATTCCTGCCTGCCTCATTTGGCATTGCTTTCTTTAGGAAGGAACTGCTCTTTCTGCTGTGCATTCCAGCTCTCTGGTTTGGCTTGGCTCCAGGTCAAAGAGGAATTTGTGGAAGTTGGCAGCACCTTCAGCTGCAATCACTGAATACCTTCCTCATCTTTAGGCAATGAATTTTGTCATCTCCTCCTTTCCTGTTGGCATAATTCCTTGACAGACAGTGAAAATTTCATTCATCTTGTGGGTAGAACATTTTCCTGTTCATGAAACAAGCTAAACCCGATTTAAATATTAACATTTATTTGGCTGCAAAAATAAGCTCCCCACACCCAATGACCTGTGCTCTATCCCACCCACAGACAGAAGCCTCACCCAAAATATAATCCATGTTCATTGTCCTGTCAATGTAGACAGTCTTGTTCGAGCAAGAAAGAATTTGACAGTCAGAGGCAGGGCCCTCAGTAAAATTCTTTTGGCTTCCAAATGGGTGAGTCTTCCAATGGGTGAGAGGGAAGACACTCTGCTTGATCTCTGTTATGATGACACATTGGCAGATTGGCATTCTGTAAGGCAGAATGGGTCTGGGCGAAATGTTTCTGAGATCAAAGTCAGTGGGTAAATTGCTGGTGCATGTTACTGAGTCATGACAGGATACTGGAAAATTGCATTAATTAGACAAGGTTTTACTGCCACCCACAGATTGCATGTCCCTGCTAAGATCAGGCTTCATGTCAGAAAAGGGGTAGTACAAAAGGGCATTGATTGATGGGCAGGGCCTGAAAAACCTTGAGTCCTGACAGATGAAGATGAGAGAAAGAAAGGATTTTTTCTCTATGCTATAAGTAGACAATGGAGGACCTCCAAAGTGCATGCTGCTGTCCAGGGCCCTGAACCAGCTGATAACACTTGGTGTTACTAAAAATCATCATTTGGACAGGCAGAGGCAGCACCCTTTGACATTACCTTGAGCTGGCCTCATGTGCCTTGAGCTGGCACACCTCTCATCCTGTCTTCACAGAATCATGAAACAGTCTGCATTGGAAAGGACCTTAAAGATCATCCAGTCCCAACCCTCCTGCCGTGGCCAGGGACATCTTTCACTAGACCAGGTTGCTCAAAGCCCCATATAGTCTGGCCTTGAACACTTCCAGGGACAAGGAATCCACAACTTCTCTAAGTCTTACTACCCTCACAGTAAAGAATTTCTTCCTAATATCTAATCTCAATCTACTCTTTGTCAGTTTGAATCCATTTCCCCCTTGTCGTGTCACTACATGCTCTTGTAAATAGTCTCTCTCCATCTTTGTTGTAGATTCCCTTCAGGAACAGGAACATCACAACTGGGTCACCTCTAAGCCTTCTCTTTTCCACATGGAGCAGACTTACCAGATCTGTACTCTGTGAGCACAGTTAGATTGTTTCCAGACTAGATTTGTGATTGCACAGCCACTCTGGCTCTCCAAACCCCAGATTTTGTTAATTTCTTGGCATCAGATTTAGTATGGCCAAGGCAACATCTGGATGCACACTGGAACATCCACCCTTCTTTATGCGAACAGGCTGCAAGGAGCAGGATTTAACCATGGGTCTTCTGTCCAGTGCCTAATTGAAAAGAAACTTTCATGCTGGCCTCCAGTAAAAGGCCTTCATTAATACCTTTATGTATTTCACAGCTGAAGGTTGGCAGAGGGCACCTAGTTGCACACATTTCACCATCTACTTGTCTCAGTCTGAGAAAGACTCAGGGTACCTGTGGGCAATAGCTGGGCAATAAAACTGTGGTATTTCTTTAGTAACCATTGCAGCAAGAATAGATAGATTTCATTGTTCAATGTCATTCATCACCCCATAACTCACTCAAAGAATCCTGATATACAGAGATGATGAAACAACCTTGAAGAAAAAGTTAATTTTCTGTGGAGTTTAAAATCCTTTCAGAAATTTGAGGTAATTTCCTAACTGGCCTTTTATATTCCTAAAGAGAGTTTTAAGTACCATCTTTTGTCCATATGTATGTCCATTTGTACCTCAGAGTATGCTTCTTCTGTATTGAAACTAGTTTTTACTCACAGATTTCAAGTAGGGTTTGTGATTTGCGGTGCTCCTATCTAAGGATCCTACCTTGTTGTGCCTGAAAATGTTGAAAATATTAAGCTGTCTAAGATGCATCATCTGTCACTTTCAGATGGGAATGACTACAGGGCCCCTGCTCAGCTTCGACTCTGCACCATTAACCTGAGAACCAGACGACCCTTAAGATTTCATTTACATAATACTCTCAGTCCTGCAAAGGACACCAGTTGGAGTATTCCACTCATCTTTGTACTTTTTACAGCTACAGTCTGAGGCTGTTAAAGAACATGACTTGAGACATGTCTACACAATGCAGTGCAATGCAGAGATTTTCAGCTACCGCTGATTCATCCCATAGTGGAAGTTCCTCTGACTCACAGAAGTCATTAAAAACTATAAACTATGAGATTATGTACAGCTTCCAGAGATAAAAATTCTGTTACAAGGCTTCAGATCTTTCAGTGTCTTCGAAGTTCCAGAGATTATGTTAGTTAGGTGTGAAGAGTTAAAAAGAGTTATTTTCTGTGTGGGCAAACATTTAAATGACACGCATTTGTAGTTCCTAGTAAAAGGCAGCCTAAAAGACCAACAGATACGTGGTAGAAATTGACAATCTTCCAGTTTACCGTGTCAAGTCTTCAAGATATTTCACTTCTGCCTATGTTAATAATACCCTGAGGAAACTTGGTTTTCAGAGACCATCAGCAACTCAGCAGTGGAAAGTCTTCAAATGGAGGCAATCAGAACAAACACACACTTGTGAGAATTTGAGCCATTAAAAGTAGAACTCCTCTGCTTTCTTTATTTATGAATGATACAGCCAAACTGAACAGCTTGGGAGAACAGAAGCCTCAGGTTTGGCATTTCTGGGGTACTCCAAGTAGAACACCCGTCATTTAAAAGCACCTCCCCCAAAATCAGTCAAAAATTCTACATGGCTTGTGCTTTAAAATTCTAGTGACCTTTTCCTTGTTAAAGGCTGTTATGTTCTCTCTTTAAAAAGTAATACTAATTTGCTTGTAGAGAAGTGCATTTAACAGAACTGTGCTTTTTTAACACCACATCTGTTCAACTTCACTACAGTTTAGTCAGATTCCTGCAACTGAATTTCCTCTTCTGGCTGCATTTCGTGCATTTAGCAAGCTCTGGACCAGCTGTAGGTGAGTAAAGCCTCATTTACCCAGCACCAAAGTGCTGCTAAGGATTAAATGGGTAAATTATTAGGAACCAGATCTGGTATCCTTTTTCCTCTTCACTATAAAGACGCTGCCTCAATTCCACTGGACACAGACACGTAGGAGAATGCCCACAGCCTGGTCAGAGTGACAGGAACAGCAGGGCAGCTCAGACACATGGAAGGTGGAACAAAGTGCTGTGCTCTGCTCCTAGAAAGCAGCAGCCAAAACAGTGGTAGATCAAATAGATCCCCTGCAAGTACTGAAACAGCTGAAATGTGAGGAACTAATAAAAGCCACTGGTAATGCCATGAGGCAGCAGAGGCAGTGAGTCTCGTGTTGCTGGTAACTTTAGGGTATCATTACAAAGCTGAGGAAATACTTCCCTTTTTAGCATGTTTTAACAAGAGAGGAACTTACTACACACAAGAAAATTATTTCAAGTGTTAAAAAAATAAATCAAAAACAAACCAGGGAAACCTCATGCCTTTATAAACCCTATTGATTCCAAGATTAAGTAATTTCACAATGAGGTAATTTAAAAGTACCTGGGCTGCTTCCTTCACTGTACTCTCATTCTCTGTAAACATTTTGCCATTTAAGAACATTTTTGAATATGATTTATCCAACAATATGTTTTTCAATATTCTTAGCTTCTTCTACCTGCTCTCTTCCAAACTATTTTAATGTTTTCAGCAGGTTTCTTGAACTTTGACTCCAGACTAATATATCATGCTTCAAATGAGCAAAAACGTTTAGTTAGTTGTAGTTGCCACTGCTGACTCAGTATTCCCAGCCCCAAATCAGATCAGCCTTCTGTTTATGATATTGAATTCTGCTGATTCTACACTGTGAACATCCAGTCTGTTGGAAAACTTCTTTATCCCTGTCACCTTCCTTGAATTATAGCCTGAATTTTGGTAACAGGAATAGAGCTGTATATTTCCCTCAAACAAACATCCATGTATATTACAAGCACTACAGATCTCTGTACCACCATTCTCTAGGTTGCCTTATCTAACATATCCATAAATGTCTCATCTGAACACCCTATCAGTCATGATTTTATGGTTTCTTCCACATCACTGCTCAGACTATGAAACAGCATACACCCAAGAAATCAGTCTAAGCTCCACACCCAGACTGCGATAATCCCTTGTTTATAGTTACCCACTGGGGTTTAGCAAATTCAGCTGGGAAAGGAGCTCCTCAAGAATTAAAACATTTGAAAGCATTTAGCACAGTGCATAGGATGTGGCTTTTCTAGAGAATTGCATTGACTTCCAATTGTATTGGCTGCCAGGTAGAGACAATGTAAAAACATTTTTACTTACGAGGTTTACTCAGGTATTCACAGCATGGGAATGGCCACACACAGGTATCTTAGATGTCGGTTCTACAGAAGCAGGGCATCATTTTGAAAACATCCTCAGACATCTCTACAGCCTAAGGCATCAGCAAGTCTCTATTAAAGCACCACAGCACAGTTCGACCACAGCCATCATGTGCAGCACTGGGATTATTCAAGCACTAGTGTCAACTGGCCCTAATTGTTGCCCCCTTCTCACACTTTTACCCTTGCTTCATTTTAGGCAGCCTTCTCAGTGTCTGATGGTCTCTGGAGATAGCAGAGGTGACAAAAATTAGCAGGAATAGCATCAAAAAAGATTAGAGAAACTACTGTCTTTCTTCTGTTATTGCCCCCAGTTTTGGTGCCAGGGTGTTTAACTCCATGAGTTTTGCTTCAATCTAGTGCAGAGAGAGAATTATTTGTGAAATTCAGCCCAGAAGTTTGGAGGAATAGGAAGAAAGAGCTGTGCCTAAAGATATATGCAAGTGCAGAAAAAAAATTGTTAGCCAAACATTGAGGAGGTTTAGCCTCAGTTTCATAGAATTCCAAGTCTGGAGTCTGCAAAATGTTCAAGAAAGCTCAAAAGCATCTGAGGCCTTGGCTAGGCTGACTGAGATCAATAGAGCAAAACATAGGCCTGCTAGAAGATGTTCTTAAAACTCTTATTGAACTGGTTTGAAAGATGAATATGATCTTATCCAATCTCAGGAAATGAATCAAAAGCCAAAGGCCATGGTAGCTGGATATTTGACTTAGCGAAAAAGCCCAAGATTTTCAGGCCTGTGCAAATCTAATACTAACATTAAAATCTAGAGGGCTAACTGAAAAAATTCTTTTCTCATTTTTCTAATTTTGTCTGAAGATATTAAATCAGTTGACAGCTTTGTACAGTCATCAGGAAGTGGCTTGCAATGAAGAATTCCACGGGTCCACAGACAGGAACAGATGCTGGACCCCAGCCAGTTATGTGCCAGGCCGTGCTGTCACATTCTACATCAAAGCTCATTCTTTTAACACCTGGTATTGTGAAAATGAAGTTTGGACTCAAGGAAGAAATCAATGCCATCAGCTTACTCACTGAATTTCCCACTTATCAAAATCAGACCAGACATGAGAAACAAAACTAAAGAGTGACTCTGGCACGAACAGAAAATTGCTATGGCATTACTGCAAGATGCCCTGAATATGTAAGCCCCACAGGCGACTGTGTAAAAGGTAAAACCATCTCAGCATGGAGAATCTCTCCCTGTGAGGAGACAGCTGGTGTGACACACTGAGGACCTGCCCACCATGGCTTCCATCCATGTACCAGCCTGTTCCTTTTCCCTGTTAGTGGGGGCACCACCCACAGCCCCCAGCTGGCTGCAGCACAGGGCGCCCTCACAGCAGCTCTGATCCCCGGGCCTGGGGATGGCAGCCAGGGCCTGAGGACAGGAGCTGGGCCCAGGGACGGGAGCCAGGCCCAGGGACAGGTCCCAGGCCCAGGGACAGGAGCCGGGCCCAGGGACAGGAGCCAGGCCCAGGGACGGGAGCCGGGCCCAGGGACAGGAGCCGGGCCCAGGGACGGGAGCCAGGCCCAGGGACAGGAGCCGGGCCCAGGGACGGGAGCTGGGCCCAGGGACAGGAGCCAGGCCCAGGGACAGGAGCCGGGCCCAGGGACAGGAGCTGGGCCCAAGGATGGGAGCTGGGCCTGGACGCAGCAGAGGCTCTGTGGGCAGCCATGACCCAGCCTACAGCCAGGCAGAGCTGGCTGCTGCAAGGCCAGAGAGGGGCCCCAGGCTGGGCTGCTTTTCATTCAGGTTTTGAGTACCAAAATCAATTCCTTGCTTCTGTGACCACCTGTAAACGCCAGCTTCTGTTTCCACATCTCTGGCACATACCTCAGCCCGCTGGCAGGGGGAATGTCCTGAGCAAGGCCAGCTGTCCCAGGGGCTTACAATGGCAGCTCTCAGAGTGATTGACCATTGTGTCTCCCAAAGCATATCGTCTCCTACCAGAACCAGGGAAGCCTGGCACTGCCTCAGCCATTTGCCTTAAGGAGAGAAGCCTCACTCTTCACCACACTTTCTAATGCACAGGTTTTCGTTTCCCCCATGGCTACCACTATGCAGTTTGGTCACCTTCATGCCTTAAAGGCTGTAATCTGCTCATGTGCCCACAGGCTCCATCGCTGCTGCTGTTTCAATTTGGTAAAACCTAGATGTTTCACAAATCATGTGAGTGCTCCAATCCCTGAGCTAACCAGGTAATTTCACTCACATTTTTCCTCTACAGACTTGCTCATTTTCTGTGAAGAATTAAATACCCCCAGTCCAGAAATCTTTGACTCACATGGTTTGCAGGAGACCAAGGTACAAGAACTCACCCTGCAGAACAGACATTTGAGATAAAGGAAAGGCCAGGTTTCCTTTCCAGTCTGTGACGTCTGACAAACCCTATCACCTCTTACTGTTCCACCCTGAAAACCAGGAACAAAGCAGCAGCTCTGAAGTCTCAGCTTGAGGAAAAGAAAATCAGAAATAAGGGGAAACTGCATGTGGTTTCACTGAGTGAAACCAACTGCAGTAATTTATTGCACCTGGTCCCTTAAGCACAGTGATTTATAGACCTGTTCTGTACGTCAGCATGCAAAGATAGTCCAGAGAAACATTTTATAGCTCATGGTTGTAGAAAAGATTTTTTAAGTATATTGTCATACTATTTTCTTCATTTTATGTCTCTCCTGGATTTGCATGTTAACATAAAGCAACAGAAGAACTGTGGGATAAAATGAAAGCCATTTTCCATAATAAAAACTGATTTGTATGCCTAATTTTTATTTATGGGTTTTTTGGTTTGTTTTTCTTTTTCATAAAGCTTTTCTCACAGATTATCCTCTGCTATGCTTCTATAGCAGGCCTGAAATAAAGAGAACTTGCCAGGACTTGGGGGCGTCACGCACTCCATCTCTAAAAGGCTTATTAAAAACTACAAGGAAGATTTATGGCTTTGCTTTTCTTCGAAGCTGTGTACTACCAACATTATCAGTGAGAGGGGAATTACCTCTGCTTCTGTTTCCCAGCTTTACTTGGATGTTTCTCTAACCTTGCTAATTCTCCCATTTTGATCCAAATATTAAGAAATTATTTTCATAAAGTGAAAATCGTGGAATGAAGTGAGTATTTTTGATTCATGATTATTAAGCCATCACAAAATTACCTCTGAAGCCCAACACAAAATCTGGACACTTACAGTTTTAGCACTATGTACTATCCAGGTAAATCTCATGTCCTCTCTTGTCTGGTTCAGCTGCCAGAGAAAGGCCTGTCTGCTCTGTAATTTGTTATTCCTGACTAGAGCACATTTATAGACACTTCTGCATGCATTGCTGAATGCAAGTGTGAAGAGAAGCTCATTTCAAGATGGGTATCTACTCCTAATTATATTTTTAAGTCTTCATAATGGGAATGGTCAAACACAGGATTCACAGAAGGACTCAGATATGTTGTAGTGTTTCCTTCTTGACTGGGCAAAAGCTAGACCAACTTAATGTAATCTTGGAGTTACTTAAACTTTAAGCAGGGTGTGAACCAGGTAACTTTTAGAACTTCCTTCTTCTTTTGATAATTCTGCAATTTGTATGCATTGCCATGGGCCTGCCCAACTAGAGAACCTTGACCAATATAATTCCAGATGAATCAAGGCATTGCTGTAATTTTACTTGTACAATTACACACATGGGCATACTATCCTGAAATAAGGGTAGAATATTCTCATACTGTTGATCTGGTCTGCAAACTGTAGTATTATTGTTCAATTTTCTTATGTACAACAAAAGAAAGAAGATTGTATGTGGTAGACATATCTGCTCTCAATGAAGCCTCTCTGCAGGTGTCTCGTAAAGAGTTTTTCAGCTCCGCATTTTAAAGTATGTGGAATTTGCTTACTTCCATAGAAGCTTCTAGATTGCTGGGATCATATATGATTTTGTTGTAAGGGCAATTTAATTTATCTTTCTGAATCATATTAATAGCTACTTATGTTCTTGTTCTTATGAGTATGACACAGTGATGCTTTCCAAGAAATAGGTATGTAATAAATCACTGACTTGATTGCCATGGCTTTGGCATCCTCGTTTCCAAGAACTATTTGTTTCCTTGGTTTGATGTACATTTCCCAACCTGCATCCTCCATTCAGGCTTTCTTTCAGCAGTGAGATGCTACTTGCCAACCCTTTCTATCTACTAAATGCTGAAATAACATATCCAGTGGCTTTTCTCTTGGGTCCATATCCACTGCTGTAGGCACTCTTTCTCCACAGATTATATTGTATTTAAAGGTTGAAAGATAATTTCTTAATCTAGATCTTAAAAGCAACTTATATGTATGTGGGTTTTTTTAATAATTACTTTTCAATTTACAGCATCATGGTAGTTGGTATTCTTCATCTTTCATCTATATGTGTTTGATTCTAAGATTCAATGGCAAACAGAGAAGCTTAGAAGAAACATGTAAAGTTTGATTTTTGACCAGCAGAACCCAAATTGAAACATATTCTTGTGATCAAAATACAGTTATGTTATCTAGAACATCACACTTTGAGTGGACTCAATATGTTAGAAAATGCTATTCAACTGTCTTTGGTTTCTGAAAATGGAAATCACAGTCATTCACTTTTAAAAAAAAAAAAATGTTTTCTGTGATCAGCTATGTGTCCCAAACTTTGTTCACACAAGTATTTATGTGTATATAAGCCTGCAAACACACCCAGGTGTCACCTGGAGTACTAAATGCCTTGCTAATAAGGAACCCTGTGTACCTCAAGAGACACAAGCCTTGTTTTCCTGCATAGCTCAAAACTCAAGTACTCTAGTGTAAATACAGTTCACTCCAAAGCAAACAACAGAATCGCTCTGCTCTGAACCTATCAATGACACAAGTGAGTTCCATTTCAGTTTCGTTCATTTCAGGTGTTCATTTCATTTCAGGCGCAGAACAAAGTGCAAGTAGCAATGAATTCCACAACCTTCATACTTTGCTAGGGTCCAGAGTGGAATTGGTTTGTGATCTGTGGAGAGACTGTGCAACAGGCTAACTTTCCTCTTTCTCTGATTGTAAAAGTGGCAGGAGCTGCTGGACTGAGACTTTTCTTAGCTGAAAAAGCAGCTCAGTCACCTCTCAGTGTGTTTTTCTATAGAGTGAGCTGGGAGGTATCAGTGATCTAGGTAATGGAGAGTACTGCATAGCTCCAGTAGTCATGGGAAGGGTAGGATTTAGATCAGAAAAGGCCATATGAGTAGATTTTGACAAGTTTCTTATTGTTTAAGTAATTAATAATTTTACGTCTCTAAAAATTTACATAAAACTGAAATTGTATTATAATTTTTTTTTTGTGAAGCAACTCTAGTAACAAATTATAATAGCTTCATTGCACAAACCATCTGCTAATCAAAGGGTTGTCTTACAGAAGGGGCCATAAGAAGTGACTATACCTTAGGACTGTGACTTGAGAGGAAGCAGATTTATCCAGAAGACAGGGGATGGGAGAAGTCATCTGTTGTGAAATGACCAAGAAGAGTTAAGAGGCTTGCAGGATTACTCAGTTCATGAGGAGCTGGGTTGGAAGGCAAAGGTCCCAATTCATTTGGGATCTATAGCAAAAAAATCAAATAGACACAGACAGCTGTTTAGAATCATGTTCAAGTAAGTGAAAGGCTTCCTGAAGCCATAGTGCTGATGACAGGAGAGACAATGAAGGCTTCATCAGCACCGAAGGAGTATGCAGTGGTGAGCTGAAAATTCAGACCTCAGCATTTATTAAGCCAAGCCAGAGATTGCTAATTTTAGACACAGCTGCTGCTGTAATACAAGTTGTATTTAAAGAATGAGCCAGGAGCCCCATTTGTTTAGATTACAATGAACTAGGACCAGCACCACCAGCTTTAAAAGTAGAATATTGAAATTTAAAGAGTGCAATAGTGGAATCAGACCTCTGTCTCTGTAGGTAACTTGGATTTACAAACCCATGGACAAATAAAGAGCAGCACTCTGCCTCTGAAAGAAAGCATTATTAGGGTATGGTCTCTGCTTACAACAGGTTTGTTGTGCACAAATAGATGCAATAATAAATGTAAAATGTATAAAGGTGCAGATATAAAATTAGTGAACTCCAGTGAACCAGAGACAGTTGCTTCGATTATCATTTAACCAAAAAAACCCCAACCTTATATAAAGAAGGCAGTTAAAGAAATTAATATAATCTATTTCCTCCTGCCAGAGATCTACTCCCAAAACACACATTCAAAATTGTCTTTTATATCTTATCTATTATTAAGAGACAGACTTGGAAAATTTCTGGACATTTATGAACTGATTTAGTAATCTTATGGTTGTAAGTGTAGCCCCCCAAACTGAAGAAGAGTTTTACCTATTACAGTCTTCTTCAAATATCCACTGGAATACCAGCAAACCCTTTTTTTTTGTCTTTAATTGGAAGGAATTTTATGGTCTTTACCTCAGTATCCTGGAAATAAAATATATTGAGATGTATTTCAGAAAGATTAGGAAGGCCATAATAGTTACATATTTAATTATACATTATCCATATACTACACATTTGTAAGCACTGAATAAACTCATGAATGTTACCTTAAAAAAGCATTTCTTTTAGTTCACAGTCTAAGAACATTATTTGCCCTCAGGAATATTGGCCCTAGGCAGTTGACAACAGAAAATACTGGCCAAAAAGCTGCTATCTTTTTATTTCTATCATCTCTGCATTGTTCAAACGATAAGAAAGAGAATGAAATCTGAATCTGGTCTCTGTACTCTAGTAAGAATGCTACATTTTATTTCCAAAATTATTATAGATTTCAGACCAGGAAAGAGATAGCTTGAATTTCAAATTGAAGTTTCAGTTTGGAGAGCCAGTAGTTAAAAAACAGCCTCAGCTTCTGCTCAACAGAACACAAACACTTTACTCATCAAGCAAACATCCAGTTATAAGACACATTTTCTGTGTCCTATCACCATGTATTACTCAACAGTACAGAAGTGATATTAGTTACACTTCTGTATAATCTGAATTTATCTGTTTATAGATTTATGGGTGCTGATTGCTTGATTTATAACTCCTTGGTGAATGTTTCTCAGAGCAGTCACTTGAGTGCAGCTACAACAGGAATCCAGCATAGAGAGATCTCTGAAGGAATGGGACATCTATCAGTGCCTTCTCACCCACAATGTCAGTAAGAGCAGAATGGAGCCATAGGTCAGTGAGAACTCCAGAAACAGTGACAGAGGTAATAGAGGCTCCAAAAACTGACTCAGTCATTTGTGAGGACAGAGGAAGAAATTATTAGCTGAACAGAAGCAACGGGAGGATCCTTTTACTTACATAAGTTGTATCAATTAAACTGAAATTTATGCAAAGAAAACAGTGCAGTTAAATCTGTGCAAAGCCCAGTGAGATATAGTTACACTATCTAAAAACCAGAGAAATATCTTTCATTTCTATGTGCAAATTTACAGAACCTAATGTATTCTAAATTAAGGGAATCAGCACAGAATTCTGCCATTTAAGAGCAGCCATTCAGTAAATTAATTTAAATTTTTTTCTAGATATAGTCTCAGACAAAATAAGTCTTGAGATACACACGCTTCATGTGCATCCCAACAGGATAGCAGCATTTCATATCAGGCAGTCACCTCTCTGCTTTGTGCTAGGTAGCAGCTGTAAGCAGCCTCCTGTAGTGCCACTGTGAGGCTCAACTGGCCTCAAACCGATGCCTTAGGAGAAAGAGGTTTTGTGTAATTTCCCCCATTCTTGAAGCTTTTCAAGCTCCCTAGCTTTCAACTGATTAAAACACCACAGACTGAGCATTAGCTATTCAGTGAATTGCAATTGCTATTCATCAGAGAACACTTGCATTCAAGAAAATGGGAAGAACCAGATTTAGGTACTTGAGGACAATTACATGTATTGGAGTAACTGTGCAGGAAAAGCTGCACTAGACAGCACTCACTAGAATGGCTGAACAGCTGAGTTTGCTTCTTTTATTATTTGATTTATCTTGCTTGGGCTTTTTTTTGTTGTTGTTGTTGTTTTGTTTTGTTTTGTTATTTTTTTCATTTTTGCTGTCCCCCTGTGTGCATATCAAGCTGATTCCATCTCTTGGGAAACATTAATTCATCCTGCAAAAATTAAGAGAGTCTCTTGAAGCGACCCTTTCTGACCAGAAGTAAAATTGTATGCAGTATTATCTGTCATTTTGAGGGTGTTGCATATCACACCGATCATTGACAAGCTCTATTATTGGCATCTTGGGCTGCAGATTTAGTGTAGGAAATGTCTTGTATCACCTAAAGGCAAATAGTCCCCATGATCAGCCCCCATGTGCCTTGTCAACAGGCAGCAGGTGAGGTATCTAATGCCAGCTGCAGATGGAGTGAAATCTGCTGTCAGAAGGAACCACAGCAGTACAGAGCACTAGCAAGCCAGTCATAGGCATTACCAACCAGGTGTGCATCACCTGTACCCTGGATTTAAGGCAGAAGTAACACATAAACTGTTGGTGAGATTCCCTGCAAATGCCCTTCCTTAGAAAGACTTTTAGCTTCACTGCGTTAGCAATTAAAGAACTGATGTTTCTTTTCTTCCACAGGTTACTGGGCAGTCCAGCCCAGTATTTTTACACAAAGGTCAATGTCTCCCAGGCACCTTTCAGAGATACAAAGCATGCAAGCAGAGGAGAGAAATAGTGGGCTTGCAAAGTGATCAGATTAACTCTCAAGAATGTGGGATACAGTCACATCACATCCCACTGGAATAAAATGACAAGTCGTTTCCTTGTCATCCTTTCCATATGGAAAAGAGGTTATCAATATTTGTCCCTCACTGAAAAGCCTTAATTCATACTTCAGTTCACCTTTCACAGAGTACCTGAGATGGCAGTGTGTTGGAGTGACAGAAAAGTCACAGGAAAAGTCACACAGCAAGGCTGGGGGGATGTTCATGGTGCTGCAGGTCCTCACACTTGCTGTGGGTGAGGAGGGGTCAAAGAATGTGTGAATGAATGGATGAGTTTATCAGAGGGCTGCTTTCTTTCCAAGACAGACTCACATCTTGTCAGAATTGTACAGAGCAGCACCAGATACAGGGCAAACTCCTTGTCTGCAGAAGGAAAGCATGTGAGTACATGGAGGGCTCCCTGCTCCCCACCGCAGTGCTAAGCACATCTATTGCCCACATTTCCACCTGCTGGACCAGCATCTCAGGTGGTAAAGGGATTCATTCAGGCCTGCTGAAAATGCAGTGTGCACTATGCATCTGTGTCTGGTGGTCAGTTGTATTCACCCTGTCCCACTGATCTCTCCTCAAGTGAACTGAAAAGTGTGGTCAAGGGTTTTGTGCAGGAAATTACTATCTTTTGTCTCTAAATCACAGAAATCCTCTTCCCTCTTTACTGGGTGGCCAAAGTACACACATTTTCCTAGGAAAATATTTGCACTGGAGAGGGACCATTACCAGTCAAATGAGCATCTACCCTCTTGCTTGGGAGGGGCTTGTGTGAGGCATGACATTGTGGCAGAATGCAGTCCCAGGCAAATTGTCAATACCATCCGTTAACATCTAACTTGAAATACTTTCATGTCTCTCCTTAGCCTCCCTTGATCTGCCCCTATTTCTCTTGTTTCTGTAAGTTGCCTCCTTTTGCCCTAACGAGTAAGGCAAAAAGGAGTTGAAGAAATTTCATACTTAATTTATGAAGGCTGAATTATCTTAATCATCAGAATATAATAGAAAAGAGAAAGTGGTTGCAACTAAGAGGCCACTTTTACAGAAAGGCCCACTTCCAGACACATACTCCTTTTAGATTAAAAAAAAGAGCCATGTCTGGGGTTTCCTGGCAGTGCAAGGAAGCACTGTATACTTTATGATACTGCTTTGACCCTCGTCACTCACAAAACCCAGCGGAGCAGGAATTTGTCTGCCTTTGAGCTATTTGTTGCAGACTCCAGTGCAGGAAATGCTGCAAAAGAACAGAATGGTAAAGACCCAAGTGTCAGTGGGAATGATCCACCTGCTTTTTCTTGACTCCCAGAAACTGACAGAAACTTCATGGAAGTCCAGAAAATGATCCCTTATTTTTAAGCAAGACCGATATGGTATCAGGAATATTTCAGCAAGTTCCTGAATTATGCCCATGACTACTTGACAGTTGTGAGCAAATTGAAATGTTATCTGCTCTGCTGACTGCTAGTTTCAGAAAGGGAGAAAATTCAGTCAGAGTGAGAAATCTCACTTAGATTAGCAGTAAACACTGAACAGGAGTTTTAAAATGGAAAAAGTTGTCTTGCTATCTATGTCAATAAAAGATCCCTTTAAATTTCCAGACTTAATTAATAGACAAGAGCAGCAAGAAAAATTTCCAAAATCACATCAGTTTCTCTAGCAAAAAGCAAAGGGTGTCAAAGAAAGTGACGCAGAGTATGAGTCTTCAGTTCATAGGTGCTTTTTTCAGGGTAGACAGCCCAGGGAACATGATACGTGGTTGGACAGATTTTTATAATCGCCTCCACCCTCTTGTCAATAAATTCACCTGCTTCACCGTAGGTCTTCCCCTTTTTCTCCTTGCTCAGTACAGCAGGTGGAATACTATGCAAACTGCACTACACAGAAGATTTAACTCTGTCTTCTAGCATGGGGACACCCTGGCTCTTACAATACATTTTAATTTTACTCTGTATTTCAGTGCTGAATACCACAGGGTAAGTAGCACACTACTGAATGTAGCTTAATTCAGGAAGATTAGCTGTTAATGATTAATATCCTTTCCTCACTTTTAAAATGTGGAATGTTTCTTCCCTTTTTAAATTATGAATGTTGCACAATTGAACCATGCCATTTTTAAAAAGAAATCATTTAAATTTGTGGTTACCTAATTCTGCTCTGGCTTCTGTCTGAGAGAGAACCCTTTAACACGTGGATTTCTAATGGAACATCTGAACAGAAGAGATCTGGACAAATAGCTATAATACTTATAAAACTCTTGACTCTGAATATACCTACAGTAACCTTTGCCCTAGAATTTGCCTGATGTGTAACAGTTTTAAGATAGCACTGATTAGAGACTGAGTGGCAACTTTTCATGGCTTTCCCTTTCCCATGGAAGAAGAAATCCAAGAAGAACAATGAAGAAAACTTTCTTATTTTATCTGCCTTTACATATTCTTTTTCCTCCTTAGCCTGAGATCAATCTGCAGTTTGCAGATCTTTTCCAGTTGCTTGCTGCATTTCATTGCATCATTTCACAATAAATTAATTGTGATATTTGCTCCCTGTCTCCCTAGTTTTCTGAATGTCATTGCTTGGATTTTGAGCAGTGCAGACATTCCTTGTGCTGCATTCACTTAAGGACAGATTCTCTATACTGTGTCAAGTACAATAAGGATAATTAAGGAGGGAGCACCACTGGGTTTGGAACAGAACTCTGCCTTCAGAAGTTGGAGAACATCCCTTCCTTATGCAAAACACCCAAAGCACAGAGCCATTTACATTGTGATCTGCAGTGGGATTTTGATCTTGTGTCAACTCATCTCTGCAAGACTTTGTAGCACACAAGGACTGTGCATTTGTAACTCCTTTTGTTTTGCGGCATTTTATGGGCAAATTAGAAAAGCTGCATGAAATGAAACCTTTGTGTCATGAGAGATTTGCAGAGGTTAAAGGAAATATGTAGCCTTGCAGCAAGTAACCAAGCTACACAGCAGTGCCTTACTGGCATTGACACGCTTTGCTTAGCAACAGTGGGGATAATAAAGGCATGAGCAAGTTCCTAGAAAGTCTTTGCTATTATCCTGGTGCTGTCTGAGCTGAGATGTATCCATCTGCAGCTTTCTGTGCCCAGGAGAACTCCCCTCATTCCACTTCAGACTGGAATACAGAGCAGAAGTTCCTTCTCACCTTTGCTCTCAGAGCTTTGCCGTGAACAATTAAGTTCCATAGGGGAAAAGAAATTCAGACGTGTCTGAAATCCTGGGTCTATTCAGTTATTCAGTGAAATGCCCATAGGCATAAATTGAGGTCCCAACATTCTTTCTTTAACAGTTTTTGAGTCACTAATTCCACAAGGGTTTCACTCTGTTTTTTTCTTGACAGGATCAAGCAAAGGCCAAGAGGTGGCTTGAGGACATGGGATCCTGAAACAGGTAACTGCATGGCATTGGTGCTGATAACCATCCATACACTTTGGACATGCTGCCTCCTCTTCCTCACTTTCATGTGTTGTATTTCAGCTTACCTCACCAGATGTGATTTTAACAATAACTCAAGGCCGTTCTGTGACTGGACCCAGCCTTGCAATGTCAACCAGGGAATGTGGATACGAACCAAGCATGACACTCCAACTGATGGAACAGGTCCTGATGGAGATTATCCTGATGGAAGTAAGTGCTCAGTTGTGGCTCTGTTGATTCTCCTTTTCTGAAGACAGCTTGATTACCTTTGTTCTTCTTTCCTTGAAAGAGAAAACAGATTCATGAAGCCCTTTGAAATGTGTCTTGTTTCTTTCATGCTGACACCTGTCTTCGACTTTTCATTGTATCAGACAGGAGCTTATTACACTGACTTGCACATCACAGATTCGATATCTTTATCAGGGCATGGAAGTAAAAGAAAGCAAATTGTATCATGCTTAAGGCCTCATAGGGAATATAGTGACATAGAACAGATAATTTTTCAAGAGAGGGCTTCTGGCCAAATTCCACTGATACCAGTTTATGGCAACAAATTGAATGATTATTGCACTGGCAGGAGATAAAGTTCACACCAGCTAGTTACAAAATCAAGTTTGAAATTGAAGAATATTTTTTTAAACCTTGTCCTCTGATACCTGTGATTTAAAAACTGGAGTCTAACATGGTCACAGTATCAAACAAATACTCAATGTTTCCATCTCTGTGTGTTTGAACCACTATCCTTGCCCCAGCAGATCCATTTAGGGGGATCAGTTTGTAGTCATACGGCTTCCTGTAATTATCCCAAGACTGAAAGGTCAGCTACTGTCAGTCAGTAAGCAGATTAGAACAGTATTAGTTGGGATTGTTGCTAAACAATTTTCTGCTTTTTTTTCTATTTTGATCATAATAATAAAAATTGCCTGTTGGAAGGAAAAAATGAAGCATTTTTTATTTGGATTAACATAAATAATAATGATTTGCTTTTTGAATTAACACAGACCATATAACTTTAAATGTGACTTAGATTTTCTTGTCAACTTAAATCTATGACTGAATGTTAGATGCTGCGTGTGGAGCCATATTTCACCAGACAGAAATGGTCATTCGTTTATTCTTGATTCTTTTCCATAGTCAAATGGGAGAGACTTGCCTTTAGCTGCTCTGGGGAAAGGTAACTTTGATCTTAGCCCATGTGAAGCAAAAGATTCCAGCCCTAGTAAAGCAAAATCTGATTTCATATTGAACCAATCAGACTAGAGCATTTCAAATCCTAAAGAAAGACTGCAAGTTCCTGAATTTTGAAAATTTTCCTTTCTTTTAATAATGTCCAGTTTAAATGTTTTGAAGGAAATATCAGCATTGCTTTGTACTTCTTCTATTTTGAGACAAAACAAAATGCTGACAGTTTAGAATTTTCCTTGTGGCAAGGATTTACTCATCTTGAGACCAAAATATTTATTTTAAAAATATATCCTGCAAAAGAACATGCGTAGAAGATTGCCTTATTTTCCTTTGGAAAAGTGGAAACTGAACATAGATCAGTGTGGCAGTGTCTGGAAGTGCTGTCTCGTGAAAGAGTCCCACATCTTTAATTGTGATCCCAAAATAACTGTTCTTGTGAGGTGAAATATATTTGCTTTGCTCTCAGGCTCACATTCTACTTTGTATAACTACACAAGTTATCCATTGCAATGTGAAGCCCAAACACCCTTTGCTTTGCTTCTTTACACTGATAATGATGCCTTCATTTCTTCCAGATTTGGATTGTACTTCAGTTTTAAATGATACCTAATAAGTATCAGAAGCTTCAACCATATTTTAATTTTTGTTTCACTCTGCAGAAGGTTATTTCATCTACCAAGAAGCGAGTAATCTGATTCCCTTCGACACTAACAGGCTGGAGAGCCCAGATACTGTAGTTTCTGGAAAAATATGCATAGACTTCTGGTACTACATGTTTGGATCAGAAGAGATGAATGAGCTGAGAGTGCTTGTCCAAGATGGCTCAGGGGAGTCTGTGGTGTGGCATCGGAAGGGAAACCAGAGTTCCTTGTGGAAATATGGTGCCGTCACTCACACTTTTCCAACACAGAGGAAGATAAAGGTAACAGATTTGCAGAATATATTTCTTTGTACAGTGTCAGCATTTGTTCTCACCTTGCAGGCTGCAAAATGTTGTGCATGTAAGCTAGAAAATGTAACTGAGATTTGCTTGGTTTATATTTTGTAAATAGAATGGCCTCATGATTTCTGTCAACGAACTCAGAGAAGAAATTACCAACCTCCTAGTTTCACCAGTGCTGTTAGTTAAGGGATAAAATTCAGTTTAGTTTTCTCAATTTTTCCTTCCTTTCCTCCTTAATTTTATCATGAAGTTAAGGACTTTAGATGTCATAATTAAATGCAGGTTTGTCAGTTGTGAGTTTCAAGGTTTGAACTTTGGGATGCCACCTGTTGGACTCCCCTGAAGAATCCAGACCACTAATTCTCATAAATCATTTATAAGTCAGTGAAATAAAGGACAAGGTTTCTTGCAGTCCTCACCTTATTACACAATATATATTTCTTTAGCTGTTATAACCGCATTTTGCTGGTTGCAATTTTTAGCAAAAAAGCAGACAGGTTAGTTTGAAAACATGCTAAGAGAAATGGGCTTGTATTTGCCTAAACATCTCTGATGCAGAGATCACTTTGTGTCCTGCCTAGGTAATTTTTGAGGCTGTCCGAGGACTGACAGAGTATGGGGATACAGCACTGGACAATGTGAGAGTAAGGGATGGACCCTGTGGTAAGTTTGTGTTTGCAACCAAGTCTGTGCTACTTCCTCCTCTCTGTTTAGAGCTGAACACAAATTTCCATTATTCTAGTCCATACACAATATAGCAACCCCTCAGAACTTCAAACCACAAAAGAGAAATGGCAAAAACTTTACAGCTCACTTCACTTCAATGTTATGTGTTTTGCTGTAATTTCTTCCTAAATCTTTCCTCATCACCTCCGACATCCAAGACAAGCTATCCCTTTCTCTGCAAATGTGAACTTTTCCACCAGGTCCCGCAAAATTCATCTTCACTTCTAAGTCTGAAGTGCATCTCTAAACCTAGACAAGGCTTTGCTCATTGATCTTGGCTTCCAGATTAAATGGTCTAATTGGCATTTTATAGCAGATATCCGTTCATGCCAGCTTATTAAATGCACAGTACAACCACATATCACAAAAAGAAATAACAAGTCAATAATACTGAGTTGTGCTACCAGCTTTGACTATGAATCAGCAATTCGAGCTCGGTCTCTGACCCCGCAACAGATCAGCCAAGACTAGCACAAGCTGTGCATGGCTGGGATCCATTTTTACTGACAAGCATAAAATACCTACAGAATGTGAATTGACCAATGCTGAAAAACAGAAATTTTCATTCGGTCTCAATAGGTGTTGTTCTCTGTGAAATACTACTAAGGTAATGACATAACATTTTTCAAATGTACAATACCTGTGACAAAGATTTCCTTTCAGGTCCACATTCTCTGATCATATGATTTTATTTAAAATTCCATGAAAAAGACTTGGGGTCTTATTTTGTTTGAGGGCTAGGCAGAGCCAGTTCTTCATTTTCCCAGTTGTATTAGCACATTATTCAGCCACTGGATGGTGCACAAAGGTAACTCCAAGAGACAAGAGCTTCTCTGTTCATCTCACTCTCATACCTGCCAGCACTCGCTGACAGTAGGACCTTCATGTGTCTTAACACACACCAGAGGGAGTCACACACCCAACTGTAACTACACTTCCAGCTCCCGAGAGGAGCCGGAGCTCAGTCACCGTGATCTAACTAACAATCAGGTGAGCTTTCCTAAGAGCTAAAAAGACCCACACATCCCCGATTTTAAACACAGGCAGTTCTATTGCTTCACTGGAGAACTTCTAACCTTATACTGGTGAGGAGTAAGTGAAAATTCCTGTATGTTGGTGTGTAAATAGCATTCACCCTGTAATGTTAAAGCTCATTCTATTGCTTTGTCTTTTCCACTAACAGAAGCTGTCCCTACACCTGTACCACCAACACCTACACCAACAGACCCTACACCAGCTCCAGTGACAGGTAATTTTAGCCAATCATATATACTACTCAACGGGTTGTAGGACACTAGGATACTTGCATTTTTACTAGCAGTACTGCTTCTTTGCTTCAGTTAATTTTTATGGGTATTTGTCTACGACATTGCTTTATGCCATACAAATCAGCCTTTTCTGTTTCAGTTCTTCCAGGTGTAATCTACAAAATGAGGGTGATTGTGCAGTGGGAGGACACAATAAGATGGGCTTTTGGGATGTGTTTGTATGTTAATGAGAGCATATTCCTTTTTCCTGTCTCCAGAAGCTATTTGCAGTATACATGGGGATCCCCACTACAACACCTTTGACAAGCAGCGTCATGACTTCATGGGCACCTGCACCTACACCCTCTCCAAGCTGTGTGAGAGCAACAGCTCCCTGCCCTACTTCAACGTGGAAGCAGCCAACGAGCACAGGGGAGGCAACACCCGTGTGTCCTATGTCCAATATGTGGATGTTGATGTCTACGGCTACAGGATCAACCTTGGTCAAAAAAGAGCTGTTAAGGTAAGGTTGGAGCCCACAGTCTATCCTTCATAACTCATAGCATGAACAAAGAAAGATGTTGTACAGTGACTACAAATTTCCAGCATCTATACAATAATTTTTAGAGGACAGTCAGATATTTAGGAGCAGGAGCACTGTGGAGTTCCTAAACATGGGAATTTCAAAACTGAAAGTATAGGCTAGAATTCTATGCTGTGTTGTTGAAAGGTGGGCTAAGAGCTGACAATCCAGATGGGGTTGGTGGGCTAGATTGCCTTTCTAACCTGCTCCCTCCTGCTCAAGTTTGGCATATAACAGGGAGCAAAGAGGCTCTGAATTAGCTGAGTTTGTGCTGGTAGTCATTTCCCAATCCTGTGTGGTAGCCTGTAATGCTGAACATTTCTCCCTGATTTCTACTTATTCCACTTCACTGTTAACTTCACTTAACACCTGGCCTTTGCCATAAAGCAGGGTCAGGTGGCAGTCCTGGAGTGACAATCTCATGACTCTCCTTACACTTGGATTGTACACTTGGCCTGCTATTGCATCCTAGGACTTCTTTCTGGATCCTTTCCTTAAACGGCCAAGTAGAAATGATTGAGCCAAACCCCCCACATATGAACAGGTCACCTTGCTTCATTATTACCCTTCTTATAAGAAAATGCAACAGTGATTTAAAGCAGGCAAAGGATTAAAGGTACACTGAAACCTTTCCTATCTGATCTTAGAGACATAGGGAACTGATATGTCCTCATTTGTCCAACAGCCTCTCTCTTTACCTTTCCCATATTTACTGGTTTTATTATAAAGAAGAATAGGTCTGTAGGCAGTTGCTGCAGACAGACCACACTAAGTCTTGGACTTTTGCCAGTTGTGTCTAGCTCACCAAGACCACTCTAGTAAGTTATGCTGCAGCTATGCTGTTATGCCCTCAAGCCCTAGATTATGTGGCCATATACACATATACACACATATACTAGCACAGAGTGACTTCTTACTGCTCACTGTGCCAATATAGGGACCTAAGACGGTCACCATTAAAAATGCTTCTTGTCAAGTGCTTACAATGCTTGTCCTCCTCTGTGTCTGCAGGTCAATGGAGTCAGCCAGGTGGTCCCTGTGACCTTGGTCCCAGGTGTCAGTATTTCCCTCAGCGGGCAGTATGTTGTGGTTACTACTGACTTTGGGCTGCAAGTCAAGTTTGATGGAAACCACAGAGCAGAAATCACTCTTCCCAGTACCTATATGTCTAAAGTCTGTGGAATATGTGGAAATTACAACGGGCAAAAAGCAGATGACTTTCTCAACCCAGATGGAGAGATGGAAGCAAACTCAACCAGCCTTGGCAACAGTTGGCAGGTTTACAACGACTCCAGGTAGGACTCCTGCCAGGATGTCAGGTCTTACCTGTTGGCTATGCAATGACCAGTGTTTTATGCAACTCTACTTTGGAGGTCAAAAATATCTGACATGTGGGAGCATCACATAACCCTGGAAGGACCCCTGGGCCTGAGTTTTAGGGTTAGTTACACATTGAGGTTTTCAGGAACAGCAGCTAATTAAATCAGAAAAACATATATATTTTGTAATGCCTCCATAAATGGTCTCTTCAGGCACCCAGGGCACAAAGCTGCAAGCAAACAACACTCCCATAAAAGAGACACTGCCTTTCTCATTTGCTTTGCCTTGCTGATAGGAGAGAAAGGCCAAGGGGGCTTCTTTTGTCTCCTGGTGCTGTTTGAGCAAACACAAAGAGTATGTTAAATACAAGCACAGGCCAGATAGGGAGAATGATCTGTGAGTTTTAGCATTGACTTGGTTAAATTCCTTTTGTACATTTAAACATACATTTTAGTATTTGAATAAAACACTGAAGGTGCCCAATAAAATTTCAGTTACTGTTTTAGTTTATGAATGCTAATACTTGAAGACATTGTTTCAACTTTTCTGAGATACTTGACTTGTTAATTATTTCACAGTATGCTATTTATTGACAGTAGGATTTGAACTTTGAATGCTTTCACTTTGTAGTTCCCCTTCCATATAAACACCCTGACTTACCAGAAAGCCAAAAATAAATACCTGGGTTTCATCCAGGCCTCTTAAAGATTATCAGGTTGAGATCATATTAAAATATGAATTTCTATCCTAAGAGTCTGAAATAGAGAGATTGGAAATTCATCATGTTTAGTCTGGGAAGAGACCTGTAGTTTTGGTAGATGTGATTTCAAAAGCATCTCAGGTGTTAATGAATCCAAAGTTGATCCATTAATTTTTCCACATATTTTTTCTTTTTTTTTCCTCATTAGGTGCTCACCAGATTACGGTCATACTCCAAACTGCACTGATGATGAAAAACACATGATCCAAAGCAATGCATACTGTGGTCTGATCACAGATCCAAGTGGTCCATTCCAGAACTGCCATGCAGTGGTCGATCCACGGAGTTATTTTGAAGATTGCCAGTATGATCTCTGTGAACTTCACTTGAACAATGCAGCCCTCTGTGAAAGCCTACAGGCTTATGCAGACGTGTGCCAAACTGCAGGAGTCCAGCTGGCACCGTGGAGAAATGCAACCTTTTGCCGTATGTATCAAAGATTGCTAGATATTACCACTTGTCAGGAGGGCTTAATGAGGATTTCCTGAAGACAGAGCCTTACAACCCTCTTTTGAATTCATGTAGCACTGAGAATCTTGACTGATCAGGCTAAAGATTTCAAGGTTATATGTAGTTCCTCAGTTTGATTCCTTTGGGAAGATACTAGTGATAATAGTTCAGCTGCTTTGAATGAAAGGAAAAATTTCCATCTAATTAATCTTAAAATTGAATTGGAGATCTTTCCTTTGAATTCCTCTCTGCAAACAGAGCAAGATGAAGGAGGAATACTTCTGACTAGCTGAGATGGAGATCTGGGATAAAGGGAGGAGAGTGTTGTAAACACTGTCAGTGGCACAGACTCCCATATGTGTAAGAGAGCAGGGAGTGCTGACCATTCTTCCCAATTGGATGTGGAGGAAAGCATTGGAGTGTCCTGTACAGGCGTAGTCATTCATGGTTTCAGATGGGAGAGGAACCAACATGGATAGGCAGCCTGGAATTAAAGGTTAGGACTGAAGTCAAAATTCTGTGAAATGTATATTGTAACAATGCTACTGAGTGTGGAGAACACAGGGAGAGTGGGGAACAGATTGAAGAGACAGAAACACACAGAGGTCGAGACAAAATGTGTCAAGTATTGAAGTAACAGATAGATATCTGTGCTAGGGAGTATGTAGCAATAATGATTTTTCTTCTTTGAGTATTGGTAAAGAGTAAATAAAGAACATTTCTCAAGCATTCAGGTATATATTATAGGAAAAAAATCCATATTCTTTTTAGAACAGAATTTAAATACAAATTTAATGTCTGAAATGCCTGAACATATCCGTTCCCATTAGAAACAATAAAATGAACAGGATATAGTAATTCAGTGACCCTTGTGCCTTCTGCACTGAAGGAGATGGGGAGACTAAAAAGCTTGTCTAAAAATATTGGAATTATTGAAGCCTAATTTCTTTTCTGACTTGTTTCCCATTTGACTTCAGTCTCCATCTGGCACATTTTCTAGGTGGGGACATTAGTGAGGCTTTCTCTCCTAGAGGTTCTGGAGTTTCCAAACAGGAGTGAGCTGTCTCTGCATCTCTTATTTCTGCTGAAAGAGCTCGCAGGATCCCTTCTCCTTGCCTTGTGCCTATTTTCTTTAATGAACCTGTATATATTTTTGTCCTCTGCCAACCTCACCAACTTATTTCCTGTAGAGCACCTGGGTCAAATTATGTGGGAGGATGGGCAGACAAATGTACAAGGTCACTGTATTATTTCTGTGTCCTTAAAAAAGTAATCTAGAGATAGAGTGAAAAAATATGTCATTAAAGATTGTCCCACATCATATAAACATCTGTAAGCTGAAAAAAAAGATTGCTCAGGAAACTCCAGTTCTCAGACCTTCTCATCAGAATATGACAGTGTTTAAAATATCTAATTACAAAAGGTAATTATATGTCATGCATGTAACAAAATATAAAAATAGAATAGAGCATGTCTCCAGACTGATTATTTAACAAACCTTAAAGACCTCAGTGAAGTGAAAAGATAAGAATTAAGACATTAAAACACGTCTGGAATTAACTATCAGAACTACAGACTAAATATAGCATGTCTAGTAAAAATAGCTAACATGACATTGATATCCTCTGTCCAATGCAATAATTCAAGAAATCATCTTCATGTCCTAGGAAATGCTCTCTCTGAGTGAAAGTTTAGACAGCCAAACATCAAAAAAAAAGTTCAAGTCTCTAAGAAAACAAAGGCATGCATGAAAATACTGCAAATTCCAAGACGTTCACAAACACTTCAAAAGAAATCAGAATATGATATGAAACAAAGCCCAGTACTTGAGTAATTAAAAAATATTAATATATATCTGTATCTTCTCTTACACAGCACTGTCCTGTGCAGCCAACAGTCACTACGAGCCCTGTGCTGCAGCCTGCCCTGCCACCTGTGTTGACCCCACAGCTCCCTACAACTGCAGCCTGCCGTGCGTGGAGGGCTGTGTGTGTGACAGCGGCTACCTGCTCTACAATGACCGCTGCGTGCCCAGCCAGCAGTGCGGGTGCTGGCACAACGGGAAGCACTACCCCGTGGGCTCCGAGTTCTGGACGGACAACACCTGCTCCTCCAAGTGCACCTGTCCCGCACGGGGAAGCAAAGTGCAGTGCTTCAATGCCTCCTGCCCTGCGGGCCAGTACTGCGGGGTGCAGAACGGGAAACCTGTGTGCCTGGAACACTCCTACGGCATCTGCCACGTCCACGGGGACCCCCACTACCAAACCTTTGACAAGGTGACGCACAACTTCATGGGCAACTGCACCTACACCCTGGCCAAAGTGTGCTCCAACACCACCTCCCTGCCCTACTTCAACGTGGAGGCCAAGAACGAGCACCGTGGCAGCACCCGAGTGTCCTACGTGCGCGAAGTCGCGGTTGAGGTGTACGGACAGCGCATTGTCATCCTCAAGCAGCAGAAGAGCCACGTGCTGGTAGGCACTGGGGCTGGAATCAGCGTGGTGCACCTGCAAGGCAGGGCTGGCTGCTGCTGGCCGCGCCTGGCACATACCAATAGTCCCAGGAATGGGTGGGTTCCCCTGAAGGCACCTTGTCACTTTGTTTTCCCTTTTGGGAGGGGCTGGAGGAGGAAGAGTCAAATGGGGAACATGGGCCATGTTGAGCACAGTGCAGGACCCAGCCCTGCGAGCCCCAGGGATGCTGGGGTGTGAGGACACCCCAGGCAGCCTTTTGCCATGCCTGGGCTGGCAGCTGCTTTCCCTGGGCAGGAGCAGCCAGGGAAACAGGCCCTGGGCCCACAGTGGTGTGTGTGCTGTAGGTGAACAACGTGCGCCAGACGTTGCCAGTGAGTGCAGCGGGAGGGGCCATCACGGTGAGCAAGAGCGGTCGCTACATCGTCCTGGAGACAGACTTCAGCCTCAGAGTGTCCTACGACGCTGACCACTCGGTGGAGGTGAAGGTGCCCACCACCTACTTCAACCTGACCTGTGGCATATGTGGCAACTTCAACAACCGCAGAGATGACGAATACATGATGCCCAATGGACAGCAAGCCGCAGACTCCAATGCTCTGGGGGAGAGCTGGCAGGTGCCAGACAGTGACCCCTCCTGCGGTGTCCCCGTGCCCTCCCCACCCTGCAGTGCAGAAGAGGAGAAGCTCTACCGGTCTGACCAGTTCTGTGGCATCCTGACCACCAGGCCTAGCTCTTTTGAGAGATGCCATGGCGTCATCAACCCCCAGGACTACTTTGACACCTGCTTGTACGACCTGTGTGCCCTGAACGGTGGCCAGGAGTTCCTGTGTGCTGCTCTGGAGGCCTATGCTGACGCGTGCCAGGCAGCTGGGGTGACTCTTCTTCCCTGGAGGAATGCTACCTTCTGCCGTGAGTTGCCAGAGAAAAACGAGCCTTTGAACAGCTCCATTTTGTCTTAAGAGGCTGATTTTAGCCAGTAACTGCCATAGCTTAGTTATCATAAATTCTTTACATAATTATAAAAAATGCTGAAAGACAAAATCCTTCAAAATTCATGCCATTATTATTTTTGGTAGAGAACAATGAATAATTTTGTTCATTATATCAAGAATCTTTGGTAAACCACTAGCAATATGCCCCTTTTAATGTAGTCTTATCTATGTGTTTTAAATGATGTTTTGCCTTTTATAGTCTTGTTACATCTAATGATTTTAGCAATTTTTTACTTGTGGAAATGTATCATCTATGTACAAGATCTAGTGTAGAAAGGCATAATTTCCTTGGATTTGGAGGTGCTGTATAGCCAGGATACAGGGTTAAACATACTTTTCTTGTGTAGTCTCTTTTCTTTTCTTCCTTCTGATAGTAAAATAGGAATGGAATTTCAGGCTTCAAAAAACCCCCACAATTGCCACTAGCTCAAAACAATAATGTTATTGAATAGTGGTTTCATGTGGGTTTAGTGGTTTCATGCGGGTTGTGCTTGTTAATGCGGTGCTTTTTGTTGTTTCTCAGCTGTTGCATGCCCTACAAATAGTCATTACAATCCGTGCACCAGTGCTTGTCCAGCAACCTGCACTGACCCTCTTGCATCACAGAACTGCAGCAGACCTTGTGTAGAAGGATGTGAATGCAACAGTGGCTTTGTCCTCAGCGGAGGACAGTGTGTGTCCATAAGCAACTGTGGCTGCCTTCAGAATGGCAAATATTATGAGGTTTGTTCTGGAACATAATTCTTATGTGGGTCTTATTTCACAACTCAACACTATCATTAATTCTTTTAATTTATTTTTTATTTTCTTGTCTCTAACAGAAAGGAGAATCTTTTTGGCAACCAGACTGTGTAGGCCAATGTGTATGTACTGGAAATGGAACTGTAGTTTGCAATTCAGACGCATGTGAAGTAAGCGAAGTTTGCAAGGTGCAGAATGGACTCCTGGGGTGTTATCCATTGAATCCCAGCATCTGCCACATTTTTGGGGATCCACATTATATAACCTTTGATGGGAGACTGTACCATTTCCAAGGAGACTGCAATTATACTGTTGTTGAGAGATGCACAAATTCTTCTGAAAAGTTCACAGTGACAACCAGAAATGAACATAGAGGAAATCCAAACTGGACAGCCTTGAACTCAGTTGCTGTCACACTGAAAAATCTGCACATTGTTTTGAAGAAAAACAAAGAGACCTATGTAAGTGTTCTACTTTATGCACAAACAATCCATCACATCTATGCACTTTACATTTCTGCCCAAAAAAAACTGAATCAGGATTCTCTGAATTCTTCACCTCCAAGAGAGCACATTCAAGAAGTCATAGAATTTATTTCTTTTTTCTAAAAAAGGCAGAAATCAGCATAACTGCTTTTGTCCAGTCATATCTTTTCTAAATGAGGTTGTAGGATAAAACAGCTTCATCTCTGTCTTCATCTATAACAGAAAGGTTTTACTAATTTTACCTATCCCACAATTGCTTTGTGTGTAGTCATGACAGCAGAAAGCCAAATTGTGCCACAAAGTACTATTCAAGGTCGGAGATAAGTGTTTGCCTTTAGTCACTGCTTAGTCTCAGGCTTCTGTTATCTGTACAGTTCATTACAGTAAAGCTGACTCTTGGTTCTGTGGGGTTTGTTTTAGGTGAATGGAGGTCAGGTTCATCTTCCTGTGGATTTGAACCATGAAGCCAGAATATCCATACAAGGACATTACATAGTCATTGATACCTCTCTAGGGATCCAGGTTAAGTTTGATGGTGACCAGGAGCTTTTCATTCTGGTTGATGAAAGTCTCAAAGGACAGCTGTGTGGTCTCTGTGGGACATTCAATGACAACCAACTGGATGACTTTTTAAACCCAGATAAAGTCCTAGAACAGGATCCAAATAAATTTGGTGACAGCTGGATAGTGAAGGATGACAACAGGACGTAAGTATCAGATAATACTTTTAGAAACAGTAAAATGCCTGAAACATAGATCATCTAGTTATAGGTCTAGCATACATTATTTACATTCCATGGTTGACCTCTTTTGATAATTCTTGTTTGCTACTGTGTTCACCTTTGGGTAACAATAGAAAGCATTGAAATTTCAAAATTTCAGACAACCTTCAGAGCTTTTCCACAAGAACTTTGTAGATTTTACTTGTGATTGGCATCCTTTTTATGGATATAACTTGAATTTTTCCTTACTTCCCTATTCTAAAATATTGCCTAAAATATCACCCTAAAATATTCCTCCTTCCTGCTATAGGAAGTCTAAATCTATCTCTCAGATTCAGCTCCTAAGATAAATTCATGTAGATTAACGTAGGCATGGGGCATTTATCTATCTGTTAATGCTTTCACATACAAATTACTACTCTTACTATATGCAATAATGAATTGAAATTATCTTTCTTGTGTTGGATAGCTGATTTTTTTGTTTCTTCTGGACTTTGTTCTGTGGATAGACAGTCACAATTTGCAGCTATATTCTTAACGGGTATTTATAAGTTAAATTGCAATATTTCTCACTTTTGAGTTTGACACACTAACCATGTCTACACATAATAAGTCCACAGAATTTGGTATAACATTCCATTATATTTGGGGTATGCCTTGCAAGACAAAACAAAACACAAAGGTTACATAACCACTCTGCTGTTTTTCTTCTTGCAGGTGTAATCAAGTTTCAGTTGTACCACCTGCTTGTGATGCAGAAAAAGAGAAAGAATATGAAGAACTCTGCAAAATTATTTTGAAAACTGGTGGACCTTTTCAGTCCTGCCATTCACACATTCCCCCACAACTGTACTTTGAGAGCTGTGTCTATGATCTGTGTGCCACAGAGGGGGATTCTGATCAGTACTGCAAGATTTTAGAGGCATACGCCGCTGCCTGTGAAGCTGAAGGTGTAAATCTGGGTGAATGGAGGGAGGACACCATCTGTGGTAAGTCATTTGGACATTTAGCAAATCACCATCCAATTAAATTCTTATGCTACAAATATAAATTCAAGTGACTAAGGAATAGAGCAGACTTTCAGAGATGGGCATTCAACAAAACACAGGAAGCTTTCAAGTGCTTAGAGTCTATGTAAATTTGGCTTCTAATTAAGCTTTTAATGGGCTTCTAGTATTCACTTTAGAATGTGATATCTCAACACATTTGATCCAAGAGTATTGTTCAGAATGGGGTTGTGAGAGACAGAATGCACTGTCAGCTAAGGGCTCAGCAAGGGACAATTGAGCACTTGTCTAATAAATCACCATTTTAGCTTTAGGAAAATATTTTCTCTTTTTGAGAAATGCTAACATACCACTTAACCAACCTGTCTACAGCTCCACATTTTCACCAAACATGCAAAATAAATTCCTAAGTATATAAACCAGAGCTTTAAAATCAGTAAAGAAGAATCCTGCAGCTTGAGGTCCTTTCAGCCTTGGGCCATTTTTACCTAGGTAGACTGGTTAACAGTAGGGGTAAGGCAAGAGGCATGACATTCATCATAGAATCATAGAATAGTTTGGATTAGAAGGAACCTTCAAAGGTCATCTAGTTCAATTTCCCTGCAGCAAGCAGAGACAACTATAACTAGACCTGGTTATTCACCATCTAAGCTCACCCCAAAATTTTCCCAGATTTCACCATGCTCATGGTAAAAAAATTCTTCCTTGTATCCTTAAGTTGCTTTTTCTGGAGCTACGAGAGGTAATTACCAAAGGCAGCAAAAACCAGCGGCCTAAGAATGAGTCTATTACATGAAAAGGCATTCTGTAACTGCTTTCCAATTCCAAGACAATACTTCTCATCCCAGTTTATGAGCAGTAAAAAGCAATGTCAGACCACTCTTATTTTGAAGTGTTCATTTCCACTTAAAAAGCACTTTGAGAGCCAGTGGAGTACTACTTTGCCAAATAGCACAGCTTTGAGCAATTTGCAATGGCAAAGGATTATGATTGTCGCATAGTGTAAAAATGTAAGATCTTAGTGCATTATGATGACACATGAGGAAAGGAGTTGTAAAATAACACACATTCTCAGACACAATTTCATATTTTATAGTCAGTTTTTCAGTACTGGTCAATTCTACCCATTCCATTTCAGCATCTTCAAATTTTTCATGAACATGGGTTCATTAGACTCAGAGGCGCATTTCCAAACAGAGACAAGATTCCAAAACTTATTGTGGAAATTCTGTTTTTCTTTCTGCACCCTATACAGCTGCACCAACAGCCTGCAATATGTCGTGTACATTTGAGGTTGACTTCTGTGAGTGGAAACAGCAAACTAATGATGACTTTGACTGGATAAGGCACAAGGGACCGACACCCACACCTAATACTGGCCCTTCCCATGACCACACAACTGGAGGTGAGAACAGCAAACAGCACTGGGCTGTGCTTCTCTTGGAAGAATGCAAGGAGACTCTTGTAACAGCAGATCCAGGCCATGTGTTTCTAGGCTTAATCCAGGGTCTTCTGCACTAGTCAGGTATCTGTAAAGGGTGGATGAGCAGCGCAGAACATTGATGAGCATGTGACCTCTTAGCATAAGTTCCTGTAAGGAGGCTTCTGCAAAGGTATATTCATGCTGACACTGGATCACTGTGGCAGCTGACCTTTCCTTTAGAAGGTGCTCCTTAAGTACAAGACAGGTGTAATCTCCTGATAGTCCATTTGGGAATTGAAAGAATAATGCAGGTGCTGGGTAAAGTAATGCTCTACTGTACAAACTCTGTAAATGAAGTGACTTTGTCTTATCCTGGCCCATTAATGTGAAAACCTGATATTCTGCTGTTTCCAGAGGGCTATTATATCTACCTGCAAGGAAGCAAGCAAAAGCCAGCTGATGTAGCCCGCTTGGTCAGTCCAGTGTGCAGTTCAGAAGGACTTCACTGCTTCCGCTTCTGGTATCACATGTATGGAGCAGCTGAAGCTATGGCTCTGCGTGTGTATGTAGTTCACAATGAGACATCAACGCTGGAATGGAAAGATGGTGGAAACAAAGGGGACAGATGGAACTTGGGAGAAGTCACGGTACACAGCAGAGGCAATATGCAGGTAAGGACACAGACTCTCACTGACTCTCACTGAGATAAACCATGCTTTTAAAAGGCAATTCATTCGTGTGGCTGGCGCTAATGACAGGATCTATCCCTTCCCTTAGATTGTCCTGGAGGGCATGATCGGTGAAGATCTCAAGAGTGATGTAGCTTTGGATGATCTGTCCATTGTAAAGGGACAATGCACAGGTATAAACTATGGCTGGGGAGAGGACACCTTGAAAAAGGTTATACTTCTTCTAGCACTGAGTTGAAGTGCTGTCCTCAAACATAGATGCCGTCATCAAATAGAGGTGATCAAGGATGATTCATGTCATTTGTACTGTTGTTTCTTTCATAGATTTTACTCCACCAACACCAGGACCCACAATCACAACACCATCAGAAGAGACACCCACATCAATGCCCATGACAGATTCAGGTAACTAGAATAGGCCTGAAATGGAAGTGCAGGCCTCTGTGAAGGGCAGGCTGGGAAGAACAGACAGTAGGAGGAGCTCACCTGAAAGTTTTCTCTGGTCTTTCCACTGTCAGGCACCTGCGTGGTGGAAGGAGACCCTCACTACCACACATTTGACAAGCAGTTACACCATTTCATGGGCACCTGCACCTACACCCTCTCCAAGCTGTGTGAGAGCAACAGCTCCCTGCCCTACTTCAATGTGGAAGCGGCCAACGAGCACAGGGGAGGCAACACCCGTGTGTCCTACGTCCGATACGTGGATGTCGACGTGGCTGACCAGAGGATAAGGCTGGGACAGGGTGGAGTGGTGACGGTGAGCATGAGGGGGAGATGCTGTGGGGCTGTGTGAGCGGAGAGAACTGTGCCAAATGGGCTGCTCCAATCCTGTCTGGGTTCCTGTCCTTCCAGGTCAATGGAGTGGAAGAGATCCTGCCTTGCAGCCCATCTGCGGGCGTGCAGGTCTTGTCCAGCGGGTTCTACACCATGCTCATGACAGACTTTGGCTTGAGAGTCAAGTTTGACGGGAAGCATCGGGTGGAGGTGACGCTTCCGAGCACCTTTGGGCAGAAGGTTTGTGGCATGTGTGGCAACTACAACGGGATAGCAGCAGATGACTTCCAGAACCCAGAAGGGACAATGGAGCCAGATTCCACCAGCCTGGGCAACAGTTGGGAAGTGTCCAACAACAGCAGGTGGGTATGGCCTCCAGTAGCCCTGGGGACACATTGGGCAAGGGCCCAATGGAGGAGGCACCAGCAGAAGTCCACAAATGACCCAGGAGCTCTTCTGCCTGTCTTTCCACAGCTGCTCAGCCGGACCTCTGCCCACCCCAGCCTGCAGTGAAACTGACAAGGAACTCATCAGCAGCAGCCACTTCTGTGGGCTCCTCACTGACACCAGCGGCCCGTTTAAGGTGTGCCACGCTTTGCTGAGCCCCAGCAGCTACTTTGACACCTGCAGCTATGACCTGTGTGAGCTGGGGCTGGACCGCGAGACCCTGTGCAAGAGTTTGCAGTCCTATGCAGATGCCTGCCAGTCACTCGGTGTCCAGATACCTGTGTGGAGGAATGCAACCTTCTGCCGTAAGTCCAGACATGGTACCTGGGGCCGGTACCCTCAGGGAAACACGGGACAGGATTGGAAGGGTGAGATGCTGGGCAGTAAGAACTATTCTCCCTATGGGCTGTAGGGATATACAGGTAGATATCAGTATTTGAGACATCATTGTCTATTTCATTTCGATTGGGTGGCACTGAGAATACAAGTACAGCCAAATAGACCATAGAGAAAATAGAGATGGCAACTTTTTCAAAGGAGCAGAAATCTGTATTCTGTTCTGCAAGTAATTTGTTGGGTCATCTGTCTCGGCAGCAATCACTTGTCCGGCCAACAGTCACTACGAGCCCTGTGCTGCAGCCTGCCCTGCCACCTGTGTTGACCCAATGGCTCCTGTTACCTGCAGCCTGCCGTGCGTGGAGGGCTGTGTGTGTGACGGCGGCTACCTGCTCTACAATGACCGCTGCGTGCCCAGCCAGCAGTGCGGGTGCTGGCACAACGGGAAGCACTACCCCGTGGGCTCCGAGTTCTGGACGGACAACACCTGCTCCTCCAAGTGCACCTGTCCCGCACGGGGAAGCAAAGTGCAGTGCTTCAATGCCTCCTGCCCTGCGGGCCAGTACTGCGGGGTGCAGAACGGGAAACCTGTGTGCCTGGAACACTCCTACGGCATCTGCCACGTCCACGGGGACCCCCACTACCAAACCTTTGACAAGGTGACGCACAACTTCATGGGCAACTGCACCTACACCCTGGCCAAAGTGTGCTCCAACACCACCTCCCTGCCCTACTTCAACGTGGAGGCCAAGAACGAGCACCGTGGCAGCACCCGAGTGTCCTACGTGCGCGAAGTCGCGGTTGAGGTGTACGGACAGCGCATTGTCATCCTCAAGCAGCAGAAGAGCCACGTGCTGGTAGGCACTGGGGCTGGAATCAGCGTGGTGCACCTGCAAGGCAGGGCTGGCTGCTGCTGGCTGCGCCTGGCACATACCAATAGTCCCAGGAATGGGTGGATTCCCCTGAAGGCACCTTGTCACTTTATTTTCCCTTTTGGGAGGGGCTGGAGGAGGAAGAGTCAAATGGGGAACATGGGCCATGTTGAACACATGAGTGCAGAACCCAGCCCTGTGAGCCCCAGGGATGCTGGGGTGTGAGGACACCCCAGGCAGCCTTTTGCCATGCCTGGGCTGGCAGCTGCTTTCCCTGGGCAGGAGCAGCCAGGGAAACAGGCCCGGGGCCCACAGTGGTGTGTGTGCCGTAGGTGAACAACGTGCGCCAGACGTTGCCGGTGAGTGCAGCGGGAGGGGCCATCACGGTGAGCAAGAGCGGTCGCTACATCGTCCTGGAGACAGACTTCAGCCTCAGAGTGTCCTACGACGCTGACCACTCGGTGGAGGTGAAGGTGCCCACCACCTACTTCAACCTGACCTGTGGCATGTGTGGCAACTTCAACAACCGCAGAGATGATGAATACATGATGCCCAATGGACAGCAAGCCGCAGACTCAAATGCTCTGGGGGAGAGCTGGCAAGTGCCAGACAGTGACCCCTCCTGCGGTGTCCCCGTGCCCTCCCCACCCTGCAGTGCAGAAGAGGAGAAGCTCTACCGGTCTGACCAGTTCTGTGGCATCCTGACCACCAGGCCTAGCTCTTTTGAGAGATGCCATGGCGTCATCAACCCCCAGGACTACTTTGACACCTGCTTGTACGACCTGTGTGCCCTGAACGGTGGCCAGGAGTTCCTGTGTGCTGCTCTGGAGGCCTATGCTGACGCGTGCCAGGCAGCTGGGGTGACTCTTCTTCCCTGGAGGAATTCTACCTTCTGCCGTGAGTACCTGCCTTGCCATTGCCAGAAAGGGAAATGGGCCACACTCTCTGCTCTGACCCTCTGGCCAATGCATGTCTTAGGTCTTTTCCTTCCCACAAGGCTGTCCATGGTTGAAGTCTTGCTGGTCCTAACTTTCCCCTTCCCATTGCAGCCCTGCAGTGTCCTCCCAACAGCTACTATCACCCCTGCATGACCAGCTGTCCTGCCACCTGTGTTGACCAACAAGCCCCACAGAACTGCTCCAAGCCTTGTGTGGAGGGCTGTGCATGTAGCTCTGGCTTCCTCCTGAGTGGAGACACCTGTGTGCCCGAGGCCAACTGCGGCTGCCACTTTGAGGGCAACTACTATACTGTGAGTGAAAACCCCGCCCTGGTTTGCAGACCCCTGCCATGCCACTCCCCTGCCTGTACTTTCCTGCCTCATACACTGAGCTTTGTTGTTTCCCTGCCTGCAGGAGGGCGAATCCTCCGTGAATGAGAACTGCACTCGCCGGTGCCGGTGTGAATCCAAAGGCCACATGGTTTGCTCTGCCCTGTCCTGTGGCGAGGACGAGGTCTGCAAGATCCAGGATGGCCAGAGGGGCTGTTACCCAGCCAGCACCGCCGTCTGCCACATCTACGGTGACCCACATTACAGCACCTTTGATGGGAAGCTCCACCACTTCCAGGGCTCCTGCAACTACACAGTGGTGACGGGCTGTGACAACTCCTCCGTTGGCTTCAGTGTCACCACCCGCAACAAACATCGCGGCAGCCAGAGCTGGACAGCTCTGAACTCTGTGGCGCTGTCTCTCGAAGGCCTCCACATTGCACTGCGCGAGCACAAGGCAGTCTATGTAAGCCTCTCATTTTGGTACCTGGCAACAACAGACACACCGGACACTCCTGAAACACCCCTCTGTCCCCAGGGAGAGCTTGCTGTTCCCTGAGCCTGCTGCGTGCTGACAGAACAGCATGGCAGAGCTCTGAGTGGGGCCATAGGTGGCTGCTCACGCAGACACGGATTCTTGGTTACTTTCCTGAGCTTTCAGTGTGCCATTGGTCCAGTTGCTGCTGCCCTCGTAGGCCTGGGCACGGTTGCTCATGCCAGCCGTGCTTCTGGCTCACTGGCACTGGCACTACCCTGGGGAGGAACAGTGGCCTCTCAGTGGAGGGCACCTCTTAATGCTCCTGTCTCCCTCTGTCGCCCTTCTCCAGATCAACGGTGCCCTGGTCTCCCTGCCTGCTTCTCCTGCCCCCGGCGTGACCATTTCCCTGAGCGGCTCCTACGTGCGGGTTTCTACCAAGCTGGGCCTGCAGCTGCAGTTCAATGGGGACCATGAGCTCCTGGTGAAGGTGTCTGAGAAGTACAAGGGCAAACTCTGTGGGCTGTGTGGGACGTACACTGGGAGCCAGCAGGACGACTTCATGCGACCCGATGGGGTGGTTGTACCTGACTTCAACGACTTTGGAACCAGCTGGATGGTGCCGGATGATGAGTGGCCGTGAGTCCTTGTTCCACCATGCAGATGAAGGACAGAAGGGAGTGTGGGAGAGGGCAGCTATGAGGGACATCAGGAGGGAGGGTTGGTGATGGCAAGCGTGGGGCAAGGGAGAAGAGGCAGCTTCCTGACCCCTGGGAGAATGGGCTGAGCCTGAGCAGGATGCTTTTCCTATGCTGCTTGGATCAGAACTGCCTCAGTCGGTTGTTTCTGTCCACCAGAAACCAGGGAGGGCAATGGTGCCTGTGGGCCATGTGTTCCACCCTTTCAAGTGACAGCCATGGGTGCCTTTTCTTAGTGAGGGATCTGGACTGCAGAAGCTGAGATCATGGCTGGGGAGGAGGTCAGGAAATGCAGTGGCTGCTGTCAGCAGGCTGCAGGCAACTCAGGGCCGTTTGTCTGCTTTGTAGGTGTGACCCAGCCATCAGCCCACCTGCATCCTGCTCCCCTGCTGAAGAGGAGGCAGCTAACCAGCAGTGTTCAATCCTCACACACCTCGGTGGCCCCTTCCAGCCGTGCCATGCAGTTCTGCCACCCAAGACATACTTTGAGAGCTGTGTCTATGACCAGTGTGCCACGGGTGGCAGCACGCAGCAGCTCTGCAATGACCTGGGGGCCTATGCTGCAGCCTGTGCTGAGGCAGGCGTTGCTCTGGGAGACTGGAGTGCTGGCACTGTCTGTGGTAAGCCTTCTGTTGACCACCTTTGATTTCCTTAGATCTCAGGGACAAGGAATGGGGCAGTTCTGGGGGCAGTACATGGGGCAGAGATTTCCCCATGTATCACATAACTAGCCACTCTGGTGGGCCAGCCCTTGCATGAGGAGACTCTTCCAGACGGGTGAAAACCCTGTCCTGCACTTCATTTGCAATAGTGTGGGGAGTGTTATGGGAAGTGAGCAACATCCCCATTTGGGAACAAATCTCCATCACCAAACATACCTCCTCCACTTCTGTTTCATTCACCTGCTCCTGCAACCTTGCCCCCCTTTCCAGGCACTACAACGCCGCCTCCACATACAACAACATCACCGCCACCTGGGACGAGCACAGGTACTGTCGTCTCCCACCTGAGTTTTTTAGTGGCTGTGCTAAGCTCTTTCCCCTTGGCTGGCCATCCTTGCCTCTCCATGGGCATGCCATGGATGTGCATGGATGTACCTGAGCCCCAGTGGTCATGGGGAAAAGGTGGCCCCACCCTCACTCTAAAACCTCTGCTTGTCTTTCTGCACCCTGTTCAGCTCCACCAACAGACTGCAATTTTGCCTGCACTTTTGACGACGACTTCTGCGGGTGGGTCCAGGCAGATTACAGCAGCATTGACTGGATAAGGAACAAAGGCCCCACGCCCACGCCAAACACTGGCCCATCCTCTGACCACACAACAGGAGGTAGGAACAGCAATCAGGACACAGGCCTAGGGGTGTCCCCACAAAGATGGCAACAAGCTTCTAACAGCAAACACAGACCATGTCTTTGCTGGCCTTCCACCAGAGCACTTTGTCCAGTGTCCCCACGGGCCAGAGGATTCCTCTGGGAGGATTTCCAGCCCTGGCAATCAGTTTGTGCTGCCCCCAGAGCGGGCAAGGTCCTGCCGTGCAGGGCAGAATGCAATGCACGGCTTGATGACCTGTCGGTCTCTAGGGAAGACAAATGAGTCTGTCACTCTGTGATGAGGTCCTGGATTTTTCAGAAGGCAAAGATGAGGGTTCTCCAAATCTGCAGAGTCATGAGAGTGCTGTGACAATACTGTGGAGGTGTTGCCATGTCCCAGTCCAAGGCATACATCTGCCATGGCCCTGAGAGCACATTCATAGAGGCTCTCGGCTCTGGGGAGGGTTGTAGCTTGTGAAGGAACTGTGTTTGCTCTCCCCTCCTTTTGCCTGCCTGAAACTGCACTCGGGCTGCTTCCAGGGCTGTGCTTGGGATGTCCCTGGCTGCTCTGGGTAGCTCTGATGCATCTGTGACAGTGTGGCTCGTGCTTTGTTTCAGATGGCTACTACATCTTCCTGCAAGGGAGTGCTGATACTCTGCCTGGTTTTGTGGCTCGCCTGGTCAGTCCAGTGTGCAGCTGGGAAGGAACACTCTGCTTCCGCTTCTGGTACCACATGTACGGAACTGCTCAAACAATGGCCCTGCGGGTGTACGTGCAGAAGGATGATGAGCAAGTGGTGGTCTGGGAAGAAGTTGGGAACCATGGAGACAGGTGGCACTTGGGAGAGGTCACAGTGCACACCACAGGAAACATGCAGGTAAGCAGGCTCTCGCTGTCACTTCAGAGGACACCGTGCTTTCTAATGGCTCTTCCCATGTGCAGCTGGAGCTAATGCTGGGAACCATTCCTTCCCTTAGATTCTGCTGGACGGAGAATGGGGTGAAGATGTGCGCAGCAACATAGCATTGGATGATGTGTCCGTTGTAAAGGGATCCTGTGCAGGTACAAGGCTTGGCTTTGCATGGCAAGGCTTGGCTTTGAACAGCAAGGCTTGGCTTTGAACGGGAACAGCAGCTTGAGACATGTCACTGACTGAGGCGGCAGGCTGTGCTAGAAGCACAGCTGTGCTAGAGGCAGGAGCACAGGTTGTCTTTGGGCACTGATGCATCTTGTGCCCAAGTCTACTCTCCTCTGGGAGGTTGGGGCACTGGCAATGCCTGCAGTCACTCTTTTAGTTCACGTGTTACAAGGCCCAAGGACAAGACATTGGCCACAGGTACAGAATTGCCTTATCTGCTGTTGGCACCCAGCTAAGCTGGCAGCAGCCATGAAGGGGGACAGCTCTGCCTCAGATGACACTCTTCAATCCCTGTCCTGGCTATGCCTGGTCATGGTGCTGGGTACTTCAGAAGGGTGAGGGAACCAGCTGTCTGCAACAAAACTCCCTTGTTGGTGCACATCTCCTCTAACTCTCTCTTGTGCTAGGTCCATCGACACCAACACCCACGGTCCCCCTGCCAGGTACCACAACACAGCCTGTAATCACCACCTCACCAACCAGTCCCACTCCGAGCTCAGGTACTGCCATGTTTCATCCCTGTCTCCTACTGCTCCTAAAAAGTGTTCATTTTGTTTCCTCCATGTCCATCACCATGGGGCATGTCTGTCCCTTCCTTCATTCTCTCTATGCTGGTGGAATGGTTTTTGGTGTGGAGTCACTGTTTTGTCTCTGTCCCGGGCATCCTGAGCCTTTCTGGTGAAGCTTTTAGGCTGTTTGTGATGAGTAGACAAAGTGCCTGCAACAAAACTCCCTTGTTGGTGCACATCTCCTCTAACTCTCTCTTGTGCTAGGTCCATCGACACCAACACCCACGGTCCCCCTGCCAGGTACCACAACACAGCCTGTAATCACCACCTCACCAACCAGTCCCACTCCGAGCTCAGGTACTGCCATGTTTCATCCCTGTCTCCTACTGCTCCTAAAAAGTGTTCATTTTGTTTCCTCCATGTCCATCACCATGGGGCATGTCTGTCCCTTCCTTCATTCTCTCTATGCTGGTGGAATGGTTTTTGGTGTGGAGTCACTGTTTTGTCTCTGTCCCGGGCATCCTGAGCCTTTCTGGTGAAGCTTTTAGGCTGTTTGTGATGAGTAGACAAAGTGCCTGCAACAAAACTCCCTTGTTGGTGCACATCTCCTCTAACTCTCTCTTGTGCTAGGTCCATCGACACCAACACCCACGGTCCCCCTGCCAGGTACCACAACACAGCCTGTAATCACCACCTCACCAACCAGTCCCACTCCGAGCTCAGGTACTGCCATGTTTCATCCCTGTCTCCTGCTGCTCCTAAAAAGTGTTCATTTTGTTTCCTCCATGTCCATCACCATGGGGCATGTCTGTCCCTTCCTTCATTCTCTCTATGCTGGTGGAATGGTTTTTGGTGTGGAGTCACTGTTTTGTCTCTGTCCTGGGCATCCTGAGCCTTTCTGGTGAAGCTTTTAGGCTGTTTGTGATGAGTAGACAAAGTGCCTGCAACAAAACTCCCTTGTTGGTGCACATCTCCTCTAACTCTCTCTTGTGCTAGGTCCATCGACACCAACACCCACGGTCCCCCTGCCAGGTACCACAACACAGCCTGTAATCACCACCTCACCAACCAGTCCTACTCCGAGCTCAGGTACGGCCACCTCCCATCCCCTTCTGATTCTGGTTGTTGAAATTTTTCATTTTGCTTCCTCCAAGGCCCATGACAGGGGATGGAGGGTCTGTAATGAAGGGGGATGTGTCTCCTCCTGTCTCCCAGCTCTGCTGCTGGTGGTCGCATTTTTGCAGATTATAACAAGTCATCCCTGCCCCGGGTCTCTCGGGTCAGTGTGTCTGCTTTAAGAGGAAGGCTGGGTTAGCTGCTTATAACAGAGGCCCGTGTTGACACCACATCTTCCTTTGTCTCTCCACAGGTCCACTTCCTACTACACCTCCTCCTCTGCTGCCTAACATTACAACACAGTCAACACCAAGACCAACAACAACACCTGGAACGACCTCAGGTACTGCTATTATTCGTAGAGTTCTGAGTCCTCTCCAAAACCCAAACTGGGAACATGGTGCATTTGTGTTTAAGGGCTGTTATTTGATTTATTTTGGTCTCCCTCAATATTTAGACATGCATTGAATCCTCTTCCCTTTCTAAGGGTTTGTGTGGGACAGCTGTGCTCCTAGCAATAGGATGTTTGAGTAGCTTTGTACAGTATGTCTGTAAAAATTAATACTATCAAGATATAGATCTATAATACCTCTGCTTGTCCATAAAGGAAATAGACTAGTCATGCACAAGATACTGTTTGAACAAAGTGAGCTGGGGAGAACAGACAGTAGGAGGAGCTCACCTGAAAGTTTTCTCTGGTCTTTCCACTGTCAGGCACCTGCGTGGTGGAAGGAGACCCTCACTACCACACATTTGACAAGCAGTTACACCATTTCATGGGCACCTGCACCTACACCCTCTCCAAGCTGTGTGAGAGCAACAGCTCCCTGCCCTACTTCAATGTGGAAGCGGCCAACGAGCACAGGGGAGGCAACACCCGTGTGTCCTACGTCCGATACGTGGATGTCGACGTGGCTGACCAGAGGATAAGGCTGGGACAGGGTGGAGTGGTGACGGTGAGCATGAGGGGGAGATGCTGTGGGGCTGTGTGAGCGGAGAGAACTGTGCCAAATGGGCTGCTCCAATCCTGTCTGGGTTCCTGTCCTTCCAGGTCAATGGAGTGGAAGAGATCCTGCCTTGCAGCCCATCTGCGGGCGTGCAGGTCTTGTCCAGCGGGTTCTACACCATGCTCATGACAGACTTTGGCTTGAGAGTCAAGTTTGACGGGAAGCATCGGGTGGAGGTGACGCTTCCGAGCACCTTTGGGCAGAAGGTTTGTGGCATGTGTGGCAACTACAACGGGATAGCAGCAGATGACTTCCAGAACCCAGAAGGGACAATGGAGCCAGATTCCACCAGCCTGGGCAACAGTTGGGAAGTGTCCAACAACAGCAGGTGGGTATGGCCTCCAGTAGCCCTGGGGACACATTGGGCAAGGGCCCAATGGAGGAGGCACCAGCAGAAGTCCACAAATGACCCAGGAGCTCTTCTGCCTGTCTTTCCACAGCTGCTCAGCCGGACCTCTGCCCACCCCAGCCTGCAGTGAAACCGACAAGGAACTCATCAGCAGCAGCCACTTCTGTGGGCTCCTCACTGACACCAGCAGCCCGTTTAAGGTGTGCCACGCTGTGCTGAGCCCCAGCAGCTACTTTGACACCTGCAGCTATGACCTGTGTGAGCTGGGGCTGGACCGCGAGACCCTGTGCAAGAGTTTGCAGTCCTATGCAGATGCCTGCCAGTCACTCGGTGTCCAGATACCTGTGTGGAGGAATGCAACCTTCTGCCGTAAGTCCAGACATGGTACCTGGGGCCGGTACCCTCAGGGAAACACAGGACAGGATTGGAAGGCTGAGCTGCTGGGCAGTAAGAACTATTCTCCCTATAGGCTGTAGGGATATACAGGTAGATATCAGTATTAGAGGCACCATTGTCTATTTCATTTCGATTGGGTAGCACTGAGAATACAAGTACAGCCAAATAGACCATAGAGAAAATAGAGATGGCAACCTTTTCAAAGGAGCAGAAATCTGTATTCTGTTCTGCAAGTAATTTGTTGGGTCATCTGTCTCGGCAGCAATCACTTGTCCGGCCAACAGTCACTACGAGCCCTGTGCTGCAGCCTGCCCTGCCACCTGTGTTGACCCCACAGCTCCCTACAACTGCAGCCTGCCGTGCGTGGAGGGCTGTGTGTGCGACAGCGGCTACCTGCTCTACAATGACCGCTGCGTGCCCAGCCAGCAGTGCGGGTGCTGGCACAACGGGAAGCACTACCCCGTGGGCTCCGAGTTCTGGACGGACAACACCTGCTCCTCCAAGTGCACCTGTCCCGCACGGGGAAGCAAAGTGCAGTGCTTCAATGCCTCCTGCCCTGCGGGCCAGTACTGCGGGGTGCAGAACGGGAAACCTGTGTGCCTGGAACACTCCTACGGCATCTGCCACGTCCACGGGGACCCCCACTACCAAACCTTTGACAAGGTGACGCACAACTTCATGGGCAACTGCACCTACACCCTGGCCAAAGTGTGCTCCAACACCACCTCCCTGCCCTACTTCAACGTGGAGGCCAAGAACGAGCACCGTGGCAGCACCCGAGTGTCCTACGTGCGCGAAGTCGCAGTTGAGGTGTACGGACAGCGCATTGTCATCCTTAAGCAGCAGAAGAGCCACGTGCTGGTAGGCACTGGGGCTGGAATCAGCGTGGTGCACCTGCAAGGCAGGGCTGGCTGCTGCTGGCCACGCCTGGCGCATACCAATAGTCCCAGGAATGGGTGGGTTCCCCTGAAGGCGCCTTGTCGCTTTGTTTTCCCTTTTGGGAGAGGCTGGAGGAGGAAGAGTCAAATGGGGAACATGGGCCATGTTGAACACATGAGTGCAGGACCCAGCCCTGCGAGCCCCAGGGATGCTGGGGTGTGAGGACACCCCAGGCAGCCTTTTGCCATGCCTGGGCTGGCAGCTGCTTTCCCTGGGCAGGAGCAGCCAGGGAAACAGGCCCTGGGCCCACAGTGGTGTGTGTGCCGTAGGTGAACAACGTGCGCCAGACGTTGCCGGTGAGTGCAGCGGGAGGGGCCATCACGGTGAGCAAGAGCGGTCGCTACATCGTCCTGGAGACAGACTTCAGCCTCAGAGTGTCCTACGACGCTGACCACTCGGTGGAGGTGAAGGTGCCCACCACCTACTTCAACCTGACCTGTGGCATGTGTGGCAACTTCAACAACCGCAGAGATGACGAATACATGATGCCCAATGGACAGCAAGCCGCAGACTCCAATGCTCTGGGGGAGAGCTGGCAGGTGCCAGACAGTGACCCCTCCTGCGGTGTCCCCGTGCCCTCCCCACCCTGCAGTGCAGAAGAGGAGAAGCTCTACCGGTCTGACCAGTTCTGTGGCATCCTGACCACCAGGCCTAGCTCTTTTGAGAGATGCCATGGCGTCATCAACCCCCAGGACTACTTTGACACCTGCTTGTACGACCTGTGTGCCCTGAACGGTGGCCAGGAGTTCCTGTGTGCTGCTCTGGAGGCCTATGCTGACGCGTGCCAGGCAGCTGGGGTGACTCTTCTTCCCTGGAGGAATTCTACCTTCTGCCGTGAGTACCTGCCTTGCCATTGCCAGAAAGGGAAATGGGCCACACTCTCTGCTCTGACCCTCTGGCCAATGCGTGTCTTAGGTCTTTTCCTTCCCACAAGGCTGTCCATGGTTGAAGTCTTGCTGGTCCTAATTTTCCCCTTCCCATTGCAGCCCTGCAGTGTCCTCCCAACAGCTACTATCACCCCTGCATGACCGGCTGTCCTGCCACCTGTGTCGACCAACAAGCCCCACAGAACTGCTCCAAGCCTTGTGTGGAGGGCTGTGCATGTAGCTCTGGCTTCCTCCTGAGTGGAGACACCTGTGTGCCCGAGGCCAACTGCGGCTGCCACTTTGAGGGCAACTACTATACTGTGAGTGAAAACCCTGCCCTGGTTTGCAGACCCCTGCCATGCCACTCCCCTGCCTGTACTTTCCTGCCTCATACACTGAGCTTTGGTGTTTCCCTGCCTGCAGGAGGGCGAATCCTCCGTGAATGAGAACTGCACTCGCCGGTGCCGGTGTGAATCCAAAGGCCACATGGTTTGCTCTGCCCTGTCCTGTGGCGAGGACGAGGTCTGCAAGATCCAGGATGGCCAGAGGGGCTGTTACCCAGCCAGCACCGCCGTCTGCCACATCTACGGTGACCCACATTACAGCACCTTTGATGGGAAGCTCCACCACTTCCAGGGCTCCTGCAACTACACAGTGGTGACGGGCTGTGACAACTCCTCCGTTGGCTTCAGTGTCACCACCCGCAACAAACATCGCGGCAGCCAGAGCTGGACAGCTCTGAACTCTGTGGCCCTGTCCCTCAAAGGCCTCCACATTGCACTGCGCGAGCACAAGGCAGTCTACGTAAGCCTCTCATTTTGGTACCTGGCAACAACAGACACACCGGACACTCCTGAAACACCCCTCTGTCCCCAGGGAGAGCTTGCTGTTCCCTGAGCCTGCTGCGTGCTGACAGAACAGCATGGCAGAGCTCTGAGTGGGGCCATAGGTGGCTGCTCACGCAGACACGGATTCTTGGTTACTTTCCTGAGCTTTCAGTGTGCCGTTGGTCCAGTTGCTGCTGCCCTCGTAGGCCTGGGCACGGTTGCTCATGCCAGCCGTGCTTCTGGCTCACTGGCACTGGCACTACCCTGGGGAGGAACAGTGGCCTCTCAGTGGAGGGCACCTCTTAATGCTCCTGTCTCCCTCTGTCGCCCTTCTCCAGATCAACGGTGCCCTGGTCTCCCTGCCTGCTTCTCCTGCCCCCGGCGTGACCATTTCCCTGAGCGGCTCCTACGTGCGGGTTTCTACCAAGCTGGGCCTGCAGCTGCAGTTCAATGGGGACCATGAGCTCCTGGTGAAGGTGTCTGAGAAGTACAAGGGCAAACTCTGTGGGCTGTGTGGGACGTACACTGGGAGCCAGCAGGACGACTTCATGCGACCCGATGGGGTGGTTGTACCTGACTTCAACGACTTTGGAACCAGCTGGATGGTGCCGGATGATGAGTGGCCGTGAGTCCTTGTTCCACCATGCAGATGAAGGACAGAAGGGAGTGTGGGAGAGGGCAGCTATGAGGGACATCAGGAGGGAGGGTTGGTGATGGCAAGCGTGGGGCAAGGGAGAAGAGGCAGCTTCCTGACCCCTGGGAGAATGGGCTGAGCCTGGGCAGGATGCTTTTCCTATGCTGCTTGGATCAGAACTGCCTCAGTCGGTTGTTTCTGTCCACCAGAAACCAGGGAGGGCAATGGTGCCTGTGGGCCATGTGTTCCACCCTTTCAAGTGACAGCCATGGGTGCCTTTTCTTAGTGAGGGATCTGGACTGCAGAAGCTGAGATCATGGCTGGGGAGGAGGTCAGGAAATGCAGTGGCTGCTGTCAGCAGGCTGCAGGCAACTCAGGGCCGTTTGTCTGCTTTGTAGGTGTGACCCAGCCATCAGCCCACCTGCATCCTGCTCCCCTGCTGAAGAGGAGGCAGCTAACCAGCAGTGTTCAATCCTCACACACCTCGGTGGCCCCTTCCAGCCGTGCCATGCAGTTCTGCCACCCAAGACATACTTTGAGAGCTGTGTCTATGACCAGTGTGCCACGGGTGGCAGCACGCAGCAGCTCTGCAATGACCTGGGGGCCTATGCTGCAGCCTGTGCTGAGGCAGGCGTTGCTCTGGGAGACTGGAGTGCTGGCACTGTCTGTGGTAAGCCTTCTGTTGACCACCTTTGATTTCCTTAGATCTCAGGGACAAGGAATGGGGCAGTTCTGGGGGCAGTACATGGGGCAGAGATTTCCCCATGTATCACATAACTAGCCACTCTGGTGGGCCAGCCCTTGCATGAGGAGACTCTTCCAGACGGGTGAAAACCCTGTCCTGCACTTCATTTGCAATAGTGTGGGGAGTGTTATGGGAAGTGAGCAACATCCCCATTTGGGAACAAATCTCCATCACCAAACATACCTCCTCCACTTCTGTTTCATTCACCTGCTCCTGCAACCTTGCCCCCCTTTCCAGGCACTACAACGCCGCCTCCACATACAACAACATCACCGCCACCTGGGATGAGCACAGGTACTGTCGTCTCCCACCTGAGTTTTTTAGTGGCTGTGCTAAGCTCTTTCCCCTTGGCTGGCCATCCTTGCCTCTCCACGGGCATGCCATGGATGTGCATGGATGTACCTGAGCCCCAGTGGTCATGGGGAAAAGGTGGCCCCACCCTCACTCTAAAACCTCTGCTTGTCTTTCTGCACCCTGTTCAGCTCCACCAACAGACTGCAATTTTGCCTGCACTTTTGACGACGACTTCTGCGGGTGGGTCCAGGCAGATTACAGCAGCATTGACTGGATAAGGAACAAAGGCCCCACGCCCACGCCAAACACTGGCCCATCCTCTGACCACACAACAGGAGGTAAGAACAGCAATCAGGACACAGGCCCAGGGGTGTCCCCACAAAGATGGCAACAAGCTTCTAACAGCAAACACAGACCATGTCTTTGCTGGCCTTCCACCAGAGCACTTTGTCCAGTGTCCCCGCGGGCCAGAGGATTCCTCTGGGAGGATTTCCAGCCCTGGCAATCAGTTTGTGCTGCCCCCAGAGCGGGCAAGGTCCTGCCGTGCAGGGCAGAATGCAATGCACGGCTTGATGACCTGTCGGTCTCTAGGGAAGACAAATGAGTCTGTCACTCTGTGACGAGGTCCTGGATTTTTCAGAAGGCAAAGATGAGGGTTCTCCAAATCTGCAGAGTCATGAGAGCGCTGTGACAATACTGTGGAGGTGTTGCCATGTCCCAGTCCAAGGCATACATCTGCCATGGCCCTGAGAGCACATTCATAGAGGCTCTCGGCTCTGGGGAGGGTTGTAGCTTGTGAAGGAACTGTGTTTGCTCTCCCCTCCTTTTGCCTGCCTGAAACTGCACTCGGGCTGCTTCCAGGGCTGTGCTTGGGATGTCCCTGGCTGCTCTGGGTAGCTCTGATGCATCTGTGACAGTGTGGCTCGTGCTTTGTTTCAGATGGCTACTACATCTTCCTGCAAGGGAGTGCTGATACTCTGCCTGGTTTTGTGGCTCGCCTGGTCAGTCCAGTGTGCAGCTGGGAAGGAACACTCTGCTTCCGCTTCTGGTACCACATGTACGGAACTGCTCAAACAATGGCCCTGCGGGTGTACGTGCAGAAGGATGATGAGCAAGTGGTGGTCTGGGAAGAAGTTGGGAACCATGGAGACAGGTGGCACTTGGGAGAGGTCACAGTGCACACCACAGGAAACATGCAGGTAAGCAGGCTCTCGCTGTCACTTCAGAGGACACCGTGCTTTCTAATGGCTCTTCCCATGTGCAGCTGGAGCTAATGCTGGGAACCATTCCTTCCCTTAGATTCTGCTGGACGGAGAATGGGGTGAAGATGTGCGCAGCAACATAGCATTGGATGATGTGTCCGTTGTAAAGGGATCCTGTGCAGGTACAAGGCTTGGCTTTGCATGGCAAGGCTTGGCTTTGAACAGCAAGGCTTGGCTTTGAACGGGAACAGCAGCTTGAGACATGTCACTGACTGAGGCGGCAGGCTGTGCTAGAAGCACAGCTGTGCTAGAGGCAGGAGCACAGGTTGTCTTTGGGCACTGATGCATCTTGTGCCCAAGTCTACTCTCCTCTGGGAGGTTGGGGCACTGACAATGCCTGCAGTCACTCTTTTAGTTCACGTGTTACAAGGCCCAAGGACAAGACATTGGCCACAGGTACAGAATTGCCTTATCTGCTGTTGGCACCCAGCTAAGCTGGCAGCAGCCATGAAGGGGGACAGCTCTGCCTCAGATGACACTCTTCAATCCCTGTCCTGGCTATGCCTGGTCATGGTGCTGGGTACTTCAGAAGGGTGAGGGAACCAGCTGTCTGCAACAAAACTCCCTTGTTGGTGCACATCTCCTCTAACTCTCTCTTGTGCTAGGTCCATCGACACCAACACCCACGGTCCCCCTGCCAGGTACCACAACACAGCCTGTAATCACCACCTCACCAACCAGACCCACTCCGAGCTCAGGTACTGCCATGTTTCATCCCTGTCTCCTACTGCTCCTAAAAAGTGTTCATTTTGTTTCTTCCATGTCCATCACCATGGGGCATGTCTATCCCTTCCTTCATTCTCTCTATGCTGGTGGAATGGTTTTTGGTGTGGAGTCACTGTTTTGTCTCTGTCCCGGGCATCCTGAGCCTTTCTGGTGAAGCTTTTCTGCTGTTTGTGATGTGTGGACAAAGTGCCTGCAACAAAACTCCTTTGTTGGTGCACATCTCTTCTAACTCCCTCTTGTGGTAGGTCCTTTAGCACCATGAGAGCTGTGCCAGGTTCCACAACACAGCCTGTACTCACCACCTCACCAACCAGATCGTGTGAAAGCAATGCTCAATTTAAGTTCCAGACATTATATGAGTACCGAACCCCAGGCAGCTGATAGTCCAGCGGTCTGCTCTGGCTAATCAGCCCTGTAAAGTTTCTGATTTAATTCTTCCTATTTAGTCAGAAAAAGCTTTTCAGATGTCGCACTAAAAACTCTGCTCCCCTTGGTATAACAATGTCTCAATAATGCCTTTTACCCAACTTTCTTCATCAACCTCTAGCATAGATTTCTGATACACCAGAGTAGATTCTTTGTGAGTCCATAGATAGAAGGCTGGGTTGGCCTTTGCAGTCTATTGACTGCTATCATCACTGTTACATCTGAGCAACCAATACAACATAAAACAGACGAACATGGAACCAAGCAGTTGCAAGTGTCTGGTGAAGACTGAGAGGGACTTTTTCCTTCTTCACAGGTCGTGCTTCCTGCACTGCCTCTGGGGACCCACATTACAACACTTATGACCACAAAGTCCATAATTTCATGGGAAATTGCACTTACACCCTCTCCAAAGTGTGCACTGCCTCTGAGAGTTTTCCATACTTCGATGTGTCTACAACAAATGAGCACAGAGGAGCCAACACCAAAGTCTCTTATGTGAAGTCAGTGCACGTGGAAGTCTACAGCAATCAGATTTCTCTGCTGAAAAACAAGAAAGTGAATGTAAGAAAATACTATTCATAAGACATATATAATTTTTAACAGACATGCAGACAATTATTATCTCTGTAAAGTTTATAAAAAAACTTTATCTTTTTATTAATTATAATACCTCTTTTAATGAGATCTCCAACAAACTTGCTCAGATGTTCTTTAATCAGTTCCAGTTCCCCTATGCAAAAGATCCTATCTTTCAGCAATCTGTACTAGCTGCTGGTAGTTGTAGGAGTCCCAACAGCCATACACTCATTTACTTTCACAACTTGCTGCACAGGTGAATGGTCACAGAATGAACTTGCCTGTATTTATTGAAAAGAAGATCAGTATTCAAAGCAGTGGTGGATATGTTCTCTTGGAAACTGACTTTGGACTGTGGGTGAGATATGATGGAAATCACTATGCAGAAGTCTCTGTGCCCTCTAATTACAGTGGTCTGCTCTGTGGCCTCTGTGGTAAGTGGTAGCTGGTGATTATTTAAAATTTTTTTCTTTAGCATGTAGAAATTATGAGAGTAGTTTGTCCTGTGAGTTTCTGATTAGTCAGTGGTTTGGATCATCTGGAGTTTTATAGTTCAATTATCTCTTCGTGGGTTTTTCACACTTTCAATGCATGAAATCTGCCTAAGAATATAATGGTGCAAATAGCACTGCTTAATTTTTAGTCCAACATTCTACATGTAGGATGCAAGAAAATGAGTAGGGTTTTTTAGATAAGTTTTTTCTTGGATGTAATCTAGTTACATAGCAACTTACAGACTTCCTGCTTCAAATGTCTGAGCAGCAGCTCTTGTCAGTAATCAAAACACAATTCTGCTCTTATTTTGCCCAATACAGATTGATGCTATATGTATATTCTCCCTAGAATAAAAATTCTCTCATTTCATTTTAGTTTACAACCTGAAAGCTAGGTTTTTTCTACAGGTTTGAATTTCATGTGTCCCATAAATCTCTTTTTACCCTTACAGGTAATTATAATGGTGATCCAAATGATGATAATATCAAGTCCAATGGTGACATTGCAAGTGACTCCACTGATCTTGGAGAAAGCTGGCTGGTGCCTGAGAATAACACCATGTATGTAAAATCATTTCATCATGTGGCATTTGCTGTGCAAACTCTTAAAATCAAATATCCATCTACTCTCTGGCTTTTTCCCCCACTACCATTCTACATCTTCCAGCTGCCCATTAGAAGTAGGGTGCTGGACTTTCACATAAACCAGTGAATGATAAGAGGGTTTGTGTCCTTTAAGTCTCATTTTCCAAAGCAGGAACTGTTTGTTGAGTGTGATGGGGGATGGTACATCACTCCAGTTCCCTGATTGGAAACCATAACTGTTTGGATCCCACAGCTCTTTTTTTCAGCTAAGAATAAGCCTTTGAATCACCCAGAAGGGATCAAAGAAGGAGCCCATTCAGTGAGAGAGCTGACATCAGCTTTTCAAAGAAGCCAGATAAAGTCTTGTGACAGAAATAAAATGCACTCTTTTGTGCAGGGTAGTGATTTATTAATTTTCCACTGAAAATCTGATAGTAAGAGATGTGAAACACGTGTTTGGTTTGCTTGCTTTCCCCAGATGCTCCAATGGTGGGAAAGAAGAGCAATGTGATCCTGATCTGGAAAGTGAAGCAAAGAAAAACACAGCATGTGGCATGATCACAGACCCAGCAGGTAGATCTCTGTGAGCCATGTGATGGAGCCTGGTCTAGCTTGTTTTGTCCTTTCTCTATAGTCTCTTTTTCTGAGCTTATATTGGAAGCATATAAAGCCTCTGGTGTGAATGGCCAATGTAAAACCCATAGGTGCCTGGCTAGAATGTACCATCTGTTCAGACAAGGCCAATGTGTCCATGAATTTTATCTGAGAACCACAGCTGCTCTTTGTGTTATAGTGACTTATACTCTGCTTGCTAAATGTAGTTCAGACAGACTGTCAGTGTGTGTATTACAGACACTTTATCTGAAAATCTGTACATGTTCCCTGAAGTTGGCTAGAATTAGTGGTTTTCCTAGGTGGCAATGCTTAATTTATGTAATATGCAAAATGAAGAAAACCTGATCCACGGAGCCTGTTCTTGTATGGTGCATTGTGTATCTATTTCAAGTACTAGATTAACTTGCTTAACACAGCCTGGAACACCCACAATGTGTTTGCTGTGACAGAAAATACATGGTGGTCAGTCTTAACATTCCAGTGGATTGTTTCTATCCCTTTATATATCTTTCTTGATTTACACAGGAATCTTCAAGGACTGTCACAGCAAGGTGCCTCCACAGAATTTCTTTGAAAACTGTGTTTATGACATGTGTTTCACTGGAGGACAGGCAACATCCTTATGCTACGGACTGCAGGCCTATGCTGAGTCGTGTGTCAATGCTGGGATATGCATAGAGTGGAGGAATGCTACTCTTTGCCGTGAGTGTTTTGATATAAGTATCTATTCTGAATTTTAACTTCCTTGTCCTCTACCTTCTCCATGCATGTTATTCCATTTTACGTAATGTTCTGGGTGTAGTCTGTCTTCTATAATGTCTTGAGCCTGCTTCACATTCAGAACCATTCCAGGATTTGTACAAGCCACCAATTTCAAGAACATTAGGATACATGCAGGTTAAATCCTTAAAGTGTTATAATATTTATAATTTGCTATTAGTTTCTTGGAAAAGTCTGATTACATTCAATTGTGTCTTATGTGAGCTTCTGCCCTGAAGAAATAAGTTTCTTTGCTTCAGTGAAAATCAACCATCCTCAATGTAAGTGGAGCTGGTAGTCCTCCATAAAACATGACTGTCAATGGCCTTTGGTTAAAAAAATAAGAGACCTTGGAAAGCAGCTGTTTCTAGGAAGTGCTCTATTTCTCTCTAAAGCAAAGAAATTGAGTACTGCCAGGTCTCAATTAATTCTCTTCCGAATGACCTTATGGCAAATTTAATATCATGAACTCATATTTCTTAGAATAAAGCTTTCCAGGGGTTCCACTGGTGCTGATTCTAAGCAACACTGGACAGCTTTCTGCTTGTCAGACATACAGTCATAGAATCACAGGATGGTTTGGGTTGGGAAGGTCCTTAAGTATCAACTAGTTCCAACCCTCCTGCCATGGGCAGGGATGCCCTCCATTAAAACAGCTTTCTCAAAGGCCCATCCAACCTGGTCTTGAATAATTCCAGGAAGGGGGCATCCCCAACTTTTCTGGGCAGTATTTTCTAAAGGGCATTTAAGTCCATAAACCACACACCTGGAGAGAAAACAAAAAGTCCTCTAAAGGTCAACCATGCTTAAATAAACCATAATTGTTCTCTATGCTTTTTTGCCTTATACTAATTTTTATTATACCAGTTACCACTGGATTGCCTTCTGCAGATCTGCACCTTTTTTCTTTTTTTTTTTTTTTTTTTTTTTTTTGATGAGATCAACAATTAGCTCTGCATTTAAACTAAACCATAAAAAAATGGATAGGTTCTGGGAGCTGATCAATTTGGAAAAAGAATTACTGTGATAAAGCACCAAGTAAGTCAGCCCTGAGAGGACAGAGCACAGAGAATTTTTATATAAAAAGAAAATAGAACAAGAAATGAGTGTTTAACCCCCCAAATTAGATTAAAGCTGTGGACATCCAGACTCCATAGTCTGAGGCTATAGGCTAGGACCTAAATATCTATGGCTTCATTATAGTAATAGAGAAAACTCAGTAACATTAGAAAGATTGACTCTCAAGTGCTCTCTTCATCAGTGAGTCAAATAAAAATGCAGTTAAAGTCCTGACCAAGGGAAGGAAGTCTGGCTAGGTGACTGGAGATGTCAGCTGTAATTGTCTGACAGGACTAAGAGATCCTGTTGTAGGGACAGAAATGAGAAACATATGTAGTGATTTACAACAGAATACAGCCAAACCCATGTTTTTCTGTGGTTTTTAGACAACAGAAATGGACAAATACTTCAGGAATTCTGTAAAATGTAACGTTATCTCTGGGGACTGTGTTTTGAGCAATAGAAGCCTAATTCTACCATAAGCAGGAGGGTTGTGAAAGTATATTGTTCTCAAGGAGTCTCAGTGAAAGACAGAGTGTGATTTTTAGTTCCATTTTGGAATATATAGCAGATGCTCAAATAGTAACTACAGTAATGGGGACATATCAGCTGGTATGGCAAAATATTTTTCTATTCCCATAACTGGTCACTTTATGCCTTTAAATCAGCAGCAAAAGGTTTGTACTCAGCACTCTCCTGTTAGACTTTCTAACAGCCATTTTGTATATTTTCAGGAGCAAACAGTGAAAGTATCAGGAAGAACTTTATTATTATTTTGCCCTTTTGAATGATCTTTTCTTCTCTTTATTTAGCAATGTCCTGTCCTGGAGGCAGCATCTACAAGAGCTGTGGTACTAGGTGTCCCTCTACCTGTTTGAACATGTCAGCAGTTGATTCCTGCAGTTCTTTGCCAGTGGAAGGTTGCTTCTGTAAGGAAGGCTATGTTTTGAGTGGAGACAAATGCGTGCCAGAAAGCAACTGTGGTTGTATTGATGAAAAAAACCAGTATCACCAGGCAAGTTACATCAGTGTTGCTTAGAGTTTAAAGAAAAAAAAGGAAAAAACCAAAACCAAAACCAGGGAGTCTCATTCTTTACCACTGTGAGGGGAAAAACATGTAAATAACACTACACAATTCATATTTACAGCATTAATAATTTCAAAATAGACTTACTTTGCCAGCTTTCTTGGTCCGTAAACTGCATGGCTACAATTGCCCAAATGATTATATATCATGAACATTCAAATACTAATAATTTGATTGTCCCTTATGGTTTTACCTTCCTATTTATCTTACTAAATATATTTCTACGCCCTTTTTTTTTCCCCATGTAGCTGAATGAAAGCTGGTTTCCCCGTTACCCCTGCAATGAGCGCTGCACCTGCAAGGCCAATAACATCATTGAGTGCAAATCCTGGGAGTGTGGAGTCCAAGAGGAGTGCAGTGTTCAGGATGGTGTGCTGGGCTGTCATTCCAATGGTGAGTCCTGCCTGAAAACCACCCCAATGTCAATTCCATCATTAGATCCTCTTCTTCTTCTAACTTTATTATAAATATCTTTTCCTATGGGATAGTAAAAAGTCCCAACTGACTGCTGGCAGTGTTAAGAGATGAAAATGCATGATGTTCTGTCATGCAAGCACAGATGCCCTCCTCTTGTAGTGGATATCAGCAAAAACTGATGCTGCCCAAGAGTTTGTAAGGTTGCTTGGATTCTATTTGTCTTGATAATGAAAATTCAATCCCCACATCACCAGTGCTGCAAGCTTTAAATTTGGTTGCATTTCTGTGAGAATTGTATTTCTCTGGGCCTGCGTAATGGCAAGTGCATTACGTATTAATGTATATAGATGCAATTTTATTTACTTTATATTTACATCTGTATTTATACAGTTAATTATGTATTTTATATAGACAAGTAGAAAATATTTGTATTACTCTCAACTATACTATAAATCATAGCTACAACAGCATATAGAAGTGTATACAGAAGTTCATTTGCTGCCAGGTTGTCTTTTTGGATAAAATTTTCAAATTAAAATTAAGAGATGCTTTCTGAAAACTTATTTACAAGTAAACATCATTGGCATGAACCTGAGGCACCTCTCTGAAAGTCTGCCCACATAATAACGATCAGGATGAGGTTGCTATACTAATGCAAACTGCTTTGGTTACCTGAGTCCATGGTGAAATCCACTACAAAATTCTTAGATCATTTTTTTTGCCTTCAGGTCAAGCAATATGTCAAGTGGTAGGAGATCCCCATTATTTCACTTTTGATGGAATGAAGTACACTTTTGTGGGAACCTGCACCTACACTTTGGTTGAGGTTGTCAACACTGCCACCAATGTCATTCCTATAACCATACTTGGCAAGAATGAAGACAGAGGACTAAGAGGAGCCACATACCTGAAAGAAGTCTACATTGATGTGCATGGTGTACGCATCACCCTTCAGAAAAACCAAGGAATCTTGGTAGGTGGTGGTGCTCCTTTTTTTTTTCTGGCAAAAAGTACCTTAAAATTAGCTCGCTTAGAATAGCTGTAGGAAAAAGGATCTTCACATTTCCTAAGGAACATATATGCATATGCTTGACACTTGTGGGCTCCCCCATTAAGTGGATGTCATGAGAAAATATAATTTCTCACTAGTTCCCAAGGCTTCTGGTTTGGGTTTACTGATCTATTGTCCTTTTCTTAGAGATTAAACCCAGGGCCTCCAGACCCAGGAATTGTTGCCTGAATTAAAATATGAGACTCCTCACTTTTACAGTTTTTATCAACCCAGTCACCTATAGAGAGCAGGGCATAATCTATCAGCCTAGAAGGACATGGGGAGCCATGGGAGGGAATCTGCCCCAAAGGCAAGAAAGAGCTTGCTCACCACCAGGCACCTTTCCAGCTACCTGTTAAAGGCACAGCATATGAGTCCTGCCCAGCCCTCCTCAGCTAAAAGGCTGATTCCTGCCACCCATAGCTGGAATATGCAATGGTGGAAATGTAAAGAGCTAAAACTGTCACAGAGAAATCTTCAGCACTGCTAGGAATATAGACTGTGAGTTTTCATGGAAGAATGTCCATACTGACAAATGACACGTCTCTCCAGCTGAACAATGAGAGAGTCTACACTCCAGTGCAGAACCGACTGCAAGGCGTGTCCATTGGAAATGTTGGCAGATTTATAGTAGTGGAAACTGACTTTGGTGTGATAGTGAAATATGATGGCAATCACCATCTGGAAATCACCCTCCCACGCTCTTATTTCTCACAGGTAAGATTTAGTGTACAAACATCTGGAGTTGTTTCAAACTGCTGGTTTGTGCATTTACTTCTAGTTCCTTTTATTCCTGTATTTGGCTGTTGCATCTTTCTTTGTAGCTGTATTGTACCAAATGTATTTTTTTTTCTGTTTTTTTTCTATTCACAACAGTTTCTTTGTGTTTCAGGGGAGTAGTTAAAGAAAATTACCTGTCTAGGGGAATACTTCCAACTTAGAGAAACAAACAGCTTGAAGCCCTAGGGAATCACAGATTTACTGTAATTTCTGTTTTATTTCTCCATGGGTGCAGTCAGAATGTCTGAAATGTCTGGTACAGGATTGGTTGGTGGTGGTGATTTGGTCACATTATTTCATAGGCAATGAATAAGAAGTTTTGGGGGAAGTTGATGCAAAGAGGTCATGCTTAGAATATGGCTCTTTTCCATCTGCAGGTGCACGGCATGTGTGGCAATTTCAATGGTAATCGTGAAGATGATCTGTCCTTGACCAATGGTACAATTGTCACTGCCCCACAGTTTGGAAATAGCTGGGAAGCGGAGAAAGACAGTGATAAGGGGTAAATGTTAAATAATTTTCATACCTCCCATATTCCTTCAGCAACAGTGAATTGTTTCCAATTTCTTTGACTGGCTGACAGGGAGCCATATGTGACATCCATATGTGACAGCACAGCTGAAAAAACTGTGGCCTCACCAGCCAGGGTCCATCCCACTCTACTTGAGCAAGGCAAGCAGGGAAGTCCCACAGATGGAAGCTAAGGTCAGCCTGGCTCAGTTCAGGTCACCACACAGAAATTTATAGTGATGAGATAGATCCAAGGTCAAGCTGTGAAGTCAATCCTCTAGTCAGGGTCAAGTTCAATGAGAGTAACAAGTGTCAAACACAGGTTGTCAGGCAGGTGTACTTCTGCTCAGCCTTTCATCCATTGACAGAAGGAAATCAGAGTCTCCAGCATTTTCTACTTTTCATTGGAAAGAAACTTTTCAGTTCCAGTCTGTCTTATAGCAGCTTGTGTCTGTGCTTTCTTGCAGTTGTTTGCCAGACTTAAGAGAAGATGATGAGCCTCCTTGCACTGCTGAGAATAAACAAGTCATTGAAAGACAGTGCAATGTTCTAAAATCAGACAAATTCAAAGTGTGCCATAGTCTAGTGAACCCTGACGACTTCATAGAGATCTGCATCTATGATATGTGCCAGTATGATGGCATGAAGTCTGCTCTCTGTGACATAGTTCAAGTCTATGTGGACACCTGCAAGAATCATGGAATCACCATTAAATGGAGGAATAGCACATTCTGTCGTAAGTACACAAGCAAGTGAAAAAACTGAAACCTGAATGACTGATGGCATGAAAAAATTAGCAGAATTAATGGAACAAGTAAAAGAAAATTGAATCTACATTATCACAAAATGCAATTCTACTATCACAATTCCACTGCTGCACTGAACTGTGTTCAGGTTCAGATAAACCCAGCGATAACTCAGAACTAGACAAATTATGGATATTAATGTGGAGTTAGAATGGCATTGGTAGCCAAATAAGGCATTGTAGTGAGCCTAAAATGGAGAAATAATATAACCAGAAGGCTAAAAGAAAGAAGGATACTGTGTTAGGACACAGGGCTCAATGCCACTCAACTGTGATTTGAACAAAAACTGTCAATTTGTCCAGTTATTTATTATGGACCTGTTCTCAGATGAATTTCCAGGATATATGCTTCACTCCACCCATTCAATAAAGCTACAAACACACAATATAAAAACTAGCAAAGATAATGTAGAGGGGTTTTATCTGTAGGACTGTTTTTACAATTTAGTATTATATTGTGGGATTATCAAATCATGTTGTGGAGGACAAAACAGTTAACTGGTTAAAAAGGAAGTAAGATGAATGTTTAATAGATCCATCAGAAATCCCTAGTTGCCTCCTTGCTATGAGTGGAGGAAAACACAGGACTGACAAACCTTTTCTCATGTTACACTGTTTCTTCACCTGTCCCCTTATGCATGTCTAGTCCTTAGCAGACATAGGGTTTAGAGCTAGATGAACCTGCAGTCTGACAATGCATATCTGCTGCTCTTGCATGTCTGTAGTTAAGCTAAATTTACATCTGGTTTGCGTCAATAGAGGATTGAATCTTTTAGGAAATTTGCCTTTAAGCGTCTCATTTCTAGCAGTGCCCAAAGAGGCATTTGCAGCTGAACTGGAATACTGAATCTGGTGCCAGGTGGTTCAGTCAAACCTGTAATAAAACTGAATAAACAGTGCCAGAGAGCATTCTTTGTTCCATTTTTTTGTTGTTTTGTTGTTTGGGGTTTTTTTAAGTAAAATATGAAAATAAAAACCAGGTGATGATCAAAATCAGCTATTAAAAGGCAATTCTGTACTACTGTTCCATAGGCCAAGGTGTAGCTTTCAGTGTTTGCAGTGCACTTTGTAAATGTATTTAATAAGGTTGGCTCTGTTCTCCCACACAGCATTGCCCTGCCCATCCCGGAGCCACTACGAAGACTGTGTCTCTGCCTGCCCATCAACGTGCAGTGACATTTTTGCCTCTTCCCTTTGTGAGAAGACAGAAGAGTGCACAGAGGGCTGTGAATGTGATGATAATTATGTGCTCAGCAATGGCAACTGTGTGCCTCTCAGCAGTTGTGGCTGCAGGGATGATGACAACAATTACTACAGTGTAAGTAGTTTAAGGAGCAAATCTCTGACTTTAAAACTTGTAGAAAATTGGTCTCCTGCCCATCTTAGTATGAAAGAGAGAGACAGAGAGAGAGACAGAGAGAGAGGGAGGGAGAGAGAGATCAAAGACTTCAGGATCTACCTCTTAAATACCTTTCATCTGATTAGTAAAAGCTGCTGCCTTGGGTATTAGGAGATACAGAAGCTTGTTTGGTACTTTGCACCTGAGGCCAAAACTGAGGCCTATTTTAAAACAGTCAATTGATCAGAATTATTCAGGCAGCCTGACTAGGATGAGTCCAGTTTTGTGTTCAAATTCTTATGTTGAAGACAGTAAGATAAATGGACTGAGATCCCCTCTCACAGGCTCTTGGTGAGACTACACTCAACCAAGCAGTTGTGGAATTGCCAAGTGGACAAGGTTGCACCTAGCTAGTGTCTACACCCGTGGCTTTTGAACTTCCATTGCACTGCAAAGCTGAGCACTTGATAATGTATTATTAACACAACTTGTGTCCAGGCTGGGGAGACATGGATAACTCCACACTGCACCAAAAGATGCCAGTGCCAGAAGAACGGTGTCATCAGTTGCAGGAGCTACAGCTGTGATTCTAGAGAAACCTGTGTGATCAAAGATGGAAAACACAAGTGCAATCCAACAGGTATGTGCAAACAGGTCTTCACTTGGGGTTCACTTGAGGGCTGCAGAAGGAAGGAGGATGTGGGTGTACATACTTTCTTTTATGGAATTCCATTCTTTCATTGGGAAAGAAGGAAACTCTTGACTGTTTTGTTGGCAACATGTTATTGAATACAAAAAGACCTCAGTTCTCATGACAGAAGATTCCTATTCCACGTAAAGAATTTGTAGAGGGAAATGGATACACTGTATCTGATTGTTACATCTGGTAAGCCAAAATTAAACATTGCTTTTCAATTATGCAACAACACATGGCAGAGGTTATGAAAACAACATCTCTTATTAGGCCAGTTCAAGCTGTGCTTGTGTCAGAGTCATTCATTCCTCTGCAGAGGGCCAATGTGCACAACTTAGTCTCAATAAATTCTATAAACCCTAATGTTCTGCTTCAGCTCAGTTGGCTCACAGTGGTTCTTAGCAGAGGAATGAGTTTCTCTGTCCATCTCTCCATTTGAGTATCTATTCACTAGAGTGAGCCCTCAGCCCCCGTCTTTGCTTTCAGACCTGCATGCTAGCAGCAATCATTCTTATCTAACACTCTGGATCAATCCAGGCATGGCATCTGGCACATGCACATTTAGACTGGAGAGTAATGAAGCTCTTCCCTTGCAGGTTTTGGGAGATGCCAGATCATGGGCGACCCACACTACATCACCTTTGACGGGCTGGTGCACCACTTCCAAGGGAAATACACGTATATTCTGGCTCAGAGCATCCCTGACCTGCCTGACACTCTGACACAGTTCAGCATTGAGGGCATGAACTATCCTTTACGTGGAAGTCGGCACATTACTTACCTGAAAGAGATGCTCATCAATGTTTACAACCACACAGTGAGATTCAGGCAGAACAAGCAGGTTCTGGTAAGTTCCTCCCTGACTGCAGAGCACAAGGAAGGCCCTCCCTTGGAATGAAACACTTTTGAGTGATGGACTTTTTCTTTAAAAAAATTAAAGTATTAAAGTGAACTGTATTATTACAACAGTGCTGTGAGGCAAGCACAAATGAGATTTTCAGTCATGTGGAGTCTTTTTTCTCCATAGCTATGAAAGATACAATTCTACATCAAACAAATAAATCAATAGATATAGTTTTAGCAATGAAACCCCAAATATCCCAAGGCTTACAATAAAGCCACACCAATTTTTATCAGTGGTAAGGAAAGGTTTGTTTTATGCTAGGATAATTTAATTTCCTTCCTCTTTATTGGTGTGTAAGAGCATACATAGCTGCTATATTACATTTTTAGCTCAATAGAAATTTCTTTGGATGATGTCAAAGTACTGTGTTCAGATCACTTTCCTCAATACATGATTTTGTTAACTTCAAAAAAATAAATGCTGTTATTTTATCTGATATATTTATCATAAAACCAGAGAAGTATTGGATTGTAGCATTGACCTGTACAGAAACCAGATTTTAATTTGGCCTATATAGAATGAATTTTATTTTTTTCGTTCCTTGTTAGTTGGATGGTGTGAGAGTGAGGCCCCCTGTTCGACCTCATGAAGGTATTCGTATATATCAGAGGACAACAAGAATTTACCTGGAGACAGATTTTGGCTTGTACTTGAGCTTTGATGGCCATCAAAATGCAGGTAAGTGATGCTATAAAACTTTGCAGAAATATTTATGCACAGCCCCCAAAAATATTCTCATTCCAGACGCAAAATTTGAAATCTTCACCCTTTGCTCTTATGGTCCTTTTTTATATAAAATACCATAAAACAACCAGAAAAGACCAGAAATAAGTGTTTCCCAGGAACCAGAAAAAAACATAAAACTGGCATTTCTCTATCTGGATCCCACTGAACTTAGGAGAAATGAGATATAGAGTCAGACTGTCATATAGTTGTTTCATGTTAAGTAAGGTCTGAATGATAAAAACAATAGCAAATCACTTTAAATTGTTAATTGGGATGATGGGGCAAAATCTGGATCTGCCCCAGTGCCAGCTGAACCCAGCCACATGAGTTGTAGGATTGAGATCCTCGAGCTATACACTGTGAGTGTATCATTTTGCATGCTTCCTCCCAAGCCTACTCCAGATAATCCCATTCTTTAGTGTTTGTCAGGACTTCACATGGCCTATACACAAGCCACTCACGTCAGCTGGACACATGGTACCTCCTCTGTTCAAAGCAGAGCTACTCCTGATTTACAGCAGCATATAGCTGTAGTATTTCTGAGTGCACGGTGAAAGTGCCAGGCTATGTATTTACGTGGGTGTCTTTCCAAACCCTGAAATTCCAAGTGCAGAAAGCAAATGTCTGTCTATAGAAATTCCATTTCTCAGTGATCAAGTGCATTGTAAGTGAAGAGCAAAAAGGTGGGGGATGCATTCCCTTCATTGCAAAGCAGTAAGCAATATGCACTAAAAGCACCCAGGCAGTGATATCATGTTACATAAAAACTTGTGAAAAATTACTTTTTTCATGATCCACATTGCAGAGCACAGAAACTGTGAATACATGTATGAACAGGCATGTTCAGGGCTGTGCTCTTATGCTACGTATTAAGCCCATGTCATATTACCACCTGCAATCTGAATCATGACATGTGGCACTTGACATTTATTTCTACCTCTTCCATACACTCAGTGGCAACAATTTCTGTGTAACAGCTTTTTTTCCTTCTGACTTTGCCTAGACATAAAGCTGGCTACCACCTACAGAAGCAGAGTAGAAGGTCTGTGTGGTGACTTTGATGGGAGATACAGAAATGACTTCAAAAACCCAGATGGTGTTTGGGTGAGGAATGTGAATGTATTTGGTGAAAGCTGGAAAGTTCCTCTGAAAAGAAGCTCTCGTCTCAGGTACTTGATTTTCTATTTAATATCCACAGCAAGCACTGCCACTAGAAGTGAGTGAATTAAGTAATAGTTAACCTCTAGGAATAACTACACTGTCTCATTTCTCTTATCTCTCTTCTTCCCTTCGTTTGTGTGTATGGACTTTTCCTGCTCATCACTAAGGTGAACTATCAGCGCCCTTCTATCTGGCCAAAAGAGGGCTGAACTGTCACTGCACAACTCCAGTATCACTCTTTAGAGTCACAGCCATTACAACTGTTAGGGCACAGGGGTGAATAACATCTTTGCCACACTCATGTTTCCTGACAAAGATAAATACATTTGCTAGATGAGCCTGAGTGAGTGCAAATCCTGATTCAGAGTCAGTGTTTCCTCTGGAACATGAAGGTAGCTTTGAAATCCCGCAACATAAATTCACAGTTCCTCCCGTAAAAGGTTCTTGAAGAGTCTGATTTTCTTGCTTTCATGGCTATCTATTTTGTTTTCTGCCAGTACACAAAAAGTAAGTACGTTCTTTTCACCGTACATGAGCATAATATTTGTGGTCAGGAAAATTCTCTGCTAGTTAGTCCTTACACAACACTGAGAAAAGTTTTTCTTGTTTCTTTGATGTTTCCTTCCTTCCTGCCTTCCTGCCTTCCTTCCTTTATTCCTGTTGCTTTGAAAGCCCTTTGGAAATTGCTTAGCCAGTAACACATTGCTTTTTTGGAAAGTAAATGGAACTGTATTAGCTGTCTGGGTATATTTTGGCTGCAAAAATTTGTCTGCCAGAATAGCAGAAAACAGTATACAGGGCAGTGTTGAGCATAAAGGGGCTCTGGAGTCTGTGCCCATAGGAAAATTCTGGCATTTCAGGCATGCAGCCAGTTGTTCAGTGAAAGTGAACATATATCCAAGAAACAGGACTTTATTCCAGCTGCACCCTTCTGACTAACATTCAACTTTTGTTGAATAGATTGGATGTAGGAGGCAATGGATAAGACATGTATCATGCAGAATTTCCAAAGAGAAAACTACAGATATCCCATTTACTTTAATGTTCCATAAATCTCTGAGATGGTAGGAAGTGTTCCAGTACATCTTTGATTTGCTATATCTCCTTCCCATTCAGGATAAAGCATGAAAGATAAATAAGCTTACATTTACACCACAAGGCAGAAGTATTCTTGCAGTGTTGCTCAGAGTGTAGTACCATGAATGCTGGATGTTCACAGAACACTGATGATTTCATAATGACTTCATTTACAGACGAGATGTCAACTCAGAAAATGAGGCTGAAGAGGAACCAGATCCAGGGCTTTTCCAAGGTTGCAATGAAAATCAGCTGCAGCAGCAAAACACAACTTCAAAGTGTCAAATCCTGACTAACTTGAATGGTCCTTTTGCCAAGTGTCATTCTGCAGTCCAACCAGACTTCTATTTCACGTAAGTGTCTGCTGCAGACAGTTGTTCTCCCCATTTCCAAAATAATTTTGGCAATAGTTTCTGACAAGACCTATCTTCAGTCATCTGGAATCTCCAGGCTATTAATAGGAGCTGAAGATAGTAAATGTCTTTGTAGAACTGGACCCAGTGATTCCATAATTGATGTATTTACATCCCCTTATTTATTTTTAAATAGTTGTAATTATCTTTCTTTCATCTATTCAGCGTTTCACTTCTCTGCTAGTTCTACAAAGCAGCTTTCCTCTTTTCCCACCCAGATAAAGCATACGTGTTAAGCATTATTCCTGTAGCCTGGAATTTCCAATGTGCTCACAGTTCTCATCCACACTCAGTGAGAATTTAGAACCTGGGTCTCTTGGGTAGCAGTTCTAGCTCCATAAAATTTGTATTGTGCCATAGCCAAAGGCTGAAGCAGTCAGTGACACTTCTTGAATTTTTCATGGAGAAGTACAAAAACCAGATTAGTGAAGATTAACTAACCTGATACCTTCAAGAAAGTTCCCTCTGCTGTGTTTCAAGGTTGCTCTGCCTCCTACATATACAATTCCAACACACCTAATTCTGAGCTGCATTCATCCCCACATTCATCTTTCATGCTTCATCCATCATCAGTCACAAATTTGCCAAGTAGCTGCCAGTTTTCTTTAGTTACCGAGTTGTACCTAATATTTAAAGACAGATAATGCTCACCCCAAAGTCCCTCTTATCTGGGAGAAGAATGTTACAGTACTTTATGCCAAATAAAGTGGACCACTATCCATATTCTTAACATAAGCCTACTTCTCTCCTCACTCTAGAATTTGGTTGGGCATCCTGCTCTACCTGCTTAGTGGTTGCCCTGACTTTTCTAAGGTCCTGAATATTTGCTGATTCCATTCATCTTGGATCTCAGTACCTCTGAAAATCAGGCCGGGAATACTCAAATGATGAGCAAAACTGAGAAGATAGCACTGGCAGACAATCACTTGATAAAACAGAATTCTGTGTCAATATTCATGGCAGAGGGACATGGGGAGGGTACCCATGTATCAAAAGAGGCATGTAGTTCAGCTGTAGGACTTAGCAGCACTAAAAAGTGCTGTATAAGGAAGATGTATCCTGTAACAGAAGCAGAGGGCAAAGAAGAACTTACTGTGTTAAGTCAGGTAACTGTTTAGTACTTGGTCCAAGGGAGGCTTAGATAGCCTATGAGGAAAACTTTCAATTTAGGGCCATAGTTTAGTAGTGGGCCTTGTAGAGTTAGGTTAAAGGTTGGGCTTGATGATTTAGAGGCCTTTTCCAGCTTTCAAGATGATATGATCCTATCCAAGATGAAATGATCCTATCCTACACCTCGCACAGCAGCAGCAGCTGCACAACAAATGACTTGATCTTCCCAATCACACGCTTAGGGTGTCTTGTATTCCTCTGTTTCCTGTCAGCCAGATAGTTTTGTTGGAAAACTAACTCAGAGTCAGGCAGAAAAGCAGATGAAAACAACCAATAACAAATGTACTGGGAATTAATGTTTTCTCATGTTGCACATAGGAGCTGCCTGTTTGATATGTGTGTGGAAGGAGATGAGGTTGCTATCTTATGTCGCAGTCTGGAGGAATATGTGCTGGCTTGTCAGCAGCAAGGAGTCAGCATGGATGGCTGGAGGCAACAGACAGACTGTGGTAAGCACAGGAAGAAACAGAAAGTAGGGATTCTACCTACAGGACTCTTAAAATTTGAAGTTTAAGCCTTTTCCTATATCATATCTTCTCAGGGAATAAAAACATTGACTCACTCTTCACAGTTAAGCACACTTGTTTTTCTGCCCTCTCTTCTGTGTCCTATGCTGACTTTTGCATTTAAACCCCAGCTTTGAGAGATACTTTGGAAATCAGAGCTCTCAACTCCCTGTCATCAGAAGTTTTGTGAGTGAAAAGATGTCCCCATTCCCAATGGGACAAAAAGTTTCAATTTTGGAGACCATCACAAGCTACAAATCTGAAGGCAAAACATTTCATTTCACATTCTCTTTAAATCTACAAAATATTCTAATTATCTTTTTTTGCCTGTGAAATTTCAAGATTTAAAAAAAAAAAACAGATTCAACTGAAAACCCAAAACTTTTCAGACTAAAAAAATGCTGAAATAAGACTTAAAATCACCTCAAACATATTTTTCCTCATTTTATTTTTAAGTTTGGAGATTCATCAAACCATGTTTTCCCTGTGCATGCTATGGTTAGATGACTTTGTATTTCTGGTGAAACACAGAAATACACCACTTCCCTAAGTGGTGGAACAGCTCTGGCACTTGCAAGGATGGCAACCCTGAATGTGTGAGAAGTTGTTTTGAGAGCAGTGTATACCAGCAACAAGAGCACAGTATACAGATGGCTTTGATGATGCATTTCCTGACTTTGGAGTGCTTTACTTAAAACTTCAGAGCTCTTATATATGTATGCACATCTGTGTGAGTGTATTTATCATATTGCCTCCTACACGATGGATCAGAGAGGGAATTCTGTTAGGCAGTAACACACAGCAGCCTGGTATAACTGGACTCCTTATTTTTACAGGTATGTCATGTCCTCCCAACAGCAAGTACAGCTCATGCATGTCTGCGTGTCCAGCATCCTGCAACGACCTGACCAGCCCCTCTGAGTGTGAATCACCCTGTGTTGAAGGCTGTGAATGTCTCCCTGGTTATGTTCTCAGTGGCTTTGACTGTGTGCCTTACAAACAGTGCGGCTGCACATACCTTAACAAATACTATGAGGTACGGTCTCTCTGTGGGTCAGACAGCTCCCACAGCACTAAACAGTATTTTCTCTTGTTAGTTATTTTGACCATCTCCTCACCATCCTCAGCATGTAATTTTGCAGTAGAAACATTAGAAACAATAAGCAATTGTTTAATGAAATTCTGGTTTCTGGAGAATGGGAAGAGAGGTTGAGATCTCTTGGTCTCCCTCTGAAACTCTGAAATGGTAGCATTTCCACATTGCCTTGGAGGTATGATGTAATTCATCTGCCACTCATCCCAACAGTTGCCCATATTTGGTTGCACATGTACCCTGCCTGGGGCTAGGATCTTATGCCCCAAACTCTTCTTTTGCTCTCTTTCTTGAGCCATCCTCAAGTTTCAGAGAGCTGCATTAATAAGCTGCTTGCTTTGGTTTTGTTTTTTTTTTTTGCAAACTACTTAAAAAAAAACCCATCTGCCCTATTGCCATTCATCAGGAAAGCACTGGAGAGAGCACAATGAGGGTTCCAGTGCTACATTCATGTTTTTTCTGGCTGATTTTATTTGACCTTTTTTAAACATCTAACTCCTGTTTTTCCAGATTGGAGAAATATTCACCACTGATGACTGCTCTCAGAAATGCCAGTGCACAGAAAGCTCCACTGTTTTCTGCTTTGATGAAGTGTGTGGGTCTGGAGAAATCTGTGGCATTTCAAACTACAGTCGTGGATGCTACAGGAGTGAGTCAACCACTATCACATTGTCTTTGATGCTGTGAAGTCTTGACTAACTTTAAAGGGCATTGGGTTAGGGATAGTTGCAAGGGAGAGTGTATAGAAGAAAACCATGCAAAGGATCTTGCTCTGTTGTTTCACTGGAGAAACAGTGTTTCTTTCCCTTTTTCGTGTTGTCAGATAGAAGAAACATGCTAAAATACAGGCGATGTGCAGATTTGGAGTCAGCGTAATCTAAGCAAGAACAGTTTTCTTCAGGGTTGGATTATCTGAGAGTCAAGTGTTTCTCCTTTTTTCCCAGGTGGCCCATGTATGCCAAATCCTTGTAAGAATGATGGCATTTGCTCTGAAACGTCCAACAGCACCTCCCTCCACTTCTGTGAATGTTCAGAACTCTACACAGGACCAAACTGTGAGGCTGAAAAAATAGGTAATAAAACTATTCTGGATTTCTCTGTCTGCATTAAACACATCATTTTCAAAAATGGATGTTGTTGTGGAGAAGAACTGGCCTTGCTCCTCATTTTCATGATGTAGGTTAGTAACCCAGTGGGTGAGAGCCTGTGCTCATCCAAGCAGAGAGAAGGGTCAGAAGTCCAGTGGAGAGGTACCAGAAAGCAGGACAGCAGGGCTTGGTACAGCACACAGGACCTGGGGCTGACACCACTCCAGAAAGCCACAGAGAGCACAAAAAAACCAAACAGACAGAAAAAGGTGGAGAAAAACCATTTCTGTTCACAGCACAGTTAGCTTTCAGTGACAGAGCTCTTGTTTGTTCTTCAGCTGAAGACCCTGCCACAGGGGATTCGGACCACACCGTTGCCATTGTCATCGGAGTTGTGGCAGGTGTAGCTGTTCTGGTCATTCTCATCTCCTCTACAGTGTACCTGTTCAGGTAAGGCTTTTCCCAGCTTTGCTACATTCAGCAAAGACACCTCTTTTAGCACCTGTTAACCTCAAAACTCTCATCAGTCACATAGCTGCAAGAGCAGAAAGGAACCACAGCATTGGAGAGCTCTTCTGAGGAATGTGAGGGAAAACTTAACTTTTATTATCAGGAATGAACACATTCCATTTCTTTTACACAGGGCATATGCATCACTTATCATAAAACTCTAGCTTCTCCAAAACCCAGTTCTGCTCATGCTCACAGCATTGTTTGATCTCTCACTATAAATAAGAATTGAAATTAAAATAGGCTGTTCTTTTTTTTTCCCCATTGTACAGAAGGAAGAGAAAGGCGGATTCAGTTATTGTAACGAGGGATCCTTCTATGAAAGGGTCCAGGGATAAACTGGATGCCAGAGTACGTGAGCAAGATTATGGCTGCATCGTGAACCGTGCATTTGATCAAAATGAATCCCCAAATACACACCTATAGTTAACAATATTATTCCTATTAATTTGTCATACTTTTAGTCTGTATTTTAATCATATTTGTAATATTTTGAGAAGAAATAATAATAAATTTATCATTGCAAACCTTTGTAATTGTTCATTTAAAATAGCTCTCAGATCTCACATTGTAGGCCCAAAATTAAATATGTTCTGATTGAAGAGACTGATGGAAGAGACTGTTGTCTTCAAAGGATGTTTGAAATGCATAAATTCCAGACAGACCTTGATGGCACAAATGTACTGCTCAACATGACATACACACCTTGGAGAGATGTACAAACCATAGGCTGATGTGGTCAGAATTCAAACTGAAAGAGAGTAGGTGAAGGTTAGACATCTGAAAGTAGGTTTAGGTTAGATCTTAGAAAGAAATTCCTTACTATGAGGGCAGTGAGGCACTGGAATGGGTTATCCAGAGAAGTTGTGGATGTCCTGTCCCTGAGAGTGTTCAGGGCCAGGTTGGACAGAGCTTTGAGCAGGCTGGTCTAATGAAAGGTGTGCCTGCCCATGGCAGGGGATTGGAATGGGATGATCTTTAGGTGTCTTCCAACCCAAACCATTCCATGATTCTATGAACTAGTTACAGCATCCCAGGCAGATCTTCATGAGATCTTATCCAAATCCTTCCATGGGGAGGCGATTAGTTGACTGACATCTCTTCTGGCAAGGCATGTCCAACTGGGGAGAGAAAGAAACAAGACACTGAGCTCACCTGAGGACAGATGTAATAAAAAGGAAGACCTCCATTATCCTCTCAGAGTGGAGAGGACAAGAAGCAGGATTGTCATCAGTCCCCAACCTGTGGCGACTACATAAGAGCATAACATAACAAAAACTTTCTGAAGAATGAGATCATATCATAATGTCTCCTTGGGAGTCTTTGCAAACTCAGAAGCTGCCACACTGATGAATGTGAGAGGAGCTTTGCACGAACTCAGCCCCAGACCATACCTAGGACTCCCCTACATCAGGAGACCAAAGGTATTTGCAGCAATGCCTAGTTACATGCTGTGTGTGAGACATACCCCAACACAGACCACTCACAATGCTCAGGGACTGAAGCATTGCCTGAGCCTTGTCCAAGCCCAGAACAGATGAGCAGGACTATGAGTGAAGCTTTGAGACATAAACACCACGAAAATATTTCTGGTGCTTTCCCAGTTCCTTGTGGGTTACTTTCTGATTGTTGAGGAAGACATATACTGCAGGTAGCTCAGTGTGCAGCTGCAGTGTAAAATGCAGACTGAGCTCTGGGTGGCAAGGCCTGGCTGAACTGATGCACACCATTTACATAACAAAGGGCAGGGGGACCTGTGACACAAGCACATGTACAGACACCCAGAGATACTGCAGGAGCTGAGGACCGCAGACTGTGAGGGTACAAAATTCACAGGGCTTCTTTTTTTGGGGTTCCTCCTTGGAGGAATCCAGCTTAAGTTGTTGCTTTGTTGTTGCACCACAATAATTTATTTTAAGGATCCAGATGTTTGAGACTCTGCTATGGCAAACCTGGGGCTGTGCAGGTGAGAAAATTTTGGATGTGTGAGTGTGAGGTGCACAGGGAGTCAAGGGAAGCACCTCAAAGGCACTCTGACAGGGCCTCAGTCCCAGCTCAAGTGCAGCAAGTGTGACTGCCAGAGTGGGTCCCGGATGGTTGGACAGGAGGGTTTCCTTAACTGGACTTGCTGTTTTTTCTTCTGTAATGCTTATTATTATTTTATTGCCCTTTTTCCTTTCCCTTGTGCCCATAAACTCATGTGTACCGTTAGCCAGAGAAGTATTTGCAGTCTCCGTGGTGAGTTAGGTTATTCTGGTCCATTCAAGAGCATGCCAGCTGTCCGTACACACAGGCTACATCTATTTTGCAAAGGGTATGAATAGAAAGGGCCTTTCAACCTCATTACACAATGAAAATGAATCAGTGAGAGAGGCCTACTCGTGCACAAACAGTCTGTCAACTTTATGCTGGAATTTCACTGTGTTTATAATGCCATCTTTGCTGCCTGTTCAGTGGCAGTTTCTACTGCGCTCTCGCGCCTGCCACAGCGTGATTCGTGACTGCCGAGCAGCGCTGACCTCACTCACCTCCCTTTGCCCTGGGTGGGAGCACAGGCCAGTCCCTCCCCTGCAGGATCCTGGCCCAGGCTCCCCCAAGCAACAGGACCCTGCTGTGCCCAGGTAAAGCAGATATCTGGGTTCCCATGTATATGTTTGGGGTTTTTTCCATACAATAAGAATTGCCTTGGTGATTAAATTTCCACTGCAAATCTTTGCAAATAGTTCAGATTTAAAGAAGGGGATGATACAGAAAGCAGAACTGTTGTTCAATGCTCCTCTGAATTAACAATTAATGTCACTGGAAGGCGGAAAGATGGCAAATCTTCTACTGCTGTCATCTTTTATATCAACCAGCTTGCTAGCCTGACTTTTGAAATGCAAGGCTTTAAAAACTGCTTAGTTCAACGTACCCAGAGGACATTTTTCTCATTAGTTTTAGCACACTGTAAGTGTAAAGCAGTAGCAGTAAAGGAGATGGCAGTACGGGCTCAGCTGTACTTATCTCTTGGACCAGGACCCTGGCAGAACACAATCATGAAATTCCTCTGCTGTCTCAGAGGCCACGTTATAAAAACACATCCTGAAAATCCCTTTGCCCTAAAATTACTTCGCTCAGAGCTCCACCTCCTTTGTTTCTCATCACGGTGAAGAAGGAGGACGGCAGCACCGCGTTTTTCTCTCGAAAGTGAGGGATGGTCACTCACCGCTCGGCCGAGCGGGACCGGAGCCACTCCGCGGCTGGAGGGGCTCGAGGAGCTGCAGAAGGCTCCGGGAAAGTGGCACTGGCACGTCCTCCTCGGGGACAGGATCGGATTTTCCAGTAAACCAGTGGTTTTGGTAACAAGCTCGAGAGCGGAGCGTCCGGATGGGAGGGGCGGTGGGAGGGAGAAGGCGGGGGCGGTGGGACGGGACGAGATGGAAGAGGAGACGGACAGGGTAGCTCTCGGTCAGCGTCTCCCGTGAGCACAACAGGATCGACGCAAGCGCCATCTTCATCCTATTTATAGCGGGATCAGCGGGCCGGGAGCCCGGCCACGGCAGCGGCGGGACAGGCACCGGGGTGAGCGGAGCTCGGGGATTGCGAAGGGGAGTTCCCAGCGGGATGCGGCCCCTCCAGGCTGCCGGCGGCGGGCGCGGCTGTGCCGGGCGGCCGGAGGTGCCGCAGAGCCCGGGCACGGCTCGGCCCCGCGGGCAGCCCCGGGCAGCCGCGTCCCGGCAGCGGAGCGGGCCCGGCCCGGCCCCGGCGGAGCCCCGAGCGGAGCGCGGCCGGGAGGGGAGCGCGGGCCCCGCGGGCGGGCGGGGGCGGCCGGGCACGGCGGCGGCAGCCGGACGCCCGCCCGGCCCGGCCCCGGCCCCGGGCGGATGCGCTGCCTGCGAGCGGGGCCGCCGCTCCGGCAGCCGCTGCCCTCGGCGCCCGCCGCTGACACCCTCCGTGCCCGCGCTCCCGGCAGCCGCCCCTGCACAGCCCTCGCCTCCCCGCCGCCTCTGCCCTGCGCTCGGCCAGCCCAGCTGCAGCTGCACGGCCTGACTGCACCAGCCCGAGATGGCAGAAGGCAGGCGCGACCCCCAGCCCGGGGACCTGATCGAGATCGACCGTCCAGGTTACCAGCACTGGGCCCTGTACGTGGGGGATGGATATGTCATCAACGTCACACCTGTAGGTAAGGCTTGTGCCGCCTGGCAAGGTGCAGAGAGGGTGATGGGATGTCCAAGGAGCCCTGTCTCCCTCCATGTCCTGCTGCTGGCAGACGCTGTGTGTGTAGCTGTCCTTTCCAGGAGCAGAGGAAACCCATCTGAGGTTGTGAAGAGGCCAGAAAGGGTCTGCCTGCCTGTGTTATCTCCTCCTTGCCTTCCCCAGATGAAGGAGCTCCATCTCTGTCAGTGAGCACCACATCAATATTCACCAAAAAGGCCAAGGTGAAGAAGCAGCTCCTGAAGGTGGTGGTGGGAAATCATAAATGGCGTGTCAACAACAAGTATGACCGCTCCCGCACTCCTCTGCCTGTGGAGGAGATCATCCGGCGTGCTGAGCAATGGATTGACGAGGAGGTGACATATGATGTGCTTACCAGCAACTGTGAGCACTTTGTGACAGAGCTCCGCTACGGTGAAGGAGTGTCTGACCAGGTGAGTGGCACGGGCTGAGCCCCTGGTGCCTCCCAGAGCCCCTCCTGGCTGCTGGCTGTGAGCCGGGCACTGGGACACAGCCTGCAGCCTGCATGGGCACAGCCCAGTGCCAGGCGTGGGCTCCAGAGCAGCGCTGCCTCCCCAGAGCCCCTGGCCCTGGAGGGTCACTGTGCTCTGTCTGTGTCCTGACAGCGCCCTCTCACTGAGTGCCACCTCCTCGGGGTACAAACCTGGCTGCTACCCCATTCTGCTTTTGGGGCACATGCCTCTCACTGATTTTTTTACCCTCATTATCCCTGCCTTATCTTTGTTATCATGATGGGGGGAGTAAACATAACTGCTCCTCATGTTTTCAACCTGTCTTTTGCTTTCCCTTTTATAGGTCACAAAAGCAGTAATTGGTACTACAGCAGCTGTAGGAGGTATCATTCTTGCTGGTCTTGCCACTGTTGTTGTGAAGGGCTTGTTTGGGGACTCATCCAGAAGAGAGAGAAAGTACTACTGATGAGCTCTCAGGAGGAGCTCAGGCCAAGGCAGGGAAAGCTCCTGGCCACAGCAGTCACTGGTCAGCTTTTGCTGCACCTGTCATCAAGGCTTCCTAGCAACTATGCCACCCTTGCTGTAAACATTAAATAATATTCTTACAATAAATAATTAATATTTAATTAAATAAAATGTCAAAAATCCAAACTTTAATTGCCTAAAAATCTTCTTTTGTCTAACTTTGCATCCAAGTTCAACTGTTCAGCCTTGCTCTTCCCTGCTGTATCATTAAGAAATAAAAAGTCAAGATTGGCACCATTTAAGGTGACCTCTGGCAGCACTAGGCTGGTTGCCATTTCTACTTTTATTTCATTGCCTGTGATGATTTTTTGTGGTAGTCTGGGCGCATTTGCACTGTCTGGGCACATTGCACAAAGCCTGGGTGCAGGCTTTGCATCCGTTTTCATAAATTGGTTCCTTCCTGTAGGCTTTTTCTGTATATCTGTGATTTTAACCTCAACTTTCAAAAAAAGTCAAAAAAGTACTGCTGAGGGTTTTCCAGGTGAGGCTCTATGTAGGTGGGAAAGCCCTGGCTGCAATGTCTGCAAAGGAGCAGGAAGGGCATGTGCAGGGTCTTGAGCCTGTACTTGTGCTGCTTAAACTGAGAAACTCTGGGGAGGTCGGAGGGAAGGTCTTATAAGCTGTACCCTTCGGAGTTTTACAGGGGTGTTCTGGTTTTGGCATGATGCTGTTTTGCTTGGTTTTTCCCTGCCTACAAAGTGTTTACAAATGTACTGAGCCACAGCATTTCCTTGTCACAAAGCTGATGTGTGCATTGTCTTGGAAGAAAACTCCTCAGGCTAAGTGTGCTTCATTGTCCTTTCTCTGGAGCATCTGCCTTAAGTGTTTGGAAGCAGGTTGCCTGCATCCCCCCTGTGAGACACACAATCCTGGGTTGCTTTTCCTACAGGCAATTGCCTGGGCTGCAGGGACAGCTGAGAGCAGAAGAGCTGTGTGTGAGGGGCTGGCTGGTTTTGTCTGCTCTGAGCAGCTTGTCCAGGTTTAACCGCAGCCAGCAGCAAAGCACCAGGCAGCCACTCACTCACTGCCCTGGCAGCCCCATCAGAGAGGGAATCAGAGGAGTTGAAGTGAAAACCTTGTGGCTTGACAAAAAGATGGTTTAGTAGGTAACCCAAAGCTCTGCATTAAAGGAAAGAAATCAAGGAATTAACTTACTGCTTTTTATGATCAGTTTTACAATGTTTGAAATAAACAAGACAAGATTTCCAGTTGTATTTTGTACTGCCCTTTTTTATTACATCTGAGTAAAGTTCTTAGCTTTAATGTAGGAGAATACATCATAATGAAACTGAAAGTGAAAGTCTTCAGAATTCCTGGAAATGCATTTGAAACTTCTATCATGGGCAAGCTATTTAGGTGGTTATACTGTAACCCATGAGCTTTAACCTTTCTGCACTCAGAGCATTCTCTCTGCACACCCTGACAAGGGAGCACTGTGTGAGGGCAGCAGATGGACCTTTCACATCTCTACTTCATCCTGGAATACAAGAGAACTGGCACTATTTTGTCTGGAGAATTGTCTTGCTGTTTATGAAAGCTGCAACATTTCACAGAGTGCAGCAGTTTGCAGTTGTCCTGGGCATCTCTTTGCAGTCAGGGTGATGTTGCTCATTAGGGGATGCCTTTCCTTGGAGCCTGGTGGGTGCATTGACAGGATTTGGTGGAACACTGCCCAAACCATGTGGTGAGAGTGTGAGCAGGAGCAGCAAAATCCATCAGTTGCTGCATTCTGCACTTCTGAGCCTTTCTAGGAAATGCTGGCAAGGCCTGAGACCTGCTCAGGTTGCCATGGAGTAGAGTCAAGGCTGTTCTTTTCCCGAAGGCTGAGAGAACTCTCATTGCCTGTGCTGTGGGGCACACCCAGCACAGGCACAGTGTGTCCCTAAAAAGAATGGCATTTGTAGGACCTTAAACAATCTGAATGTGGTGCACATCAGAGGATGAAAACCTGGGCTCATTCGGTACAAGACAGGGAAGCCTCAGCATTGTGCAGCACTGAGTCTGGCTCAAGGGCCTCACCTGGTCCTCCTCATTCTGTTTGTAGGTGGGGAAATGTAAATCTAATTCATCAAGTTGTTCCTGCAAAGTTTTTTGCATTTATACCAGGCTGTTTGCACCGGCCATTCACATCCTCTCTGTGTTTGGTACTGGTTGAGTGCCATGCAAGGCAGACTATAAACATGATCCAGAGGTTGCTTTTTTGGGGGATGATATCCTGCCATATATACGGGAGCAGAGTCAGGGTTGTTGCCTGCCATGGAACAGAAGCACATCTTGAGGGCAGGGGCATCTGGCAAAGAGGGGGTGGCCCAACTTCCATGGAGGCAGGACCAGATTTTTCACCCAACGGTGGTTTTGGCAACAAGCTCGAGAGCAGAGCCTTCCTGGAGCAGGTGGCGGGTGTGCCCCGGCGGGCTGGCTCCGGGCTAAAGCCGGCAGTGACCCCAGCGGGTTACACCCAAGCGCCCCGTGCTCCCTATATATAGCGGGTACAGGGGACTTTGAGCCCGGCCACGGCAGCGGCGGGACAGGTGCGGAGGTGAGCGGGGCTCGGGGGATGCGAGCGGGCGTTCCCAGCGGGATGCGGCCCCTGCAGGCTGCCGGCGGCGGGCGCGGCTGTGCCGGGCGGCCGGAGGTGCCGCAGAGCCCGGGCACGGCTCGGCCCCGCGGGCAGCCCCGGGCAGCCGCGTCCCGGCAGCGGAGCGGGCCCGGCCCGGCCCCGGCGGAGCCCCGAGCGGAGCGCGGCCGGGAGGGGAGCGCGGGCTCCGCGGGCGGGCGGGGGCGGCCGGGCACGGCGGCGGCAGCCGGACGCCCGCCCGGCCCGGCCCCGGCCCCGGGCGGATGCGCTGCCTGCGAGCGGGGCCTTTCGCTCCCTCGCCCTGCGCCGGCCCCGGGCGGTAGCGGCCCCGAGCCGGCTCCGGCCGAGCGGAGCCGCCGCTCCGGCAGCCGCTGCCCTCGGCGCCCGCCGCTGACACCCTCCGTGCCCGCGCTCCAGGCAGCCGCCCCTGCACAGCCCCCACTGCCTCTGCCCTGCGCTCGGCCAGCCCAGCTGCAGCTGCACGGCCTGACTGCACCAGCCCGAGATGGCAGAAGGCAGGCGCGACCCCCAGCCCGGGGACCTGATCGAGATATTCCGGCCAATTTATGACCACTGGGCCCTTTACATGGGGTATGGATATGTCATTCACGTGACAGGTACGGCTATTGCAGACTGGCAAGGTGCAGAGTGGGTGTTGAGATGCCCCAAGCGCCCTGTCTCCTCTACGGCCTGGGTGTGGATGCTGTGTGTGTAGGTGTCTTTTCCGGGCTGAGTCAGAAACTCATCTGAGGTCCTGGAGTGGCCAGAGAGGGTCTGCCTGACTGCCTGCCTTATCGCCTCCTTGGTTTCTTCAGATGAAGGGTCCTCATCTGTTTTGGCTAGCAGCGCATCAGTATGTACTGGAAAGGCCAAGGTGAAGAAGGAGCCCCTGGAGAAGGTGGCTGGAAATGATCAATGGCGTGTCAACAACAAGTATGACCGCTCCCGCACTCCTCGCCCTGTAAATGAGATCATCCGGCGTGCCGAGCAATGGATTGACAGGGAGGTGCCCTATAATGTGCTTAACAGAAACTGTGAGCACTTTGTGACAGAGCTCCGCTACGGTGAAGGAGTCTCTGACCAGGTGAGTGGCACGGGCTGAGCCCCTGGTGCCTCCCAGAGCCCCTCCTGGCTGCTGGCTGTGAGCCGGGCACTGGACACAGCCTGCAGCCTGCATGGGCACAGCCCAGTGCCGGGCGTGGGCTCCAGAGCAGCGCTGCCTCCCCAGAGCCCCTGGCCCTGGAGGGTCACTGTGCTCTGTCTGCCCCCTGACAGCGCCCTCTCACTGAGTGCCACCTCCTCAGGGTACAAACCTGGCTGTCACCCCATTCTGCTTTTGGGGCACATGTCTCTCACTGATTTTTTTATCCTGATTATCCCTCTGCTTTTCTGTATTATCATGCCCAGTGGGTTGTTAATTTAAGTAAGAGCTCCTCATGTTTCCAGCCTGTGTTTTGCTTTCCCTTTTATAGGTCCAAGATGCAGTTAATGATGGCACTCGAGCAACACTCATAGGTGCTGTTGCTCTTCTTGCTGCTATGGCTGCGAGGGCATTGCTCAGGATGTAGTGCTACTGACTGGTTGTCAGGAAGAGCTCAGAGCAAGGCAGAGGGTGATCCTGGCCACAGTGGTCACTGGTCAGCTTTTGCTACACACACCATCCAGGCTTACTAGCAACTATGCCACCCTTGCTGTAAACATTTAATAAGCCTTAATTAAATGTCTGAAATCCACACTCATATTTCCCTGAAATTCTCGTTTATCTATTTGAGTAAAGCTTTGTTTGCAAGTTTAACAATTCAGCCTTGCTTCTCCCTGCCATCGCAGTCATGAATAAAAAAATCAAGATTGTCACCATTCAAGGTGATTGCCAGCAGCTGTAGCCTGCATTGCCGTGTGATTTTTTATTTTATTGTGTGTGATGGTTATTGTAGTAGTCTGGAAGAAATTGCAAGCAAGTTATCCGTTCCTTCCCCATCCCACACACCTCCCCTCGAGTGCTTTGCTGAGCATGGGTGCAGATTTCTCCTCCTGATTTGATCAGCTAGCTCCTGGAGGCTCTTTCTGTGTATCAGTGCAATAAAAAGGACCAGTGAGGGTTTACCAGCTGAATCCTGGTGTGTGTGGGTGTTCTGGCACAGAAGACAGAATTCTGCTAAGGAACACGGGAACCTTCCTGGAAGAGAAAGAAGACCCCTCCCTCCATATGATTCTGACCTCGTAAGTAGGGGGCTTTCAGGCAGAGATGTTGGAAGAGGAATCAGCGTTCCTCACTAGGAAATGTTCAGCCCAGCGGGGATGATGTGCCAGGGATATGAGCCAATTCCCTTACAGGATTCATTCACCAGCCATTCACACTCTCCTATTCCCAGCGTCTTTACCAGGACAATGGGAAAAGTTCTCTATGAAGCCTAAATTTGTAAGAGTAGGAAAGCCCTGGCTGCCAGGTCTGCAAAAGGACCGGCAGAGAATGTGCTGTGCCTTGAAACCTTAGGCAGCTTGTGCTGCCTAAACTGAGCAGCTCCTGGGAGCTGGGGAGAGAGGAAGCGAGGGCAGGTCTTACAGGCCACATCCTTCTGTGTTTTACAGGGTCATTCTGATTTTGGTGCAATCGTGTTTTGCTCAGTTTTTACCTGCCTACAAAGTGTTCCTTTCCCGGGCTCTTCTGGCGCTCTTTGGCAGCAGCAGACCCCCAGTGTGGGGGGATCTGATAGGAAACCCCAGCTGCCTTTTTCTCAATCAGCTCTTTCTTCCACTGTGCTGTCAAAATTTCCCACTTCACCCTGTAAGTGCAGGGATTCTTGGTCTTGAACCTGCACAAGCCTGCTAGGTGATTTTTATGATCACTCCCAACTCTCAACACAATTTTAGGATTCTGCTCTTTCAGCTGCCAGAAAAATACTGAAGGGCTTAAAGAATTACAAAGGCAGCAAGGGGACTTTGGCACTTGGAGCTGTGGCCATTCTCTCTTCAGTGACCAAATGTTGATTCCAAAGTGTTCATAAGCATTCTAAAGCACCAGATCCATCTTTTCCCAGCCAGCAGGAAGGCAAAGCCAGGGTCCCTGCAGTGCTGGGGGTGAGGCATGTGAAGAATGAGCAGTGCAGCACCTATGCTTCATCTCCCAGTGTGCTGAGCCACACCATTTCCTTGTCACAAAGCTGATGTGTGCATTGTCTTGGAAGAAAACTCCTCAGGCTAAGTGTGCTTCATTGTCCTTTCTCTGGAGCATCTGCCTTAAGTGTTTGGAAGCAGGTTGCCTGCATCCCCCCTGTGAGACACACAATCCTGGGTTGCTTTTCCTACAGGCAACTGCCTGGGCTGCAGGGACAGCTAAGAGCAGAAGAGCTGTGTGTGAGGGGCTGGCTGGTTTTGTCTGCTCTGAGCAGCTTGTCCAGGTTTAACCGCAGCCAGCAGCAAAGCACCAGGCAGCCACTCACTCACTGCCCTGGCAGCCCCATCAGAGAGGGAATCAGAGGAGTTAAAGTGAAAACCTTGTGGCTTGACAAAAAGATGGTTTAGTAGGTACATGAAAAGCTTTGCAAGCAAGCAAAGAAAAAAATTAATTCTTTGCTTTTGTTAAATATAAGTTTTACAATGTTTGAAATAACCAAGACAAGATTTCCAGTTGTTTTGCTGCTGTCCTTTTTTATTACATCCCAAACTTTTATTTAGTTTTAATACAGGAAAATACAATATAATCATAAAGAAACTGAAACTCCTTTATGGTTTTCTGGAAATGGAATCAAGATGTTTTTTACAGCTATACCAGTTAGGTGGTTTTCCAGTTGGCAATCAGTACAGTCAAAGCTGTTCTTTTCTCAAAAGTTGAAAAAGAAAAATCCGTGTATGTGCTCTTAGGCAGAGCCAGGACGGGTGCTGCCCCTCCCTAAATGGAGGGGCTTTTGTAGGGATTTCAGCCATGTGAATCTGGTTCCCATCAGAAGATGAAAACTTGAACTGAAGCCGCAGCATCGTGCAGCTCCGAGCCTGGCTGTAGGGTCTCACCTCACTCTCTTTACTGTGTTTGCAGGTGGGTTAACATAAATCTAATCCATGCTCTTTGCTGCACAGGCTTGAGCATTTGTACGGGGCCAATGCAAATCCCTCTGCAGCATCTTCTGCCATTTGTGGTACCGTCTGTTTGACTGGTACCTGTTACAGATACATATTATATTATTGGCTTTTCGCAAATATTAAAATGGATTTTATATGGGTGATGTTAAAGTAACTTTGTTATAAAGATATAGTTTTTATTTCTGTTGTTAAGCTTAGACATAGTAGTGAAATAGCTATGTGTGTGGTAAAATGCCTGCTTGGATGAGATAACATCCAATGAACATAGGATGAGGACACCTGCTACAGATAAGCCAACTATCAGCACTCACTGTCTGAAGGCAATGTGGACCAGGGCCCAAACTGGAAATGATAAAGAGAAGGAGCCAAAGCCACAACCAAGAAACATGCATGCTCTGGCAAAGAAGATCTGAGGAGGGGCCATGTGAAATAGTTTATGGAATATGTAAACTAGTTATGCATAAAGGTCTATAAGTATGCAACAGGCTGATGTAAGGAGAAAAGGTATTTAAGAGATATTCCCAAAGGTGACAGTGTGCTCTTGGCTGAGTTCCAAGATGCACCTGGCCATAATAACCTTTGCTCTATGGTCCTTATCGCCTATTGTCCTTTATAAAACTTATAAATTTTCACTGGAGAGTGAATGTATTTTTCACAGTACCCAAGCCAGGTTTTAATCAGCATCCACGGGTGATTGTTCTGCCAGGTAATGTCCTGTGGAGTGACAGGGATAGTGCTGTTGCCCATCACTGGACAGGAGGGGCAGCTGGGGACAGAGGCTCACTGCAATGAGGAGGCAGCTCGGCTTCCTCGGGTACAAGATGAGATTTTCCAATCAACAGGAGTTCTTTGGCAGACGACTGGAAGCAGAGCTCTCTTCGGAGTGGGGGTCGAGTGTGATGGGACGGGCCGGCTCCAGAGCGGCACCGGCAGTGAGCGCGGCAGGATTCATGCAAGTTCCTCTGCCATGAGCTTTACAGTGGGAGAAGCGGGCCGCGAGAGAGCACGGCAGCAGCGAGACAGGAGGTACCCGAAGGAGCTCAGCCTCGCCGCTGCACGGGATGGGTGTGCCAGACGGCACACACCTCCGGGGCAAAAAGGGCGGTGACCTCGGAACGATTGCGCCATCGCCTCTGAAAAGCTTTTTATTGCGGAAGTAGCGGGCTGGGATCCCGGCCACGGCAGCGGCGGGACAGGTGCGGAGGTGAGCGGGGTTCGGGGGATGCGAGCGGGCGTTCCCAGCGGGATGCGGCCCCTCCAGGCTGCCGGCGGCGGGCGCGGCTGTGCCGGGCGGCCGGAGGTGCCGCAGAGCCCGGGCACGGCTCGGCCCCGCGGGCAGCCCCGGGCAGCCGCGTCCCGGCAGCGGAGCGGGCCCGGCCCGGCCCCGGCGGAGCCCCGAGCGGAGCGCGGCCGGGAGGGGAGCGCGGGCCCCGCGGGCGGGCGGGGGCGGCCGGGCACGGCGGCGGCAGCCGGACGCCCGCCCGGCCCGGCCCCGGCCCCGGGCGGATGCGCTGCCTGCGAGCGGAGCCGCCGCTCCGGCAGCCGCTGCCCTCGGCGCCCGCCGCTGACACCCTCCGTGCCCGCGCTCCCGGCAGCCGCCCCTGCACAGCCCTCGCCTCCCCGCCGCCTCTGCCCTGCGCTCGGCCAGCCCAGCTGCAGCTGCACGGCCTGACTGCACCAGCCCGAGATGGCAGAAGGCAGGCGCGACCCCCAGCCCGGGGACCTGATCGAGATCTTCTGGCCACTTTACCAGCACTGGGCGCTCTACGTGGGGGATGGATATGTCATCCACACCACAGGTAAGGCTTGTGCCGCCTGGGATGGTGCAGGGTGGGTGTGGGGATGCCCCAATAGACGTCTCTGCCTCCATGTGCTACTGCTGGTGGACCCTGTGCGTGTAGCTGGCTTTTCGAGGAGCAGTCAGAAACCCATCTGAGGTCCTGGAGGGGCCAGAGAGGCTCTTCCTGCCTGTCTGCCTTATCGCCTCCCTGCCTTCCCCAGATGATGGAGACCATTCTGATTCGTGTAGCACCACATCAATATGCACAACAGTCACGGTGAAGAAGCAGCGTCTGAAGGATGTGGTGGGAAATCATAAATGGCATGTCAACAACAAGTATGACCATTCCCACACTCCTCGTCCTGTGGAGGAGGTCATCCAAAATGCTGAGTATTGGATTGACAAGGAGGTGACATATGATGTGCTTAAGAGCACCTCTCAGCTCTTTGTGACAGAACTTCGCTATGGAAAAGCACTCTGTGACCAGGTGAGTGGCACGGGCTGAGCCCCTGGTGCCTCCCAGAGCCCCTCCTGGCTGCTGGCTGTGAGCCGGGCACTGGACACAGCCTGCAGCCTGAATGGGCACAGCCCAGTGCCAGGCGTGGGCTCCAGAGCAGCGCTGCCTCCCCAGAGCCCCTGGCTCTGGAGGGTCACTGTGCTCTGTCTGCCCCCTGACAGTGCCCTCTCACAGAGCGCCACCTCCTCGGGGTACAAACCTGGCTGCTACCCCATTCTGCTTTTGGGGCACATGTCTCTCACTGATTTATTTGCTCTGATTATCCCTCCAGTATCCATATTAAGATGCTGGAGGGGTTGTAAAATAAGTGATTCTCATGTTTCCAGCCTGTGTTTTGCTTTCCCTCTTATAGGTCAGAAATCCACGTTTTGGTGCCGGAGCAGCAGCCCTAAGTATTGTTACGGGTGTTGTTGCTGTTGCTATGGGTGTGTTCCTCAGGAGATAGTGCTACTGATGGGCTGTCAGGAAGAGTTCAGACCAAGGCAGGGAGAGCTCCTGTCAGCAGTGGTCACTGATCAGCTTTTGCTACACCTGTCCTCAAGGCTTCCTAACAACTGTGTACCCTCGGTTCAAACATGAAATAATAAAATATCTGAAATCCAAACTCATATTGCCCTAAAATTCTCTTTTATCTGAGATATCTTTATGTGCAAGTTAAACAATTCAGCCTTGCTTTTTCCTGCCATCCTATTAAAAAATGATAAATGAAGAACATCACTGTTCAAGATGATCCCCAGCAGCTCTAGCCTGCTTGCTATCTGGTTTTATTCCATTGTGTGTAATCATTTTTGTGGTAGTCTGGTAGCACTTGCAAGCAATTTTCGCATTCCCTTCCCCACTCCTCTCTTGGAGCTGAGCACTGGTGCAGGCTTTTCCTTCTGTTTTGGTCAGCTGGCTCCTGGAGGCTCTTTCGATGTATCACTGAAAGGACTCTTGAAAGTTTACTGTGTTTCCCTGCTGAGTCCTGGTGTGTGTGGGTGTTCTGGTACAAAAGACAGAAGTCTACCAGGCAAGGGGGGAACCTTCCTGGAAGAGAAAGAAGACCCCTCCTTCCAGATGATTATGGCTTCGAAAGCATGGGGCTTTCAGGCAGAGATGTGGAAAGAGGAATCAGCGTTCCTCACTCGGGAATGTTCAGCCCAGCGCGGCCGAGAGCGGCACCGGCGGGGCGCGCCAGCCGCGGAGCGCCGCTGTGCCTGCGGGCTGCAGTGCCAATGCCGGCCGGCAGGGGCGCTGCGGGGCCGGCAGGGAGCGCCGCGGGGAATCCGCGCGGCACCGGCACCGGGGAGCACCGGCACCGGGCAGCACCGGCACCGAGCAGCACCGGCACCGGGGAGCACCGGCACCGGGCAGCACCGGCACCGAGCAGCAGCGACACCGGGCAGCACCGGCACCGGGGAGCACCGACACCGGGGAGCACCGGCACCGGGGAGCACCGGCACCGGGCAGCACCGACGCCGGGCAGCACCGGCACCGGGCAGCACCGACACCGGGCAGCACCGGCACCGGGCAGCACCGGCACCGAGCAGCAGCGACACCGGGCAGCACCGGCACCGGGGAGCACCGACACCGGGCAGCACCGGCACCGGGCAGCACCGGCACCGGGGAGCACCGGCACCGGGGAGCACCGACACCGGGCAGCAGCGACACCGGGCAGCGCCGGCACAGAGCAGCAGCGGCACCGGGCAGCAGCGACACCGGGCAGCAGCGACACCGGGCAGCACCGACACCGGGGAGCACCGACACCGAGCAGCACCGGCACCGGGGAGCAGCGACACCGAGCAGCAGCGGCACCGGGCAGCAGCGGCACCGGGCAGCACCGACACCGGGCAGCACCGACACCGGGCAGCACCGGCACCGGGCAGCAGCGGCACCGCGCAAGGCTCCGCTTCCCCCGAGCCCAGGAGAGCATCACCTGCTACAAAACTGCTCAGTCCCCCATTCCCCTCACCAAACCATTCCGTTGTTATACCAGGGATATCAGCCAATTCCCTTACAGCACTCATTCACCTGCCATCCATCTCCGGGCAGTCCCCTCTCCTACTGCCCTGTCTTCACGAGGACAATGGGAAAAATTCACCCAGAAGCCTAAACCCATAACAGTGGGAAAGCCCTGGCTGCCAGGTCTGCAAAAGGACCAGCAGGGAATGTGCCGTGCCTTGAAACCTTAGGCAGCTTGTGCTGCCTAAACTGAGCAGCTCCTGGGAGCTGGGGAGAGAGGAAGCGAGGGCAGGTCTTACAGGCCACATCCTTCTGTGTTTTACGGGGTCATTCTGATTTTGGTGCAATGGTGTTTTGCTCAGTTTTTACCTGCCCTACAAAGTGTTCCTTTCCCAGGCTCTTCTGGCTCTCTTTGGCAGCAGGAAACCCCCAGTTTGGGGAGGTCTGTCAGGAAAACCCCAGCTGTCCTTTTCTCAATCAGCTCTTTCTTCCACTGTGGCATCAAAATTTCCCACTTCCCACCTGTTTTTGCAGTGATTGCTGGCATTGGACCTGAGCAAGCCTGTTAGGCCATTTTTGTTATCCCTTCCAACTCTCAACCCATTCCAGGATTCTGCTGCCAAAAAAACCACTGAGGGGCTTATAGAATTTCAAGGGTGGCCAGGAGACTTTGCCTGCCAGAGCTGAGGCCGTTGTCTCTTCAGTGACCAAATGTTGATTCCACTGTGTTCATAGTCCCAGCACCAGATCAATCTTCCCCAGCCAGCAGGAAGGCAAAGCCAGGGTCCCTGCAGTGCTGGGGGTGAGGCATGTGAAGAATGAGCAGTGCAGCACCTGTGCTTCATCTCCCAGTGTGCTGAGCCACAACATTTCCTTGTCACAAAGCTGATGTGAGCATTGTCTTGGAAGAAAACTCCTCAGGCTAAGTGTGCTTCATTGTCCTTTCTCTGGAGCATCTGCCTTAAGTGTTTGGAAGCAGGTTGCCTGCATCCCCCCTGTGAGACACACAATCCTGGGTTGCTTTTCCTACAGGCAACTGCCTGGGCTGCAGGGACAGCTGAGAGCAGAAGAGCTGTGTGTGAGGGGCTGGCTGGTTTTGTCTGCTCTGAGCAGCTTGTCCAGGTTTAACCGCAGCCAGCAGCAAAGCACCAGGCAGCCACTCACTCACTGCCCTGGCAGCCCCATCAGAGAGGGAATCAGAGGAGTTAAAGTGAAAACCTTGTGGCTTGACAAAAAGATGGTTTAGTAGGTACTCCAAAGCTCTGCATTAAAGGAAAGAAATCAAGGAATTAATTTACTGCTTTTTATCATCAGTTTTACAATGTTTGAAATAAACAAGACAAGATTTCCAGTTGTATTTTGATCTGCCCTTCATTATTACATCTGAGTACACTTCTTAGCTTTAATGTAGGAGACCACATTACAGTCAAACTGAAAGTGAAAATCTTTTCTGGATTCCTGGAAATGCATTTGAAACTTCTATCATGGGCAAGCTATTTAGGTGGTTATACTGTAACCCATGAGCTTTAACCTTTCTGCACTCAGAGCATTCTCTCTGCACACCCTGACAAGGGAGCACTGTGTGAGGGCAGCAGATGGACCTTTCACATCTCTACTTCATCCTAGAATACAAGAGAACAGTCAATATTTTATCTGGGGAATTGTCTTCTACTTCTTAAAAGCTGCAACATGTCCCAGAGTGCAGCAGTTTTCAGTTGTACCGTGCCTCTCTTTGCAGTGAGGGTGATGTTGCTCATTAGGGGATGCCTTTCCTTGGAGCCTGGTGGGTGCATTGACCAGGATTTGGTGGAACACTGTCCAAACCATGTGGTGAGAGGTGAGGAGGAGCAAGAGAATCCATCACTTGCTGCATTTTGAGCCTTTGTGGGAGCTATTGGCAAGGCCCAAGATCTGCATTTGCCATGGAGTAGAGTCAAGGCTGTTCTTTTCCCAAGACCATAGAGAAATAGCCTTGATTATGGTCCAGGGCACAGACACAACCTGTCCCTAAACAGAAGGGCTTTTCTAGAGATTTCAAGCATCTGAATGTGGTGCACATCAGAGGATGAACACCTGGGCTGATTCAGTGCTAGCCAGGGAAGCCCCAGCATTGTGCAACCGGGTCCCCTTGTCTGTGTTTGTGGGTGGGGTTAACATAAACCTAAGCCATCAGCTTTTTGCTGCAAAGTCTTTACCCTTTACCGGAAGGCATTTGGGATCTCTCTGCAGCATCCTCTGCCATTTTTGGTAGCAAATATTTGACTGGTACTCCAACCAGGTTGTAAGCACGATCCAGTGATTGTTGTTCTGCAGGAAAACATCCAGCGGAGTGACAGAGTGCAGGGTCAGGGCTGTTTCTCATCAGTAGCCGGGAGGAATACTCGGGGATAGTCTCCCCATAATGAGGTGGTGGCCCCACTTCCTGGGCAACAAGATCACCTTTCCTATTCGATGGGTGGTTTTGACACTACTCTAGGGAGCTGAGGCTTCCCGCTGCACGGGATGGGTGTGCCAGACGGCACACACCTCCGGGGCAGAAAGGGCGGTGACCTCGGAACGATTGCGCCATCCCCTTTAAAAAGCTTTTTTGTTGCGGAAGTAGCGGGCTGGGATCCCGGCCACGGCAGCGGCGGGACAGGTGCGGAGGTGAGCGGGGCTCGGGGGATGCGAGCGGGCGTTCCCAGCAGGATGCGGCCCCTCCAGGCTGCCGGCGGCGGGCGCGGCTGTGCGGAGCGGCCGGAGGTGCCGCAGAGCCCGGGCACGGCTCGGCCCCCCGGGCAGCCCCGGGCAGCCGCGTCCCGGCAGCGGAGCGGGCCCGGCCCGGCCCCGGCGGAGCCCGAGCGGAGCGCGGCCGGGAGGGGAGCGCGGGCCCCGCGGGCGGGCGGGCGGGGGCGGCCGGGCACGGCGGCGGCAGCCGGACGCCCGCCCGCCCCGGCCCCGGCCCCGGGCGGATGCGCTGCCTGCGAGCGGGGCCCTTCGCTCCCTCGCCCTGCGCCGGCCCCGGGCGGCAGCGGCCCCGAGCCGGCTCCGGCCGAGCGGAGCCGCCGCTCCGGCAGCCGCTGCCCTCGGCGCCCGCCGCTGACACCCTCCGTGCCCGCGCTCCCGGCAGCCGCCCCTGCACAGCCCTCGCCTCCCCGCCGCCTCTGCCCTGCGCTCGGCCAGCCCAGCTGCAGCTGCACGGCCTGACTGCACCAGCCCGAGATGGGACAGGACAATAGCCACCCCCAGCCCGGGGACCTGATCGAGATCGACCGGCCACGTCATCAGCACTGGGCCCTTTACATGGGGGATGGATTTGTCATCAACTTGAAACCTGTAGGTAAGGGTATTGCAGACTGGCAAGGTGCAGGGCACTTCTCGGGTGCTCCCAGAGCCCTATCTCCCTCCATGGGCTGATGATGAGCCCTGTGTGCATAGATGACCTTTCCAAGAGCAGTCAGAAACCCATCTGAGGTCCTGGAACGACCTGAGAGGGTTTCTGCCTACCTTATCTCCTCCCCCCCATGTACAGGTAAGGAGGACCTACAGCTGGGAGACTGCACGGTGCTAGTATTCATCAGAAAGGTGAAGAAGCAGCGCCTGAAGGAGGTGTTGCAAAATAATACATGGCGTGTCAACAACAAGTATGACCGCTCCCGCACTCCTCTCCCAGTGGAGGAGATCATCCGGCGTGCTGAGAGTTATAATGACAGAGAGTTGAAATACCATGGGTTTGGTAGCAACTGTGAGCATTTTGTGAAAACACTCCGGTATGGAGAGGAAGTGTCTGACCAGGTGAGTGGCACGGGCTGAGCCCCTGGTGCCTCCCAGAGCCCCTCCTGGCTGCTGGCTGTGAGCCGGGCACTGGACACAGCCTGCAGCCTGCATGGGCACAGCCGAGTGCCGGGCGTGGGCTCCAGAGCAGCGCTGCCTCCCCAGAGCCCCTGGCCCTGGAGGGTCACTGTGCTCTGTCTGCGCCCTGACAGTGCCCTCTCACAGAGTGCCACCTCCTCGGGGTACAAACCTGGCTGCTGCCCCTTCTGCTTTTGGGGCGCATGCCTCTTGTTGATTTAATTATCCTGATTATCCCTGCCTATGCTCCATTACCATGCCTGGGGCTAAATGGAAGTGCTCCTTTTGTTTCCAACCTGAGTTTTGCTTTCCCTTTACCTGCCAAGATAGCAATTGTTTGCATGCTGTCAGTAGGATCTCTGCTGTTGCCTTCACTGTGTGGGTGGGCTTGCTGGGGGTGAAATCCAGAGAAGAAGAGAGCACTGATGGCCATCAGGAAAAGCTCAGAGAAAGGCAATCTTCTTTTGTCTGAATATAGCTTGGTGTGCAAGTTCAGCATTGTGGCCTTGCTTCTCCCTGCCATCCCATTAAGAAATACCAAGTCAAGCATATCATCAGTTCAGGATGATCCCCAGCAGCACTGGCCTGTTTGGCACATCTGCTTTTACTTTTTGTCTGTGATGATTTTTATGGTAGTCTGCAAGCACTTGAAAGCAAATTTTCCTTTCGTTACATTGCCACCTCCCCTCCAGTGCTTTGCTCAGTGCTTTGCTGACACTGGTGTAGGCTTTCTATCCTCATCCTGCTTTTATCAGTTACATCCTATTGGCTCTTTCTATGGGAAAACTGGTTTTAACCTTAACTTTCTCAAAAAGTGAACTAAATTTATTGCTGAGGGTTTAGTGTGTGTTTTCCAGTGGATGGCTTTATTAGGTGGTGAAGTGCACATTCCTGATATGACAGATGACAAGAACTACCCCAACCTTGGGGACCTTATTGAGATCAAACGGGGACATTACGAACACTGGGCCCTCTACATGGGGGATGGATATGTCATCCATGTGACAGCTATAGGTAAGGCTGGTTCATCCTGGCAGGTTGCAGAGGGGGTGTTGGGGTGCTCCTGAAGCCTTCTCTACCACCAAGTGCTGCTCCATGTGCACCCTGTGTGTGTAGATGACCTTGCCAGGAGAAGTACAAAAGCCATCTGAGGTTTTGTGGGGGCCAGAGAGAGTCTGCCTGCCTGTGTTATCTCCTCCCTGCCTTCCCCAGGTGAAAATAGTCCACCCAAGTCAGCTGGCAGTGTGACAATATTAACTAGTAAGGCAAAGGTGAAGAAGCAGCTCCTGGAGGATGTGGCCAGAAATGATACATGGCGTGTCAACAACAAGTATGACTGTCTCCGCATTCCTTTCCCGATGGAGGAGATCATCCGGCGAGCTGAGCAATGGATTGACGAGGAGGTGACATATCGTTTATTCCTCAAGAACTGTGAGCACTTTGTGACAATGCTGCGCTACGGAGAAGGAGTCTCTGAGCAGGTGAATGCCATGGGGTGAGCCCCTGGGTGCCTCCCAGAGCCCCTCCTGGCTGCTGGCTGTGAGCCGGGCACTGGGACACAGCCTGCAGCCTGCATGGGCACAGCCCAGTGCCAGGCGTGGGCTCCAGAGCAGCGCTGCCTCCCCAGAGCCCCTGGCCCTGGAGGGTCACTGTGCTCTGTCTCTGCCCTGACAGCGCCCTCTCACTGAGTGCCACCTCCTCGGGGTACAAACCTGGCTGCTACCCCATTCTGCTAATGGGGCACATTTCTCTCACTGATTTTTTTACCCTGATTATCTTTGCCTGTTCTTAGTTATCATGTCTGGGGGTAAATAAAGAGCTTATCATGTCTCTAACCTTTGTTTTACTTTCCCTTTACAGGCCAAGATAGCACTTGAGAAGTTGAATTCCATTTCTTCTGCAGTGAATTCCGTTGCTACTACTGGGATGGGAGCAGTCAGTTATTTTGTTGGGCCATCTGGTCTTGTTGTGGCTGCTGCTGGTTCTTTTCTTCTTGCCACCATTCATTTCACTTCCAGCCATATTGCTGGATCCTTCACTTGTGCCAAATTTGTAAACACAAAGAAAGATATACTGGAACGGAGGTGCTGTTAGGAAGAGCTCAAGCAAGGCATGGAGTCCCTAGTCACTGTTCAGCTTTTGCCACAAGTGTAATTGTCACATTCACATTTTCTGAAAAATCTTTTCCCCCAGGATTTTTCTCCTAGGAAGCTCAGAAGCCTCAATGAAAATGAAAATAATAATTATCTCATTTGCTTCTCCTCTCTTTTGCTCATGTGGAATGTTTTTGGAGATTGTTTCATTGGTTTCTGGTGTGGGTTGTTTTCACTCTTTGGCCAACCAGTGCCAAGCTGTGTTGGGACTCCCAGAGAGTCATGAGTTTTTGTTATTATCTTTTTAGCCTTCTGTAAGTATCCTTTCTGTGTTCTTTAGTTAGTATAGTTTAGCATTCTTTAACATAATATAATATCATAAAATAATAAATTAGCCTTCTGAGTACATGGAGTCAGATTCGTCATTCCTCCCTTCGTCGGGGCACCCCGCAAATACAATAAGTGGTGGCCCCAGACGTGGGCTGTAGCCTGGAGCTGAAGAACCAAGACCCTTGAAATCTGGCAGAGTTCAGCTGAGGCTGAACATGCGAGGATCTGCTGAGTGCTCTCATAAGTGTCTGAAGACCCTTCGTGGAGCTGCCGGACAGTCTCGGACCCTGCAGAATCGTGAGCAGCCTGCTGAAACCGGGCACTGTGGCAAGGTACTGCTAACCCTTCCCCTCGTGACAACGCTGTCCTTCGCAAAATGTGGAGTGACGGTTGGGAAGAGGTGCCCTCAGAAGCAGAAGTTCAGTTTTCTCTGTCAGAGAAGGACATTATTTGGATATGGAGATTTTGGGCTCTGCAGGACAGAATCCATATGGTGAACAGACATTTCTATGAGTTTTTCAGATGGGCAAAGTCTCATGGGTTTTTCATGGATCTGTGGTCCTCACTGGACCCGAGAGCTTGGCAGTCATTGGATCTCTATTTTAGGGAGAAGTGCGAGCTGGGTGAGGGAGTGTCTCGAATTTTTCCACTGTATGCAGCTCTTTTCTCTGTCACATTCACCATTAACTGCAAGAAAAAGCAGTGAGCTGCCTTGGCAGTATTTGTGCTTCCATTGCTCCACTGAGGCAGGATTAGACCTCCCAGGTGGGTCCCCGCCACTTGTAAAATGTCCTAATCCCAATTCTTAAACCTTGACATGGTTTTGCTCCCCTTAGGGTTTAGGTGTCCTCTAACTGGATATTTATCCTGCTGTTTTCTGCCTCGCCTGTTCTGTCAGAGGTGCTGAGGTGCCAGTGATCACCACATGCTCTGCAGCAGCCTTCAGAGCAGCCAGGCATGGCAAGGGCTTCCCAAGAGCAGAACAGATGGCTGATGACAGCAGCAATAACCCTGCTCAGCCTGAGGTTTCTTCTACCTGAAACTCTGGCTAGACAGTATAACATCTGAGAATCTGTCCCAGCTCCAGCTTTTTAATGGACTGTGTGACAGGAGTTGAAGATCTCTGCTGCTAGAGGTGGTTATTTCACATTCCTGGTGGTCCTGCTGAGCAAGGCCATCGCTGGCTGTGGCACATGGTCATGGGGTTAATGTTTTTAATTAAACTGGAATTGAGAAGGTGACCATGGAGTAACTCCACTGCACAGCTGCTCACAGCACCACAGCCACCCCTGTCATCTGAGGTGTTACAAGATGCTGAAAGCAAGCTGTTCAGGTTAAACCTGAGGCAGGGTGGGAGCTTGCCTGGAGTTGTCAAAATGCGATGTTACAGCTGCTGACAGAAAAACATTTTCTCCCCACAGAACACCATGGATATGAAATTAAATAGGGGACAAGTAAATGCATTGTTTTATCTGAATCTACTTTTGGCAGCAAGCTGCAGATGTGCTTGACAATAATCTGGGAAATCTTTCCATTAATTGCAAAACTATTTCAGGCCTCTTCTTCCAAGGTGATCTTTACCTCAGTATGATCATATACCTACTAGAAATAAGACAACATTTGGTTTCATGTTATGGCTGAGATCATAACATGCCATTTCACTTCCACCTTGTCAGCCTCCCTCCAGGAAATCAGGGACACAGCCTTCTGGTGGATCCCTTTGTAAAACTTTCACCTGACAATATTTGATCCTTTACACATTTTCACACACACCAGCCTGCTGTCAGCCACAGGCTGCTAGTGCAGAAACTGAAATTTGGCCCAGCAGATTGTCACACAGACAAGTATGTATAATTCATTAATTCTGCACACTATAAGCATGGCTGAGGTAGCCACTGCATCTGCAAAGCCTTGCCAGTTGTTCATGTAGTAATGTCGCAAGTCCTGAGGAAAGAACCACTCTCTTAATGATTTCTCCCCAATGGATGCATAGTCCTTACCACACTTCCATGTAGCTTGGGGTATATAGGAACTGACCCCTAGGTTTCCTCTGATCCTTTGAGCTACTCTGAATCCCCAGCAAGGAGACAGTTATTAGGCATTAAAAGCATTAAATTCCCCCTGGCACTCAAAAGCAGCCATCCCTGGCTGTGCTTACAGAGGGAGCAGCTCTGTTTGCCTTGCATTTTTCTGCCAATCTCCAGGCAATGAAGCTGGGATGGAACCCTCCAGTTTGCCTGCTTCAATGAGCCTGACTTTGCTGCCTGTCAGTAGTAAATCACATGGCTGAAGCAATCGCTTTAATGCTTATGTGCTAATGTAAGAATTCTTCTAAATACTAAATTTTCAATTTTCTTATAATTCCTGTGATTCTAAAAGCAAAGAATTCCTTTTAACTCTGCAGCATTTTTGTGCATATACCTTCTACTACACCCTGCAATCACAACTTTACAGTGTAGTACCTAATGATTCATTAAGCTGGAATCAATAGAGAAACAATCTAGATTGGATAAGTGGAGCTATTGAGAAACCTAGGAAAGTAGAACATTATTTTGAAGACATATTTCTTGCTGCTGTTGATTTGTTAGGAGGCTTGTGTCATTAGATCTAATGTGATTCTAAACTAAATCTTTCTGTTGTCTGTTAAAACTGTTTTCACAGAATCACAGAATTTTTATGGTTGGAAGGGACTCCAGAGATCATCCAGTCTAACCCCCCTGCCAGGCAGGGTTACCTGGAGCAGGGAACCACCCATGTGGGTTGTGAACATCTCCAGAGAGGGAGAACTCCATGACCTCCCTGTGCAGCTCTTCCAGTGCTCTGCTGCCCTCAATAGAAAGAAATTCTCCCTCACATTGAGGTGGACCTATCTGTGTTTTAGTTTATGGCCACTGCTCCTCCTGTCACAGGGCACCACTGAAAAGGGTGTGGCACCTTCCTCCTGACACCCTTTGAAATATTTATATTAATGAATGAGATTTTCTCTGACTTTTCCCCAGTCTATGCAGGCCCAGATTCCAGAATTTCTCCTCAGAAGAGAGATGCTCCAGACCCCAAATCAATCTTTATGGTCTTTGCCATACCCTCAGGTAGCTCCTTGTCTTTCTTGCTCTGAGGAGCTCTTCCCCTCTTTGCAGGTCAGTGACTCCTAAAATAACAGACCACAGAGCCACGGATCACTGGTTCAGTGTTTGCTTGGGATTGTTTGGAGGTATTCAGTGAATCACAGGAATGAACTGAGTTTCAAATTTACAGACAAATTTGAGTACAAGCCTATAATATTCTTGATAGACAAAAAAGAAAAGCCTGTGCTTATTACAGCAAGAGGACAGAAGCCTTGGCTCGAGTATTAATATCCTTAACAACAGTAATTTCCATGTCCACAGTGAGCTTTGCACTGCTAAGATTTAAAGCCTTTACAAGCTGAGTCAGTAACTCAATGCTGAATTTGCAAGGCAATAAGTTAGGAGGGTATTTAAGAACTTGTACAGCACAACACACTTGATGTGACACAAGCAATTACCGTGATCCTACATCTGCTCTGGATATTTTGACATATCAACATTACTTATGCACTAAATCTTCAGCAGATGCAAGGCAGCTAAGAGATACACAGCAGCGGAACTTCAGGCTGTGCATCTCTCTAGTTGCTGGGCTCTGGGCATCTTTAACCTGCAAGCAATGAAAACTTGTTTGTAGCATTAACTAATGACATCTAATGAGCCCAAGGCTTGTTTGCAGGAGGAGTCACATACATGCAGTTGCAGTGGGGCCAGTGGAAATCCTTTTAGGATTTCAGCTCCAACATAAGCTCTTTTTAAATTTTTGATAAAGGTAAAAAACACTATAAAGTTGCTCTTTTTGTATGAGTATAGAAACTCCACATGAGTGTTTTGTCTGCAAAAGCTGGACAATATTTCTGGTGGTACTTTCATGTACGTGTTGTATTGTTCCTCCCTGATCTTCTGTGAAACAATGACTATTCTCCACAGCCCAGAAGAAAATGGGAATTGATTGAATTTCTATTCCTTCCACAGGAGCCCAGAAGAGGTCAGGAAAGTGAGATATTATCTGGGTCATTGATTACCCAAATTTATTCCATCCTGAACTTTGCGTCTTTCTTGATAAAGTGAATTATTAATAACAGGTGACTTGTTAGGTGACAGGTTTTGTTTTGGACAAATTCACATTCTCTGTCTTCTGGCTGTGTAATCAGACCACTGATTTCAAGTTTATGAACCATCCTCTCAACAACTGTCATCTCAGCATACTTCTCAGGAATCTTGGTGCTTTTCTTTATATTTCACTTGTTTTCCAGTCTTTGTCCCAGCCTTTCTCTTAATAAACACATATTAATGCAATATTCCTGAATCTACAGTCCTGGAAAACTGGAAACTGAAATTTGATGAGTTACAGTGACATTGTCATGGGAACAGAGCAACCTGTGAAACAAGACTGATTTCATTGTTGCCATAGCACTATCTTCCTCATATTGCTACAAGAAATCCTGCTCCTTCAGCTTGGAAGAAGCTGGTTGGGTCTACGTTTTCAGCTGTCAGAACACAGAGCTTCCCAAGGGCCTTTGAAGGTGAAGTCCATAGTGTGATCTGATCATCTTTCAGCAAGCAGCAACCAGGCTCTCCCTCCCCTGCCTTAGACTCCAGTGTTTCCAAGTCAAATGAAGAGAGCAGATGCAGGCAGCCCTGAAACACTTAAACCCTTTCAGATCCAGGGGATTTCCCTGAATCTCCTTATCCTAAACAACCAGTGGGTGACAGGTCTCCATGCCTTCACATACAGTTCCCCAGGCAGAGGATGGAAACCTAGGGATTTTCTGAAACTTGAATATTGAAAGCATATTATTAGTGGGACTGCTTTTAAGAGGGCCAAATAGTACTCCATGATTAATTCTCATGAGTTCATCTTGGTGTGAAGTAACTGGGATGGGAGTCCTATTTAGCAATTGCTGTGTGAGCAGAAACAGCCCCATTGGAGAGGAAACAACCCCCAGCAGGGTTCTCAAAATATCCTGGTGATGTGCTGTGGGAGAAGGGTTGTGAGGCTGCGGTGTGGAAAGGGAGTGCATCTGCTTGGGCTGGTGCTGCTCACTCACAGGGCTGGATAAGCACTGCTAGCCCGCTCCCAGTGGTCCTGAGAGCAAGCCATAAGGAGCCCCAGCTTCACTTCCAGCTGTGGATTGTACAATTGCATAGCCACAGGCACTTTGTCCTTCCCACCTTGGTGTTAAAAATGGGTAAGTCGGTTAGATCCTTTCGACGCCATGCCTCAGCATAACTCAGAGATTCATGCCCCAGACTCTTTCTATGAAAGAAACTTCTTTCTGTTTCTTTTGTCTTTCAGCCCAGCCTTGAGGTTTATTCCCTCCTGGGCATGCAGTTCAGACTGAAGACATGCAAGGCTGGGCTGGGTGAAGACACTGTAATTTCATCACAGAAGTTAATTACCCCCCTAAGGAGCTGCTGGCTGACAAGGTGTGTCTGCCAGACCACAACATGGCCCATCACCCTTTAGTCTGGCCTGTTAAGGAGAATTTTAAATAGATATATTTATCTTTGATCACCACTAGATCCCCTGTTACTAGCACAGGCACAGGCACAGTGAAATAAATCTGGAAGCAAGCAGCTCTATTAAAAAGCACAATGAATCCAGGAGCTGTTGTGCCTCTGAGCCATCAAAGCCTCTTCTGTTTCCAGCACATTATACCTTGTTCTCAGCCTGATCAAAACTGGCTTATTAATTGATTAATACTTAAGAGACACTGTGAAGCTGCTAAACATCACATAAAACCAACAAATATTTATATCTTATTAAACATAAAATAGGATATTTTGTAAGTAGAATTAAATTCCTTTACTGCCTCACAGTTTTAAGCTTAGCTGACAGCTAGTCTTACGATGTATTTAAAAATGTGAACATTTAGGAAAGGGTAATTATGCAAATAGTCTAATGAGATCCATGCACAGCAGTAGCTCCTCCTCGTGTTCTTGGCAAGAGGTCGCCAGCACCTTCTGAGCTGGATGCACATTGGACGTGTCTGCAAAAAGAGCTTTACATTGTGACACCTTCCAGAGGATGGTTTTAATTACATGAATTTGTTCTGACACATGGATCCAGTTTTGTTCTGCTGCTTATGTGAGACACGGCCTGCGAGGGGTACCTTGGTGAAAATCACTCTGGCACTGGCGGAGCTGCCTGTCCTTTGGTGGGCTGTGAGCCTGTTCAACGTGCACCTCCTCAGAGGGGCCTCCCCAGAGCACTGGAGGAGGGCCAAGAAGGGATTGTACTACAGGCCTGCAGTCTGGTCCCACTGGAGGAGCATTTTATTGGTTGACACTTATTAATTTCATCTCATTAATTTCCATCAGATAGTAATTTCCTCTCTGCTTTTTTAAGAAGTATTGGGAATGTGATTATTCTCCTCTTGCAATGAATTTCTTCTTTCATTCATTATGGCATAATTATCTCTGTGGTGCTGAAGTATCTGGTGTACTAATAACTACTAATGATCCTGGGAGCTGATATGGGGTGTATGATTTGTCCTGGCCACTGGAAAAGATTAACACTTTGAGCTTGGCATCACATGCACCAAAGTGCTGAAATCTGTTTTTGTATTTTGCAATATGAATTAAATAGCACTATGTTTAATATAATCAACTTTCATGTTTATACGGTTATTCCTTTATGATTTCAATGGTCTTTAGGCTTGGAATTGAGATCTAGCCTGCCAGAGTTTAGGGAAGTCCCTAAAGACATGTGACCTTTGCAGCTCTGATCTGTGGTCTCATGGATTTTGCAGAAGGTAGGTGATATTTGACAAGCACCAAAATCAGCAAGACTTAATTTCAACAGAAGGAGCATTATCCTAACATTTACAAGATGAAAGGTTTATTGACTAGATTAAGAATATTTATTAACGGTGCTGAGAAGGACATAATTGAACAGCCCTGTGCACATTCTCCTGATGCCCTCAGGGTAATTAAAAGCACTCAGGCTGCTGCTGAGTTCCGTTCGCCTTGAATTAGCAGCCTCCTTTGTGGCTACACCTGCCACAGCAGTGCCCAGGCGTCTTCCTCAGAGGGAAGGAGCTGAGGAGGAAGCAGGGACACCCATCACACCCTGCCTCCCTGAAAACACCTGGGTATCTCTCTTGAGAAAAGGGTTGACAAGGAAGGAGAAGAAATGGCAAGGTAGTTAACTAGAGGTAGAGGTCCAGAACCACTCCAGGCCGGGACATGGCAGAGAGAAGAGCAGCTCCTTTCCTTCTCTTGCCTCCTCCCAGCCCTGGTACAATAGGTTGTGTACGTTGTGTTTGAGGAGGTTGGGTCACATTTTGTCCCTGCACCAAGTTTATGCCTTGCAGGGTCTTGATGTTTAGGGCTAACACTGGCCTCTCTGCTCTGTGTGCTTGAGCTGAGCTGCTGCAACAGCAGAATCCAAAAACTAAAAAAATACATATTCTGTCAAGTAACTCCATTTACTTATGTATACATTTTCACTTTCTGCTCCTAGGAGTACATAATTGCTACTTGTTTTTAATGGGGCTAAGAAAGTCATATTACACAATGACAGTGTCCAAAAGCTTAAGACAACTGTGAATTATTCAAGCCACAGTTTTTCTCCCTTCTGCTGCAAACTACACTAATAAATAGTAAACAATTTGCTGTCAGAACAGATAGAGACACCTCCCTTTCAGAGAACTTTTGCATTTCTATCTCCAGTGCTGCACCTGAGAACATCCCTTCATTCACAGTGCAGCTTCCATCAATCAGGACAGCATCACAGGGGAGACAGAACCTTTTTCCACCTAAAAGAAATATGTCTCCAGGGGCTAAGTAACAAGATTCCTGTAGACCAATAAAAAAATGAACTTGACTTGTGCACAAGTTTTGGGCACTTAAAGCAAGTCTCAAGACACACACAGTATCAGCAGTCTTCTCCACTGTATTACTTTAAACCAGTGCTTCTTAGAAATAATACTGGCTGAAAAATAACAGCTCAAATATCAGCCCTTTAAACCTCTCTCTCCAAGTGAAAAGAAAGCACAGGCTGGGACACATACCAGATGTGTCTAGACTCCTTAAAAACCACTTGCAAACTGCTTGACAAGATTGTGTTATCAGCCTATAGCAGAGCCTTCCTATAGGAGGCAAGTCTTGGAAGGCCAGAATTGTTATCTAGTTGTTTGTTTGTAAAATTATATTTCCAAGCTCTTCTAGACTCTTAAAATAAATTAGTGGTTTCAACTGTGTAATGACAGATGCTGCAGATACAGATGCATCATTACTGCATCATACAGGCTGTGTCCACACTTCTTGCTGCCCTGCCCACCTCACCTCCCTCTGCCCCACTCCTCCTCTGGTGTGCAATTCCAGACATATTTCAACATGTTCGTTCATTATACAGGCTGGTGAGGAAAATAAGATGCAGGTGACTCCCTCCTCCCTTGGTGCAGATGGTAACCTGAACTTTGTTATGCTCCCCAGCAAGGTGGTGCAGCTTGGGAGGCTGCTGTGGATGGGAAAGTGACTGCAGCAAGACACCAGTAGTCAACAAGAAACAGGAAGTTACAGTTCTGTGCTAACAGCATAGAAACTGAACTCAGAGTTACCCAGGGAGGTGTCACATCACTCATGAAAAGTCAGGATGTGAGTTCATCGAGTTAACATAGAACAAGCTGCGGTGGGAACATGAATCCAATTTTCTGTTTGATTCCAATTCATTCCCCTGTATCTCCCTTGGCCCTCAAGGAGCAATGCCTGATTCATGCCAGAGTCAGTGCCCTAAAATGTAGCCTTGCTGTCTGCAGTCCCTCAGTAGAAGGTTTATTTGTGCTCAACAGTTGCAGGATATCAACAGAACCACCAAGTTGTAAAGACTATAGTTACAAAACTGCCGTTGCAAGAAGAAATACAGAAATTCTAATTTAGTTGGGTGTCTGAGCTTTGCCAGTTCTAATTCATATAACTGGATCTCCTGAGGTAATGATGAAGTTAATTGTCATTGCAAGTTCATTAGACAGAATGCCTTATCTTGATTTCAAAATTGCAATCGCAAAATGATGGACACCGGTACTTAACTACAAAGGTACACTGGCATATCTGAGTGTTTGTTCAGCATGGGAGTGCTACTCATCCTACAGATATTGGAGATACAAAAATGTGATGTGCAGCCAACACACCTGTGCAGGTAAAAGCCCCAGCTTTTCACATGGACTTTGCCAAGATCAGTGAGAGGCAGCAATAGAAGTTCTCCTGGGCAGCACTCCACGGACAGCACTTCAGCTTCTCCAGGAACCTGTCAAAAGGCTGAATCTTGCCCCTGCCCTTGCCCAGTAATTCAGCTCAGGAACAATGATTTTAGCAGTGAATTTGGAGGCAACATAAGTTGTGACTGGCTCTAAGCAGCACGTGATCTTGACAAACAGGTCAGTGCACCTCAGAGCTGCCATCCCTTCACTCCCTCCACCACCTCTAATCACACCATGCCATCTTCAGGAATTGCAATTCTGTGTTGACCTCCAAGCCTTATGTCTTCCTAAAGATTAATAAAACATTAATAAAACATTTATCAGGAGTCAGGAAGCCCCTTGCCTGGCTGGTGACACTGTGCTGGGGACACCTCAGGACACGGTTGTTCCTCCTGGCTGCTCGGGAGCAGCTAATCAGCTTACACATGTCTGTAGCTAGAAAATGTTGGCAGACAATTCTCTTGGGCAGCAGCTGTGTTGGACGCCAGACTTTGTCATGACTGTAAGTCACATGATTTCCCAGCAGAGCCATCCAACAAAGGCAGCATTTCTGATGACACGTAACTGCTACTCAGGACACAGTACCCAAATATGGGAGAGGGAGAAGACTGAGTTAGCATAAAGGTCTCTGATATTTTATGATTTAAGAAAGTCACAGTGAATATGATATTTATTTGGAAGAAAAGAACCTAATGGTCTGTAAGGTCAGCAGTAATCAGCCTTAGACTACTGCTAAAATAATGGTTTGATTTCCTTGTGCTTGCATACTTTTAGCTGCTTTACATTCTGTCAGCCTTATAACAGTCATCACTCACTTTTACATTTTATGTTAAAACAGGCCACAAGCCCCACAGATATCCGAGAGCATAATTTTTATTATTGTGGTACCTAAATAGCAGCAAAAGTTTTAGATTATGTTTTTTGAGATTTCCTCATCACTCTGATTCTCTGAAGTAGTGACAGACTATTCTGGAGAGCTAGTGGAACTAAAACAGCCATTGAAAGTGTTTTCTGCATAAAGATTGGAACTGAAATGAATTATTCATCTCACAAATTTGTCCCTCATTGCAAATTTAATGCATTCTTCAACATTCACTAGAACAAAGAGAAAGACACTAAATCAGGGTGCCAACCCTTGGACATTGGAGATGTATCTGGACTGAACTACCACAAGCTTATGAGGACCAGTCTGCCTCCAGGCACTACCATTAGTATTTCAAACATGAGGTTTCAGCCTTGGATGGAAGTGCAAAGCTCAAATTAAATAAACTTTTCAGAGTGCCACACTGGAGTTCTCTTCAAAACCTCTCTCCAGTGGGCACTGAAAGGTTGGTAACATCAAATCTAACCCTTTTCAAGAGCCCTGGAATTTTCATGAATTTTGTAGTGTTTCAAACATCCTTCAGTAAAAGTTCAGGCACATACTAGTTTAGAATCCCAGCATTTAAAGGCGTCTCCCATTTTAAGGACACTCATGTAGCATCCATAGCCCAGTAGAGTGAACACAGACAGCATGACAATATCCTGTATACAGAAACATATCTCAGGTATTTCTATATGCAAACTCAGCAAGTAACTATCCATAATTGTTTCCCCTCTTATCCACAAGATGTATTTGTTATGTCCTCTGTAGACGAAGATCGGTGCTGCAATATTACCCTATTTATGCAGAAAAAAAATCCCATGTCTATGTCATGGGAGAAAAGGAAGTTATGAGGTGAAAAAGCAATTAGAAACAGCAATTTTGCAAATATTTCCCTCTGTGCTTTACTCTGCTGTTGAGGCCACAAGCAAGCCCAGCAGCAGCATTTCTCTGGTCATTTTTAGTTTCTGGACTACTAAACCAAGGCTGTTAAAGAGGAATGAGTGTGCTGGACTAAAATAAAGATCATTAGCAAGAGCCTCCATGAAAGGGCAGTTGCGATTTGGCTGTGGTTGCAGCAGCTGCAAAAAGCCCGAACACTCCAGGTCTGTGTTGCTGCTCAGTCAGGAGGCAAGATGTCCCTGTCCACAGGAAAAGTTCTGTCAGGAATGAGGGCCGACAGCAGAGGAGAAGGACATCCATCTTTGACAGTACTGCTCTCCAAAAAGAGACACAGTCACCATAAGGGAAATATTTAGCTGTTACAAGTATGCAGCACCTCCTTAGCTTCCTATCATTCCCTGCAACCTTCTGCCAGGAATGCTTGCTAATAGCCAAAAAAGAGGTTCACCAGCTTTCCACCATCGATTATGTCTACGAAGTATTAGTCACCCCATTCCAAAGCACCCAGGTGAAATCTTCACAACTGTTCCCCCAAGTGCTGGCCTGACTCACTGACCTCTTTGAAAAGGAGCAGAGGTGATTACTGTGCTTAGAGGTTAAACATTACCTGGCATCTGAATTCTGCTCTCTTGCAGGTAAGGCTGTGTTTCAGCGGCAGGCAAGCAGATCTTTATCTCCTCAACCCAACAATTACCACAGGCTTACCAAGACTTGATACTTTTATAGTGTCAGGGATATCTAAACATAAATCACATGCCTGGTCTGCAATGCTACTGCTGCTGTCACTGTATCACATGCAGCAACATATTCGTTTTGTCAGGGAATTTATAATAGGACAGTGAATTTTGTCTTCAGAAAATGTTATTGTATCTAAAAGACAGGATGTCAGGAGTACCTCCACTAACCTGCTCCTTGGTGCCTCAAGCTGTTAGGAATGCAGAGGGCATCCAGCCTTCCCCTTCCAGTGACTTTTGCTGTGACTGGGAATCCATGAAAACTTTGGAGCCTTGTGACAGGCATTTACCATTAGGTAAACTATTGTAGCTAGGAAGGTATTTACTCCATTTGCTTATGTCAAACTTGTCAAAAACAGATGATAAAATTGCTTTGAATCAAATAACTAGGTTTTTTTCAAGTTGAAATATTGTTTGGTTAAGTTTGTTGGGTTTTTTTCTTTTTCTTTCTTTATTCTTTATTTTCTTTATTTTCTTAGTTATTTTAGGTTCAGGCTAGATTATTTTCAGACTCTACTCTGGTGCAGATATGTTGACTCAAAACAACGATTTCTTCTGACTTGCCCTCTGTTTCCCAAGCTGATTTTTAAATCTAAAAACCAAATAAGTCTTTCCCATGATGCCAAACTTCCCTGTTTCCTGGCTTTTTGTGGCAGCACGTGAGCGCTTTAGCACACAATGGTGGGAAAATACAGTCTCCATTAATAAAGTGCTTCTCAGATCCACCCAGTAAAAACATGGGCTAGCTCCAACAGTGGAAAACAAACTGTGAAGTCAACTCAAAAAGCACAGCTCCCCTGCAAATCTTATCCAAGGAAGGAAGTGTTCCTTTGGGCCAAAGCCCTTCTGATTGACTATCTTGTTTCATCCAGCTGGGGACCAAAATTGCAAAATGCAGTGAGGAGAAATGTAGATTAACATCAGTGGGCTAAGAGAGTGTGTGCAGGTAGAAGCTGCTTTTTTTCTTAGTGGGTAACACTTGTGGGAATGTGCAGTATTGTTGCATTTCTGTATGGCAAATACAGCACAGCAAAGTGAGTAAAATTCTCCATCAAAGGTTAACAGATGAGGGATATGAGCTGATGATTGAATTGCATCTACAATTATGGAGAAACCACAGACTAAACCTCAGATGGTTCAACTTAAGAGCACGCCACAGAATTTTTAAAAAATTATTTTGAGGCCTAGCTCGCTCCACATCTTTTATTTCAGGCCTTAGGTTCTTGAGGTTAATAACCCCTTCAATGTTTGCCTCCTTTGGCACTGGTAAAACTGATGCCAGGAGGCAGGCCAGCTGTGCAGAACCTGCCCTGGTAAAGAAAGCTCACACCACATGGGACAGCATGTCCTTGACGCATGAGATCATAATTTGTAATCAATACATTCCATTCTACAGTTTAATGGATAGCCTGAAAAAATACCTCCTGCCAAAAAAAAAAAAAAAAAAAAAAAAGTTAAATAAGAAATTATTCTGCTTTGCAGGTTAATAATTTTTTTTACCCATAAAATGCAAATATCACTTGCTAAAAACTAAGAGGGCAAACAGGTTTCCTGGTAGCAGTGAGCCAGCAAGAGAGTGCTTCCTGTTCCCATCATGGGAAAAGCACGGTGGTGCTGGGAGTAGACACTTCCAGAAAGCTTTGGCTGTTTGCAGATCCTCTCAGCTCTGGAAGCCAAGTATTGCCAGGAGGGTTAAAACCTCCAAAAATAATCAAGACACTGAGAAGCAGCATCTGAAACTCCCCGAGGAATCCCAGGGACACCTATGCTCAGCAGTCTCTATCAGAAGTTCTTACTGTTTCTCAAAGGGGAACTGCCCAGGGAAGTGCTGCTATTGCAATTAGCTACTTCTCATCTGGAGCATGTCCCACCCTTAGGGACTGCACAATGCAGTTCAACAGAGGGACGCAGCAGTGGGGTGTTTCAACCACAAATACTTTACCAGTATTCAGCTGGCAGCCATTTGTACATGGGCAAGGGGACAGAGGAAACATCATTGTGGCTTTATGTTACTGCAGAAGATTTTGTGCTTCCAGTTAATTTAGGTGTAAGCAAGAGCTGGTTACTCCTAGAATGGGAGAGCAGTAATGAGTCAGCCCTTTCTCTTTTTAAGTCATTGAGTCCTTTTAAGATCAAATTCAACTGTCCTGGGCATGTGTCCACTACAGTTTCCTTCAGAGTGAGTCCTCACTGCTGTCAAATGTTGGATTGCTATGGCCTCCCATATTTCCTTCTACTGTTACTGCCACAGATTCTGAGAAGAAGGTTTCATTGAGAGGTGGCCAGGCTGAGTCCTGCTCCAACACGAGCTGCAGTCTCTTGTAGTGGCTCTTTGAGTGGTACCGGAATGTCTTTTTCAGAAGCAGCCACAGGGGTCTGTTCTCAATGACAGCTTCCTATAAAGGTAAAAGCAAAAAGAGGGTTTAAGAGGAGCTGGACAGCCATTTACTCTTCATCCAGAGTACAAACATGGGGCAAACAGTGGAGACCCAGATCTCTCACCTGCCCAGCTTATCTATGTCCCTTAAACAGCCTTTTAGTGACCACGTTTCATACCAGCTCCACCAGAGCTCTCCACCAGAGGAAAGTAAAGGTAGCAGGGCCTTGCGTTCCCTTATCATTCAGATGGAGCACTTTAAGAAAAGGGAGCAAGGCTGAGGTAGCAGCAATTACTCCTCTTTTACTAGATATTCCCAAATTGGGCTGAGGAGGAGGGAGAAAGAGCTAGACTTGACTATTTTTCCTCACAAATTAGTGCTGACCAGCACATCCAATGATGCACACTCACCTCGACAATGAAGGACACAGCCAGTGTGACTGCAAGCATTCCCACCATGGAGATTCGCCACGTGGTAGGGGTGCAAACGAGCTGGGGAAAAAGCAGGAGAAGCTATTCAGTAATGAGTCCACAGTAAAGACTGGGGGGTACTTGTGCAATGGAACACAGAATCATTTAGGTTGGGAAAAATCCTAAATGTCATTAAGCCAAACCATAAACACGGCACTGCCAAGTCCACCACAGTGCCACAACTACACATCTTTTAAATACTTCCAGGGATGATGGCTCAACCACTTCCCTTAGCAGTCTGCTCCAGTCTGTAACCCTTTCAGTTAAAAATTTTCCTTAATCTCCAGTCTAAACTTTCCTTGGCACAACCTGAGGCCATTTCCTCTCCATCACTTGTTACATGGGAGAAAAAAAGTGACACCCACCTTGCTACAACATCCTGTCAGGAAACTGTAGAATTAAGATCTCCCCTGTGCCTCCTCTTCCTGAGACTAAACAAACACAGCTCCCTCAGCCACTCCTTACATGACTTGTGTTCCAGATCTGCAGCAGCTTCATGTCATAAAAAGCCAAACTCCCAAACTGGCTTACCCTGCTGATGAGTTAATACTGCTATTTGTCTTGAGGAATTACTGATAAAGATGCTTTTAAATCTATGATGCAGTAGAGAAAATCATTATTTAGAACTGCAAGAGGAAATCGTACTGCCTTTTTACTTTCAAATATTAAGAAATAGTTCAAGCTGAGTATTTCAGCCCCAAACCCAGTTCCCGCTTCCCAGAGATGGGACTGGCTTTCTGGCTGTCGCCCAACTGCTTTTGGAGATGCAGCTCAGATCCCCAATTTGGATCAGCAGTTTCTCCAGGGCTAGGCTGTTGCAGAGGTTTTTATTGGTACTCCCTCCTTTTCTCTTCTCAGCGATTCCAGTGAATTCCCTCCAGGCTTCTTGGGCTGGGAGTTTTGCAATTCTCCCCAAATGCATTTTACTCCCTTGCAGCTGCAGTGCTGAAAAATGTCCTGTGCCACCACAGCCCATTACAGGACGATGACTTGCTTTAAAGTGCCATCTCGTGGCAGGTTCTCTCACTGAGTTTGCCTGCTGAGCCGGGCTCTGCAAATAGTTACAGGCAAGAGTGGGCTGTTTGACATTTAAAATCGAGACTCGGACCCTTTGACTATCTTTCTTTTTACAAATCCCATTAATCCCAAGAACGTGGTGCTTTATTTTAAACTCAGAGAGCCCAGCCCTGTTCTGCTCCTGGCTTCACAAGCCACCAACATCCCACAGCTTAGTGATGTTATCTTCTGTTCCTTGTATAATGTGCTGAAACAATCAAAATTGCATGTGTAGCTATCCGACTGAATGCACAGACATTCGTTTGGAGTCACTGTATTACCAGAAGTTTCTACAATCCCATCATCTGAAATCCACCTCTTTAAATATGATTTGTCTTTAGAGATGCCATATCTCCCTGCAAAAGTCTGTGCCTCTTGTTAAAACAATCCCAGTGTGCTTATAATGGACTGGCAGTAGGAAGAAAATCCCTTTTGGAACAATACTCACATCCATCTTGGAGTAGAGATCATCAATGTCAGCAAACATCAGGAAGAGGCAAATGCCCAGCTGCCCTATGAGCACCAGTATGAACACATCTGAAGGGATAAAGCAAAGAAAGAAACCCACAGATTTATGAGCAATATCAGTGGTTTGCCTTTACTGTAGAAGATTGTAATAATTTTCTGTGTTACACAGTCATCAAAAGAATCCGTGAGATATAAAGGAATTTTCAGCAAGAGAAAAATGAACAGAGTAAAACCCCAGCTTTACTAAATCAAGTGGATATACATGAGTGTGGGACAAGCATAGTAGCCACAGATTTAAAACACCAAATGAGTATTTTGAACAATTGATTTCACCTTCTATATCTGAGAAGCTTTATAGCTTTCCAGTGAGTCTCTCTGATCACAGTATATTCTGTGATTCAGAAAAATGGCCAGGGTATAGTCTTGATCTTGTTAATATGGTTAGGAATGCTGCCTTCAACCTCAGTGATGTCAAGACTTTGGTCCTGATCAGGATCTAAAGAGTCTAAGTAATGGAGAACCTATTGCCTTCTCCATCTGTAGGTAAATGTTCCAATGATGAGAAAATTCATTTTCTCTTCAGCTGGCATGCACCGAACTTTATCCTCCACCCACTCATTTGTGTTTTGCCTTGTTTTGGGAGAATGATGACCCACTTTTCTGCTCTCTACAAGGAATGTCCCCTCCTCACTATTACTATACCAAAACATCAAAGCCATGAAACCTGCTGCATTATTTTAATTTTTCAGTAAAAAAAATTTAAAAGAGCTGAAGAGAGTTTTGTCTAAGAGCATGCTGCAGTATTTGTCCCAAAGAGAAAAAAAACAGCTCTTCCATGACTCACTGCATCTTCTGGAAGTGTCACAAACATATGTGCTCATCTTCCCTTCACATGACAGTCTCTCTCCTGATTTTCTGGCTGACATAATTTTGGTCAAGTTTAATTTTTCCCTATTAAACTGGCCTCCTTATGTAAGTTGACTTATAGATCATTTCTTCTCTCCCCATACTTACAGTTGGTGTAGATGGGTTGCCTGAAGGGCTTTCCCTTGGAAAACACTAGTGCTACAATGAGGCAATTGATGGTACTTAGCAGCCACACTGTGGTGTTTTCATAGCTCTTGAAGCCATTGTCTGTTTGCTCATGGGCTCCATCTCTCACCCCGTGGAGCCCCATGCTGGAGGATGAATTCCTCTCATGGTTGTTCACTGACAGGCAGGCGCTGAAAAAAGAGTGTCACACTGCTCAGGGAATGATCATTGTCCTGGTTATTTCCCCCAGCTTCCACTATTAACTTTCAGGAGTCCTCCCTCACAGCCATGGTATAGGTTATTGGCAATGCCCACAACCTCACCACTGGCTGAGCTTGCTGAACTTGTTAGAGCTTGAGCTCAGACCTGGTCTCTCCTGCAAGCAAATCTTCCTCTCTGTGCTCAGCAGAAGCATTCTCACCACATGGACTGTGTGTGGCAGGTTGCTGGAGAGCTTAGGGACCTCAGGCAACACTGGTTAAAGTGTTTGCACCATGTGGGCAGCACAGGGTCTGCTGCAGCTGCTCATCAGGCCTGCAGTTCAGTTGATCAATAGTTTCACACAGCATTGCCCCACTAGGTCAGCCCTGTGGTACCCAGAGTCCCAGAAAGGGGTCCTACCTGTGTATATCGGTCTGGGAATACCAAGGCTGCTCCTGGACCACCACGAACCCAAAGATCTGCATGCTGAGGCTGAAGAGGATGTTAAGCACAACAGAGAGCAGCAGTGGGGGTGAGATGAGCTGGCTTGGAGGCCTGTAGGGGACCAGCTTTGGATAGGCACGTGTGAAACTCACTGAAATATACACAGATGTGTTTACTCGTGTGTCCAAAATACAAGCAGTGATGCTGTGTAATACTGACTGTATCAATGGCACTTTTGCAGGCTGTAATATTCTTAATAAAACATACAAAGATTGTATCAAGTACAAAACACAGAGTTGTTTTCTTACAAAATCATATTGACACAGAAGAGGTTAATTAATGTCATTTATCATGAGGTATTTTTGAAAAATAAAATGTTGTCTTTTTATTTTATTTGGCTACTGTCAGGCCCAAGATTATGAACATATACTTATGCTCTTTTATTCTCTTTCTGTCACTTGTCAGCTGTGGCTTGGGATTTTTTGCTGCCCATGTTCTGTTCATCCTCCTGAACTAAACACAACCAGGTTATTTGAGCTGGAGAAGGACAGCACTACCTGACATAACAGGTTTTCCTCTGTTCTTAGGTTTAACAAAATTATCCAGACTTTGAATAAAAGAGTTATGCACAAAGCTTTGATGCAATTCCAGATAAACTACTTACAGCAAGGTAGCTTTTGGCATGCAGTGTTGTTGTGGCTGATCTTTCAGGGCTTGATTTCATCAAAGCCTTTTCCTATTGTCTGTGTTCCAGCAAGGATGGAACATACCAGGATGTGGTTTTGCTATATGCTTTTCATGGCCCTGTCCTTGCCATTCCTGCTTCTAAAACTTTCCCTCCACTTATTCTGTCTCAATGACATTGTCTTTCTTTTTTTGCCTCAGCACTGGGTTCCACTCTTATTCTTGGCTTACAGCTCTGCTCTGTAGTGTCTGACATCTGTCATTTCTTTCTTCTCAATTTTCACCTCTCTTTTCTTTCAGGGCTTGGTTTACACAGCTTCAAATGTGAGCTGGACTCATCAAAGCTAATCCCTACTTTTTCATTTGGGGATGGAGTCAGGAGTCTTCTTAATCTGCCTTCCTAAGACAACAGGAAAGTGCCTGAATAAACTTTCCACTGCACTTGGTGTGGGTTTACTCCTTGGTTCTAGAGATGACAGCCCAGTTAGCAACAATCTATACACTCAGCAAATGCACCACTAAGTACTTCCCATATTTAGGGCTTTTCTCAAACAAGACCCCTTTTCTACTAATCCAAACATCCTGTATTCCACACAGAGGATGTTTAGTCTGCAGAAATCTTGGCCTCCCTTTTCTTCCTTTCTCTATCTACAATTATGTATTTCCAAGGAGGAGAAAAATATTTGAGATCATTCTCTCATTAATACATAGGATGACTAAAGGGCTTACTTGTCACACCAATTACGGTGGTAATAGCCAGATCTTGGAACAAAAATTGGTAATTCCCAAAGGAGTTTAGTTGCTGAAAAGAGGAAAACAAAGAAAAAAATATCACAAATCAGACATTTGCCATGGACACGTTTATATTGTCTCCAGAAAGCCGTATTATATCCATGGAGCTCCTGCTCTGCTGCTTGTTCTGAAATGCTGCTCTGCTGTTTGTTCTGAAATGCTGCCCTGCAGATAAGGAGACCACACATTTCACCACCTTGCCAATAGGTTCCTCACCATTGGGCCTGTGGTGAATATTCTCATTTTGCACATTGTTTGGACTAACTACACTTTCAGTTCACTGCAGGCAAAAAAAGAGAAGAATATTTGAAGAGATTGTTTTCTCACTGCTGGGTTACTTCTGAACACAAAGCCCTCCTCTCCATCTGGGAAAAAGCCATGGAAAAGTGGTTTAAGGCACTCCAGGGGATTTACTTACTGTCAAGTTAATTCATGCTTTAAATGCTGAATAAATTGTAACAGCATATGCTTACACCAGATTCTTCCTTCTCACAGACATATGCCCTCATGCAAAACACCATTCAGTATCTCAGCTTTCTTTCTGCCCAGCTTGGATCTTGAGCCCTCTGGTTGAAGTTAATGGGAAGAATCTTGCCAGTTTTCTACTGGAGGACCATAGGATCACACCACACAAGTTTGCAGCTCAGGTAAAGGTAAATCTCCATCTCCCAGTCTCATGTGGCTTTTACACCCTATTTCTCCTACAAGGAAATAGTAGCTTATCCACTTCCAGCCAATGTGTTCCCAATACATACCCAGTAAAGCAGGAGAACACCAAGGTACTGAATTATGCTGTACAGTGCCATGTACTTGAACATGCAGAAGGAAGTGACAAGAGCAGCACGGCCTTCCCTGTGTGAAGACATAAATAAAGTACAGCAGATAGGTGGTGGGTCTGTCCTGGTGCCAGTTCTCTCAAAAGGCTGTTGAAAAACAAGGCATGTGTCACAAGCAGAGAGGCCTCTACCAGTATCTTGCTGAGAGGTAAAATAAATAAAATCTGACCTAAATGAAAGTAAAATCTTCACTTGCAGAGATCTTGTTCAATGAAATGGGCTTGATTCCTGTAACCTGTGTTCTGTAGACTACAATTTACCCCAGCAAACTTTTTCTGCTGACATTAATAGTGTAGGTAGCAAACTCTGTATGAGGAAAAACTTACAAAGCCAAGCAGCTGCTCAGTGAGTTCAGAACTAACAAGTCCTCTCCTCCTACATGGAACATACAATATCCAATCAGGATAATGCTCTCTCCCTGGCTACTCAAATGCCCCAGTAAGCAAAATCAGGATCCTGGCATAATAGATACCATATTTTACTGGCATAAGGTATCAGAGGTAGGACCTAAAATTCATTTACAGGTTGGCTGGTGGACATTTGTTTCAGCTTTACGGAGCATTGTTAATTTTGTTATTTCTTTTGCATTTAAAATACTTTTGATGACATAAAGCTCAACTGTAAATGTCTTCCTCTTGTGATAATGAATGCATCTTAAAGGAATTTCAGATAGGGACTAGGCAAATGGCAATTTCAAGGTCAAGGACTTTTTTTCTCTAGATATGCATACTATGACTTGATGGGAACACCCAAGCCTAATGTTTGAGAGGAGTGGGAACTTCCTTCTTTATGAAATAGGAAAGAAAACCCCATGCTTACCTGATCAGCTCTGGAACACAGGCTATGCTGGGTGTTCGGGATGTGAAAGGGGAAGCCACAGACGCCTCCTGCTCCGACAGTGATATCCCTGCATGTGCCACTTTCAAAGCCTGAAAGTCACATTCCTCCTCAGTGCTCACCAGGAAGACACTGCAACCTACATGTCAGCCAAGCAGTGACCCCTTGTTACAGGATGTGTTCTGTGACAGCAGTCCCTCTTCACTCCCTGGGTGTGCTCTACTCTGAGGGTTCCTCCAGTGAGATGCCGAGTCCAGGGAAAGAATGGGGATGAGATCATGGGAAAGTTCATTTTCCACAGACCCCACAGCCATCCGCTACCTGCTGCAGAAGACTCATTTGGCTCTGCCTCCTTTTTTAGTACTTGTTTGTTCCCATGCTTTATGCAGCTAGTCTGGGTTCTCTGCTTGCTCCCCCCAGGAGAATCTTCTGGTGGTTTTTGCAAGGAAAATGAACCAGTCTTTGAGATAACAAACTGCAAAAATCTTTGCCTAGGACAGCTTTTGCATGGTAAGGACCACACAGTGGGATCAGGTCTAAATCAATACTGGTGATAGTACAGCTGCTCTGTGAATAAGGGGTACACTCCCATCTCCAGCATGTGCTCAGTTTGGAATATTCTACTGGCATTACATTAATTTCTCATTTTTAAATATACTGTAAAAAATTTCACTTACCCCACAGTCATTGGCTCCATCTCCACACATGCCCACAAAGTAACTAAGAAAGAAAGTGATATGGCAAATGAGGAATCAGACCCTGCTCCATGCAAGTTATTTATGCAAGTCATACAAGATTTTTGTTAAAAGCCTTTCTGGAAAGTTAAAGCCTGTCTGGACAGACAGCAGTTGAGGTGCTCACAATTGCACACACAAAGTTGATAATCTGAAATGGCCCAAAGCTCACCTTGCTCTAGGACAAGGCCTGGGGCTAGCTAGGTGAAATAAGGGTGAGGGTCTTCAAACCACTTGGGAAACAGCTGAACAACAGGCAACAAAATGCTTCTGATTCAGGAATATCTCTCTCTCTCTCTCTCTCTCTCTCTCTCTCTATATATATATATATGTATATATGTATATATTTATTCATTCATATCACTGTGACTGTGAACGCTCCAGACTGCCCTGACACATTTTCTAACCCATCACATTGAGCCAGCAGTAGCACAGTGAAAAGACAGCAAGCTCAGAGAAGCTGCAGTGCTGGGAGAGATTCTTATAAATCTTGGGGAGACAAGTGTCAATCCTTCAGGCCCAGAGAGAAGTTGAAAATGAAGGATGATATGAACAAACAAAATCCAGGACAATGGAAGTATTTGATCTTTGACAGGTTGCCAAACCAGAATTGAGTTCAGTGTCTCTTTTTTAACAGACTTTTGGAATTTAATTGCCAACTTGCAGATGTGTGAGGGTTTCAGTTTTGTGCAGTTCCATGAAACTCTATGCTAGACAAAAGCTAGCTCTTACTAGACTTTTTACAAGCCTGTAAATTCAACAAACACTTTCAAATTCATTAGGAACTTACTCCAGCTTTTGAAACTCTTCTACAAGACTGGATTTCTGACTAGGAGACATTCTAGCAAAAACTGTTCCATTCAGCAAGAGCTACAAGGAGAAAAATAGGAAATTATTTTTAAAACACATGAAGTAAGTGATTTCAGTAGTAATCTGAATTAAAATCACCAAATATCACATTTATAAACAACTGATTCTACACTCTGAAAGGAGGGAAAGGCTGATGATCAAAGATAAAGGGGATCTTAACAAATATTTTGAAAAAGTAACAATGACAATAAGGACAAGAGGCCTGGTATGCTATTTGAGTTACCTGATGAACACAGATTGCCAGGCAGGGAGTTATAAGAAGAGAATTCATGAGAATTAATGATAGTCTGTCCATGGAACAGACTAGCTATGCTGAACTGCACCATGAGTAATATCACATTTTCTCCTGTTCTCCAAAACAGGTCACAGTCAGTGCTGTGCAAGGGGTAGGGATATGGGCACAAATGTTTCAAATCATCTCCTCACACCTTAAGGCATGCCTGCTCCTCTAATGTGCAGAGAAAAATACAGGGATTTTCAGATCCTTTCCCATATAATAATATCAGAGATTCATCCAGCCTATAAGTATTTCAGGGTTCTAATTGTTTCCAAAGATGTCCTGATACAGATCTCTTCAGCTAAGTGTACCAGGACAATTCATATCTCCTGAATGGCAATAGTATTCCAGTCACATAATCCAGATCTTACCTTTGGAAGTAAGTGCCTGAAATGGTTTGCTACAATTTGGTAAGATTTTCCACTCATGGCAAAATGATACTGGCCTGATCCCAATGCCAGCCTGGTTCCTGGCTCAGTCTGACTGTCATCCTCCTATAAAATGAGACAGAATGAGTGCTGTGCCCAGGCCCTCAAAAGCTCCTCTGCATTTACACAGACACTACTACAGACAAAGAAAAGGGCATACTGTGAAGAGGGTACTTTTGAAGGCTCTGGGAAACTTGGATTCAAGGCCCATGGCCTTGGATTTCTAAAGGGATTGTGGCATATAACACCAGTGGTTTCAGTGTTAACTGGGTGTTCATTGCATGAGTTCTATCAAATGGATTGTTGCATTTGTAGAATTCATTCAACAGTGCCAATCTGGTGGGCTGCACTGGAAATGAGAGGGACTAAAGACTTAGACGTGCACCACATTTAAGGAGGTCTTTGTGCAGTGAAATATAAGGCAGAAGTTGCTCAGGCTGAGGAACCACTGCAGATATTCCCTACCATCTGCCTGACTCTGTACTTCCCAGAGAAGGGTCAGCACCTTCAGACTAACTCTTCAGGGTGAAAGTAACTGGTCTTTTTCCCAGCTTCTCTGTGGAGATGCTTGATTAAATAAATTTCTTAGCCTGGCTTGCCTATGATTCACTGTGTATATGCAATTTCTCAACAGTGGGTCCGTGTTTTAATTCTGCAGGTATGGGAAAGTGCTAACACTCTATCTGCTTGAACAGGGCTGGTTCGTTCAATGGAGATCCACAGATTTTAAGTCCACATCTATACCATCAAATTTGTCTTGCAGGAAAAGCAAGCATTTAAACTGGCATCAGCTAAGCATGAGGGCTAGAGACAAATCTTTCTGGGATTTCTGCAAAGCTGGTCTCAAACCCAGCTAGGCAGTTAGCAAAAATGTGTTCACAGGAAAAAATGCTAGGAAGTAAGCTCTAGGGGAGCACATTTCTATAAAGATCCCCTCTTCACAAACACTCCTCTAGTACATATTCTGGTGGTGAATGGCAGTTCTCTGTTATACTACCATAATCCCTCTCCTTGTTTAAAGCATTCCATCCTAGTTTGTTTTCCTGCTATACAAAACCTGCTTCTGATATGCTCACCAGGCTTCTGTAGTCTTCAATTTTGTTTTCTTCTAGAGATTTCCAGGTTATAGATGCTGAAAAAGATCCAGGCACTTTGTTTGCTTCCACAAGAATCACTCTGTGTGTTGGAGCTATCATGCCAGCATTTTTTGCAACTGTTATAGCTGTCTGAATGTTGTCCCCTACAAAAATCAAAGGAAATGTTATCTAAACATTTCTGCAGTGAGGAATTGTATATTCATTAGCCTGAATTCTGAGTTTTCAAATATATCCAGAAGAATTATTAAAATTTCAGTGTCTGTGCATAAGAAAGTTTTTGATAAAGGTTAAAACTTTGCAGATAAGGTTTGTCTCAATCAATAAACATATTTTCATTTGGAAAAGAAACATTTTGATCTGGACATGAGGTATTTTAATATTCAGCTTGAAGAAATCCATATGGGGAATATGCTCCTAGATTATTTGATTTAAACAAAAAACAGTAAGGCGTTCAGTACAAAGTTGCTGCTGGCATCCTTGATTCTCATTGATTGGCTTTGGTGTATGTGGGCTGAAAAGGGTGAGGCCCAAGTCTTTGGACAATGGAAAAATTTGGGGTTATTTTATCCAAACCCTGGTTTGGATTTGGATATAACAGCCCTTCAAGAAGACACAAAAAAAAAAAAAAAGTATAGAGAGGCACTGGTAGGCATGAGTTACAGATGTCAAAAGGTTTGGAGATTTGTCCTGAGCACGTATGCCCCATTTCTGCTCATTTCAGGAGGCCCTATAAAAAAAGGGATCTTGCATGACAAGCCTTTATTAGAATCAGACACGGCCTGGTGAAGTTGCCAGGGACAACATGGTTCAACTTATGTCATTATTAAAACACAGATACTTCTTGGATTAAATATCTGTGCCTTCCTACCAGTGCTGTTGACAGCAGCAGACTTTGCACTTAAATATTGCTGGACTCCCTGTCTGGGCCAGTGACCACAAAAATAATCCACCTTTTTTAGATACCTGTGACCATAACACTCCTGATGCGGGCAGCACTGAGCTCTTCCAGAACAGGCTTTGTCTCCCTCTTTAATCGATTCTCCATGATCAGCAGACCCAGGAATGTCAGATCAGATTCTACCTCCTCCCTAACAGTCAATAAGAGACAGACAGATTTAATAATTTATTTTACCTTTATCACCATTGGATTCAGTGATAGCCAGTTATAACTATCAACCATCCCACCTAACTCAAAATAATTAAGATAATTTGTCTATTTTCTGCAGTCCCAGGATGTCTGACTTTTGTGGTGCTATTTCAATGCCAGCAGTGCTAATTCAGTACCACAACCCTGAATTTCCTGCAGGACTCCCAAACTGTGGTGGTCTGATTTGGAAAGTCCCTGCACACTAGACCTTCTTGTTTGAGGATTGTACAACCAAGAAACCCACCTTAGTTAATGTGTCTGCTCCTCTTGACAGTTACACCTAAGCAAACAGCTTCTGGCAATTTGTTTTCCCCAATTTCCTCCAATTCTGTTTTCCCCTACATTTTTATTTTCACCTGTTCTATTGCTTTTTTTACAGTTGAACACATGCAGTTGAGAACAGAATTGAGTAGACACCCCACCCCTGAGTCATGAACTAGAGGTCTTTCAGGGACACAGGTCAACTCTGAAGAATCTGCAAAGAAGAAAAGCTTTCAAACACTCATTTTAGGCACAAGGAGATGCCAAACACTTGCATGGCAGTCAGAGTAGCTGAGTCAGGTGGTGCCTGAATGGTCACTGCTTTCACAGCAGATCTTGTGTTTGACCAGCAGCTTTCTTCTTTCTCTTGGCAGCATAAACATCACACATGTTGTAACTGCATACACAACTGCATAATGTGGGCCATTTCACACACATTTGCTTGTTGGGTGGATAGGTCTGTTATGATACCTGCGACAAGAGTTATGTAACCACTTGCACTCTGCCTCAGTGTCACCAGCCCTTTCAGCAAAGCAAAAAAACTCTGTGAAAAAGCAAGTGAGCCTCACCTGGATTAGGACCTGCAGCTAGTAAAGACAGATGACAGGAGATGCTCAGTAACTGCAGATATTTCAGAAGTGGTGTTTCTGGAGTATCACATACAAAAGTAAAAGGCTTTTGGAAAAAACTATATGGAGTCAAGTGAAAGGTGCTCTTTTGTGAAGCACAGTTTTTACAAAACTAATACCACCGGCACAATAAAAGGGTTTGCTGACTTCAATAGAAACTAAACAGGGCTAAAGCGAGAGAGCTAAATGATTGAACAAACAGAACAGCAGAAGACAGTTTGCTCTGGGCTTTGTGGTTTGCATAACCGTAACCCTAGGCAGACCAGTAAAAGCAGCCTTAGGCTAAGGCGGATTCCAAGGGGAAAGCTGTGGAGGAAGCCATGTCTTGGCAGTTCTGTGCTCCCCTTGGCATGTCTTTTGCTGCCTTTGACTGGGCTGGAGATCACTACTGGGGGTCATCTACTGCCTTTGCTTAATTTAAGAGTGTGGATAATAAAAAAATAAAATTTTTACTTCTCTTCAATTGAAAGCATGGGTAAATCTGTAAGGAGACTATTTTAAATGATGGAATGAACAGGAGGCATGTGCTCGTGTTCAGAGTGTAATAGGATTATGCTTCCTATATTAATCCAGAGTTTAGGAATTGAATAAATATGTAAGGATTCTGTGCATGTGCCATAGCAGTCTATATAGTCCCAGGCCTATATCCAGATTTAAATCAGATTCCCCCGGGCCTGAATCTAACAAAACTCTGTCCTATGATTCTGCTCTTGGCAGGGATGATGAGGTGATGGTGCTTTGTGAGGCACCCTTGGCCCATGGCTGAACATGGCCAGGAGCTGTGTTTTTTATGGCTTACCTTGTTAGAGCAGCAGGTGGCTTCCCTGCCTGCAGAGATTTACAGGCCAGGCCAATGACCCGAAAGCCCTGTGCTGTGTAGAGCAGGAGCTTGCTTTCAAAGTTCGATGGGACTGTGCAGAAGAGGAAAGCACAGTTTATCACAGCATGCAACTGCTTTTTAATGAAAGGAAACCTTGGAGCATGGAAGGTTTATGTCCCAGAGGACCTGTACACCTAGAGTCTACTGATAGGCCAAGCACATCAAAGAAAGGAGTTTTTGTTCAAATAAAGGAAATTTTGTTCAATAAGAAAATCTTTGCCTCTGCTTTAGCATTTTGAATGTCGGTCCTAAACTGCAAAGACTTACCTTCTTCCAGGGTATCATGAAAGATCTGTGCTTCTCTAGATGTCCTCCCAAGATTTGGAGAAAAAAACCTAACTTTTTTGAGGGAGGCGGACCCGTAGACAACTTTTCCAAATATCTATTCTGCCAGAGACTGTACATCTCGTACAGGAGTTGGTAGTTACTTTTATTTCTCTCAAAATCCTTCTTTGTTGAGAAGGGCTGTGTGAGAGCTTAGCCTTAGACTTGGAATACAACAGAGACACTTTTCAGGCTTTAGTATAAAGTCTTAGACAGAAATCTCATTTCGGCCTTCCATTTCATTGAATCATCCAAAGTCATTTACATATATATGTTTCTAGGATGCATTTATAAATGTTTGTTACCTGTTTCTGCTCTACACAGCATGGCTACTGTTTCAGGAGCTCCTTTTATGAAGGCCTGTGGGTCCCCACCAATTTCCTGGGCAATGACAGACATTCTTTGCAAGGCTGAGGAAAATGGGAACTGATGTAAAATGGTAATTCCTTCCACAGGGGCCTAGGAGAAAAGCAAGTGGATTAAATACTCCAGCAAGGATTTTAAACTCAGACCAAAGGATTTTAGGCCTGTCCTTTGGGCCATAGTAAGAAGCTAACCATGTATAATGGACTAATTTGTCACACTTAGACAGAAATGACTGGTACATAAAGATGAGATTAAATTTGTGCAGAGATATTTAGCTTAAGCAGTAGGAAAAGTTCATTGATAATTTTAGCAGACTACAAAATGTAATTTACTGAAAGGAATTTACTAGTCCTGTTTCTTTAATAAGACTGTTAGGTCTTACACTGGTCTTGCAAAGGGAAAATGGTTGTCAGAAAGTGTCCCACCAGTGTATGTCACCAGTAAGGGTCTGACATCAGCCAGCAGATTCCACTGCATTCCCCACTCAGCTGAGTTCAAACTGAGTCTCAAGCCATGAGGACAGGCACATCCCTGAGCTGGACAATCTCTAATCCAGCATCCCCCTGTTTCTGTCGTGAGCAGCAAGCTCCTCCAGGCTTGTAATCAGGTCTGTAATCAGATAGAGCAAAGCAATCTCTGCAGGCAGGACAGGAAGGACAAAGTGGGGAAGAGCTCTCTTGGACAAGGACACCCAAGCTTTCCTGTACTGAAAGATAACACTTACAGTGACAGTCTAACTTGATGGACGTGAATTCATGGATGTGAATCTTGCAAGTAACTTACAGGGGTGGCTTGAAGTCCAGGTCTAACAACAGTGGCATGTGTGGATCCTTGACCTTCATTCTGGTGTCTACTGGAATCATCTATCACCTGTGTATTGAAAAACAAAAATATTTCAGACTGAAACACCAGTACAGCTGAAAGGAACCTCAAGGATCCATTTAGAGCTTTTCCTTGCCTCTAAACCAGGTATCTTATTCATTCCTGGGACGGGGTCTGTCTGATGTCAAACGAAACACTTCCAATAATGGAAAATCCACTGCCTTCTTAGTAATCAAGTAGAAAGCCTCACCAGGTTCACTAAGACACTGCTGTACTCTTGCACAGCATATAGATAATGTCCTCTCACAGACAATAAATCCTGTATTAATCACAATAGAATTAAATAAAAGAAAATCTTTAGATATAACTTAGACTCGATGAGAAAACAATACACAAGAATTTGTATTAATGTAGAAAGCTCTGTTCTTGAAGTATTCCACAAATCATCAGGATTTGTTACAATCACAACATAATTGCGAGGAACAAAAATATTTTTTGGTTTCAAAAGAAACTCAATTATTCCTGTTTCACAGGAGTTATTTAACAGAATTCCTGAGTTTTTCATAATTTTGACAGGTGTCTGGCTATACCTGAGATGGCAAGGTGTTTGCATAACAACAAATCACAGCTTTACCCAGTTAGTGGCCTCGAACATTTTCACATCCAATGGGTCTCCTTGGATCTTGCCCTCCCAAACAATTAATGAATGACAAACTGCCAGTGCTTTGAACACTGGGCCCCAAGGCAGGCCGTGGTCTGCAGGGAAACTGTGAATATTCTGAAAGCTAAAGCAAAAGAGAGCATAAAAGTTACTCTCAGAGAACACCAAACAACATAAGACTAATAGAAAAAAAATCCTAAATTGGGAACAGTTAAAGTCCCATCCTGAGCCCAAACCACACGGATGTTCTGGGGAATTGTCCTCCCCCATGAACTGCTTTTCATGCACCTATAAAGGCTGGGAATACACCTATAAAACCAGGTGTGTTATGCCTTATTAGGGAATCCAATGGGATGGAGAGAGGAACAGATTATTATAAAATATCTTCCTTGAGGCTTGTGCAAAGATTCTTTGAGTTCTGCAGCTGATATAAGTTTGAGCAAGTCTGTGTATCCACATTTCTGGAAATGTAAATGGGCAAAATCAAGGCCACTGAAAGAACAGAGGGTCAGTCTTGTGGGTAACAGTGACTTCCTGTCATAAAGGATTTGGGTTACACTGCAGCTTTGAGATCTAACCTGTAGGAATAATGTTTGGGTGTTGAGAGCTTATCAGATCAGCTCAAAACCCCAGCAGAAGCATTATACTAACCCAGGCTTTTAACTGAACACTGTCTGCCCAGACATGCTGTGCCAAATGCTGGCAACAGTGGCTGTATCTTTTCATCTGGAGCAGGACCCCTGGGATAAGGCAAACACTTCATTTGCCAGAGGATATGGAAATAAAATTTAAAATCTAAACCTGGGGAACTTCAACTGCTTAACTGTTTAACAATAACTGTCTTTCAGATTTCAGGTCCTTTGTCTAGTAGAAGAATCCAATCACTAACCAAATTTAGATGCCATTGGTGTGTCAAGGAGCCTTACCAGTTTCTTTCAGAGGGCAGCAAGCCCCAAAGATCCAGGCCATCTTCTGTTAAGGTGCCAGTCTAAGTTAAAATGTACATTTAAATTAACTTCCCACATAAGAGCTCCAATAGAAATAAAAAACAAGACTTATTTTAAGAAGTTACGGTCAAAAAAAAAATACCAGCATGGTGCAGAGCAAAAGTGCTACTAGATAATTCCTAGATTACAAGAAAAACAAGAAATTACCACAGCTTCTGTTGAGACAAGAAGAACTCAAGTACAGAGAAGTGGTCATTTTGTTTCTAAAATACAATGGAAATGCTCATCAAACCCTAGCCTCCCACTCCTAGCATAGCTCCATTACCAATGAGGGCATGACCACCACACAGCCATTACTTTATCAAAGCAGACAAGGTTCAGCTGTCCACACATGTTGATCCTCTGTGGGCTGATGCAAAAGATGCCCTTTTTCTTCAACCTCTGCTGGGTATAAATGATTCCTGTTGTCAAGGCAGCTGGCAGAGCCGGTGGGACAGCAATGGTGATAACATCCAAAGCCTTCTTCACCACTTCTCCTGTCTCCTCCTGACATAATAACAAGGACAGTTATCAGGAAGAGAGTGGCAAGCAATGCTGCTTGCACTGAGCCCGCTTCATTGCTCCTCCCCTCCTCTGCAGGCGCTCCAGGCTGTGCTGTTCTCTGCCCGTGGTCTACCACATATTCATCTGCATAAGAAATTAATAGGCTTGATTTAACCAGAGGCTTTAAAGCCTCACCTCTGTTAAAGAGCAGCCTCCAGGCCTTCATCCATTCTCCATGCAAATAAACTGCCAGGTTCACAGCCTCCTCCAAAACACACGTGTTCAAACATGCCAGCTCAATCATTGCACCCTCAGTCAAACCTATTTTCCCATGACACAGCACACAGGAATCTGCTACGTGTATGGGCATTCATCCAAATGCCTACAGGCACAGCTCTGGACTCCATGTTAAGGTGACAGGTGAGACATATGGGATGGTGTTGAAAATGAGGGCAGAATGTGTGAGCTAATGGTTTCTCCTGACCTTGTGTTCTAGGAATTGTGAAAGAAAATTGCTTTTACCTACAGGAAGAGACATGGAAGTAACAGTTACCTTTGTAAAAGCAATCTATAATTTGGGAGCATAGAGGTCAGTGTAAAACCGACTGCCAGGATGCTGAGCGTGGACCCCGTTATTCTGGGCAGTTAATATGAAAGCTAAAGAATTGAATGCTTTTCAAATTGGGGTCCCAGGACTGAGATACTGCAAACTAAAGCAAATTTGCAGTTCAGAAGTACTTGCAAACCATCACAGAGATCTACTATTACTACTTCTGAGCTTGGGACTTTGACCACAAATCATGCTGCATTTGATGCGCTGAATTTCTGTCATGTTCTGGTTCTCCCTTCATTGATATTGTCTCAGACCACAGAACACACCAGTTTGATCATATTTTGTATCTATTTTATGATAGAATGAAGTACTTACCACCCTCCTTTAGATAAAGCCTCACAGAAGAGAAAGCATTTAGTACATCCTGTGATTCAATCTTAAAAGATTGACATGACAATTTCAGCAACTGAGATAGCATCAGCATGTATTTTACATATTACAATGGGGAAGTTAAATAAAAAAAAAAAGGAAAAACTGCAAAGCAGACACAAGAATATGTTCCTAAACACACTTTCTTTGATATCCTAAGGGGAAATAATCTTCTGAGCCAATTGATTGTAGATTATTCCTCAGGAGAAAAATTATTCAGAAGCTGAATTACAGAATCAACCTTACAACTCATGACTTGGACATTACATTGGCAGATAATTATCATGGCATAAAATGATTTCTTGAAAGCTTCTGAAAAAGTTCTAAATCAATTAGGCTTTAAAATTTGTAGAACTACTGTTTACAGTGTATAACTGTTCTCACATTGACTTTGATGCATGAGAATGAGTGAACTGTTTTAAAAGGGTTTCAGGTGAACCATTTCTCCTGCATTAATAACTCACCCCATTAAGTGCAAATACACACACAGTGTAGATCATTCCAATGGCTGCAAATGCTATGAGGCACATCAGGAACCGGAGGGCATCTCTGTACAGCTTGAAGTTCATGGGTTTAGGGTAAAGAATGGACCTCACCAGATCCCCCTTGGCTGTGTTGAAACCTGGAAAGACAAATTAAAAGCATTCCAAGGAGAAAATATTTCAAAAAAATCTCTGCAAAGAATGGGGGGCTTCAAAATTATTCATAATTTCTGCAACTTATGAAAGAAGGCCCAGATGTTTCATTTTAGTGTATGTGACCCTAGCTGCAGAATATAGAAAGGAGTTCTTTTTGTCTTAGAGGGAAGGATTTTTTCAATGTCTTAGAAGCAAAGCAAAATTCTTCTTTGTAATTATATGCAGTAGAAGTTATGCCAAGCAAAACAATGCAACAAAGAAACAATGCATAATAACTTAGCCCAGCTCAGGATAATGATTCTCCATCTGTTGTAAATATGGATTAGTGCCTTTAACTTAATGTTATTTGATACTTTGTTAGAATGTTCCAGTGAAAAAAATCATGGAAGGAAAAGTGAACTCAAGTGTTGACTGACCAGTCTGCAGCACCACAGCTTTCACTACTCCTCTGTCATCTGCCTTGGTCTGGATGACCTCTGTTCCACAGAAGAGGACATGTTTTCTGTAATCCTCTGAACAGTACACTCTCCAGGGCTTGAAATTATCAGCTTGTGGTAGGTGGATCTTTGTTACAGGAATACTTTCTCCTAGGGAAGATTGGTTCAGATGAGGAAAACTGCAGTACATTTAATAACAGCCTGCTGACTTTCAAATAAGTACCCAGACATCTCGGTGGTAAGTTAAAGGTATTTACAAGAGAAACCAGTTTACAGAAATTTTACTTTTATATTTTGACATCTTCAGAATGACCAGAGCTTAAAGCCTAGCAAACAAAGAGACTGCCAGAGAAGAGTTTTCCTTTGCATCAGTGCAGCAGCTTCATGTAAGTCTGAGAACTGAAAGCATTCCAAGGACTCCAAACCCTGACTGTAGATGCAGAGACTTGAAAAGAGACCTGAACTGGTGTTGCATGACTGCCTTTGAATGGCCACAAGTTGTTTACCTAATTTGAACCTCATGTGCAGGTCACTACACATTCCCTCAAGCAGATGGGAACATGATATCCCCTATTCTCCCTTTCTAGTAAAAAGGAGAGCCTTTAGCTCAGTGCTTGACAGGTGACAAATACCCTATTTATGTCAAAGCAGACACTAAGGTGAAGAACTGTTTTGTGACAGCTGAAGTTTTCTAAATGAAATGTGTTTCTGGAATTTCACATTTATATGAAATTTTAGAACTGTCAGTTTCAGTTTGATTCAGACCAAGACCAAATTTAAAGGCAAGAAATAGAACTGTGACCTCCTCCTGCACCAAAAATCCTGCTTTCCAGTAACCTCTCCCACCTGGTGTGTCCTCCACTGCTATCACAGGAATGTGAGGCTAAGTGTCTGGAGGGCTAGACAGACACTCCACAGGAGACATTGCAGTGATGAGACATACAGCAAGTGACAGAAACCCTGCAGCCAGAGTGGGACCTATGTAGGAACAACTTTGCTTCTTCTCCTGTCCTGCTCACTCCCCTTCACTGTCCACTCTTTCCCTTCTAATCAGATCACCACTTTCTAAATGCTGCACCCCACGAAGGTAGGAAAGGATAAATTGCCCTTCCTAAAGTCCATATTTTCTCTTTAGACAATTAACAACAATTCAATCTCCAATTATATGGAACTAAAAGAATCCCCTTCTCAGCCAGCTGTGGACTGTCTCACAGAAAAGGATGTACATGATAACTCTGTCTGTCCTGCGTCACTGGCTGAAGCCATGGGGCAATGATGGTGTTCAGGTGGTAAACCTGGGAGGGATGAGCTGTACCTGTCAGCATGCTTTCATTTACAGTGCACTGCCCGCTGACCAGGACGGCATCACAAGGCAAAAGGGTTTTGCCCTCTTTCAAAATCAGCAAATCTCCAGGAACAAGGTAGTGTGATTCTAGCTCTTGGAAATCTGAAAATGAAAAGTAATGCAAAATTTGTGCTTCATATATTTCTCTGTAGCAAGGGGGAAAAATACAAGGAACTAATTGCTAAATAGAATTCTTTATAGAGGCTGATAAACAAAGGACCACAGTAGGACCTATGTATGCAACCTCCAATATTTAAGAAAAGCCTAGGCATCAGTTCCAATTAAAGAATTCCCTCTTACCTACCCAGGATCCCAACCACTGGTTAGTGTTCCATTTCACTGACCTTACTGAAGAGCCTTGGATCTAAATTTCTTCATTTGATTTCATCTCTTTGGACTGTACTCTAGATATTTTGACAATGAGCACACTTTGCATGGAGCAATTAGGTGGACTCACAGCCATTTAATGGGTATGTTGTTGGCTGTGTCAGCACTGCTTTAAGAAAAATTACTTCATTTTCCTGACAATTTTCAGCTAAGGCTGCACTCAATTATTAATATGTTTGATATGCCACAACATATTTCTAAGTCAAATTAACTCTATGTGCAGAAGTGAGTTAACTGAGCTGAGAAACAGAAGATGAAAACCACTTTAGAATAAATCTGTTACTATACATGCTTTATATAAATTGCTATAGAAACAAAGCACATTATAAAAAAGAAGCATAGAGGAGTCACCTTCCTTATTTCTGCAGACAGTGACCATGATGTTGTTATGAGACTCAACCAGTCTGTGCAGTTTAATGGATTGCTATAAATTAAAGAAGAACAAACAAAAGTGTTACATCTTGCTTACATGATGCAATTTGTCCATTAACAATTATTTCCTTTTGTTGTTTGTGGTTATGAGAGCCTTCAGAAACTGGGCTCCAGCTCTACCAGGAACTGTACAACCATAGAGAGAAAGAAAATCCCCACCCTAATTACAGAGAGTGTAACAAAATGTTACCAGGTGAAGCACTGGAATGGGAAAGGGAGGATGTGGGTAAGGTACCACACTGAGATTATGATGACTAGGAGGCCAGGCCATAGCACCTGCTACTACACAATGTCACAAGACTAAACCTCTGAGTAAGTCTTGTAGCACCGTGTGCATGTTGTAACATGCTGGCCTGTCTCAGGCATTAAATCTGCCTTGTGGATAATGTGAGGTATCTCACCTTTCTAAGATCATATACGGTCAAAAATATTGAGAGGAGAGACATGAATATGATGGCAGTGGCATACTCCATGTAATCTTCAGCAAACCACAGACACACACTGAACAGCTGGAACACGTAAAATGGATTTAGGACCTGTTTGGAGAGACAGCAGTGGTAAAGAGCTGGCCACATTTAAATGGCCCCAATAAACCCAGACAGTCCACCTGTTAGAAAAGGTCTGGAATAAGAGACATTAAGTATTGGGACTTCTGACCCCCCCTTTGTAATTTTCTCAGCAGTCACTTTAGTCTAATCAGATCAGACCATCTTCATCTGACAGAAGGGACAAATAATATGGACCAATAGGATATTATTTGGGATGTGAATGACTCAGCCCAATCCTTGTTTTGTTTGCTTCTTACAAGAAATGTAACAAAGGTGAGAGAAGAGCAGATTGTGCTGTGAACATGTAGCTCACATACCGTAAGCACACTGCCACAAACAGCCTGTTTAGGCCACATATAGGCTGTTCCTGTCTGAAAGAGATACTGGTGTTTTGTGTGTTGCTGTGCCCAAAATCACGAGCTCATTAGAGCTCTCTGCAGCTATAGGCATGTACCAGGTACTGCTGTTCACTTAACCTCTCTTGATTAAGATACAGCCTTTGTCTGGAGGGTTTGATCTCCAGTCAGCTTGGAAACCTTCAATGGCCCTCAGAAGGCAAATAGAACGAGCTCCCAGGACACAGATACATAGAAATACCAAGCAGACACACAGGTATGGAGATGGAGGATAGGGAAAAAGGGAGAATGAAGGAATTTATGATGATTTCATGGAACAGTTTTCAACAGGATTTGAAAAAGAAATGTGCTTGAAGAGTGAGTAGTGGGAAGCTAAATCAGATATAGAATCAATTATATGCACACATGGCCTCCCAAGCAGCTTAGAATAAAAGCAACAGAAATGCTTAACCTCTTTGATGAGTAGTTTCCAAATAGGGATCACTGGAACATCAATAGTGTTTGGCCCACATATAACTCTCCTGTATGGGATGAAGATACATCACTCACAGATGAAATAGTGACAATGTCACTTGCTCAAGAAAATACAGATTTCAGTAGTCCTGAGCGCTTCTTTTGATCCCAGTTTAAAGGCTGGGAGGATATTTTTTCAAGAAAAGAAATTTAAATGCCACGACAGTGCTTATGTCAGAAAAGATGGCTGTACCAGTGACATTTACTTATGCAGAAAAGAGGTGTAACACGACCTATTAGGCAAATGTTTCCATCACACAAGAATTACTTTGAGAGACCATAAACAAAGGAATTCTGCATCTAAAACTAAATGATCCAAACCCAAATAATTTTGCAAAACGTTAAGAATGATTGGAATGTAAAATTTTACATGAGCTAAGTTCAGGGCTGGATTTTCAGTATTCAATCAACAGAAGATTATTTATCTATTTAGCAGTTTCATAAATACATGTTCTGTAGCTTGCTTAATGATACAGTAGTTTATGAGAATAATTTCAATGACTAGAACAAGTTGATTTGGAGCTCAGTGAAGAAGCAAATATTCAACTCATCTGCACTCTTCCACAGAGACTTTCTGTTGCTCCAAATAAGAACTGCCTAAAGTTATTTACAGGACATAGTTATTTCCTGATTGAGAACAATAACAGTGATGAATACTGAGACACTTCAAAAACTTTAACAAGGAATAAACAACATTCTCTAGCCCTTTTCATTCAATATTTCCATGCATGGCTGTTTAATCTAAAATTATGTGCATATTAATAAATACACAAAAAACTTGTGGAAAGTGCACCATCAGATCAAATTTACATCTCTTTGAAATCCATATGTTGAGCGTTCATGTTTTAAAATGAGTACCTGACATTCTGTTCATTGCAGGTGAGACCAGAACCAAATTTATCATGTATAGCTGAGCAAGTGTAGTGGTCTTCTAGGACTCTAAAATAGAAAGGGAGTGTGTTCCTTAGGATATTATTCACAAAGACACTTGACTTCTTCAGCAACTTGTGCAACCCAGTGCAGTGAACTCACCCAACTTTCTGGAACTGTTTTGCATTGACATTCCAGACATAGCGGATTTTTTGTACTTGAATTGTTTTCACCTGGAAAACAAGACAGGGACAACAAAGCATGCAACACAGCAAACAAAAATACTCTGAGACTTGCTCACAGAGCTCAACTGGGCATCCTCACTGGGGTCAAGTACAGATAAAGGAAATTTTATGGGGGCAAGGAAGGAGAGAAGACGGGATTTCATTCACTGACATCCTGGATGAATTATAGATTGGGATCCCCAATCTATAATTGGGGAACAGTGTTGGTTTCAGAAAGCTTTACAGATCTTTAGGTCAAGCAAAGCATCATTTAAAAGCAGCGTTCTTTCTGAAGAAAGGAATAATCTTCACTCTTATCTCACAGAATGAATGTAAGAGATCAGTGATGCCATGGCGGCTACATAAGCAGCTGAAAAAACCAACAGCTCCCTTGTTTTCTCTCTAGTTTTGGGAAAGCAGGAGTTTTGGGCCATTTCCAAGCACAGTGCTGAGTCCTTCAGCTAAACAGATGTGCCAACAGACAAGAAAGGCCATCCCAGGATACTGAGTCACTGCTAATGCTAAGACCTTGCAGAGCAGTTATCCATTAGGAGCACATGCTGTCATTTATGACTTGAAAGAGGAGTCTGTCCTGTCCTGCATAACAATAACAAAGCCTATTAGAGATAATGTCACGTCCTATCAGCTGGCAGAAGGCAGGGCTATACACCTGTACACATGAGTGATAAAGAAATCAGCTCCGGGGAACTCTCCCTGCCCAGCGCAATAAACATTATTATAGGCCAATGAAATCCAGACTCAGCTCATCCACCGACTCAAAATGGAGCTATAACCACAATCATTAGCTTAACAAGAAATCTGAAGTTAGGATTTCATGCAATAGGAGCTGCAAGATCTGCAATGCTAAAAACTGGAGTGGGAAGTGAGGGACTCAGCTCCCTGTCAGATGAGGTCCTTGGACAGCTCTTGGGCACTACACAGACCTCTGTGCACTCCGGTAGCTTAAATGGCAAAAATACCTTGAAATTGAATTATTAGTAGGGGCTTTTGAATTGCTAGGGAATGATTAAACTGTTCGCTCTTTGTGGCTTTGAAATCTGGTCTTTTCTATCTAGATGTTTTGATTGATATGAAAGTGGTGTTCAAAGGGCCTATTATTTGAGGCTATGTTTGGCTTTTTTTTTTTTTTTTTTTATACTAATTTGATCCTCAAAAGAATGTTACAGACCTGTCTCCACTTTTTTCATATCGTGCCAGTTGATTAAATTAGTTGGCACTAAACTTTCCTGTGTACATTAATATATGTCCACAGTAGAAATAGCAACAGCTTTGCTCAGCTAAAGTTAGGTTTATATTGAAAATATTTACTAAAAATTGTTGTAGATATAAAAAGTAATTTTAGTAAGTTAGAAATTTATTTCCTGAAAGGAAAAATAGCTCTTTTCTGGATTCCTCAGTGCAGTGCTCTAGTATCTATAATCAAGAGTTAGATTTAGCAAATGTATCATTTTGCATTCCTATTGCTCACACAAACTTAACATGTAATGCTAAGCAAGACACATAGCTGAACTGTCTGGTATATGTTTTAGACATGGGATAATTACATTTACTCAGCTGATGAGGGACATTGAGATCTGCTTGGATCAATCCATCATCTACCTTCTCCCCAATGTCTCACTGGGATCTCAAGCCTATGGGACTGGCAGAGACCGGGATACATTTTTGCAAGAACTGTTAACAGTGACTCCTGTTAACCCGAGTCCAGCAAATGCACTTTAAAGAAGAAATTGGTGCATGCAAAGGAAAAGAGGCAAAATGTGTCAATGAAACATTTCTGGAAATACTGATCCAGCTCAGGCACTTTTTTGTTCTATTCCCTGTATACGTTCATCCCTGTTTTCATGTTACTGGGGCAGCAGCATTCAGTTCTGCACTGTCTCCTTTCAGACACACAGTCACCCTTAAATTCCCTGATTCCTATGCCAGGAAGGATTTTTTTTTTAATTTGGAACTGATTCTCTACTGCCAACCCCAGCCTCCTGAAGCTCTCTGACTTATAATATAGGTTTTCTCTCCAAAATAGTGACAATTCTCATTTCATAAGCCCCCTCAGAATAAGACAGGATTTTTACAGAGGCGAGTACAGTTGAATACAGTTCTTTTTTTTTCCACAGCTCACTGTGTTCCTCAAGCTGCAAGATTCTTAGCTGCATATGTTTACAGCTCACTTTTACTCCATGAAGCATGGCTGAGATTTGCCATCATCTCTCAGATGCTGCAGAGAATACTTTACTTACTAGCAAACTTGGCTTCATTATGGCTTTGCTGAAGATTGAGTCTTCCTCAGTGGCTGGATAGTCTGATCCACTTTTGATAAATGCAGACACAGAGATCCATGTCACAGTCTTACGAGAATAAGTCCGAAAATCATCCTGAGTGGATATAGAAGAGAAATGTCACAATTTGCCCCAAACACAGACCAAATTTACTTTCACCTTGGAGTCAATGATTACAGGAGCCTTTCTAGAGAACTATTGTGGCTTTTTGTAAGGATTGGCCAACAGAAGCCTCCCAACCCTTGTGATTTAGAGGAAAATCATTAGAATAGGAACAGAACCACTGTCCTATCAAAACGTGAGTACTGCAAATACTTCAGTGACCACAGGTTTGGCTGATAAGGATGGAATGTGGACACCCAGGTCAAGATCTAGGGCAGGCAAACAGCACAGGACAATCTGAGATGCAATGACCGTACTGTAAAGGGAAGATCAAAAGAAACACAGTGCCATGCTGCAAAATGGATGTTTAGTGCCAGTACCTTCACAGCCACTCCTGAGTTAACACTTCATTGGAAGAAGTGTCAGCACTTATGGCACCTTAGACAAACTTTTACCACAAACTGAGTTCACGACCTTCCCATTTTTTAAAAAGCAAGTTGAACATTAGAACTGCCTAATAACAAGGGCTGGTAGTACAGTCTGAGAGATTAGAGCAACTACTGTAGTGAGTAGCCCCATGCTGAGTTTCAGTCCCAAACACTGAACTGTATGCACTAAGGCCAAATATGAGACTGACTTATATTCTGTGTGTGAGCAGTTTTGCAGTTATGAAACTTTAATTGGAAAAGGAAAGAGTAAAAAAAGATTTCTGTACCAAATATGAGCCCTTTGGAATAATTTAATTGTTAAAAAAAGAACTTTAATAATGTTTATATATCTTATTTGCCTGCTTTTCTTCTTAAACTGGTCTTTTGAGTAGAATAACATTTATTTTCTGATATTTATCTTTAGATTTCAGAATGAGTAGAGATTGGGATGCAGATTGAGATGGGAACCAGTGAATAACACAGGTGCTCATCATTTGAACTAAATTGAACAAAAATTCAATAACAAAAGTGAGTTAATAGGCTCTTATATTGTAAATGCAGAGATAATGATGACTTAAGAATTAAGGTTTTTATGTGAAGCAAAAGATAATTCCAAGGATCAAGCTGATGAGATTACTTGTATCCTCATTAGCATTAGCCATCACATTTGAGAACTGATATAATCATAATGTAGCAAAACAAAACAAAACTGTCATTTTAACACAAAGAATCATGAAGGAAATCTTAAATTTTCAAACACTTAGAGCACATTTGAGAAAGCTTCTTGTTAACAAGAACATACAATATGATTCAATTCCTGTTTAATTACACAAAGGATCATTTAAAAACTCATTTATTTGAAAAGTGCTTGGCATGGCACATCTTTTCAAAATTACACACAATAATAGGTAATTAAAAATGCAAACTGAATTGAAGATTAGGAAGGGATATTAAACCTAATATGATGTTTTTAATAAAATTAAAAACATACCCCCAGACTATTAGGATGTGGATTGTTTCATTAGAACCTATTCAACAGGCAGATCTGTGATTTTCAAAACCTGGGATTTTAACTGCAGGCCGCTGTGCTCATTTAAGAAGGCAGCTCAAACACAGAGGCAGTAAATGATCCATTTTGCAATTGCAAACATTGAAAATGCCATTGTTCAGAAATCTTTGAAGCAGAACAAATCAAATTTCTGGATGTAAACCAACTCTGCCAGCTCCTGGAGTATTCAGGCTCAGCTGGGATTCAGACCCAAGTCTCAGTTTACTTCTTTAGTGTTGCAACAGCTTCCACGAAACAAAACCAAGGGTTTGCACATGTTGCAGTGCTTCAGTACAGTCCTCAACAGGGAGAGACCTCTATCAGGAAACTACTAGCAAAATGTGCCAGCTCTGAAAGCACTAACTGCAGTATTGCAAGCTTATTGGTCACAGGGAAGGGCTTGATGGGAAATGGAAACATAGAGCCAAGAAAACAAGCAGTGTAGTCTTGGCCTCTTCTGTGCACTGATCCCTCATGACACACTCGGACACTGCTGGGACGCTGCTAGACAAATCTTTAATTTGGCCCAGTAGATAAATTTTGGCAGAGAGCAACATATTTGCCAGAACAGCCAAGGGACGGAAACAGGATCTGCTGGATACTGCTAAACAAACAGATGCTCTAGAATCTGGAGCACAAGGCTACAAGGTAGAAAGCACAGGGAAGATAGAAGGGAGGAGGAAGGACTAAGAACAAACAACAGTCTTGAAACCACAGATATGATGGTTTTATTAGCCTTATGTCTTTCACCTTGTCTGATCAGCTGTTACACTCCATTCCTATCATCATCATCCACATAATTTGTGGGATATTTTGAAGTCCTTTAGATCAACAATGGTACACATAAGATATTATTGCAGGAAACCAGCAATGTAAGAATTTCAGCTAACTGGATACCTTACAGTTAACTCACCTTCCCAACAGCCACCTACAAGGGACTAATTAAAAGATTAAAGTAGACACCTACCGTTGTTCTAAGCAGAACAATATCTGCTTCTTCCAAGCTGCATCGGATGCAGTTTATCCACACATCCCACTCTGGCTTCCAGTAAAACAGCAGTCTCAGAGCCCCACAGGACAAGATGTATCCAGCAATGCACAAGGCCCTTCGGCAGCCTTGAGTTTTGTAGCCAAATATGTCCTGTACAGCATGAAGAAGACAAAAATCATTACTATTTCTCCTAAAGAAATGCCTGGAATACTATACCTTCCTGTCACTCCCTCCTCTCCCATAGCTACTGTTAGGAATGTTATTGTGAAAAACAAGCCACAGAACTTGTATTTGGCTACTTTAGGTGTCCTAAGCGTGATTACCAAAAATTTGCATCTTCAAGAGAACTTTTCATCCACCTTCACAAAATCCAGATTGCTGTAGCCTGACCACTATTTTTATGTAGTTGTGAAACTCGGCATGAGACATTGTGTTGTGTGTGCATGAGCAGGAATGATAACAAAATACAGAGGTTCAAACCTTTATTCCAAGTCAGGAATTCAGATTTGACCATCAGCTTTTTTAATGGTCAGACAGCTGAAGAGCTTAAGTACATTTCACCAGGGGATGGTGAGTGATCATTGCAGAGCTGCTGTCTTAGAAGGGCTGCTCCCCTGCTCTAGCAGTGATCTGCACTAATGCACCTACACTTCAGAGACTCAGCCAGTGTCTCTGCTTGGTGCCGAATGACACTCTGTGCCTGCACCAGCTGGAGCTGCTGCGCACAGCTTGGCACAGACACAGCTCTTGGAGCTGTTACCTTCTTCCATGACAACTCCAGTATGGGGATTTTGGAGCTTGCCAATGTGCCATTGGCCTAACATCTAATGATGATGAAAACAATGATGATGATGATGATGATGATAATAATAATAATAATAACTGTTAAGAAGAACATCTAATGAACACTTGCAGAATGCTTTACATGTTCAGAAGGCTAAAAGAAGCTTCTCATTTACTCATTTTAGTTGTATGAGTAGGTATTATTATTCCATTTTTAAAGCTGGGGAAATTGTTACAGTGAGGCAAGGTGACTTGCCCAAAACATGTCTGTCAGCATTACATTTTAAGAGCTGCAGGTCTTGGTACTGTGGCCAAATTTCCTCTCAGTACTGCTAGCAGGGACTCAGTAAATGTGAAACAAAATGTATACAGTGCATTTATAGAGAAGATGCAGCCTAAGCTAAGATGGGAGATTCCACAGCTGCAATTACATCAGGTGACCAGGAGAATTTGCTAGCATAAGGGTTAAGGTTCCTCAATTCCTTCTTCTGAGTATATCTGCAGCAACTGTGTAATCTGCTTCTGAGGATCAGATATCTGCAGCCACAGATATTGCAAGATCCATTCATAAGGTGAGAAGAAAAGGCAATGTAATTGCAAGGATGACTAATGCATAATTCCTGGTTCTGTGCTGGTGTCTTTGCTTGTTATGTGAAATGCAGGCCCTGCCCAGTGGTTCCGCATGCTGCCTCGGCACACCTGCTCTGTGGCATTCTCCAAAAGACAGACTCTGTCATCCTAGGCAATCTCCAAGAGGTTTTTAGGTGGAAGAATTTGGCAACTGTGAGGAAACTGTGAGGAAACATTATGGTAAACAATACAGGAAAGTGGCCTGCACTGCACGGGACCTGGTTATACCACCTGTGAGATCAACACACAGTATTTTCAAAGGCTTCTGTAATCTCTGAGCAGACCAAGATAATAAGGCAACTCTGCAGCAGATAGAAGGAAGCCCATGGAGGACAGCAGACAGGCAATCTTGCCAGGAGGTAGTTGGTGTGGCAGTCATGTGCAATTAATATTCACATGCTCCTGTAACAAGGTAAAGGGTCTTCATTCAACTCTCTCTAGCTATAACCTGACCAAAAAGGTTAAAGAGATAGTGTCAGCACCAGCATACAGAATAATGCATAGGACAATGTGAACTTACTCTTCACAGCAATTGCTTACTAGCAGGATCCAGATTGCTTACTAGCTTGAATCCAGACTTCACAGCTTGTCAGCAAGGCAAAGGATCTCCCAAGGAGACAGAGACACCCAAGGGAAGAACTGTTAAAAGGACATGCTTTTGGACTTCCTACAGTATATGGCTGGACCTGGAACAACTGGAATTGTATTTTCAAATTGGGATGGGCATGAATATCAGGGTGGGGAAGAACAGAATTGCTGCCATGTGCATCTAGCTTCTGCCTGTGAATCACTCCTTTAATTTTCAGTTTTTGTGTCTTACACCCAATGTCTGAGAAGTCAGTAAGGATGTACAAACAGAATTAAGAAGAGAGAGGGTGGATGCTCTGCATCTGATTGGCAGTCACTTGGGATCATCATCTGCTGGCAGTGTTCTTCACTGAAATGTTCAATGGTTTCCCAAGTCTGATACAACAACATAACTACAAAACAAGAGTAAACTGTGTATTTCTTTGTGTTTTTGCCTAGGAAACCATGCACCAATATATGAAAATATGTATCTGAGTCTCTCTATGCTAGCATATGGTTTAAGACCTTTTTTGAGAATAGTTTCAACTCAAAAAGTGATTTGAATCCATAGATTCCAAGACACTCCCCAGAACAAAGCATGCATCAGTATTCCTCATCTTGAAATACAGAAGAGAGGAAAACAAGGAAAACCGCTCATCTTGGAAGAAAAGACATGCTCTTGAAGATATTCACTGTGCTGTGTGCTGGATCTTGCTGCTTCTCACAAGGGACTTTCCTTGTCTGACAGACAGAGAGACAGATAGAAAGAGGGATATCATTGAGCTGTCCTGACCCTTCAAGGGCATGAAATGCCACATGAACAGAGATTTTGGTTCAGGTTTGTTGGTTCATGTCTTGATGAGGGTGACATTTCTGAATACAGCTGTTTAGGAGTTCTACAACAAGTAAGCTGGGAAAGAATAAACATAGATGTTAACTGATCCATCTGGATGTCCATGAAGGAAGCTACTGTCAAAGCAAATAATTTCCCACAGCTTGGAAATGTCTGGAGTGGGTCACCTGGGCCACGTCACTGAGAAGTAAAGCTAGGCAGGGAAATAGACTGAGCTCCAAATTTGACTTGTGCCAAAGTTCTCTGAGCCAGAACCTTTCACGCTTAACTTCAGTACAGAATGTTCTGTTAGGTTGAGGAGTTTTTTCTGGCCTTGTGCTTTCAGATAGAAGGATTATAGCAATGAATGCTGCATTCATAAAAAAAAATAAAATTAATACATGAATAACTCTTTGTTAAAACAGAAACTTCTTACTCATCAGATAAGTAAAAATGAAAGTCTTTATAAGAATTCTCAAAACTATTATCTTCCACAAAAAAGTGAATATCAGACCCATAACAGAGGTATCCACAATGTGCATGAAGAAGGGAGGAACAGGCACACACATGGCACAGGTTTGTTTAGCCACATGAACGACTTATAGTAATTAGGGTTTAGAAATTCTTGAAGTTTATTTAGGATTCACTCGGGCTCTGCTACAAAGATCTCCAAGCAAATGCATGTCCACTACAGCAAATAATACTTTCAAGGCTGACAGAAGTCCTGCTGAGAGGACTGCAGTGAGAGCATGTCTGTCAGGTTAGTTTCATGTTGTTAAGGAAATAACTTTTGCTGTGTTTCATTTCGTTGCACTCGTGCAGACATGCTTCTTTTGAAGAGGATCTGACGAATACAGATTTGCGCCTTGACAACTTTTCTAATGCATGAACAAGTTTTTAGAGTTAAATGAGTGCATTTGGCATATAAAACAGTTCACAGTCAAAATTCTGCGTTCTTGAGTGCATCAGACTAGGAAATGGTGGAAAATAAAAAGAAGATTAGCTGTCTGTAAGACTCCTCATAGGAGGGGACACCATCTACAGAACAGGCTGGTATACAGTGTTTATCTCATGTCTATAGAATAATTTTTAATAAATTGTAGTGTACAGTAAAATTTTGTTTTCTCATCTGTTAGCATCTCTTTTCTCTTGAGACTTGCAACAGTCAGAGGAGTGACTGTAACAAAATGGTTTGACTCGTGAATGAAGGGTCTAAGAAGGGGCCAGAATTATTGGACAGAAAAAGCTGCCAGACCTGCTCAGTGGCAAGTAAGGTTCTTAGCTGCTTTTACAATCACACAAAGCCAGCATTCAAGGGCTTATCACTCTAGTGTCCAGCAAGTCTTTGTTACTTATGCTTAAAATAAAAATTGCCTCTAACTGCCAGGTCATCTGCACAGCAGAATTTAAATGCAAATGTCAAACAAACTCAAGCACCTTTTTCTTTGGTGAAAAAAAAAAAAAGCCTGTAGCTACCATCAGGGAACCTAAACAGTGGCTGTGAATGGTCATATTTCTGGCAACCCCAACACCAGGTACCCTATTATGAACAACCTGTTGCTATAACAACAGTTAAGAGGATTAGACTTGAAAGACTGGCTAAGTTTCACAAGCAATTTAATAACTGAATCTCAGTCTTACCAACCAGAACCCTTTTCATCAGAGGTTTGTCCCTGCTCTCTCCAAAGCCAGTAGTGACATTCACTATTGTTCCATTAGCAACAAGATTGTACCTTTCAGATTTTATTTCAATTTTAAAGTTACATTTTTCAAATTCAAAGTATATAAAATTCCTGTATCAGATTCCTTTCAGAACTGTGGCCTTTCAAAGGAGGCAGACAGCTGCCAAGATACAGCAGGGAACTGGGGTGCACCAGCTGCCTGACTGCAGTTCTCCCATTCCTTTAGCCACAAGCAATGGGGGAACACATGCTTAAGACAGGCTGCTGGAAAATCCTTCCCAAAGCAGCAGCCTGTCAAAGTCTATCACAATCTTTTGCACTGCAAGACTTAAGCTTCACACTTTAGGTTTTGTGCAAGGGGAATGATTATTCCCAAGCTGCGCAGAAAAGAACATCAAACTGGCAGAGAGCATAAAGCTGTGGTTTTACTTCCTCTTCTTATTCCACAGTAAATGTGCTTCTTCTCAAAATCTTCAAGCAGATTTTTCTGAAGGGAAGCATACTATTAGCCCTCTCTGAGGCAAGCTGCTGTGCCCAGAGTTCTCTCACACTACTAAGATCTTTCCAGTACTACAAATGGTTATGGAGAGTTATTCTCATGCTCTGAATACGCTTTGCTAAGTTTTAGCTGCATAGCAGAAGAGTGAACTTTAATTCAAGCCAATGTTCTGCAGCAATTGTGAAGTAATCCCAAATACATACACAAGGATATACAAGTTAGATTTCCTAAGTGAGAGTGATTACTCTTCAATCCAGGACTATGTAGCACCTCAGCTGTACCAAGAAATAGAAATACAGAAGAAAGCTTCAAAGCATTTCTTCTTACTAGAGTTTCCCAACTTTCCTCAGCAAACATGACAGTTGACCAGCTGGGTCAACTGGGAAGCATTGCATATCCAGAGTTCAAGTGAATTACTTACATGCTTTCAAATTACTTGAACTATTCTACTCTGGAAGAACTGGCACTTGCACAACGTCAGCTGTTACATTATTAGATCAAGAGATCTGATCTTGTTTGAAAAGTCAAGAACTGCTTGTTAATAATTTGGTTCAGGTAGATTAAACTGACTGTTGAAACAGCATCAAAAATATTTTTCATGGCTTTGAATTTTAAAAAAATTAAATTCTCTTTACTTCACGTATTCTTCTTCACTCCTCTATTTAAAGACTTCTCTTTCTTCACAACTACTGTCATTTACATACTACTTTCTTTTTTCCTTTCAGACAAATGCACACATTAGCTGTTCTCTTTTTTCTATACACACATTGCTTTTTTTTTGTCCTCTTACAGTACCTCACACATTCTCAGGGATATCTTCCTCTATCTCATACTTTTTTCCTCTCTTGCATCTATGTTACAAACACATTTATGCATTCTTGCCTAAATTAGCATAATTTGGCTACAGTTTTAATTGTATTTTCTACCCAAGTGCTTTACAAGTCTTTTTTCTTCAATTTCCATTTGGAAACACCAGGTGAATGAGCACTGATCCTACTCACTGCAGGCATGGAGAGCATGGCAACTGCCAGACACTGGATTCATAGTGAAGACTGACTCAACACTGGGCACACACAGTAGCTGTGCATGGAGAACCTCAGATTCACAGATCCCTGAGCGCCAGATTCAGGACACATGGGCTCAGTATGATACTGGTGGGAAACACAAACATCTTTGGGATAACTGGCTCCCTACAAGCACAGCTTAGGTGTCCCAGCAGTGCATAGCTAGAAGTGAACATTCAGGGTACAATAGTGTGACTGCACACAGCACCAGACAATCCACTTAAACCTAATTAGCTCCAGCTCAATTCTGGCATTGCTAGAGACAGCACCGATAGTGGTGAGAGCACAACAGGGTGTTTATAGTCCTAGAAGGACAGGGCAGGGTGGAGCAGAGGCACAAACCCAGCGGCTGTTTGGAGCTGGGGAGCAGTGGTACATCAGCACCAGGGCTAGAGCCAGGAGCAGGGTGCTGCCAGCAGGTTTAGTAACTGGCCGGCGGAGCCAGTCGGGCTCTGCATTGCACGCAGCTAATTAGTCCCCACCCGCGGAGCCAGTGCCTTGTGCTTCCTGCACTGCTCAGTTCATGCGGCTGGGTGACTCTCTACTGCATTCCCCAGGTTTGCATTACGCAAAATGTGGCATCTCCCCTTCCCTGGATGGCCGAGAGAGCTGTCTGAAAACTGACATTTTTCTTTGCAAGATAACAGATATCCATGTTTGCACGAGACACAGTCTCTCTCACTAGAACAGGAATGTCAGTGAGGAGATTCTGAAGACTTCTCCAGGATTTCTGAAAATGAACAGTTGTGTTGGCTTGGAAGTGACTGTGTTTCAACAGCTTTGCTATTGAAATCCTGCAGGCACTCAGCAGTGCTCCAGTGGCTCTGCAGCACAGGAATTTTGAGAAGCACTGCATTTACCAGATATACCTAAGAACTGTTGTTGTACTGCTGCATCATGGATCTGACATCTCCAGCAGAATCTATTAGAGGGACAGAATCCATGTGAATAGCTGACTTACAACACACAGTAATGCCAAAGCAGCTCAGAAGCACTCAATTCACTTCAGTCGTTTATTTGCTTTACTATTCAAGAGCATTGCCATGCAGAGACCAGAGATTTTGTGTAAACATAGGACTTATTTCCAGATGTTACAAAATGCATGCAAACACATTTATCCCTAGGAAACTCTGGAAAGAAATACAGTATTTCAGTATTTAGGAATCCCAGCTTCTGAGATAATGTTGGCAATTCAACAGACTGCATTTATCAGTAATTTATGCAAACATAACAGGTGTTATTATGTTTTGGAGAAAGCCAAGGTTTCCAGTTCTCTAACTGGAGCTGATCCTGGAGACCCAGATGTTAAATGGTTGGGGATGCCAGTCTGGCCCATCCCTCAAGCTCATATTAAACCACCTCCATCTAGATTTGTAACACCACATGAATAATCTGTTGAGCCATCATCCTCTGTTGGAGGGGATAAATGGTTGAATCCAAGGGACACAATCAACCTTATTTTCTTTCTGCTAAAAAAAAAAAAATTATCTCTTTCTAACTGTGTGTTTCTGCCAAGGAAACACCCCAGCTAGCAATAACTCAATTACAGTCTGTAGCATTTTATTGCAGAACACGTGCCACCTTCTGCTTCAAGCTAAGAAAGACCTAGACAGAGATACAACTCACCATCTCATTCTCTTCTCCCTGGTTAAGCTGTGCATAATGGTTCTTGGCAGGATTTTCCCCCATGAAATGACCCTCTGGAGACTTTCTACAGCACCCTCAGGACAGGTCTTCAGCATAGTGTGCTTGAACTTCTACATTGAGGAAGTGCTCTAAGTACACACCTTCCTTATAATTCTGATGATGTTTGAAGTAGGGAGCTCCTCCCTCCCTGGGGTTAGCAGGTAACACTTTATCCCTCCTCCCTCCATTCTGTTGTTGGAGTTTTGCAATTGTGAGGGTTCATGCAGAATTCAGTCAAAAATGCAAGAAATAAAAAGTTCAATCTCACAAGTGTTTGACACAATATGACTTGAGAACAAAACTCTGGTAGGTGCAAGCAACTGCTGTTGGCACAAAACTTTTAGGGGAGGGCAAGAGGGGAGTATTTTTCTTCAAGAGATTATGGAATCACCGGAGACCAGGAGTGTGTCCAAATAAGAAACAAAATAGCCATTGCTGTTGTTAACACTCTTAGCAACCAGTCTGAGCTAAGTGTCCAGCAGTGATCTCCACATAAGCTGTGGAAAATAAATCAAGCCCTGGCACTGTAAAAAGGGGCCCCAGTTTGTGCAGGTGGATTTGTACACTGACTGTGTGTCAGGATTCAGCCAGATAGGATCTGTAACCAGGAGCTTTATTCATTATTGAGAATATCCTCATAGAATGTCTTCTGACCTCACCATATAGCTTTGGGAGACATCACTGAGGTTATTTACTCACTCCTGGGGAAAACTGGAGTTCTCACTGATGTCAATAAGCTGGATGTCTCTGACCTTTAAATCAGAGCCAAAAGGAAGCTGGCAGGAAAACAACACTGAGGGTTTTGCCACCTATTCTTTTTTTTTTTTTTTGGGCTGCATTTGCTGATTAGTCTTGTGATTCATTCCCATTCCACTACTATTTCCTTGTACTTTGCTACTTTTTAAGAAGTTACACAAGAAATATTTTAGAAGTGAGGTCAGGAAAGGCAAACCTGTTCTTCCAGTAAGTATGTTAAGAAAACTAAAACATTACTTCTAGGGTGACTGAAACAGATCAAGAGGTACCAAGTTAGTTCCTGTTCCCCAGCATTTTGCTGCCATGTGGCATGGACTTGCATATCTCAAGCAACAGGAAAGAGCAGTGCCTATCCTCCAGTGGGCAGGCTCAGAGGATCTGGAATGGAGACATGCAGGAAACAGAGAAGAGAAAATGAAGGAATTAGGTCAGTTAATACAAACAGATGTGCACCCCTGCCCAGCACAGGGATAGCTGTGCTTGAAAATGCTGGTGATAAGCACCGGAGGCAAGTTGCTCTGCCTTGAAACCTACCACACCTCCAAAAGGAGCCCAGACCAAAGGCTGGACTGACAAGGATATATCTGTACTAAGCTGTGTAAGGGTGATTTATTGCACAAGACCAAGGGGAAAGAAGGTTCTCTCCAGACCCAACTTCAGTGCTACTCTCTCTTTCCTCCCACCGCAACTTGCTCTGAGCCTCTCAACTTACCATTTTATTCTCCTGAGACCAAGCAAAGGGAACTCCAGTTGTTATACGAGAGCCACAGTATAAACTAAAACTAAAAAAGAACATATTAAATTACATTTCTGATAAACCTGATTACATGGGGAAAATGAGCATTGCTATCTAGAAGCTGTAAGAGACTGGGAACAACTGCAAAGGCACCTTTTCTAAGGCAAGCTGATGATTTTGGGAAATGACTCATTATTTTGGGAGGTGCCAGGTATGGAAAACAGGACGGTCACACATGCTTTTTTTGCCTGGTCAGCTTTTGCTGCTTTCCCTAACATCACCCTTGCTCTTTCTAGTGCCTGTAGCAGACTAGGGTGCAGCAGGGGTCCTTACAGAGGCACAGAGATGAGAGATGCAGAGTTCCCACCAAAGCAGGGTCTCCAGGGAAGAATAAAGGCTCATACAATCTTTTCACTATTCGTAGTTTTATTCCAGCTCCAAGGTGTTCTGCACTCCTAGAAAACACCCTTGTACAGTATTTACACCGTCACAACTGAAAATGAAGAAAAAACAGGTTAAAGGTGCAGAACACTCATCATTTCCATAGTCTGACAATCTGTCGCAATAATTCAGCAAAGTGTTAATCTAGAACCAAAGAAGATGGTGACATTTGTTCATTTTCTTAAGCATGTTCACAATTGCCTGAAGAGAAAGCAGCCCGAATTGGAACCTTTAGTAATATGATGCTCTCTACTGTTTGGAGTAAGAATTACATAGTATTTATTAATAAAAAAGTTATTTGTTAGTATGTCCTATGGAGTGTCATCACCCATATTTTTAAATTGAAACTTGTTTTAAAAAATCATACATAAATTACAAAAATAACTGGTCAACCTAAAATAGAAAAGCAAAGTAGGATTTAAAATATAGTCCCTTAAACTTATAAATAAATAGTCACAAAGTAGGGAAGTGAGAGAGAGAAACACGTGCCTCACCTCAACCCAACTTTTATCCCAGTCCTAAAATACATGTATGTATTATGTCATCCTTATGCAATTTATTTTGCTTTGAAAAAATCTCACAGTATAAACAGAAGCCTGACCTCTAAAGCACCCCAAATCTAATTTTCAGTTTCTCAGCATGTGACACCCAGTTCTGGCCACATTACAGAAAGGAAGCTGTGAATCAACTGGTGACAGTCCACAGAAGAGCACCAAGAGGAATGACACAGGAGTCATAAAATATGGAAGAGGTACTTAGGGTTCGTCTATCTAAGGAAAAGGAGACTGAGAAGAGTCATGGCAACAATCTTCAAACACGTAACTGGAGAATGTAACGTTATCCATGTCCACTGTGGACATGTTACAAGAAAGATTCAGATCAGGCACAAGGGAATACTTCCTATTAAAGTCAGCAAGCGCTGGCATTGCCAGGTGAACACTCCAATGTCTGTGGTCTTTAGGGACAGGTGTGGGATGCACTGCTCAGAAATGACCTAACCAGAGGTGATCCTGTGTGAGGGCAGATGGACAGAGCTGATGAACTCTTTGGTGCCACCTTTGCCTCCTGCTCCATTGTGGCCAAAAAAATCCCCAACAACTCACAAAAGCCCACTGGGAAACACCTTGTTTTTTTCCAGCTTTCGAGGTAGCGCTGCCACCCATGTCACGCACTCCCCAGGCACAACAGCAGCTGGGGACTCATCCGAACCTTATCCGTAACAGCGCGGAAGCCGCCGGTACCAGCACCCGGGCTGGGCTGCCCCTCAGCACCCTCGCCAGGCCTGCCGGGCCGGGCCGCGCTGGGGCGCCAGAGCAGCCGGGGGCACAGGGACAAGGCCCCGAGGCGATCACGGCGGTGGGGAGGGATCCAGAACCCCAGTGCGAGTGATCCATGACCCCGATGCGAGGGAACCATGACCCCAGTGCGGGGATACGTGACCCAAGTGTGACGAATCCAGGACCGCAGTGTGAGGGATCCATGACCCCGGCCCAGGGATCCATGATCCGAGTGTGACGGATCCATGACCCCGGTGCTGGGATCCCTGATCCGAGTGTGAGGGATCCATGATCCCGGTGCAGGGACCCATGATCCATGTGTGAGGGACCCTGATCCCAGTGCGGGATCCCTGATCCAAGTGTGAGGGATCCATGATCCCGGTGCCGGGATCCCTGATCCAAGTGTGAGGGACCCCTGATCCAAGTGTGAGGGACCCCTGATCCAAGTGTGAGGGATCCATGACGCGGTTTAGGGACCCCTGATCCAAGTGTGAGGGACCCTGATCCCGGTGCGGATCCCTGACCCAAGTGTGAGGGACCCTGATCCCGGTGCGGATCCCTGATCCAAGTGTGAGGGACGCTGATCCCGGTGCGGGATCCAGATCCAAGCGTTACACATCCAGCACTCCCCGATTCTCCGCTCTCGGCCGACCAGCCCCCGCGGTGCCCCCTCTAAACCCTCCCTCCTTCTCCGCAGCCGAGCCCGGAACCTTTGCGCGCTGCGGCGCGGTTTCCGGCGGGGCGTGCCGCGCGGACCGCGGTGCCCGGAAGCGGCTGCCGCTGCCCTTGCCCTCAGCGCGGCCGCGCTCCTGCGGCTCCCGGGCCGCTCCCGCTCCCCCCCGGGCTGCTCCCGCTCCCTTCGGGCCCTTACCATGTGGCGGACGCGGGCGGCGGCGGCTTGGTAAGCGGGACGGGCCCCGGCGGGCTGCAGGCGGCGCAGCACAGCGGGTTGGGGGTGCGAGGTGCGAGTGGCGCAGGGCTGGGCCTGAGGCTGCTGCAGGCGACAGCCTGGTAGCCCCGGGCTCGGCACTTTCCCACCCTGCAGCTCCCCGGGGACCGGGGGGAGGCGGTGCATGTAGGAGGGGGCTGCTTCTCCCGCATTCTCGCCCTGTGGAGCTCGGGCCGCTTTCGTGTCCAGGCGTTGTCCCTGCCAGCAGCGTCCCGCTTGATTTCCAGCGTTCTACCGCAGCATTCCCGGCTGGAGCAGTGACAGTGACTGGTGGATAACAGCACGATGTTCTTGGCAAATTTCGTAGAGTCATGGAATGGTTTGGGTTGGGAGGGGAACGTGAAGATCATCTAGTTCCAGCCCCTACTTGGGAGCAGCAGTGGGAAAATAAGCGTTGTCTAGTGCCGAGTGAGAAAGAAAATGCCACCGTGCTTTTTGTTGGGTTACGTTGGCTTTGTAGTCACAGGCGTAGCAGGGCCACTTTTTTGTGTTTTACGAGACATTTATAATCTCAGTGCAGTGTTGCAGGTTGCCGGCCTGGAATCAGGCAGAGCTGCTCATGTTTGGAAGGATAGGTTTTGTTACTGTTAAAACCAACGTAGCAGAGGCTTGAAATTTGGAATTCATTAAGTGGTTCATTTAATAGCGTTGTTCTGCCATCCTTTTCAATCTGGCTGTATTTTTCAATGAAGATCTCAAGGTGATTTGTTTTCCCTCTTAAATCTGAATTCCTTCATGAAGGCATCAATGCACATGGTGCAGCCACCTCCAGAACTAATCTTGTCTATGCATGACCCAAGACAAAACCATCATCTTGTAATCCTAGAACCACAGCAAGTGAAAGGAACTGAAATGTCATTAAGCACGTGCTTGGCCTAAATAGGACAAATGTATTCTACAAAGAATTTTTTTCTGGTTTTTTTAAAGTTTGGAAATCCTCTACTAGCTTAATGTTTAAAAGTTCATTTAGAGAATAAGACAGGCCAAACTGTTTTCTTGTAAGTTGGAAGTCTTTTGTGGACTCTTTAGTCCAAACAGTGCTTTACCACATGTGTTATTTGCTTTATTGCAGTGTGAAAGTTAAATGTAATCCATAACAAACTTCAGAATTTGTAGTTGAGGTTTTGTGTCTGTAACCACTGGAAATACTTTACCCATTACCAATGTTTGCAGCTTTTTATTTTCATAAGTGTAGCAGTAGTAGCTGGAAATTGTGGATTCAAGGTGATGTAATAAGATTATCTGTAACCAGCTGAAATGTAACGTGGATTGCTTCTAAAAAGGTGTTTGAGTTAATGGTGTGTTGAAGAAATCAGTTGAAGTTTTTATTTCTTTCTTTTAGTGTCATCTGCCGGAGTCTAGCAAACAGCAGCTATGGAATAAAGAGAAAATCACCGCTTCAAAACCTGCATCTTGTTTCCCGAAGCATACATCATCCCTACTATCCAAGTGCAAAGTTCCAGAGACCTCCCTTAAGGATATCCATTCAGCAGCTCTCTTCTCTGAACCGTCTTCCCCTTCACAAAACAAAACTTTTGAATGTAAAACATGGCTACCAGTCCCACAGGAACTTTTGGCTGGCCAGATTAGCCTCTAGGCTTCTCAGAGTTCGCTATCTCATCTTAGGATCTGCAGTAGGAGGTGGCTACACAGCTAAGAAGGTATTTATCTCTGGAAGCTACTTTGTGCATTTTATCTTTACTATTACATGCTTCAGAACAGAAGTTCTTGTTATAGCCACAAAAATATGAGATGTCATTGCTTGGTTAACTGATGATAATAAAGATGAGTGACTATGGAAAACATTGCTTAGGAAACTGCTGTAGATCTTAAAAGATCAAAGTACTACTCATAGCTAAAGATGGTGGGTTAGTATGTTTTATGTGTTGGTAGTAGTTACTCATACACTTCTCTGTGTTCATTTCTTTTTCTGTTTCTACCATGACTTTTTTCCTTTCTCTGTTAGACATATGAGCAGTGGAAGGACATGATGCCAGATCTCGAGGATTATAAGTGGATTGTTCCTGACTTCATTTGGGAGCTTGATGAACTTGTTGACTTCGGTATCACAAAGCCATGATGTTATCTGTCTAAAGACTGGCATGTGTAAAACTTAAACATAGGAGTGTAGGTCCTCAGGGCCTCACTCCAGGAGTGGCTTTTCAGGTGTAAATTGAGTGGACTCTTATTTTTGGAGTTTGATGTGTGTTTCACCAAAGCATTTGTATCAGTGTGTTTGTAAGAAGGAATTAAGCTCTGTTTAGCATGGATATTCCCCAATGCATCCTTTCATTTGAGAATGTTCTTGGTCCTTTCATAAAGCCATACAGTCCCATTAGTCTGCCAGAAAGGAGATTGCAGCGTGATCAAGGGGACTCACACAGCTTTTGGTAGTATTGTGCAGAAAGTTTATTCTTTCTATATGATTGACTTACAAGCGAAGATATAAATAGATAGTAAAAACTATGTGTGATTAAAAGACCAGTTGAAAATGCAGAATAGTGAACCTGCCTATCCACAAAATTATCTTGAAGATACAGAAGCATAGAAAGTGAAAAATACAGACTTGCTTTCCTGAGCCTTCAGATTGCAGTAGAGGCTTTTGTGTATTTTTAGATGAAAGACAGAAATCTGAAAATCAAGCACTGACTTATATTTTTATATGCAGGGTAGAAATGTGGTGATCTTTTTTTATTTTTTTTAAATCATCTCTATGAGGATTTTACTGCATAGAATGGTAGAATGGTTTGGATTGGGAGGGATCTTACAGATATTTAGCTCCAACCTTGATGCCATGTGTGAGCATTGCATAGGTAAATGCAGAGATTGAAAAGTGATACAAGTTTTTCTTCTTCTTACTGCAAATAGACACTACATTTTTATAGAACTTTAAAGGTAATGATTTTTATTTTTAAGGATCACAGAATTGGCTTCCTTATGAAATTGAAAACTAGCCTTTTCTTAAATAGATTAAAGACATAAGCATAATTACAGTTTCACATAACTTTAAAACATCCTCAACAAAGTATGTGAAAGGATAATGTATGAAATGTGGTAAAATGCTATAAAGTACCTGAGGCAGCCAACTTATCAGCAAGTTCAAAGTCTAAAAAAGCAAGTGGTATTTCAGATCTGATAGTCTTTCCCAACAGTAGTGGGGGGGAGGTGCATGTGGAAAGAAACTTCTTCATACTTGTTTAAAAAAAATTTAAAAGCCGTATCCTGAAACTGTTGCTAGGTTTTATAGCCTCAGCCTTTTTTTTTCACAAAAATAATAGAAAAAAGCCCAACTCACTAACTGTTACACTGTTTTTCTAGAAAAACTTCTCAAAGCCCTCCCTGATGCAGATGACCTTGCCAAACTTATGCCTGACTTTGACAAGATTGGAGAGAGCCTTGCTTCACTGAAAGGATTTCTTTCTCCTGGTGAGAACAAATTTTCAGCTAAGTTTTAATTTCAAAAGCTGAACCTATTTGGTGATGAGGGTGTAGGTATATCCTTAGACGCTAAAACAAAGCAGATTCTGAAAATGTTTGTGTTTGCATTGAATATCTCTTCTGAAAGAGTTGTGGACACAGGTAAGTGTAATGTATTTTTAAAAGTGAGAATTCTAGTAGCAAGTGCAGAGAACTATAAAGCAAAATTGAATAGAAAACTTCTATTCAGCTTCAACTTCCTCTTCAGCTTGAAAGCTCAATTCTTCAGCGAGTCAGAGAAGCTGGATATGTCCAGCTAGAACTTGGTGAGAGTGCCATGGACAGCAGCAATGTCACAGCTGTTACAGGAGAAGAGAGTTGGATTATTAAGAGCGCAGGTTCTTGATATTGCAAGTGTGTGAAATAGGGGATTTGTAACAAAGGTATTCTGGGTTGAATGATGTTTTCCATCTGGTCATGCACCCAGGAAAACTTGCTTGGAAATTTAGGTTAGGTGGGGCAGTATTTCAAAGGAGCAGGTGAGTTTTAAATCCTTCAGAAAAGGCATGGGGATGGTTTGTCTATTCAGTGTATCCAGGCACTAGGAGGCTTAATGGTTTTCAGGTATAGCAGACTTAAATGAGACATTTCTATCATTGGGCTTTTTAAAACTAAGAACAATTAGATTTGATCATCATATCTGACTTGTTAATGAACACAGTTCAAAACTTCATTCATTCTTAAAATAAACTGCAAGAACATTTGTGTTATATATACCTTATTAACTATGAAACCTCATAAATCTGTACTCAGGAAAGATTCTATCTGTGAGGGGTTATATCACTGTTCTAAGTGTGTTTGAAAATATTTTCATATCAGTGTGTGTAAGAAGTGTGGTTTTTCTTTGAAATACTGTCAATGGCAGAATTTATTAGTCTTACAAACACAGCAAGAATCTAAGTAGGGGCCAAATTCAGCAGAGTGACAAGTAGATGACAATCTCCTATGTATTTTGGCTGTTTAAAATTTTACCAGTTTAAAATTGTGTTGTTATTGACCAATAGTGAGGTGTCACCTATTACTTGTTATCATACTCACACTGGCATAGTGGCCATTTATGATTGTGTGGTCCTCCAAATGAAAAAAAGATCCCTCATCTTTCTCTTGCATTTTGTTTTGTGTTTATAATTTTTATTTCCCCTCTTCTGCTGATTTTTCACAGGTTACAATTTGGTTAGTGAAGTCATAGGAGCTTCTGATCTACTTCTGTTGTTAGGTGTGTAAATGCCCTTTTTCCTGCCCTTAAACTGCCTTTTTACAGCAAACTGTTAAAGCACTATGTACTAAGAAGAGTGAATATCAAGATAAATACAACTATTTACAGCAACTTAATATGGATTTATAAATACTTTCCCACTATTTTAAAAATACTTAATAGAATCCCAGAATATGCTGAGTTGGAAGGGACCCATCAGGATCATTGAGTCCAACTCCTGGCCCTTTTCAGGGATATCCTAAAAATCCCACCATGTGCCTGAGAGAGATGTCCAAAAGCTTGTTGAGCTCTGCCAGGCTTGGTGCTGTGACCACTTCCCTGGGGAGCCTGTTCTAGTGCCCAGCCACCCTCTGGGTGAAGAACCTTTTCCTGACCCAGGTCCTCCCCTGTGAGAATGAATAGATGAATGGTTGATATATCTCTGCCACAGTCCTTAGCAGATGCTTTTTATTTCAGCCTTGTTCCAGAAGCTTCTTTTGAAAACCTGTCATTACAATAGGAAAGATTTTTTTTTCTCATGACAGTAACATCAGTGGATTTTGTATTGTCCTTCTGTCTTTCTCAAAAACTAATTCTACAATATTTTGAGAAGTTTTAATGGTCTAATTGAAGCTCCCTGCTCCCTTGTGATAGAATTAATCTGAGTCATAAACTAGATATAAAATTTTGAGATGAGTTTTAAACTGATTTTGTTCTTCAGTTTCTTATGATGAATTTTTTTATAGGAACTTCAAAGATTATTGAATTACTAATTCATAGGGGTTGAAGCTTTAATTTTCTTGTAACTGTAGTTTGAGAATTTTGAAGTGCCTTTTGCATCTTATTATCAGTTTGTGTAATTGTGTCCTAGGTTCTCCAGGAGAAACAGCATTCCGGGCTACTGACCAGGGATACGACAGTGACAAACAGTTCAAGAAGGTAATTACTCACTTGCAAACCTGAAAATGTCACAGGTATTTATTGTTTGAAAATGCATCAGTAGCCTATTGCAGAAGTTCATTTGAAGCAGCTTGAAAAGAATTTATTGTTGAATATTAGTTCAGTATGCATTATTGCTTTTTGTATATAAAAGTATTGCAGGGATAATAAACATTTTGGTGTAAGGAAATACAAGACAGACATGAAAATGTTTAGTAATTGCATTATTAAGAAAATTGGTCTGTAATAAGAATGTGATTTTTAGGTGTCGTATGTGCATTTGCAGTTTTTCAGGGCATGGTCTCCATGGCACTTGAGTTTATAACTTATTACTGAAGTTGGTTTAGGTGTTTTTATTTATTTCTTAGCATTTCTGCTTGCAAACTCATTTCTGCTGACATTTTCACAGTTGTAATTCTTACTATAATAATTCCTGCCTTAAAGAATTTCCATTTCTTAAAGTAGTCTGTTTTTAATTTTTTTTTATCTAGATAAAGCATATATCATGTTTTTGTTATTATTTTCTGGAAAATGATGTTATTGTATTTTGATAACCTAAAATTTTAGCACTTCTTTCCTTGAAGTCAGGAAGGTGAAGTTTATTTTTTTGTTTCCATTAACATTTCTGTTAAATTCCTAAATTGTCATATTGCTCATTCTTTAAAGGCTTTTTATTTTTCCTGTGTCTGTTTTGAAAAATTGTTTTACAAAAATGGAAGGAAAGCAATATATATCAGGGAATTTGTAAATTATCATATAGTTATTGTTGAACTGAAATTTTCTGGACTATAACTGGGGCTTTTCCATAAACAACTAAACAATTTTCTGTATATGCAGGCATGTATACATTTATTCTACATTAATTCTGCATGGTAACAGTGAAACATGTACAAAGCTCAGACCTTACAACCATTTTACCCCCTGTAGAAGAGTGATGGATTTTTACGTGAGAATTAACCTCGCCTTTTATTTCCCCTTTGTCTGTAAACTGTCTGTATTTTTCTCCAGAGTGATTGCTTTGCACAGGTTTCACTGTATAAAACATAAAGAACACTTTACTATTGATTTGTGAAGAAGTGGCCATCTTAGTTTATTGTCTCTGATGACTGAAATAACTGACACTTTCACTGAATATTAGTAATATCATTAAAACTTGGTCTGATCCTGTGGCTGTTCTGGATGCAGTGATATCTGCATTTTAACTTTTACTGTGGTGTAGAAAATATCACCAGGTTAAATTAATATGGTTAAGAAAATTTTGTCTGGTCTAATGATTATATCTGATAAGAAACTGTTGATTTGCTAATTAATATTATCAGTTTGGACAGAATATTTCAAACTAGGCACATATTAATACTTAACAGAGTATAATCACCAAGTTTTTTGGCAGTCAAAATTATTACTTTCAAGACAATGGATAAGATGGCCTTTTTTCATTCAATGCTTACCACTGCCAACCAATGCTAGTTTAAGAACTGTGATTGTATGGGTTCATAAAGTTCATTGTATGGGTGCTGGAGTATGATACTAAATGTGCCTGAGGAGCTGGTTTTCTTCTGTTTCATTGTGAAGAGATTAGTAACTGATAAATCTATAAATTATTTGTTTGGAGGAATTTTCTGAAGAACTGTTATAGGATGTGATCCTCAGACAGCTCTCTAAAAGCTTCCAGTAGAGTTGTTTTGCAAAGTAACTTTAAGAGAGTGAAAGATGTCCTAAACACCAAATCAGGCTGTACTGCTTCTTGTCAGCTAATGTGTTTGTCTCATAATCTCTCATTTAATCCGAAAAGTAGAATATTTTTAAAAGAGAATTAAACTAAAATTACTGGAGTGTTCAGATAAGTAGTTTAAATATGTGGCATCTAAGTCTCTTTTTACCTGGATTAAATAAGAAATTTTGTTCTGGGAGAAAGAAGAGCGAAGTTATAAAAATGACAGTGAAGTTAAAGTACTGTATTGTAAGTGAGGAACTAGTTGAAGCTTCTGCTTGGAACAGCTGTGTTACCTTCTTAGGTTATCTTGCACTGTCTGTCTCCACGAAAATTTTCTTTAAGAAATAGTTTCCTCTTAAAGCAGACAAATTCCAAAGCTTAGCCTTTACCATTTAAGAAAACATATAGTGGTTATAGCTGTGATGGAGTTGGATTGAAAACTGTGACTCAGGTCTTGGTGTGGGGCTTAGAGTCCTTTCTCTGCTCTGGTTCTTTGGTACCATGTCATGCTGTGAAGACCCTGCTGCTCCTGGAGCAGTTGCAGTGTGTGATTGTCTCACTCAGCCTGCACAGGGTCACCTTCAGCTGGAGTAAGGAGCTGCACAATATCCCACAGCCCTTGACCACAGCTGCTGCTGGAGAGTGAGAGAGACTTGAGTAAGGACTGTCACTCACTTAGATTTTTTTTTAAACATTTGTTTTTTGTTTTGTACTTCCTTGCAACTTATGCAATAAAGTTTCCATAATTTTCTCTGTTTTATTAAGAGTGCTGTTATATTCCCAACCTAATTTCCAGTTTCTTGTTATAGATGCTCTGGATAAAATTGTTACATTTGTTCAAATTACTAAAAATTGATCTTGTTACCTATCTTGTCATTTTCACTTCTTTGTATTCCTTTTAAATTAAGGAGGATTTAAATTCCTTTTAAATTAATCATACTCAGCTGCAGTACAGTATATTAACTTTTAATACAAGGTAATAGGGGGTGGGAGAAGTTTAAAGAATGCGCAGTAACAATGTCAGGGTTTGTGCCAATATGTCAACTGCTGTAGTCTGTTATTTCCAGTTATTCCCTACCCTTTACATTGTTTCTTCTGACAATGAAAAGAATAATGTAATCCTTGTAAAGAACTTGATTTTTGAAATCGCATTAATTGATTGGTGTTGATTTTTCTAGCAAAAATTCTTGTAAGGACAGATTGGTTTTGGTGGAGGGGACATGCAGTGATAGTGTCCAATGACAGAGAGATATCAATATTTTTGTTTGTGTCTTGGTTTATGCCAGGTGGGGTGCTGTGTGTATAGTTCTGTACTATTTAAGGTTCTTAATTTTTTTAATATTAATTTATTTTTAATCTAAATCAGTAAATTAAGATCTAAAATATAAAGGAAATAATAATGTGATTATTGATTGTAACATTATCTTCTTTGTATCTATCAGAGAAGTCTCTTAAATGACATAATTTTTTTATTAGAATATTTTATTAAAAGGTGCGACTGTAGTTGAAAATTACTCTTGTCATACTTTATTGTGGAATAAGAGTCACATGTACCAGATGTCTTTGAAAGGAATTGCTAATTAAATAATTAGATTTGGTGACTTCAAACTTCTGTTACATTTCCTGTTTAAATGCTGAAAGGCCTTTGTGGCAGGTTTTGTTCAGTGTTTTTTCTTGTATTTTTGGACCCATAGCATAATGTTTAAAGGGAGTGTGTTGGATCGTACTGAGAGTTTCCTTTTTTGCAAAATATAATTATTGTTCTTCTAATACTAAATGTAGCCATGAGGCTTCCTCTCCTTGCTGCTGTGTAGGAATGAAATTGTTTGCCTGAGTTCCTGGCTCAGTTTTAGTGCATTTGCTAGTCTGGCATTAGAGACATTTATTAAATCTGAAAGTGCTTCAGTGAAATGCAAGAAGATTTTTTTCTATGCTTCAAATTATACAAATCACTGTTTAACAAATGTTTATATTTGGTCATTTGATTGTGTCTCTCCTTTTATCCATTCTCTTGTGTTGTTTATCCTTATGTGTACATGCCTGTGTGTGTATTTCATGCAACAAATGTATACCTTGATGATGGATGTCTTGAATTCTTACACCAAAGTTCTGTTTCAGAGCTTGTTTTGATTCCTGAGGTACATTTTTGAAATTATTCATTTCACTAAATGTTTTCTTAGAAGATGTAATATTTTTTATAAGAACATTATTTAAATAGTTCATTAATATACTTCTCTGCATTCTCTGAAATAAATAGTTCATAAGCTTCTGGTAGAGGCTGGCATAGTATTTTTCAACCAATTTTGAAAGACAGCTCACCATTATAGGATTGTTTGGTGTGGAGGGAGAAGAGAACTAAGCTTTGTGGAAATGCTGAATGAGTGAAAGAATAAGAATCAAGTTTTAGGGATTTTTGGAATTATCAGGAAGGGTTATGACAGCATGAATTTAAATTGCACTGTGTTACAGAAGTGGAGAGGGATTTTTTTCTTTTTTTTGTGCTCAAGAAACTATTTTTCTTCTGTCAGTTTTAGAAAGTTACGTACCAGCCAAAAATCATCTTTTTACAAACTGTCTGTATTTTGCTAGAAATAAAAACAAAGCAAAAATACCCTAAAGAACTTTTACTGACAAAGCTGAACTGAATAGTTTGATAATATTTTAATGCTTTGATAGTTATGGATGGAATTTTTAAAATATTTAGATGCTTGGTTAAATTTGAATATAAGTGTAAAATGTAGCTAAATGTTGGTTGTTTTGTTCTACCTGGATTTGCAAAATGCATGGTTTTGCTGGCTCTGTCCACTCCAGCTAGCAAGACATCTTGGTAATGAAATTCCACTTGCATTTGAATTGACCCGTTCATACCTGTTTTTCATCTGTCTTTGTGTCATGCCTTTTGGTTTAACTTTGTTCTCCTTACACCCCAAATTTTTCCTCTCCTTTTTATTATAAACTCACGGCAGGGCCTGCTTGGGGAGCTCATTCTGTTACAACAGCAAATCCAGCAGCACGAGGAGGAAGCACGCAGAGCCGCTGGCTTCTCTTCCCAGCAGAAGCGAAAGGTGATGCCTTAAGGGACGATATGTTCTGCATTCACTCTAATCCAATACTTCAGCTCTCTGCATTTGAGTAGAAAAATCTAACTAATTAAATCGTGGATGCAAGTAATTGGCCAACTTCACTGCAGATGTGTAGTCCTGTTACAAGTCCGTTTAACCAAGTTGCATTTAAAGCATGATGTTAAAAGCAAAACAGGTACTTTGTGTCGCTTTGAAATTGTATTATCTCTGCCTCTATAAAAACTGTTATTTAAAGTTCAAACATTAAAAATGCATTTAAGGAAAGTACATGAATTAATGTCAAACCAGTTTACTGTTGCTTGTTTCTGGTAGTTCTGTCTTGTAAGAGTGTAGTTACTTACAGGGAATATATCTCTGGGAGCTTTCCTCCCCTGCTTTATACTGTTGCGAGTCTGAAATTGACAGCAGCTCCTTAGTAATAATTTTGCACAGACAATTGAATGTTGCTGATAATAACAGTATCTGCTGTTTATTCATCAGTGGTAATCCCTTGTCTGTTTTCCATCTGAAAGCAGAATTTTTACTGATTTGTTGCACTTGTTGAACATCTGTACTTCTCTTTACTTATTTAATTTAAGCTCTGATCATTTTGTTAATTATTATATGGCTGATTGGAAATCCTTCTTAAATTGGGATATTTTAGTTGACTGATCTGTTGCAATCTGTAATTCTTTACCACTTTGCATTGTTGGCTGCTTTTGTGTCTCCTTAAAAGCTTTCTGATTAGTCATACTTTTCAGCAGCTTTGGAATTTAGCATTGAATACAGAACTTGATCTTCTGTACATCTGAAGATAAATCCCAGAGAAAGATAAATGCACTAAATATGAATTAAACTTTTAGACATATTTGCATAACTGTAATTGTCCTGCTTTTGAGTCCATCAACAGAGGAAAAAAATCAGTGTTCTCTGAAAGTATAGTACTTCAATGTTTTACTTTCTTGCCATATTATTTTATATGGTTTAGAGTTACAAGCTCCCTAGTCAGACTGTATACAGTTTATTGAGAGAGCTAGAGAATGGAATAATAGATTGAAGTAATAATAAAATGTATGAACTTGTAAAAATTGCTGAAAAAAACAACATAATATTTGATATATAAAAATTTCAGTCTAATAAATACATTCAGGAAGAAAAATGAGCTTGATACTACATTTGTTTGTGATTGAGATTCTACTTTGTTAGTACTTTATTGCAACTAATTCCACAATTCCCAAGCTATGAAGAAAATGCTCTTTGTTATCCTGCCCTCCATGGCAGGTACTCTGTCTTCAGAGGATTGAAGGTCTACCTTCCTTTGCATATAGAAAGTTTTCACTTAACATTCAATGTGCTGTTTGGCATACATGCCTTAAGACAGAGTCTTGTTTGTCACACTAACTTTTATGTTTGAATCAATTTGAAAGAGATGGTAAACTAATTTCTTTAATACCTTGATATGAGGATATCGGTCAAAGAATCCAGTTATTGATCCACATTGTTTTTTGGAAGACCAAATTGTGACTGTCAATGAAATAAATAATTTCAGGTCTTTCTGACAGGGCATAAACTAACCTTTTTTATGTTTTAACTGAGTTGTCTTGCTTGCATGTCTATAATAAAATATGATGGTTTTATTTCTGTTCTTGAAAGTTTTGCCCAATTTACTTACATATTTTTCTATTTTAATTTATTTGCTCAGTATTAAATCTACTGCAGTTGTAAATTGAGTAACAGTACAAACCATCTCACAATCAGGAGAAGATACTAAAAACAAAAATTTAGTTTTCTCTTGTTGATTTTTTTGGGGGGGCAGCCTGTTAAATATTTAGCAGTAAAATTGTTTACAACTGCACTGTGCATGGCTGCTTGAATGCATTTTGTCTGGGCCTTGATATTTTCATTTAAATTATTAGAAATCTTTGTAGTTCTGAACATTATCAATTTTTAATTATTTGTAGTCTAGTTAGAGAATGTACAAGTCCAAAAGCTGTGGTTTCAAAGGTACTGAATTTTCAGATGCACCTAATTATTTTATGCTATATGTGATAAAGGCTGTTGAAAAGCAACTGCTGTGCAAAATGTGTAACTCCATAAGGAGCTTTTTGGTATTTGAGTACTCACAGATATCTATGTGCAAGGGCCCTTGATTAAAAATAAGTCTCCAGTATTCTTTTCTCATAATTCTTTATGATGGCAATGGGGAAAGAGGGAGGAATCTTGAGTTACAAACCATATTGAACTGGATTAAACAAATACTCATGTACCTATATAAACATACTTTAATAGTTGATTTTTGGAGGGGGGATAGAAATCAGAGATCAGTCTTATGTGACTTAGTACTTCAAACTGATACTTCAGCTTTTATTGGCAACTTCACAATTTCTAGCAATATTGTGGACCACATGTTCAAAATACTGTATGTACTAACATTGAAATCACACCTGCACCAAGCACTGAGGCAGTGACATCATTCTAGAGCTGTTTGTTGGTTTTGACATAACTTACCTAAAGTCCTTGTTAGAATTAATCATCTAGTGCTAGATGGTTCTTTGCCTAAGATCTCGCAATATTGTGCAATATTTTGGCTTTCTGCGTTGAACAGAAGCTTCAGCTCTCACAGACAGTGCCCGTGGTTGGAGGTGTCTGTAGGGAAGCACTTCAGAGGTGCATCATGGCCCCACAAGTCCTTTGAGAACAGCAGAGAGCAGGAAAATGTTACCTCCTTTGAGAGTCTGCAGCACATGGAAGAACTTTGTTTTCCTTATCTTTCCTGAATTTTCTTGCTGCTTTTGGCTCTGCACATCACTCTCTTTGCCTTCCTGTTATTTTCCCCTTAAATCTCTGAGGTGTTGGAGGTGTGTGTATATGTAAATGTTTATTTACATATAGCAGCTTGTGGCTGCGCACAGCAAGTCCTCTGTTCAACTAACCCTGTTTCTGATGTACTCTTGCTACCACTGAACTAATTAACAGCAATGAAAAGTTAATTTATAGCATTTTGTCTTTGCTCTTTATGAAAGAAAATAATGGCAATATGATGGAAGTGTCAGCTTGGATTTCTTTCTATAAAGTGCAGACACAATTCTTCAGGCTTAACAGCTAAATGATATTGAGCACTACGAATACTTGTGGATTCTAATTCTTGTTTAGTCTGTAACAACTCTTGTAAAGTTTTAGTAGTGGAATTAATTTGTGTCTAAATAACAGCTGTCCTCTGCATATTAGATAATATGCTCTTTCTCATTTAAAGCCAACTTGAGTTGTAAATGTCACATGGGCTTTATCACCTGAACTTTATTTAAATACTGACACACTCAATAATTGTTTAGGTTACCATTTTTTTCTAAATTGAATATTTTATCAGTCAATCATTAGATTTTGTTGTTTGGAAATATTTACATCATAAGAATCTGTATTCCATCATTAATGCTTTTTGTCTTTGTGTTATTGAAAGGGGATTGTTTAAAACAACTGTTTACTGCATCTTGATGAACACATTTTAGGAACATTTGGCTTAGAATGTTTCTTAGTGCTTGATCTTATTACATTAATTCCTTGAATCTCAAGATGTCTTGTACTATAATATCCTAATTTTTCCAGTTTTAATGTAATTTAAATAATTTTGAAATAACCCTTCAAGACTATCCTGCCTATCTAAAATGTATGAAGTTGTGTAGCACATTTAGAATTCTCACAAATATGAAATAAGAATGCTTATGAATATTCATAAATAGTGAATACTTACCTGCAAGTATTTTCTGTAGCAAGCAGGTATTCAGTGATTTTATCACATTAGGTTGGTGTTAATTCAGAAAGTGGATATACAAGATCCTGAGAGTTTGACCACTAAAACTACATTTAGTTCAGTGGCCACAAATCTCAGGACCATATGAAGCTGCTTTTCCTTAAACCCACTTTCCCAGTATTAAGTCTTGAAGGGTTAATTTTTACATTTGCATGTACTGAAATTCAGACAATTCTTTGATGTAAAGCTCCTGTTACAGATGGGGCTTTCCATCAGTTTTAAATTTCAAATGCTAATTGAAGAATTTTATTTGCTGTGAAGTGCATGTCGAGTCATTTTTCTTATGTGGAATGAAACTTTCAGCTCGTAATTTGGTTACTTACAGTGCTTAAACTAAACAAGTGATGGTGGTAGCCATGATTATTTTTCTTTGTAGGTTTCTGACAAAGAGAAGATTGATCAACTTCAAGAAGAACTGCTACGCACTCAGGTGACTCTTCTGAGTTATTGATGCCTTAAGTAGTGGTTTATGTGCAGCAGATTCAGGTTTACTAGACAAAAGCACACCTGAAGTATATTTGGTAAAAATGCAATGCTTTTTTCAATCTCTGAATCTATCGATGCAGAGTCCCCTGTGTTGGCACAGAGCAAGGGTCAGTCTAGTCTGTTCTTCTCTGACAATGACTTACAGAAAGCAAGACCTCATTCCAACCAAGTTTTAATCTCACCTTGATTAGCAAGACAGAACTAGTTATTTTTAAGCTAGATTTTTTCAGGGATGATTCACATTAGTCATAGTTGTCAGTGTTTTGGTTTTCTTGCTCACATTAATCTACAAGTAATCTTTTATCTGCAGGCTTCTAAATTGATTGGTTCTTCGGCTCAGCTACATTATTTTATAGGGGCTTTCCTAACCTCATGATGTATTTGCTAGTTTTAAGTGCATTTATTACTTACTTTTTTAATAATATACTTTTTTTTTTTTTTAAGTACACTCAGGCCAAATACATTTCCACATTGTAGAAAAACATTTTCAGAGTAGATATCAAAACCATATACATCTCTCATCTTCAGAGTACTACTGCAATCTCCTAAACAGGGCTAAGCTGGTACAGTCGTCTAAATCTGAGGTTTTATGCTGAAAAAGGGATCTAAACGAGGCTTGCAAATTTACATTCAAGCTCCATTTTGATTGAATGGCCAGTTCCCACTGACACTGATTTTTGTCTGGTTCCATATGGGTAGCTCCTTTGAAAATGGTGCTTAAGATGCTTTAATATTGATCATTGTGTTCTGAGGTTTGAACAGTGTGCTCTTATAAAAACTTTTGAAGCAAAAGGGTTGCATTAAAAAAAAAAGTAATTCTAACACTCTTCTCTTGGTGACCTTGTATTCTTAATAACTAGTGATCATGAAGGTTTCTATATTTTTGAAAGACCTGCCTGAAGGATTATAAGTTTTTTATAAGGTAAATCTTTGTTCCTATTGAATCTATTATGTCCATAATTACACAAATGTGTTTGTACTACTTTTTGTAGCTAAAATACCAAAGAATGCTTGAGCGATTAGAGAAGGAGAACAAAGAACTGAGAAAATTGGTACTGCAAAGAGATGACAAGGGAATTCATCAGAGGAAGTTAAAGGTACGTGTTACAAAACCCCATTGAAATATAATTACACCATATTTTCCATTATGCTATTCTAAATTGCATTTGTTAATTCATATATAAACTTATAATATTTGTTTTAAGATACCTCTGTTAATTTTTGAGTCATCAGAACTTTCATACATCCTTTATTTTTTAACTATATAACTTTTGGAAGTGGCTTCAATTGAAAACCACAAAGGGATTACCATGTCAACTAAATAACTTACCTAAGAGATTGGGAAATGTGGCTTGGTTTTTTCATGTAGCTTTACTGTATTTTCAGATAATCTTGCTTCCAACTCTTCTTGCACACACAGCCTGATACCTTTGTGCTTTGTCGTGGGTCTCATTGAGTTTGGTAGGAGCAAGTTATGGGGTCAGGGAACATCATTTAATGACGGTATAAATCCAGTGAGACTAGCTTTTGTTTTTGTCTGCCAGTATCCTGAGCATTTTAAAAATAGATGTTTTCTGCTTCTCTGTTTGATTTGTTAACCAATATGGATCTTACTCTTTCCTCTGGGAACTGAAAGATGAATCTTACTTGTGCATAATAAGTTTGATAACTCAGTATCCTTGTTAATGTTTATTGTTCATCAAACTAGATAATTCTAGATGTTCAGTGGAAGAAACTCAGTTTAGCTTAACCTGAAAGCTGCAAAGTTTGCTATACATAGGAGCTTTCATTTTCCTCCTTCATCCACAGGAATCAAGGAGTGACTTTACTTGGTATTGTATTTCGTAGAAAATGATAACTGCAGTATAGACAGCTGTGGTTTCAAACCATCAAGAGAAAGTAAAAACATTTTTACACAAATTTACAGAAGAAGTAGTCTGAAACTTCTGTTCTCTTATTTGGCTGTGTTTTCTCTGTGTACTTATTTTTGTAGAAGTCCTTGATTGATATGTATTCTGAAGTACTTGACATCCTGTCTGATTATGATGCTAGTTATAACACTCAAGATCACCTACCTCGAGTAAGTAGATAACAAGTTAAATGATTTCTACTGAAACACCAGTTTTGCAATTAAATAGAACATTTCATTATATTCCAGAATAATCCAGAGTTAGTGTTAGCCTATTTTCTTGTAACTCCACCTTTTTGCTTAAGACACATCTTTCATTTTAAAAGCAGTAAGATAATTTTGAAAATAACAAATTTACCCATGCTAAGCCTGTTTTGGCTCTTAGATAAACCCTGTCTAGATTCAGTTACTGCTGCTGTGCTCAGCTTTCCATTTTAAATGGTTTCAGTCCGTGCATCTCATCCTCCTCAGCTTTGTAAAATGTTTGTTATTTCCCACTGTGTGTGAGTGGAGCTGAGTGATTAAGGTGCCCTATCCATCTCTCCACAGCATGCTGCTGTTGAGGAAGGGGATTTGGGAGGGGGTTAGCCTGACTGCTGGTGTAGGAGAGAGCCAGGGATGCTTCCAGCTTGCACAACCACCTGTAGTATTGGTAGGTTCTATAGGAAGCCATAAGATGGAGAAACTCAGGATTCAGCTCGTTCCGGGCAGAAGCAGCATCTACCACATGAGTAGTGTTTTGCCTGCTGAAAGCATTTTGTACAAGAAGAGGAGAGCTGCCTGCCATGAGAGCAACAAGCCCTCCCTTTCTTCAGTAGATGCTCTGGCAGGGTGCTTTGTGGACTGTGCTCTCTTAAGCACAAGTCAGGTTTTTTTGCTTGACAACAAGTTAGTACTTCTTCAAAACCATGCATTTATTATCGAGCAGAATACAGCTGGCGTTGATACAGATGTATCTCTTCGTAGCCAGCTTTTATCTAAACTTCCAAAATGTCCTTCCAAAAGCCAATGGCTGTTTAAACTTTCACTTAAGGTGGTGGTGGTTGGAGACCAAAGTGCAGGAAAAACCAGCGTGTTAGAAATGATTGCCCAGGCCCGCATATTCCCTCGAGGGTCTGGGGAGATGATGACACGTTCCCCTGTCAAGGTAAGAAACATCCTCTTCTCTGAATCAGCATTTGCTGTATTGTTCTCCCTCTGATTATGACATTGATTGAAGCATACATATACATAGGTTTATAAAATGGCCTGTAAACAAGGGAGTTGTTTCAGCCAATGACAAGAGCTCTGCAGGTCTGTATATGATCCATGTGTCCTGTCTGAGTAGTAGCAGTACCATTTAGTAATTTTGTGCTAAAAGAGCATTACCTGTAATTGTGTTTCTACAGAGGGAAGTGTACATATACCATGTACTTCTCATGTTTCTCTGTGTTAGATTTGCTATACTTTCTCATTAAAGCTTTTAACATTTAGGTGACCCTTAGTGAAGGTCCCCACCATGTGGCTTTATTCAAAGACAGCTCTCGGGAGTTTGATCTGACCAAAGAGGAGGATGTAAGTATGATAAAGTGACTGGAAGTTAATGAGACCTCTGTTGATTCTCTGAATAATTTTATATCTCTGTGATCCCTATGCCTCTGTTCAAGTAGAGTGAAAGATGTTTAGTGGGGCAATGCATTGTATTAGCTATTAAATTATCTCTTTGACTGGTACTGAAGTGGATAAAATGTTGAGTGCTCCTTGTGCTGAGACACTTTTTGAAGTATGAAGGGATCTGCAGGTAATCTGTCCTTTAGTACCCTCCCCATTTACCAGACTTACTAAACATGCATTTGAAATATTACTTATAAACTGAGATCTTCATCCCTAACTAAAAGTGGTTTTCTGTGTAGGTAATTTTTCTTCTATCACAGTAATAAAGAATTTTGTGTTTGATATTTTGCTTTTTTTGTAACAGCTTGCAGCTTTGAGAAATGAAATAGAAATCAGAATGAGAAATAGTGTGAAAGAAGGGTGTACTGTTAGCACTGAGGTAAGACTTTTCAAATATTTCATGGTAAATATATGTATGTGTTTTGGAAGTATTCTTCAGCTGGGGGACTGTGATGAATCCAGTCTGCATACACTTTGTATTTTGCAGTATACAAAGTGTATTTGGACTGTTTAAATCAGTTTTAAAGGACAATACTGCATTTATACTTGCATTGAAAGTTGTACTTCCTATTTAAAAGTGATGGGTTATTGCTGAATAATACATGTGTATAAATATGTGTTCATATAGTTTTATATATGTGTGTTTGTCTGTGTAACTATACTCAAAGTAGATGGTGTATAAACTTCTAATTTCAATTTTATTTCACAGACCATCTCCTTAAGTGTGAAAGGTCCTGGTTTGCAGAGAATGGTATTGGTTGATTTACCTGGAGTCATTAGTGTGAGTATGCAATAATTTAAAAAATGAAGACATGTAAATGAAGTCATGTTATTGATGAGAACATTAGCTGTTTGGGGGTTTTTAACATTTTTTTTGTTTTTCTTTAAATATTTATCTCCATATGCATATTAAAGACTGTGACGTCAGGTATGGCTCCAGATACAAAGGAAACTATCTTTAGCATCAGCAAAGCCTACATGCAGAATCCCAATGCCATCATCCTCTGTATTCAAGGTACTAAGAGTCTAAGCAATTATCCATTTGTATTTTTAATCATGGTTCATATGGTATTTTTCCTTTTGTGATAATTTGTACTGTACAAAACAGCATGATTTGGAATGTCTGTTTATAAATTAAGCCAATCTGTGCAACCTGTGGCAAAAAGCAACTTTTTGCTAAGAGGTTTTTTTTTAGCATTAAAGAAAAATGGTGGTGATAATAAAATTCAAGTTTTCCACAGCATTGTTTTTGGTGGCAGCATGCAATAATATTGAATATAATATAATGTTGAATATTTTGAGTAAGCTGGTACTTGTTGAAAACTTACCAGACTACACCAAACTACTTTGCTTTGATTCTGAGAATAAAGCATTTTTTCCACTATGTGTATCCAAAAATGGAATATAAGTCTAATTTTACTGGGTTAAGTTTGTAACATGAAACTTAATTGATGGCTACTGTGTTTTCAGTACTGTGTGTTAGATTACATAGTCCCTAAAATAAACTTTATATTTGATTTAGATGGGTCAGTGGATGCAGAACGCAGTATTGTCACAGACTTAGTCAGCCAAATGGATCCCCAAGGAAAAAGGACCATATTTGTGTTGACTAAGGTTGATCTTGCAGAGAAAAATGTGGCTAGTCCAAACAGGGTGAGTCCAAACAGCTGAAACTCTTTTTCTCATATTGTGCTGGCTGAAATAGCACATGGTAAAATACTTGAGATGCTGGGAGAGATATTGGACTTCACCTGCCTGTTCTAGATGTTTTTGAGTGCATATTTCTGTATTCAGTATGGTGATTTTTTTGGTAGTTGTTGTTTTAATCTCTCTCAGGCCTTGCTTTTAGTGATCAGCTAGGGGACTTTAGTCTCAGCTTGCTTTAATACTGATTCCTTTCATAAAGGTGACCTGAGCAAGTTCCATTTCCCAAAAAGGCTAAGGATGTTCTGATATAGGCATTTTTGTTGTGTTTTGTGTTCTGCTGTGTTATGCCTTATTAGATTTGTGCCTTTTTTTTTCATTTGTTTTGTTTTCAGTCTCAGTAGAACTCATAGTCCCATGACAAACTGCTTCCTGCTGTAGTCTATGCATAGCTATGACTAGATCTGGCCTTTAAACTGTCCTGAAGGAATGAAAGTCTCTGTGCAAAGTTAATGATGGTTTTTCTTAAATCCTTTATTTTCACAGATCCAGCAAATCATTGAAGGCAAACTCTTCCCAATGAAAGCTTTGGGTTATTTTGCAGTTGTTACTGGAAAAGGTAAAGAGAGCTCTAGCTTTGCTTGTTTTGTCCTTGGAAGCCCAGAAAGGTGTCTAAATGGAACTGTTGCAGCACTCTTTTCTTTTTGCAGGAAACAGCAGTGAAAGCATTGAATCCATTAAAGAATATGAAGAGGAATTTTTCCAAAATTCAAAGCTTTTAAAGTACGTTGCTATTTTGTCCTTTCTGTTAAAATGAGCCTGTGATGGTAAATGCTAGCATCCATTTTTGTTGTGGAATATAAAAGGATTGCAATGTGAAAACACTAATTGAGATTTAATATGCTTAAATTAAGTATCATGTTGAGGTGACCAATTTATCCTAGTTTCCTAATGCTTGCTGTAAGTCAGTGGAGACAGACAGGCATCTTCAGGCAGCAGTTGATTCCGCTGCAGTTCTGGGTCACTCTTCCAAGGTTTGTGTGTCTCTCCATCCTCTCTACAAGAACTAAGTTTCAGCTTGTCTGAGCACTTAAAGCTGAGAGGAGTATTTTGAAACACTAAGTATTTTAGAGGAAGAGATTTAAATTTGGGTTAGGTACACAGTTACATGTTATTTTCTGCTCTGAGAAGCAAAGCTTTATTCTAGCGAGCAGAAAATGGGGGCCTGAAAGCATAGGTGTGCAGAGAACTTCCTCTGGCTGTCTTTCTTTACAGGACAAGTATGCTGAAAGCACATCAGGTAACAACCAAGAACTTAAGTCTTGCTGTGTCAGACTGCTTTTGGAAAATGGTGAGAGAGTCTGTGGAGCAGCAAGCAGATGCTTTTAAAGGTAATCATGTTTTGAACAAAAAGGGAAATAGCAACTTCCTATTAAACAATTATTTCTTCCATATGCATATAATGTTTTGCCAGCATTCTTGGACAATTGCTTCATATGTTTTGTATGATGAGCATTTCCCATTAATTGATAATTGCTCCAGGTAATTTCTAGAAAAAAACTAAAAAAGTAATTTATGTTGCAAACTACCACTTACTCTAAAAGCCAAAGGAGTAAAAATCTATGAAGAACAAAAATCAAGTTGGGTGGTTTTTTGGTGGGCAAAACACAGTTCTTCCACTGGATTAAGATGTTTAAAATGGCTTCCTATATAAAGGTACTATCTGGTCAGCCAGAGCAGGGCTGATGTGTGCAGAGCTGGAAGCTGAATAACTCCACTGTGCTTTTTTTAATGCATGCAATTTGTAGACAGAATATCTTGGCATAGACAGAAAAAAATTCTACTCATTTGCAGACACACTTAAAGTTCTTGGAGAGTTTTTCACAAGCAACATTTGTAGCAATTTTAAGACCTGCTGAACTTCTAAGTTAGTCATGAAATGCTTATGGACAATTAAAAAAACAAGGCCCTGTTTCTGATTTTTGCAGCCACACGTTTCAATCTGGAGACGGAATGGAAGAACAATTACCCCCGGCTGCGAGAGCTTGACAGGGTAAATTACACTACTGCTATTACTGTGTATTAGGGTTGAAGACTATGAATCTACATTTATGCCTTTTAATTTCATTTGTAAAGGTTTCTTAAAGTTAACATAAAGTACTGACATTTCAAAATTCAAAATAAATTATTGTAGGGGAAGGAAATACTGTTCTTCAAAATTGCGATGCTTCAGCACTTAAGTCCTTCATTCTTCTAGGATACAGTTACCTGACCTAACTTGCCTCCAGGGACAGATCAGTGTTTCTTTGTAATCATGACAGAACCGGCAAAGAGAAGATACATTCCCTGGTCTATCGGACAGAGTAACAAAACAATTGGGATCTCATTTTGTAATTCTTTTATAGAGATCCTGAATATTGAAATGCCATGCCTGGACAAAGGCATGCCAAGAGATGGGGGGGAAATGTATGGCAAACCAGAGTAGTTGATGATATGGACACACATTGTTCAGAACATGACCAGGAGGTATCATTTGATGCTTAAAGGCCTTAAAGAAAAGGTTTTGGACTTTTTTACCTTTTGTATGGAGACATGATCAAACTACACTTAATCTTACTATTTCCTTTTGCACAGAATGAACTGTTTGAGAAAGCAAAGAATGAGATTCTTGATGAAGTCATAAGTTTGACTCAGGTCACGCCAAAGCACTGGTACAGTAATTTTTTCTTCTTTTTTTTTCATAATTTACTAGGAGAAGTTTGCCTTTAAAATGGAGTTCTAGTAAACAACATTCTCAATTATAAGTAAGAAACTGTTTTTCTTGGACAATATATTGTGTTCTTGTGACATGTAGTCTTTTTTTCGGTGTTCCTAACAAATGGAATGCACACCTATTAGTCACTGGTGTACTTGAAACCATCACTTGTGTACTGGAAACTATCAATGTGTTACAACTCTGATTTTAGGGAGGAGATGCTTGAGAAAACTTTATGGGAAAGGGTATCTACTCATGTGATTGAGAACATATACCTGCCAGCAGCACAGACTGCAAACTCAGGGACATTTAACACCACTGTGGACATCAAACTGAAGCAGTGGACTGACAAGCAACTGCCTAATAAAGCAGTAGAGGTGAGTATTTAGTTCTTTAAATTAAAAAATCAAATTAAAACTTAATTAAAATGTAAAATAAAAGCATAACTCCAGAGAAGTAAGATGATGTTTGAATGGCTGACTTCAGTGCTTTTAATTAGCTTACATGTCAGAAAAGGCTGGGAAGATCTTGATGTTGCAGAACCATTCAGAGCAAACCCATTGTATTTTGCTCTTCTGGTGAATTTTGTCTATTAGAGGAAAAAACCCGAACCTGTTTTTACAAGATTAACAAACCCCTCAAGTAGATGTATTCACATTTAATAGATTTATAAAAGTTTAACAGAACTGTGCTTGCTACAAAGGAAAAGGCAGCAAAGGAAAAGTCAGTGATTTATGTTTGTGTGGTTTTTTTGGAAAGTCTCCAGATTTTTGTACTTGAAAGAATTGTAGTAAATGTTCCTTTATCAGCTGGTGTATGGTATAATGGTCCATTTCAGGAGAAATTGTTTGCTAACTTTCCAGGTGGCATGGGAGACTTTGCAAGAAGAATTTTCCCGTTTCATGACAGAAAAAAAAGGAAAAGAACATGATGATATCTTTGATAAACTGAAGCAAGCTGTGAAAGAAGAAACTATTAAGCGACATAAATGGAATGAGAGGGCGGAGGATAGCCTGGTATAATGTAGTGGGCTTTTTTGCCTTGAAATGTTTTTATTAGAGTTGAATAATCAGTATTTTTGCATTCTTTAGCTGTAATCATAAAATTATTATTGTTGTGTTCATCTCATTTTTTATATAGTGTTTTAATTCAGTGTTACTCATTTCATTATTGTCTTTTATTAGTTATTGCCCTAAATAGTGTCTAATAAAACTGGTTTGATTGGTTCATGAACATTCTCCATAACCCACTGGCTGCACAAGGGCAGCATGGTGAGAATTGTTTGGCATCAGCTTATTTGTTCTGTTCAGTGCAGCCCTATAAAATAACATAATTTCATTTCCATCTTTATAGATTCTGTAATCCAGAGGGATTTCATATTTTTGCTTTATTTTTTCCATTATTTATGCATGCTGTAGAAAAGAATCAGAGGCACACAAAAATAATTTTGGCAGTGCTTTGAAAGGTGCCGCTTGAATATCTTGTGTATGCCCAATATAATCTGTTTTAGCAGACATTAAAAATGAAAAGAATACCAGAAATGGGTTATTTACTAAATCCTGAATAAATTATTTACTGTGTGCTAAAGTGACATTGTGTATTGCAGCGGGTGATCCAGCACAATGCTTTAGAAGATCGGTCAATATCTGACAAGCAGCAGTGGGATGCAGCCATTCATTTCATGGAAGAGACGCTCCAAAGTCGGCTCAAAGACAGTGAGTGGTGTCATGTATTCCACTCTTCTTCCCTTTTCAATCTGAGCCAGGCTTGAGCTAGCTCACTTCACTGAAGGACAGCCTTTGTATCAGCCCAACTGACACAGTGGTGACTGCTTGCAGTGGTACTGATACTGACAGAAATATTTAGCAAAATACAGCCTCAAAAGCTCTCATGCTCTTGCTCTTAAAATGAGGCAACTGAATGAGAAGCAGTAGAGATCTGTAGAGTCAAAAAACAGTCTAAATGTACATGTAGGAGAACAGGATAAATTCAGGGAAAATAGTTGGTCTGTTTATGGTTTCTAACATAATCAGTTTTGATGCAAGTTGCAGCCAAGGTAAGATTTGAGGGTTTTTTAATGCATGATTTGGAGCCCGGAGGGTGATCTCAGTAGAGGGTTGTGTTTTTTATATACTTCTTGAAGTATCTACTGATTGGAAGTAATTTTTAAATTTTAATAAAATACATCAACCATTGCTTGAAGTAAAATACATCAACCTTTGCTTGAAGTAAAATACACCTGACTTAACTCAGTGTGGTGTATTTTTAAATGTTCATTCTTGTTCATGTACTTAATTTTGAAAGTATAAATTTGGCTGGTTTCATATATTTTGTTTGATAGTTAATATCATACCTCCTTTTTCAGCTGAATCTGTTATTGAAGATATGGTGGGTCCAGACTGGAAAAAAAGATGGTTGCACTGGGTAGGCCGCACCAAAGAACAGGTAAAAGGAAAAAAATTATAAAGAATTTACAGTTCACTACCTTCAGAAAACTTTGATGATTACTCAATAAGTTTTCAAAACTACCAATTCTCTTCACACTATTTAGATGACTACAAAAAAACCTCACTTGTCATTGTTTTAAATAGCATGGAGAATTTAGTATACATTTCCATGCTCCATCTACAGAGTGACTTGTCAACTCTTTTCCATTTCTCAGCTGAATTACATCTTTGCTATTATGCCATTGACCTGTGTTTTGAAGTTCTTGCAGTAGAAAGAAATCAATGTGAGCAGGTGGAAACTGGGCTAGTCTCTTCTGTACTTTTTATACGTGCCTTCTAAACAGAAGTCACATGCAGTTTCCTGTCATGCTCTATTTGGATTTAATTAATATATGATAGCATTATCACTTGCATTGTAATCAGTTGTATCTTCTGATTGGCCATATTCATCCTAACATCTCTCATTTGCTCATAGGTTTTGGAAATTTCCTTTGAATTTTAATTGCACCTTTTGTTCAATGCCCAGAGATGATAGGCTTTTTATATTATTTTCCTAGATGCTTCTCAAACTGATTCATACTTTAAAGAAGTCAGCAGAATTTAAAAGGATAGAGTAGGAAGTAATTGTTTCAGAGAAAGGAGTTTTACAGTCAGCTAGCTATATGCAGACAGCTATTGGAGCATGGTAGTGACTTCAGCCTATATTAGTTGACTTTTATGAACAACAGCTTAAAGGTATGAACCCATGGAGAGTTCCTGCTAGCTAATAGTCAAAAATTGCAATTTTAATCAGTGTCACGAGTGGTATATGAATGTGAAACCTGCTAGCAGATACACATGCAGGGGAAAGGAGGCTAACACCTATGATTTTTTTCCCACCCTTCTATTCTTGTTCTGCATTTCTGTGTAATAAAAAGGGAAAAAAATAAAATTAACAGTGAGTTATTAATTAAAAATGCTGTATTTGATGTGTCTTTGCATAAATTCCTTTTGAAGTAACTTAATAGTTAATAGTGTCAGAGGTTTTTTCTGCCCTGGCTTATGAAGCAAATAGAGTGTTTATTGGGGAGGTGCTGATGATCTCCGTGTCACTAATAATAAAGTCCAACTAATCATTCCTATCCTAGAATATTCGTAATGAAACAAAAAATGAACTTGAGAAGTTAATCAAGTGCAATGAAGATCATCCAGCTTATCTGGCAAATGATGAAGTAACGACTGTCAGAAAGAATCTGGAAGCAAGAGGAGTAGCAGTGGATCCATGTCTGGTGAGATATAGAATTTAACAAGGCACATGGAAGCCCCCTGTGAACATTTGAATGTTTTCTAGATGCCAAAGAAAAGACTTCATCTGAATACTGAGTTTGTAATGCAGATGTTCCCAAACAAATCACTAAGTGACTGCTTGCACGCAATTCACACACTTCTGTTGGCTGGCAGGCAAAGGCTGTGCAGCACTTTGGAATCTGTCCCTTTAGACTGGAATCAGAATCTGCTGAGCAGACTTTCTTGCCTACATTGTAACAAAGCTTGTTAGAAATTATTGTTCAGATGTATTCAAGGCCTTTGTGACCAAGTTACTGTAAAAACATACTGTGTATCCTAAAGATTTCAGTGTGGTTGTATGTTAAGTTTACAGTTCATTGGTACAATGAAGAGAGAGAATTTTTTTTTAAATACTTGGAAAAAGGCAGGATTTTTTTAGAGTGTCTCAAGGGATTTTATTGTACATCTGAAATGTTCTGGAAAATTACATATCTCATTGCAGTGAAAGGCCCCTAAGGGTAATTAGACCTCTTATCTAATTAAATGTGAGATTTTAAATAAATGAGAATTCAGACATTAATAAGTAATAGATGTAGATTTTCTATAGCTGTGATTTATTTTCTGCAATAACTTTGGCTATCTTTGCACCATTAATACATGCTCTTCTTCTAGGAAGAAGAGTTGTAATATCTGCTACTCCTTTCCTATACAGCACTTAGCATTTTTTATAAAGGTCATAGTAGTGATCCTCTGCATGAGGAGGCTGAGTGCAAACTGAGGTTTTTTCTAGCTAAGCAACTGATTTTCTTAATTATGTTTTATGGGTTTTCCAGAAAGGCATCTTGATACACATGTTTAATTTTGAAGACTTGAAACATAAAAAGCCTAATCAAGAAATGTTATAAATGTTTGTTTATGTAAGACTCTTTAAATATTTCTCTAAGCTTTAATCTGGTTTAATTGATAAATTAATGGGTACAACTCAAAAATGTGTTCTCAGTGTTAATGTAAAAAATGTTTTGTAGTATATAATTTAAACGTGTTTTGGCCACAAACAGTATTTTTAAGCATTCAGTTGTGTTCATGAAGAGTAGATTTTTAAATTGACAAGTCATCCATAGTGTTTGCCAAGTGTAACTAACACATTAATCATATCCCAGTTGCAGACAAATTGCTGAGAAATATTTAGATGTATGTTACATGATAGGAACAGTGGAATTTGGAGTTACATTTTAAATGCAATCATTAATCTAAGCACGATAGTGAGTGTATGTATTTATTTATTTAATCAAATTTAAATACTCTTTTCCTAGATTAAAGACACATGGCACCAAATTTATAGAAGATACTTCCTGAAGTCTGCTTTGAACCACTGCAATCTATGTCGAAGAGGCTTCTATTATTATCAGAAGCATTTTGTGGACTCAGAGGTAAATTAAAGAACAGTTGTTCTTCATCTACACTGGTGTTTTGACTTAATATTTCTATTTCAGTTGAAGAAAGAATCTGATAATACTTCAAAGTAGCCTGACCAGATAGCTGGTGATCTCAGGTACATTTTACATGAGGCTTGTAATGGATAAAATGCCATCCTGATGGTAATTATGTAAAATGACCACTAGGTATCAGCCATGACCTAAACATCTGTTTCTAATCCATGTGCATTGAAAATGCACGGTTAAAACCAGTAGTGTACAGCTGTTGATATGTTTTTGATAGCCATTTCTCCTGCTTTCCCATTGATAGTTGTTTACTTCACTTACACAAAAAAATTTAGAAAACATCCCTATGGATTTATAGGAAAACTATGGTCAGTAAATGTTTATAGTTAATGCTTTGAACCATGTGTGATCAATGGGGAGAAAAATTAACAGCTATGATGTTTCCAAACAGGTCTTTATAAATAACTTTTCCAGTTTTGTGAACCCAAGCTTGTTCAAGAAATGACAGTATGCATCAAATCACTCAAAGAATACCCTATTTTCTTACCATTATATTTTAAATCAAAGAGAAATTGCTTCTCACTTTTTCTCTTAATGAGCCATGAAGCCAGAAATCTTTGTTACTTTAGAAATACCTTTGCCTGTACAAGACAAGAGAGAAGGAGATCACAATATGGAGAGCTACCTCTTCATGACATTTAAACTCCTAATCATATTCCTGTCTTTTTAAAGGTGCCCTGATATGAACTTAATGCTCCCTCCTCCCGTCCTTGCAGGTGTAGAAACTGTCTCTTCTGTTGTTAACAAATACAGCCCTTGGCCCACCCCTGTCTTCAGAAACATTTGTCATGCAGGGAGGCGCAGGCTGGAGCTCAGCTGTTGTCTCTCAGTGTATTTGCTACCAGCAGTGGTGTTCCAGTGAGCATTAGGTTACACTCCCCAGCCTGCATAAAGTGTGTGCAAATTGTTTTTCCATGGTTTCCCATGATACAGCTCTTTCTGTTGAACACAGCAGACACGAAGGTGATGCAGTGCATTAAATAAGGCTGATGTGGTTCTTGTGAAGTATTTTTGATGTGTTTCCTTGTTACCTACACCAGTAATTCTGTGGGATTTTTGTGCAAGGTCTGGATATATATACACGAGGTTACAGTTGCTGCTAAAAGTGTCAAGAGATTCCTGTGTGTGTAGGATGTTCACCGGACATCAGGGCTCTGACCCCACAATTCTGTCATTCCAGCTTGAATGTAATGACATCGTCCTCTTCTGGCGAATACAGCGAATGCTGGCCATTACAGCAAATACCCTGAGGCAGCAGCTCACCAACACTGAAGGTAAGGCTCACTCAGTGGAAGGGCTTGAAACAAAAAATTATCTCCTTCTAAAAAAGTCATCCCATAATAATTTTGCTTAGAGGGGAAATACCCTTTGAAATTAAAAAATCTTCCTCAAATAATTTCCATTCTTAATGGCCCAAAGAAAGGGCTTCTATGTTCAGAAGTTTGCTTCTTCTCCTATCAGATTAATAAGTGTGGTAACATATATTGTGTCTCAAACAGACCTTCCCAAATTCCTGTCCTTAGGTCACTGGAGTTGCAGAAGTGTTGCCACTCACTTTCTTTTGGTTGCTTTGTTGTTTTGCTTTTTTACAGTAAGGCGCTTGGAGAAGAATGTAAAGGAAGTGCTTGAAGATTTTGCTGAAGACAATGAAAAGAAGGTGATGCTCCTAACTGGCAAGAGAGTTCAGCTTGCAGAAGATCTCAGTGAGTACCCACTCTACACTGTTTTGGAATGAGCTTGAAATTTAGCAAATTCTAGCACTGTCCTTGAGAATATTCAGTGTGATATGGGTTGTTCATGTGCTGGCATTTATTAAATTTCATAGAGATTTTTTTCTTAAATATGGTTTACTGATTCTAAGGTGGACAGGGATAGTATAGTGTGATAATATAATTTACACTAGATGTAACTTCACTTACATAAATATATTGAAAAAAGGTAGTTTAAACAGAGTAATAGTTAAAGGGAGATTCCCCTTCCAGAGGGATTACAGTAGTTTAATGCTCTGGGTAGCTCAAGAAGTGCTCAAAAACCATTAGGGTTTTATGATTAATATAATAAAATTGTTTTCCTTTAGAAAATGTAATATTATGGAATTGTGAATAGGAGTTTTGGTGAGATAGGGCAAATACCTATATGTTCTTGACTGATCTCTGAAACAGATGCTATGACTGTATAATTTTCATGATAGGCACATAATTTTTTCCAAACATTCTGTGTTGCTTTTGAAATCCTATATCAACCTTTATGTAAACAGTCTTTTAAAGTAGGTAGAATGTGTTTACAGCATAAGAGGTTCTCCTCCTCTCTATAACTGTTGAGGTAAAATGAGTGGTAGCTATATAGTATGATGCAGACTTTTTTGAAAGAAAAAGTTGAGGAAGTTCTCTTTTTCAAGCAGTGCTGCTTGCTTTATTGCTTTGATGCTGGATGCTGACTTTTTGGGCTTTTTTTCCTGCACAAACACTGGTATAGAGGGAACCTTGGTGGTTTTGATTTATCCTCAAGTATTCAGTGTTTTAAAACAAAATTAAAAAACCCTAACATGCCCATGATGTTTAAATTAACGTGTCTTTATTTTGAACTGAAATTGACTTAGAATTTTTGTATTGTCAACTTTGCTTTTCCCCAGCCTCGGTAATAGGCTCCCATTTCAAAGCAGTGGCAGCTGAGGTCATTATTTTGTAAACTAAGACTAGACCTGTAGGAGCAGCCTGTGTGTGTTCATAACCTGAGGTGTCAGTGCACTGGTAGAAATGCTTGAAGTGTGTAGGTTGCATTTCATAAATTACTGTGTAGCAAAAACATGTCACTGCACTGTATTTCTTTAAATTCAGGAGGTCACAGATCCCCCACACTTTATTCTAAAGAAATGATTGTTACTCAGTACAAAACAATGTATGATGACATGTTCTGCTTTATTGTACCTGTGGGAAGATTTTAAAACTACCACTGCTTAGCTCTGTACTCAGATCAGCTGTGTTCGTTCTGCATGCTTTTATTGCTAAGTGATTTTTATGGGAATATGACTGGGAAAGGGGGGGTCTTTCCATTTCCCTTGGTGAATAGAATGCTTTTCTATGGTGCATTTTTTTATACCCCTGAGAGAGATTTTGATAGCATAAAGCATTGAACTCTCAGATGGCTGTAATTTCAGTGTAGTAGGACTTAGTAGTTTCCTAAAGGAGAATCCTGACTCTTGTGACACACATTCATAAAGTATATTGGTATTTTAATTAGGAAGGGAAGTGATCTGCTGAATCACAAAGTCCAGTCTCTATTCCATGCAGCTGTGTTTATATAACCCAGCTGATTTGAGTATCTTGAGCTCTGTCTTCAAATCAGTTACTTGTTGGGGCTCACTATTGACACTGAAAATATGTTCCAGGATGTCATTCTTCTGGTGGTTACAAATAGACTTCTAATTTCCAGTCTAAATTTGTAAATACGGGGCTGGGATTCACTTCCTGATTAGAAACTCTACTTGCAAATGTAAATTATTTATATACCTGAGGTTGGGATGATTCCTTGATGCTGATTATATGGGAACACCGTCTCACTGCTGTTTTATCAATCTTTTAGTGCTGAAGCATTGGAAGTGTTTTATTGTTTATTCAGGATACTGGTTAATGGCTATTACTCATATGGGTGACCAAGTCTCATGATGAGAGCTCACATAGGACTCAAAACTTGAGCAGGTTTTATTGTCTGTGTTCTACAGCCTTGAATGGTACTTAATTCCTATATAAGAATATTCCTTGTATGTCATTTATGCCCTAAATCTTGCTGCTTCTCACCGTTCGTATCTCAAGTTTTATTCTATGTATTTCAAAGAGTGTAAACAGATCTTTGAACAAATTATTAATTTTTTAATATACCAGAGGATGCTTTTCTTCAAAAATAAACTTTAAATGTAACATAAATGTACTCCTTAACATAAGTATTGTCATGATACTTGTACCAGTGAATGGTTACTAAGTTTATGGAAATAAAGAAGCCCTAGAATTAGAGTCCTTTGGGAAGAAAGGTTCGTGAGGTGCAAAAAGGGGCAGAGGAGAATAGCTGAATTGGGAAAACTGAATTTAAAAATGTCCTAAAATGCAATCATTCTATAAGAATGCTTGTACTGAAAGATACACCTGTGGTTGATGTATCCCAGAGTCCTGACCCTGGCAGTGAGCAGGCGTGGGAACAGCATAAGCATACAGTAGTACTTGCCTGTTGTGCTCTCACAGCAGCCCACAATCTGTGGTTCCAAGATTTCCTAATCCTGAGGTAATATCTTTGTGATTAATAGGCATTCATGGAGGGTTTTTTTTCCTCCTGTGAATTTCTCTAATTGCTTTTTGAACTCATGTAAACTTTGGCATCTGCAACATCCTGTAGCAATTAGTTCCAGGGTTCAACTACACATTGTGAGAAAAAGTACTTCCTTTTGTTTGTTTCTGAGCCACCTGCCAGTTTCATTTGGTTCTCCTTAATTCTTGCACTGTGAAAAACATTCAGTAATCTTTTTCTTTTCATTTTTTGCCACTCATGACTTCACAGACGTGTATGCTACCTGCACTTGATGTTCTTTTTTCTGACTTGAAAAGTTCTCATGGTGTAGCTGCTCTTTGCATGGACATTTTTTCCTGGTTTCAATCAGCCTCGCCACTCTTCTCCTCTTTCTTAGTTCCACTAAACCCTTTTTGAGGTGAAAGAGCAGACCTTGCACAAAATATTTGAAATGCATCTACATTATGGATTTATACACCTGTGTTATGATGCTTTCTGGGTTTTATTCTGGTCTTTTTACAGTAATTCCTTGTAGTCTGTTTCCTCTTTTGCCAATTACTGAACAGTGAGCTGATGCTGCAGTGTTCTGTCTGCTACAACTCCCAAGTTCTTGTGGGAAAAGTAATAGCCATGATATTTTCCTTTTCTTGTCATGTTTTAAAACTGTAGGTACAATTGAGATATGTTAATTGTTTTTTTTATTATGAGGATTCAGAAACAAGAGTAATTTGCTATCTGTCTCTTACTTGCCTAACTGGGTACTGTAGGCTTATTCAGCAGTTAATAGGAACCTGTTTTAATGCAGCTGTTCACAACCTCTCTCATAACTCTGGGGCATTATTTTTATTGAAGTTCTTCACCAAAGTTGTCTGCCATTTGGGGAAAACAACCCTGACTTGGATAGCTTCACCAAAAATAGGAGGAATTACATTTACTTTCCAGTTGGCACCTGCCTCTTGATCGTGATCATTGCTGATGGACAAAATACTTTGATTTGAAATTTGTATTTCACACAACCAAGTATTTGCTTAGCTATATCAGTATCTTAAAATATGCTGTGTTCCATAAGAAGTAAAATGGGATAGAAGGAGAGCTGAAAGTACAATGGTAAACATTAATATTTTAAAAGAAGAATTTCACAGAAAAGCCTCTTGGCAAGGTTACCCTGTTTGTATTGCAGGCTTTAGGTCACTGCTTTGGGCTGGAGGGGAAATCTAATGGTGGCAGGTCAGTCCCTTCAAATTCCTGCAGCTGTTACACACAAGTGTCTGCACCTCTACACAAATCTTTTCCATTTGCTCTTTTTTTTTTTTGGATATTAATTACCCTTTATTTCTACAGTACCTTTGAAAATGGATAAGTCAATATATATCCTTTAATTTTATCAGTGAACGTTTGCAGTATTTACAAGTTCCTACTGTTTTCTCCTGTAGTTGTGTTTAACTTTCCAAAGTGAATGATATTGAATATTCGTGCAGGCTGCCTCTGAAGTTACTGAAGGTTTTAAATGTTCTGTGTATTTTAAAATGAAGCCTTGGTTGGTTATTTATAAAAGACAATTATTTGAAGTCACACCTTCCGTAGAACTGTATTAATTATGTTCTTCAGAATTGGGCAATATTTTTTTTTTAAAGGAAAATAATACCTAGGTGAAAGACTTCAATTTCAACATGAATAATGTATTTTCTGCTGTTTTATTTTTAACACAAATGACAGACTCATCATTTCAGCAGAAATACCTTGATAGCACGTGGATAAATCATACCTTTCTGTAGACTGTTTATACCGCGGTAATTGTTGAAAATGTTGAGTTCCCAGTAAAACACTTGGGAGAAGTAGCTCGCTGGTAGCAGGATGTCTCTGTGCCGGCCGTGCTGTGTTTCTCCGCGGGGCCGGAGCGCTGGGGTGCGCTCCGCCGGTGCCGGTGCCGAGCGCGCGGTGGCGCTGAGCGGCCGCGGAGCGAGCGCGGGGCTCCTCCCGGGGCTCCCCTCCCGGGGCTCCTCCCGGGGCTCTCCTCCCCAGGTTCTCCTCCCGGGGCTCCCCTCCCCAGGCTCTCCTCCCGGGGCTCCCCTCCCGCCGCCGGCAGGAAGATGCGCTTTCTGTCCGCTGCACACTTCTGGTTAGCAACTGCATGGAAAGTACTAGTTTAGTAAGCTTTATTAAGAAAAGACTGTTAGGAATTGAATCCTTTAATCATTTCAGAAAGGAAGGGGATCTTGCAGTGTCTTATCCTAAAGCTAAGTGCCATCTCTGCCTATTGCAGTAGCACCTTAAGCGTGCTAGGTGGTGCACATACATGTTGAATGCTTCGGGTGAATCCAAGCTTCAGGCAAGCAGCAGGAGCTTTGCCATTCACTTCACTAGAGTTGAAATCTCACAGACCCAAACGAAATACATATGTCCTATCTTCATTTATTTCTTCTCCTTTTAGTCCTTTTGGAGAGCAAAACTATGAATGTTGCAAAGCCACAGGATAAACAAAACATAGTATGTACAAAGCATCTTTCCTAGGTCAGTGTACTATTCATCCAATATCCTGTGTCCTCACAAGCTGGAAAAGAAAACCCAATCCTTCACCAAATTATAAGTAAAACCATGTGCATGGGAGAGTCATTGGCAGGAGGTGGGAATGCCTGTGGAAACTTGATTCTGAAATTGCTAGGAATGAATGTGAACGGATCAGCCTCCAAGTTCATTTGTCAGTAATGTTGACACCTGTACAGGTGTCGTGGGCTAGCTGAGGCTTTGTTCTGCACAAAAGCTTTTTGAAACATTTGAGGAGTAAGCCCTCACATGAAGAAAATACAGCTTAGGGCCATTTGTTTCAATTCTGTCATACGTTTGTAAGCTATGAAATGTAATAGTTTGCAGAACTTAATTATTTTCTTGTAAAGACTAAAACATATAAAAACTAAGCAAACCAGACTTACAGTGAAATACTTTCAAGTTTTATATCTAAAGTCATTGCTTTGCAGTCACAGCATTAAATTTTTTATTTACTTTTTCTCTTGTTGAATGTAAGCCATTTGCCAACTTGGAGCGTGAATGATTTAATATCATATAGTTATATAATAAACTTGCCATTTTAATGGAGTTAGAAAGCTAAGGTTGGCACTTCCATATGCAAGTTGCTGACTCAGGACCTGAAGTTCCTGTGATTTGGCTAAGCTGAGTAGGTTCTGTTGTGTCTGTTATGTGTAACAAACTGGTTTTAATCCAAGTGAGTCCCCTTTTTTCTTATGCATTTATTCAAAGTTGGGTATAAAGTCTGTGAAGAGTACTTTGCATATAATTACTTGCTCCATGGTTACATTTTTTTCTTTCATTATTGTTAGCTGTAGAACAAAAATGTTGTGTGAAAGTAATCCTATACTGTGGTCATTACTGTAGCCTAATTAAATTTCAGTTCCTTCAGATGACTGCCAATTGTGTTTTGATTTGACCTCTATCTATCGTTCATGACATTGTTGATTACATGTGCTCCTTAAAATCAGGCTTTGACTTGGCTTTCTGAAGCCTTTGCTTCCATTTGCTCTTCTATCATGAGCTTTAACTTTTTTTTTAAAAGGTCACAGTGTTTCATAGGGGCAAAGCTCAGCTGTAGGGGGAAGGATCTCTGAAATAAGCAGATCATAGGTAATTTTCCTGTAGAAACTAGAGGCAGACAAAACAGCTCAAAAGGCAGTGGTTAGTAGTTCTTAAATCAGAACCAGTGTCATTTTCAGTGTTTACAAGTTACAGAAAAAAGGTACCATTTTCAAGATATTTGAAGGTAGTGCCCAAATGTCACCCTTGCTGCCCAAAGACAGATACAGGAAAGAGGAAAGCATCTTAGGAAATGCAAATGAAGGAATAATTTTATTAGACTCTGATTAATTAAGGTTATTGTGTGCTCTTATTGCTTCCACGGTGCCTAAATATTGGAGTTTTAGAAGCTACTTAAGTAAAAATATGGTTACTTTGTAAGACAATTCCAATATGTTACTTTGCAAGACAATTCCAGAGGTGTCAGCGGTTTTGCTTTGATCTCATTCTCCTTTCACCTGGTCACAGCAGCGAGGAACACTCACTCATCTCATCCTGGGCTGGCAGAACATTACACCAGGAAGATGGTGTGGCCTTCTACCCAGAAAGATGCACAGCAGCCATTTCCCTCTGGGAATCCCCAAACAGATCTCCAACTTCTGTTAAGCATGTGCAGGGAGCTGCTGTCTTCACAGTCCCCTGCCAGCAGCTTCCCTGAGGACGTTGGTACGGCCTGTGTCTTATCAGGGGCTGCTTGTCATTTGGAGCACATTCGTTTCTGCCCAGATCTCAATCAGTCACAAAGTGTGGGCTGTCTGTTTCTTAATGAGTTCAGGCTTGCGCTGGTGTCACCAGTGTGCTGATGGCAGCATAATTCCTGTGCTCCCTTTGAGCTCTGTAGAGGTCCTGGTACTCCATGATTCAGGAACTTGGGGGATAGTGTGCTTGGAATCAGTCTGTATGGTTGTGTCTTTGATTTTCTCTAAGTTTGAACCAAAGCAGTATCTCACAGTAGACTTGCAAACTTCCTGTTAGAATGCAAATTAATTATTTTTGCATGACTATCATGTTTTTAATTCCCTGTAGATAATTTAAGAAATCCACCCAAGCCAAGTGTACTTTGATGTGAAGATACTGGTTAAATGTTTAGATTCAGGTTTGTTTTTTTCTCTTGAGTTTTGGGGCAGCAGCATGAAACTAATGAATTAAAACCAGAAGAATGTGTAGGATGGTCTGTGTGTCAAAGTGCAGATAAGGTAGTTCCTGCTTTGTGTCATGGTAGAAAGTGCTTTAGAAAGCTGCATCTTCTCACAGAGGGAAGTAATCCTCAAGGGAGAACATACATCACTTGCAGACATCCTGTGATGGAGTGATGGTTTACTTAACTTAAGAATCCCAGATGACCAAAGCCTGTCTGCTGTGATTTCTTAGTTATTGATGAAGAGTTAGGCACTGATGTCCAGGTCCTAAAACGGATCCTTACAAAGTTCACCACATTTGTCACAGACTAAAAGAAGCCTATCACTTAAAGTTGACATTGAAAAATAGTGATAAACTGCTACATGAATAATGACATGTTTAATGCCTATTAATCTTTCTCTAGACCCTTGTCTCTTGTACTTGAGGGTCATTGTGGTGTTGTCTGCTGAATTTATTTTTTTCCTAAGATTTTCTGAATGATGCAAGGATCAAAATATCTAATTGGATGCTATTTTCTCTTTAGTACTGGTTCCTTGTGAGGGTACTTATTAATCAAAATTTAAGTGCTTATCATGGAGAGATTTACTTATCATGGAGAGATTTACTATTGGTATAAATTACACAGGCTTGTAAATGAACCAATAGATGCTTTTGTTCTAAAGTAGTATGGAGCTGTGGAATGTAATGTTCCCATTTCCAAAAGCTGGAGATGTCAGTGTCATGTATGTTGCACATTGTCAATTGTAGCAGACTCCACTTCACCCATAGGAATGATAGCAAAAAAACCCCAATAGAACCATTTGGATATGGTGACTTAAATTTCTGACTGTTAAACATTATTATTATGATCTAAAATTTCATCTCATCACCATTTCATTTTCTGCCATATTCTAGAGACACTTTAAGTTAAATAGTCCTGATGGCATATTACTTCATTATCTAATTAATTACTGAGTATGCTTTCTTTTGGGTGGAGAAGCACCCAAAAATATATCAGTTATTTTCTATGTTAAAGTCTTTACAGTTTTATGGCCTTAAGGTTACAGTAGTCTTTACATAAGTAGTTCATCTTCATCACTGTGTTTATCCTTTCTGCATAAGGAAAAGTTTATCTTTTGTTGCATCACTGGATGAACCGTTGGGTAGTATTTCTGATTTGCCTCTATGCTTTTCATTATTTGCACACAAAACAATAAGCATCACCACGTTCTGATTCATTCTAGTTTAACAGTTTAGATTTGGAAGTTCAGTCTTCCTGTATCTGTAAGTCTGATTCAAAGTATGAGATTGTTTTATAAGGTTGCCTTGTCATTCTGCTACTGTGCTCTTTCCAGCTGTCCAGTAAGCAACACAGCTAAGTTCTGTTGAAAGACTGAGTTATTAGAGCAGTTTTAATTAAAACATCTGAGATGGAGACGGAGGACTGAAAGATGCCCAAGTCCTTCTACCTTGATATTGCAGACCTTGTGACTCTCATAAACTTGCAACTTAATACAAGGTAATGATCACTGGTACATTAGGCTAACCTCAATGACAGTGTAGAAATAGTTTGTGACCTCGCATCACGGTTTGGTAATATTTTGTTTCCTTCTGTAGACAAGCAGGATTTCCATGAGCATGAATAGCTCATGGAAATGTCTGTTGTATAAAGTCAGTAGTCTACATAATTGTCAGTTTTGCTTTAGCCCCATAGCTGAGTTCTGAAATGCTCTGTCAGAGACAGGATTTCATGCTTACCAGCCTGAGGAGCCCCAGGGATTGTTCCGAGAAGCTCAGCCAGCTTCTGTTCTGTTCTACCAAAGAGGGGGCAAATGTCTGGCCAAAACTGTTTAGTTAAACTGAGAGCTCTCGCCAGTGAATCTGGAGCAGCTATAGATCAAGACGTTGATTAGTAATCTGCTATTTCAACAGCACAATGCACAGTTCCCATTTCTGGGTCTGAAGATCATTGCTAATAATGCTAAAATATTGTTGCAGTGCTCAGTAGCTTGCAAAAATAGCTGAAGTGTTTTCAAACAAGCTGTTTTTGCTGCTTCCTGGTTATCTTTAGTATGAAATAAAGGTAATACTGTTTCACACAGGCAGCTGACAGCTTTGTTCAGGTGTGCTATGAAAGGATTAATAATTCATACGATAGTAATACTTGCACCAAAGTAACTTCAGTGGTGGCAGCTGTGACTTGGGGTTTTTTCTAAGTTTTTTTTCTTGATTTTATTATGTTTCTACATCAGGCTAAATATACAATTTGGAGGTGATCTGTTCCTGTTTAAGAGGTGGATTTGCCTACAACAGAGAAAACAAAACTGTATCTTTGTAGGAAACAGGCTCTTTGACGTTTTCTCGTGTTACGACCATGCAAAAGGAGATCAAACTGGATGCAAATTCAAATGTCCTGATAGATTACAACACAAATAAAAAACATAACATTCAAGGACAGGTACTACCATGTAGCATCAGTTGGCATCTTCATTTAGTCTAACTACTGGTAACTAATGACCATGCCAGCTACGTTCTGCAAGCTTGCATTTTAAAGGCTCTATATTCTTAATGATTCGTGGATTTACTATATGAACTATTATAAATTCCATTTAAACTTTCCAGGATTCTGCAGTGCTTTTATTACACTAATGAGCTAATTGTTTAAGAATCATTCACATGATTCATCCTGCTCAGCCTTTTTTAAAAAAAACTTTTAGCTGCTGAAACTCTCTTGACAAACAATATTTATAGCAGTTTGACAGCAGGATGAAGAACAGCGTTTGTCTTTGTAACAGCTTAAAGAAAAGACCTTTCCAGCACCCAGCCATGCAGTTACAATCTTGACCTCTTTCTTTTGCTGGGAACATACATACAGCATACAAGCAGCACCTCCCATGTGTTTTCTTGACCCTTTGACTGTCCATTCACTTCCCATCTGTTTTGCAGCCTTAAAGGAACAGAGGGGGCCCTCTACTTATAAATCTGTCTTTGCAGCTGACAAATTATGTTCTGTCTCTTTAAGGGCAGCCTGGGTGGTTTTGCTTATTTTTTTCCTCCTTCCCCCTTAAAACTTTGGCTTTCCTCTCAGTCTTATCCAGAGGAAAATATGGTATGTGAACAAGAGGAAACTGGCAAAATATGTGATAGGTAGTTTCAAAGGGTTTTCTAAAATTCAGCAGGACGTGACCTTGCAGCGATCAGGGAATTATGGCAGTGTTTCACAAAGCATGAGTAAGCGTGTTGCTGCAGGTAACTGTGGCTGGGAAGTCTGCTTTCTGAGGCATTATTTGGAGTGCCTGGCAGTGTGCTATCTCATACCATTTTAACAAGAACTAAAGCTTTTGCATGGCCCTTAGAAAATCAAGGAATGTGGCACAAAAGGGTGAGCTCCAAAGAGATGATTCCTCCCTCCCCCCCCCTCCACCTGACTGTTCAGAGGGCTTTATACAACTATGGAGTTTGTGTCTTAGATAGCCGTAAGGTAAAAATCAGCTTTCAATAGAAAACTTTGGATTGACATCTCTACTTTTAATGGTGTATTTCTGGGCATTGTGATGAATTCTGACTGACAGGGCTTTCCTTTTTACTAGAGGAAAGATGATGCATTCACAGCAGTAAATTCCGAATTTCTGCCTCTGTGGTTAACTAACCATAACATAGAAGTAGCACAGCAAGCAGTGAGAATGTTTATAGGCAAGGAAGGGATTAAGAAAGGAAGGAAGATGAAAAAAAAAAAAAAGGGGAAGGGGAGAGCTCAAGTCTAAACACAATCCAGAGCAAAAGAAGCAACAACCATGAGCATTCAAATATCACTGCCATGTAAACGTGAGTTGGAGATAGAAGTCACTTTAATGTAGAACAGGAGGATTTATAATAAGATGTTAACACATTTTTGGTGGTCATTTCATACTGTAGGTTTCATCAAAGTACAAAATAAAAATAAATTTGTGTCCAGAAAGATCTTAGAATTTGTTTTGTTGCTGCAGTTGAAATTCGATATCATATGTGCACATTTGTAATTGGGAAAGGAAAGCTTTTTAATTTGCCCAATGTACTCATGTACTCTGGCACAGACAGACATGAACATCTTTAAAATTCTGTGCTAAAATTATTGGTTCTTTACAGGTAAATATGTATTTGAATGTCTCAAAATAAATTTATCTTCAGAACCATAAGCAAGACAGGTTTTGTGGACAGAGGCCACATCTCTTAGTAAACCAATTAACACAGCTGGAAAATACAAGAAAACCTTTTCTTGCCTCTAGGAGTGTGTTTGAAATAAATCAGTAATATACTTTGCTTTTGTAATTTGTGTTTCTTATTTGGGATTATTTGGCCTTACATCAGGAGATTTGCTTGATAACTTGCTTCAGCTGTTTCATTTTAGCACTGTTTATTGCTAGCTAGCTAAGCTTGGGTATCTCAGGCAGCAATCACAAAGCAAACCTTCCTTGTAAGACTGAGTATTTCAGGGGGGTTCCCTTCTGGCCAGGTTATAATAGCAGGAAAGGCAAACTCTATCTGTGCCTGCATCCTTCTGTGTTCACGGTGTATTCCAAATCCTCATCACAGTTCAATTAGTCTGGTTTTGAGCCTTTTCGATTTGGGATCACAGGATTAATGAAAAGAAAATGAGCGGGTAGCAATATCATTTCATATGGAGATAAGGAGGGACTGAGAATGAATGAGGATCTCAAGACATCTGAATAAAGAATTTCCTCATTCTGTCAGTGGAGTTTTATGGGATATGGAGGGAGGATTATGGGAATATTCATGACCAGATCAAGAGGCAAAATGAGTTGATGTATGAACCAGCTTATCTTTTAGGTAAACATGGGGTAAATGGGAAATAGAATAACCATTCATGGCCCCTAGGCCTGTGAATTTTACTGTTCTAAGATGGAAACAAGGGTTTAGTTACAGTTATTCTTCATTGATTTCATTTGATTTTTGATCAGTGTTTAACAGGTGCTGGAAGAATTGTTTTTTTGTAATTTCAGGTCTGCATTAGAACTGGCAAAGAGCACATTGTCTTTCTAGAATCCAGTGTGAACAATATGTGTATCAAAATTTACACAGTACCTTGTAATAAGTGCAGCACTTTTGTTAAAGTCCCTTTTGTGACATGGGAGCATTGTATAAAAAAAGCTTGGGTAGTTCAACCAGTTACAGAAGTAATTTCCTAGCAAGCTGAATGCTTTTAATCTGTGGTTTACTTATCCTTGGAAAAACACAGTATCACAAGACATAGAGCAACAGGTCACTTTCTGTCTACCTCTAAATTTACTTCTGCAGTAAGTATTCTTACCTGAAACCCAGATGCTTTTCTGTGGTTGGCATGTTGATAAACTTTCCTCAAAACAGAATGTACTGTAATTTATGAGTATAAACGACTGATAGCTTGATGTAAGTGTCAATCAAAACCCTACAAATGCAGGTACAGAGCTTGTGCATTTCACTTTCCCTAAAGTTGGATAACATCTGATTCTGGAATTGTGGGAATGAATAGTTGTTCCACATACAAAGTCACATGGTGCTGATGAAAGTGTGGACAGTTACCCAGAACTGCAAGGCCTGCACTTGCACTCCTCTATTAGAATTCTATCCAAGCACTTATATTTATAGTTTATTAAGATGAGTGTTGTGGAAATGCATAACTCTGCCCTCAGCCTATTTCAAAAGTGAACCAGTTCAGCAGATTGCTTCTCTGGGCTACCGAATGGACTTGCAGAAGAGTGTTACAGGTTGCCTGGGATCTGCTGCTGCAAAAGGCTTTACCATGGCTAAAAATACAGGGCATAGCATGAATAATTGCAGCTATTTGGCACTCATTGTAGCTGTTCTTTTTTAAGAATAGCCAGCATATTATTTCAAAGTATTACATTACCTCAAGACCTCATAATTACTACAGTTAAGTAATCATTTCAATTCAGTCCAAGTATAAAAACTAATAAAGTGCTCATAGTATGCAGTCAGTTTTAGTATATGTGTTCTCTGAACAAACACAGCTGATTCAGTATATTCTGGTGGAATACATATTTGCTATCCTGTTATTTTAATATGCCTTAATCAGAAAATTAGAATAGATTTGTTGGCACAAACCTTTTATTTAAGGGTGAAATAATAATTACAGGGTTTTGCTGATGCTATTAATTTTCAGAGCAGGAATATTTCATAGGCAAGAGGTTGAGAAAGGAAAATACTTGCATTTAATCCTGCTAAATCTGCCTGCTTTCACTGGGTCTAATGGCTTGATCAATACAAAGAACACACTTGGGAAAACATGTTGCAACTGGGAAAAAAGATGCCACAGAAAACCACTGAAAGCACAACATAAAGAGATCTTCTGAGTCGTGAGATCTCATTCCCAGTTATCACAGGCAACTGCTGTTCATTTTGGAGAGCAGGGTCCGGGATTAATAATTTCTAAACCCAGAATCATTATAGAATATTTGGGATTGGAAGGAACAATAAAGATCATCTCGTTCCAACTTCCCATGGTCAGGGGCACCCTCCAGGTTGGTCAAAGCACCATGCAGCATAGTGGGGTCAAAAATTATGTTATTTCTGTCCAAAATAGTAGAAAGTTATTTCAAAGGCTGATTTTGTAAACATTCATAGAGCAACGGTATTGGAAGCTGAGCTAATTAAGTTAACTAATTAAGTTGTCTGAATTAATGCCATAGAAATAAGATTTTCTATACACTAGAGGTTTATATACTGGCATGCAATGCATAGTCTTTTTTTCATTTAAAAAGATAGTAGTGAAAACACTTTGAATGTGCTCAGTAAGGAAAAGTGATCATAGGGCTACCTTTTTTTTTCATTGATGTCTTTCAAAGGTTCTGCTGAACTGAATCAGAATTAATTTTTTTTCTAACCGAGTAAAAATCAGCTAGTGCTGTTTCTTAATTGCCAAGGTACAGCTTTTGCCCTCACACTGACTGTAATCTTCATTCAATATCAAAGTACCTTAAAAGAAAAAAAAATCAGCTGAAATTCAATAAGCTTCTTTGGTGTTTTCTCTAGGACTTGAGTGTGATTCAGCTTCACTGTACTTCTGTTTGTAGATAAGCACCACTGGGGAGGGCACAGTGAAGTGTTGAAAGTGTCAGAGGCTTACCCTTCATCACCTCAGAGTTGCAAGATAAAGAGAGAAGCTTGAGGTTTCTTCCTACTCATGCAGGCTATTTTCCATACTTTATTTCAAATGCTCACTAAAATTCTCTACTTCTGTTAGGACAGGACTGCAGGGGTTTGCTAAGTTGTTGTTATTATTAATACTACTACTCCTAAATGGGTTTTATATTTGTTTGTGAGGTTGTCATTTTATTAGATCAAATTTTCAGTCCCCATATCTACATTAGAGTTCTCTTTAGAGGTCATTTTTTTCCACTTTTGCTTACATATCCCATTTAAAGCTGATTGTTTTATTTTTCTTTTTGTTTTGCTGTTACTCCAGCTCAGCCAAGTTGATAACATATGGTACTGATAAAGGCAAGAAAAAATAAAAGTTCTTTTAAAAAAGCTCAAACCCTGTATCTCAGACAAGGGAACATATGGCTTTAATCCAATAGTATTTTTAGCTTGGAAAAAATATTTGTCTGTGTTTATGCTCATCTAACTTATTTTTGTCTGTCCTTTTGCTCTCCCCCCGTTCCTTCATATTTCTGAAGTGTATGTTTTTCATGCCTATAATCACACACAGAAGGAGCTTCAAATGAGGATGTGGTGAGAGAGAATCAGGAAATTTCACAGGCTTTGGATTCCAACTGCATTCTAAATCTTGCTTCATAAGCAATTTAATAAATCAAATAGGTTATATGATGACAAATGTTGTATGGAATTGAGAAAAGAGTGGAAAAATGCCTAAACCTCTGGATTTTTTTGCAATCTATTTTGCCTTTTCATTCCTAGTAACTGTTTGTAGTTATGGTCAAGTCTTGTTTTGGTAGGGAAGTAAACTCCCAGATTTAGTTCTTGTATAAAATGTGATTCTGCCCACATCCATCTGGTTACTACTGAAACGCAAGAAAATAAAATGCAAGTTTTAAACATTCTTAACATCGTGTGTGCCCTTTGGAGGAGGTGTCTTGAATACTGACGTGTGGTTCCCTGAAATTCTCTTGGGTGAAAGGGCATGAGCTTTCAACTTTATTTAGAATGATTAGTGGTGTTTGTTACACTTGCTGTGGAGAATGAGCACATTTGCTTAAAGGAGAAAGGGGCTAGTGAGCATTATTTAAAACCTAACAGCTGCCTGCATGTCACAAGTGTACAGCAGTTCTGCTGTGCATGATCTGATGGAAATTTCAGGTTTTTGAAATACATTTCTAGTATTGGATTCCTTCAGGAAATTTTTGAATTATTAAATTAGCAGGATAATCTTAAAATATATCTATAGAAGTTCTTCAAACAGGACAGGGTTTCCTTTTTTCTGATGCAGAAAAATGTACCTCTGTAATTGAGAAACAAAATGCTTACAGTAGTATTGATGACAGCATTAATTTTTGTTTGTGTTTGCATGTTTTTGTTCATGGCTTTTGTGTGGGCTTTCTTTTCTTTTGGTACCTGTCCTCAGGTACTTAATAGTAATAAGTATTTGAACAGGGATCTTTTTATTTCCACCAGAAAAAGTTCGGGAAATCCAGGAGAAGCTTGAAGCCTTCATAGAAGCCCTCCATCAAGAAAAGTAGATTGTTCAAGCAGGTAATCATGTTTTGATCATAAAGACATTGCTACAATTATCTCATTGCTCTATATAAAATTATCCACCTCATTTAAATGCATGTTTTCATACAGACTTTGTGAAAATTCCTATTTGTTTTATTCCATTCTCTGGCTGCTGCTGCTTCTTGCTTCTAATCTGCATAACGATACTTGCTGCTTTTACACTACAAGCAGATATGAAACTTAGTAAAAATACAATTACTGACCAGTTATTTAATTATTTTAATCACTGCAGGCTATTTGATTACTCTCAGTTCAATATTTTTATTTGTATTACGAGAAGAAAGTATACCTAGCTGGAATCAAAATTAATGGAACACTTTTCTAATGCTTCCAAATGGAAGCATTTTGGTTCTTTTGTTTTTCTTTAAGACACTGTATATCGTTAGCAAAAATATTTGCATGCAGGTAATTTCTAAATCTCATTTCTATTAATTCTCAAATCCATAAGCTCAAGTGCTGTCATACATTTGTACATATTTTTAAATAATTGTCATTCTGTTTCAACAGCAACTTTACACAAGAATGCAACCTTCTCCAGGACACCTTGCACAAAGACTGAATTGAAATGGCTTTTGTGTCCCATTCTCTTTCCTGTCTTTTGGGGAGCATCCTGAAATGTTGAAGGAGAAAGAAAATAATGTCTCATGGGATTGAGAAGTTCAGTTAAAATCCACCTGCTCGTTTAATTTTTGAAACTACATGCACAGAAGAATCTGATTTGTGTATTAATGAGATAGCTTGGGAGCTTGCTGAAGTTGTACATTTAAGGGTTTTTTTTCCTGAAAGGGGAAAAAAGCTTGTTATTTTTAGTATGTGTCTTGTATGGTAGAGCTGGATCAGATTCATAAAATGATTTTATCTGTTGTCATTTTCTTGCCTGCGGATGATGCTGGGAGTTTGACATAACATTTTAGTATTTGTATGTACATTAAAATGCCCTTCTAAGTAATGCCATTTGTATCTGTTATGCTCTGTGTTGAAGCATTTGCTGATCACTGTGGTACAGATTTAAAAGCATTGTATCGACATCCTGAGAGGAAGTGGTGGATTTTGTTAAACTCCTAAACTCTTTAGAGATGTCAGCCAAGCAATTCTTGTAGTTCTTTCACCTGAAAGCACAGACTGCTATTCAATGACACCTTAAAAGGTTTAGGTTCAGGAAATGTCAGCAGCTGGTCCTTTTACCTGTTCTTTCCTGATATATGTTGTTACTTTTGAATGTCAGCCGATTACATTTCATTTCTGGGATTGCACAGACTCAGATTTCCTTGTTAACTCCTCCCTTCATCATAGGTACAGAGTAATCTGATGGAATAGGTATGAAATGTAAAAAGAATGTCCAATTACAACTTCTCTAACTTCCTAACTAAAAAAAAAGAAAAAAAAATTCATTAATTTAATTTTTACTGATAGCTACTTTAAGACCAAAATCACTTCTATAAGAATGTTATGCACAAGGTCCTTCCACACCCACTTCATGTCTACCATTCAGTAGAATTAGTAAGGCACTGAAAACTGCCTTTCTGTTTTGCCATAGAAATGTTACTTCTGACAAATTTAAGCATGATATAAGCTCTCTATCATAGTTGCCTGGTGGTTAATCACCACCACATTTCTCTGCCCACACTTTGCCACAAATGATCTGGATACACTTCTGAATACTTGTGTGGAAGAAGGTGTTCGGCCTGAAACAGTTTGTCTTGCAGTTGTCTGATTATGTACATTAAGAACCTGACCTGGATTTATTTTCCCTTTTGAAAAGGCAATTGATTTTGACATGTAGAAATGAAAAGAATCTGAATGTTTTCCAACAGATACTCTTTTGGTTTGCTCTGAGAGGAAACAATACAAAGTTTGGAAAGATGTTCCCCAAATGTTTGGACATAAAATATTCAGCCATGTGGACAAAAACCTAACATAGAGCTTAAAATTATGTTGAAAGGTTAAATATTTCAGGGTGCTCTAAGTGAATGGAGATTTTCTGTTTAAAACTAATTCCTGAAAATGAGTGTTTAAGAACCGAAAAATCAAAAAATGGCTTTTGTCATGACCATCCTCTGAAGATAACTTCAGAAATGTAAGTTTGCCCAACTTTGATGGCAGAGACCTTTGTGTATAGCAAGTGAAAGAAGTCTGTACTTTGTAAAAAAAAACAAATGAAGAAACAAACAAAAACTTTTGCATTTACCTAGAGATCACTGTTTGAAACTTCTGTGTAATGTAAATGTTGCAAAATGTCGCATCCAGTGGCCCAACATTCATTTCTTTTAGTGTGATGTTCCTATGGGTTTAGTTCCAACTTCTCTGAGCTGCTCATCTAAGACTTAGCATGATGTATTCCATGGAAACTAGGTATTTATTAAATAAAAATGTAACTGAAGGAATAATAAAATGTGGGTTTTGAACACAGTGTTATTGCACCTAACTAAGAAGTCACGTCAGCCTTCTTTTTCTTGTTTGTTAAGTTGTGAACAAGTGTACATTAATGATATCAGTATATGTTAATGATATCAAAATGTCTGATTGAGAAGAGCTGGGTCAGCATCAGATGACTGTACCTACTGTTATCTTTACTATATAAATTAATGTACCAGTTATGTAATGCATTTAGACAAATATATCAAGCAGCATAAGAAGTATTTGCTGAATATTACAACAGTATTGAGACAGAAAACACAGTTATTTGAATGGCCTAAAATTCATGTGGTACTGAAGAGTATGTTATTCCAAACTGGTTTGCACAAGTTCACAATATTTTTCTGTATTTTGTAGGCTACCTTCAGATTCTGGAGACAGCAATTCATTGTAAGGAGAAATGACTAATCTGAAATTTCTGTATCTTTTTAAGTTTAGGAGGAGAATCACCGAATGTAAATATTGTTGTTCCATAAATCGATATTTCATTTCCAAAGCATGTTCATATCGTGTAGATATGCTAAGTTATTTCTGGTTTTTATAAAATTAACTGTTTATGAGCCAAGGTTTGAATACTAATGGCCAAGAGGTAGTCTGACACTTTTTCATAAAAAAAGATACAAATAATGTCTTTTCAAATGTCAGGAATTACTCCTCAGTGGTTACGAGTAACCTCATTCTACGTTATCAGACTATGTGAGAAATTAATATTTTGGAAATGTTTACAAGTGTAAAAACCAAACATAGAGGGTGAATACATCAATGAAGTTCTTAGTTATTTCACACGCACTGGTGTGCTCTTTCACCATCAAAGCCACATGAATCTGTTTTTTTGCTGAGTATATTTTTGAACGTAAGCTGAGTTATGATGTGGTTCCAAGGCTAAAGTTTTAGCAAATTTTCATGTGTCTTAATGTAGCTTAGTAATTCTTAACAATTGTTTTTAAAGAGATGCAAGAGATTTCATAATTTGAAATGTTGAAATATGGGGATTTCTAAACCTGACCCAGGACCCGTTGAGTCAGCTAGAGCTCTTTGTTCTCGGTGGGATTTGGTACTGGAGAGGTCTGTGGGATGTTCTTGTGTCAGGGAAGATACTACTGTATGAACTGTCTGTATAGATACTTCTGTGTTCTTGCAGAGTTGCAGCGTGAGATGTTTTTTGACTGTTTGGAATGTGTTTCTGGGTCCTGAGGTGCTTTAGGGAAATCTTCCAGCAATGCTTCCTTGCACAGATGGGATGTACAGTGGAAAGTTTACTCAGATTCTGGGAATACCCTCACAAGACCTTAACATTATTGGCTATCTGAAAAAACTTACCATCTTAGTGAATTACCATATCCAAGGAACCTTTTTAAATGTCAGTTTAAAGTTCTTGGATCCTGTTCTATTTTTTAATTAGTCCATCTTCCCTTGCAGTCATCTTTATAGATCATGATCAATCACTTGCTAGCTTTTATTCAGTAAGATTAATTAAATGCATTATAAAACCCTTGCAATATAGGTAACTCCTAAAGCTGTAGTTTCACAAGTGCTATGAGTTCTAGATGGGTGTTACCACAGAGCTTTCACAGTATATGACTGTTACCAGGACTTTTTTTTTTAATAAAGTACTATATAGAAAGGATGGGAAGAAGCTGAAATGGTACAGAGATTCTAATGGTTGTTTATACTGTGGTGCTGGAATGGAAAACCCATGCATATTTCTGTGTATACAAATCTTGCTTGCATCTGCCATCACCTCAGTGCTTCAGCACGTCAGAAGGTGAAATTATCCAGGCTGTTGTTCTGGAAGAAATGCTGAAAGTTGGAGACATGATTTTAGTTTTGACTAGTAGTGATTGAGGAAGTAGTTCTGAAAGTACTGGTGAAACAGTCCTAGAGCCAACCTCAAAAATTGTTCTAGAAACATTTCTGAAATTTCAAGTTTCTTGGGATTGGCTTTAGGTGGTGTTCCAGTGCCAATTCCAGAAATATTTCTAGTCCTGTCTGCTGAAAAGTAGTTCATTGCACATAGCTGAAAATGCTTGTGTATTTGTGTTGCAGAACACTGATAGAAGACTGTTTATTTGCTGCTCTTGGAAGTCTGTAGGCTCCAAGAGGACTTCCAGAGCAGTGGTGCTTTCCCAATATGACTTTAAAACAGCTTTCTGAACTATCCTTGGTAGTGACAAATAGCAAAGTGAGCTTTGTTCAGGTTTTTCACCCAAAGGACAGCAACAAACTTTTTGAAGGTTGGTCAGTGTGCTGCCTTGCCTTATACCATTACTAGTACAGGGGAAGATGTGAAGTTTGAATTAAAAGGGTCTTTTATAATAAATTTTAGAATAGAAGCTTGAGTGTTACATCCATTTTAGAGACCTTTTCAGGAAACACCTGACTAACTACGTGAGCATTACTGGACAGGACTGACAGCTGCCACATCCTTAGAACTGCAAAGGACAAGCATGTTTGTACTCTATTACTACCAACCTTACAATTTGGAAGTGACAGAAGCTCTACCTTGGACTGAATCTGCACATTCACGTTTCATAAAGGATCATCTCTTCCAGACTGCTGGAAAACAGTAAATTGCACAACAAAAGCCTCTTTCAATCTAGATATTATTTCACTACAGAAATCATAACTGAAAACCATTTTCACTTCTGTTTCTGCCCTCTCTTTACCAGCCTCATGAAATAAGTATTAAGGTAACAATATGGCCCCTATATTTAGGAACATTGGAAGCAGTGTTTGCCTCATGTCCACAAGCCAATTGCCTGTAGCTTTTGATGTTTAGAGATGGAACATTCATTGCAGCCTTCTTTACAATGAGTCTGTTCTGGTTCATGTGAAAATCAACATCCTTTTTTGTGTTGCTGCCTGACAGGATGCTACAATACTATTAGCATTTGCAAAGGGTTTGCTCCGTCTGATAGTGCAGCCCCCAGATCACAGGCTGCTCAGTTTGTGTTTCTCTATTATGTGAAAGACACAAAGAAGCTGAAGGCTGGCAAAGGCCTGTCAAATCTTGTAATGTAGCGAGCGACCCCAGAGCTTCATTCCGCTTTATATCATTCCTTGTTCCCCATCCCACCCCTCTCCTTGAATGGGCTCTGAGGTAGGTAAATGAATTCAGTGGTATGGTAGGCAGATGATTCCTTTCTGACCTTGTTCCTGTACCATTTGTTTCCAGGCTTGTTGGAGGGAAAAGGACATATCTGAACCTTTTGTTTCAAATAATTTTCTCGCAGGTTGGGGAGTTAATGCAGACCTTGTCTGAACTCACCCGAGCGGAAAGTGCTCTGGGTACAAGTCTTGACACGCACGGTCCCTTGGAATTGTCAGATTAAAGGAGAAGGCAGTGAATTGGAATTCTTTCACATTTGGCATTGCTTAAACACCTGGACACCTTTTTTTTCCCCCAGTATGCACGTGTTTATATCCTCTGTCGTGCCTTGGAACATCTGTCTTAAGAGCAGTCAAGAAGCAAACAAAGAATGACCTTTGAACAGCCCAGTGTTATGTGTTTAGTTGGGCAGGAGGTGAGGCTGAGGCAAAAGCTGACTACAGCACACACCAAACACCAGTGGCTTTCAAAGGAGTATTTCAGACTGATGTCTGAAATTGGCACAGCACTTCTTGAAGAGCGTCAGGTTTGTGTTAGGGATTGATCTTGGATCATGTCTTTTATAGTAAGGAAGACAAAGCCTTCCTGCATGCCAGGACTGAATCTTGGGAGCAATGACACTTTTTACACCAGAGTTGTCTGAGCTCTGAATCCTTGAAGATACTTTAGTAGGAAGAAGACCAGAGCAATGTGACCAGTAGCAAAACATGAGGTGGGAATACCACTACAGCTGTCCTGCAGAGTCATAAATTCACCCTCTGCACCGTCAGTGCATGAGGTGTGGAGGACTGTTCATACCTCCTGAGTAATGGATTCCAAAGGTCTCGAACAGAGCACAAATTATAGAATCATAGTCTTTGCTGAGTTGGAAGGGACCCACAAGGATCATTGAAGTGCAATGATCCCTGCAAAAATAGTGCTCTCTCCAAGTCTCCATTGCACACAGTAAGTTTGCTGTGCCTGGAGTGTCCGGTTCAAACCTCCATCTGCCCAGGCCAGCACAAAGCTGGTGAGAGGCTTGTTTACCATTTGAGCCCATCACTTTGTGGGGCAGGTATCCTTTCCTCAAGGCTCCACAAGCCAAAACAGACATTGGGACAAATCTGTAAGAACATCAGGCCTCAGAGTTGATACGAAAGACACAGGCATAAAGGGGATGAATGAGGATGCTCATACACCATCTTGCCTTAAAAAATGTAGATACTAATGGTTTTCTCTTGGTAGACTGCAGCTTGAAAGTGCAAGCATAAGGGATGTTACCTATCACATCAATGCCTATGCATATTAACATATTTTCTGCATACAGTTATAGACTAATAATAATGACATGTTGTGGAGTAAGTGGTATTAAGTTTGAAAAGCAAACTTCCACATCCCGCACAAATTTGTGGCATCCCCTAAACAAACTCTGCTCATGCTTCATTTGTGATTCCTCTGTGCTATGATTGTGTATCTCAGGGGGATGATGAGTTCATCGAACAGTTGTAATCTCAAACACACCTAAACTGAAAGTTGTTTGCATGTGCAAACTATTTTGTAATTTGGGACTAATTATGGACTAAATTTTTTATCCAAATGGATAAAAGCTTTGCTGCCCACTTCCTGGATTTCTTGCTAAAACACTTCATGCTTTCACAAGATTCCAGAATTGCAGATGTATAGCTTTGTGTAGGCCATCCTTGCGATCTCACTAGCAAGACCAGCAGGAATATTATCTGTATAAGGCCCCTCAAGAATACATACAAATAACTAATTTTTTTTTTAATCTTCCAACGATAACCAGGAAGACAGTGTTATCCCTTTTGTTCTTATTGTAACTCTGCTCTCACCAATGGTCAGAACATTAGTTTTTGTCTGGAAGTTCTGATCAATTAGACCTTTTTGCAAGAAAGCAGTTTCCAAGCTATTAAATGTTTCTTTTATGACCCAAGACTTGTTACCACTGGAAACTATTGCTATAAGGAGAATAAGAGCTTCCCTTTTAAAAAGTCCTTTTTTCCCTCCTGTCAGTTTATGCGAAGTTGCTCCAGCTGCAGGAAATAACACATCCCTTGTCAGAAAAATAAAATCATTTTCCACTGCCTAGTGCCTGAAAATTGGAATTCCATAAAGCTTATGGAAGTACAGCAAGTTATAGGTTATCTGGTGAGGTTCATTTCTCTCTGCTTTGTTGGATGTTTTTGCACACCCTGTTTGCTTTCCTTGCCAGCACAACCTCCTTCCCTGTCCTTCTCTGCCCTATGGGCATGTAAATTATGTCCTCACCAGGTGACATTCTCTGGCCTGTGGGGTGCTGAATGTCAGATCAGATTCTTACAATAATCTGTCTTGAAAATATATGGTAAACTTTCTCTGTCTACTACTGCTCTTGTCCCTTTTCAGTTTTATTTTCAATGTCTTGGTTTTAGCTACAGGCGTGTATCACATTTTATAAATATACCTGTATCTCAACATTTATATAACATACGCATAATTGTGGGAGAAAAAAACATGCTGAGCACCTCAGAAATCATGACTGGCTGACCGATCTCTGCCTAGCCCAAACCAGAATTTATCTAATCCAGCCTGAAAGACAAATGCCACTAGTAGATGAGCGACAGAGAAGAAACATTGGAGAGTGGTTCATGGCAAGAGGCTGTTTTCATGTGGAAACAAGGGAATATTATAGCACTTGCTGAAGCTTAGAGCAACTCCCAGATCCTCACTGAAATCAAGCTCTGTGATGAAAAGGCCTGTAGCCTGTTGGGCCAAGAGATGGGGATTATGAGAATATTCATGACTCCTGAGAATCAGCAGGTGAGACCTAATGCACACTATTGCCCCTCACCCCTTTCCCCGGCTCATCCTTTTGGTAAACAGTACATAAAAGCTGAGTTCCCAGAGTGACTGAACTCAGTTCCTGATCCTTTTTTTTTTCTCCTCTTTTTTTCACCTCCATTCTTTATAAAAAAGATTGCAGTGGTTTTGCCACTTGTCCCAAGCAGAAGCACGGAATCTCCTTTTCATTTCTAAAAAGCAACTGTGTGGCCAAACCAGAAGTCTTGTGACATTACTTAAGAAAGCAGAATGGTATCTTAGCATCCAAGGCCTCTTTTAAAACTTAGTGAAAAGCCTTTCTGAGAGCTTGGATAAGCTGGAGAGGAATCTCTGTGACATATGTGCATTGTCTTAGAAAAGCATGGGTTGGAGCCAAGTGTGGGCCTCTGCCTTTAAAATACTGGGTATTTGTCATGCCTGTTTTGGTGTGCTTGCTAGTCAGTAAACACCCTTGAGCAGAGTCTGTGCATTTGGAAGAAGCTGCAGTATGGGATTGATGCAGGACACACTTCCAGGCCAGTGAGGGGCAGGGGATGCTCTGGGAAAGGGAGATTCCTAGGGCAAGATGGGCAAAAGTGTTTTGCCAGCTTTTCTCCAATGCAGCACAAGGGCATATTCTATAGCAGATTACATCAATCAAGGTTTTGTAAAATTGTCTCACTGTGATGTAGGTGAAGAGGGATTCTCACAAATGCTGTTCCTGTCCTGATTCTGACAGCTTTTACCTGCAGGCATGAAGTTGCATGTTCAGCCTGGTGAGATTGGGATGATTGTCAGGTCTTTAGCTGAAGTCTAAGTGTTGTCATCCCTTTGAAGCCTGAAACAGTGCCTGCAGTAAACAGAGGAGACCATGCTAGATCTTTGCTCCAACTAAGTGTTGTTGCTTGCTTTTTCTCTGCAGGAATGCGTCAGCCCATTCTGCTGGGTTGTGACTCTCTTGTACATGGATTGCAGCTATAGATCAGCGATTTGGCAGTGGGAGGTGTTGCAGTGAATGCAAGCACAGGACATTTAGGCTGCTGTCAGCCTCAGGCCTGTGCCACTTTTCCAGGACTGGATGAAACTGGAGTACTAGTCCTCCCTATATGTGCCCTGATATATGACAAGGGCAGGCACTTTTCCAGGCCCATCACCTTCCCAGCAGGGATAGATTGTCAGCTCAAGCCTTTCTGGCTGTCCTGAGGCAGGTGATTGCAGAATTATGGCTTGGTAAAAATCTACCCTCATGCCAACATTTGCTGTAGCCTAATGCTTGCAGGACATGTGTCCATGAAGGCAGAGTGATTATTCTGCATTAAGGCAAAGGTAACATCTTTTTAAAGGGTTTTAGTCTTTCCAGGAATGATGGTTACATCATTTTAAATCCCTCTTGGACTTTCAGTCTGCAGAAGCTGTAGTGCCTGGCTCTGACAAAATTGTTGTTAGAAACTTGCTTTCAAAGTGTCTCAGCATAAGGGTGTTTGTTTGTTGTGTCCCTGTGACAGCATCCAAACAATACTTCAACAGTTCTTTCTGTTAATCTGAATGTAACTAATAGCACTTAACTCTATGGCTGGAATTTGGTCCCCAACAACTGAAACTGAACTGCTGTCTGCTCAATATAGTTTTTCTAGTAAGTGATGCATCTAGGTCAACAAACTGACAGGCGTTGCTCATTTTACTGCTTGGCAAATATTGAACTAAAGTCTTCAGCACTGTAACACTGTTGACAATTGCAGGATAAAAGCATTGTCCTCCTTTGTTACAATGAAGTGCATCTTCACGTCTGATTCTGGCATAACACACTTGGTAAACAACACGGGATGTTGTGCTCTGGAGTCCCAAGTGTTTGCTCTGACAATATAAACTTACTGCCTGCTCTCTAAAACCAAACATCTGTCTCTGCCATGGTTACTTCAAACTGATATTGAAACAATCCACTCTCTTCCTGAAAACACTGGAGGATGACAGCATGACTGCTGTTGGAGGAGCTCTTTTCTCTTTTTGAAAGCTATCTGTACCACCCTCCCTTATTATGATGCAGGTGTACATTGAGGAGCCCAGACTAGGCTTCAAGAGTCTGAAAAATAATACTTGGCAGAAAAAAATCACTCTGGATTGGTACAGTTAAGACTAATCCCCCTGGAAAGGAAATGCTATGTTGCAAGTCCACTGTCAATTCTTTCTTTTCCAGGACAGCATGTTAGGAGAGACAAAAGATTAATGAGCCAAAATGGAGTTGAAAAAATTCTGTCACAAGCATCCTGTTACCTGAGCTGAGCACTGCTCCTTGCCTCTCCCTTCTCCTTTCCAAAATTAAACCTCCCCATGACTGCTCTGAAGGTCCAGGGTCATTTGTGTCCCAGCACCCACAGCATCATTCCAAGGCCTCTGCCTCTGCTCTGCCAGCATCTGGGGTTCACTCCTTTGCTGCTGTGAGTGACCCTGTGGATCAGACTGGAGCCATTCAGCTGGGTGTGATCCAGTGGGGCGTGCCCCATGACAACGGTGTCCTTCACAGTGGTTTCCTTCCCTGCTACCTCTGGTCTTTTTTCACTACAGCTTTGTTATTTGTTTCATATTTAGGTCAAGGGTGAGGATTAAAACAGATCTGCCCTTCTTTTGCTTCACATCTTCACTTTTCCCTAGTTTGTTTTGCATGTAAAGTGCATGGAATCTTTCTTTAGACCAGCTTGCAAGCTATACTGGTGACCTATATCACACTGAACCTGTTTGAAAAGTGTCTAGCTGCACACCTGTACTTACAATAGTACATGATGAAGCACTAGCCCAGACAGTGACTGGAGGTGAATCTCAGGAAAGAGCATTTACAGCCATTTGGATCCTGCTGCTCTAGACTGGTGCCCACCAGTTTGGAAAATTGGTTGCCTCCACAGAAGTATTAAAAAATTAATCCACAGCTTTTTATATCCTTGATGGAGACACACATAGTGACAGCATATGCTGTTTGTTGCCTTTTGGTTGAACTACTGGTGCTTCCTTTTCCTTTCTGCCTCAGAAAAAAACTAACAGCTTTGCCTTTGAGGTTAATGCAGTCACACGCTAAAAAGAAATTTAAGGCCCTAGAAAAAAGAAAGAGGCCAGCATGGATTTCAGTACCAGGTGCTGAGATAGGACAAGTCCTGTGACCACTATGCATTTCAGCCTCGTCGTGGGTCACTCAGAGCTGAAGGGAATGAGAGATGGGATTGTGATTGTGTTCCCAGCAAAAGGGAGAGACAAAGCTGCACGCTTCAGGAAAATGCCATCGTAATTCTTCCCATATTACTTCAGAGGTTCGTTGGTCATGAGGCTGGAAGCTTTTGTGGCTGATGTCAAGTGACTGCTTTTGGGTATGATTCACCTATTGTCTATAAGGCTCCTTTTACCAAAAAGCAGCTGGTGAAGCCTCTATTTCCCTTAAACAAAACTGTCTTGAACTTTCAGGGGAGAACAAGGCTTTCACTGTGCTGCCTTGCCTGAAATCCCAGCCAGGAGGGGGAATTCAGACCTGTTTCTTGCTTTTGCAAAAGCAAGTACTTTTTTTTCCCCAGCAATAGCTGTGAAGTAGACAAAGGAGGCAGCCATCAGCCCTATGAGAGAGATGAGCCTGACCATCCCATAAAGCTGCAGTATTTTTGTGTCACCTGCAAGTGTGGATGGCAGAAGTGGCTGTTCTGGCTGAGCCAGCCAAAGCTTGATACAGCAGAAACTGATTTCCCAGCTGCTACCCAGTTCTGGTGTCTGAGTTTTTCACAGGTTTAAAGCTCATTTTTATAAAATATGCTCAGCTCGTGGGATTTTTCCTTTTAGATGGCATTCATCTATATGCACCCTATGCTGGGAATGAGACAACTAACTTGCAGAGCCTGGCTTCCCTTCTGAAGGAAGCAGCTCCCAGAAAGGCTCAGACAGAGCTTGTGGGCTGTTTGGGTGAAGGAAGTAGAGAGGGATTTCAGTAAAAACAGCAGTGAGTTCATGTGGGAAGGGGAATGGCAGCCTTCTGATGAATAAGTTGGATTCTCTGTGAGGCAGCATCTTCCAGCTTCCCTCCCAGCAGGAGCTCATCAGGCCAAATACAGCTGGCAGCAGCTCTCCACCCTGCTGAGGCTGTGGAGTTGGACTTATGACATGGTAACACACTCCCATTCCTCTACAGATGGACAGCTGGCTCTGTATTAAACAAAGGCAAGAACATTTTATATTGCCATTTGAAATACTTGTCTATTTATTTCACAGGTTTGGTTGTGCCTGCCTTGAAAACTGCATATGTGTATGACAGCCTGGGAGTTCCCTATGGACTGGGGTCAGTTTATTCACTCTGCTCCAGCAGAAGCTGTTGTCTTCAAATGTATTCTTCAAAGTTATCCAAAACTGTGCCTTAACCCCAAAAAGGCAAATTTTTAGTTAAGAAGATATTTGAGAACTAGACTTCTAATAAATCTGAACTCCAGTTCCTAAGTAAAGAAGTTCCAGAGATTCTCAGCCTTTTTACTCTATATTCAACAGCAACAAAGAAATCAACTGGAACCACCCAACAAGCAGAAGAAATTTTATTGTGAACACTTACATGTTGGTAATGGTTCTTTCAGCCACTGATAATCAGAATTTGTAATGGAAAAGAGCCAAGCAGTCTTTAGCCTCCATCAACTCCACCTCAGAAAAAGTGGAAATATGCATTAAGCCATATTCAGAGTGTATAGTAAGCACTGAGCTTGGAACTTTTGGCTGCACTGATTTTTACCTGCACAGTTGATTTCAAGATGAAAATAATCCCTGAATAGGACCTAGAAATCCCTGAATAAGACCTTTTATATCTCAAAATGTTCATTCATGTATTGTAGGAGAGTTTTCCCAGAATTTGTCAGGTTGATTGGGCCTGATAATTTTAGAATAAATGCTAATGTGAAAATGGCATTCTGGTTTAAGGAAATACTCACTTGAACAAAGGCTTCACTGTGACCTGAACTGAGTATTTCCTGGAGTTTACTAACACCTGATCCTAAACATTATCAGAAACACTACTCACACTCAGCAAACTACAACTCCATTCCAACATTTAGGGAGAAAGAGGTTAGCATGGAGCAGAGGAGCTGCCTTGGGCAGACAAACCTGCAGAGAGCAGAGAATGGGCAGGGTATGCCACACTGCACACTCACATAGGGCTATTCCAGGCTCAACAAAGCCCTGGAAGAAACTATTGTGTTTTAATTGTGCAAACCCACGTGGCTGACGAGAAGTACAAGGGTGGCTTTTTTGCTTGTTAAAACTAGTGCTTTGCTACAGCCTTTTCTCTGGAAATTCCTCATGGTTGAAATATGCTGTGCCTAAAATCCCCTGTTTCCAAGTCCTTCTGGAAATAGCTTTCTTGTATGTAGGGCTTAATTTGTACCCAAGAGACAAAAGGATCACCTTGAAATCACATCAGATTAGATGACAGAGGACTAATAGGGTGTGCAAAGAATAAGTCAAAGCCTTTCGGGAGAACTATGGCATAAATTCCCAAGAAAGCATGTGCATCCTTTTGTTTTCAGGAATTTTGCCAGTATTCCAGTTTCAGGTCCCCCAGAATGCCATTCCTGTTAGTTATGTTTTGCTCAGTCATCACTGGAACGGTGATGTGAACTTTGCTTGCAATTACTCTGATGAGGAACAGGGGCAGAGCTTCCTCAAAAAGGTTGTCCCAGTCAAACACCCCCATGCAAAATTGAGGGCTTTAGGTGATAATAAAGACAACAGGAGTGAGAAGAGTAACAGGTTTCAGGTAAACATTTTCAAGATAACACCATTTCATTTATAATAAGCTGAAAACAGACCTGTTAGGTCCGAGATACAGAGGTAAGATGAGTTGTTTGCTTGGTCAAAAGGAGATTCTGAGGTATAATGCACACCAATGATCATCTGGTCTCCTTCTATCAACATTAATCTTGGATTTTCAAGCTTGTTTGATATTGTTTGGGTGGGGGTCCACTGACTTAAATGAAATTTTTCCTGCTATTTGTTTCCGCTTACACTGGAGATCAAAAGAGTTCGGCAATCCTTGACATGAAATACTTGAGCCAGACCCAGCGTTTGTGCTTTTTCTTGCTTGATGTTTTTTGTTTTTACAAGGCGATTTTCCAGTGCAAGGTAAATATTTCATAAAGAAAAGTATTTCTACATCAGAGATTTTGTCCTTATTTTCCTACAACAGATTGTCTTGGGGAATTTGGAGATGTCAGGGAGCGAATAAAAATCCATTACCTGCTTGTAAGCAGCTCGTTAGAAGTGTTTGTATTCAAACTCCTTGGTATTTCTAGGTGGTAGAAAAGGGTCAGAATGGATCACTGTGATCATCTGCACCAAACTTCTGCTGGGCTAAGGAAGACTTACAATAAAGAAGCATAGACGGCTAATGTAACCATCCTCTGTGATGGATCTTGTCACCAGGTAAGTCTGCTAAGCCTTTTACAGTCATTGGTAAAAACACCACCTTATTTTGTCTAAGTTTATGCTGCAGTTCAAAGCACTGAGATTTCATTCTGCCTTTTACCTGATGCATTAAGAGTTGTCTTGAATTGGATGTGCTATCACTGAGTGTTAATTATGACTGGATGCTGAACTTGGAGGTTATTTATTCTGTTCCCTCCTAGCCTAAGCAAAGGTATGGAACCTGGGTTTCCAAGTAGACCCTCACAGCTTCAGCCAGAATTCTTTCAGTGCTCAGAGTGTTCTGTGACTGCAGAGATTGGTGGCCTGCTTTGCTGATGGAAACTAAGAGTGGCTTAATGAGCCAAACGTGCAAAACCAGCTCAGCAATCCTGGCTGCTGCTCCTCCACTACCTGACCCCAGGCCCAAGGTCCTGGTCTGGAACTGGATCATGGTTTTATGTCTGTGCGGCCCTATCTGGCTGGTTGCCATCCCTTGTGGGATAGGCCTTGCAGTGAGCATTCCCAAGGCTTGATGAGGTCTTCAGTGCAGTCAAAAAATCCTTTCTTGGAGCTAATGATTCCCCAAAGTCCCACCCTGGTCATCTGGGGGTGACTGGCAGTTCAGCCTCTTTCATCTTTGACTTTTTTAATCCAACTTGCAGGGTCAGGCAGAACTTTAGATCACTTTGCTTTTCACTTGGCATTAGCCCACTTGAAGTAGGAAAGTTTATGCCTGGAAACAGTTGGTCAAGATCTGAAAGTAGAAAATATTAATTCCAGGCATGGAGAGCTTTTAAAAGAGCAGGAATTTCATGGAAATAAACCAGTGTAGTCTATTAAGCTCCTCTCATGGACTTTTATGAGGACAATTATTAATATTGTTGAAAATTATACTCATGAAACGTGTTAATGGGAATTGTGCTGACTGCTGCCAGAAAAAACTGCAACCTTTACAGCTCATTTGGAGACAGAAATATTCGGCAAAGTAGCCTACAGGGTGCAAAGGTTCGCGTGGTGCCGGCTTAGACTAACTTAACATACGCCCTCTGTAGCCCTGGTATTGTCCAAAACCTAATGCCCATAATAAAAGAGAGGAAAATTGGACCCCAAGTGGCAAGGATTGTAAGCCCTTGGAATTCTCCTAATCAGAGATATTCAGCTATTTTTAGTTCATAATGTTTAGTCAAATAGCAACAATGATTTTTCTTCTTTTTTTCAACTCAGCTGCACGGTGTGATGGAGGGGGTCTCGATGGCCTGTGACCTTGCCTTTATCTGTCAGTCTGTCACCACTGGTCTTCAAAGTGCAGCTTAAAGGATCTGAGGCTTCTGTGTGGCCTTGATGTGATCTGCTTTCCTGGTAAAGTTTTTCATTAGCGGGTGCTTTTTTAAGCTGGTTGGAACTTGCTTTGCTTGCTCTGTGGGATGTTACTGGCTTGGGGGCTCTCCTGACCCCCACAACCAGGTTTAATAACCCTGCATGGCCTGTATTTGCAAGCATTGTGTGTATGCTGGATGCTGCTTCTGCACAGTGGATGCTGCTTCCTGCCTCATTCATCAGGCTCATTCTTTTCTCCTCCCGCCTCTGAAATCTCCATCAAAGACTCTCAAAAGAAGAAATATTTTTTGAAGTACAGTTGGTTAGATACAGTGACTGAGCAACAAGCCCGTCCATCTGCACAGTGCTTACCCACCTGCTAAGGGTATTGCCCTTCAATCCAGCCCAGATCCTCACTGCTGCTGTGTCAGCCATGCATTTCTTTCCCTCTGAATCTTAGGGAAAGAAGGTAGCTAACAAAAGAGCAGCCCTGCTGCATCAGACCACTGGCCCAGGTAGTCCAGTATCCTGTCTCCAACTTTAGCCAGCAGCACATGCCTAGGGGAGAGTGAAAAGCAGGACAAGTGTGCATGATAGTCGTTGGAAGCCTTTTGAGCCAGGCTCAAAATAACTTAGCAAAGGACAAAAAATATTCTGGGGACATGTGGTTCACTTGCGTGATCCCTGTATTTGGGTGGCTTTTTGTGGACACCTGGATGCAATTATTGATGATGCTAAAAGACCTGTCTTGGTCACCAAAGGAAAATTACTTACACATCCATGGCTGGAGCAAAGGTGTTGGGCGTCCCCGTGCAAAATGAATGGAAGGGCTGAGTGTGAAACAACTTTGTCATGGCTGTGGCTGGCTCTCAGTGACACTGACCTGTCACTGCCATGGCAGGGGGCCTGACTGGTTCCTCTCAGAGGAACAGTGTGCTCTTGCAAAGATGCTTTCTCACTGCAGCACAGCCATCCCGGTGTGCTTTGCCCATCAATAAACAGGTGGAACAGCAGCATTGATCAGCTGGTGCCCTTGCTCAGCAGCTTCTGCAGACATTTGACTTCTGCTTCTTTGCTTAGTCTGTATTTGGTCTCAGCCAACCAGGGACCCATGGAGCACTTCTGGAGAAGTCCAGACTGGTCACTGTGCACTGGTGTGGGGAGATGCAGCCCCTGCCTGTGCAGCCTGGGCCCCTTCATTGCAGAGCTGGCCATCGACATGCAGCAGCTCTTTTCCCCCAGTTCCAGCAGAAGGGTCTGACAAACACTAAATCCAAGAGATGGGAAGAAGGATTCCTCCAAAATGTTTGGTTTGCTTTAGTGCACTCTGTGAGGGGCAGGCCAGAGCAATTACCAGCATGCACAAGATGCCTGCTAAGTTGCTCGGAGTGTTTTTCTTTACTACGTGTCAATACAAACCTAGAGCCATTTTTCAGAGTTTGCCAATGGCTGTAATTGAAAAGGCATGAATTGCCCTCAAGAGATTCCCCACTGCTCTGCATTATTATCTGCTGGATGGCAGCTCTATAGGCCATGTATCATTTTTTTCAAATAACCAGTTAATTACTAAATAAAACAACCTAGCTTTCAAGCTGATTAGCCTAGATTAATGACCAGCAGCATGTTTCACTCTCCTCAACAATTTATCATGGAAAAGAACTATGTCTTTAATGATTTAGGTACCTGGTCTATTGAGGCTTGCTCCAATCTGTACAGCCTCCAATTTGATTTAATTGCTCTTCTTAGTTTGTGACCTGGAAAAAACCAAGTGACAGCTCCCATTAGTGAAGCCCAGCTTGCAACTTGCTTACAGTGTTACAAAGGCTCACTGGGTGTCTTTCTCTGCTGACTTCATTAAGAAGATATATAGAGGTCAAGTGTCACTTTGGCACAGAACAAGTACTATGCCGTTTATCAGCTGAAACAGGTTGAATCAACCTGTGTATTTTATTTAAGTTTATATTCATTCTTTTCCCCTCTTACTGTTTTTAAAAGATGTTTTTAGAAGCTCCTTGTTTTGTTTAAGCTAAGATTGAATTTACAGACTGGCCTTAAAGGCATTAATTGCAGTTCATTTATTGTTACTCTGGCATGGAAACTTTGGCATTGCACTCCTCTACAGTTATTCAATAAAAGATCTTTTGTTATAAGGGCTTATTCAGGGCCCTTGAGTTTGCTTCCTAATTAATATTAGACTTCCTCACAGTTGTGCTCTTGAGTACAAATGCTCACTTCCCAAGGATGTTGCTGCAAAGGCACATTGAATGTGTCTTTAAGTGCATCCTGAATTACTGACTTATTATTGGGCAAATCTCCGAAGTCTTCACTTAGCCAAAACTCCCACTTAAGACAATGGGCCCATGGGAGTTGTCTCGTCATTAACTGAGCTCCAGCAGTTGTCTGGCACTCAGTGAACTGAGTCATGGTCACTGCCCCTGAGAGTCTACCATCTACCCTAGAGACAAAGACTCAACAAGGCTGAGAAGATAATGAGGCAGCATGAGCTGGAGCTGGGCTCCCAGACCTGGCATTGCGCTGTGGACTCAAGGTTTTTGTGAAGGGCAGAGGAGCCACTGCTAACACCCCTGGTCACTGCTGTGCTGTGAAAGGCAGATTTTGGTGTGAGCTATGGCTAAGCTGCTCTTTCATTGTGCCTTTCAGCAGAGAGGCCAAAACAGATGAAGTCCCTTCTATGTCCTCTCTTTCTAAGGAGATTTGTTGCCCTCCTGGACTGGGAGCTGCTGTCTGCTGAAAGGGGTTGCTTTGCACTGTCCTGTTCCAGGATTTTCCAGTCTGAGGGAAGGTTACTGTCTGGCTGACCTTCTCTAAGATTTTAAATCCCTGAGGTTCAATTGCCTGGTGGCAAGGTCAGAACAAGGCCATCACAAACACTTGGATAAATGCAAGTGTGGTACCAGCCAGTCCCTAACTGCAGCTGTGCAAGTCCCTGGGCAGAGATCTGGGGAATGCTCTGCTGCAAGGAACAGACATGGTCACCGTGTCAGTAACACTGGGCCAAGTGGCAGGAGCACATCCTGCCCTTAATGGGCTCACTCTGTGGTGCTGGTTACACACGAGGGCCAAGGAGAGAAACCTAGAGAAAGAAGATGCACTGGTGGGCTGTTGAGGTGGAGAAGGGATTGGAGAGAGCAGGAGCTGTGGATTGTGCCTAAGGAAACTACAGCAAGGCGGGGAAGTGTTAAATCTTTTCACAGGTGAATTGTTACCTTACTGGGAGGGGTAAGCAGGCTCACACGGCAGCCACAGAACTCAACTCCCTTTTTTTTTTTTCCTATCAGGAGCAAGGCAGGTCTAAGAGGGAATGGCTGTGACTTCCTGACCTATTCACAGGGTTCTCAGACAAACCCAAAATTTTTGTTCCTTCCTTTCCACAGACAACTGTTCCTGCTAATCCTTTTTGCAAGAAAGCAGTGTCTCTGGGACAGGTTGATGGGGCTGATTGGTACCAGCATGAGCATTATTATCAGTGTCCCAAATCTATGTTGAATGTGCTGTAAAGATTCCTGCCAAGCCTGCTAGAAAGCTCTGAAAGTCCAAAGACCCTTTGATGTACCCTCAGTATAAGCCTTATTACTGCCCATGTGCCCTCAATGCTGTCCTGCATGAACACTGGGCTCTCATATTACCATTGCTGGAGAGAAGACTCCTGCCTCTACAAAAAATCCCTTGCAAAAAAATGCAAAATTAATTTAATTTCATATAGTCCTTGCTTTGTCAAAAGACAAAAAATACAGTATTAGGGACTAAGAGCAACAAGGGAAGACCAGGGTCTGTGTGGCAGAATAACTCCCTGCAGTCAGCCTTGGAGCTGCTTTTGTGCCATGGATAGGTACATGCACATATCCCCTTATCCTGTGGCTGGGTTACTCTAAGTCTGGAATTCAATGTAGTTGAGCAATTCAGGGTTACTGGTTTATTTGCCAAGGTTGTACAGGAAACACCAAACAAAAGTTTCCAATTTTTTCACCAATTTTCATTCCTGCAGATAGACACCCCTGTGTTCTTATGGTGCGACTCAGTATAGATGTGTTCCTGCAGCAAGTCCTTGTGGGTGCAGGAACCCCTAAAGCACTCCTCATTCCACAGGGTTGTGCAGCAGGGCTGGGACCTGGACGAGAGCTGCTGGTGGCATTCACAGAGCACAGCAACCCGTGGCTGTGTCAGATCTGGCTCTGTCTTAATCACTTTGCAAGGGTCAGGAAGCTCCATACCCTGACCCCTTCCTTCACCCAATCCCCCCTGCTGCTTGAGCCATTTGATCAGAGCATGAGCCCAGCTGTGAGTGAATGTGGGCAGGTGTAAAGCCCCTTCCTAATCCCCTGGCCATGCACCTGGGTTCCCGTGGTACACTTTGAACATGTGCCTCAGATCTTCATTTCGGGACATAAGAACTGCTTCTCCTCTGAGCATGTCTTATGCATGCTTTTTGGGTTTTCCTAAAGCAGCCTAAAAATCTCCTAATCCTCCCTTTCTGCCGCATATTTCCTGCTGGTTGCACTGTTGAGCCCTCGTGCACATTTTTGTCACAAGAGAAGGCGGGTGTTTGCTTTTGCAGTGAACGTAGCTGCTGCCAGCTGACAGGAGAGGTGTGTGACAGAGCCAGTGCTGCTCCCAGCTGCTGGTGTCTGCACCATTCGGGAGTGAAGATCCACACAAGGGATGCATGAGGGCAACAGCTCACCTCTATTGGCTGCAAGCATCTATCAGTGCCAAGCAGTACAAACCTCTCAAGGGAGGAAAGGGAGATCTCTCGCATTTCAAACTCTCTCCTGTTACTAATGGGGACGGCCACAGCCATGGGAATAAGGCACGAGGCATTGATTCATTGAGCTTTTTCTTGTAATGCTGTAGATCTTCATTAATGTTCCCGGTTGTGCTTTCTGCTGCTCCCAGTGGGGCCACTTAATGGCATAAAGAGCTTAACAAGGAGAAGCTGTGGTCACAGCTGAGGAGAAGGGTCTGGTTTACTGCTGCCAAGGGTTGTGCTGTTTATCACATGCAGCATCAGCCTCTAAATATTTCTTACCTTTGGGACTGAGAGAATCACTTTGCAGAGAAGGTCATCCAGTAAATCTGGCAGGGCAGAAACAAGAGACCAAGAAGGGAGCCTCTCTTGTGACAGTAGTGGTCTCTGAAAGCTTTTGGCAGGTATCTGGAGAGGGCTGATTCCTGTCATAAACTGGGATTGGGTATTGGCCATGGATATGAGGTCTTATGAACCATACAGTGGGATTTTCTACTGCTGTGTTTTCTTACTTGTTCCACTATCTCTCCTTGGGGAATCCCAGAGCTCCAGGCAAGAAGCTTCACAGAATCTGCTGAGTTGGAAGGGACCACAAGGATCCTCAAGTCCAACTCCTGTCCCTGCTCAGCACCATCCCCAAGAGTCACACCGTGTGCCTGAGAGCATTGCCCAAACACTTCCTGAGCTCTGCCAGGCTGGTGCTGTGACCACTGCCCTGGGGAGCCTGTTCCAGCCCAGCCACCCTCTGGGAGCAGAACCTTTTCCTAACACCCAACCTAAACCTCTCCTGACACAGCTTCAGGCTGCTCCCTCAGGTGCTGTCACTGTCAGCCCAGAGAGGAGATCAGTGCCTGCCCCTCCTCTTCCCCTCAGGAGGAAGCTGTAACTGCAGAGGTCTCCCTCAGCCTGCTCCAGGCTGAACAGACCAAGTGCCCTCAGCTGCTCCTCACACGGTTTCCCCTCAAGCCCTTCACCGTTCACAGCCCTCCTTTGGCTGCTCTCTAAGGGTTTTGTGTCTTTCTTACATTGTGGTGCCCAAACCTGCCCCAGCACTCGAGGTGAGGCTGCCCCAGGTCAGAGCAGGGCAGGACAATCCCCTCCCTTGCCCTGCCGGCCATGCTGTGCCTGAGGCACCCCAGGACAGGGTTGGCCCTTTCGGCTGCCAGGGCACTGCTGACTGACACTCCCCTTTCCAATGACCAGGACTCTTTCTGTGGCACTGCTCTCCAGCCTCTCATTCCCCAGTCTGTCCCTACACCCAGGCTGTGCCATGCAGAACCCATCGCTTTCCCCTGCTGAACTGCACATGGTTGGTGATTGCCCAGCCCTCTGGTTTGTCGCGGTGTCTCTGCAGGGCACCCTGCCTTTGAGGGAGTCAGTAGCTCCTCCCAGCTTTGTACTGTCTGTGACCTCGTTCAGTATCCCCCCCAGTGCTGTGTCCAAGTCATTTATGAAGATGTTGAAGAGCACATCAGCTTGCTGATGCTGGGCCCAGTGCTGTGGAGCTGCGAGAGCCCAGAGCTCTGGGAAGGAGGAGCAAGCAGAGGGTGGTGCATCTGGTGCAGATCTGCAGATCTGGTGCATCTGTGAGAGAAAGGAGCCACAGAGAAGGGAAACACCTCTGCATGATGTTCCTAGTGAAACCATCATGCACAAATAGACTGCAATTTATCTTTTCTACTTGTTGAAGCCATACCAAAGTACATATTACTGGCAAGCATACTTGAAATGTAACTGTACAAATGTGTCTTAGAAGTTGACTTCCCCTCATTTATCTCAACTGCCTTAGCTCCTGCCTTCCCAGCACTTAATGCATTTGCTAAGCATTAATCTTTCCATGGTATTTCAGTAAAGTTTACTTTGCAGCTGGAGTTTGGACAGGCAGATTAGACTCAAGTAAGTTATGATAGTTCCAGATCTAGAAGTCTTTACTTCAATGGGAGAAAGTTGTGTGTAGCCACAGCTCAGCTGTGCACTTCAGGGTCTTTCCTCCAGCTGTCTACCCAAAGCCCCCACTGGGAGAGCTTGTTGAGCCTTTGCCATTATTTGGGGTACCTTCACTAAGATATTGGTGTGCAGGAGGACAAATCTGCAGCCAGGGCAACCATGGGGTGCTGAGAACTTGTTACACCCAGCTACAAGCCCAGTTTTCATCCTGGTGTGAATTGATGCTCAACATTTATTGCAGAGCAGGTGTTAATGGAAGGTCACCTAAGGCTTCTCTGCAGCTTAATTGTGGGGCTATTTCAAGCTTTCTCATTTGGTTTTTATGCAGATCAATGTCGTAAATTGTCAAGAATCACAAAGTAAGAGTGTCTGCAGTGCTGCCAGATCACCTGCCTTCCAAAACTGCTTCTTGCATACCAAATTTAGAAATTCATCACCTGAGATCCAAGCTTCCAAGCATTTGGAATGCTTCCCAACATGGAAAGCATTACCAGAGGCTAAAGACTGGATCATGCCACAAGCAAAAAAAGCAGATGGAGCTGCTGCTGGCTCTGCAGTGGATAACCCTGCGTGGGCTGACTTTCCCCTAATGACAGTTTCTCATGCTTGCTCCCATTAGTCACCCAGTCTCTGCTCTCAGGCTCAAATCTCTGTCTGCACAAACTGGAGCATTGCGCTCATCCAGTCTGGGGCATAACTAAATTCTCATTCATTTCTACCCCACACACAGAGCAGACCTGTCTCTGTGATTTGAGTTAAAGGATCTTTGGCAAGACTGGCTTTAATCCTCTGCAGGATCTAGCTCTCATTTCAATGAGTCCCACTTTCCTCCATCAGTTCATACTCTCTAATAGATTTCTTTGCTTTCTCACTTTTTTTTTGCTCACAGTTTAAAGGCGCTTCATTTAATTTCAATAACTTTTTTAATGAAAAGTTGGTGATTATTAATTTGATAAAAACTGGAACTCTGACCTATGGTTTTCATCCTAGCTTTCAGGGGTGACATCAGATAACTTTTGCACCTTGGGATTTGCTGTGAGTTTAGCAGCACCAGAAAAGCTGTCCCTGCAGGAGCAGGCTGGTGATTTACATTGCTGACAGGTGTGTGTGCTGCAGCACTTCACACCGTTCCTCTGCTGCATCCCTTCTGTGCTAGGCATCCTCTGGTTGCTCTCCTTCCACTCAGGTTGCTGTGCTCTTGTTGCTTAAATAAGTTTTACTGCAAAAGTAAGTTGAAGGGCAATAGTTTTTAAAATCAAGACTAACCCCTAGACTTGGTGGTGCGCCTAAAACAGGGATTCCCTTTGCTGGGGAAGCCATAACTTTTCCGGGTTGGTGTTGCTATAGAGATGGTGTCCGATCTCTCTCTGTTAATATTGCCCTTTTGGAAGGGCCCTGAATAGGCACTGAGGTAGGTAAATTTATGCAGTGACACCGAGCGGGTGATTTTATTCTGACAAATTCCTGCAACGTTTGTTTCCAGGCTTGTCTGAGGGCTGGGACGCAGTGTTGGGCTTTTTGTCCCACGTGCTGCCCTCACGGGGACGGAGTTAATGGAAGCCTTGTTCAGAGCCGCTGGGGCAGAAATTTTTTTGCTGAGAGAGACAAAAGCTGAACGGGCCACCTCAGAGGTTGCTTTGGGAAGGCTGTGTCTTGTGGGCTCTCAAAGGAAACAGGAGATAACGCTTGGCCCAGGAGTCTCATGGAGTATTTGCAAGCACCCTCCTCTCTGCCCCGCTGCCTTGTACTTCCACATCTGCCTCCTGCACATCTTTTCTAGGGTGGCATGGAGGGGACTTCTCCAGAAAACACTAATTAGAGTTGTTTATTCACAGCCTGGCAAGAGAATAATTACCAGCATTGTGAGGCATGGCCCAGAGCTGCTGTTGGAGTGGGATGGCTGTGATGGGGCCAGCGGAGAAAAGCAGCAACAGCAAAGGGCACCACATGGCTGTACCTGACTGTGGACCTGTGCAGGCTGGTCCCAGCACAACAGGGCTGTTTGGGTCCCCATTCCTGCTCAGTTGTCATTGTATCAGCCAATATAACAGGGAGTTGAGCTGGGACTGAAAAAGCACCATCAAGGCTGCCAGCACCAAAGCTGTGTGTCAGCAGCACTCGGTGATTTGGTTTGAGGATCTGGCTGTTTGAGTGGTTTTTTGGGTATTCGTGTGTTCTCAGGAGGACTCCAGCTCCTGGAGTCACTTGGTTATGGCAGACTATCAGCTGCACTTTGTGGAAATAATTTCATGGGTCCAGGAAACATTGCACACCATGAAAGCCCTGAGGTGAGCACTGGAGATAGCCTAGGATCACATCATGCAGAGACAGGATCTCCACTGAGCTCCTCCTAACCAGACCAAGCTCAAGACCCAGAGTGAGCATCACGTCACCCTGGGGCTGGGAGCACAGTAATAGCAATGGCCATCAGAGCATCTGAAGAATCCTCAGGGATAGTGGCAAGCTCTTCTGGTGCAGAAGACCTCCAAGACGGAACTGGGTAAAGCACTTAAGTCTAAAGTCAGGCTGGTAGTGCTCCATGGCTCCTGCTGTGCTCTCTGGGGATAGCAATATTTCAGAAAAAGGGAAATGCACTCCGCATCACTTTATCGAAGAGCACAGGATCTTTAGAACTTTATCATTAAGAACATTTATCATTAACTTTATCATTTAGAAAGCTTTATCATTAAAATATGGCCTTTTGATTCTACCAATTTATAAGGAGGGAAATAATTTCTAATGAATAAATTATCGAATTTAGTCTGTTTCTGCTATTTAAGTGTCCAAGTTTTTCGGATGTACTTTGTAATTTTTTGGTGTTATTTGATGGCCTGCCTGGAAGGAACAGTGTTTTGTGGCGACTGGAATGTGAAATAACTGTTTTTTCTAAGTTCTGCTGTTTAGCCATACAGATGATCATATCACTATTCCTCTTACTGGAACTAAGTGTCTCTTCCAGTACAAATAACCAGATCAATCCAATTGGATGTTGGCGTTTTTGATGCAACATATTTGAGTATTATGTTAGTTGCAATATTGATGCAGAGATTATTAATCAAAGGCAGCCCATGGGCTCTGATCAATAGAAGGCTCCAGGCTGCTTGGCGTCTTGGTTTTTTTTGGTTTGGGTTTGTTGTTTGGTTTTGGTTTTTTGTTTTTGTTTTTTTTTGGGGGGGGGGGGGTGTTTTGGTTGGGTTTTTTTTGGTTGGTTTGGTTTGGTTTTGCTTTCCAAGAATAATTTTTTTTTGCTCCATCCTTTTCTCCCATGCAAAGCTGCCATTTCAGAGCTGGTTTTTTACAGAGAGAGGTACTAGCCCTTCAGAAAGACGAGCACAAAACTAGTTACATTCACACAGAAAATCAGGGTTAACTCCATAGGACAGTGAGGATGCTTAGACGTTGGCTGGAGTGTACAAGATGCTTTTAGGCCTGTCAGGAAGAGCAGCACTATGGAGGCATAAAGCAGGGCTCTCATTAGGATGTCTGTGTGTGGAGCAGGCAGGACCCTTCCTATTGTTGGTATAATTTCATAGGAGCAAGCTGGAAAACAGTAAAGGGGAATGTCTGCCTGTATATTTGCAGTGGGTGCTGATGCAGAGCAGGGAACAAAGGCCTCTCAAGTGTCAGCTAATCTGTCCCTTGGGCTGCACGTCCGTGGGCCAGCGCTTCGGCAAACCAAACACTTGTGTCTGAGCTGTGCTCTGCATTCACGTGAGCTGTGCCACTGAGCTCACGGACGTGGCTCACGTGCAGAGGCTTTTGCAGAACAGAGACCCTAATCCCAGGAGTTTTGTCGGGGTTACCAAGGACTTTTCCCAAGTTATGTGCCTGCTTTAATGGCCAAGCAGTGTTTCTGCCACCTTGAGCCCAGCTGAGAGTTGAGAGGACTGTTGTTTACTTGCTCCTTTTGTTTTAATAAAGAGGTTCATTCTCTCCAAACACACAGGGGCACCTGCCATTTGCCCTCCTGGGACTGGTGGCCCACGGAGGACTGCAGGGCCCTGTTTCTGCTTGCTCAAAGTAGGATGGATGCCTTTGTAATGCAAACCGAGAAGGGTTACAGCTCCAACCCCGGATCATTCACAGCCATATAGCTAAGCAAGAAACCACTCTCAATACCACACAGCAGCATTTTCAGCTCCTGTAAGTACTCCTCAAAGCCACACAGTGCTCTTATGAAGAAAGTCTGGCTGGATGGCTTGGGGATACTGTGCTTTAGGGATGATACACACCATTCTATAGCCCCAAAGGTTAAAAAAAAATAGGCTTCTAATATAACATTGCCATTTAAGAGAAATCAGAACTGAAAAGCAGCTGTCAAACTTTAATTTCCTGGCTAATGAATGACCATGAATCCATTCTTTAATGATTCTTGACCCTAGAAACAAAATGTATTAGCACTTTCAGATTTTGCACAGTAGTGCTAAATGGGGCATGTAATGTACTAATTTAGTGCCTCTTTAGCATAATCACAACCTACATGCACAGCTACATTTCCTTGCCAGGCAGCTTTCACAAGACCTGCAAAGAACTTACGTAGGATGTTTCACCCTATTATTCATTTCACTGATGCCTGAGAATCAATATATGTGGTTTTTTTCCCCTATCCTGTCTTTCTCCACAAAAAAGCATAAAATCATCCATTGATCTTCATGGGGTGACTAAGATGCCAAGAAATCTGTGCTTTTCTCTACCTGCAATGACGCAAGATACCTGGTTTTACTCTGTTTATCTTGTGAATCTAAAAGCCCAGAAAAATGCTGCATTTGGATATAACTCCTATTTTCCTGGAGAAATACGGGGTCTGACTGAATAATGACCAAACACTATATTTTAAAAATAAAACAATAACTAAAACTGATTTTAAAAAATTAATTAAGAAGTAAAATTTTCAAATTTATAACCCTAAAAACATATTTCTAGCAATACCTTACCCTGGCTGTCCTATTCAGAAAGAACGCAGTCTGAGAAGTTAAAGCACTCAGCTTGATGTGACTACCAGCTTCCTTTTTTTTTTTTTTTTCACTTCCCTTTGGTCACTGTTTGGTTTATGACCACTCTCACAGCAAATACATGTTTTCTTCTGTTTAAGTAGAACCTGTGTTTCAGTTTGTGCCATTGCCTGCTGTCCTTCCTCTGGGCATTACTGAGAAGAGTCTGGCTCTGGGGTCTTTCCACCCTCCCTGCAGATATTTATATACACATTGATAAATCTCTTTTTCAGGCTGAACAGTTCCAAACTCCCTCTGACCGCATAAGTTCAAATGAACAGACAGTGCTCTTGGCCATGAAAGAGCAACTTGGGTGCTTCTTTGCACTGTTCTAGCCTGGGGTTTGCTCTCCTCTGTCCTCTCCTCACTGTCAAGTATTGCAAGGGGTGAGCCCTTTGGAGAGAACATTTCCAATGCCCTTTCGGGGGATGTGGATCCAGATGGAAGCACAAACATCCTGAAGATGTTTTTGTAACACCACAACAGGATCCTTGTAACAGTTTGCCTGATCCTACCTGGTTTATACAGATGCATGGGGGTGTCCACAAAGGCTTTGTTACAAGATCAGGCCCATCTTCAAAATGCAGTTAAGCCACTTGTTATTGATTTCATTAACATTGACTTGGTCTAAATAATATTGAGGCCATTCCAAGGAGTTCTGCATTTCTGTGTGGTCTACAGCAGGCAGAGCACTGTGTGTGCTGTGCTCCTCCATGGGTTTTGTCATGAAATCAATCCTTCCTAAAGCTCGTTATCCTCCTGCGCGCAGGAGCCCTGCCAGGTCTGGCCTGGCAGTCCCTGCCTGCAGCAGATCAATACGGGGCCACAGAGGCAGCTGAGGGAGACCATGCACAACCAAACACTCCTGGCCCTGCAACCAGGCTGGCTGTGCTCACAGCACAAGGTGTGAAGCTCCACACCTCTTTCTGTTCTTTGAGCATCTCGGGGCTGCTGGAGGTGTTCAGTCAATTAGCGTGCCCAATACCTTTCTGAGTGTTTTTATTTCCATGTGTAGGCTGCACTTTAAAGAGAAAAGCCTGGATCTATGCCACACTCTTTCCAGAAATTCAGGAAAAGGAAATGGGATTGTTAAATAAAATAGCATTGATCTGGGAGTTCCTAAGGGCAGGCTGTGCCGTCTGGCAGCGCTTGCCTCTGCTGTGAGCAGAGCTGCCTGTGCAGAGAGGCTCTGTCTGTGGGGAGCACCATGCAGGACTGGGGGCTGGTCTGGCAGCTGGCATGGCAAGTGTAAGGTCTGCTCTGAGCTGTGCTTGTGAGAGCCCAGAGAACGGCCAGATCGCTCTGTGGCCTTGCATTTCTGCTCTGTGACTGACTGCTCCAGCAACAGGGCAGAGTTTGAGACTGCCTGAGTGAAAAACTTTCTTTTGGTGAAAAACAGAGCCCTGCTGCCCTCTCGGAGAAGACTCTGACTTCCAGGGAGGGTCATCGATGCTGAAAGCACAGCACTGCCCAGTATTTGATTGATATTCATTCTCAGGGCTGTGTGAGTTGCCCCAGCTGTGGCTGTGGCTCCTTAGCCTGAAATTCCCACAGATATTCACAATGAGGTCTTTGGAGGCAGGTGTGTTTGTGGTGTTTGAAGGAAGCAATGCAGTTTTTTAGGAGAGATTTCCTGTATGTCATTACTACCATTCCCAAACAGCAGAAATACAGCATGTAATTGCTACATCTGAAACTCCTGAGCTGCTACATTAACAAGGAGTTAACAGGAACCAGAGGCTGCAATTGTTGCAGCTGTTTTTAATAACACTTACAGAGAAATTGCATCTTTCCAGAGATAATTCACAAAGAGTAAAATTTCTACTGAGTTGACCAGATAGCAATTTTTCTCTCATCTCCAGTAACAATTAATGCTAAGATTTGGTTACACAAAAATCTGTAGACCATAAGGAGGGGGAGGTTTGTGATAGATGCTAAAAAAATAGTATTAAAATAATAATTAACTAGTGCTGCCTTGTGATGTGCACAAAAATTACAGCTGACCATTGCTGTGGACATGGAACGCAGCCACTCCTTGCTGGTGTCTGCTCTGCTCTGAATGGAGTCAAATCTGTCTGCTCCAGTTAAAACCCTGTTTTCATATATTGATTTTTAAGGTGATGGCTGGATCATCATATCATCTGCAAGCCTTGAAATGCATCTGAGCCTGAGGACTCTGCAGGACACACAGATGCCTCTTCAGCAAGGCTGGGCTTCTGTTAGTGGGTGAGTAGGGAATGTAAGCACCCTGCTGTATCTGGGAATGAGGTGGGAGACTGCAGCCTGGCTTCACAGAGCCCAAAACCTTGGCTTGATTGATGCCCAGAGGGCTCTGCTATTGCTTGGAAGCTGGTGGGAGGCATGCTGCCCCTCGAGAGGGTAGGGGAAAGCTGTGCTACAGGCTGGATTGTCAGATGTGTCTTTTGGGGCCACAGCCTGCAGAGCCCATACTGTGGGTCTATGGGCCAAGACTATAAGAAAATCACAAGTCACTGTGTTACTTCTAGCAGCACTCTGCAGCCCTGCGAGCACTTGATGTGATCCTGTGCCCAAATTGGGGAAATTACCAGAGCAGTCGGTGTTGGAAGTCCTGTTGAGATCAGCGATGTGTGAATTGGCAGCTTTTCCCTGAGCTGGGCAGCGAGGGCTGAACCCTGCTCTCTGCACAGATGCCTTGGTGCCACTGCCCGTATTGAGCCATCAGCCACGGCAGAGCTGCACTCCTTCTTTTAAAAGAAAAAGCAGATTCCATTGCACATATACTATTTAGTCAGGAAACCTGGATGTGATTCCCGTGGACTGTTTCAGACTCATCCCTAACTCTTTTGGAAGTCATCCTGGGATGCGCTGAGATCCCCTGGCTGCTGCGGCCAGAAGCTTTCCACTGAGCTGAGTGAGCTGCAGCCGCTCTTGCCCGTGTGGGTGCAAGGCCACCGAGCCCTCCCTGCAGCGAGCCCGGGCTGTTCCCTGCGCGCTCCTGGCTCAGCCCTGTCCCAGCACCGCGGCAGCCCGAAGGAGCCCAAAGAGGGTCAAAGCAGCTCAAAGGAGCCAAAGGAGCCCAAAGAGGGTCAAAGCAGCTCAAAGGAGCCAAAGGAGCCCAAAGGAGCTCAAAGAGGGTCAAAGGAGCCCGCAGCAGCCCAAATAAGCCCAAAGCAGCTCAAAGCAGCCCAAAGCAGCCCAAATGAGCCCGCAGCAGCGCAAAGCAGCGGGGGCCGGACGCCCGTCGCGGGTGGCAGGTCCCGCCCGTGCTCCCGGCCGCTCCTTTGCCTTCTTGCGACAACAGAGGGCACCAGCGGCCCTCGCTAGCGCGGCTCTCCTGCCGGACACGGGGGATGCTCCCGGCTCCGTGGACCCGCGGGAGGAGGGAGCCTGCGAACCAAACCCGCTCCTCGCCTTCGGGGCACGGCTGCTCGCCCCCGGGCCCGGGGGTGCTGCCGGGAGCGGTGCTGGGGATGGGCGGGGGAGGTGTGAAGGGAAGGGGGGTGCAGGGGGGGCTCACAGCCCGGAGAGCATCGTCAGCCTTTGGGAATCCTCGCCCTGCGCCTCCTGCCTGGCCGACCCTGTCATCTGCACCCCGACAGAAGTCACCGCAATGTGGGATCTGAGGTTAATCCGCAGTGAAACGGTGCAGGTCAGAGGCTGGGCCCGAGTCTCCCCGGCGCTGCAGCGGAGCTCAGGCTCGCTGACAGCAGCGTGAGCTCTGCCTCCCGCGCAGCCCGCAGGGACAGCCCTGAGCCAGCTCCAGGCTGCTCCGCGCCAGCACAGCCTGGAGCCTGGAGCAGCCTGGCTCCTGGAGCAGGAGCTCCCCGGCAAGCCGGAGCTGTGCGGCCAGCAGCCCCAGAGCTGCTCCGTTTCGGGGTAACCCCAGTACCGCGGGGCACTCGAGGCACGCCCTGCCCCGTGCAGAAGGACGCGGCTGCTCCAGCCCGCTCGGCCCCTGAGCCGCGCATCCTCCCTCCTTCCGCTCGCCCGCTGTTCATCCCTGCCGCAGGCGGGGTCAGCTGCAGGATGCCCACGGAGGGATGCCGAGAAGGTGAAACGTTTGTTACTTTCCTGAAGCACAGCTATCCGAGCAGGTAAGCAGCAGTCGCTTTCAGTGATAACTCACTGATTTTGGTCATTGTATCACACGACAAAATAATCAGGGAGTAGAGCAACAAAATACAAGCGCAAGTCCTTCTGTTGAACAGCCCCTTTAGCAGAACATCCTGATTCACTGCTGCTGTAAAAATAAAAAGAGGCGGTGATTTTATTCCTGCTTTCTTCCATGCAGCACTGGGACAGAGTTCATCTCTGCTCTGGTTTGGGGGACACTTTCTTTGTTTCACCTTAATTTACATGAGGAAGATGAAGGGAGAAAAAACAATGGAGGGGAAAGGGCTTCAAGCAAAGAAACAACATATCACACAGCATGAAAATGCCACCCAACCTGTGACACTGACTATTTGCAAGAATAAGAGCTCTTGTGCATGTAATCCATAACCTAGAGTTTGTACCAGGGCCTCCCCCTCTCCAATCCTGCAAATTTGGTATATCTTGCCTATTGCAGCAGGACTATTTCCATACCAGAAGATCTACTCACACGAGCACGGGACATTGGATGCTCTGTTTATCCACAGCCTAGAAACATGAAGGGCCAACGTTTCTTCCACTGCCAGGGGCATGTGAAAGCTTTGAGCACATGCTACAGAGATAAGTAGAGACATATGCTTTATGCCAGGCCAAGATGTTTTTATAAAGAGTTTCTGGCCTTGTCTGGTAAAATATTTTATAACTTTTCTGCCAGCAGCCAAAAGGCAGTCAAATATTTAAAAGAAGTAATAAAAGTTCCTATGTGAGTCAGAGTCCTACAGAAATCCTGCTAGTGAATTTCCCCATGGTAGCCTGCAGGACTAGCAAGAAAAAAATCCCACAGAACTTTTCTGGTATGAAGTATTTTTAACAAGCCCTTGGAAGTGGCATGGAATGTCCATGCAAAGGCCTGAAACCAGATCCCAGGCTATGTGAAGCCTAAAAAGCAATTCTGTTTTTTTTTCTTAAATTATTATAGCCTCAAATCCGATTTTACTCCTAGGGAATCACAGAGAGGCCAGCTTCAGTGTGACCTTTAAGTGGCATCTCACTTGTGTATAGAAGAATATGCACAAGTGTGTATTCCTTAAACCTGGAATCCAGCATACTGGGATGTCCATGCTGCAGATGGAGCAAGACACTGCCCTGCCATGTGCACGGCCTGGGCTCAACGCTCTGCTCTCCCTTCCTGCCGAGCTCTGCTCTTGTAGCACTAATGAAGTGCCTCTTCTTTCCCTTTCAAAGTCCTCAGGTGATCTCGTTCTGCTTGGAAACCGCAATGAGACCCTGGGCTTTTTGGAAAAGAATCTCATTAAGATCCAAGGCCACAAAAGCTTCTCTGCTAATTCTTCCTGCTGCTAAAGCCCTGACAGTAACCAGCCTGCTCAGGTTTGGCTCTGCTGTGGGCAGCAGTGCTGGGGGCGGGGGCCAGGCAGGCACAGGTATGTCACAGGTATGTCACAGGTGTGTCACAGCAGCTGACTCTGACCCCAGGTTCATGGGCTGCCAGCTGCAGGCATTCACATTCTTGATCTCTCAGCTGGCAGATGACACTAACAGAGAGGGGAGTGGTGCTGCTGGCACCTGCCTGGCAGGATGTGTGCAGGGGCTAGTTGGTCACTGATTTTGTTTTACAAACTGCTTCCACACTGCAGTTTAGGTCTGGTTTGGATGCTCTTTCCTGGAGCATCTGGGATGCCTGCTTGGGTGAATCCTCCTTATTGCCCTTGGATCTTGCCCCTTTTTTTTTTGCCTCTTCCAGCCAAAAATCTCCCAAGAGCTAACTATGTTTCTCTGGTTATTCCTGTGCTTTTGACACTAAAATGGGAAGAAGAATGTCATTTCCCCACAACAGAACACCAGGAAATGTTTTACTTCAGCTTGATGGTAATAAGTGAAGCAATTGGTGGGACAGATAAGTCTTTCTCCCAGCTATTTGCAGATCCCCCCCAGAGATGTTGTGCCAAGTGTGACAGCATCAGCACAGCACAGGAGACCTCAGCAGAAATGCTTTGAGCTAAGCAGGACTGGGCTCACACATTCGTGGGATGTCACCATGCCTGCCAGGCTGCTCGGTCTGTCAGCACAGATCCTACCCTGGATGTCCCAGTTCCCTCTCCCGTGCTCTGGCGATGACCCCTCCTTCTCTTGTACAGGAAAGCCTCTAGGACCTGCCTGGTCCCCCTTCAGCAGTTCCACTGCTGTTTGGTGTGAAGGTGTGATATTCAAAGCAACCTGCAGGATGAAGGCAGTTGCTGTCTAATTGTGTGTGAGGGCAGCACTTCTCCCTGGGAATGGAACAAGGGTTTTCTGAGCCTACAGAGAGGGCCTGTGAACCCCAGCACGGGTGGTACAGCCAAGCTGCTCTCCAAAGGAGCTGGGGAAAAGCTGGGGGTTTATCACCCAGGGCAAGAGGCAGCCTCTCCTTCCTCCTGGCCTTGTCTTGGGTAGAGAGCCCAGCTCCCATAGCCTGCCTGGTGAGCAGCCTTCTTCCCAAGGTGTCTGACCTCCAAAAATGTGCCCATGACAAGCTGCTTTGAGCACATGGCAGAGAGAAGAGACAGTGAAGAAGTGTCTGCTTACCCACCTCCTTCCCCTCCTCTCTGGGGAGGGGGATCTGCCCTCCTGAGTGTCAGGAGAGATTCTTTCAGGGAGGGTTTGGCAATGCAGATTTATGACAAGCCTCTTACCACTCCTTGCAGATCTGGGTAACACTTGGGGAAAATGCTGTCACCAGCTGCATGCTTCTCTCCTTGGAAACCCCAGTGTTTTCCTGTGCTCAGCTTGCTGCCACAATTCAGTACTGGCGGTGGCTGGGGGAGTAGCTGGGTGTCCAGAGCCAGCCCTTCCTGGCAGCACGGGGACGCCTGCACACAGCCTGGCTCAGGGTGATTCCCTCAAGGGTGGCTGTCTGGTCCCAAGGGACCACAGCCCTTTAGGGTCAGCATGGGTTTGCTGGTCATGGGTGTCACAGTCAGCAGAGCAGAATACGAAAGCACAGTCCTTCCACCCTCAGATCACCACAGGATCTATTGAGCAATTCAGGGTGTTTATCTCACAATGATAGTGTAGCCCTGGGCTGCCTCTGAGGTCCTTGCTGGTGCAATGGCTGCCTCTTGCATCAGAACCAATAGTCAGAGCAATGGGGTCATGCTTCCCGGAGGAGGCAAGTGCTGATCCAAGCTGTAAAGATTGCATTTGTCTGTTTGCATTTGCATTTTCAGCTGCAGGATGAATGTCAGGGTCCTGGGGTAGGCAGAGGGGATTTAGGTTAAGCAGGACTTCCAGATCAGCTCCAAGTTTGTCCTTCTGCTTAAAATCTGCAATGTGATGGCACCGGTGGCCCCTGCAGCTGCTTCTGGATTCACATGCATTTCTCCTGGTGAATCATTAAAGCATACCCTAGCAGGGGCAGCATGAGGCAAAGCTGCTGGGAGTTTAGGAAGGAAAAAAACCTGTTTGTTTGTCAGATGCCTTGGGAGAAGCTGAAGTGAGCATAAACAGTGGAGCAACTTGGAAGTGTGCAGCACTGAGACACAGCAGGCATCCTGCATGCCAGATCTCATTCTCTTATCCTCAACATCCAACCTGAGACCACCAGCAGGAGCAGCTGGTGGCACGGATGGCTGCACAGTTGTGTTGGTCACCTCTTGCTGATGGGATGTACAGATGCTGGTGTCTCTTGTATAGTGGGCAATTCATGTTCCACAGCAGCCTGCAGGGTTGTGGTGATTCGTGGGGAGCAGGAAAACCTAGCTTTATCTTCAGGGAGAAAACTGCTGAACTTCAGGTTTCAGAGCCTTTGGTTTGGTTGAATTACAGGTTCAAATCTTGAGGTTCAAACAAGGTCTTTCTTCCTCTGAGACAAATGGAGTGTCATGCAGTAAATCGCCAATGATTCTCTTTGTTAGCTGCTGTGTTACTTTGAAAACGGCATCATGACATATTTCAGCTTTCTGCAAAATAAATAACTGCATCATTTATCAAAATGGTTTGCTTTCAGAAAGGTTGCCACTCTTTTAAGGCATCAGAGATTCCTGGGAATGAAGGAGATAAGAGGAACACAAGATGCCTCTTTTCTTTTCTTACTCTATTTTATTTGACATTTCACTTTTTTTGCTTATTTGAAAAAGCCCTGATGAGGAGTGATCCTTGGCTGTGGCACGTCCCAGCAGGCTTGGTGGAGTGTGACAGTGAGGGCCATGTACTGCCTAACTGGCCCCTGAGGTGATGGGGAGCAAAGGCACCCTTGCTGCCTGCAGCTCCCTTGCAGCCTGCAGCACCCCTGCTGCCTGCCATTGCCCTCACGCAGGAGGAGGCCTGAGATTGCTCTTCTCCCCATGGGCAGCAAACATCCATCACCCATCAAACCCATCCCCAGGTCTCTTGCAGTGGAAGACACAGCTCCTGGAACACCAGCAAAATCACCTCATCAGGACTGACGGGCAGGGAACAAGCAGCACACTCTGCCTCCTCAGCTGAGATGGCACATCCAGACATGGACACCTGCTGGAGCATGAGGTTCAGTGCTCCTTTCAGACATCACTGCAGAGCAGCATGCTCAGCCCTGCTGTGTGTAGTGGTTGTGCAACACAGGTGTGCTGCCCCAACAAGGCACCTGTCAAATGCAAACACTGTCACAGGCGAATTCCTCTTCAAAACTTCTACAGGGAGAGCTATGTGGAAAAAAAATTTTAAAAAATCCAACAAGGCAGAGAAACACCTCTGAAACTTTGTATTTATCTTCTTTTAAAGCAATCTCCAGTTTTCAGCTATTTCCACACACTCATTCTTTGTCTAGGACAGGATATAACACACTGGATGAAATGTCAAAAAGCAGCCCCTGTATTCAGCATGCTCAACAGTAATTTGTTTTATAGAGTGAGCAACAGTATCTTGTTTTATGCTTGACATAGCAAACATTACTAGTGTCCAGCCAGCACCTCACTAACTTTTTAAAAACAGAAGTATTGCAAGCAGCTTTTTGTGCCATCCACGGGATGCCCTCAGTGCTTTCCAAATGCCTGGGAGTCCTAAGTACCAGGCAGGAATTGGCATCTTCTGTTTACACGTGGGAAAACAGAGCTAAAAGAGTTTATGTCTCCTGTTTCCAAACACAGTCACTAGCTTTGGGTCTCTGTCTTCTTGGTGCCAAACTGTGAGAGCTTTTAATTTCTGGCATGTGTGCAGAACAAAGAGCAACTGTTCGCTGGTTTAACTGGTTTGACTTGTACACAGCTCTGTTGAAAAGGTACCTTAATGTGAAGTCTGTGTAGTGCAGTGAAGAAGCAGATGTTCCCTCCATCCCCATTGCATCCATCAGGTCTGGATTTTACAAGTGCCCTAGTCGAGGCCAACAGTGTTTGCAGTGTCCAGTGCTGCTGAGAGCTAGGCCAGGTGTTAGATCAAATGTCTGGAGCTGTGTGTAACATTTTTTCAGATGTGCTTCTCGGTGATTTTTTTCCAGACAGATGCGGGAAGTCTGTGGTAGAGCTGGGAACAGAGCCTGTTCCTGTGCTGGGAGAGGCTGTGCCCCTGACAAGACACAGGCACGGCCCTACAAAGTAAATGTTGTGATTTCATGGCTGGAGTTGAATGGCACCCGGCAGTTGCACCAGGGGAATTTTTTTCCCCAGTCTCCAGATTCACAGGCATTCACTATGTGGCTAAAGCCTCAGAAAACTCTGAAATTCAACAGAAGTAGTTTGGTGCTTAATTTTGGGTCAGTTGTACCAGTGCACCTTTGTACTCATGTCCCTGTGTGCAGCTCAGTTACAGGATAACCTTAAGGGACAATAACCAGGCAGGAAGGCTCAGAGAGCTGGTGAGATAGAGGGGACAAGGACCATGGGGCTGAGTTTAATACCAGCTTGCACAGAAAGTATTTTAGCCCTGGAGGTGTCTGTTGACTCTAACAGCATGTAGCTAAAGCTGCTGCCTGTGCTGGATGATGGAGTGAGGGCTGGCTTGTGGGTGGATGACAGAAGCTGTGGCTCTGCTTGCTTGGCTGAGCTGTCTGGAAGCATCACACGTTTCTTTCCTTTTTAATCATTAGTTGAGCTTATCTGTGACAGGAGAGCCTGTCATATTGTGTGTGTGAGCATGGTGTCCTCTGCTGGAGCCAGCTGCATGGCAAACCCAGGGCACTGCTGGCCCTGGTAGCCTGGCAATGCCCCACTGGCCCATCCACACCTGGGCCGTGCTTGTAAGGGGTGGGCACCCCAAGGGGGTGTTGGCTGCACGTGCAGCTCCTGCTGTCTGTTCTTCAGTGTTTGGAAGAGCACAACTCCACAGATTTTTCTGCCCTCCAGCTTCCTTGAGCTCACACTGAAAGCCTGCTTTCTCAAGAAATTCCCTTTTATTGATTTAAGATGTGCTGTTTCCATAGGTTGCACTTGCTCTTAAGGATAGCACCCATGGATAAAGGCAGAGGAGGCACAAAGCCAGCATTTGACAGCAGAATGGTCTACAAGCACTGACATGGCTTGGGCAGGTGAGCTTTCTAAAAAGACCAGTTGAAACCATATCCCTCAACCACCCCTCTGCCAGTATAGCTCAGGAATGGTGGCTTTTCTTGAGTAAAATTTCAGTCAGGCTAATTTTTCTTTCTGTTTCTGTTTTAGCAAATTCTAAATATTAAGCTGTGATTAGGCAAAAAGTAGTAAGAAGAACTTCAGACTGAAAAGCAGGGCTTATACTTTTAACTTAGATGGGGAACTGGGAAATTTTTTCTGCAAAGCTGCTTCCATGAAAAAAGAAGAACATTCTGGCTGAAAGCATTCAGCCACCTGCCATAAGAACAGTATAAACGCCTCAAACCTTTCCCATTGATAAATTCGGGATTTTCTGTAGCAAAAAGCTGAATCTTTCAATTGTGGTTGAAGTATCTCTCTCTTTTTTTTTTTTTTTTTTTTTTTTTAATGTATATCATCATCACTAAAACATGTAAAAGAAAGGAGTTTGGGGAAAACTCCAGCTGATACAGGGCAGGGAACAATCATGGGCTGGCAAGAACCTGGAATCAGTGACCTAATCAGCCATTTCCCTCTCTAATTGCTATGATTCTGCAGCCTAAAGAATTACACAACGTGTATTTTAGTTGGAACAAGATACTATTATTGAGTAAAGTGCATAATAATTGTGTTTCAGAAGGTGAAATAAACGCCTATCACCAGGCACTTCAATCCATCATTGTACTTTGCTAAATTACTGAAATTGCACTACATTCAATACTAAAATTACTTGTAATAAAGTGATTGCTGGACTGACACTCACAAAAAGATGTCTAGTACCCACATTTGTTTTCCTAATTGACAATTTTAGGCGTCGATCTCGGGAGGGAGGAGCGTCCTCAGCCTTCCTTGCAGTTTACAGGAATGGAGGGCATGGAGCTCCTGCAGAGGCAGAGTCTTAGAATTGAAGGCTCCTGCCTCCTGCCTCTGATTTCCTACAGCTTTGGAGTCTTTGGTTAGGTCACTGTATAGATACATTTCACCTACATTTACAAAAATATTAGGTTTTGATACAAGCCTTTCTCATTATGATATACCACTTGATTATTTTGCTCTGCAATTTCTTCCCTGGCTATTCATTAATTAATGCCACATTTCACAGACTTGACCAAGAATACATAGCACAGACACACATTCCTTGTCCGGGACCACTGATGGTGCTTTGGGAGATGCCCACGACTTCTGTTGTTTCTTTTTCCTGCAGTCTCTCCACCCTGCAGGATTCTAGTTGGCAAAAGGCAAAACTTTCCGTTTCAGAAGTCAAACCTCTTTCTTTCAGCTCCTGGATATGACACTTAGATCAGGCCCAACTAGAAAAGCATTACTTTTTTTATTTCAGATAGTAGTCCAAAGATGTTAATCAACTGTGTGATTAACTGATGCTGAGTTAAATTCAGTTGGTCTTTTAGACTTTAGCTTATGTATGTGGTCAAGTGGGACAATACATTTCTTCTACTCAGGCTAAGCAACATTCTTTTGCAAATGTGTATAACTACTTTGTCATGAGACTGAGTGAACAGCTGAGGAAATCTTGCTTTCTGAAGCCCAGAACCCTCTTACCTCTCTCAGGGGTTTTCGCAGCCTAGCTCAGAATGGATCTTTTAGAAATTTACTTGTAACATGTTAGAATTTTTCTTTGTAAGAGAAACACATACTCCATCCAGAAGACACTGAATTTAACTCCTTGCTGATGTTTCCATGGCCTCAGCCAAAGGGATGAAACCCTTCTTCATGGCAGGTGACATAATCTGTAGGGTTTACTGACTCTCTAAGTGAAATATCAGATGTTCTCATAGATATTTTTCAGCTTTTTCTTTACACGAAAGGAGATGTGAATGTCTCCTCCATCAGCAGGCACTATATAACATACATACTGTAAGGTCTATTAAAAAGGTTTCAATAAGCTAAGCAAATATGAGGAATTCTGATGGGAAGGAATTAAAGCAGTCAATTTTTTTTCTTCCAAAATAAATATGCGAGTTAATCTGCAAAAGTGGAGAGTGCCAAATATTCATCCAATGTGCTAAAGTGACTCATGGCAAAGGTAGACAGTTTTATAGTGCAATTTCTTTACTTGTGTTGGAAATGGATGGCTTCCAAGTGGCACTTACGAAACAATTAGCTCTTCAAGGATAATCAGATTTGTATGAAAATGTAAAGATAAGTGATTTAGCTGTGATCTCAGCTGGAAAGTGACTGAGGGTAGTGGACCACACTCCACAGTAGAAATCCCCTTTCTTTTACGAAATGGCACTTTTGCTGAAATGTGCTGGATTCAAGCAAGTAAGGGCTCCCTTGACTTTCATTGCTAGGATGACACACGACTGATTTGCATCATTAGAGATCTTTGCTGATGGCTGAACTGCTTTGCATATAAATGAGACCTAACCTGAACAGCTGCTCTGCTGGTTGGTGTGAAGGATTTACAGTTCCAGATCAGGTCCCTGCTCACTACCAGTCTCTGAGGGAACTCCACCCCAGACTGATGGAAAACACGTAATGTTTCATACTTGCATCCCTGGAGATTGGGCAAGTGCAGAGGCTGGCAGTTCAAATGGCCAAAAAACCTTTCTTGAAGGCTTTTAATATTTTCAGGTGAAAATGCTAATTTTTCAGTCTTGCCCTGTCCCTTGAAATTATCATGCATGGTGGAATAGCAAGGTGGAGATGGAATAGTCCTGACAGCATGACAAAGGCTCATCCTTGCATCTTCAGGTGTTGCCTGTGACCTCTCCACAGAGCTCTTCTGCTACTTCCACAACCTGGTCATCTCCAAATTGCCTGAGGTCAGGGCAGGCAGTGGAGAACTGTCTGTAACAGCCCTTGGGTTTTCTTCCATTGAAGTGTTTGTCCTAGAGCTCCTGTTCACTGGACCTCTGTTGTTGGCTGCGTGCTTCTCCTTAAAATGTGCTCTCTCAGCTCTGCCTTTGCAAATGCACTTTGAGGAGAAATTGGCAGAAAATGACATTATAGCTTCCTGACCTCAGCCTCACCTGAGCTGTATGGGAAGGCCCCTTAGGAAACCCGTTTCTGTGTTATTTTCAGTCTAGTTCCCAAATCCCCAGAAGCCTGGCAAAGACAAGTAGGCAGCCAAGCCTTGAGTAACATCTGCCTGAACCCTTCCTACAGATTCTCCTGTCTATGGAGCAAACCACATTGTCAAGGACATCGTTAATGATGTGTCAGAGACTAGAGTAGCTCTCAGCCCCAGGAGATCCAGAGAGCTTGGACACAGTTTGGATCTTTGGCCAAAGCACCTGGGCAGGGGTATATCACTAGAGCAGAGGTGATGGTGACCTCAAATTCAAGGACTAGCAAATACCTGCACCCTGCTTCATGTCAGAGGTATCACTGCCAGTGGTAGGATTCAGAAAAATTATATTTAGAGGGTTTCCAATAAAGCATTTGTGGATTCAGGTGTACAAACCTGTGAAAGTGTTTGGCCTCCTGGTGATGTTCACACATGGACACAAAACATCTTGGTCTTGAAAGGATGCTTTTACACTGCTTATGCCTCCTGAAGCTGGCAGAACAGGGAATGAGCACTGTAACCTCACTGCACCTGGCAACTCTGCAAGGAGTGTCAAGTGTAGAGCTAGTGATGGCAAAATCGTTCAGATGCTGCTTGTTTTGGAGGCAGAACTCAACCTGTTATAAACACATCCTCCTTCCCTGAGCGTGGTTGGTTTTATCTCCAGGTTAAGCGAGTGTTGAGATCCCATATAGAAGAGGAAGCTGTTCGGCTTTAAGAGCTTTGTTTACTTATATAAGGCCTAACAAACATGGTTGTTAAGGCCCCCTAGGAGGTCTTTCTTATGAAGCTGGGAGCTATTGGATTAGGCAAATGAGAGCCAGAGATTTGCCTAATAGCTTGACAGGCCATGAGGGATTAGACACTTGTGGGCTGGTGTAAACTTGTGGGACAGAGATGCTGTGGCATGGGTCTCTTCTTAGCCATGGATAAATGCCTTGTCAGTGTGGGTTAATCTTGTTTGCCTTGTCTTCCACAATGCTGCATTGCAGGACTCAACCTCTGTCAATTTAATCACTGTTGGAATGGAATTGTAGGCTTTTGTTTCACGTACTCAACTCCTCCCTAATGCAGCACTTTCAGCATCACAGGGGTCAGTGATTAATGACAATTTTCAGCTCACTTTGGTTCAAACTCCTGAAATAGTTGTTCCTTTGGGACCAAAGATTCTGTTGTCACTGGCTGAATGCAGGTCCATCTGGGGAGACTCCACTGCTGCCCACTGACTGTGGATCCATCTCTCCTCACTCCTTTTTCAGGCACTGGTCTCCCATGTCTCTCCCTACCAAGACAACAAAGAACCCCTTCCCCTGAGCTGGGATTCTCCCTTGTCATTATGCTGTGCTCAAGCCAGCAGGCCAGCCCTGGAATGGCACTTTGTGGAGCCTGGAAGAGACCCCAGAGAGCACCCAGCCCTCACTGGGACACTGACACCTTTCATTTGAGTGGGAGTCAGTGGTGACTGTCCTCAGAGGTGAGTGGATGGTTCACAGTGGGACTGAAGTGCCAAGTGTTAAGAGAGGCTAAAGAAAGTTGGCATGGGACCCCACTGTTCCCAGATCCCTTTACCTTGATAGGGTAGAGGGCTGTGAGTGTGCATAGTTTATGGAGCACCATGGCTTTTACAGCTCCTTTCACTTCTGATCCTGACCAACCTAGACAAGGGCAGCCACCTCTGCTGGGCTGGATTTGCTCCCAGGGCACAGGCCATGTTTGTCTCTTACAGTGCGGAGTCCATCCAATCCAGCTCACACTTTTAGATGTCTTCACATTTCCTCACTCCTTACCTTCCCTTGTCCTCCCTACAATACACCAAGAGCCCAGCAGTGCTAGATCCAACACAGGAGCTGGGGCCCAAACACCTGCAGCTGCTGTGGACACACAGCTCTGAGTTTTGCTTGATGAATGCTTGTCAGATCTAAGGAAGCCAGGAAAATTCACTGCAGGCATCCCGAGTCTGGAGGCAGCCTCCCCCACAGCCCATTAGCATCTGCAAGACACCGGAGGGGCAGTGCAGGTGGGAGGAAGAGCTCAGGCCAGTCCCTTTTGGTCCACAATGGGCGGCATCTTGCTCAGTTGTGCAAATTGCTTGAGCAATCTGGGGGGCCATAAACCCAAACCACTCCTTTGAAAGCCCAGCCCCTCCTCAGCCCTGTGCCCAGGCAGGGGCAGAGCTGCAGGCGGTGGGGGCAGATGGGGACAGGTGCCAGTGATGCTGGAGTACCGGGTGACAGCCCCATGGCATCGACAGGGGACAAGGCTGCCTTGAGTGCATGCAGCAGTGGCAGTCACTGGGCTCAACGACTGCAGAGGGATTGCTGTGAACTGCCTCAGGTCTCATCCCCGACACCTTCACTAGCCCAGCAGAGAACAGATGCAGATGCCAAAAGAGCTGTGAGTACAGACCTTGCAGGCTGGTCCTTTACTGACACATCTCCAAGGCAGCATCTTTTCCTGAGGGGATGGAAGGGGCTGCAGGGCAGTGAGAGGGTGTGGGGAGAGCAGCCAGACCCTCGTCAGTTGGACACAGCGTGGCTGTGCCACCCACAGGCACTGGGCCCAGCTGTCCCAACACATGAAATGCTATCCACCTCCCATCCACTTCTCTGTGTCTTCCTTACCTAACAGGGAGTGGGAAGTATTAGATTGCCATGTGAACTCTTAGGAGGGTGTGTGTAATGGGGAATTTCTTCTCTGTTCCACAGAGCTCTTGCCACCCTGGCTCTGCTCTTTCTACACCCAGCCCTGGGCAAGATTAAAGCTGTGAACCAACAGCTGGCCAGCACAGAGCCCAAACCACAATCTCAAAAGAGTCTGTGCCAGTTTATTAATTGTCTGTAGAGCGGGACCTGGCAGAAGGAAGCACAGCCTGCCTTCATGGAGACAACACATGTTTGGGACTGAAGCAGTGAGTGGTAAAGCTCACCCTACACATGCCTTCCCTGCCTGCACTGCTTTGTACTCCAGCTTAGTCATGGCTGGCCCAGGCGAGTGGCTGGGAGAGCAAGGCTGTACTGGTTGATATTAGCTCTGCTTGAGGCTGAGAGGCTGCATCTGGTGTGGATCTCCCTGGCTGCTACTGTGCTCTGGCTGCAGACTGAGATATGAGCTAGGAGAGCCCAGAGCTGCGCCCTGCCACAGCCTGGCTCTGGCTCAGCACCGCTCTGGAGGCACAGGGTGGTCTAATGCACTTTATTACTGCTCTTTATTATCAGGCTCCACTAATTAATTCCACTAATGTGCAAAACCCCGCATGACAAAGTAGCCCTTGATCTTCTTCCACACCCTTGCTTCCAACCCCTGTGAGGCTTTTTGCTCTAGCTGAGGAGTTCCACTTGGAACAGGCAGCCCAGCCCAGCAGGTGCTAAAAGGTGTGTAATCCTGAAGTGAGCTAACTGAGCCTGGGTGCTTCCTCTGCCGGGGTCTCACTGCTGCTTCTTGCACAGGGAGGACACCTGGGTTTTCACCAGGCCAGGAGCTATCCTGCATTTTGGCCTGGAGCTGGTTTAAATCACGTTCCCTGGCAGTGGCTCCTGCTTTGAGAGGCAGTCCCAGGAGATTCCTGGGTTGGGACAAAGAGGACAATTGCTATTTAATGAATGGAGCTGGGCATATCACCCATGGTCCTGCAGCCATCATTCCTCAAACACAAAGGTTCTGCCACCCTTCCTTCCTGAGGCATGGGATCCTCATGGAGCAAGGCTGTGAGTTTTTGTAATAAACTTCCTGCAAGGAAGAGGAGAAGGAAGGAGAGGGCTCCTGCTGCCCTTGGCATGGTGCAGGCAGCCCAGGGCAACTGTCACAACGAGACATCATTGTTTTTTCATTCTGAGTGCTAAGCTATAGAAACAGAATAAAATATCATGCAGAGGACTGCTTACATATTGCCTGTGACTTTTGTATATCTTAATTTAAGAGTTTACAAATTACAGTCCTTCTGCCAAGCCAGCAGCTATTGAGCTCCCAGAAGGAAGTTCTTTGGCCACTTCTGTCTGCACTGTCCAAATGTCTGTAGAAGAAATACCCTGGGAAGAGAACCTGTCACTTTGTCCATCACTGCTTACAGTGGACCCTTACCTCTTGCTGTGCCTTTGGAGACCACTTTGTTCTCCTATTCCTTTCCTTTAACTGGCTCTGTTTTTACTCATTGGAGGCCTTGTACTTAGACAAGATCCAAATTTTGCATAATAAAAGGGCTCCCTAATAGCTGGCAGAGCATCCTGCTGTTCCCTGTGTCCTGTTGTTGAAGATTAAACAGATGTAAAATTAGGAGCTGAATCTCTCTGCATTTGGGGGTCCTTGTCCATAGCTGGAGATGAGAGATTAAGATGTGACCTTTTCCCAGGAAAAGCAATTTAAGAGATCAAGAAGTTATAATCCTTAACAAACCTTTCTCCAAAGAATTTTGCTTTAAATGCTTTAAATCCCACTGGCCATGTACATTTTTGCTCACAGCTTTCTTTGCTTCTCTTGACTGCACACTCCAGTGAAATCCCAGATCCTTTACCAGAAATGCTTTTGAATGCTCCATCCCCACCTACTCTTTTGGACCCCTAAGGAGACAAATAAACAGATGGAAGGTTTACTGCGAGCAGAAAAGAAGTCAACAATTTCCCTTCATGACAGGAGACGTCACACAACTCAGCATCTGCAGGCTTAGTGCTGTATTGCCCTGAGTAGCTCATGTTCCTGGGCATGGTTTCCAGGCAGAACCAAGTCCCAGTCCATACCAATGCACACCAATATCTTCTTGGCATGCCCTACTCCATCTCTTTAGAACAGGCCCACAATTGCTCGGCTTCATCTTAGGGTGGTAATCACATAAAAAAGCCAGAAAAAGTAATCACATAGAAAAGTAGAAAGTGAGTTTAATTTGTCTCCTGGCCTAGCAGCAGACTCTTTTCAGCGAATGGTCAGAACTTGTGTTTAAAAGCTCATTGCAAAAAAACAGTATCCATGGCTGATTGAGGTCTCAGTGTTGGGAAACCTTGAGATCTGTAAGTGGAGAAGGAGCCCCATTAATTCCTGTCTAGACTGGCTTCTGAGCCCAGGTTCCAGAGATGAAAGGACACTTTATTAAGACAGGACATAAATCCACCCTGCCAACAAGTCCGCACTCCTCTGGATTATTTACACCTCTCTCCCTCCCTCTGGTCATTGCCTGTCCCTACATAATCTACATTAAAGTCCTGACAGGATTAAACCAACATGTCTTACTCTTTAAATATCAGGCTCTGTGTGCTTTCCTTTCCACCATGTCACAAAAAAAGACATCATGTTTTTACAGATAGACTGAAAATAAAAAAGTAGGTGTCTAATGAAAGGAGCTTGATGTTATGACCGAGAGATAAAATGTGTGCTTTGGAGATTTTATTGTGAATGTGGCCTTTGCTGCACCTACAGCTCCTCTCCTTGGTGTGTCTGGTGCTGTGTGTCACCAAGGGCCAGCCAGGGGCTGTATGAACAGAGCCATCTGGGCTCTGAGCATCACCTTTTGGATGAGGGTGACTGCCTGGGGTCAGGCTACATCCCCTGTCTTATGCAGGACTGTCCTCCCTGGCAGTGCTGTGCTCAGCTGCCAGGGCTGGGGCCTGAGGGGCTGCAGAGGGCATGGGCAGTTTAGGGTGAAGGCTCAGAGGACAGGCTTTTTCATTCAGAGATTTTACAAATTTTCATTGCTCTTGAGCCTTTACTGCTTCATTTTCTGACATTGGAAAGTTCCTATAGTTGTCTGAGGGTTTTTTGGTGTTTATGGAAGAGCTGCAGCACTGTATGAGAGTAGTAGATCCTGTCTACTACCATGTTTGCATGAGCTTCTCCACCTTCCCTTGCAGCCAGGCAATGGGGAGCAAACAGTGCTTATGGCAAAGAGCCTCAGAAGGGTTTATACAAATATATTTTTAGGCCGAACATGTAAAATGTTCATTCACTGTATGAGTATCTCTGCAATCCCTGGCTCATTTCTGTTGTAGGTCCTGTTCAGCCACAGGACTGAGGGGCGCAGTGAGTACCTTAGTGAGGTGGGTGCTTTACACAGAAATGAAAGCCAGGCAAGGTGCTTATAGCAGCAAAGTGTCTGGATGATGAGGAAGTGCTGCAGCCTGCAAGGAGACATCCAGGCACTACTGCAGGACTGGAGTCAGTGCTTCCCAGGCACGTGTGTGTTCCCAGAGCAGATCAATCTTTGGCACAGTGACGAATACTTTGGATTCATTTGTTTGAGAGAACAGATGAGTTATGAGCACGCTCTGATGCAGGACTGCCTTCCTGAGGCAGGCCTTGTGCGTTTGCAGTGCTGCTTGGTACCTCCCCAGTGATAAGAGCCCGTGATGACAGAGCTGCCCAGGGCCTGGGGCTCCCAGACGTGCTGCAGATTTCAGCACACCGCAGCCATGGCAGGCTAAGGAAATGACGAGTGCTCTTACAAGGACACTCGGAACTTTTGTGTCACCAGACAGAGCTCTCCTTAGAGTCATGGTCTGCTTGGATCTGTGTTTGAACTGATTGCAGTACTTGCAATCCTCTTGTATGCATTTTCTCTTGCCTTTTTATCAAATGAGCTTACTGGCATAGTCAATTTGAAGTCATTAGTAAATGTTTATCTAAAGTGAGTTTGAAACCTATAAAAAAGACCATTTGAAGTGTTTCCAAGATTTGCATTCATCTGGCCAAAGAAATCATGACACCTGGTTTACGTGTCCAATCCAACATACCCAGACGACTCCAATTTGGGATATCAAATGTCTGCATTGAGCTTGAAAGACTGCTTCCAAAACAAGGCTCAACCACACTACAGAAATAATTCTAATTGGTAAACAAAAATAAATTAATAGCTGTTCACATATTTGAAGGAAAAAAACACTGAACATATTATTCAGCAGCTTTCTTACTTAATTTTTCAGCAGCATTAAAGGTCAGTGTCAATCTCCCTGTTAGACACCCAGCTTTGGCTCTCCATGTGCCCCAGCAGTTGACAGTGCAGGTAAATACCTTGAGTTTTGCCTTTTTGACTTTACTGTTGAGTTTATTGTTAGATACTTGGGACCTCAGTAAACAATTGTTCTTAAACAGTTTCTACCCTTTCCTTTCTAGTGGAATTCTCTGAGCTGGAAGAGTGCAGTAATAATCTCCACATCCTTTCTGCTCACACAGAAAAATTTCCTGTGCCTTGTCATGTTTTTCATTCCCAGGTTTGTGTCAGGATGAGCAGAGGGCTCCAGAGCTCCAGGATGCAATTGAGCACGAGGCTGAATAGGACAAGAGCCTTATTGAGCCTGTCCCAGGCAGGAGCCTGTCCCCCCCAGTGCCTGCCGGGCACCAGCCACGGCCTCTGGGTGGGAAGAGCACGAGGCAGCTGCTGGAGGCAGGGATGGGCCAGGCTGCGCCTGTGTTCAGGATGGAGCTGGAGCAATAGCCTTTTGTGCAGCAGAAACAGACCACAGAGTCCCAGAATTACTTCCCACTGGCTTTCCTTCGGTTCATCAGTTTCAGCAGCTCAGTGGGTAGGATCAGCCAGAAGCCATCTGTCAGTCTGGCCTGGGAGAGGAGGCTGAAGTCAGCAGTGTGGGGGAAAAAATATCTAGAAATAGCAGACTTTTTTGCCATTTTATGGAGCATATTTTCACATTCCCCCTAGTCCAAACTCAGCAGGAATTCTAGCAGGAGCAGGCTCAGTTTCATGTTATCCTCTTGCTTTTCCAGCTTTTTATACAGAGGTCCTTGCAAAAAAATTGAAAGTTAGTATATATGTGTAGGGACTAAGTCACCACATACCTACATGACTTTAACCTGATTAACAGCCTCACAGATCTGTGCTGTAGGCAGTGCTGGGATGGCCACGTGTGTGAAAACACCGGGTGACTTGAAATTGGGAACTGCTTTTAGTGGCTTCTCGCTGTGGCCCAGAGCTCCCAAAATGCAAGGTAATGATGGGACAGATGGCCCAGGAGAACCTTCCTCTGCCCCTGATGGTATCTGAGCCAGAGTTTCACAGCATTGACTGTTCCTGCATCTCCACAAGTCCTGCAGCCAGCTTCACTGCAGACACGCTCTGTGTAACACACTGGAACTCTGTTCCCAAGCTTGAAGAACAGAGGTTCTGCTTCTTAAACACTCAAAAACATCATCACATAAGGGTAGCAAATGGGTTAGTGTGGATCACAAGCATTAAAAGCTTCCCCCAAACTTCCATCCCACCATTTTGGTTGGTTTGGGATTTTTTTTTTTAATTTTTTATCATATACCTAGAATCACCTCTCTTGCCTGCAGCACACAGCTCCTTACAAACCCAGACAAGTCCTTGGGTGTCTCTGTTCTTTCACAGATGGAAAAATGGCAGGTGCTTCCTATGAGAAGTTGTGAAATAATTTTTAATTTTTTAAAAATTGTAAATTTTATTGGTAAATTGATAAAAGTATAATACTTTCTCAAGAAACAAAAGAAGTGTTTTATGACCAACCATCCTTCATCAGATAATACTGCTGAGGTAAGGAATCCTTCCAGCTGGCATGTGTCCCATCTTTCATTTCCTCCAGAAAGTGAGAAGAGAGAAGGAAATGGCTGGGAACCTCCAGGAACATGCTGATATGGAAAATCCCACCACCTCTGTACTTCAGAGATGCTGCAATCATGTCTTCTAAAACACTGTTAGGTAAGAGTTGGGGAGAATTATCCACAAGACACAGAATTCTTGTAAACTTTTGCTATCTAGCCACGTAGGGGGACATTTTTCTCTTCTGTTTAACTTTCCTGTTATTTCCTCCTTCTGGCATTTATTAATCAGACTGGTTAACCATTCAGTCCAGCCTAAAAACAGATCTCCCCACAAATCCTGTTCTCTGTGGTGGACTCAGAAAAGGCTCTGGCTGAACAAACTCACTTCTTCTGCCTTAACTCTGAAGGGCAGAGCTAAATGCTGGAGATGGATGTTCACCATAAAATTCACACTACAGGTTTCCTGTTTGGAGCAGCCAGTAGTGCTAGGGACACTAGAGTTTCCATTCGTACACCATCTCTGTTTTGACAGGGCCCTTCATGATTCATCAACAATTTGGATGCTTCTGGCTATGCAGCATTCACTGCACCCATCCCACTCCTGATAACCAGATTCAGGAGCTCTAATCACAGGGGTAGTATACTCAATAACCATTGCTCTTTAATTGTTTATGATCTTTATCTCTTTCCCTCCCAGGGTTTTTTCCTGTGGGAGGACCAGTGTTTCTCTTTGAACTGACTTTTCCTTTCAACATTTATCATTCAGGACTGCTCAAGTGCTGTTTCAGTGCAGAAGCCGCTTGCAAACTATTTGTAGCAGCTGCCTTTTTGGAAGTTTGCTGTTTGCAGTGCTTGATCCCTCACTTAAACTACCCAACACTGTCTTTCCATCTGTGCACGAGACCCCTGCACCACACAACATGCTTCTGGGGAGCTGGTATGCATCTGGCCTCTGCCTCTACTTGTTTTGTGTCTGACCCTGGGGGATTATTTCAGAGTGTTGCAGGACCCCTGAGCAGTGTCTAAGGAGAGGTGAACCACAGCCAGTGGTGATGTTTGTGTTAGGGGCTGATACTGGCTCCAGTGGGACTGTCTGCACCCCTAGGACTGGCCCTTCTGCCTGAGAGTTCTGCACAGAAAGCCTCAGAGCCCTTAAAACATGAACATGTGTTTGGGATGGGGGAACAAGTGAGAAATAGCATGAGGCAGAAAGGAAAGCTACAGATCATTTCCATCAGCAGAGTTGTCGTGTCCCATGGCTTATGTGTGTTCTCTCGTAATATGGGAATAATTACTCGATGGCTGTCTCCAGTTGTGTCTGATTATTAAAATCAATATTGCATACATTGGTCTGACAGTGATTTGCATGCACAGCTTTTCCTATTTGTTGGTAGCCAACAGAGCTGCTTGTGTCTGGAGAGCTGTGAAACCCCACGCTGCTCCCTAGACTGTTCCTGTCTAGCACGCTCTGTGGCTCCTGCTTCTAATCTCCACTGGTCCCCACCTGAGCAGTTCCTGGAGGAGAACCTTGCTGCACACCTGGGAGTCCCGGCCAGGCAGGATGCAGCCAGGCCAGCTCGGTCAATATTGACTTTGCTGCAGGCTTTGGTGCAGTGATGGTTATCTTGTTCACCAGGTAAGTTAGCCCATTAGCACAAGTGGCTTTGAAGCCATTAAATACACAAAATCGATGAAGTTGAAAAGGGGGGATCCTTTCAAATGAAGGCACCACGTTATCAGCCCATGCAGGTCACAGGGACCAAGACCTGCCCTTTGGACTGCACTCTGGAGTGTGCTGGGTGACAAGTGTAAATGGAACTTCCACAGGGTGGTCTCTGCTCACCACACTTGCTTCCCTGTCTTCTCTGCCTTGCATCCTGGGCACAGCAGTTTGCGGGATTTTCTTTCCTGGTGTGGCTGTGCAGCCCTATTTTCCCGGCTCTGGCATTAGACAGGATGAAAACTTTCCATCTGCAGATGTTTGCTTTATGGGAAGGAGTTTTTTGCACAGCATGAAGCTTTCCATTGTAATCACAATTGGTTTCCAGCAAACTCAGTAAAGGTGAAAAATTCCTCGCTGACTGCATGGCAGTGGCACCCTGGGGCACACGCAGCCTCTCTGGAGCCAGGCCCCAGGGACAGGAGTGCCAGAAAGGGGTGGCACAGCCTGACCTTGCAGGTCTACCCACAGAGACCTGCTCTGGGAAATGGGGTTATGTTGGCTCAGGCCATGCCAGCTGGAAATTCAGGAGAGAGCTCGCTGATGGTCTCTCCTGCTGTGCACAAAGGCCTGACTGCTTTCCCCAGTGGGCAGTGGAAAGCTCCCAGGTAGCAGCAGGATTTCCTCCCTTGTGCACAAGCCAGCTGCTTTCCTGCCAACAGTGAGCTTTTATTTAGCATTCCCTGAACTGCCAGAGGGATGGGTGTGTATTTCTCAAGTAAATCCTGATTCCTTGCAAGTCCCTTTTCTCTCCCCATGCTGTGCATCTGCTAGTGCTCCCCGAATTTCCTGCAGGATCCACAGCATTCACACAGCTGCTTGCTGCAAGGGCTCTGCAGTCAGTGCATCCATCCTCTGCATGCTGATCTAAAAGGGATTGATCTTGGAGGAGGGCAATAAGGAGCTTGGCCCCAGTGCAGGGAGAGTGTGAGCAGGGTGAGCTCCTGCATGGTGGCTGTTCACAGACATGCAGTGCCCTGGGCTCCTTGGTGTTGGGCCAAGGTGTGCAGATCTCACTGGCCTTCAGCTGTGCCTGGTGTGAGCAGCTGTGTTTAAACCAAGAGCAGGGACTGCAAAACTGGAAAATAAGGCCCATGGGTGTGTTGCATCAAGAGCAGTTGATCTGACCTGAGAAGGGTGAGTTTCTGCTGTACTGGCTGCAAAAGGTGCTGGGGCAGGGGAAGCAGTCTGGCTCGCTGTCCCGGAGGGAGATGGGCTGCTCTGAGATAGGGAGCCCTTGTGGGGAGGGGAGCTTTCTTTCCTTGGCTGTAGTCCAGAAGCTTCTGTGTTAGGGATGGGAAGAAAAGGAGGTGAGAGAAGAGTCTCTGAGATCATTCTCAGGGGAGCAGAAAAGTGATTGACTTTAATGAGAGGATCCAAATAGAAAATGGAGATAAACCTCTGTGGGTGGTGTCTGACTGACTCACGGGTGTCTCTGGAGATACAGATCCTCTAGCTCGCTGCCCTCTCCTACTGCAAACAGTCTTATGCTCCTAAGAGAAAAGGCTCTGAGGGGAAAGCTTTGGGGAAGGTGAAGTGCCTCGGTGAAAAGAGATGGCAGGGAGCTATCAAAAGCTTTTCTGAGATAAACTGTGTTTTAGGGGGTGCATGCAGTGTCTGCTCCTCTGACCCATCCTGTAAGGTGGTGGTGGCATGGTAAGTGTGACAGTTTTCATAGTGCCCAAAGCAAAATGAATGCTGATAGCTTTATATTGCTTCCCCGTGTTACAAACCAACCTTCACTTGTTAATAGCTTGAGGTAGGACTTAAATGTTCTAAATTAGAACAAAACACCAGTACCTGTCTTATTAGGAGGTCATTAACAACCAGGACAGGTTTAACCACTGAGTGGCTAAATCTGTAGTTGGATTGAAGCCTAATTGACTCTCTGATGAATCACACTGTAATATTTCATACAAAGCACTAGATTTTAAAACCAACCCAAAGTGGGGAGGTCCCCAGTGTCTGTTGTCATATTCAGGTCACTGATGGACACTCCTATATTAACTTGATTCTGGTGCTTTAAAGGAAAGTAGGGAAAATAACTAATCTACCAAGTTTTTCAAAGCAACATGAAGGTATTTCACTCTAGCTTTTTTTCCAACTAGAAACGAAGCCACTGTGTCTTGCCTTCATAGCCTGCTGCAAGCCAGGGGCTGCTTCAGGATTGCATCTGTGCTGCTGTCTGAAAGCTTGGCTGGGAGTCTGACTCACTTGGAAAGAGCAGGGGAGTGCAGGGCCAGTGGGCTTATGTGGTGACCTTAGTGCTGCAGCTGCTCTTGCCAGAGGCATTTATTTCCCTAAATGCCATTCCTCAAGGTATTTTTGAGGGGCTTGTTGCTAAGGTCCCTCTGGCTCTGAAGCCGTGCCTCCTGCCCCCGGATCAGAGGTTTGTCCACAGTGTCCAAGGGCAAAGCTGAGGGATGTGTCCTTGCTGAAGCTGTGAGACAGAAACATCACCCTGGACCTACCCTGTTTCCTGGGGAGGCAGATTGTTTTGCTGGGTTTTCCCATTAAATCCCTATCTCCTAATAAAATACTACAAGAAAAAATTCATTGTCCCTGCCAAATTTAACAGGAAATTGAGAATAAATATTTTTACTTCAGCAAGCTTGCTTTTTAGCAGCCCAGGCTTTTCCTGGGGGTGGGTAGACGCCTGCTTGGGCTATCCTTTAAGCCAGCCCTGGCAGAGCAGCTCACTGCAGGGGGCTGAGCACTGCTTGAGACCACACTGGAGCCAGGTTTGCTGCAGGGGACACAACTGACTGCTGTCACACTTTCCCATGTCACACACATTCCCACTTTCTACAGTTTTTTTCTCACAGCTGAGCTTAAATACAAGGAGAAGAGAATGTGTTTTGCCTCCAAATGTGAAATCAGCTTTGTGTAATACCTGTTTGGGGCAAAAAAAAAAAGACTTCTAGCCCTGGTTCTGTTACAGAGATGAGATGACAAAGAGCCTTGCTGTGGAAAGGGGCAAGAGGGGATAAATGAGCCAACACAGAGCAGCAATCACAGTGTGGCAGCAACTGATGAGCCTCTGTTCTGGAACAACTCCGAGGGGAAGGTCTCTGGTCGCTCAGGATATGGCCACACTCCTCATCCATCCTGTTGTGAGGAGAGAAAGGAACAGCCATTAAAAGTGATGAACAGGCTTAATGGCAAATAGGAAGCCCACATAATAGAGCAGGAACAAAATGCAATTTTACTGCATCTACCAGAAAAACAAATATTTTTAATCCAGAGAGAGAAAAATTACTCATGAAGCCCAAAAGCAAGGGAGAAAGCAAGTAGTGCACAAGGAAGTAAATAAACCATTTGGTAATGGCCTTATTAAAGTAGCAAATTATGTTTATTCCAGGTGGATGATGGGGGTTTTGCATAGGTGGCAGAGACTGACACGGGAGAGGTGACTGGTACCTGGGAGGGCACAGCAGCCTGCAGCCCCCCATTCCCAGTGTGCCCCACATCCCTGGCCAGCCCAGCTGCTGAGCAAAACCCATCCTTCTCACCTCCTGTGCAGCAGGACAGGGAAGCCCTAAGGCCACAGGGGCCCATCCAGGACCTTTACAAAGGTTGCAAATGGCTGTGGAAATGGCCAGGGCATGGGCCAGGGCATAGGAAAAGTTTGATGGCCACCCCCCCCATTTTGGGCTCCATTCAGGAGGAAATTCCAGGGTCCTCCAAGTCCATGGGACAAACCCTCAGGGATCAAGCCCCTCTCCTCAAGCCACTCAGCTGAATGGCTGGCTTGTGCCCTAACTCTGTCAAGCCCAGAAAGTCCGTATCTGGCCTGTATGTGTTCCCAGTCCATTCTCCCAAAACTTCTGGAGATTACTTTGGCACCACAGGTATGTCTTATGTAGCCAATCCACTTGAGCTATGAAACAGGAACCTCTCGGCAGGTTTTGCTGCAGCCCCAAACCTTAGTCCTGTTAAATGTCCCACATCCAAGAAGCCATCCTCCATTTTCACTTCCATAGCACATTGTTAGCTCAGTTGAAAAAGCAATGCTTGTGGCAGGAGTGCTTTCCATTTCAGTGATCCCTAGGCAGGAAGTTTTTATTTTTCTATATTTTTTAAATGATCTATAAATTCACCCATGGAGATGGAATTCCCTGTTAAAACTGTAGTTTTTTCCTGAAACCTCGTAGAAAAGGCTGTGTTTTCTTCTTAGTTTATACAGTTAAATTTGTTCCTGTATGACCTGCAGGTTTCATCCTGCTGTGTTCTGGGGGACTTTTCACAGGCTACAAACTAGACTGGACCAACAGCTTTGTATCGACACCAGAGGTAATTAGAGCTACAAATGAAACAGTGTTTTTCCTGTGTTTGACAGCAGTAAAATGCAAAACAAAAACTGAAAATAAAAGCGAAGACTATCAGAAAGAATGAAAAGTAAGGGATAGGAAGGCTCCTCCTCTGAGGGATTTCGAAATCCAACTAACAGTTTCATCAGGAAGAAGCAGAAAAGAAATACTGTTGACTATAGAGACCTGGTGGTTTTTGTTCCCTAACTTAATCATCTTCCCTAAAAAAACTTTCCTAAATCATTAAGGATGATTTAGACACCCTCCTAGAAGAGGGAAAACCCTTTGGCAAATGTTAGTGAAACCCTGGATTTATGAAATGCAGCTCTGCAAATCTTTTTCTGGCCGAGCTTTTCTTGGGATTAGCCTGTATGAAGGAGAGTGGGAATGCTGGGGAAAGTTGCCTGTAGAGCTTTTCATGTGGTTTCCAGGGCTGGAAAAGTGTGGCTGCATTCCCTTCCTTCTTGTAAGTGGTCAGAACAGCTGTTTTATTTAAAGCATGGCTTGAGGTTTCAGGTATGTTACAGGAAAAGAGCACATCAGGCAGAGACCAGGCCACATGCAACATGCAGCAGGGAAGTCACTTGTTTAGCTTGAAGGTCTTTGCAATGGGCTGGACAGAATTCTTGATGCTGGCAGCCCTCTGAATGCTGCAGGTTCCCAGGATGCTCGTAAAAGGCTGTATGAATGCCATACAGGTGATGTGCACACGTGCTGCAGGGGATCTCAGCTGCTGCCTTTGTTTCATAGGATTGGTGTCACTGTCAGATGGGAACAGGCACCAATTTGCTTCCAAGGGGCAGAGTCCATTCCTAGGGCTCCTTACTGTGGCACTAAAGTGCAAACCCCTGCTAAGATACCTGCTCAGTGCTTTGTTGGAGCTCTAGTGCCCTCTAATCTTGGGCAGCAAATTAAATATATGAGTGCACTGCTAGGTGTTGAGGAGAGAGTGGCATGCAATAATAGTATGTCAAGCCAGGAAACCCCAGCAGTCCCGGAGACATAAAGACAGCATCCTCCAGAGAGCATTCCCTGAGCAGCTGGGAGGGACAGCCCAGGCAGTCACACTCCTCTGCCCAGGGCCCCAGGAGCAGCTGGACACCTCCAAGTGCCACCCCCAGCATGGCTCCTGGGGCACTACAGTGTAGTGCAGTGTTGGGCTGCTCTGCCCCAGGGCATTTGTGCTTCCAGTGCTGATCTCAATGACCACCCTTTTCTTTCTGCTTGCTCTTGCTCCCCATGCTCATAGCTGGCCAGCCCTATGGGTAAGCAGGTCCCTGCTGCAGTTCCACTGCTGGTTGGTCCCACTGGCTGTGTGACCCCCTCCCCTGACTCTGTCCCCTCTTGCTCCTGTCAGCTGTGCTTGAGTCTGATCTGTCCTGCAGAGTCCCTCCTGTAAATAAGTGGGAAGGGAAAGGAGGCAGAAAGACACTTTTTACCCAGCTCTCAGACATGAAGTCATCAGGTTATTTGGCTACCTGAGTCCAGCTTTCTTGAGCACTGGCAGTACAGGACACAGTCTTGACAGACTGGACTTGCTGTTTCTTAAGCAGAGCACAATGCCCCTTTGTGTGGGGCTCCTGGACCGGCCAGGTTAGGTTTTGTTTGACAAAGCCTCTTTAAATTTCATTTTTTTTCCTCCACGGAGTTGTGAGTAAAAAGATTTCTTTCTTCTTTCACTCAAACCTTAGCCTTGAGTTTGCACAAAATAGGTCTGTGACCCTAGAACTAAGTTTCAGGTTTGCAAATAAGCTTGTAACCCAAGCAGTCTGGGTGTTTCGTAATCAAATTTGTGGACAACAAAAATGCTATGATTTCAAACCTGGAGAAAAAAAATATGGGGTCGGGAAACCAGAAAATGATAATTTACTTCATTCAGCATCTCCTGCAAGCTCTGCATAAAAAATTACTGCGTGCAGCTTCCTCGTGTGTCAAATGGCACGAAGAAGTTGTGAGATGTCTCACAGGAGTGGTATAAACCTCTCCCATGTTTCCAGAGTGCCTGAGGTCCTCTCGTAAAGAGGATGAGAGAAGTGAGGGGGATGGAGGGAGTTTCCTCTGGAAAGGGGAATCCAGAATGAGAAACACATTCAGCCACTGCAAACAGCAAAAACACACGCGCTTTGATTCCAGGAGCCAGACCATGCGTGCCTCACATGTGCAGCTGCCCAGATTTATGGCCTGTTATCCTCTGAGGCAATTACTGGGGTTTGTTGTGGGGATCTGCATGAGCACTGCACAGGTTGCCCACATAGCCTGGCCTTCTGAGAAATGACACGGTGCTCGCTCTGCCAGCACTCGCCATGTGCTGCGGCCAGCAGCAGCTGTGCTGGAAAACCACCACAGAGGAAATCACAAGTTAGTGAGTCACCGAGGCTGCTGCCAGCCTGTCAGGAGTCTCTCCATAACTCAGCTTTCATATGCCTCTGCTCCAGCTCTGGAGCGGGCTCAGATGCCACCTCGAACAGGAGAATGGCTGCTAGCATGTGAGGAAGGAGCAGAAGCAGATGGATAGATGGAACTAGTTTTCACTCCACAGTCCCAAAGGGAAGCACGCAGTGTGGAGGGGAGAAGTCACCCTGGCAGGCCTGAGCACTTCTTCCTGTGCAGCCTGTGATGTGCCCCCAGACACCCCATCAAAGCTCAGCAGAGATGTCATTCCTGGCCTCTTGGACCTGCCTGGGGAAGGTGCTGCTTGGGGCAGGGCCAGGAGCATACTGCTGCCAGGACACTTTTGGCCCAGCTGCAAGCATCAATACTGAGGACTTCCCAAAGCTGCTCATGGCTTTGGTCCAAGTGGTTCAGGCTTTATCTGTGCTTTGGGAGACCACTTGCAGCTGCTCTGGCCAAGAACACACTCCTGTGCTGTGGGCTGGACTGCATTTACATCACTCGTGCCTGTGAGAACCAGGAGGAAGCTGTTGACGTAAGGGTATTAAACAGGCCTCGAGCAGCAGCTTTGTGCCATGACATGCAGGCTCTTGTGCCTTACACCAGCCAGCAGTGGAAGGGTTTTTCTTTCCAAAGTAGGGGCTATGCTGCTCATGGCCCAGGGTAGAGGTGCCTCTGCAATTTGAGGAGGCTTCTGAAGACGAAGCTGGAGTACAAACCCTTGGGAGAAGGGGACAGTGCCATGCTGTGGGACACATTTCTGGCAGGGACAGTGCTGCTGTCTCTAAGTTCTCTCCCTGGGGTGCCTCCAGCCACTCCTGCACCTAGAGGCAGCCCCAGCTCATCCCACCAGCCCACAGCTTTAAACACCTCCCCTTCTTAATCCCTAACAAGTGAGGAGCAGGATGCAGAGCAAACTGGTTCCAAATGCTTGTGTTGGGGGTGCTGTGCTGGCTCTTGCTACCCTTAAAGCCAGTGGCAAAATCTGTAGCAGGCAGAGGTGCAAAGATGCTTCTGGCTGAGTATCCAATGTTGTTTTCCTTGGAAGTAAGAGGTGATCCTTGAGGTGCACTTTTGTCAGTGAGCAAGACCAGGTGTCTTCAGCATCAAACAAGACAGGAAAATGAGAAGTATTTTCTATAGAAATACAGTTGGATAAAGGCTACATTTGGGATTTGATACTTTTACTGTTGCTTTTTTGGGGTTTTTTTTACAGAAACTGAGCAATAATTCTTATTTTGGAACTAGGAACTTTTCAAGCAATGAAACTATTTTCTTAAAATCTCGGTTTTAAAGCAGCTCATTCTGCACTGGGTTTTTGGATGAGTACTCACTACATTTTTCAGCCATGTCTGTGCAGCACATGTTCCCCAGAGCAGCAAGCAGAGGGATTGCTGTTCCTGCTGCCCAAGGGGCAACGAGGGCTGCGGGATCCAGTGCTTCCTGCCAGCCTTCCCCAGTTTTAGACTCACTTGTGCTCATTGGTGTGTGTCAAAGGCACCATCAGCGGAGGATCCCCTCCGTGCTCTGGCTCTCAGCTGGTGACAGCCACAGAAAGATCACAGTGCCTGGGAGAGGTGCTGAGGAGACACTTGACAGCAGGGTGAATTCTTAGCTTGGAGTAATGCTGCCTTGTGTTTCTGGGCTTTGATCAACTGTGCTTTAAATTGACACTTGGACTTAACTTGCTTTAACTTCATGTGCAAACTAGCTCGAAGTAGACAGGTCTCCCTTGGACTGCTCAAGGAGGCCTCCAGATGAGCTCTGGTGAGCCTTGATGGGGCAAAATCCATATTTTCTACCTGCTCTGTCCCTTTGTAGGAAGCACCCACCAGCAGGACCAAGACGACAACAGTATATCAGTGCTGGCTCATGCACCCTCACAGCCTAGGACATTCTCTTCAGCTGCCCAAAAGCCTGATTTGTGACCTTCAGGTTTTAAAAATTTGGTCTTACCTTTGGCAGGCCAGTGAGCAAACTTCCCAGACGGTCTCAGAAATGCTGGTAAAATATCAGAAGATCCCTTTTCCCAGTGGTGGCACCAGTAACACTGGTTAACATTATGAGTTGGTCACTGGTCTAGTGGAAAGGCATTGTGGCCAAACTCACAGTGGCTGTTTATGAATTAGGATCACATTCAGTGGATAATTTTGGAGGGAAAAAAGGTGGAGAATAAATATTAAAAAAGAATATAATACACATGCTTTGAATTGAGAAAGTTCTGTGTATTGTGTTGATCTGCTGTCCCACTGTGAAATGTTGAATTTACTATTTTTGAATTAATACATAAGCTTAGATTAAAAAAAAAAAAAAAAAACAAGAATCAAAAATACCATCAGTGAAACGCATGAAAACAAAACAAAATATTTTCTCTTAAATTGAGTTAAATATTCTGTTTGATCAGGTGTGATTGAGGTTTTCTTATTTTAGTTTTGTTCTATTTGCTGCTTTGTTTTGGAAAGGGCATGGGGGGGACTCCACCTTTATGCTAGATCCACCCAAAAGGAAAGCTTTCCAAGCTAAATAAAGACCATTTTCCATCTGTCCCTGCTCTGACCTTCTGGAAAGGCCCTTTCCATGGCTGGCACCTCGCAGAGGGTGTCTGCCCTCCCCAGCTGACACAGGGCTGTAGGACCCTCCCAGCTGCAGCCAACTTCTCAGGGCACATGGCTGGGACAGACCGTCCAAAGACAGGGACCAGGCTGCCAGGTGTCATCCCTCTGAAAGCCTCACCAGAGCCCACCCTGACCTCCCAGCTGATACAGCTCCGTGTAGCTGCAATTCTTGTCTGCTTTGCTCATCCTCTGCATTAGCTGTCTGCTCTTGGATTCTGCGCATGCCATCGCCTGTCCCAGCAGATCTGGGCTCTCTCTCTGATCAGAGGCTGCTCCTGTCATTCAAACACCACTGTCTGCCCCGGGGTGGCTGCATCTCCAGGGAGGTGATGGCTGGAAACATACCCAGGGACAGCCAGGGCTGTTCCCTGTATGGCTACCATGAAAACTGGGTGTCCTGGCACGCTGAGGCCACCTCCTGCATGTCTGCAGTCAGCAGTACAGGTGATGCTGGTTAAGCACATGGCTTCTTGGTGTGAGTTAGGCTTGATCTTCTTACTGAATGCTTTACACAGATGTCCTCTGGGTCTTGTGAACATGTGTCTTCAATTAATTTTCATCAGCAGGGCTAAGGTAAAAGACTTTTCCAGTTGGAAAATGAGATGCCTGGTATACTCCAAGCAGCAGATTGTCAGGACTGGTCTGCTCTCATTCAAACTGCTATTGGCAAATTTTCCAACAGGCAAAGAGGCAGTCACAGCTGGTGAGAAGCTGTTTGCATGCAGCACCTGAAGGGCAGAAAAGTTTGGATAATCTGGATCCTGCAGGAGAATGACTCTCCCCTAGCATAATCTCCTGGAAACTGGCTCCACACAAATGTTTGAAAAGAAGAATTTCTCTCCAGGAGCCCTACATGCATGCAGACACCTGCAGCTCTTTAGTCTACAGTCACCACCCACGGAGGACTTGCTGGCAGAAAAAAAGTTGCATTGGGTGTTGGTGCCCAAGACATCACAGCAGCCTCTTCTGTCCCCTGGAGCTGCACTGACAAAAAGAAGGAATCTATTGTTTTCAGACATGTAGATTTTGGGATGCTGAATCCTAAAATATGCCTGGAAGATCGATGCCTTACATCACTGCTAGTCATGCAGGTGGGATCTGTGTGGGGTAGATTCCCCCACTTCCACATTTTGTGGGGGTTCTTTCTCCTTCTGCAACATCTGAGATGGACTTTCAGAGGGGGCTGTGCAAGCAGCAGGTAAAACACATAGCTCAGCAAGGAGTAGGTGTGCTAAGCAAGACTGGGCTATTTTCACTGGAGTCTCCTCTGAGTATGACTACTTCTCACACAAACAAAATCAGGTCCAGGAAATAGCTCCTGTCCTGTTTCTCTGTCTGACTCTGGAAAGGGCTGGAATGTGTTGGTGGGGCTGTGAAGCTGGAGGAACTCGCAATCCCAAACACCATGGTACCACATATATTTTTATCAGAGCTGCCAAATTCAGGATGGATTTGATGAGTGGTATGTCCTGCTCTCAGGCCATCTTCATAATTTTCTAATTTGCCTTCAAGCTAGAAAGCAATTCAAGCAGCCTTGAGAGACTGATTGAAATGACAAATCCTCAAAGGCAAAGGACCAATGGAGACCTGGTGAAAATGGAAGTGGCTGAATTCTCAATCTCTGTCCAACATACCTAGAGACTCTGCTAGCAGTGAGTCCATGACAAATGATCCCTTGTTGTTCCCAGCATACTTTCTACTGTTGAAAATCACCAGGAGCAGTGTGAGCAGGTTAGCTTTGCATGCCTGCTAACCCTCTTTGCTCTGATTTCTAATAGTTGTTTCCTACCCTCTGGATTCCCTGCAGCAGGGAAAGAGGAGGGTATCCAAATAAGGCACTGAAATGATTAAGCAAACCAAGGCTGCAGCCTGTTAATCAGTCTCCTTCAGCTGAAGGAGGCTAGCTGTGTAGAAATCAAAACAGCATCTGTGATTTGAGGTCTAGCTTCTTTCTGCAAACATCAAATATGTATTTTGCTTGCTTTCTCAGAGCCAAAGGATGGAAATCCTGCTCAGAGTGACTTGTTTGCCTTTGAACAGATGGAGTAAAGTGTTGCCCCTGTGAGCCCGTGAAGCAGCCACACAACAGCCCAGCTTTGCTCAGCAGAGCCCCCCACCCAGCAGAGCCAGTGCAGTGTGGAGATCAAAGCCAAATCTTCTCCTTCATGACTTTCCTGGTAGAATTTTTTTTCCTCTCTTCTACATTTTTTTTCCATAATCAGAGTCTTGACTCCTTTTTCTTCCGTATTCAGGCTTGAGATCAAACAGGCCAGACATCTGCTTCTCTATTTTTAAAATAATTTTAATGATTTAATAATTTCTAGGGGAGAGGGAGAAGAGGGAAATGAAAATAATGACAAAGCCAAAAAAATGACACCATTTTAAAAATTCAGGCACAGTCAGGAGTGACTGTTCTTCCCTCTTCTTCTTCTTTTTTTTTTTAATCTTGAGGAAATCACCATGATGATTGTAACTGATGTACTCTGGCAAAACATTTAAGTAGATGTGTGCCCAAAAGCATGACTCAAATCTATTTTATTCTTCTTTTAGGAAATATGCTATACTGATTAAGGCCTTTTTCATCTGAGAATACAAAAAAAAACCTGTTGCGAACACCTCATCCATGTGAAGCAGGTAGAGCTTGTGTGCTGGATGGGCAGAGGTGGAGAGTTCTGGCAGCTTTCCCAGTGGGACAGTGTCAATAGGGAGTGACAATAAAACAAATCAATCTCCTCTTCAAAGCTGGACTATGTTTTTCATTAAAAAACATCAATATCTCTCAACAGAATCTTACCTAGGGATAAATTGCTGCTGCCACCACACAGGATACTCAGCAGAACTATGGTTTCATGCCAGGCTCACCCTCCTGCTCTTTGGGAAGATCTAACCCAGATATTTGAAGTCCTCATGGTTTTAATGAATCGTTGGCTTGCGGTTGCAGAAGGAGGAGCATGGCCAGGAGCTGTGGGGGGCCAGCCCCATGCAGGGGAAGGAAGCAATGCTGCCGGCTTTATCCACAGACCAGCTCTGAGTCACAGAGGATTCTCAGCTCACCAGAAGGTCTCGTTTTTCACTCAATGTGACACCAGTCACACTCCAAAAGCTACAGACATCTTTGGTTGTGTATCAGCACCAGGCCAAAAGATTATGTGCAAACTCACCCACACTGCATATTTTTGGAGGGAAGGCAGTCAGCCTGCCAGCTGTCTCTGGGAAGAGATCTTTTTGCAAAGAATGATGGATGATGAGAATTTAGGATATCAATCTGGTTCTCCCTTTTCAATTTAAATATACACCAAAAGTTTTCTGATTATGGAGAGGTCATTTGAATGTACAGTCTATGTACCATCATCTTGCTTTTCTTTTTTTTTTTTTTTTTTTTGTGTGTAAAAGTTAAAAAACTGGAAGCAGAAAAGTCAAGACAAACCCAGCATTCAAATGTGGTGTATAATCTTCCTCTTATCTGCATGCCATTGCCCAAAACAAATGCATTAATGTATTTTATGTTTCACGGTTATGAGTTGCCCTGAGGATAATCAAATCAAAATCAAATGCACCTATGGAAGATAAGGTCACTGATACTGTTTCCCACCCATTCCCAATCTGGCTGTGAGTTTCACTGCAGCTGCATTTATTACGCTCTCTGAGTTTCATTGCTGTTCCTTTAAAGATTGCTTTTCCATATGGATGGATTAGGTATAAGTTTTTTAAGCTGTATACTCTGCAGAAATCAGACTGACAAAACTGGCAGTTGTAGATGTGAGATCCTATGGGTGAGAAATAGAGGGGAGCACTGGATCAGTCTCCCAAAGGGAAGGGAATTCCTTGGAGCCCAGTCTTTTGAAGTGTTCCTCGCCTGCCCCTTAATCAAGTGATCATATCAGCCACCCCATTCCTTTCAATGGGGGAAAATTTGCAGACAAATTCCTGCCAGCAGGATGTTGGAGCTCTCCTGGGTGGGGGGATAAAGATACCTGTCACTTCCCCCGGCCTCGCTGCTGGCTCATGCTGGGAGCGTGGCTGGGGAGCCCTGGGCTGGCTGTAGGGCTGGTCATTTCCAAATCCCCGTCAGAAAGTGAAATAAGACCCAGCTCCCCAATGGCTCAGCAGCCCCATTGACCATGGCAAACAACTGTGTAAGTGGTCCCATATGCTGTAGGTACATTAGAGGGACATAAATTGCGCTTTGTGCTCACGGTGGTGGCGTCTTGCCCCTGCTGCAGAATTGCTCTTGCCTTTTATTGACTGGGGGACAGCAACTCTACCCAAAAGATGTGCTAGTGGCATTGCAGCTCTGAAAACTTGATCTTCCCCAGCTGCCTAGCCAGGAGAAATATTTAAGTGATGGACCCACCAGTGTTTTGGGTGGTGAGCACTGTGACACGGGGTACCTGCGGGGAGCAGCCCTCTCCTCCAGTCTTTGTCCCTCTACCGCTCCCCCATCACCAAATGAAGATTGTATGGGCAAGGATAAACAAAGACCCTGTTCATAGGAGGGAAGTTTTGGGGGCAGAAAAGACTGAAAGGCTCAAGATACGGCAAGGCTTAATGCCGTAAATCTGATTAATTTACCTTGTGACAATCGTAACAAAAAAAAGAAGGCTGGGAGCTGGGGCTGCGGGCTGACCTTTCGCTCGCACTGAAAGGAGGCACAATAGGGGCTGGGGCTGGGCAGGGGAATGACCCTGCCTGTCACTGCTACCTGCTGTTTTTGACAATGCCATCGGACACAGCTCTTGGGGTGATGAAAAACACCTTCCCGCCAAGGGCCCCTTCTCCCCCTGCCCTGGATGGGCCAGCTCGGGAGATTTGGTGTAGGAAGAGCCAGCTGTGCAGGGTGCATAATTGGGCATCACTCACCAACTTTAATATCCACCAGGAAAAAGTGCCCTGGGGACTTCAGGGTCAGACCCTGCGTGGCCAGCTGTGTGGCTGATGGATATACAGGAGTTATGGGGGGACTCTGGGCTGAGCTGCCCAGCAGACAGGGAAAGGCTTTTGAGAGCTCTGCAGCATGGTACACAGCCCAAAGTCCAGCCCTTGGGGTAGAATGGCCCAATATGCATGAATTTGCTGCACTAGGGAGTACCCTGGCCATATCTGAAGGCAGCAGCTGTGGGAAAGAGTTTTTCTGTGCATACCCTGGACAGTATCTTCCTTGTGTGCCCTTGCACTGCCTGATGAGCACAGGATTTATTCCTCTCTTGTCCCCTGCTAACCATGCCCAAAAGTGCACAAGGAGGGTATGCAGCAGCAGCAGTGTACACTGCAGGGAACATCTGTCCCAGAGGCATCACAGAGCAGGAAGCAAGCTTAAGTTTGGCTCAGCAGAAATGGTATTATCTGAGGAATTAACCTTTATGTTCAATACTTGTTCCCCAGACTCGTCTTTGTCTCCTGCATCTGCTTTGCCCTGAGCAGCAGCCGTTCCCACCAGGTATAATTTCTTGTTTGATTCAAATGGAACAAGTGCACCCAGAGCAGCACCCAGCACCATCCCAGCCCTGCTCCCTCTCAGGAGAGGGAGACAGAGTGTTTTCATACCCTGTCACATTTCAAAATTTCTTCTTTCCACTGTGACAGTTTGGCTTTAGTTCTTTTCCCAGAGTCACTATCACAAGGGAAGTCTGAGGGATTTTACAGTTTGTTTTATTTTTATCAGCTTAAAAAAAACCCCAGAACTTTAAAAGCAGGTGAAAACTAACTCAAAACCTTAGTTGGACCATGTACCAGTCAGGCAGAACCTGTGGTGTGCCTTTAAATGCATTGGCTGGTATCTCATGATATTCATCAAAAATAAATAGTTAATAAAGGTGTTTTAACTGGAACATCTGCTGGAGTTCTTGGTTGTGGAGGCTTAATTGCAGGCTAGAGTATCAAACTTTCAGAAGCTTTGGGGACAGAGATTGATTGGGGTCACCAGGTTATTCAGAATAATATCCCAACCCTTATCTCTCAAATGCAGTGTCCAATTGATTTTCTCTGGACCATTACACACCACGCAGGGCTGCAAAGCCCAGAAGGGGAGTGGGGGAACATCACGCTCCTCAAAATCCTCCTGACGCAAACACTGCGGTCCTTGTCACTCTTTGTGAGGCACAGCTTTTCTCCATAAGGACTGAAGAACAGGTGAGGAAACCACTGTGGAAAAGGCTCAGCCATTTTCCAAACTCAGCCTGTATCCCAAAAGGTGTTGCTACCCCCAGGACTGCATTTGCACAGCGCCCAGACACATGTGGTGAGCCTGGCTGATGATAAACACCAACTGCTGTTCAGCATTTCCATAAAAATTACTGAATTTCACTTATTTCAGTGCTTCAGCCATCAAAACTGGGAACAGCTTCAGTCTGTGAGCAGAGTCGGCAGAGATGGGGATGTGTATGATGCAGTTTGCTTAACAGGAAAATACTTTCAGGTTAAAGAGAGCTCTTCACACCTAAGCTGTGGCTTGTTATCTACCAAGTCCCAGGCAGCTTGGATTTGCCAATCAAATAATTTTTAATCAAATGCCAACACCATCCCTGGTTGCCCCCTCCCACGCAGCCTGGGGCTTTGCTGCCCTGGGGAAAGCTGGCTTTGACATTCCAGCCAGCCCCATCCCCTCGCTGCTGAAGCTCAGACTTCCTATGGGGGTTTCCTGGCATCCTCATTTGCTTGATGAATCATCCCCCTTTTCTCTGGTCTCGGGGTGGGAGAGGGCTGGGGTGCAGCCTCTCCAGGGACAGGTTTGTGCAGCCCTGGGTTAAGCCCAAGCTGGGAGGGGTGGTGGCCACAGGGGACCCACTCACTTGGAGCCCTCCCAGCACGTTTTGTTCTGCAGCCCCTAATCCTTCCTGGTGTGCTTCTCACATTTATGGTCCTCCACCTACTTTTCGTTTGGGGAAAGCGGCTTTCTCTGGCATCTCCAGTGATTTACCAGCTCCAGGGTCTGGCTGTTGCCCTGGGTAATTGGCAGCAGTGACATATTTGGGCTGAATTTTATTGTATGCATTAGGAAAAGTCAGCAAACAGAGTTGAGTGCCATGTCAAGTATTGCCTTTGACTTTCTATTGCGGCCGTTTGGGATCTGTTTTGTCCATGCCCTGAGAAAGCCTCTGTTCTGGTTGAGGCTTTGTCTGAGCGGTTGAAGGTTAGTCTGAGGAGAGCTGTCTGAGAGACCCCACTAATCCCTTTTTACCTTTTGAACAAGAAAGTCAAGTGTTTTTTATAATAATAATAATTTGAGCTAATAAGTAACATGCTGGCTGGAGTTGCAGCTGCCTGGGGTGGAGCAGATTTGTTTTCTCCATTAATTAGAAAGCCTTAGCTAATGTCACACATGTCTTCATTTGGAGATTTTCTGGAGAGGTCATGATTCTCACAGCTAAATCAGCGCTGGCTCAGAATCCAGGCATCAACACTGGCTTCAACCACCTCAGAACTCACCCCCCTCTCTCCATTTACACCATTCAAACCCTGCTCTGCCCTCCATGCTGAGTATTTTTAGGAGGACCCCAGGCTCTGGTGTGGCCCCGAGGCAGGACACCCACCCATGAACAAGGGGTGCTTTGGGAGGGTGGGTTCCTCTTTCTGCGGGTAGAAATGTTTATTTTATTATTCCTTAAATTCCTCCACGCTGTGTTCCTGCCTCATCAAAAAGCATTAGCAAAGTAAATCTTCATCAGTGAGGGAGGTCTCGCTTCCTTTCAGGGATAACAATTCTGTAAGTCTGTGGGAAGATTAAAAGTGTGGTACTAAGTAAAAAGTCATACAGCTGGGGAAGGCAAATGCCTGTAACTGTGTTCATTAACAATATTGTATATCATCTAAATGAAAGGAAGTTTAAAGCCTTAATGATTTCCTTCTCACCGATACAAGCTGTTCAGTGCCAGCTCAGACAATGAAGACAGACTAACCTGTTTTACCTCTGCCCTGCTTTGATGGTTGTTTTGCAAACACTTTAGGAAACTGTTCAAATTACCATAAAATTGATTTTCAGTGGAAGCTGAAGGTAAAACAAAATATTTTCTATTGAGTGGCTTTTACAATAAGATTAACTCTATGAGACCTCAACCTTGGCCCTAGCTGGCCTTGACAATGTCTCTCTTTTAAGAAGGTGATGCAGCTATCTATAATTAGCCATGGCTAGTTAATAACTCATCTGTTAATGTCGAGGCCCACAAATGGAAGCTTTATATGTACAAGGAACTGAGGTTAGGCCAACAAGGATAAAATCATGTCTATTTTAGTTTAATGAATTCTGTTTCCATTGTTGCTGCATTTTATTTGGGCAGTCAGATGGACAGCCAGGCTTTGGAGCAGCTTTTGGGAGGCTTGTACTTCCCTGCAGTGCAGCAGCTGGGGCTCCCTCTGCCACGTGTGGGCTATAACATCATGGCAGAAATTGGTAAGAGCAATGTTCTGTACCCTTCTAGGCTTGACTGTTCAAAGCTTTGGTGGTGGTAACTTGGTTAAATACCACATTATTGCTTTCTGTACACCCTGAAATAATGGGAATGAGCAGAGCAGAGGTCTCTGGTTTTGAGACAAGGTATTGCCCCTTGTTGCCTGTAGGTTCACACCCTCCACTGCTGCACAGAAGAAATGGCCCCTCCATCTGAGTTCCCATAGCTTTAGGAGAGGGATGTGCAGGAGCAGAAGCTGGGCTGATGAACACAGCCCTTCACACACTCCTCTGAGGAGATGCTGTGTCCCTGGTAGTAACTTACTGGCTTTTTAATCAAATATAAACCTAGGGTCCGAGTGTTAGTGCATCTTGGCCCTTGGATGGTGATGATATTCAATTTTTAAATATCTCTGGAGCTTTGAGGCATTTGGTACAGGATGGCTGAGCTTCAACTGGCTGTCATGACTGGGCAGCTCACCTCATTCATGATGAAAATAAGCACATAAGCCAGTCAGTGCTGTCAGAAACAATCCCAACCAGGGCTGGTAGTGGTTCTAGCTAGCAGTGAGAATGGGCAAGGACTCTTGTCTTGGTAAAGACCATGATACTTGCATGACAATCACTAAATACCAGATGTGGGTTTTTTCCCATTTTAAGAATGTACATGTAAAATTGCCCCAAACTGACCCCTACCCTGAAACTTTCTGCTTTGACATTCTGTTAAAAAATTCCAGCCTGGCTTTAGTCACAGGAAAGAATTTTCTCCTTAAAGTTGTTTTGGTCAGAAGGAAAAATAAATCTTTGTTTGCATGACTAGGTCTCAGTCATGAAAAACTGACCCCAAAAAATGCTGCTACAAGTTTCCTCTGACTGTAGAGACTCAGCCCAGGGCATGTCATTCGAGAAGATGTATGCTTGAGCAGAGTGGGGTCTGGAGAGATTTGAAGAAGAAACCTTGGAAGCTCCTTGTTTCTGACTGTTATGTTTAGCTCAGAGCACTCAAACCAAGCGAGATGCTGTGGCCGGTCCGTGTCACGTAAACAGAGCATGTGAGCCTGAGATTGCAACACTGCCCACGGGCGGCTCTGGGACACAAACATTCTTCCAGGCCACGCAGACCTGGATGGGCTGGAGCTGCTCCTTCCCCAGTGCCTGTGATGGGAGCCCAGGCTGCTCAGGACAGGCAGTTTTGATTCCCCTGCAGGGACTGAGCCATGTCTTGTCCTACATTCCCAATGTCCATTCTGTCCATGAGTCACACAGGCACTTATCGAGGTTTTGGATGATTCATCAGTATTCTCCAGACCTTTAGGGCTTGTAAAGCCAGACAGAAAATCTTGTAGAAATGTTTTTTCCTGCCTGAATCCCAGCCAGGCCTGTTTTGAGGACTACCTGGAAAAAAACTGGAAGACAGGCTGTGCAGAAAAAATTCCCACAGTTTGACCCTGATTGGGACTGGAAGCTGGACAAAGATTAAATCCAATTTTCTCAAATCTTAAGAAGTCCTGGGGTATATAAGAGAGCAAGAATATAAATAATTTCCCTTATTGCTCTAGGCTGGGCTTTCTGAAGGACTTGAGTGATGGATGAACTTGGCTCCCCTATCTTTCTGGGACGTGGGATCCAAACTCCATGTGGCTCCTCTGGAAACCTCCCCACATTCCTGGACAGAAGGGGGGCTTTTAAGTGGTGATTCCTGCCTTTTTCCTTCTGGGAACAAGATTGATTTCTTCATGTAATTGTGTTTGTCCTGTCCTGGCTTCAGGCTTTCCAGCACTTAGTTCATCTTCTCCTTTGGCTGCACAGCAAATGCCAAGCAAGATCCCCTCTCTGGGAAGGATGGAAAAGTCGGTCTTTTTGTTGAATAAAACCAGAGCAGCTTTCGACTTAGTCCCAAATGTCCTGCCTATAGTCTGACAACGAAAGTTAAATCTTGTTATAAACGCAATCAGCCTATGGATGTTGGTAGCTGTTCCTGGCTTTCACACTGGAAAATATCACTGACGGACAAAAGCCTTGGAGGCTTCAGGCATTTGGCTCTGGTAGGGTACCAAGCATGCAAAATCATTTCTTGCATTAAGTCCAACCTAAGCAAACTAAATTGCAGCTTCCATGATTAATACTTGAAGCTACAGATACAAAGGCAAAAATCAGCAGTTCAGACTGAAGCAGAATCTGAATTTGAAAAGCACTCACCATTCGGCCTTCAAGAGCACTTTTGAAGCTGCCTGTAGAGAAAATAATTAAAGAGATGAAAGATACAGTGACTGATAGTAATAAATCACATGCGGCTGTCTTTGTTCTCTCAGCAAATATAAATCACTTTTGCCTTTAAAATATAAGAACAAGCATTCTTCCCAGATTGCTTTGAATTTATTAGACAAGGTCATTAGAAATGTATTAGGCCAAAATCTGAATTTATTAACTGAGTTACTTAATAGCTTAATTGTTCAGTTAAAGAGGGTTGTGCACTCTGACTAGTTTTCAGGCAAGAAGGAAGACAGCCAGGAATGCAGGTTCCTAGGCAGGAGGTGCCACTGTCCCCAGAGGCAGACTGCTGGAGTCACGGGCAGTGCGGTGGCACAGGGCATCTGAGACAGCTTCTAATCAGCATCAGGCAGGTGTGCCCCTGGGAATTGTCTCAAAGTTAGCCAGGGTATCTTTTGGGAAGGAAACCTGCTGCAGGGACTGCAGCTGGGCTAGGTCAGAGCTTGGATTAAGCTTTTTTTGTGTGTACTAATTTGGAGGGCAGTTGGAACACTGGGTGTAAGACAAGTTTAGCTCCATCTTGGTCCCCACTGGGGCCACCCAGCAGCAGGCACAGCTCTACCACATGGAACTGTCTTCTGCCACCCAGGGGGCTTGAATTCAGGTAGATTTTTGTGTGTACATTCAGGAGGTTCTTGTAGTCTTTACCTCCGAGACACTGAGGCTGAGAGTGCTCTTCAAGATGCTCTGCTCATTGCGGTGCCAGACGCACGTCCCTGCTTGCAGGACACGACACACTCCACAGCTTTCCCTTTCCAGAAGGGACCATCTGCCCAGAGAGGCACTTCCAGAAGCAGCCAAACCCAAAACTTATTTTCACATATGCTTCTCTTCTTCTGGGCAGGGTGAGGGAGGAGGCACACAGCAGATCTGAGTCACAGGCACTGATGGCACGTCTGAGGTCTTTGTTTCACAGACCACCAAAGAGCCATCACCACAGCTGGGTGAGCTCAGGGGAGCTGCTGGCACAGGGCTTGCAGCACCCTCCAGGGTCTGTTCAAAGCAGCACAGAGCTCAACTCCTGGAACTGCAGGAAGAGACACCAAATGCCATCTTTATCACGGCTTTCAGCACACTCAGAAGTTGCCACCACCCAAGCATCTGCAGCCTCTAACTGACAAAACTCATCACCCTCATCTTCTGCTCCCTCTTTTAGCTTAGCCAAAAAAAAAAACTGTGCTATGTTCAGCAGGCAAAGCCTCCGTTGAATCTGTCAACTTGGCCAGCACCTTCCTCTGGGTCAGGATATGCAGAAGTGAAGGATTCCAGTGAGGATTAGCTCCTCCCAGGATGTTCAGCTCCATGAAACAATATCATTTCCTCAGTTTTTCATAATTTCCAGGTAGAATTTGGTGTCTTCCCTTCTTCTGTCTCTCCATGCTTGTTCTACCTGCTCAAGAAGATCCAAGTACCCCTGGAATCAGCGTAAGACAGATTACAACTCTTGCTCCATTATTAGATCCACAAAGTTTTCACTGTGGCAAGTTTTCTATTTCTCCCTAACAATGGGTAGCACCAGAGAAAGGAAGAAGGTAAGAGAAGAAAACATGAATTTAATGACTGCAGTAACAAACTTTATTACAGCAACTTTATGGGGGGAAAATGTCTCACAATCTTCACTGCATAACAATGTCCCGACAGACATGATGTCATTGCGTCTTAAAAGGTGTTTGAGTTGGAAAATCTTTTCAACAGTGTTTTAAGGGTCTGCTTAAATGATTAATAAGGTTTATTCATGTGATTTATTATCTCCAAGAAAAAAATTCAGTAAGTATGAAATATATTTGAAAGGGATGACAGTGTTTATTAATGTTACAAGTTTTATATTGCCAGACATTATCAAAATAAATATGCTCACCTGTAAGAGGAAAACGTAGTATCTAGTCAAATTTTATATATCTCTATACAAGTGCCCTGGCAATTTGTGTTAGAATGAAGAAGCAGGTGGGCAGAAGATCATTTTGAACCTTGTGTCATGAAATAACATGGGAATTCACCTGTTCTCCCTGCTCACTAGAAATCCACCTATATGTGATGTGTATTTTGCTAACTCCATCCACTATGGAGTGGATGCTATTTAATGGTGTTTATTATTGCACATCTGTGAATATTTATGCAATTGACAATATCTAAGTCTCCTCCCAATGGGACTTGTTGAAGTTGAATTTGCTCCACAGGCACAGAGAGGGTCAACTGCTGGGGGTGAGAGCAGCACATGACTGACACCAAAATCAACCACACTCGGCTGTTTCAGCCTTCCAGCTGTTCATCTTTGAAATTCCTCTTCCCACTTGTAGTGTCAACCTGAAGGCAAAGTTACAGTTTCAGCAAAATCCTTCTGAACCAACGTCCTACTTTTTGTCTCAAAAATTCAAAGAAAGATTAAAGCTGCCTTTATTTCCAGTGGAAGCTTTTCAAATGGGGAAGTTTTCAGTGGCAAAATGGATTTGCTTAAACACAGTTTATTTTGTAGATCTCTGAATCACAGCAAAGTATTTTAGATTAGTTCAAATGAGGAGACTTAGGACCTTCTCCTACACTGACTATGTGACGACTCCTTATTCCTTTTTCTCATTAACTCTGAAGGCTGCAAATCCCACAGACATTCCTGTGTTCCATTCAAACACTGGCTGGTCCCTGCCACCAGCCCAAGAGGTTCTGCAGTGCCATGGTCCTCAATTGCCAATGGCTAAGGAGTGCCCAGACAGGGCTAAACCACATCCTAAACCACAGGCTGACTTCAGAAATCTCAGACTTGGCTTCCTGAGACTCTCTTTCTCCTGTGTGAACTAGGGATAAGAATTTCCCATACCTGATGGCACTGAGATTAATGGTCTAAGTGAGAAGTTCAATTTCCTCCTCGCGATTACTTTCTTCATGCTCTCTCAGGGAACGTCAGGATGACTCCTGCCTTCCACACAACTCCATCCTGGGCACCCTGAGAATGACCATTTCCAGCCCAGAGCTCATCATCACTAAGCATCTCCGTGGCTTCTGCCTGTGTGCAGAGCTGAAAGAAAAGTTGCCGGATAAGCAAAGCCTCTGAAAACGCTGAATTTATTTATCTGGAAGTGTTCAAAATTTCTTTATCTGGAAGTTCAAAATTTTCAAGTACCATCCCTTGGGCACAAATACTGAGCAGAGACCCTCCTGTATCCTTGCAGGGTTGTGGTCCTCTTCTGCTGCCCTGTAACTCCTCTACCCCACAGTGAGGGCCCTGCTCATATTGCCAACAGTGCAATTTTGGCACCTCCTGGCACTTGTAACCTTTATTAAAATAAGCCCAAATGGAAATTGCATTCTGCCTCCTCTGGGGTTTCCATGGAGCAGATCTAATTATCTTTCTTTAATAGCACTAATTGGTGGCCTCGTAGCCCCGGCCCTTCAGTCCACTCCTCTGCGCTCCCTTTATCCCTTGCACTGCCCTGGCCTCTCAGGCTGGATGGGATTTAAACATGGTCTGATGGTTTGTGAAACCACTTTGACTTCTTGCCCTCAATTCGCTCGTGCTACCTGAGCTCCCCGACCTGTTGACAGAGGAGCTTTCCTTTGTCTTTGCAAATTGACACAGCTGCACACTTGGCAAATAGACTCAGATGTTGGGCTTGGGGCTGAATGGACCCTCCAGATTAGCACAGGGAGAATCAGCTTTAAAAACGCTAAGCTGGAGCCAACGGCAGGAGAATGGAGTGAAGCTCTTTATCAGGATTCACTGCCATAGAAAGGGGCTCCCTGCTCTTGCAGGGATATTTACTTCCCTTTGGGGAGGACATTCCTGGAGCCGATAGCTCATCCTGACCCTGTACCCGGAGTTAATTAGCCAACTGTATAATGGGGGGATTCGCCCGGAGATTACACGGGGTGATCTCTCACCACACACGCTGTTTGCCAAGTGGTTTGGGGCTCTTGGCAAGCACAAAAGCACACATGCAAGCAGGAGAAAATCGGGCATGGGGGGGTTGCTGCCACAGAGCTCGGCAGAGCTGCAGGCAGGGGCTGAGACTGCGTCCTGCTGGACCCCTGCTCTCCCAGGGTCCCGCTGCCCCATCCATCCTCATGGCATGTGTGCACATGGGCACGTCAACCCTTGCATGGCTCTTTTTGCAAATGGCTTGGAAAGTTGTCCGTAGAGATGAGCTTGCCAAAACTGGATCAAAAAAGAAAAGACAGGTGAGGTCACTTCTGCCTTGCAGTAGAGCCAGGGTGGGAGCAGAGAGAAAGTGGCTGATCCAGGGAAGCCATCTGCTGCCCTGCCTTGTCTGGAGGCAAGGGGACGAGATCAACATTGGAGGCAATTAACACTGAACAACCTGTTGATGATTTTATAGCAGGTTAAAGAAAATGCCCCAAATAAAACTACGGGAGACCTTCTATAACTCTACATGGCTATAAATATGTATTAACTTAATTACTATCAGCAATTACAGCTCAGTTTGGGAACAGTTAAAGTGGGTGCACACAAAAAGGGATTATTATCCTTAGAAAATGAGTGTGAAGATAAAAGGAATTTAATTCACATTAGCTAATGAGCAGAGGCAGAGCTGCAGAAACAGCATTCCCCCTCTGCTTTACAGTGCTTGCAAAGGGGACCAGGAGCAGCCAGGCCACACATCCCAAGGCAAGCCTGGTGAGTTTGTGCTTGGGGAGCTGAAGGGGTGACACTTCCAGGACAGTGGAAAGGAAAAGCCTGACACCAAGTGAACTGCCTGCCCTCCACAGGGTCCTATGCCCACTGCAGTTACACTCTCGTGCTCACTTACTTCATCCTCAGCCGCTTCAGGAGGCTCAGGACCAGCACCTGTCACCCACCCACTCTGCTCCTGGACGTAATTTCCCTCATCTTCTCCCTAGTTCTATGAGCACATGTTGCCTACAACTGCAGGAGCTGGTGGGACTTATTCAGGATGGAAGGTCTGTATTTCACAGGCATCACATTTTCCCCAGAAATGCCTGAGCTGACACCAGGAAGGGATAGAAAATCATCTTTCCTTGGACTGAGCATGTGTTTCTCCTTTTCCTGGCTTGTTACAGTGGTTCCTGACCCTATCCCTTAAAGATAAATGCCCAATTTCCTCTTAAATTTGCCCTAATTCCCTTTCCTGGGTTTGAGTCTTGTTATAACATTCCCCACTAAGTTGAATATTCTTTTATTTCTTCTTCCTATCATCATTTTTAAAAGTTTAACCACCAGATCATTTTTCAATGCAAAACAGCTTGAGCTTTGCAAGCTCCAGAAAGCTCAGTTTTGCCTTCAAGTAATTTTTGTGACTCTCTTGGCACTTGCCAACTTTTCAGCACACTTTTGCCGTGTGAGCACCAGAAGTTGAAAAGCTCTTTCCTGTGACTGTCCCAGGATCTCCCTGGTGTATAGCCACAGTATCACCTTGCTGGAGCCAAAACCTCCTTTCTGAACCAGAAAGTTCTTAGTCCTCACCCTGAGCCCTTCATCATTTGCTGGTCCCTCTCCCTGCCTCATCTCATCTCCAGTGAAATTAACATTGTCTTAAACATTCATTCCTCACTCTCACTGGCATGCTTCAAAGTTGAATTCTCAATTAACAATTAACTCGTGTTTAAAAGCCAACAGTTAATCAAAAGCACTGGAATATTTTGCTTTCTGCATCTGTCTCTGGTGAGCTGTTTCTCTGACTAGCCAAGCAGGGGCTGTAGTGGTTGTGGGTGATGCACAGAGCATTTCCCGAGTTCATCTCCTGGCTCTCCCAGCTGCCTTTGGCACACGTGGCACACATGGAGACTGCATTTCAGACTCCCTCGGGGCTGGATTGCTGAGGTCTCCAGGGCACCCTGGGCTCATCCTGAAACTACTCCTGCTCTTTGAAGATGCAAAGTGCCCTTACTTACAATCCCAGCCTTTGAGACTGGGGAACAGAGCTGGGAACCTGGTGAGATAAAGCTGCTTTGTGATGCCAGTGCTTTTGTCATGCACCGAGGCTGCCAATGCAATTGCAATGTCCCTTATCAAGTGCTCAGCCCAACCTCTGACTCTGGGGCCAGAAGGCCCACAGGCTGCCCAGGAAAGCTCTGGGAGGTGGGGGACACGGCTAAGAGGCCATTCTGTAGCCCTGGAAAATGGAAAACTGGGCAAGTTTCAAGAATGCGGAAAGGATGATGAATTGATGGTCCTGGACTATGTCGACTTCTAAACTTGGGCACAGATAGCCTTTTCAAGCTGCTGCCTGAGCATAGGTGCTGCTCTTCCTGACTGCCACCCCAGGACCCGCCTTTTCCGAGGTGCCTATCCAGCTGACACTGAGCTGGGAGCACCAAGATCAGCTGAGCACCCAGACACCAGTGCCTGTGAGTCATGGGCATGAACACAGCAAACCGGGGTGCTCCAGTGAGAGCAGGGATGTTGTTTTACTGCCTCACAAAACACATCATTATGAAATACAACTTTTACACATATCGTGTGTCATCATGCTTTTGCTCCCTGATCCACACCTTCAACCCCGAGCTCAGTTCACCTGTGTTCAGCTGCTTTTAGTGTTAATTATCCCTGCAAATGACAGCCTCTCCCCAAGGCTGCTGCCACCATGCTGGCTAAGAGACCTGTCTAAGGAGGAGCCTGGGTCTGGGCTCTGGAATGACATTTGGAGCAGTAGCAACGTTTGAACACAATGGTATTTCCTTCTGAGAGAAAAAAAGACCCTTCAGCTTGTTTTCTCTCCCCCACACCCCCCTCCTGGAGAAGATATTGCCAAGGCTCACAGATGGGATCGTTTACAGTTTCCTTTTGAGCTGCCTTGGCCCTTTCAGGTTTTGTTTATTCGAGCTGAGATGTCAAACAGGGGAGGGTGGGTTGGGGAAGGCCTCCCTTCCATATTCTGATTTGGATTGGGGTTGCTCGAATTCCCCATCTGACAGAAGATGATTGATGAGAACGATGCTGGCTGTAAACCTGGGAGGCTTTGGAGATCAGGCAGCTCTGCTCTTTGCAGGGCCTTAAATCCCAGTTGTCAGAGCAATGTGGGGAATGGCATCCCAAGGTAATTACAAACCAACAACAGGAAAAGCCACTGGCAATGGCAGGCGCTCCAGCATTGCCATGGAATGGCTGCAGAGGCAGTTGAGGTTTTTTTTTTGGTTTACTTTGCTTGTGAAAACACATACACATGGTCCTGAGCTGAGGTCAAAATATGCTTACAAAAAACAGGATCTAGAGAGGATGGGGAGAGACAAGACACAGCAAAAAAAAATTGCCTGGAATGTGTCTGGAAGAGCTGGGGAGCACCCCAGAGAGGAGGAAGTCATTGCTACATGCAAAATCTTTGGCAATTATCCTGGTGGAAATGGGATAAATATATCCTTAAGAGCATGAAACCAGCTGGGACAGTGCTGGTCCACCCTGATGGCCAGAGCTTCCCACAGCCTCCTCTACTGCAAGCAGCTCTCACCACACAAGTGCCAGCCTCAGTTTCTCCAAAATAAGCCCGGGAGGGAAAGGAGAGGAGATGGATGAGAGGATGAGATCCCTGTTTGACTCATGGGCCCAGGAGGCAAAGATGGGAGGCATGGGATGCCATCACATGTGAATCAGAATGGTGGCCCTGCCCCAAGAGCATGACTTGATCAGCAAAGCTCTTCAGGGGACATGTACAGGGAAGCTGAACTTTAATCTGGTCTGGCACATGTGCTAGCAATGGCTTTCAGCGAAAAGGATTCATCAGCATCTTTTGTCATGCCTGATTCAGGCAGGTCAGTGCTGCCAAGGAAGGGTACAAGGGCTCTATGGGATGGAGATGCCTGTTCCCATGCTGGTGGCTCCTACACTGGGCACAGTTTCTCCTTTCCAAACAGGACAGTGAGTGTGGACTGGCAGCGATTTTCATTGCTGCTGTTGAACAGATGTGTCCTGGTGTTAGATTTGCTGGACTACAGGGTGTGTGACCTGGCTTAGGCTCCAAGAGCTTTCTCCAAAGCTGTAAGCACCCGGAAGCCTTTGGACTGGAAATTTAACAAAGCCAAGAGAACTGGGCTAGAAACTCAGGATGAAACAAAGCCCTAAACTAGATGCACTCAAGAGTAGCTGCTCCAGTTAGACTGGCTGGCTCTGCAGGGCTGGGAAGGGAAGGAGGGGATTTCCCCTCCCTTCCCCTGTGCTGCTGGTTTAAATCCAACCACAACTGAGCAGTAAATAAGAGTTACCACCCGGCAGCTGCTGGATGACCTGTGTGCAGTGAGTCACTGAGCTCTGGCCACACAGCCCTGCAGACATCAGCAGCAGAGGACTCCTGGGCTGAAAAGTGCATTTTCTTTGGGAATGTGCCCTCATTTGGGTGAGCCCTATGGCACTGTCTCTGTGCACCAGTGCTGCAGAGGCGTCCTGGGATGCAGTGATGTGCACCAGCACTGCAGACACATCCCAAAACCCAGCAATCCCTGCACACCAGTGCTGTGCCACCAGCACAAAAGCATCCGTGTGTTGCAGCTCAGCCACTGGGATACGTGAAGCCAGCAGCAGAACAGTGGCAGTGGGACCATGTAATGGGAATAGCCATGGTTAAAGGGGAGTCAGTGCCCTGCAACTCTGCTGAGTAGTCTGTGATCAGCAAAAGAGGGTTGTGGTGCTGGACAGGTCAGGCTGAGCCTGCAGCAGCTTGGGCACATTCATAACTGCCTTGGTGACATTGGTTACTCATGTGGGGCAGGGTAAATGATTGAATTCAGGGAGGATGCGAAATATCTGACAGTTCCCCAGTGTCTCATGGACCTGACAAACAGGGGGATTTGAGCAGATGTTTGAAGGGCAGAGCAGACTTTTTCTAAGAACTTCCTCTCGTGGGCAGATAGGACAAAAAGGGGGTAAAGCCAAGCAGAAACACATGGCTGCTTATTTACCACTTATATTCAGGAGAGCTGAGCCTTACACACCTCCCACTGTGATGGAAGTGCACAAACGCATGAGGACACTCAGGTCCTGCCCCAGAGTTTCCAATCTAAGATAAGGAATTTAGAAAAGCAAAACAAAATAAAACAAACTTGGAGGAGTAGCAGGTCTTCAATCTCTCGGTAGATCTCCATCTGGTAAAAGAAGTGCAGACAGGGGCATGTTCTCTCCACATCAGCTGCACAGCAAGAGCGGCTTAGATGAACTCTCCTGGCTGGTAATAAAATGATTTTACATATGTAGGAAGCAGGATGTGCAAAGCCCAGGAGTCTGATCTTGTTTCTGAGATCAAACAGAGTCTTATTGTACAGGGGTGTGGAGCTGATGTAACTGTCTAGTGTGCCGGACACAATCGCCGTGGTTACGCAGCTGGACCGGAATAAAGCAAGTCTGTATCTGAACTCATTAATTTTTACAACCAACTGAACCACTCTACCGTTTTCTTTTGCCTTTTTGGTGGCAGAGGACTGTCGTGCCTCCCCAGCCATCAGCCCCTTGCCTGCAGTGTGGCAGGTCAGGGCTGGCATGGTGGGGAGCAGCCCAATCCCTGTGACTCCCCGGCAGCCCAGCCATCCACGGGATCCCTGGGGATGCGCAGCCAGCTGCACAAGTCCGTTCCTGAGACAGGCCAGGAGCTGCAGGGATTAGGGATGAAAATACAGGCTTAACGTGAGCAGAGCTGTTGCTCTGTCAGCTACAGGTTATGTCAATGTTTCCATTAGAAACCCCTGGTTGCAAGGTTTAGAGCTTGGCTGTGAAACTGCCCTCCAGGCTGGGCTCTGGCAAGCCAGGGAAACTCACGTTTCTCTGCTGAAATATTCGATGCAGCTGCTCCCACATTCGCACATCGCTTCTCACGGGCAGGCAAAGCGAGGGGGCTCCTTCAGCAAGCTGTGTGGGCAGCAGGAGCTGGCACACTTCCCTGGAAGCCCAGAGAGACCCCCTGAGTGGCCTTGCCTGCCTCGGGGAGAGTGCTGTGTCCCCAGGCAGGCAGGGCAGGACAGGCAGGGCAGGGCTGCCTGGCCAACACTCACCCCGTGGGATCCCGGGCTCTCAGCTGATGTGGCAATGCAAACAACGAGGTGAATTTAACAAAAGACAAACCTGAGGCACAGCACCAGAGCCAGAACTGGTGAGCTGCAGCAGGGTGAGGGTGTGGGACCAGGACTCCTGGTTTCTTCTGGCCATCAGACAAGGACCAGGAAACCACCTCACACTCCTCTGCAATAACCATACCCATGATATGGTGCCTCCCCTGGAGCCTGGCCAAGAGCTGTGCATCCTGGTCCAGGTGCCTGATAGACAGCCATGGCCCAAGAATGACACCAGCCCAGCACCTGGCAGGAGGTTTTAATGCAGTGGCTGGAGTCCTGTAAGAGGGTCTCCTGGCCAGCAGCTTGCTGAGCCTGGATCCCACCCTGGCCTGGCTGCTGGCTCCTGGGGCGTGCTGCCTGGCCGTGGGACAAATACACATCCAGGCCTCCTCCCTTCACCCCACCCCTTCTTACTCCTGGAAAGCTGACTTTGAGATAGATGTATTTGCCTATTTTAAAGAGCTGTGAAGAGGATTTGCAGGCTGGGATTTCATTGTGAGCATGATCTCCCGGGCAGGCAAGACTACTTTCTTCCCTTGCTCTTTCCACCAGGATAGCTAGAAAAGAGGAGAGAGGCCAGCATGCTGCTGGGCATGGCTCTGGGCCCCCGAAGGCATGGCACACACCTCCCTTTCAGGAGATACACACACATCCCCTACCAGCTGTGACAATGCGTGGGTCTGCACAGAGGTGCTGCAGGTGGGCAGCACACTCCCCCCCAGGCTCCACGTTTCCCTCACCCATGCTGAGGGGAGGCAGTGGGAGGGTAGGGAGTATGCTCCAGGGGTAAGAGCTGCAGCACCAGCCTGGGGACACAAAAAGAAATACAAAGTTGTAAGGAATAATTTTCAGCTTTTACCCCCATTACAGCAAAGCATCCCCATTTAGATTTACAGTTAACACTGAAGCGTATCATGCATTTTAGCAGGTAGTCTCAGGCTGTGGCACATCCCAGACAGGCAGGAGTGGTGCAGTTGGGGCAGGGAGAGGGCAGTGAGCAGCTTCTGCTCCTGCCTTGGAAACAGCCTGTTCCCATCCCCAGCCATCCCACTGGAGAGGGCTCTTCACAGGGCTCTGCTTGGCTGCCCCACCGTGCCCAAGACACTCCAAACTGCAGGCTCTGCTCACTCAAAAACCAACAGAGAGAGAAAAAAAGAAGGGAAAAAGAAAAAGCCCAACTCCTTGCTGTTTTTCTGCTGCCTTTCCAGTATACTTGAGTTACCATGGTTAGCTTTCCACTGTTCTCCTTGACCCCTGCAGCTTTCCCTTATGAGTTAGTGTCCTGGAATGTCTCTTTACGAGGTGCCTACAGAAGTAAAGCTGACCTGATGCCAGTGCCCCCACACTGAGGACTTTATTAGTTTTTTAATTTTCTGTCTGGGTGCTCTCACTTGCCTCAAACTTTCCACAGCTGCTAGGATTTATTAATGAAGGAGGTTCATTTGTGTCTTGCCTTCCCTTCCCCTGCTCATTTAATTGGTGGTGTTGTTTTGCCAGTTGCTAGTTTTAATGGCTTTTTGGGGGATTTTAGGAGAGTTGGGTGAAGACTTTGCTTTGTGCCAGCAAAATCTTCACCCATATCTCCTGAAACCCCCCCAAAAAATCCCAAGAGACACATGGGGGCCACAATGAGGAGTAACTGTGATGGGACCGACCATCCTGAAAGAAACACTGGACGTGGCAAGTGGAGCCCAACCACGGAGACAGCACTGGGACCAGAAAAGCTGAAAGCAGCTGCACTGTTGCTGCTGGGATGCAAATACCAAGAATTAAGAGGATGAAATAATTTTTGTACTCTCATAAAGTAAAAATGCTTAAAAATTGAGATGGGAGGGTTTCTCCTTCCCTCTCATGCTGAAGGGGCCCCATGACACTGAGCTGTGGGCTGAGGAGGAGGAAGAGACTGAGAGGTGATGAAGGACATGCAGAGATGCACTGCATGGACAGGAGAGGAAGATGAGGAAGGAGCAGAGAGACCCTGCAATATAAAACCCATACACAGAGCCAAAAGGATGTGGTGAGCAAGGAGAAGAGGCAGACTTTTAAGGCAAGAGGAGAAACAGACAAATATTTATTTGTACATAAAGTAAGTCTCCATAGCAATGAAGTGCTTCACAATCGATTTTCAAAACAAGCCCAGCCACACTGCACGCAGCGAGAGCTGCTGGAGTGGGACATGTCACCTGCCTTCCCAGGGGTGCTTGAGGGGCTGCCAGCCTGGCACAGGCCTAAGGGCAGGGGACAGGGTGGGACTGTCCCTTGGGAAGCATTGGGCAGCCCAATCCATGCCCTGGGGGGTGGCAGTGGGGTTATTTCTGTGCCAGGGGCAAGGTGAAAGGAGTAGGTGGATTTTCAGAGCGATGTCATGCGTTGGGACATCCCAGGGTCTGACAAGTGCAAGATGCACGAGCACAGCCAGGGCTCAGCGGGCAAGGGAAAACAACGTGCTGCCCCAAATTGCTGGGAAGACAAGGGAGTTAAAGGGCGGGATGAAACTCCAGCTGCCACTCAAGGAGCTGGCAATCTCACCCAGACTGGTGGCCACCTCAGATGAGGAGCATGGAGCTTGGGGGCCAGTCACACCTGAAATGTAGCTCTGGGGCTACAGGGCATATTGAATTCATTAGGGAGGAAGCAGCATCTCCTGGGGAGGTGCCAGGAACAGAAATGCATCCATGCTTTACAGCCAGGGCAAGTCCTGTGCAGACCACACAGGAAGGTGTAGGGGGTTCCCCACGTCCTCCCACCCCGGAGGATGCGAGATGGTTGACAGGGGCTGGATCCTGAGCTCTGGCCCTCCCCTGCTGCTCATGACATGTGAGGCTGCTGCCTGACCCCAAAATATCTCAGCAGCAGTATCAAGCACCTCTCCTAATGCTCATGCTTCGACAAATGCCACTGCAAATAATTTGGCTTCAACCAGCAGCGACATAAATTCCATTATTTTGATGTCAGCTGCACAATTTGTTCCTGTAACAAGGTGTTTTAACCTCACTTCATATTCATTGTTCTGCCTGCTTTGATTTTACTGTAAATGACTGAATTTGCTTTTGATCTGGTGCCAGTGCCCCATAAATCTTGACACTTGCTGTGAGAAAGGAGAGCCCTCCCCACTGTTTGGTTTGCAGGGGGTGGCAGTGAGGGGCGCTGCCAGGTCACCAGGAGGGTCTGTGCAAGGATCATGCACCACCTGAAGCAAGGTTTGATTCTGAGCATCCACTTGATTTTTCCAGGCAGGGAAACAGTCTGTAAGAGGGGAAAAGGTGGCAGAGAGGAGGAGCTGCATTTCTCTTAAAACCACAAGCTTCCAGCCAGCCTCATTCAGAGATTCACGGCTCCTTTGAGAACCATGCCGGTACTCTGAGCTTGTGAGAAAACCCCAGACCAAGCACGATTGGTGTGGTTTGAGGTTTCATCATGAGCTGCTTTTAAGTGTTTCGGTTCCCAGCACCTCTTACAGAGTGTGCTGGAGGTGAAAAGGGGCAATAAAACCATCCCCCACAAAACCCACACTTAACTGAACATTTCCAAACCCAGCAGCAATTGGGGGATGGAACCTTCCATTACTGCCATTGCCCAAATTCCTCCTAGCCCCTCCCATTTTCCAGCCAGCAAATCTCTGTTCCTCATGTGCCTGTTTCTGCCCCGACTGCCTGGCAGTGCAGCCCAGTGAATTCTGAAGGTATAGCTTGCAGAAGACTCTGTTCCCTGGAGCCTGCCTGCCCTGGAAATGCCCATTCCAGGCAGGGATTGAGGCGCCAGCCCCGGCACTCACACTGGGGTGAGAGTCAGACTCGTGACCAGGAGGAAGCCAGAGCCTGGCCTCCACCAAACAATTGGCGGAAAGGGGCCATGACCTTGGCCAACACCCTGGGGATGAGGACGCCTGCCAGTGCTGGGGACCAGCCTGCTCCTGCCCCAGCTGCATCCCAGCCAGATGCCTTACCCTGGTGCTGTCCCACATGCTCCTTCAAAGGGACCTTCCCCAGGTTCCAAAGAGGAGCATGGGAGCACAGGGAATCGGGGGGGAGGGGTGCACAGTGGCCCGGCATGAGGTGCACAGTGGCCGGGGTGCATGGTGCTGTGCACAGTGCCTGGCCGGCACAGCACGGCGCTCAGGACATGGTGGGTGCTGCAGTGCCCTGTGCGGGGTGCTCAGTGCAGAGTGCCCACAGTGCCCAGTGCAGGGTGTCCTGGCATGGTGCCCATAGTGCCAGGCATAGTGTGTCCGGGCAGGGTGCCGCAGTGCCCAGCATGGTGTGTCCCAGCCTGGTGTGTCCAGGCCCAGTGTGTCCCAGCATGGTGTGTCCAGGCCCGGTGTGTCCCAGCCTGGTGTGTCCCATCCCGGTGTGTCCGGGCAGGGTGCTGCAGTGCCCATCCCGGAGTGTCTGGGCAGGGTGCTGCAGTGCCCATCCCGGTGTGTCCGGGCAGGGTGCTGCAGTGCCCATCCCGGTGTGTCCGGGCAGGGTGCTGCAGTGCCCATCCCGGTGTGTCCGGGCAGGGCGCTGCAGTGCCCGGCCCGGTGTGTCCGGGCAGGGTGCTGGGTGCTGCAGTGCCCGGCCCGGTGTGTCCGGGCGCGGTGCCGCAGGGCCTGGCGCCGCGGTGCCCGTCGCAATGCCCCGTGAGGCGCGGTGCGTGCAGCCCGTGCTGTGTGGGCGCAGCCTGCAGCGCGCTGACCTCTCGCTGCCTCTGGCCCTGAGCGGGGGCCAGGAAGGGAAGCGCTGCCGGTCCTGCAGCTTTCATCGGAGATCTGGAGTGCCGAAGCCTGCCCAGATCCTAATCAGTGTGGGAAAGAAACGGCAGGGCCTGCTCTCGCCCCGGCCTGCTGGAGATGCCTTTTATTTTCATAAGCTTTATCGCAGCCCACAGCCCCTGATAAAGCACCGTAAATAAACGGAAGGAGCGTGGCGGCCGGCCAGGGCCGCTCGCAGACGCACGCGCTCGCTGCCGCCCCGCTCCCCGGGGGGACGCCCCGTCACACGCCAACTTTCAAAGCCTTCCTTTTATTTCCCTGCTCAGGGAAACCACATGGCCTTGCGCTGGGGGACCAGCCAGGCAGCCAGCGCCCGCCGGCAAATTCCTGCCCTGCCCCGGCCTCCCCCGTTGACCCCGGCCTGTCGCTGGGCTGGGGTCCTGCTCCCAGCACTCGGCACGAGCCCTCATGGGGCCACAGCGGCTCAGGATGTGGCTGGCCCCTGCTCTGGGATGGGGGTAGGACAGCTTTGGGATGTCACATCCTCTCTGGGTGGCAAGAAGGGGGTCCCATCCCACCAGGGAGCTGAATGTCCGCAGGTCTCGGTGCCTCCCCACCAGCGTTTCCCTCCTGTTGAACTGCTGGGATTTGACAGAAATTAACAGTTTGGATCTGCTTCATTTTTTTCTTTTTCTATTTTTCCTTCGCTAAGAAGTTTTGGTTTTGTTTAAAAAGGTTTACATTCTTCTGAGAGCATGGAAAAACAGGATCTAGGGGGTTGTTTCCACTCTGGCTCCACAGGCTGACAACGAGAGAAGTAAACTCTTTTCCATTTCTGTTTGACGCTGCTGCGGGTGAAAGACATCCCTGCCCAGGCTGGCAGCTGCCCCACAGCTCCACTGGTTCTCAGCCGTGGGGTGCCCGGATTTCTTGCAGTCCTATCCCCCCTTCAGCATCCTCCTCCCATTGCAGGCAGGGCCTGCAGGGAGATGCAGTTACTCATGTTTCATTTTTCACTGTGGCCTTCAGTAGCTCACTTTAAGCCATCCCTTATCCCAGCATTGGCAGAAAGCAGCTGGCTGCAGCTGGGTACGAGGGTTTTGTTCCTAGGCATGCCTTTCCTTCCAGCACTGGGACCAGTGCAGGAGGGTTTGAGTTGTTGCTGATTTTTACCCTGCCTGCACTACCATCTGTAAGGGAGGCCACCCAGCTGGTGCTGACAGCTTCCCCTGTTAAATCGATTCAGTCCAATACAGAAGAGGCTCAGACCACAGTGCTGTGAATTAAAGGTATATCAATTTGATGGCACTTCACATGTGTCAGAGCTGGTGCACTGCACTCCAGCCCAGATGTGGTGGGTGCCCACAGGTGACTGTCACCTGTGTTTGCCCGGGCACTGCAGGCTCCGTAGGGCTGCACGGGAACCTCTCCTGTCTGCATTTGCACGGTCAGCAGCACTTCCTGGGGCTGCCTCCGTAGCTCCGGGCTGCAGCAGAGGTGGCAGCAGGCAGCAGCAGTCCAGGGGACATCTTCCCCTGCCCTTTCTAGCTGGAGCACACCACAGCATGCTCCCCTCCTCCTCAGTCTCCTCCCAGCTTTTCATCCCGTTTCTCCAGTTTGCCACAATCCTTCTTCTGTCTGCAGCCCCGGCCTTTCATGGCATGCAAATTTAATAAATACTCTCTCTGTTTCTCCATGCTGGCTGTTAATGGGAGTGCTCAATTTCAGCTTTCCAGCCCCACAGTGAGCCTTTGAGAGCTGCTGTCGCAGAACTGCCCCTCTCTGCCATCCTAGCACCCTGCCTGGCCCTGCTCCCTGTGCTGCAGCAGGGCAAGCACAGCATCCCCATCCCACAGGCACCGCTGCTTCGCCATCTGCGGGCTCCTTGTACCCCGCTGCTGAAGGAAATGAAACTGGCCTGACGTGTCTCATTCTTGACAAAGTTATATCAGGTATTACTCATCTCTGTGCTAACTTCCAGATGCTCACAAAACTGCTTTGGATTATTCATGCCAGCATTTTTCTGGGATGGGAACTGGTTTGTAGCTCCTCACTCCTTTTTCCCTCAGTTAGATGGGTACTGTGGTTGATGGTCTTGGGCTACTAAGAGCACATCTTCCCAGCCACTGATGACTCTGAAATCCTTGCACAGAGTTTGATCCCAGTTTAATCCCAAAATGGACCATCCAGTCTAAAAACACTAAATGCACTACATAACATTTTATAGTAAAAAATACTGAGGGGTTGTTTCTCCTACTTCCATGCTACTTTTGTCTCTGATAAAGAGGCATATTGTGGAGGGACTGAAGTCTCCAATTATTACAAATGAGAACTACTTTTTTTCTCCAGGCTCACCGGAAGAAATGTTTACAAAGACAAACACCCTGACTTTCTGCAACTGTTTCCACTCTTGGAAGAACATCCCTTCTTGTCAATAGGAAGGCTTTTCTGTTGGATGTTCCAGTTGTGCTCCATACATCTTTCAGGCAAGGATCTTTAAGATCCTTGTTCTGCTCCTCCTTGTGTAATATCTTGGCTCTGGGTCTCGGCTCTGCTGAAAGTGAAGGAGTCTGAGGGCTCTTGGGGGCTTGGAGGGTTCAATGGGACAGCAGTGGAAAATGTCCAGAATTAAGACGATATTAATGAGACTCCTTAGAAGGAACATTCAAAAGCTGGTGGTTTCTCACCCCGGAGTCCTCCTGGGTCTGGGCTGCATGGGGTGCTGGTCCCCCTTGCAGGGATGGTACCTGCATGTGCACAGCATGAGCCACATCCTCACCCTGGATCCCAAGGAGTTTCAGCTCCTCCAGGAGGTCTCCAATCACAAGAGAAGCCAAGGCCTTTCTCCAAAGCCATGCCTGTCTGAGAGCCTCCAGGGATGCTCCAATGGGACATGGCATTGGCCCCATGACCAAGGAGGGTTCTTGAATTTTCCTCCCTGGGATTTTATTCTTAAAGGTGCTGGCAATGAGAAAACCCCCTTTGCACCCTTCCCCCAGCTCAAAGCATCCTTTATAAAAATAAAGTGCCCAAAATAGCCCTAGACAGTGCTTGACATTTGCCAGACAGCTGCTCTCAAGAGTGCTACAAAGGTTATGGATTGCTCTCTGCTTCCCTCCTCCTCCCACCCCACCACTGCCTGTGTGAACTTTGGAGCAGGGCCAGGTTTGATGGGAGTCTCATGGCTTGAAAAAAACACATTTGAGAGGGAGACAGGATGCAGGGACATGTTTGTGTGTTGCTGCCTCCTGTCCTGACAGGCAGCTCAGAGCAGAGCTGGGGTGACTTCTGCAAGGGGAGCTGCAAACCCTTGTGTGAGCTCTGCCCATGGGCTGGAAGGATGCTGCTGCAGCAGCTTGCTGTCCACAGTGCAGGGCTGTCCCCACCTGTGTGATGTACTGAGCACCATTGCTTGTTCCTCCAGGTGTGAAAGCACAAAGAGGGGGGCTGCCCCAAGGCGTGCACCTCACCCTCTGCAGCCAGGAATGGGGTCACACCTGGCTGCAGGATCACAGCCAGTCCTAATGGCTCCCCAGTGGTCAGCCCAGGAGGCCAGGGGTGCCTGGGAAAGTCATGGTTTGGAGGAAGACCTGGGAGTCCCCTTGGGTCCAAGCCCCAGCTCAGGCCTAAGGAGTCGGAAGAAGGAGCAATCAGGATGGGAGAGCTGCAAGGATGCAGTGATCAGTGCTGAAATTGGCACCTGGAGGAGAATGTGGGGACACAAGGAGAGGCCAAGACAGGGCCTGGCTAGGCGAGCCCTGAAATGAGAGGCAAAAGGGGTCCAGCTTAGCAGAGAGAAGTTTGAAAGATAATTTATGCACCTGCAGGAGTCAGAGAGGTCCTTCATTCCAAAAGTGGCACTGGTTCTATGCAGCAGGGGGTTTGTCTTCTTTCCTGGGAGCACCTAAGAAGAGTTGCAGCTGGAGACAGGGCACTGTCTGTGGCCAAGAGGGGACCTGAAATTACATAGGATGACTCCTTCCCAGGAGGGTTGGCCAGCATATCTCAAACAAGGACAAGGTCTCATTGTAGAGTGGGAGAAACACTCCTTCTGTGCAGTTGGTGTTCTCTGTAGGGAACATAAAGTTAGGGCCTGAAAAGTGAAAGATAAAGGCAAGAACTTTTAAGCTGAACACATAGAGAAATACTTGAAGTCCGTTATCTTAATCAAAATGAGAAGACTGCAGCAGCAAGGCATGACCCAGTTTTGTTATCTAGTAACCAAATAAATATATGCATGCATTTTAAGCAAAAGAATCAACAGCTTTTAAATAGAAGAAAAACCAAAAACATGTACACAGGAAGGAAATTTATCAAATTGAGCATCTTTGAAACGTTAAGTGTAGTAAAAAATAAATTGATTTATACTAAACAAGTTAGGAATAGAGGTCTCAAAGAACTTCTAAGTCCCAGCAGCTTGACCAGATGGTGCTGTGCTGCACTGGAGGCAGGGTAAAGGGCAGGATCACAGTCAGCTGGATCCATAACATTACCAAGTTTGGGAAATTTCAAGTACTGGGAGGTCTTCAGGTTTGGGTCTGTTTTCCCTTATCACAACTGTGGGGCTCACACCTGCTCAGGGCCGGGTTGTCCCAGCTCCCTAGGCAACCCTCAGGGCTCTGCTGTGGCTGAGCGATGAGGATGAGGGGATGCAAGAGAAGCCATCGAAGGGAGCTGGTGACTCTGGCAGAGCCACACAGCCCAGAGGAGCTTCTCGGACAGCCTGGCTTGCTTGTGGGAGGTTTGTTTGTTTGTTTGTTTGTTTGTTTGTTTTTTCCTCCCACTTTTATGTTTACAGACAGTAAGGATTCCAAGGAAGTACATTTCTGGCTGAGGCCACACTGCCAGTTTTCCACAGGATCCATCTCATTTCCTGGGACGTGAGACTATTTTAAGGAGTCTTCAGGTCCCCAAAAAAAGTAACTTCTAAGATGTTTTTCAGTGCCTGTTTCTCCAGCCCGCACTCTGATTTGTCCCTGCAGTTTCACCACCCAACAGCTTTGATGTCTAGGAGTCTGCAGGGCTCACCTCTGAAGCATTTCCCATCACATGTCTGGCTGTTTATACCTTCGAGGCATGCAGCCACCCTTTTCTGTTTAAGGACTGTCTTGACCACATCAGTAGAGTGAGAATTTCTAAAAATAGATGAACTGGCAAACTTCTCAATCTGGAAAATGACACGCTTTTGAAATCTCTGGAAAAGAATGGATTCCTTAAAGTATAGTTTACAAATACTGATTTCATTATTTATGGTAGCTGTAAAGCACAGTGCATTCAGAAAGCATCGTCCCATTGAAGAAGTGTGTTACTCATTACCACAGCTTTAGCATTCCAGCATGTTCCTCTACAGAAATGTAGCCAAGAGAACGAGCTGGAGGCATACACAGGGGCAGCCTGGGGGGAAGCTGCTTCTCATTTCATGTTGGAAAGGGGCTGTGAGTAGGAGAAGGGGAGACTCAGGGGGAGCACAGGAGCCTGTGTTAGAGTCTCTGGCAATACCAGACCAAGAGGGTAAGGCAAATAAATTAAATAGTAGCAAATTCACAGCTGGACAGAGAAGGAAACAGATTACTAAGAAGTGAAAACTCAGCCCAAGACACCAGTGAGCCAAGGCTGGAGCTGGGTATTAGAGTGGTGCTTCTCTGGCTAAGGTGCTGGGGAATGAAGATAAGGCATAAACCCCATGAGTCTTGGAAAGAAACACCAATGTGTAAAGGGCACAGATGAGCTCGGATGAATGGTTTTCCTCCACATTTGTTCCCTCAGCAGCGTCTCCTCGCATAACTCCTCAATACACCCAAAATTTCACATATTTTTTGCCGTTCTTCCTTCTGTGTTTAGCTTAAGCACCACAATCTCTGGCATTTCTTTTCCTCACATGGTGTTCTGGACAGAGACTAACTCTCTAAGTCTTTTGAAAAGCACCCAGTTTTCCCAGGAATCTTTCTCAAGATCCCAGGATTTAAATTTCTCTGGGATCATTGTTTTTACCCTGCCACTATGTTGTCCCTCACTCACTCCACCTTTTTCATTCCTAAAGCCACTGGTAGCCAGGGGAACATGTTCCTTTTTATGCCAGCTGTCCTGCTCTTATTGTTTCTTTTAAAAGATTTATTGCATCGTTGCTCTCTGCTCCTCTCACTATTTCCACTGGTGTATTTGCAGACAGAGGGAAGCATTGCAAGACTGCCTGCACCTGTTCCTCTGAGCCCTCCTTCTCCTCTGCATCTTGCCCTTCTGTGAAACCCTCCTGCAGGAATTCCATGCTAGGCTTGTGTTTCACCCTTGAGTCGTACCTTTGGAGCTCTGAGACCATGCTCTGAAGTCTTGGCACTGCAGAAGCGAGAGGTTTCTCAGGAATGTTCTATAAGGGTTTGGGGTCTGCTTCAACTGTTACAGCCATGTATAGATGTGTGAGTGTATGTGTGTGTGTGTGTGTATATATATATATATATATATATATATATATATATATATATATATATATATATATATGGGAAATTTCTGGCATCCACCACAATGGCAAGAAACAGGAGGGTAATTTCTTGGCACTGAGGGCAGTGCATCCAGCCCCCCTGACAGTGCTGGTCCTTGGCAGGACCCTGCTCTGGCTGCCCCTCCTGAGCACCCACAGGAACTTGCTTTGGGAATGGTGAACCTATCAGTTTGGTACCAAGGGGATGATGAACATCCTGAGTCCTTGTCCAGATGGCTGTGCCAATGTCATTTGCATAGCGGTGGCTAGGATGGAGACATCTGGACTTTTTCTATTCCTCCTTCAATGCATGTTCACTGGGAGGTACATGAACAACCCTATCCATGGTACTCTGCTGTACAGCTGTTCCTCCCACATGCTGCAAAATTCCCTGCCTTCAGAACATGCTCCCCCTAAAACCTTACAGGCTGCTGCCTCCCATGGTCAGTGCAGCTGGGCACGTGTCTGCCCCTGGCTCTCACCTGGCTAATCACACCATGAGGAACACACCATCCTTCAACACAGCTGCACTCACATATCTCACCTGTGAGACTCAGCAATGCACTGGGCAGCTCTGAGATCCCCTGCAAGCCCCAGCACCCACCCACACTGCCAGAGGCAGCAGATAAGCGCTTGCCAGCAAAGGGAGTTTGCACACATTTAGGTCCCATGCTCAGGTTGTTCTTGGCTCATCTCCCCAGGGCTGGGCACTGCCCAGAGAGGTCAGCAGCTCTCCTGAAGCAAGGAGTTAGAGCCATGCTGTAATTATTTGCTCTGTGATGTATTTATAACTTTTACATCTATCTGACATTTTATGGCCAGGCATTACAAGAGACAACTGCTTTCCATTACTCATGGCCATGAGCTCTCATTCACAGCTATTTTTCCTTCCTGTGACATCAAGTTGGCATGGTATGGTGGGGCCCAGTGCTGGCCTCACTGGCACAACCCAGGATTCTACCAGGAGCTGAGCAAACAGATTGCCACCATGCAGTGATGGACCTCACCTTCAGTCAGACCCTGGGTCAAAGACTTGCTTTTCCAGGGTGAATCTTCTGGCAGTAATCCCCCATTCCACAGCAGCCTACTGCTGCAGCAGTCCCATGTGATGTCTCACAGAATGAGATGTCAGGAGACAGAAGAACTTTGTCCTCTTTGTGACAAAAGACAGTGAGTTTTAGAATCTCCCAGGGAGGGTGGATGTGCTCAGCCCTCTGAAGTGGGAGCCACACATGGCAATCCCCTGCCCGCACCCCCCACGTCTGTCTTTGATGTCAGCCGCCAAGTTGGCATCCCTGGTCCATGCCTCAACTGACACAGGGACAGTGAGGACTTTGCACCATCTGAGCATGGGGAAAGTGTGACCAGGGGACAAATGTCATCTTTATGCGGATGGCACCAGACCCGAAGCATGCAGACGGCTCCTCCAGCAGCCCTGGCGTGGCTCTGGAGGGAGTAAGAGAACACCAACACACTGCAGCCAGCTCCTGACACTGACCCCTCCTTTCTCCTCCTGACTGAAACTTTCCAGCCCACAGTCCCACTGCGCCAGGGCCAGGGGCAGATGTCTCACTCCAGCTGCATCCTGCAGAGCACTAGAACAGGAACACTCCTGCTCTGCTTCCAGGCAGTGTGACCCTAAAAAAAGCCCCACCTGCCTCCTTCATGCAACTTCACCTCTGCATGCTTCAAGCATACAAAGGGGGCAGTTGCATGCTGCATGAAGATGTGTCAGTGGATTGGAGACTCCTCCAGCTTGGAAAAGCTGGACTCCAGTCACTTTTGGTCTGGCTGAGACATCTGTGGCCAGATGGAATGAGCATCCCCCTCTTCCCTCTCCCCAGCCTGTCTCATCTCTGGTGCCTTTCAAACACCCCTCTCACTCCTGGATGCCTCAGAGATACTGGTTACCCCTGCCTGGATTTGATCTGTGTCCAGCAGTTTGCAGTCCTGCAGGGTTGCAGCCCACTGGTGTCCCCAAGAGGTCCAGGGCCGTGCACAGTCCAGGTGCTGCAAGGGGCTGTCATGCAGGCAGAGGGACATCTTTGATCATGAGGCATCTTCCCACCTTCTGGGGCCACGCTGATGTTTGGGCTCTGATATGCCCACATACAAGATGACACATATGCACATTTGCATCTTCTCCCTTTGCTCTGACAAATTGCTTTGCATTAAAGCTGCTTCTCATGGCTCCTCCTGTACCCCTGTCACCCCGGGGTGGGGGCATCTGCACTCCTGAGACACAGCTAACCCAGGAAAGACAAGGAAAGACAGGTTATAAAATAAAAAGGGGCTTTCTAGAGCTCAGCTCGCAGAGCCTGTCACCCACCACCAGCTGCAGACAAAGTACCGTGAGAAAAAGGAGCGAGCTGAGAGCCCTGAGCAGCTCCAGGCAGCCAGCAGCTGCTGTGCAGGGAGGACGGACCAGCAGCCTGGGGATTACAGCATACAGGCCAGGGGTTGCCAGGGCCTCTGGTTTGGTGTGGGAGCCAAACCAGCCACCAAACCTGCTCCCCAGAGCCCCTGGCATGAGGATGGTGGGCCAGAGGCTCTGCAGCTTTGGCTGTGGTGGCAGAGATGAGACGAGGGGGCCGTCTGTAAGTCACCCTGCGGTTCTGGCTGATGCTGCTCCTCCCAGGGCAGGGATGGACACCAGCTGATCCCGGGGTATGGCCCTGCCACTGTGTCCTGGGCACTCAACACAGAGGGGAAGAGGGAAAGAAGGCTTGTGGCACTGGGGTGGTTTGCTCTCCCACACCTCACACCCACTTCCAGTCCCTTATCTGATGGATGTGAGGTCTCCACCATCCCCATCTCGGGGCCATCTCCTGTGCTTCTCTGAGGGTGGGGGGCTTGGGGCCAACGGGGGGAAAAGGAGAGGGAAAACTTTTCTCTTTGGAGAGCTGCTGATGGGTGATTAATGGCCACGGCCAGACCACTGGGCTTGTGCCATCTGATAAGAGGCCTTCTGACAAAACAGACCTGTTGCTGGGGAATTCATCATGCCTCACTCAGCAGCCATCAGATAAGAACAGGGCTGGATCCCTCCCATTCATCCTCTTCATTCCCTCTTCTCCACCCTCTCCTTTCACCCTGTTTGCCAGAGCGTTTCATTCTCAGAAGTGAACTCAGAAGGCACAGTAACTTTCTGCCATGTGTGGGGGAAAGAGCCAAGGCTAGCCCTTTTTTAGTGTTTAGGGGCAGGGAGTTTGTCTTGCACTTTTTATTTGTCTCCTTATAGGATCTCGTGCCATTTCTTCTCTCCTATGATGAAAATCACCTAGTTTTAAACCAAGGGGTCACACTTCTAGGAAAAATGCATCTCTGGGGATGACAATGTCCAACCACACACTTTTCATGTGTGATTTTGAGTCAAACTCTGCCCATATTGTGGGCTCTCACCCAAAAGTTAGACTTGCCACGTTTTAGTTCGGGACTACTTTTTCAGCTGCTAGAGGAAGGAGGCAGTTTTGGGGAGGCTGCGTTGCTGTGGACACCACTGGCACAAGGCTGCAGGCTGTGTGTGTATGTGTGTCTGTGCAAGCCAGACCCCCCCCGTGGGGGATGGATGCAATCCCAGACCATGGCACCGGAAAACGCTATCCCACTCAGAGGGTCTTGGGAAGGGAGCCTGGGAGGCTTTTAGGTTATCCCGTGGGGAGCAGGGAGGGGCTGCCTGGGCTGCTGAACTGGTGCTAGGCTGGGCTGTGAGCACGGGCAGCTCTGATGGCGCTTGGAGCTTCACTGTCGTTTCAGCCTCTTCCCTGTCTCAGCACAGAGCAGGCTCCCCAGCCCCTCACCCCAACATCACTGCCCAGGCTGCCCAAAAGACCCCGATTTGCAGCAAACCTAATCCTGTAGACACACACTAACAAATACATATCTTGTCATAGAAGTGGGATTTATCATGCCACTTAATGCAGTCAGGGATCTCCAGCAACCTTGGAGTCACATTTTACTCTCTTGCAAAGGATGGGAAGGGGGGTGGAACCCAGCCTGGGCAGGCACCATCCAGGCTGTGCCACCACGGGCCATGCATGAGCCCCAGGCCAGGGCACTTCCCACACCTCATCTTCAAAAAGGCTTTTGCAAGCAATGTCCTGGAGCAGATTGAATTAGAGCCCAATAAAGCAGTGGTAATTTGCAAACTGGAAATGCTCCAGAGAGACCAGGACTAATTATTAAAGTCTTCCTCCTGCCCTGCCTTCCCCTGGAGGTATCTGGTTGAAGGTAGCCAAGCTGTTGTAGCCCAGTTGTCCTGGCTTTCCTTCCACACCCTGCTCCCATGCTTGCTGTCATTCTCAACGTTGAAGTTTTCCCCCATCCTGGATGGAGTCAGATTAATGACAGGACCAAAGACTGAGCAAAACAAAAGTTTATCATCAAAGAACTAGTTTTGGTTTCTTTTTTTTTTTTTTTTTTTTTTTTTTTTTTTTTTTTTTTTTTTTGCTATTAAAAATGCACTTGTTACAGACAGCATTTGTTTTTAGGGTAAGGATTTCAAGCACAAAAGAGCTTTTGATTTTCATGACACCAGTATTTTAATAAAACCAGATTTTTTTAATGATAGCATTTTGAGGTTTTTTCCTTTTGAGTTTAAATTAGAAACTGGAGTTGGAAACATTTTTAAAAATCAAAACTTCTGGCTAAAATGCTTCTTTTTGACCAGTTCAGCTAAATCCCCTCCTTTTCCAAAGCAGCAGGAACTCCCAGGACTTGGCAGGGTTGGGTTCTTGTCAGATCATCCTGTTCCTCCCTTGTCATGGTGGGAGAATGATGGTGACCCCCCAGACCTCTCCCAGGGCCAGTGGTGACAGGCAGCTCATGGTGTCATAGTGCTGACTCTGGGGAAACCTGTGGGGCTGGGGGTTGATGACAGTCCCTTTCTTCTGGTGTGGGGACAAGACATGCCCCTTGGAGACAGCAACCCAGCGTGGGAGTTCAGGGCAAGGTGGCACCTCTGTCCCATGTGCAGGATCCCTATACCCTTCTGAGTACCCAGAGGTGCCTCACAGGGCTCCTGTTTTTTGCAAGCTCAGGGTAGCCAAGGGGCTGTGGAACCTGCTTTGCTGCTTTCCACCCCTTGTGCTCCATATGCTGCACACGGCAGTGCAAGATCTGCTGTCGGAGGGTTTGGGCCCACTGCTGGGAGCTCAAACTGTGGCACCCCTTGGCCAGGTTTCCTGAGCTGCCTTATGGCAGCAGGTGCCCTGAATTTGAGCCGTGGGCTGCGTTGGGTGTTGAGAGGTCAGGGTGGCTCTGCCATCCCAGCAATGTGCCCGCTAAGCAGGATCAGCAGTGAGGAGAAACGTTATCCCGATGAGTGCTCAGCAGCTAAGGTCAGAGCAGAGGGGAAGCTATCGGACCCCTCGGCCTGCTGGCAATCCCCTGATGGTATTTTTGTTGCCCTGCTTGCCAAACCTGCTGCCTCCCAGCTGGCTGAAAGGGAGGGAGCTGTGGGGATGTGCTCCGTGCTGCTGCAGTTGTGCCTTCAGCAGCAGGGTCAGTCTGCACAGTGGCACCTCTAGCAGCACTGGGGGAGCCCTGGCCCCATAGACAGAGGAGTGTCCAGGAGCATCCCAGCAATCACCCCAGCACTGGGTGATGGCAGACAGCTGTAGGCTGAGGCACCTTCATGAACACAGGAGAGGTTTCAGCAAGCTAATTCACTCTTCCCACCCCTTTACATCACATGAGAATCAAATGTTGCCTAGCACATACAGCTGGGACATAAACATGGTCATTAGCACTTATAGACATGTATGATCCATGCTCCAGTGACTCACTGGGGAGGGGCAGAGCGACAAGGGGAGCCCAGTCTGCCTTTAAAAAAGATCTGGACCAGCGCTACAGAGATGATGAGCTGCCATAGCACAGGGCTCATTAAACTCGCACTCCATGTTTCTTCCTCCTGGCAGGGCAATCAGACCTCTGTGGAGTGTCAGTAAGGCCAAGGCTTATTTGGAATTGAGCTTGTAAGCCTGGGAAAGATTTGGCTGATCCTTCATGAATATTTGACTGATGCATTTGGAAAGTGTAACAAAACCCAAATGAGAGAAGGGCTGCAGGAGCTGTTTGCTTTTCTTGCTCTGTTCTGGCAAGGAGAAGCTGATGACCCCGAGCCTCCAAGCACAGTTCCTCCTCATGTGAGTTGTCCCAAGTCAAGGGTTTTCAAGCAAGGACTTCAGGTCTAAACCTAATGCTGAGTGCAAATATTTTCTCCCCTTGAGAGGCCGTGTGGGTATACTTGCAGTCAAGTAGGGGAGCAGCAGGCACAATCTTGCAGTCAAGGTCTGCCTCTGCTGCCAGGGGGGACAGAGCTCTGTACAGGTGACACATCAGACGTTGCAATGTGAAAGGTTGTGAGCCATCACAGTTGTGGCTGGGCAGTGAAAAAGGTGCCAGTGAGATGCTCGAGCCCCAGATTTTCTCACTGTGCTGGAGCTTGTCCACAGTGGAAGCCACACTGCTTTCCTTGGTTTGCAGAGATAAGCCTCAGCCGTGCTGTCCAGTCAGTGCCTGGGTCAGAGTTTTCCCAGAGCCTGGGAGCATTTGCATCCAGTGTTTGGCTTGGCCCATGGTCTCTAACACCCCACGGCCTCATTCTGTACCCGCTAATATCATCATCTGTCTGGCAGCAGCAGATTCCCAGTCTGCACAGATGCTACCCAGGAATGACTCCAAGCTAATTTTATTATAGCTTTGGTTTGGCCAACAGATTTACAAGAGGGTGAAAGCCTGAGATCTGCTTCTGCCTGTCCCTCTGAATTTGCATAGCTCTAACCAGATAGTCAGCATCAGTCTCCAAAAGTTTCTGAAATAGCAAAAGGTACACAACATGTTGACTGGAGTCATTAAGAAACCAACAGTAAGGCACTATCAGGGGTATTCCAGCTCTCCACGGGCTGCAGAGCATCTAGGTAATTTTTTGGTGAAAAGGAACAAGTCTACCTCTCTTCTCACCCTTTAAAGCTATAATTGACAATGGACCCATCTCAACATTTGTGCAAACGTATCAAGAGCTGTGAAATCAAGTCTCAGGTGAATTTGGCATCTGAGCATGAGTTGGCCAAGCAACAAGTCCTGGGCACCACAGAGCCTGGGGAGCTGGCTCTGCTCCTGAGCAGCACTCTTACTTTAAGGGGACCTGGTGGGAGATGTTTTCGGGGGTCTGCAGGGACAAGGTCAGCACTGGACCCATTAAAGAGCACTGCAGAGGCGAAGGGCGTGTCAATAGCACAATTTCAGACTGCAGCCATCCTACCCTGCTTATTAGAAGTACCTCGGCCACCCTAATGAGAGCTGCAGCTTCCTGTAGAAGAGGTTCTCACCAAGTGTGCTCCCCAAGAGTCACTGGTGCTGGCCTGGGCCAGGAGCTATGGCAGAGATGGTCCGGGACTGACACACACAGGACACGCTGCAGGTCGGGGACCGTTGTCCTTGTTCTACCTGGTTTAGGATGTAGACAGGAGTAGGAGAGCGGGCAACACTGCAGAAAAGCAGAGGGTAGAGAAGCTAAGGAGCTTTATTTTAATTGACACAGGTTCACTGAGCCTGCCAAGTTAATGAGTCCCCAGCAAGCAGCTTTAATGAGAGCCCATGGCAGGCCGAGGAGAAGGAGATGAAAATGAGGGCAGAAATAGGTGCTTGTCTGTAGAGCCCGGTTGGCTGGGACCAGCACAGCAAGGAGGAAGCTGGGGAGGGCTGGCAGCAGGCACAGAGGCACCAGCCAACCACTGAACACACTGCTTCAGTGCTTTGCATTGCTGCCCTCCTGCCAAGCCCCAGCCCGGCTCTCCTGCTCCCTGGGTCGGCAATTAATCCCCTGGCAGGGGGCTGGGGGGAAAAAGGGGACAGGCTGTTCCCCACCCTCTATTCAGCTTGGTCTTGCTTTTGTGTGCGTTGAGAGCTGCCAGGCGTGGGGGGTCCCGCAGAGAGGCAGCCAACTCCTCCACACAGAGCTGAGGGCCATGCTGATGCTCCAGCACCAAGCTCCTCCGGGAGATGCCGTGCTGAGGGCCACTGCAACACCCAGAAGGGCTGTGGTGGGCAAGGAGGATGCTGGAGAAAAGGAAGGGGGCTGAGCGCTCCCCCCAGCAGCTGGAATGTGGGCTCAGGAGTATCCCCCCAGCACACAGCATTGTCTGCTTTCTCTGGGTGATGAGGACAGGCATGTCCAGTGCTGGAGCCAGGGCCGAGCCCATGCCAGGCAGGCTGACCAGGGCCAGGGCTCTGGCCGGCTGCAGGCACCACGCAGCCTGAAAGGGGCCATTGTCTGCCCAGGGCTTTGAAGACGAAGAGCCTTGTACAAGTGCCAGGTGGTGAGAGTTCGGCATGGGAGCAGCTCCTGGCTCCCCGAGTGGCTGCTCCTGTTCTCAGCACCCCACACCCTTCATCTAGGGAAAAAAAAAAAAAAAAAAAAAAAAAAGAAAAAAAGAAATCAACATAAAAGTGCAGGGAAACAACTGTTTCTAAAGGAAAACCAGGTCAGCAGCCCTTCCTTCACCACCCGCGGTGGCTGTGGCGGGCGTTGGGGGCTCAGATGTTCTTTGTCACCCGCAGAGCTGGGGGCTGGCAGGGGACCCACGCTGAGGGGAGTGGAGTGGGAGTGCACCGGCGTCCCAGGGCGGCCAGCCCAGCTCCTGTTCCGGGGCCAGGGCCGGGGCTGGGGCTGGGGCAGGGCAGCTGCTGTGAGTTCACTGGAGCAGCACTTTCCCACAGTCTGGAGAAGTGACACATGGCTCTCACACATTCCTGCGCCGGCAGGCTCGGCCGCGCTTGGCCGGCAGTCAAGGCGGGAGGGAGGGAAGGGAGGCTGGGAGGCTTGAGGGAGGCTGCGGCTGCTGTAGCTACTGATTAGCAGGTTCCGACGTTGGCACCAGCCCTGCCCGCAGAGGGAGAAGGCAGCGGAGTGGGCAGAGCCAGCCTGGGCTCAAGGAGCTTTGTGCGAACAGCTTAACACTCTGGGACAGGCTCTGATCCAAGCCTTCCCCTGCGGGTTTGGCTCCCCTTTGTCTGCCCGGCTGTGCCCAGCCCGCGGCGCCGTGCCCGGCAGCCCACGCTCCCTGCCCCCGGCACCGGCATCTGCCCGCTGCCCCGGCACCCCCGGCGTCCCTCGGCGATCCCCGAGCACAGGTGGGTCCGCATGGGGCCAGGGCTGCTGCCCGGGGGAAGCACTGGAGCCTACAGAGCAGCACAGTTGTTCCTGCCAAACAGCAGGCTCGCTTCCCAGGCAGGCTGGCCAGCTTGCCCGGGGAGCCAGGCAGGGGTGCACAGGATTGGCAGCGCCCCAGTGCAGCCGTGGGTGCTGGGGCAGCCCCACAGAGCGCCCTGAGAAGTGTCAGATGAGATCCTGGTGCAGGAAAGGAAGGGTCTTCCCACATGCTCCCTAGGGCAGCAGTGCAGGAGCAGCTGCCCAGGGTCTGGGCCCTCTTTGCAAGCAGTGTTTTCCCTCACATAAATTTTTATTCACATGCATTGGGTATTTTTTTCGGAATTTGTGTTGACTTCAGAACCTCATTCCACACATGGGCGAAGGCTGAGGGTCTGAGTTTCCAAACCCATAGAAACACTCTGCAGGTTCCCAGGAGGCCCAGGCAAGTATCTTCCAGGGCTCCAGCTGTTCAGTTGCTCCCAGCCCTGCCTTGCAGCCAGGACACTGTTCCAAGCCCTTGCCCTTGCTCAGGGAAAGGCCCGTGTGTCAGGAAATGAGGTGTACCCAGGTGTACCCAGCTGCTGCCAGGTGGAGGATCGGGCTGCACGCCGGGGCTGGTGATTCACAGTGTGCTGTGACTGGCATTGCCCCGTCTGCTGGAGCAGTCCAGGTGCTTCCCAGCCCGCCTCCGCCGGGGCCTCCATCCCACAGAGCTGGCAGAGGGCCTGGGGCAGTGGCTGTGGGGCTGGGCTGGGGGGAGCTGCTCCTCACCTCTGCTGAGGTGAACCCTCCCTTGTGATAACATCAAGTTTCCCAACCCTGCAGAGGCTGCAGTGCTCATTCCCATGGAGCACCTGTGGCTGCAGTCCCTTTTCTCTGGCAGCCCAAAGCGAGGACGGGCACGTCATGCTCCCTGCTGCATTCCACCATTGCCCAACGTCGTGGGAGGAAGGAAGAGGCTGAGGATGACCTTGCCTTTGCCTGCCTCCCCTTTCCTCTCTCTTAGGGGAGACTCCCAGGCTGAGGTTTAAGGAGGACTGCAGTGTTCCATGTCCCAAGGTACTCTGCTTGGCAGCAGGAACAAAGACTGGAGTGAGCTGGCAGTGACATCACACTGCCCAGATGTCTCTGTCGTACTGTCACACCTCAAAGCCCTGCCAGGCTCCCACTGACACTGCATGTTGAGCTCCCAAAAATTCCTTGGGCTTATCCCCAGCTCTTGCCCAGGTCCCCACAGGTTTACACAGCTGAGCCCTGAACTTGCCCCCAAGGCAAGGCAGCTGGTGGCCACAGCCTCAACTGGGGCGATGGCAGCTCCAGCTCTTCCCCAATCTGCCTGTGGGAAAGTCCTCTCTAGCCTGTTTCCACTCCTGTTTTGTGTATTCAGGCCACAGGTTCTTCTCTCCAGAGCCTGGAGCTGCTCCAGCCTTAGGTGGGGTGTCTTGGTACTGTCATGCAAAAGCTGTGGCAATCTGAGTGCTACACCACCACAAGCAATTGCATTTACAAGTTTCCCAGTCCTCCCAAAGTCAAAGGAGCTGGTTTCATGCCTTCCTGCCTGCTCGCCTTCACTTGCTCATTTTGTTTGATTCCAGACTAACCATGACCTTCTCAAAGGCTGGAAAGGGCTTTTCACCAAACAGCTGGAGGCAAACCTGGGATGGCCTGGGGATTCCAGACAATGCAAACATTCTCTTTTATCTTACCTATGTATTTTTGCTTCTCCCAATTAGCTGCCTGCTCTGTCTGATCTCTATTTCCCTGCGGTTCCTTCCAGCAGCCCTGCCTTAGAAGCATTTTGGGGGAGAAGCACATCCCCAGCCCTTGTGACAGCTCTCTGGTGGGAGCGGGTGCTGGCCCTGCACTCAGGCACCAGCGAGGCTCAGCAGGCACTGCTGCTGCAGCTCGTGGCAGCCTGAGCTTTCGGCCATCTCTTCTGCAGGATTCCCTGCAGGAGTTCCTGCCCCTGTCCTCATCACAGGTGGCAGGAACCAAACATGCTGAGTGACTGGGGGCTGCTTAGGCATCCTCCAAGGAAGAATCGTTCGTTTTCAGAGCTTTGTTTCCTCTTTCTGCTCATCTTCACAAAACCTCCAAGAAAAGCTGAGGGGAAAAGAAGTTGAGCAAGAATGTGTGTCACAGTTGGCTGTAAGGACCAAGTCTCTAGCACTGATAATTGGAGTGGACAGACTCCTCCAAGTCTTGGGGATAGAGCCTGACTTTCCACTTTTCTGCACTGGGAGGAGGGAAGAGCATCCATCTCTTCTTTCTAGAGGATACATACAAAAAACCTTAAAATGTAAGCTTCAATGGTACCACTAATTTGGTCTCAGAAAGGGTTTATTTTTTTGCCATATGTGACCCCCAGGTCAGGGAAACCATAATAAAGAAGACCACCATTTTCAAAATTCTCAAAATATTCTCAAAATTGTGAAGGAAGCAGAACAGCCTAAGACCCTTTAAGCTATTTGCTTTTACAAGAAACCAGATAACTGGATCACTGTTATACAAGTGCTGCTGATATGTCCTCTCTCTGCACTTGGCTGTTACCTGGCCATTTCAAATATTATTTTTTGAAAACCACTTCCATAAATCAACAAACACACCCCAGCACCAGCAGAACAGCCTACGCAGCTGGAGAGCTGGTGGCCACTGCCAGTCACTGAAGTAGAACAAACCAACAAGAACGCAAAGAAATGTGATTAATGAAAGACAGACCACAAAGCCTATAAAAACACATTTCTTGCTTTTATTAGACCAAAGCAACTGTATGAAAAGGGCATGTGAGCCCAAGATGCCTGGCCAGAGGAGGGCAAGGATTGCCACCACCTTGTAAACTTGAGGTGTGCAGAACCTCTGCCTGCCTCTCATGCTCCCTGTAGCCCCATGGATGAGGGGAGAGGAGGCTGCACCACAGCATGCCTGGCTAGCAGGGACATGCATCCCTGCTGGACCCAGTGGGTAGGGAGGGGAGAGGCACAGCAGGATGGTGGCACTCGTGAAAGGATGGGTGTTTCTGAGCGTCCAGCACTGATGTGTGGGCATCACACAGCTCAGGGGAGGATGCAGCGGCATTTCATCACTTGTCTCTCGCTCACTGGGGCCTCCCACCTGGGGAAATGTTAGTTTTGCCTTCCCAGATATTTCTTTTCATGTTAAAAATAAAATGTGGAAGGGAAATATTTGTTGTCACCCCCTAGTTCAGCTTAGTGGAAACAGTAACAACAGTGGGAGCTCAAGGAGGAGATCAGCACAGCACCCTCCCTTCCCTAGGAAAATAAAAGCTACTCTACATCCCTGCTACTGGCACAGCCTGGGCACAGATATTAAAAAAAAAAAAAAAAAAAAAAAAAAAAGAGAGAGAAAGAAAAAGAAAGCCCCTTTTTCTACTCTTCGAGGCAAGATCTCCTCAGCGAGTGCTGGCAAAGAAAGGCATCTTGTTCAGGGGCTCTGAAAGGCAAGATGAAAGGAGAAACCTACATTTTTCAGCCCAGCCTGTTTCTGACATGGGAAAATAGCACAGACAAGAATAGATAGCTTGTTGGCTCATTTTTTCCTTGACAGATTATCTGTGTGAATGCACCGTATTAAGCCGGGAGTAAGATGCCAGGACCCCCCCACCGTGGCTCTCCCCCTTCCCCAGCTACCTTGAGAGCCGTGAGGAGTGAGGAGCTGTGATTTGTGAGTGTGCAGGGCTCTGGAGGAGCACAGGGCAGCCATCCATCACCCACCACCTATTTTGCCACCCCTCGTGTGCTCAGCAGCCTTCTGCCCCCGCACTCAGGCTCCTGCATGCCCTAAAAATACAACTGTAACCATGTCAAAAGTTAAGCTCGGGTTAGGAGGAACTGCGATGAGATTGATTTAGTGATGCACCCTGCGAAACATGTCCCAGCAGAACCTACCACCAGTGGGTGGTGGTGTCAGAGCAGGACATGCTGCCATGGTAGGACAGGAAAGGATGACCGTGGCCATCAACAGCCCATGGGGGCCTGGGCTGGTGCCAGCACTGCTCTGGGGTGGCACCTGACCCCCCGAGGGAGCCCATTTTGGCTCCAAATGCTGCTGCTGCTGCTGTGGCAGCTCCCTCCTACGGTGGCTTTGGCTGCACTCTCAGTAGCTCAGAGCCATTGTTCCCACCCCAGCACATGGGTCATTAGCTGTGGCTGGCTGTGTGACCCACCAGCACTGTGACCCATGACGGTGGCTCTGCCAGGCACCACGTCATTAAAATAAATGTGCAGGTGCCACACTTAGAGCTTGAGGGAGGCTCACGCCGGCCTCCCGCCCGCCCGTCTCCCAGCTGAATCAGGTTTGCACACTGCAAAGAAAGCAAAAATGGCTCAAGTGAGGGCTCTGTGGATGCCTGGGAGGAAGCTGGCACTGCCTCCATGGGCAGCAGGAGTATGGCACCATCAGTCCTGCTGCTCCTATCAGTGGGGTCATGCTCTTTGCTTCTCTTTAGAAATGAAGCCCTGCCAGAGGGCTGAATATGTGGCTGCTTTGCAGAGCCCCAGGAATGTGTACCAAAAAGACTCACTTTGGTCTGAAACAACACAATAGCTAAAAGAATGCAACTAAAAGTCCTGTGCCTTTTAGATCATCTTTGTCATCTTCTAAGCCATTTGAGTCCTGTTTCCAGGTTTTACCCCACAGGTGGAAGACAGGAGTAACCAAGTTATTAGATGATGACTTTCCTTTCCTCACAGAGCTTCGGTAGGGCCTCCAAGCCACAATGCCCCAGGTGCAGCAAGAACCTGGTCACCAGCAGCACCAAAATGCAACTACTGAGGCATGAGAGGACAATCAGGGGAACGTGCTTGGCCAGGCCATGGGTCAGTGGGAAGATGTCCCCTCCCCCAGCACCTGGGATGCTCACTGGGCTGAGCAAAACCTGCCTTGCATCCCCGTGCATCTCCCTGCATCCTGCCAGCCCTGCAGCCCTGTGCGTGCGTGTGCAGGTGCGTCTGCCCGGGCGTGCAGCAAGGTGCTGCCTCCTGCCAGGGCAGAGTGCGTGTGTGTGTGTGTGTGTGTGTGTGTGTGTGTGTGTGTGTGTGTGTACAGGGAGGCTGTTTGCATATGAAAGTGGCCGTGTGCTCCGGAGGGCTGTATCATTTATTGTATGATCTTATCTGGCGCGTGCCTCAGCCGCCCTTTCCCACACTCTGCATGCTCTGCTGCCAAGGCCCCGGGCTTAGCCTGTCAGCATTACCCGGGCTCAGCAGGCAGGCAGTAATTCCCTGAATAAAGAAAACATTTTAAGGTTTGACAAGTCCAGCATTTGCATGTCTGTTTTCAGAGAAATAACCATCTCAGGGGATTAAGCCCTTTTTTTTCCCATCCAGCCCAAAGTATGAAAACATTCTTGACATAGTTGCCTGAAAAAAGGATTTCTATAGAGTAAAATACCTTGTGTCCTGCGTGAGTCCAATGATTTGCTTTGGGCGGAAGGGAAAAAAAAACAGAAAAGGAAAAAAGAAAGAAAAGAGGCGCTCCAGTCCAATAGATTGTTGGTTTTAAAGTGGGTGAAACGCGCCAGCAAGCACCATGGATCCCCGGCGCCGCACACCCCGGGAAGGATTTGCATCCCTCCCTCACTGCCCACCTCTTTGTGCAGCACCGGCAGTGCCTGTCCACGGGGCTCCCCGTGGGGCTTGGCTCAGCATCAGCATTACTGCTGAGCTGAATGAATCCCCCCTGCTCAGCAGACCCAGAGGGGCAGGCAGCTGCCTGGGGAGGAGGGCTGGGAGCTCTGGGGGGCTCAGAGACATCTGGGGACATGCTTGAGGCATGTCCCAACACAGGGACTTTGTCCGCCCTTGCCGCGCGTGTCCTGCTTGCTGCACAGCTAAGATGGTGACGTGCTGCCACAGGAAAGCACCGCTCCCTCGAGGGTTGGGAGCAGGTTGTGGCACAGGAGTGTTGCCAGGTTTAGGGTGCTAAACGCCCATTTTATTTACTTGCAATAACTCAGATTTACAAAGGGCTTGTCACCCTCTGACTCCAAGGAGGAGCACTCACTTTGCCAAATTCAGGCTTCCCAGGATTTAGCCCTCTGGTGCACTGGGGATACTGGGAGAGACCAGTCTTTGTCCCAGTACTGTCTGGCAACTCCTGTGCTGGCAGCTGCCTTTGGAGCCCTCAAGCCAGAAGGTGCACGTGGGAATTACACACACATGCCAGCCTCGGGCAGGGCTGGTGATGAGCATCCTTCACTCCTCTGGGCTCTCCACCTCGCTGCTGCTCTGCACACCCGGGATGCTCCCAGCTGTGCTGGCCGCCGGCTCCCATCCGCCAGGGCTGGTGGTGGAGCCTGGCGCGGCTGTTTGTAATTTGTCAGGGTGCTTTGCCTGCCTCTCCCCACCTCCCCCCGTGAGCACACTGGCTTTCTTCACAGCTAAATGAGGCTTTAAACCAGGGGATAATACAGCTTTAACACGGAGAGGCTTAAAAAGCAAAAGTGAATCATTTCTCAGTTCTCCTTCCCGTAATCTCTCCTGGTAACATTAATTATGAGTTTGCGCAGAGTGCCCCAAGGCAAGCGCTGCTTTCCCAGGACAATTAAAGTTACTTAATTATTAAAAACCGTGTGCGCTGTTCCTGTGTGCTCCCCAAAGCACCGTGAGGCAGGCGGCCTGCCTCAGCTCACACACTTTCTCAGGGCAGCGATTGAAGCGTCTGTGGGAAAGTCTGTTCCTTTGTAATTCCTCCGGCATAATCTCCACAAATCCCACCCCAGGCCCGCGCCCTGGAGGGTGAACGATGCCGGCGGCCAGCCCCTGCCCCCGGCCCTCGCGTGCGGGGTGGCAGCACCGGGGCAGGTGGCAGGGTGCCGGGCACGGGCGCTGGCCAGGCTGCTCGCTGCGGGCACAAGGGACCTTGGGGGGCCTGGATTTTGGAGCTGTGGAAGGTGCTAAGCTCTCTTGCCACTGCTCCAGGCTCACAGCAGGGCTGGCCAGCCAGATAGGCAGCAAATGGCTTTGCACCAAAAAACCCTCACTTTGCCAAAGGCCAGGTGCTGCCCTGACAGACGAGTCCTGCTGCCCTGGTGCATCCCTCTCCTTGCAGGAGCTCCAGGCTGTGCACCCAGCAGCTGCTGTCCAGACACCCCCAACACTTCTCTATCTCTGGAGATGTTGAAGGTCAGGCTGGATGGGGCTTTGAGAAACCTGATCTAGTGGGCAGCATCCCTGCCGGTGGCAGGGGAGTTGGAACCTCTTCAAGGTTACTTCCAACCAAAACCAGTGATTGCATGAGCCTACGACATCATGCCACTGTGCAATGCAGAGACAGGTTCAGCCTCTTTTTCTTCCTGACTCAAGGTATTTGTCAACGTGGCAGAGGAAATCTTGGTCAATCCTTGCTCATAAAAGTCAGGGAGGGGTGAAGGTGCTGTACAGTGGAGGTAGCAGGGCAGCATTTCTGGCTGGCAGCTCAAAGCTAGTGCGGCACATGGAAAACAAAGCACCAAGACACAGCTTTCTGCCTGACCCTCTGCATCTCAGAAAGTGCCTCTGTGAGCTCAGCTCAGCCTTATGGTCTCGTATCCTGGTTCTTTCACCCTTTTCCCAGGCCAAGAATTGCCAGCTTGCAGAGCAGCAGGAGCCCCAGGCCCTGCTGTGAATGTGGCAGGTACTGGGGGGAGCAGAGGAGCTCGGGTGTGGGTGAGCTCTGTCTCAGCTGCTTGCACTTGTGTCAGACAGACTCAGCATCAGTGGGTGCAGCTCTCCTCACTTTGTGCTTTTGGCTGCCACTACAGCCTGTGGCCAAGGGTTTCACACCTGAGCAGTGCTGATGAAGGCAAAGGCTTCCTCCTCCTTGTTTTGGACATATTCTCAACATGATTTCACTGTTCCAGTTTGATGCCAGGTCTCCCTCCACCTCCTACTCTGACTCCTGGAACCTTTATGACCTTCTTTCAGCTTTTCCAAGCTTGTGTGACCATGACATGTGATCTTTCCTGATCTTTTATCACCATGCCTCCAAACTCTATTCCCAAGTATTCTTAAGGCATTTCTTAGTATTTCTTTATTTCACTAACATCCTTTTTGAGAAAAACCACTGCACATACTACTCCAAAAGAGAAAGTATTTAGTTGTTCTCTCCTCTTTCCCTAATCATATATCATGCTTGCTGTCCTGACTCTTTCTGAGCATCACTGAAGAGAGGATCAGCATTTTGCATGGCTATTGGGGGCTGCTTCTCTGTGGGTTGCTGCTTTGCTTTTATCAATACTGAATTTCATTTTACCAGCCTGAAGTTTAATACTGTGAGCTTTTGCTGTCTGTAAGTCTTTTAACCAGTTGTTTTTCCATGCAAGGAGAATGTCCCTTCAGCCCATTGGGCATCAGGCCTTTTGGAGAGCTGCCAAGGCAAAAGAACCAAAACATTTTGGAAGCGTCACTGCGCCATGACCGGCACATTGCTCTGCTCCCCACACTTGGTGACCTGGCTGATTTGTGAGGTATGGCTTCCTCCTGCAAGGTGGTGCTGAGTCTCCCCTAAGTGCTGCATTGACCCAGATCTGTTATAGATGAGTTCTCCCAAATTGCCTGTGAGATCCTCTGAGCCCCTCTGGCTGCAACTCATGTTTCCTTCCCCACCCTCTGCCCTAGGCTGCCAGGAAAAGCTGGGTACCACCAGCTGGGCCGGCATTGCCTCATCCCCCATGTGTGCCACATGTAGCCCCCCATTTTGTTAGAAGACATCTCCAGCAGTCCCATGCTGTGGGACAGGCCCCTGGCACAGCCCTGCAGGGAGGGTGACAGGCACTGTCTAAGCATTCTCAAGCCACCACTCAGCTTTTCTGCTGAGGCTTTGCCTTCCCTGGGTGCTCTGTTCATCATTCACAACCTGCACCAGCTTGTTGGCAGGTTTCCTGCTCCTGGCATTTATGCAAATATGTTTATTTTCAGGTTTTAATACCTTTTGCATGTTCTTCCACAGACTTCTAAATTCCTTTTATTGTGACTTTACTTTTAACTTGCCAAGGTTTCACGTTCACTTTTGAAGGCTGTCTCCACCACTAACTGGTTTGCTTCTCTCTACAATCACTGGGCTGTTGATAGGCCCTTTCTGAGTGACCAAGTCTGCTGGAAGCTGCCCAAGCCCCAAGTGCTGCTCAGTGGCACTGGCAGAACAGGGCAGCTGTCCCCGGGCAGCCTCCTCCCCCGCAAACACCCAGCCGCCCTCTGACTTTTGCCCTTCGTGCAGCAGAGGCTCTTTCACCCCCCGCCGCATGCCCAGGCACTTCTTTCCTTCCCTTTGACAAAGCCAAACGGGAAACAAAGATTTTCCCGGCGCTGCCGGCAGCCGGTTTGACTCCTTGAAGTAATCGCGGTAATTGACCCTCGCAGGCGCTGGGAGCGGGCGGCTCCCAGCCTGACGGGTGTGAAAAGCAGCAGCTCTCCGGCTGGGCTGCCTCCTGCCCCACCAGCCAGGCTCTGTCGGGCTGCCAGCGAGCCCCACGCCTGTCCTCTTCCCACCGACCCCACTCCCGGTCCGGTGGGTGCCTGGCGTGCAGCAGGGAGAAAGGGAGAAGTAGCCCTGTTTTCACTGGGCATCCCTATGACATGTAGGGAGTGGAGCTGAAGCACTTTCAAAGATAGCCTGGTTTTACCCAAAATCTGCCAAGTTTGGGTCAGCAACTCTGGAGCCCCAGGACGTGGGGACAGGCCCAGCTCAGGGCTCAGGCTCTGCACTACCAGCAGCATCACAGCGTGGGGTGGCACCATCCCTGCAGCGCTCCCACATCCTAGTCCAGGGTCGCTGCCATTCATTGTCCTGGTCTGGAGCCTGGAAGCAGCTTTTCCTTAGGCAAAGGACATCTTCAAGGCACAGAGCTGATGTCAGAGGTGACAAGCACAACACATACCAGTGATAAACCCCATGGGACTGGCTGCTCCTCACCAGTGCCTCCTCCTCCAGCCTACAGCAAGGAGCAGGCTTGTGCTCCTGTGTGAGCAGTGGTGACTGAGGTGATGCAGGAAGGGAGGCCTGCCCCTGCCAGTCCATGCTGGCTTGTCCCTCTCACGTGTGGCTCATGTTTCAATGAGCAATGAGGTTATTTTCTGACTGTGACTGCTCTGGCTGGGAGTTGCCCTGGACCCTCTTGGTCCCAGTGGTCATTTCAGTCCCATTTGTCTTGCCAGCAGTTTTGCCATTCTCTTCTAATGTTTTCTTCCTCTGACTCAGCCATGCATGTGTAGCAAGCATGTTGTCCAGCCACCTTCCAATGCCAGGGGACTGGGCAGGAGCTCCCGGCCCCACATTGGCCTCCACATCTCACTTTCCTGGCTGGGGAAGCACATTTTGCAAGAAAATGCTCCCTTTTTGTGTCCAAGTCACTGGTGGAAGGAGAACAGAACCAACAGAGTATCCTCCATCCCTCCAAGCACAACTAGCTGCCATGTCCCGCCATGTGCTCCTTGCTGAATCCTCACTCCTCCTCTCCAAAGAGCACCTTCCACAGCATGCCAGCACTACCATGCTTCACAGCAGGCAGCAATCAGCTGCACTGCCAGGTCTAAAAATGGTGTCTTAAAAACCAGATCTCAGATTAACAAGACAGCACCCTCCAACCCCATGTGCCCTTCAAGCTTATTTTCCATTTTCATCTCCTCCTTTAACAAACACCTTTCTTTCAACAGGCATTGAACATGTTGCATGTGAGAGAGAGTAATTTAAAGGACTGGCACAGTGTGGGCTGGGATTTCACGGGATTACAGCTTCCTCCCTCCCTGTTTCTCCCAGAGACATAATATTTGGGATCTCTGGCTGTGGTGTGACCGTGGGAAGGCTGTGGGAGGAAGGCTCCAGGTGGGACCTGCCTCTGCTGACCTGTGAGTGCATCTCCTCCCAGGAGAGCATCAGTTAGTGGGGCCAGCCCAAGAACTGGTGCTTGTTTTCCCCTGCTGCTTGCAGCTTCTGCTCACAGTTGTTAGCCTTGTGCAGGTGTCCAAGGCAGAGGTCATGGACCTTGGCAAATCCCTGTGGCCCAGATTCCAGTGCCAGCAGCTGCCAGCTGTGGTGCCATGTTTGTCACCCAGCATCCCAAGGCAGATGTGTGCTCACTTCCCCTGGCTGCCAGCTGCCAGGGAGAGCCTGTTGTGCCCCAAGGATGTTGGTCAGTCCTCTACTGTCACCCTGGGACAGATCTGCCCTCCCTGCTCTCCAGAGGCCGTTTGCTTTACAATCTGTGAACATAAGGAAAAAATGAAATAGCAGTGGAGAATTCCCTTCAGCAAAGCTTTGATGGTGAAAAATGTGCTGTTGGGTTGTCTGTTTCGTGGAATTCAGGGAAAAAAAAAAAAAAGACCTGGAAAAGAAGGAGGAAGGAAAGAGAGAAACCATCTGCTTTTTTCAGAAGTTCTTCACTCACACACTCAATCGCTGCTTCGCAGAAAGGCTCTTTCTCCTCACCCCTCCACTGCAATGCAATCAGATAGTCCCCAAACTGCCCCTGGGTTAATTGGAACCAGAAGCTGCTGTCACTTCCAAGTGTTATGAGCACAGGGACCACAAGGAGCTCAGGTGTTTTGGAAAGGCTGATGTCAGAAGGGGCTGTGATGAAAGGCTCGTTGACAGCCTGTGAGGCGATGCTGCGGGAATGGCTGCAGGCAGGGGCTCGGCCCCTCAGTGGGTATCAGCTCTGCTCCATCAGCCCCACACCGACAGGTGATGTGACCAGGGCCACCCTGCACTGCTGGCTAACCCACAACAGACGTGGCAAGGCTGGACACCAGCTCAGGGACGTTGCTCTGCCTGCTTTGTGCCCTCATTCCCATGCTGTTATTTTTAGGGCATAAATAGTTAGATTTTCATAAAGAAAAAAGACCAGACTGGAAAAGGCTCTGAAGCCCTTCCTGACAGGGGACAGCCAGTTACCGTGTGTGCCCAGCCTCCCTTCAAAGTGCGAGTGGCTAATCTTGTCTCAATAAAACCAGCATCATGTCAGGGTAATCAGCAGATGTCAACACTTTAATGACACTGGCAGAGTCCCAACAAGGTCTGGGGGTTATCTCAGCTGCATCGTATTCCCACGGGAAAGGTAGATAGCAAGCTCCCTCCCTCAGGTACCCACCCGATGGCTCTCAGGCGCCCTGGGGCAGGCACAGCACTGCCGGCACCTCTGCTGCCGCTCCCACCGGGCTGTGCATGGGCTCTCTGCTGCCTGCAGCCAGCCCTCCTGGCCAGCGTGTCTGTCTGCACTGGGAGGGGACAGGGTGAGACGGCATGGGGTGGGATGGGATGGGACGGGACGGGATGCCTCGCTGGCCAGTGGACAGCATAAATCTCAGCTTCCCAGGTGGAGCAGCTCTGTAAACCACAGCAGCTTCAGCACCAGGTTAATGCGCTTACTTTTACAACAGGCAAATTGACAGATTAGGCTGTGTACACAGATTGTGTAAACTGCTGTCGGGTGCTGCCCTGTGCCCCTCGGCGGGTGCCCCGTCCTCTCCGTGGGAACAAGAGGGAAACAGGGGACCTGCCAGCAGCACAGCCCAGGGCGAGCCTGGTGTGCTCCCACGTACCCCGCTCCCTCAGCCTCCAGAGCAGGCCTGGGGGAAAGCAAAGGGGGGGGGCATTGATTTAAGATGTGAGAAGGTCAAAAGTTTTCTCAAGCAGAGTTGCTATCACAACACCGAACACTTCATCCCCCTTTTTATCTGCCCCAGTATTTATTGTCCATGAGCAAATACTTGTGTTTTTATAAATTCCTTTAGAGTGAATCACCCTTCTCCTGTTTAAACCAGCAAAGACCACATCAAACAGTATCACTCCATCTAGAATTAATCATTAATTTGAAGTATTTGACAATATTTTGCCAGCATTATTTCTTCCTCTCCACAATTAATAAAGGTTAAGCCTCAATACTGGCTCTTTTTCAGGACACTTGCTACACAGTGGTGTCACTGGGAGCTCTCAGACCCAAACCCACTGGGACGGCAAGGGCAGAGAGATGCAGGTCTGCACCAAGTTTTCAGGCTGGTGGAAGTGGCCTCACTGCTGCCTGCACACAGTGTGGAGCAAACAGCTGAGCAGCCCTGGGATGCTCCATCCCACACCTGGGGAGCCTGGGGTTGGTGTCAGAAACCTTTTCACTCAGAAAGTGCAGAAAGGATGATCTTGTGTCCAGGATTGTAGGAGGAGATGAAGACTTCCTCTGCCTGCTCTCACTGCAGCCTCCATGAGCACAACTGCAGATCACGCCAAAATCTGATCTCAGATGAATGCATGTGGCTTCTATTCGCTTGAGATGGAGCCCAGCCTTTAAACATCACATTTTGTACTTTGGTTTTGGTTTAAGTCTCAGGCATGTGTTTTGCTAGGACACTGCATTTTATTTAAAAATTAGTTTTGACAAGGCCTTATGGTTCACGAATTCCTGCACGCCAAGTCCTGCAGCATGCATCCCAGTTCTGCTGGCCTCTCCAGAGGCACCAAATCAGGGTGGGTTTGCTTCCTGCTCATAAACAAGCCATGAAATTATCTTGGTTTTCCAATGTCTTTGTAGCAGGGCATTTTCCTGGGACTTTTCTGCCATTCTATTGCAGTCTTTGGATGGTTTGCAATGCAACTTGCTTGGGTGCTCTGCTAGAGAGCATGGCTGGTTGGAAAGTCCTGTGGCACCGGTTCTTGCTTCCAAATGGATGTGTAAAATGTATAAATACACAATGGCACATGATGAAGGCAGAACACAGCCTGCTAAACACAAATAACACAGAGGAGAAGGAAAGATCAGGCACGGTAAGCTCGCCACACTGACACCACTCAGGCAGGTGAAAGAGCTCTGGGTCTCTGGCATTTCATGACCACATTTGGCTCTTAATCCGGTACTCAAGGAAGCTAAACAGGAGCAGGCTTGGGACCTTTGGGCATAGTTTTCACGTTGTAACCCTTCACAAACAGTTCTCCAGGTGCCTACAGAAGACTCTCCTAATCCATGGGTGTCTTCAGCTCTGAGAAAGCAGGGACAATCTCCTTGGCATGCAGCACAAGCATGCTCTCTCTCTTAGCTCTTTCCTTGTCCTTTGCTGTCTGTGGCATCCAGGGTGTTTATATCACAGGGGAAAGAGAAGCCACCACAATGTGCTACACTCCTGGCTGCAGCTTGTGCTGTTCAGGAGTGTGATGAAGATGGCGCTGGGCAAGACAGGAGAGCTATTTTTTTACCTCTCCAGCAGCAAGATTGCAGAGGCTGGATGACCTGTCATAAAGCCAGGGACAAGGGTTACTTCTTGCCTTGGAGCCAGTCACCTGCCAAACACTCCCCATATTTACACCAGAAGAACCCTCTTTTATTGTGGTGCAGCAACAGAGAGAGCAGGGCAAAGCACTCTGTAACAAGGGGCTGGGCCACCACAGCATCCCTGCAGGGAGCATCCCTGCCCACTCTGGCTGCTGGCATTTCTCCACCAGGTTTATCACTGTATCAGCCATGTGAATACACCTTTTTTTATGGCATGAGCCTTCAGTGGACTTTTTGAAAGACAATGATGGGCCTTCGAAGGCTTGGCCAATCCTGTTTCCTATATGCTCCCGAGCCTTGTATACATTTAAATTTGACTTGTTAACTTTATAAGGTACTTCAGACTTGTATTGTACTGAAATTGGCTGGGATCTCAGTATGTCCCTTATTCCCACGTACTTTACTCTTAGAAATGCTTTGTAGTCATGTTATTGCTGCTGGGAGGTTTGGCTTTAACAGCCTCCAATAAAGATATGGGCCTGCAAAAGGGCACCAGTAGCCCGAGATTATTCAGTATCAGCAACTGAAGCACAGGTGCCTTCTGTTTGTAGGGCCTCTTACTCTGGGCAGCAGCAGCCAGCCCCAGCTCCAGCAGCAGGCAGCAGCAGGGAGGGCTCCTCACTCCCTGGAGAAGAGGACACAGATTCCTGCAGCCTCCTGAGTTGCAAGCAACAGCCACTGGGCATGTGTGACCAGCAGCAGGCTGCAAAAGCCTCTTTGCTGGGTGTATTTGGTGCTGCTTCTGCTTGCATCCTCACACTGGGCTGAGCTCTCACCAGTGCCCAGGCAGTAGCACTAATGCCTCCCTTTCATCACCAATACTCCCAGCTCACCTCCTCAGGTACTCCTCATGCTATTCACAGCCCCACGGCCATCCTGCCATCAGTTAGCACTGATGTGAAGCCTCCCAGGCTACTGCAGACATCCACCATTTTTGGCTCTGTATTCTCTCTTTACACTCTGTAATATTAAAAACTTGCATCTGCATAAAGCTAAGTTTGCTATTCTACTCTGTGTCGCTCCTGGAGGATTCCTGCCTTCCCCTGTGTCCCCAGGCAGCCTGGACACCTTTCTGAGGCAGCCGATGACAACACTGCCCTTCATTGCAGGGAATGAAGGACAAGGACCCTGAAATCTCATTTCAGGATATTTCATCATGTGAAAATAAATGTCATTTCATACGACATTCCAGATTACTTATCAAATAATGATCCGTCTCTTAATGTCTAGACTTCTGGAATCTGTGCAAATTAAATGTACTTGCAAATATATTTATTCATTACACATAGCAATTAACGTATGATTTAAGCAAGTGAACTGTAAATTATTCCCTTGTTTATAAAACAATAACATCCTCTAAAGGATAATATTTTCTATTACAGCAGTTAGTAACACACCAATTCTTGACTAGCTCACAAGAGATCTCTTATCAGCCTATATCAGGATGATTCTCCAGCATGATCTCTGGCACCAGGGCATGCACACAGCCCCGGACCAGCACATGTGCAGCCATGCACCAGACAAAGCAAATGGAAAATGCACAGTTTTCCAAAAATCCCACCCCTTGGTAACACCTGTCAACGGCCAAAGCGCTAATGGAGAGCCTTGGCTACACATCAGCAAGGAGGAAAAGAAAAATAAGGGAGAAACCACTCCATTCTAGCACACACCCTGAGCCGCTGTCAAAGTGTGCTGAGGATTTCAAATCCCCTCCTCCTACTGCCTGCCCTGGGCAGAAAAACAAACAGAAATCCACCGTCCCTGTGTCCCCCTGGCACGCCGCCCCGATCACCTCACCTGCCGCTGCGGCTGCACTCTGGCGCAATTCAGGCGGCTCCCAGGGCTGCCGCAGGCAGGAGGCAGGGCGGGATCCGGCTCCCCGGATCCTCCTGGCCACGCACCTCAGCACCGTGCCCTGCCCACGTGTGTGAAGCCATGTGTCTGCATGAGGTCCCTAATCCAAATAACATGTGATCATCCTGATACTCTTGATATAGCTAAAGGACTAATTTGAGCTCTGTTGTCACCTTGAATAATGCATATTGATTTTACAGGATTCAGATTATGTATGCATTTCAATATTAGTGAGATAGGCTAATTCTCTCCATAGCGCTGCCAAACTAAAACAGAACTAAAGACACCAGGGAGATCAGGCACCAAGTGCAAATGATTCACTGTACCCTGGATTTATCAGAGTCCATCTACTTACACATCAAGAAAGACGCTGGCTCTGCAAAGGCTCCATTCTGCAGTAGGAAAGCACTGCACCATGAAGTATCCTGTGTTTTCCTGAATAAATGGATACACAAATAATGGAAATGGGAGAGCTGGCAAGTTGTGACCAATGCTATTTGTCAAGGGGAAATGCCTGGTGTCCCAAGGTCTTCAGGACCTGGTCAGACCAGGGAGGCTGAGACTTCTGTCCCCACCCTTGGTGGAGCACACAACTCCTGGCCTGCCTGTCCTGCCCTCAGCAGAGCTCCCCAGTGCCAGGCAGGGCTGCCTGTTGTAGCACCTCCCAAAGGTTCCAAATATTTTCTTGCGGCATCATTGCAGTTGCCAGGGTTTTGAGGATAACATGAAGTTTACACAACACATTCCCTGCTGCCAATTCATGGTATGAAGAGAAGAGATGGTGATCAGCTGGTAAATTTAGCAGAAAGCTCAATGGCAGCCATCAGTCCAGGCTGCTTTCTTGGACTGATTAATGCCCAGGAGAAGGAACTGTGTTGGAAAATATGATTGATCACTCTGCAGAAGAGCACAGACACTGTGGCCAAGGGCTGGCCCTGTGGGATTCATGAGTCTGCAGTCGGTGAAGGTTGAGTCCCCAGGGAGCCACATGCCAAGGATCCCACCTGCCCTTGGCTGCAGGCGCCAGGGGAAGAGGGCAGAAGGGGCACAGAAAAGGGCTTGTGTGCTGGGAATTTGAGGGCAGGCTGACACACCCCGCCACAGGCTCCCTGCGCTGAGCACGGCTGGCAAGACTCCCACCTCGCCACGCTCCCGCCCACGGCTTCCTATCCCCTGGCTGCACCGACCCAGCTGTGCACAGCTGGGCTGCAAACCACACTGCTGGGCTGATCTGACTTAAAAGCCGTGTTCTGGAACAGCCTGCAGGGTTTCCTGCAGCCACAGCATGTCAGGGATCACAGACAGCTCAGCACACCAGTGCTGCAGCAACACGGCTGGAGACAACTCAGGATGTGCAGCTGATGCACACCCACCTTCATCTGGCTCTCAAAGAGCTCCTTCTGCTCAGCATTTGGGACAGAGACATCGTCTGTGCCAGTGAGCCCTCATGCCCTCTCCAGCCCCACCACTGCCAAACTCACGGTGTTTTCCTGTATGTACTCCTGCTTCATAGCTTGCAGTCTTTCCATTTCCTGCAAGCTCGCAAGCACCACGGCTCCAGCGCAGAGACCAGCAGCCTCAGGCAGCAACACAAGCGGGATCTTAATAAATAAATAACTCAGCTCTCACTGCCAACAGCTCTCACCACAGAGGGAGTGAACGAGAGCAGAGATGCTCCTGGCTCCCCTCTGGAGCATGGCAGTGACTGTGCATTTATTTCTGGTTCTCAGAGGGATGCAGGCTCAGCTGCCTGTCCCTCTGCCTAGAGCTCCTGGATCTTGCCAAGGATGCTGGCTGTTGTACTGGAGTGGGACTGCCCTGTCATGGTCAGCAGACTGCAAACCAGTGGTCTGGTGAACTCTGGGCACATTGCATGAAAAGAGCATCTCTGAGAAGGGTATAAGGCAGCTCACAGCCTCCGGCTGGTCGCGGCAGTGCCAGATACCAGTCCAAGCCCCACAGGAAATTTAGGGCTGTTCCCAGAGCTTGTTCCCAGCTGCAGTGCCTGACAACACCCAGCCTTGGTTGCCAGCAGAGGACCAGGATGGAGCTGGGGCTCTGGAAAGGCGCACAGGGGAAAGCTGGTGCTGCACCATCTCATGCCCATTAGCACATTGTGGCTGCTTTAGCCAAACCAGCAACCTCTGAAGTAACGCCATGGGTATCAGGAAGGGAATTCCCATCCACATGGGTGGCATTTCACAGCTGCCAAAATGCCCTCCCCGCCAGCTCCCCGGCAGCGTTTCCTTGGTTCAGCAGGATAGGAGCCTGCCAAGAGGAATCAGCTTAGCAAGAGATCCAGGTATCCTGGCTCTTGTCCCAGAGCCTTTCTCAGTACAGAGCTGTGCTCCAGCCTGGGCTGGGATGGGCTGCGGAGATGAAAATGGTTGTTCATTGTCTGTCCTTACTGACTCTGGAGTTTCTCAGACTGGCACTTTGCTACTCAAGCAAAGCTTTGGCCTCTTCATCCCCCAGTTTCCTGCACCATTCCCAGGGATGTGTGCACCATTCTCCTGGTTGTGTGGGCAACAGAATGAAGGGCACCAGTTCCTGAATGCCAGGAGGCTCCTTCCACACAAGGAGGTGTCACTGCAGAATGGCCAGAGCTGCCCCAAACACACCCAGCCTGACTCATGCAGTGAGGAGTAAAATGAATAAACACTTCAGCCTCTCTTCTGCAGGAGCAGCCAGGGAACAGCTGAAAGAGGCTGGCTTCTGGGGAGCAGCTGCCACACCAGCACCCACCCCGAGGCTTGTCTGACAGAGCTGGATCCCAGCTCTCAGCAGGTCTTTGGGAAGTGGGTTCCCAGTGGAATGACAGGGCAGGACCTGCCATAAAACCAGGCTGCTGCCTCAAAATGAGCTGCTCCTGCCATCGAGGGGGCCAGGCAGTGACACTGCTGCACAGAAGTTGCCCTCTTTGCCACAAAGACCTGGTGTGTAGGGGAGCAATGTACATGAAAGCTTTGATTCATCTAGGGAGCTTTGTCAGGAAGTCAGTTTGAAAGTGACCTTGTTCCAAAGACCTGGCAAACGTTTATGGAGGGGAAATAAATCCTGAAACCTGCACCCAAAGCTTCTGAGATCACTCCTCCCAGGGGAGCTGGTTGGATATGGATTGCACAACAGCTTCTGGGATGGGAACTACGAGCAGAGGCATGTGTGCAGGGCTGTCCAGAGGAGACACCTGTGCCAGGGACATGTCCCTGAGACTCAGCACTTGTTTTCCAGCCTTCAGGGTGGTGACAGCTTTGAGCTGTGGCCAGGCTAGGTTTTCAGCCTGTGACCCAAAGAGGAAAGGCTTGCTATGCAATCGCTGGGATTCAGTTTGCAACCCAGTTCTTACAGGCAACGTGGTTTCTATTTTCTGTATTTCCTAGGATCCTTCAAGCTTTGGATATTCAAACACTTGGATCTCTAGAAGCATATTTTGCTCATCTTGGCTGCTTCCTAAAGGACTGGAGCGCAGGCACAGCCAACCCTGCCACCTCCTCACCTCCTGCGTGCTGCACCAGCAGCAGCATCCTATTTTATTCCTTCCCACCCCTGGGCCCGTGCCCAGGACTAGTCTAAATTTTCTTGCCAACACATTTTTCCTCCAAGATGTTCTGCCAGTCAGTAAAGCCCTAATGCATTGTCTAAAGGTTCTTCCCAAATCTGTTTTGGACAATTCCCAAATTGTAATCCAAGATGACTGCCCGAGCAAAGCAAAAAACGTTTTGGGAGGACTGTGGGACAAGGGACATCCCAGTCCCTGGGGCAGTCCCTTATCTCTGGGTTTCACCTCCCCCTTGACACCTCTTTCACAAGAGAAGGCGGGGCTGGAGATGCCCAGAGGATCTGTTCCAGATCCCCTCAGCGGTTAAAAACCTCTTCACCGCCTTCCAGCCTAAACTCGGCCTCAGCCATTTCACTTCCAGAGACATCCTTCCATACAAATCCTCCCCTTCCTCTCCTGATCCCTGGGGAATTCACAAGTAGACGTGCTTCCGCTTGGAGATCACAACCCTGGTGCATGAAGGCATTTCACAGCAGCAGCAGGCGGAGATGTGCAGCAGGGACACACGAGTGTCGCCGCCCCGCCGCCCCGCTCGCTGATGGACGTGAGGAGCCTCTGCTGCAGCAGGCGCTTTTGGAGGCGCTGTCCCCTCAGCCCGGAGGGGACAGGCACCCGGCAGGCCCTGCAGCGGGCAGGGTGCGAGCGCAGCAAGGGCTGCTGCTGCCAGGCAATTCCCGGCTGTGGGCGAGGGCTGGCAACCCCTAATGACAGCCTGTTCTTGCTGCCTGCCCCCTCTCGTCCCACAGAGACACCGACCTGTTGCCGGCAATTACGGGCGGTTTGCAGCTCCTCGGCTACCACAAACACAGACATAATTGCAGCCTGTTCTCACTCCGGCCGGGAGGGACCGGGCTGCCCAGCGCCGCGTTTCCTCAGCCCTCTGCAAATCCCCGCGGGAGGGAGAGGGAACACCAGCTCGGGAATTGTCATAACTTTCTTCCCCACCAATATATGCAAATATCAGCGCTAAAAGAAATAGTGAACCAGCGGAGAGTTTCTAAGCTCTCCAAAAACATTCTGCAGTGTTCACGCTAATGCGTTGTCTCCGGTTTCCCCACGAAGATAAGTGTGAAAGTGCTTTTCGGCACTGACTTCCCAGTGCAGTCTCGGTCTTTTCCTCACTCGAGTTTGTCCAGCTGCCTAGATAATTGAAACTTATGTCAAATATTGTTCGTCTGAAGTTAAACCTTGCCCACTGAGGGCTGCTTTTTTTTTTTTCTTTTTTTTTCATTTTAAAATCAAAAGGCTTGTGGCTCCATCAAGGAGGTAAAAGAAAGCATGGATTTGTACTTTTCCGCAGTTTTAAACATGACACTCTCCCTTTTATTTATTTTTCTTTTTTTAAACTCTGAAGGCTCAGCAGGCAAGCCTCTGCAGGGACGAGGGCTTTGCACCGGTGAGATCTGCAAACATGTCTCTTCTTTCTTGAACTTTATTTTTCTCACGGTCTCTGAAAAGGCAAGATCGGGTGATACGTGTGGGATTGGCCCTGTACAGGTGCAGATCAGGTACAAGAGGAGGTGGAAAAACATTACGGTGTATACTCAAAAAAAAAAAAAAAAAAAAAAAAAAAAAAGAGAGAGACAGAGACAGAGAAAGAGCGAGTGAGCACATTTTTGAATAGGCCAGGTCTAGTTCTTGGCAGGATGACTCAGGCCTAGCTGGCAGACTATGGGAATAGGAGTGTGAGAAAGTCAGTCAAGCGGAGGGGAGAAAAAAAAGGATTCAAGTCCCCAGGCAAAATACTTTTTCTTTCTTTTTTTTTTTTTTTTCCTTTTTTAAAGCAACCCACAAACTGTCCAAACCAGCCGGAGGTGGCAGCAGGGCGGCTGGGCCAGGCCCGAGGGACAGGCACCTCCCTCCCTGCGGTTTCGCCTGTGTCCCCGATGTCAGCGCACGCACCGCCGCGTCCGTGCCCGCGCCGCCAGCCTGCCGTGCGAGCCGGGCGGCAGAACCCACGGCGGCCACCGCCCCCGGGCCCGAGTGTGCCCCCGCGCACCCGCCCCGTGCCCCGCGCTGCTCCGGGCACCGGCGCTGCCCGCCCCGGGCACAGCGGCGGGGGCACGGGCGGCACCGCGTGGCACTGCCCGGGCGGCCCTGGGGACACCTGGGCGACCGGGGGGGACACCCGGTCTGCTGTGGGGAGACTTGGGTTGCCCTGGGGAGATCTGGGCGACCGCGGCAATGCCGCGGGCACCGCGGGAGGACGCGGCCGCCGCGGCGCGCCCCGCGGTTCGCCGCAGCCCCCGCACACAGTAGCCGCGCTCCGGCCCGCCGCGTCCCGGCCATCACCCCGGAGGGCCGCGGCCCCCCACAGCGCAGCCCGCCCCGGGGCCGGCGGTCCCCGAGGGGAGCGGGCGGGGCCGCGCCTGCCACGGGCGCCAATTAACCCGGTAATTAGCGCGGCGCTCCCCGCGCCCCCCCCGCCGCGGGCGGTGCCCAAGGGGTTAAACCGCGGCCGCCCGCCCCGCGCCATTGGCCGGCGGCCGCCGCGCGGCGCGCAGCCAATGGGCGGGCGCCGTCCACGAGCGGGGCCGCGTGCGGGCGGCGCCCATTGGCTGGGCGCGAGTGTGGGAACGGCGGCGGGGGACGTTTCACACGAGCCGCGCGCGTGCGGCGCGCGCTATATAAGTAGGGGCGGCCAAGGGCGCGCGGCACCCGCGCCCCGCCGGCCCCGCCGCCGCCGCCCCGAGCGCTCCCTCACGGCCCGGCCCGGCCCCCGCTGCTGCTGCCGCCGCCGCGGCGCCTGTTCCCGGCGGCGCACCATGCCGGCCGACCTGATGGAGAAGAGCAGCGCCTCGCCGGTGGCCGCCACCCCCGCCAGCGTCAATGCGACGCCCGACAAGCCGAAGACGGCGGCGGAGCATCGCAAGGTAAGGGCGGCCGGGACGGGATGGGACGGAACGGGCAGCGCCGTGCGGAGCCGTGCCGGACGCTGACTGTCGCCTCTCTTGTAGTCCTCTAAGCCCATCATGGAGAAGCGGCGGCGGGCGCGCATCAACGAGAGCCTAGGGCAGCTGAAGACGCTCATCCTGGACGCGCTGAAGAAGGATGTAAGCGCAGGGGTGTCGGGGCGGGGGGTGCGGGGGCAAACGGCGCTGCCGGGCCGGTCTGAGCCCCGCCTGTTCCCGCAGAGCTCCCGGCATTCCAAGCTGGAGAAAGCCGACATTCTGGAGATGACCGTCAAGCACCTGCGGAGCCTCCAGCGAGCCCAGATGACTGGTGAGTCCCGAGGGGGAACCGGAGAGTGGGAGCTGGGGTGGCGCTGCCTGCAGCCCGGGCGCTGGGGGCATCACACACTCTGCCTGCCTGCTTCGTAGAGAGGACAGCAGGAGCACCAGGCTCTGCACCTGCATCCCCCGGGAGTGATGGAGGGAAGGGTCGTGTGTTCTGTACCTGTATTCCTGGTGCCAGCGGCTCTGCGCCTGAATCCTGTTTTCATGGGGGACACAGTGCTCCATCCCTGCTACTGGGGGGTGGTGAGAGGCATCATGCTTTGTACTAGTATCCCCAATAAGATGCTGAAAGGTCACGATGTTGTTTGTGCATTTCTGGTGCTGGAGGGGACACAGAGGGCTGTAGTCCCAGCTTGAGTTCCCTCTGCACATGGGTCTGTTTTGGGGGTGCAAGAGACACAAGAACCACTTGTGGTGGTGGAGGGAACTGTGTTTCCAACCTGGGTCTCTCGTATATGGGGACTTGAGGAGATTCTTGGGACTTACCTGTTCCCCACCTGGGTCTCTGGTGCTGGTGGACTTGGTATCAGAGGAGCTGTGCTCTCTGTCTGAAATCTTGGTACTTGGGAACACAAGACCTACTGCCAGAGGGGTTGCTTTCCCCATCTGGATTGCTAGCTCAGAGGGGCTGTAGGATGCAATGCTGGTGAGTTGTGCACCTCTCTTCCCTGTGGAGCTTGCTAACTGCTGTGTGCCTCTCTCCTCCCACAGCTGCCCTGAGCACAGACCCCACAGTACTGGGCAAGTACCGAGCTGGCTTCAGCGAGTGCATGAACGAGGTGACGCGGTTCCTCTCCACCTGCGAGGGCGTCAACACTGAGGTGCGCACCCGGCTCCTGGGCCACCTGGCCAGCTGCATGACCCAGATCAACACCATGAACTACCCTGCGCCCCCCCCGCCGCCCCCGTTGCCACCAGCCGCAGCCTTTGGGCCCCCCCTGGTTCCTCCAGGCAGTGGTGTGGGGCCACTCCCGGGCATGCCCTGCAAGCCGGGTGCCGATGCAGCCAAGATGTACGGTGGCTTCCAGCTGCTGCCAGCCTCTGATGGGCAGTTTGCCTTCCTCATCCCCAGCACTGCCTTTGCTCCTGGTGGAGCTGTGCTGCCTCTGTATGGCGGCCCACCCACAGCTGCCACTGCTGCCTCGCCGCCAGGCCCGCCACCTGGCACGGCCGACTCAGTCTGGAGACCCTGGTGAGGGTGGTGGGCACCGGACTGGACTTGGCAATGCACCCCGTGCTGCTGGCACGGCTGTACATAGATTATATGTTCATATTGGATTGTGCCTTTGTACCATAGCACTCCCTTGACAGTGTTTCGTGTTTTACACGAGATCTTTTTTCTTCCTTTCCTCCCTTTCCTTATGTGACACCAAAGATTGGGGGTTTGTTTTTTGGTTGGGTTTTTTTTTTTTTGGGGTTTTTTTTTTGAATGCTCTTAAAATAAAAGTTTCCCTTCCATTTTGGAAGGCCTTTGGAGAAAATTTGAGCTCTGGCATGTGTGCATAGGAGGGACCCCAGTTCCTGGCTGCCTGTGGATCTTGCTGCTCCAGGGCTGCCTTGTCCTGTTCGCCAGGCTGGAGCTGTCACTCAGACCCTCTGTCCTCTCTGTCTTGTGAAATCACCTGGCCCCTCTCCCTGCCCTGGGGCAGATGTAATTACTGCTTCTTTGGGAGCAGCTCAATTAATCAGACTTGTTAAAAGGAGCTTGTATTTGCAGAGCTGGTGAATGTGCTGTGGGACTCACCTCTGCTCTGTTCTGGCACCTCGGGCTGATGGAGTTGGTGTGGTAAAGCAAGACATGGAGCTGCCCGGGTGAGCCTCCTGCCCTGAAGCCGGAGGAGCCTGCTTCCCAGGCTGTAGTGTAAATTGCAAGTGACTCCAGTCAGTTGATTGAGAGAGCCGTGCCTGCCAGCTTCTCGAGTTACAAAAGCAGTGGCTCTCCGCAGGACAAGCCTGACACGAGTGCTCCTGTCTCCTGGCTGACGGGCTGCAGCAGGCGCTGGGCACCACCTCCACCTGGACTTAAAAGCATAGAGCTGTTCCCGACCCTGAGCAGCAGCCAAGCTCTGCTTGATGATTAATGCTTTGCATGTGGTTTTGATAGAGTTGGGCATTTCCTCTGCTGTTATATGGAAAACACGTGGTCGAGGGAGTGATGTGGGGCTGCAAGGACTCTGTAATCCTGAGCTGCAGCTGACCCCTGTGACTTGAGGATGCCCCGTTTCCAGGCAAGATGCAAGCCATAGATAGTGGCGAGCAGCAGTCTCAGGTTACAGCTTGCATGGCCCTTCTTAACAAGTCCTAACTCAGAGCGGACAGCTTTAAGATGTGCCAGGATCCACTGGGGTTTCTGTCCAAATCCTGCTGCAAAAGCTTGTTGGATTTTGTCTGGATCAGCCAGGTGCTTGACTGTATCCAGGTGCTGGGGAAATGAAAGCTGGGGAGAGTGAGACCAGGTGGATTAAACCTGCTGGGGTTTGACTCCCCAGCTTTGCTCGCAGTAAAGAAACATATTCACCTGATCTGAAAATACATCCTAGGAAGAGGGTTGGTATGTGCGTGGGATTAGGCAGTGGCTGAGCTTTCTTTCCCTTCCACCAGCCAGTGTCACCTTTCTGCACTGGAGGTACTGAGGGTAGGCATGAGCCCACCTTGTGATCAGAGAAGTGCTTGCAGGACATGTCTCAGAATTGCATCAGACCAACTCCTGATGCTGGATGGCTTGTGTGGAGCTGATGTAGGCCAGTCATGCATCACCTATAAGAGTGAATGCTGTTCCATATGAGCAGAGTCTTCCTTTTTTTTTCTGAAGCAGTTGGTTTGGAAAGTACATTAGAAAAAAGAGACTCTGCTGTAGGCTAATGGAGAACATACAGCAGATCCTGGAGTGAAAGACAAGATGAACCTATTTGCTAATGGAGTTTAAATAGCCTAGTATAAAGCAGATACGGCATGCTTGGGCCGGTTTCTCCAAAGCTTTCTCTGTTTACTCTATCCCACAGCCTGTTGACATGAGAGATCTGCTTGAGTTTGTGAGCTTTAAGGGGATCAGAGCAATTCCCAAGAGCTGTGCTCTTGGTGCCAGTTCACTGAGCCCATGACAAATTGGGATGACAAATGCAGGCTATGGGTCTGTGGATCATTGTGTGTGGGAATTCTGCTTCAGGTGCAGCAAATGCCTTTAAACTGATGCTGTGGGATGAGCAGGAAAGAGTGAGGGAGGAGTGCCAGGGAATGTACAGGGCTGAGCTATGACCCTGCATGGAAACAGTACAGGATAGGTAGCAAAAGGGACTGGACTTAGTGCTGCCAGATGGGATGCAGCTCCTGTTTGCTTCCCTGGGCATCTTGCTGAGCCCTTTCTGCCAGTGGAGAGGATCCTGGGAAGAGCTGGAGGCAGGTCTCTCTCTCATGACCATTCTTGGGTTGGTCAGCACTTTGCCACAATCCTTTGGGTGCATTTGCAGACCCGAGGGTGCTGAGCTGGAAGGAGCAGTGCTCCATTCCCTGCCTGCAGTGCACCTGCACGGGGGTCCGTGCGCAGGGGGCTTTTCCTGCCTTACCAGCACCCTGCCTTGTCCCCCACCCACCACGGAGCTTACAGCCCCGGCTGCCCCTCGCATCCCCGCAGCTCCCTTCCATCTGCTGCTGCTGCCGTCCCGGGAAACCTGTCATTAAAGTCAATTAACTTTTCCCACACTCCTCGTGAGCGGTGCAAAAGCCCCTCCTTGCTTCCTCCTTGGCTCTTAAGTGCTACCATATGGCACAGGCCCCCGCGCCCCCCCACGCCCGCCCTGCCTTTGATTCCAGCCAGACAGCCGGAGCTTTATGATTTAAGCCGGGAGAGCCCTCGTACCAAGCCCTGGGCCGCTCTGCGGCCAAGGTGGTTTTTTTAGCAGGCAAGGCTGTTTTCTGGCAGGAAATGAATAGCTCCCAGATGAGCTCAGGAACCTGAGAGGTCGTGAGAAAGGAGCGAACCCCCGGCGCGGTGGCGGGCTGCCAGCGGTGTGGGGAGCGCGGGAGGGAGCGCGCCGCTGCCGCCGCACACGAGCGCGCCCGGCCCCCGCTGGCAGGCGGCGGGACCGGCAGCCCGCGGCCGCACGCCGCCCGCACGCCGCGCCGAGCCCCGGCGAGCCCCGGCCCTGCGGCGGCACAGCCCCCGGCCGGCCGTCCCCAGCCACCGGCCGCGCTGCTGCCAAGGGCCCGCAGCCGACGGCTGACCTTGGGCCGGCATCCAGGCGCCGGCCCGCAGGGAGCGTGGGGTGGTGAAAAAGCAGCCTGGCAGCTGCGTTGGGATTTGGGGGGAGCCAGGACAGGAGTCCCCCGGGAGCAGCACCGCAAACCTGCCCGGGGGATGCGTGCAACAGGGCGTGTGGGCAGCTTGGGGTGGCTGTGTGCTGCGGGGGCTGGGATGCTCCAGCCCCATGACTTCCAGTTGGGACACACGGCCCGGTGGTGGGACCAGACTTGCCAGCGCACGGCTCTGGCTTGCACCAGCGCCTCTAGCCCAGCAGCCCCCTTGCTCTGCCGTTGCCCCTGGGGCAGGGAAGGGGACCTGTGATTTACAGGGGTGACGTGTTTAACTTAAAACAAGTCAAACAAAAGCCCGGTTTGTTTTGCGGAGCACAGACTTCCTGGGGGATCAGCCCAGACAAATGACTCCACTCCCATTTATTAAACATTCGTGGCCATACGATCAGCTGGTGCTGGGAACGGCTGGGACAATCTTATCCCTTTCCCAGCCTCTGCCTCAGGAGTGATTTCTGACATCTCTGCCTGAGAAGAGCTGTGCCCCAGGGGTACCAGCTCCCCATTCCGGTGTCTTTCAGGTATCCAAGGACAGCGATATGATCCACACAGGCCGTAGCCTCTGGACTGTTTCCCTGCTCAGCCCTGCACGAGCATCCGCACTGGGCACTGGCAGCAGGCTGGGGGCACATGTCCCTTGTGCCAGCACCTCACTGAGGGTTGTGAGGGGGCTTTGTGGCACTGAAGGGGTGCGGGGTTGGGGGGGGACTGCTCCTGGTGTGTTTGCCAAGGGGAGGGCAGGGCAGAGGTGCTGTTGCTAAAGGACAGCCTTGGAGGTAGGGCTACCTGCAATCTGTAACGATTAGGAAGCTGCTCCCAGAAGGGGTTTATTGCCAATAAAGCCAGCTCAGCACAACTGCTGGGGCATTAACCCTTATCTGCCTGGCGCGATAAGAGCCCTGGGCTTTGCCTTCTGGCCCCAAGAGAGCAAACACCCGCCACAGGGCATGGTACAGACTGCACAATGCCCTGTCACCCTGGGGACACAGCCAACATCCTGTGTGGCTGGGACACACCGCCCCAGCATGTGTTCCCAAGCCCATGGCCCCGGCTCCCCCCGCCTGCTGCCCTGCACACAGGGGTGAGCAGCAGGAGCCACAGGGGTGAAGGCTCTGTACCCAAACTCCCGAGGAGTTCAGCTGTACAAAAGCAGCATCCTGCTTAATTAAAAGCAGACCTGCTGTAATGAGCCTGCCAGCACAACAGCGTGGCTCGGGCAGTGCTGCTAGAACAGAGGCTGGGATTCAGCCTCACTGCAGGACTGAGACATGAGGTGGCTGATGGGCTGTGAGCCGGGGCTGGGAGCCAGGGCTGGGTCACCCTGTGACTGCCTGCAGAGCCATGTCTCTTTCCGTGTCCTCCCAGCCCTGCTAAGGAGACACAGCCTGTCTGACCCAGCCTGCTGTTGCATAGCACCTCAACAAAACTCATCCCTAAAATTGCTCCTGGAGTGGGGCCTCTGCTGAGTTCTTCCCTCCGGGTGGGGTCACACACCATCCCTGGGCTGTTGGCTCCCCTCACACCACCCAGCCGCACTGGTACCAGCACTAACAGCAATCATGCCTGCCCTGCATCAGGACACGTGCCAGGCTGTGCCAGGAGGAGGCTGCTGCCTGCTCGGAGCTGGGATGGCACACACTGCTCTGGATAGGGGTGCACTGGGGTGCCTTGCAAAGGCCTTTCCAATGGTGACCTTTTTTCTTCCGTTGTTTTGTCAGCTTTTTCTTGCTGCTGAGGAGGTCAGAAGTGTTGAGGAATATACTTAATGCAGCTACCTTGGTGTGCAAGCTGAGGTTGTTCCCTGGATAGGGCAAAATGGCCAGAGCTGCAGAACAGGAGCTGTGAACTGGCACCATTTGTTTGCCTAATAAAGGACATGAGGACCTGTGGCACAGCCCAGCAGGGAGGTGGCTGGTCACCCAGAGATGCTGCAGGACCCAATGAAGAGCAAGAAGACCCCCGACTAAATCACACCATTGGACCAAGAGGCCCATGCAGCACAGACTGTGAGGGTATAAAACCCCAGGGATTGCTATGTTCAGGTCTCTCCCTGGGAACACACAGCTTGACCTGTTGTCATGTCACAGCACCACGATTAAATTAAGAACCAGAGGTCTGGACTCTGTTATGGTAAACATGGAGTTGAGTCAGGGAATGAAACTTGTCTGTGTGAGTGTGGGATGTGCAGGGAGTCAAAAGGGGGACCCATCAGCTCATTGGAGCCACCCACTGCAAAGGGGCTTTGGTCCCAGCAGTGAAAGTGCAGGGTGGTGTGAATGTGACCCCCAGAGTGGTTCCTCAATGCTCAGACAGGAATATCCCTTTAAAAAGAGGGCTGTCAGCAATGACTGGAGGCTCCCACAGCTTGTCCCACTGCAGAAGATGGGCTGTACCTCTGTTCTCTGGAAAACATTATGAGTTCTTGAAACCATAAAACAATCTGGCTGGTGTTTCTCCCTCTGACGCTGGAAATCTGGACAGTGTTTGTAGCAAGAGTGGGAGCAGGATACAGACACATGCTGAACCTCAGTTATGTATCTTGTCTGGCCCTGGCCCTCACAGCCCTGCTGCACCCCAGGAACAGATAAACCCCCATCTCATTTGGCAGTGCTGACACACATGGGGCATCTGCCAAACAGGGGAAATGGTACTGGGCCCCAGCAGCATCCTCACCGATGCTATGACAGGTATAAAGCAAGACCAACACAGGCTGATCCTGCCAGGCTTGGGAAACATTTGGCTTTTTTGCATCTCCAGTATCAGGCTGAGCCTCATTCCTGCCTCCATCAGCAACAGGCTCGTGTCCGGACCTGGGAGACAACCTGCCTTTGTTCCAGCAGTGACATGAATCCTGTTTATGGCAGGGGAGAGCAAATGGTCCATTGCACTCAGGCCTTCAATGGCAACATGTAAATGCAAAGCAGTACTGGAGACCTGCATGGCTGAGGAAGAGGGGCCAGGACATCCCTCAGGGCTGCATCACAGTGGGTGCTGGAGGAGACAGTGAGCCTGGAAGGGCAGGGAAGCTTTGGGATAACGATGCATCAGGACAAATCCTTCCAGTAAGCAGTGCTTCCAACCAAACCAGTCCCCTGCATGGTGAATGGACAGGGAAACCAGAGCACTTATCCCTAGCTCTGCATCTGGGAGGGCTCTGACTGGTCATCAGCAGCACAAGGGTCTCACAGCAAAGACCTGGACAGACCTGATGGATACTTCCTTGCTCCCTGCAGCCAAGCCTCGCTCCTCACTGTGGGATCAGTGCTGCTGCGTCCCACACTACAGAGCTCTGCACTTCCCATGGGGCGTTTCCTTTCAGCCATCCTTCAGCTTTCATTGTGCTTGGAAACAGAGAGGCTGGCAGCTGGACAGCCAGGGCTGGTGTTTCTGAGCAGGCTCCAAGCAGATGTTTGTGCTCACAGCCGGGGCTGGCGCTGCCTGCCTTCCCCGCTGGGCTCAGCTGCGTGCGGGCAGGCTGCGGGCAGAGCCGGGGGACGGGCAGCCCCTGCCTGCAGCGCTGCCCCCGGAGGTTTGAGAGCAGGTCTGGTGCTGGGCACAGGCAGAGTGGGGTCACGTCTCCTCAAAGGGATGAGGAGCTGGACCACCATGGCCACCCACGGCTGCAGTAATGGATGAGGGCTGTGGGATGAGAGCCCAAAACCAGGGAGAAGGGAGAGGGGCATGGCTGAGAGCTGCATTGTGCTTGCTCAGCCAGTGTCACGGTGAGCACGAGGGTCACAGAGAACCTCTTGGGAAGCTCCTCCCAGGCGGGTCAGCCCACGGCACAGTCACCACTCCCTCTTCTCTCATTTGCCCCCGCTGCTGATCTTGCATGGGCTGAGGGGCTCTCTTATCGCTCAGTGTTTGCCATTCTGGAGAAGTACGCTGTAATTGCAGCTGGTTAACCTTCACCCATGTGAAAAAGGACAAGAAAAGGTCTGACATGATGGACTGTCCATGGCCTCCCATCTTTCACAGGGGAGGCTCGGGCCCAGCTGGTCCCATGCATGTGCTGGTGGTTGCAGGTTGCTCCAGCCATGGATGTGGTGTCAGCCACATTTCACAGCTCAGAGCTGTCCCTCTTGTGTTAAAGCTCGATAAGACATCCCTCTCAAAGTAAACACGAGCCAGTTTATTGCTTGCTGGATTAATTTCCCAGGAAGGTCAGGAGTGCTTTCCCTGGGGCTTGAGACAGCCTGGTAAAGGAGCAAAGGTGTTACGAGAGCACCATGTGCTGGGAAGAACAGCACTGAGTCCTAGGGATGCCTGCAGCCTTGGAGCATAGTCCTGTTTGTCTTCTTTTGCTCTTCAGGGTGCTGTACTCTGGGCTCCCCCTCCCACTTGTTTATGGCACTGATGCAGAAATTTGTGATGGCTGTAATTGACAGCAGTTTGCTGATTGCACGCTCACCTGCTTTACTGGGCCAGAGACAAAAGAGCTAAATCCCCTTCCAAGATCTGAAACTGTGTCATCCCAATGGGCAAGAAGGAGAAGGGGTTTACTTATGCATTCGCTTCAAGAGCATCTGGATGTAAAATAGGGCAAGGGCAGCGCCAGCATCCGTGGGGACTGCCCTGTGACACAGGCTCACTGTCTGTCTGCACCAGGGAGGCAGCTGGGCACTCCCTCCACACTTGCAGGCTTCATGTGCAGGAGGCCAACCCCTGCCCAGGCTTCCAGATCATCTGCCACCAATCCCCCTGCAGCATGGGCAAACTGACAGAAAGCTTTCCCCAAGGGCTCAGCCACCATGGACCCAGGTTCTGCGCCAGAGCCGGCCCAGCATCGCAGGGCACTGCTCCTGACGGTGTCCCTGCCTCCGGCCGGATATTGTCACCAGGCTTTTGAGAAGGGGGAACCCCACCCTGCGTGTGAGATCCCAGCAGGAGCTCGGCTGCAGCTGCGGCAGGGCTGAGCAAAGCGATGCAAGATGTCTGGAGACGGCCAGCTACCGGCGGGAGCGTGTGGGAGAGGAGCTGCCCTGGGCAAGGCTCTGCCTGCGCGGGAGGGACCACACAGACGCTTCGCCGCCCGGCCCTCACAGCCTCGGGATGCCTGGAAAGAGGAGCACAGATTTTCCATCCACCCCCAAACCGGGTACTCCCTCCAGAGCTGCTCCATTCCACCCAAAAATATGGGAAGGGAGCAATCTAGCCCCTGGCAGGGGTCTGGGAGAGCTGTGTGTGTGCTGCTGGGTGCTGGGGTGGCACAGGTATTGGTCTCTGGGGTGACTGTGGCTGAGGAAGTTTTGCATGGGACCCCAGAGATGAGTGAATGAAAACTTGGCCAGGCAAAGCCCATGAGGGCAGCCTGGGGAGAAGGGCAGCAGAGCTGAGGCTGGTGTCAGCAGAACACAGTGACGGGGACACCCTGACACCTCACTGTTTATGCCGGGAAGTACCAACAGCTGCAGCCCTGCCAAGCCCCAAGCAGGGAAGGACCCTGTGCACAGCCACGTCAGAGCACGTTTGCACAGAAAGAGTAAAACTTCAGATAGCGGGTGTTGTTTCAACCCTAGAGCCTCCTCAATAGTGAGTTGCCCTCCAGAGACCTCCCCTCTGGACACAGAATGGAAGTAGCAGCCTCAGCACTTTGTCAGGAGCAGGGAGCTTTCTGCCTCCCAGCCCTGTTGAATAGCTGCAGAATTCATTACAGCCCTGTTTCACTTCTCCCTCCAATTATCCCTGTGGACAATGGGCTGGGGCTGCAGCGGAAGGTCCCTTTCAGGAGGTGCCGGTGGCAGGACATGCTGCTGGGGCTCACTCGAAAGCTCCTTTGCTGGGGGGCAGTGACCTGAGTCCTGCCAATGCCACTTTTTGGCCGGGGCAGTAAGTGTGCACAGGGTGGCAGGGCCAGCTCAGCCCCAGGGACTGGGACGTGCTCCCTGCAGGGCAGGAAGTGCCCCAGTCTGCGTAACACCTGCAATATGTATTGCAGGGTATTTCAGTCAGAAGTAAGATACTGAAGATTACTTTAATTAAGTACCAGACTGTCATTTTATCTGTACAAACACTTTGGTGATTTGGCCCATTTGGCACTTTTCTGCACGGTGACTGTGAAGCTGCCAAAGACCACTGGTTCTGCTTGCACTGTGGCTCAAGGGACTGGGCTCCTGCAGCTGACACCTTGTCTCCAAGGTCCCAGATGTCATCCTTGCTGCACTGCCCACCCAGGTCACCACTCTCCAGCCAGCCACGTGTAGGCTCATCAGCTTCTAAGGTGAAGAAACAGGCAGCAATTGACAGCAGAGCCATTGGGGCTCTCTGAGAGCCCGGAGCTGGTGTTGAGGATCATGGGATGGATGTGATGCCTGGGTAAGGGCTGGCCTTCACTGGTCCCTCCCTGACAGCTTGGAGAGGCCCCTCACTTCCTGAGATGCTCAGCCCCAGCCATGCTCATCACAGCAGAGCCTTCCTCCCGCCCGGCAGAGCAGAACTCACTGAAGGGAGATTTTAGGAGGGATTATGCTGAGTAAACTTTAGTGTGGGGAAGGGGAAAAGGGGGGCATGCCCAAAGTCTTCAGGCTTCATGGGGGGATTTGCAGCTGTGCAGGCAGGGAGGTTTGTGCAGCCTTTTGTTTGTTTGTTCCTTCTACCACTGGCTTTGCAAGACTTAAGGGCTGTTTTGGAGAAGCTGACACAGGAGAGTGACTTTGCACCAGCAGGTCCAATCCTGACACTCTTGAAGCCATCGCCAAAGCAGGCTGTACCCAAGCTGGAGAGCCTGCAGAGAAACCCCGGGAGAGCGAGACAAGGACTGAGGACATTTCCGATGGAGGCAGACAGGACGCTCAGCCTACTTAGTTTATCAGGAAGAAGATCAAGAGGTGGCTTGATTACAGTCACAAGGACCTTGGTTCGAAAGTATCCTGGCAGAAATAACGAACCAGGTACTTAAGAGCTCTTTAATCTAACAGGGAAAGGCAAAACAAGGGCCAATTGCTCCACATTTCCAGCAGTCCAAGTGATTAACTCCAGAAGGAGAGGCAGGAACACAGGCTGCCCTTCCCAGGCTGCTGTGGGGCTGGTTGGGAACTCACACCTCAGTGTCACCTGGAGAAACATATTTTACCTTAACATAAGCTACAAGAAACTTTCAGGGATGGCAAAAAGGCTCAGAGCTGGGACAGCATTGGGCTGCAGAGGGCACACCTTCTCATCTGGTGAGATTGGCACCACTGATCCTCGGGACACAGCAGAGAACATGTGGCACTGTTCAGAAGGAGTGGATAGGGTGACATGGGGTGCGTGGTTCTGGCCAGGGAATCTGCAAAATGGTGTTTCCATTGAGATTGCAGCTCTTGGTGCCCAGGGGATCTCCAGGTGCTGATCTTCCAACTCCTGAGCAGAGGGACGATTGATCCCCTCTCTCCAAGCTCACAAACCTGACCAAAAGCTCCTGAGGCCACAGAGGAGCTGGATCACCCAGCAACCAGCAGCACCCAGAGCAGATCCTGATAATATGCCCCAGCATCTCCCAGTGGACTCAGATAACAGGTACTGAGCAGCCCCATCTCCATCATGCCAAAAGCGTGCTGAAGCAGGAGGAACAGAGCCCTTACCTCATGGAGCCATTCATATTTCTATTTAAGTCCTATTATCCCCTCATTTTTGCAATTTTTCTAGTTAAAAACCAACAGCCTGGCCAAGGCCTTGTTGCAAAGCACTGGGAAGAGCCCTGGCCCGAGGCGGTGGCGTGGGGACCCTGTGTGCAGCCCCGATGCCCAGCATGCTGCCAGTGGGGCTAACAAAAGGCCAGCAGCGGGGCCAGCCCATGCTGGGAGCGCGGCGGTGCCGCTGTTGAATAGCTCTTCCCGCACAGAGGAAGGCATGAAGAGGCGTAATCAAATAAGGGTATCAGCATGGTGCTCCTTGAACGACGCTCCCAGCGTGAGCTGGCGGCGGGGCCGGGTGGAGGTGACAGGTATCTTTATCCCACCACGCAGGAGAGCTCCAACATCCCGCTGGCAGGAATTTGTCTGCAAATTTTCCCCCATTGAAAGAAGAGAGGGGGCCAGCGAGGCACGGGCTGAGATGATCGCTTGATTAAGGCCAGGGCAGGCGAGGTGGAGAGACGGGGCAGCTCCCAGGGAGCCGTGCTCCCAGTCCTTAACCTCTCCTCGGGAGACCGCAAATTATATCTGTTAATGTATCAGCCCCCTGGTATCCTACAAATAAGTCGTCTGGCTAAGTGTGTGTCAGAGGTTCACAGGAGGAGTTGTTACCTTTTCATCGCTTAATCATTTTCATCATCATCATCATCTTTTAATTTATCTTGCAATAAGCTTTAACCCGGTGAGTCCCAGGGAAGGTAGGTGAAGAGGCTTACCAGCCCAGCTGGACCGTAAACACAGGCAGGAGGCGCTGGATTGCAAAGAGAGCTTGAAGAACAGAGGGAAACAGTTTTATCAGCTCTCCCGTGAAAATGGGAAACCCTTTGCCATGGAGACAAGAGTATTCCCAGCCCTATTTCTCATCCCACTCCTCTGCCAGCTTGCAACGTGGGGATGGTGCGCAGAGCTGGGGTGCGCTGTGCCAGGGACCAGGAGCGGCCGGAGGGAGGATGCTCCCCGGGTGGACTGGGACTGGGGAGGGAGGGGGGCACGTCACGCACTCCCCTGGGTGCCAGAAGTGATTTACACAGTGCACCCGAGAGCAGAGTCAATTAAGGTCACATTTCTGTGTTGCTAAACAACAGGCGGCTCTGGGTTCAGGCCCGCTGAAAAGGAAACAAAAGCCACCCCTTGAAACGGGGGCTTTGAGCGGGTTCAAAGGAGCACGGAACAAAAGGCGGGCTTTGTGGCTGCCCTCGCCCGCGCCTTCCCGGGCCCTTCCGCCACCAGAGACACCGTTCATGTGGCAAGGGGGAGCTTTTAATTGTCCAGCACAAACAATGCTGGCATATTTAGGCCGGCCTCATTACAGAGCCATCCGAAATGCTTGAGAAGCATTCCCACCGCTTAGCATAAATAGCAGAAACGCTCTTTCACCAGCAGAGCAGGTCCCATCTGCTCCCAGCCCGGCCTCACCTTGATTTGCAGCGGTGAGCCCACAGGGTTGGCCCCTCTGCCCCGCTGCTCCCAAACTCTGGTGCAGAAACCTGCCTCCCTGCCCTCAGCCCCCCTGCTGTAGGGTGCTCCCCACAGGAGCAGAGGGCAGGATCTCCAGGGATTTGCAGGAAGGGGTGCTGCTGTGGCAGCCCTGTCTGGGGTTTGCTCTGCCTACCTGTCTCCAGCAGCTTGGCTATGGCTGCTGGGAGCTTGAGGGGCATCATTCACACCGCCTGACTGGAGAAGGCAGTTTGCATGTGGCCCCACTGGGTGCTGGCTGATGTCCCCCATGGGGAATGAGACAGGGAAGGTCTTATACACCGTCCCCAGCTGGGCTGAGAATAACACAGATGTTTCCCAGAGACCCAAACCTGACTGAAGAAGGGTCTGTTTCAGGTTTACAGCCCATTGCACTTATCAAAGCTCCCTACCAGCTTCCCAGCTGGTGCGTGGGTGCCCTGCAGTGAGCCTCCCCGGCAGCGGTGGCTCCCAGCACAGGGCAGCCAGGGCAGGCAGCCTGTTTCCACAGCGTGGGTGCTGGCACAGAGCCTGGTCAGCCCACAGAGATCAAAGTGAGCAGCGTTTCCCGACCGATACCTGATCCTGGTGCTGGAAGAGAGCCGGGAGACTGCCGAGTGCCTCCTTCACTGTTCCCAGAACCACGCAGCACCAAGCATGCCGTGGGCTCCGCACCTCTGGGCTGCATTTTGTGGTACTGCAGTTTCTGCCAGCTCCCTCTTCCTCCTCCTTTGCCTCCCTTTCTTGCAGGCAACCAGCTCTCCACACCCTACAGTTTATTAAAAATCCTGGGTACCTTGGAAGAGACAACACAATAGTGTACTTGTTACAGCTGTCCGGTATTAATGGACTGCCCCTTTTGATTTTAGAGTGGAACTTTTGGCAGAAAACCAGCATCCAAAAGGGAAAATTGCTGTAAAGCTCGGCAAAAAGGGGGTGGGGAGGGAGGAGAAACAGCCTGTAGCTTTGATCAGAAAAGCTTGAAGATGAATCATGGTGATGCCCAAAGCAGATTTGCTGAAGTTTGATTGCAAAGAGGGAAGCCAGGACTGGTGTGGAGAGGGGTGGCCAGAGTGGTGATGGGGCTGGGGTGGAAGGGAGCCCCGGCAGCCAGAGGTTCAAAGGCCTCTGCAGCAAAGAGCAGAATTGGAGGATTATTCACTTTCTATATTTCCACTTCTGCAGCACACATGGGAATCTAATTGGCCAGGATGAGAAATACAGCTAGACAGCTTACAAGTGGACTTGGGAAGACAAAAATATTTGCAGCTGCAAGCCATTAAAGGCAAACCCAGCCTCGCTCTTACACTTTAATTACCCTGCTGTACACTTTCCTCTGCGTACCAGAGCTAGTGTCAGCCCAAAAACCTTTCTGATCTTAAAAAGACAAGCACATCGCCTGGCTGCACTGAGGCAGCAGCACTCCAGCACAGCAGCACTCCAGACCACAAGGGCTGAACACCTCTCAGGGCATCAGCTCTCACCTACTGCCCCAGTGCAGACCCCAACACTGCCCCTGCAAGGCTGATGGCAGCCCTCAGTCCCACCAAAGAGATTAGCTTGGCTTTTTGTGGAGGGAGGGCATCCAGGCTTGTAGATTTGGAGCTTCCCTTGTACCCTGTGCTCTGCAAGGCCCACCCAAGCCCATCCCAGCATTGCCTTGCTGTGGCAGCGAGTGGCAAAAGCCTTGGCAGTGATCACCCCTGTCCTACAGCCTCCCCAGTCCTCCCTGCTGCTGCTGCTGTGTTTCAGCTGAGATGCTCATTTCCCAGGGCCCAAAGCACTGGCAGGGAGATTTCCCCTTTATTGGCACCTGGACCCATGCTGATGGCTGGAGGCAGACTGACCCCATCTGCTCGTGTCCCCCACCACAGCGACATGTCCAGGTGACTCTTGGCAGTGCTCTGGGCACTGCAGGCTGCCCAGAGGGCCGTGCAGCCACCCTGAGGCAGCACAGCCCTGCCTGCAGGGGCTCTGAATTTGGTGAGGGGTGATGCAACCACCGTCAGAGCCCAGCCTGCCTGGCCACCACCGAGCTGCTCCCAGCTCTTTGACTGCTCATTTCCTTTTCCGCTCCTGCACCAACACCAAAAATGTTATTCCAGGTGCTGGCCCCAGCCCTGCTCACTCCCCCACATGCTTCACCCCGCTTCTCCTGAAACCTGAGGAGAGCTGAACTCATTTTATGCCATTTTATTTAAATGATCAGAGAGTTAGTCTTGTGCCAGGCATTTTTAGTTCTGCGATAAACACAAAAGAGGAGAGGGCCCATGACTTTGATTAATGAGCAATTTTTTTACTGACTATTTTGAAATTTTGATGCAATCTCCTTTCAAATGCACAAGCTTGTGGGGAGAGGGGGTTTGGGTCATTTTAAATTGAGCTTAAAGTTGCTTGTCAGCACTGAAGGGGCATTGCAGGACATGGGCAAGGACCCCAGAAAATAAGGAAGACCCCTCAGGGAGAAGATTTGAAGTGAATATATGTTGTTTGTTCTAGTTTGAGATGTTAAACCAGGTGCATGCGTGGGACAAGGAGAAGACCTGCCTGGCAATGCTGGTGCTGGGACTGTGCACCAGGGTGTCAGTTGGCATCTCCCTGGTCCTGAGTCCCCACAACACCTGTGCTGAGGGGCCGAGAGAGCTGCCCTGCTCCTGTGGGCGACGTTTCTGGGGAAAACAAAGTACAGCAAGGAACTGCAGGAGCAGGGGGGCTCAGGAGCCCATCGCTGCCCTGGGACGTCTCTGCTGCAGCCATCGTGAGAGGGGTGTGTGGGGTGACGCCGTGTCCCCGGCACTGCCAAGGGCAGATGGGCACAGCACAGCAGAGCCAGGATAGAGCAGGGACAGGGGTCAGCCCTGGCAGCAGCCAGCAGGACCCAGCTTATCTCTTTACTGCCCCAAGCCCTGCCTCCCTGGCAGGACAGGGCTGTGTGCCCACAGAGCCCACCTGTGCCCAAGGACAGCGAGGGGGCAGCCCCAGCAATGAAGGACAGCTGGGGAGGGTGAAGAGAAGGCTAAATTAGGATGCTGGGCACTGCTGGCTGCCAGCCCAGTGCCGCCTGCCAAAAGGCCTTTGGCAGATGCAAGTCAAATCGCGGTGGGAAGATGATGCCTGGGGCTGGGCTAAGGGCAAAGGAGTGATGTTAGTCCCTCCACAGGGTGCAGGCTAGTGAGGACCATTCCGGACATTGTGTCCCCAGCAGGAATTTTCTGTGAACTTCTCTCACACCCTGGTGGAGGTTCCCTGTGACTCCCAGGAGGGAACTGGCTGGGGGACACATCTTGGGGCCAGGGAGCCAAGGAGGCTGCTGAGTGCCCAGGCCAGCACTGGGCTGCTCCCGGCTCTGCTCTGCGCAGCTGCTCCCAGCCCCTGCCGAACCCTGGGGGGCAGCACAGGGGGAGCAGGGGCTCCAGATTGGAACCACATGGAAGCACATTTGCAATGAATTAGGCTGGAAGCCAGCAGCTCTTGCTTGGCTGGGTGTGCAGCCAATCTTTGGGGATTGTCAGCTCCTCCCAGGTTTCCACAGCGGATGTTCCCTGGCCAGAGTGCAGCTGGGCTCTGCGCAGAGCTGCGGCCAAGGCAGCCCAGAAGGAGCTGAGGACACGCGCAGGCAGGGACCTCCGCCCACACACGCAGCCCCGCTGGCTCAAGTGGGCCCCCACATGCTCCTGGCCTGGGCTGGGCAAGGTTTCGGGGCTGACGATGCTCTGGGGCAGGGCAGTGGTGATGCACAGGAGGAATTATTTGGCCACTTCCCAGCCTGGCAGCCCCAGGGTGAGCATCGTGTCTCCCTGCCTGCCCTGGCTCACCAGCCCCACAAGCTGCACCCAAGATTAAGCAGATGGGGAGCTCTTGCTCAGGCATTGGAGTGAATTCACATCTCAGAGTACCTAAGAAAAGGGCAAGATCCAAAAGGCGGGGAGGAAAAGCTCCAACCCGGCAGCCCTCTCGAGGGGTGAGAGGGTTAAGGCGCTGGTGCAGAAAGGCTTTGAGTGTGCATGTCAAAGAATGACACTCACAACTCATGTGACAACCTGCCAGGAAAACTTTTCAGATCATAATTCGCATAGCGTTTGTATCATGTTCCCTTCCTGTTTAAAAAGGCAGTATGGAAACCGTGCAAGGGGTTATTTGCTGGTCAGGCCGATCTGCTGGTTATGCTCCCTGTCACGCGCGTCCCTTTAGGAAGTGATGCCATCACGACAGACATAATTTCTAAAAATAACACCATCCCACACATTAGTCTCTAGTATAATTTGTTCTAATTATTCATTCCCAGCTAAAGAATAATGTCTAATCATTAGCACTGGGTGCATACTAAGCCCCTGCCAGGGCGAGAAGTCAGGCTACCCCCCACATGCTGCCTGAGCGTCTTCCTTGGTGGCATGTCCTGCTGATGGCAGAAAACACAGAGGGCACGCTGCCTTCCTGTGCCCAGCCCAGCCATTTCAGCCCTCACAAACCAGTCAGGAGTATTCCACTGACCCTGCTCCGCCTCTACAGGACAAATCCTGGGGCACCCAGAGTGCCTGTGCAGCCTCAGAGCCGCGGCGCGGTGCTCAGCTGGGTGTGTGCGGGCCCCAGCAGCACTGTGGCTCTCTGATAAGGCCATGTCTGTCTCTTGTTTCACGGGTGAGGGTATTTCTGAAATGACAGGCTGCAGTGTTAATCTCTGGTTGGCAAGGGAGCATGCCAGCAGCGTGGCAGCCGGGCACAGCCGGCAAAAGCCTTTTGCTGCACTTGGGGCAGGGAGGCGCTCGGGGAGGTTCTGGAGATCAGCCCATCTGCCAGTTGCTTTCACCTCCTGCACTTTGCACAGCCCCTGCTCCCGGACACCCATGCTGCTTGTGCCCAGCTCCTGGTTCAGAGGGGTGGGGCAGGAGCTGCCATCTCCAGTGGGTTAACTGACCTGCAAGCCCCCCGAGTGCTCCTAGAATGGCCCTGGAACAACACTGGTCAAAAAATCCCCCTGGATTTTTTTATCACCCACATAGCAGTGGTGAAGGAAGGGAGGCCACTGCCGGGGAACATCTGGGCTCCATTGCTCATTGTCTGGGCAATGAGTGCTCAGACACTCATTAATGGATGTCAGCGCTGAAGACAGAAGGGACGTCAGATATTAAATAAACACGACCGCACTGTGCAGACCAAGGCAGTCCCCTGGGGAAGGCGCACATGAATCCGCACCCACAGCTCCCCCAGCACGGCCCCAGCCGGGGCCGGGATGCAGGCAGCTCACCACACACACGTGTGAGCACAGCCACACGCCCGCCCGCTCCCACACAGCTCCGGTTTCATGTCAGCCAAGGCAGAGCCGGGTAAAAAATAGTCCTCCTTTTCCTTTTTGGTTTTCCAGCCGGCAGATTATCTGCAAGTGCAGAAACTGCCAAAAACTCTACCCCATGAAAGAGGGGGATGTGTGGAAGGTGGTCAGAGCCCTCCAGGGTCTGGGCTGGCTGATATTCCACATGCAAAATTGCTGCTTGGGGTCCCACCTCTGGCCTGGACACATGCCTCTGGCAAGGAGCAGCTGCATGCCAGTCCCCATGGGTGTGCACACTCCACATGCGGGGCTGTGCAGGCTGTGTTCTGACTTTACTGGTGCACCCAGCCCCTCCTGCTGCCCCCACAGTCCCGGCACAGCCCAGCATCCCACGAGTCTCTGTGCATCCTGTCGGTCCAGCCAGCGGGAAAGCACAGTCCCACCCCTGCCCCCACCGAGCTGTGAAAGGCTGTGTTTCCCTCACTCCAACTTCTATGGGCTCCCGGAGTCTTTTCTCCTGCCCTTCCCCTGCCTGTGCTCTGAGGAAGAGCAAGCGTGGGAGCAGCCTGTCCCCCAGAGAGCTGGGAGGCTGCCTGGCCCCTGCCCTGTGACAGACACGTGCTGCAGGGCTGCTCCGGTGGCTGCCAGCCCGGGGGCTGAGCGAGCCCGGGCACTGTTCAGTGCCAGGGCAGCCCTGCCCCACAGCCTGCCTGCTGCCCGGCACAGATGCACAGCTGGGCTGCTGGAGGAGGGCCTGGAGCAGGGCTGGGGTGCACCATTACCATGGGGCAGCATTACCATGGGGCAGCATTGTCCCTGGGGGCAGGCTGTGGCACTCAGCTGCTTTGATGCGTGTTTTAGAGTCACACCACAGCACCCAGGTAAGGCACGGACCAGCACGGCTGAGCAGGCGTGCAGGGTACTCCTGACCTGTGTCCACTGCTGCTCCTTATGCTGCCCGGCTGGAGCCAAGTTTCCTCCATCCTATGGCATCTTCCACTGAACAGGACACATTTCAGCAAGACGCATTTGCCCCGCACAAGTGCAGGGGGAAAAGCAGCCCCGGCAGGCTGGTAGGTGCCCAGGCTCAGCCAGCATGGTCTCCCAACCCTCATGACATTAAACTTGTGGGTCCTGTCAAGGGCAGTGAGGAAAGGGACGGTCGGTGAGACGTGTCCCGTCACACAGGAGCACGGCACCAGCCAAGGGCAGCGCACAGGGCTTCCTGCTCCTGCGTGTGGTGGGGACTCATTAGCTCAGGGCTGGCTGTGCCTACTTGATTCTCTGGCAGCTTTTGTTCCTTTACAGAAATGTAGTCTCTCTCTCCCTCACCCTTAGCCCCTTTTAATATTGAGGTCAATAGGTTGACGATTAAGCAGGAAAAGGGCATGAAGAATCAACCAAATTAAATATTGTGTGCAAACAGGTGGGTGTGAAATTTCAATCAATGGCTGGTGTTAGCAGGGACCCCTGGGATCACGATTTCCCAGGGGAAGACTGGGAAGCCCTGGAGGGATTTAGGTACAAAAACTCCAGACATGGGAGAATAGAAAAAAAGTCTTCTCAAAAACCAATATTGACAAGGTTCCTGTGTTTGCACCCCGGCTTTCCCCGGCAGCACAAAGGCAGATGATTATCCCGGGTCCGCCGGGGAGGGGATGACGGGAGCTCAAAGGTGAGCCAGGCTCCCACTCCCCGGCTCCCCTGGCCCCAGCTCCTCCACTTAATCCCCCTCTTGCCCAGGCTTTGAAGTCGCCAGAGGTCGAATATGGGATGTAAATCACGTTAGACGCAGTGTGTGATCACAACGCCGCTGCGAGACAATGCCGCGCTTCCCCCGGTGCCCGGGCATCCCGCCGAGCCGCGGCCGGCCCTGGGCCATCCGCATCCCCGGCACCCCGAGCTGCGGGCGACCGCGGGGACCGAGGCCGGGGACACCCAGTGCGGGCGGGACAGCGCCGGGCGCCGCCCGGGAGCCGCGATGGGCGCTGGCGGCCGGGAGCGCAGGGCTCTTCGTCCCTGGGGTGAATTAGCGAAGGCTGCGGCTGCGGAGCGATGGAAAACACGAGCCGCTCGCTGGGCGTTGGCTCCCGGGGCCGCCCCGCGGCGCTGCACATCTTGTAAGCATTAGCATCCCGCAAGGGGAGCCTGCACAGAAGGACCTGGGGTTTATTGGGCTGTAAACTGCCTTGTTCCCGTTACAGTAACGACCTCGCTGGGGAGGAGATGTGCCTTGAGCACACGAGGCTCGGGAACCAGGTGTGCCGGAAGGAAACAGAGCAGGGTTTGGAGGCTCTGCTGTCACCAGTGGGATAATAGAGAGAGAAACAAAGCAGACGTGGGAGGAAGCAGGGGGCGGCACCAAGGATATGCCACCCATGCCCCCAGGGCTGCTGGGTTTTTCAGCCCTTTGGATTTATCTGCCCCAGACCCGACTGGCCGGGCTGCACACCCTGCCCTCCGCCTGGCAAGGTCAGACCGGGGTGCAAGGGGGGCAGGGAAACAGCAAGTGACTGCTGGCTCCTTGGCTCTGCTTTGATGGACTTTGCTCTGCCTTGCTCCAGCACTTCCTCTGCCTCCTGTGGCACCTGGGAAGATGTGACACGTGGGGTTTGCTGCCCGGAGCAGAGCAAGGGCACTGTTGCCCGAAGGGAGCAGCCCTGAGCACCAAGAGCTTCCTTGCCCTGTGGAAAAGCCACTCATGTTTAATTTTCCCTTAGTCACGGAAGCAGCCTCCGAAAAAAAAGTGATAGTGGACCATAACAATTAACACATTCCCTATTTTCCCATTGTCAAAAATGTATCCATGCTCTGCAGGCAGCAGGCTGACTGGTTTAAGTCTTTTTTCACCAGTCCACATCTAAACCAGGACTGATTTTTCAAGACCAGCACCAGAGCTTACCAGCCATCACCATCTGGCTGCACAGACCTGGATGAACTGCATTATAGGCATGGTCCCACTGGCCTGTTTTCTCCCTGGAGCTGCCACCTCGGTGGCCCTAGCAGAACTTCCCAAGCAGGTGCCTGGTGGGAAACACAGAACCTGTCATACTCCCCAGCTGGTGACAAGTGACAGAGGGCCTGAAGTGAACCAGGACCTGAACGCCCTGGCATCAAACCTCTGCACATACCCACTAACAGGAGCCAGGCACAGGTACCAACCCTCCCGCTCCCAGGCTCCCCTCCACAGCTGTGCTCCATCCCTGCTCACTGCTGCAGTGCCCAAGCACAGAATCCTGGCAGTCAGAAACTATCTGTCTGCTTTCAAAGCCTTTTTTTCTTTCTTCTTAATTCAGAGAACGGATGATTTTTTTTTTTTTAAACAAAAATGTGTTGTTATTGTGGAAAATATCTGCTCTCCACAGAAAATGCCTTGCATTCGCTGTACACATTGTGGACCATACCAGAAAACATCTGATGTTCTTCCAAAATAGATGGGCCATTTCTTTTCTTACTAGAGTGGAAATTTTCTTCAGGAAACAAGTTTTACCTAGTTTGTGCTGACATTTGCTGCAGCAGAAAGCAAGCAGCCCTGTCCCATCTCACCCTTTCATCTCCAGGATGTGGCATCATATGGGCATCGTGGCATGAACAAAACCTGTGGCACAAACCCTGGCATTGATTCAAGATTTGACCCAAGTCCTGTGAGCCACCAAGCAGCCACCACCAGCACCCACCCAGGCTGGCCCAAGAGGGAACCATAGTTTCCTGGGGCTAGATGATATCTGTGTGGGAAGCACTGAGGAAAACACAATATGTTACTGGTTTCTGGCTTTCAGTTGGTGTTGATGCTGCACAGTTGTACTGGCTAATGTTAAATACATGTTTATCAAGCAAAGTCAAACCCAAATATTGCCATTTCAGTTTAGTATTTTCTATGATTATTCTGCAGAACAGGAAAAAAAAAAGGAGAAAAAACATGCAACATTTTGTCAATGTCTTTCAAATTCATCTGTGATTAATGTAGGTGTTAGGGTGGTGATTACAACAACTCCACCCATCAGTTTTCCTGCTGCATCCGTAGCACAAGTTGGGATGCACCTGAGGAGAACTGTTAATGTCCCTCCACAACAGCTCTGGCTGGGTCTGAGTCTGACTCTGACTCTGTCTGCCACATTTCCAGTTGGGGACTGCTCCTTAGCTCTGTTTCCCCCAGCAAAGCTTCTGGACACAGCAAAGAGAATTCCCTGTGCTGCCACACCTGAAACCTGCCTCACCAAGCGCTCCCCACCAAGTGTTTTTAGGTTGAACCCCCAGTGGTTCCCCTTGCCCTCTGGAGAGCCTGGGGGCTCCTTAGGCAAGGGCTGCCTTCTCCAGAGACCAACCCAGGAAGCTGCTGAGGTGCCGTGTGACACAGCCAGCCGGGACACAACCATATTCTCTATTTCTTTCTCTTTTTTTCAAACAGATTTCTGGGAAAACATCTGCTGTGCCCCAAGCCCACACCGGATCTGAAGATCAAAATAAAGGACTTTTGTCTTTTTATTAAGCATTTTAGCAAACGAGACTATTACATTCATATTATATTTCCCTGTTTTGTACAAACACGTTTAAGTCAGCACTAAGAGGATTACGTTTATGGTGCACCAATCTCTGCTCAAATGGGTTGACTAAGGAAACTCTTGTTAAACAGTATTTTCTCTAATGCCTGTTGCTTTTCTTCCTTGCTTTAGTGCTCAGACGTCTATCCAGGCTCCCTAAATCCACCCACCCCATAAGCTTTCAGATCAAGACTCTTCCCCCCTCTGCCCCCCTCCACACTCTTTAATACAGCTGAAGATGAACATTAGTGCTTGGTTCAACTGCACTGGAAAGGGAAAGGGCAGATTCATCAAAATCTTTATACCTCCATAGAAAAATGTAGCCTTTTGCCTTTCCTCGAGTGAATGTCTTTTCTAGAGGGTATTCATTAGGGGTTTGGTCTGTTTTTGCAGACAGCTCCACAGATGTTGACATTTTTTTTCTTCACTGGGTTAAGACGCCTTCTATAGGCTTTCAGTCTTCATTTGTTACTTCTTTATTATCCAAGAGGGGTTTTTCTTTTTTTTTTTTTTCCGCTTCTTTTTTTTTTTTCTTTCCCCCATTCTTCCCAAGGAGTTGACTCAGTTCTCTGAAGAGAGCAGTGGTAGTCAGGCTCATTATTATCTCGGGCCCTTTTTCATCGCCCCGGCAGGCCGGCAGGGGCCGTGGGGCCATTGTGGCAGAGCAGCAGGTAGCTGTGGCACAGCGGGGTCAGCGCTCCGGCCGGCGCAGCGCCTTTGTGCGCCCGCCTCGTGCTGCTGGCTCCGTTTGTCCGGCACTGGGAAAGGTCAGGAGCACGCTGCTGCTCCGTACCTGAGGTTTTGTCTGCAGCCGCTGCTGAGAACGTCTGTAAATAATTCATTGGAAAGCAATCGCCGGACCTAGCGGGGGAACAGAGGGAAGGGGTGGAGATGTGCTGGCAGGGTGGTACCAGAGGTATCTGGTCCATCAAACACGCTTGCCAGAGTCCTGGCCAGAGCTGCGGTGTGCTCAGAAAGCCACGGGCTTGCCACATTCCACCAGGCTTCATATCATCACTTCCATACACCAAGATAGCTGGTTTCCCACTGCAAACTATGCCAAGAGTGCCGTTTGTGTGTGGAGGCTTAAAGCATGGTGCAGGCAGCAACCTGCACTGAAATCCCCATCTCCGAGACCCAACGCACTGCAATTAGCCCAGGACCCGTTACCCTTGCCTGCAGACATACACCATCCAAATACTCATCTCAGTGCCAGTACCTCTAGCTCAGCTCCCACAGAAACTTTACTGTGCATCTTGAGATTTTTCCACAAAAAACGTTGGCGGTACGGAGATGGGAACTGGCAAAGGCATCATAATTTAAGTGGTGCTTCAGGACCTGCCGTAACAGAAACCCGAGGTAAGGACTCCAGCTAATTCACAGCAGGGCTCATTGTGTCACCCCATCACTGTGGGCCGTGCATTATCTCAAGGAAAACTAAAGCCTTTCTGCTCTTCCTGAGAGCCCTCCCAGCCCATTCCCACAGTGCCTGGAGTCACCAGCCCTGTGGAGAGCATGGAGCTCCCCAGCCGTGCTCCCAGCAGGAGCTGGTGTTGGGGACAGGGCAGAGGTGACAGGTATCTTTATCCCACCATGCAGGAGGGCTCAAAAGTCCTGCTGGCAGAAATTTGTTTGTAAATTTTCCCCCATTGAAAGGAGTGAAGGGACTGATACGACTCCTTGATTATGGCAGGGGCAGGCAAGGCAGAGGGATGAGGCAGCTCATGGAGATGCTGTTCCCTAACCTCTCCTCCACAACTGGATGATTTAGTGCCTTAGTGGGTTGTTTTGGCTCCAGCCATGGGGAGGGGGTGGGCATTAAGGGAGTGTGGTCCCAGTTAGCAATCACTGCCTGTGACTGGGGAGGAAAGGTGCCTGGCCAGCAGGCATGGCTCCCTCCTGCCCCGCAGAGCTGCAGGACTCTGCAATGCTGGGTGCCCTCACTGGGTGCCCAAGCACTCCTCAGCTGTCCTTGCCCAGCCAAAAGTGGAGCAGGAGGGGAGCAGCTCCTCCCTGCCTGCTGCAGCCCATGCTCAGCCTAGGACACTGAACTCGACTGGAGTCCACACAAGAATATTGATGGGGAGGCCAAAATCCATCACACTCAGCCCCCCAGTATGCTAAAAGCTCTTGCCATTTTCTCTTTTTATCACAGCTTTAGCAGGAGAGCTCCCATTAGCTTTACACATCATCCCTGGGGAAATAGTGCTGAGAGATGTGTGAGATCAGGCAGGTGGATTTTCTTTTCATCACATACTCTGGAAAAGCCTTCCACTGCTAAAAGCAAGAGGAGAGTGAGCCAGCTCTTGCAGACTGCTGACGATTCACCTGGAGGGTCCTGGCTGGATTTCAGGCCCCTTGCTCTGCTCTGGTGCCTGGGTGCTGCCTGGCCCAGCAGGCAGGGCAGGATCTGGCCTAGAATCAGAAGGATTTTCCTTTGGGCTGGACCCCCCATTTTGCCCTGAATGGAGACTGGTCCTCTTCCAGTGCAATATTTCACCCCAGCAAATTCCCAGTAGAACCACGGGCAGACGGTAGCTTTTCTGTAACAGTGGAGTGATGGCATCTCTGGCTGTTCCTGCCCTTTGTCACTCTCTGCGTTTGTGCTGGCCATTGCCCCCCCGAGCACACCCAGCTCAGTGGTGCTCACACACCCTGACCAGCATTAGGGATGTGAAGGAGTCCTGGCCACAGGATCCACAGCAGCTTCTGCATGAACATTACGAGTGCTGGGGTTTATAACCCAGAAAATCTGGGCTCTGAAGGGCTCTATCTGGCGGGGTGGGAGGCGTGCCGCCCTGCCCAGAGCCACTTTTATGCCAGTGTGCCTTTTCAGCATTGCATTAAGGCAGCCAAAGAAGGGGGATTTTTAATGGTTCCAGGGGAACAAAGCGGAAACATTTGACCCAACTTCATTACAGAATCATCTGAAACGCTTGAGGAACGTTTCCCACTAATTATCATAAATAGCCGAAAAAAATCTTTCCCTCTCAAAGCAGGTTCCAGCTGCCCCTCTGTGTTTTCTCACCTCCACTTCCAATAGCCTGACCCTGCCCCCGCACAAAGGGGAGACCCCATCTTCGCTCCCCCCACACTCAGGGGCTCTAAAGAAATACAAACAGGCAGCAGATTAACAGCACTTGTTTGCACCTTAAACAAACAGGAACTTCCGCCCCTCTGGGCTCTCTCACTGCCCAAGGGAGGATGCACCAGCTTGTTTTTCTTGCCCTTGCTCTCATGCCCTGCCCAAACTCTGGATAAAAGCCTGGACAGCCCAAGGCATGAGGCAGACAGGATGATAATGCCAGGGGTGTCAGCCCCCATCTGCTTGAGCCTCGTCCCTAATCCGTGTGTCCTCTTGCTGCCTCATCTGCCCCTGGGGAAGTCAGGCCCAGCTGCAGTAGGGCTGTGAGATGCCAAGGGCAAAGCAAATGCAGGAATGTCCCAGGTCAGCCCTTGCCCCTGTGTCTCACAGGGCTCCTTGCAAGAGGCAGTCTGACACGGCTGGACAGGTACTGTGAGTGCACGTGGAGAGGGATGCTGCATGTGAAGGATGGAGAGGGGGAGACAAACCATCCAGAGGACACACAGAGGAGTGGTGCTGGTGTTCAAAACCATCACCAGCATTGAGCAGCACACTAAGCAAGGACTGCCAGCTCATAGGCCATCTCTGCTGGCTGCTATAGGGGATGGATGAGTGCTGCACATGCCTGTGCAGCCGGACCTGAGGCTGATCCAAGCAGCTGCCTCCTGTGCCTGGAAGCTGCCCCAGCTCATGTCCTCAACCTGCAGATCCTATGATGCCCATCCCATCTCTCCAGTGGCATTGCCAGCATCTCCCTGCTCCTACAGGAACAGGTGTCAAACCAGCTCCTTCTTGCTCTGCCCACAGCACACAGAGAAGTCAGCCCCCAGCTTCCCATGCCTCTCAAACCAAGCAAGCAGCTTGGCACATGTCTGGCACCAGCACACGAGGCAGGCATGCAGGGAGGAAGCTGTGGCAGCATGGCCACGAGCTGGGACAGGTTCTCATCACAAGCCAGCAGTGAGACTTGCCCACCAGAGGCCCAGGCTTGCTCCTTGTGCGGGTTATTGTGCAAATCCCCTCATGCAGGTGTTCATTGCCTCCCCTTCCCATGAGCCACAATAAAGAGTTTTGCTTGTGAGTCCCCTTCCTGCCCATGGGGTGCCCCAGGGACAGGAAAGGGAACTGAGGCAGGTGGCAGGGACAGGCCACCACACCCGCAGCATGGCTGGCTCTCGGCAGGGCTGACATGCAGAGGGCTGCACTCGGTGCTGCAGCATGAGTGACAGTACTGTGGGAACCACTTCTCACCTGCACAGGGCAGGAAGAGAGCCAGCAGCAGCTGCTGGACTCCCAGGCCATGCTGGAGACCCCTGGTCCCAGCACCACTCAAGGACACACATGTATGGTGTCCTGTCTCTGCTTCTAACAGTTGGTCACCTGAGGCTGTGAGGGACTCAGGCAGTCACAGCAACTGGGAAGAGGTGTAGAGTGTCACGAGCAGCCTGGAGATGCCAGACAGGGATGCTCAACTTTTTTTTTTCCAAAGCGAGACCCACGCGAGCAGAGGAGGAGCAAAGTGAGGTCTGTCTCATTCAGTGCATCGGCAGTCCTGGGCAGTCCTCAGCACATGGTGCTGTGAATGCTAAAATCTTACCTGAGTTCAGGGAAACCAGAGAAATTCAGGGATTAAAAACTATCAAGCACTACCCAGTGCAGTGGCATGCTGCAAAGGGATGCCTGGGCTGCTCACAGCAGAGTGGAGAGGCTGTGCTGGGGACCCTGCACTGCACAGAGTGGAGAGGCTGTGCTGGGGACCCTGCACTGCACAGAGTGGAGAGGCTGTGCTGGGGACTCTGCACTGCACAGCACTGCCCCAGCCATGCACCTTCATTGCAGCGAGCTGTAGCCCTGAAGCAGCAAACACTGGTTTGCTGATCCCCCTTCTCTGTCCCATCTCCATGTGCTCTCTGGCTGCCCTTGCTCAGCAAGCAGCAAACCCCAGGGCGCTGCCCCAAGGCTACTCAGGCACATCGCTCCCAGGACACCCTGCATCCCTCTAAGCTCCTTCCCTCCTGGAGTACACTATTGGCCCCAACAGGGGCAAATGGGAACAGCTGCTAATTCCTCCCAGCCCAGCCCAGCCGTAACCCTCCAAGGACTGGCCCTGAGTGGTGGAGGGAGCCGAGTCTTGCCTGAGAGCCAGCTGCACCAGCCTGGCCCCGGGAACACGCACGCTGTATTTTCATTGCAAATTACAAATCGATCATAGCAGCAAATTCCTGTGTGAGAACACCCTCGGCTGTTATTATTTTACAGCACTCTGAAGCACTTAGAGGTGTTCTGGGCACTTAGAAAGATATGGCCCTTTCGGGGTATAATGGGGCAAATTAGTTTTAAAAGCAGCTGTAGGAATGTTGGCCATTTGGCTTCCAGAGCCGGATGGGCACAGGTGGAGGCTGCAGGGCTTTGTGCTGCTTTTGGATACAGCACTGCCCTGCAGAGAGGGAACCAGCACACTCCAGAGCGAACACCTCGTGCCTGACCCCAGCTTTATTAATAACCAGTAATTAATATGAGAGCGGACGTGCCTTGTGTCTCTGAAGACCTTTTAAGATGTGATTATGTTGTGCTAATCTCACCCCGAAGTACTTCCCTGTTTAGACTGCGCTGGGCCATTAAATATCTGAAAAGCCAGCAGAGACCCCCCCTCATCACCTCGGGAAGTGCTCAGGGTCTGTTCCCCAGCAGCCAGGCCCCGCTTTCAAACCCTCTAAATCAAGTATTAAGCTGAGTCCATCTGGATTGCCAGAAAAAACACTCCCTCCCCCTCATCTGTATCTCATTACCTGCTGTGCCAGCCCTGGCCCCGGAGCCACTCGCTCCATCCCACCCAGATGTGCTGCCCCACGCTCGCCTCCCGTATTTCACAGCCGTCAGCAGGACCTCAAGGAGTAGCTGAAGGGCTGTAACACTGCACAGCTTCTTAGCAAGGATGTATATCCAGGTCCCTAATGCATAGCTGCAGGCACACACTCCAGCAGAAAGCCCCTTCCCCCTCCCCTGGTCTTGCAGGGGAACTGGGGTGCTCAGGGCTCACTGGCCAGGAGGTTTCTGAGTTGCTTTCCCACTTTTCCTTGTGAAACACATGTCCAGATTATTGTTTTTCAGGGACTCTTTCTCTGGGACACCTCCAAGCCAGGTAGCCCCTATGCCGCACAACTGGGGAAGGCCACCCAAAGGCAGGACAAGATGGAGCAGGTGCCAGCAGCAATGGCAAGGAGTTGAAGACAGACACCTGCAACCCCGTGGAAACTGTGATCCAATTTGGGAGCAGCTTACCTTGCACAGGGCAAAATCAACACTGAACCTAGAGCAAAAAAAAAGCTACCTAGAGACCCAAATCAAGGGAACAACCCCTGTGTTCATCAGCTCAAATTCTCCTGGAATAAAGCTTCCCAGGAAAGGTTTCAACACTTTCTGTGTTGGCAGAAACCACAGAGGAGCAGGCACTTTTGTTTAAGTTTGGCACTTCCCTAGGCCTGGCAGGAGCCCATGACTGCAGACGTGAAGGCTCTCATCAACCCTTCCTGCCAAGTCTCCCCAGAGAGCTGTTCCCATCCTGCAGCCAGGGCTCAGCCCCAGGTGAGGTTCTGGTGAAGAAGCACATGGCCAGCCATGCTGAAACATCAGTCTTCCAGAGGGGCTGGGCAGGCAGCACCACAAAGGGGTTTTGGAGGACATGAGATTTAAGAGAGGGAAGAAAAGCTTATCTATTGTCTCACAGTGCCACTGCCTGTGGAGGGTCAGCCCTGCTCCTGCCCCAGCACTGACTGGGGGCCCCACACTCCAGCAAGCAACAGGAATCCCCTACAGCAGGTCAGGGCAAGAAAAGCCCCAGGATGAAAACAGTCTTCTCACCAGCCCATCAGACATGCAGAGGAAGCTTTAATATCAGGGAGGAGGAGAGGGAGAAGGGAAGAGGTGTGTGTGTGGCGGTGGTACAGACACTGACACATCCTGTAACGTGGCACAGGGAAGAGCACAGGCTGGGGGGCAGAAAGCCTTGTGATATCTTTCTCCAAGGACTGCAAGCACCTTCCAGGGATGGGAGGACATCTAGGTGGCGGCTCCTGACCCTCCATGGCTCCTGACCGCGGGGTCCCGGCCGGCGGGTGCGGTGGCCGCGGTCCGGCGGTGGCAGCCACTGCCTGTGTCGGGATGCCATCTAGTGTCCCTCGGCAGAAGGGCCGTCCGGCAGGGACATCGCGCGAGGGCTTGCAGGCTCCCTGCATCGCCAGGAGTCAGCCCAAAACAGCCTGGCTGCTGGGAGCCCATCCCAGGGACAGCGCACCCTGCGGCCAGCACGGCTGCAAAGCCCAAAGGAGGACAGCTGGCACTACCCAGGCCATACAGTGGCAGCAAAGCTCAAGGTGGTGCCAGGGCTGGCTCAGGGGTCCCCGGAGCAGCCAGAGCCTGGAGGCTCAGCAGCCTCACAGGTGGCCCGGGGTGGTGGCGGGTGTCCTGGTGAAGAAGGAAGACGACCACCCCCTCCAGCAGTGTGCAGGCTGCCAGCAGTGCCAGCATGGCCAGCCCCAAGGCCAGGGACACCTCGCACTGCCGTGGGCTGGTCCAGAGGGACAAGCCCCAGGTACGATGGCTGCTGGGGGTCAGGGGTGGGGAGGCTGGAGAGGGGCTCGTGCTGTCTGATAGGGTGGGGATGGGAGGTGTTGGAAGCAGGATGGTGCCTGCCGGGGCAGGAGTGTTTCGGGGAGCAGTGAGGGTGGGCTGGGCGCCAGCTGTGGACAAGTCACACGTGGTGGAATAGCCCCATTCCCTGCCTGGTGCAGGAGCATGGTGTGATGGTGAATGTGAGGCCAGAGGGACTGTGCCCAGAGCAGCAGTCCAGGGGAATGGCCAAAGAGCCCCAGAGGAAGCTGAGACAAGGAGGGTTGTGGGTGTTCCCTGTGGGATGGTGGCTGGCCTCTCCCTGGGCACTGAGACAGCAGGAGGCTCCTGTCTGGTGGTGGCTGCCAGTGAGCTGGTTGGCACCCATGTGGTGGCAGAAGCTGGAGTGGGTGGCACAGGTTCTGAGTGGGTGGCCCTGGGAGGCTGTAGCCTTACGATGGCCGATGCTGAAACAGCTGATGATGGGGTGGTGATGGAAGCCTTGGGCATCTCAGCTGATGATGGTGGTGCAGCAGTGGAGGCCTTCGGCAGCACAGCAGGTGATGAGGTGGTGATGAAGGACCTGGCCACAGTGGTTGGTGATGGGGTGGTGGTGGAGGTCTCTGGCAGTACAGTTGGTGATGGGGTGGTGATGAAGGCTTTTGGTAGCACAGTTGGTGATGGCGTGGTGATGAAGGACCTGGCCACAGTGGTTGTTGATGGCGTGGTGATGGAGGTCTCTGGCAGCACAGTTGGTGATGGGGTGGTGATGAAGGACTTTGGCATGCTGGTTGTTGATGGTGTGGTGGTGGAGGTCTTGGGCTTATTGGTTGTTGATGGGCTGGCACTGAGGGCTTTCTGCAGCACAGCTGGTGGTGGGATGGTGACAAAGACCTTAGATGGCTTGGTTGGTGACAGAGTGGTGAAGGCAGCCTCCATTGGCACGGTTGGCAACGCAGCAGAGGTGACCTCAGGTGAAAGAGTGATTGGCAGCGTCCTGATGGGAAAGGATGCCAATGACAGCACGGTTGGTGCTGCTGTGGACATGGCTCCACGTGACAGGAATGTTGACGTCCTTTGTGATGGTGTGGAGTTAAATGGCACAGTACCTGGGCAAATCAAGTGTTCGTCCCTCAGCAATGTTACTTCTTGCCCTGCCAGGTGGGGTGGGCTCTTGCAGGAGACTTGGGTGGACAATTTGACCTTCTCCCTGTTGCCCAGGATCCAGCGGTGCAGGTAGCAGAGGTCACAGTCACATCTCCATGGGTTACCACTCAGATACACCGAGCTGAGCTTCTTCAGAGGGTCCAGGAGCCCTTGGGGAACACTCTCCAGCTTGTTCTTTCGAAGGTTGAGGGTTTTCAGATTTGGGAGAGAAGCAAAGACCTCTTCATCCAAAGCAGAGAGCTGATTTGTGTCCAGCTGCAGATCCAAGAGCTTGCTGAGCCCAGTGAAGACCCCTCTTGGCAGGGCTGATAGCTGGTTGTGGGACAAGATGAGTTTGCCAAGGGATGTGAGGTTGACAAAGATGCCCTCTGGAAGTGTGGCCAAACTGTTCCTGCCCAGATCCAGCTCCCGCAAGTGTGGCATGGCGTCAAACAGGCAGCAGGGGAGCTCCGTAATATGGTTTGAGCCCAGAGTCAGCAACTTCAGTTTGTTTAAACCAAAAAAGCCCTGAGGTGGGAGAACCCTGATGAGGTTGTTGTCCAAGAGGAGCTTCTCCAGGTGAGGCAGGCTCCTCAGCAGCATGGGTGGCAGTGCCCTGAGCCTGTTCCTCTGGAGGCTAAGCTCCAGCAGCTCCGGCTGGCTGTCTAGCAGTCCCTCTGGGAGGTCCTGCAGCTCATTCTCATACAGCCGGAGGACTTGCAGCTGGGTGAGTTTGCTAAAGGCATTCACAGGAAGGGCTGTGATCCTGTTTCTAGACAGGTCCAAAAAAGTTAGATTGACAAGAGAATCAAAAATGCCTTCTGGAAGAGAAGGGATTGCATTGATGTGCAGGGAGAGCTCTCCCAAACTTTCCAGCCCATCAAACAGGCCTTTGGGGATGGATCTGAGCTGGCTGTCTCTCAGCTCCAGCCTCTGTAAACTTGGGAGGTTTTGGAAAGTGCCCACAGACAGTTTTTCTAATGAGGCACCAGAGATGTCCAAGTCCCTCAACTTTTCCAAATTATCAAAGGCTCCAGGTTCAACAGTCTTGATCTTGTTGCCAATGAACAAAATCTTGATCAGGTTGGGCATGTACCTGAAGGCACCTTTATTAATAGCAGTGATGCTGGTTTGCACAAAGATCATCTCAGAAACAAAGGGCTTTGCAGTCTTTGGGACCTCTTTGACATCATTTTTTGTCCCTCTGTAGACCTCCTGGTAGTCTTTGGGCATTTCATATGGATCTTCACCCAGGATTTGATCTTGGCATTTATGGGGATTGAAGGACAGGAGGAAAAGGAAAAGGAAATGCTGGTACATTGTCCTGGGAAAAAAAGTTTCAAAAATCAGTAATGAAGAACAATAAATCTCTGTCCACAGCTCGTGAACTGTTGTATCACACTGTTGTTCAGCTCTCAGGACTCTTCTATTCACATACCATGACTCATTACATGAGAAAGAGAGACTGGACAAGCAAACATACAGTGCATTTACACGAGTTCACCAAGGGAGGGAGAGGGGAAGCAAGCCAGCTCATGGCTTGCACTGGGAGGTGCTCCAGGAGGGACAAGGGCTGGACAGTCTGTTCTCTGGCCCTTCTCACATGTTTGAACTGCAGGCTCAGTTTGCCTGGGTGAAGAAGGCAAAGTGCTGCTGCCCATTAGTGCTGCCCCAGTGGGTCCAGTTAGTCAGCAGGGCAACAGCCCATTCATGCAACAACAGAAGCAGTCAGCCCTGCACTTGCTAATGAGGGATCAGCAAGGCTCCCAGGAGCCAGCCAAGACCAGAGGGCCTTGTGTGCTTAGAATTTCCACACTGTGCTGGGTAGACTTGTTATTTCATTGCTGCTGCTCTCAGTTCAGGGGCCTGATTTAAAACATGGTTTCTAAGCACCTCTTTTTCAGGATTCTTGCTAATTGTACCATATTTTGGCCTTGGTCATGCAGCTCTGACAGACAGAAATAGTTAACCTGAGAACAGCAACCAAGCTTTACAGCAAGGCTCATTAAAACCTTGGAATGTCCACAGATGAACTATTTAACACCTAACATTTGGGGCTCTGGCCTTGCAGGTAGGAAGTGAAATCACTGATGTGCACCTACTAGTATAGCCCACTTCTTCCATGGAAACATTTGGAAATGCTCAGCTAACATATTAACTGGGTTTAACTGCCATGAGCACGTCACTGGGACCATATTTCCAACTTTTAATTCACTGCCCTGGATGAGAGCAGGGAAAAGAGATACGAGTTTCTTCTTGGGTGACCATCAAAGTTGGCCATGCAAAAAGAACTTATTCTGGGAGGGTAAATCTGCTATGAAAAGTTGGGTTTTTTTAAAGAATGTTGAGACAACAGCAAATACAGGAGACTGAAAGCCACTGGGTTTGAAGAGAAATGGATGGGAGGTGACAATAGTTGTGCAGGCTGCCCCCCAGGGCTTCCAGGGCAGAAGCCACTGCTGATCCCTGCCCATCCTCGCCCCAGGGAGACTCAGGTGGAAGAGTTGGGGCTGTGGCTGTACAAGTGCCAGCTTCACTTCTGCTGCAGGGGCAGTGAAATGTGGAAACATCTGAGAGTGTGGGGATGAAAATAGACAGTTTTGAACCACAAAACCCTTTTAAAACCCTCACTGTGGTCCCGTGCTTGTCCCCCACTCCAGCCAGGCAGAGTCATGGAGAGATGGTCCCAGCTCATGGCACTGAGGCCTCCCCTCCTCCTTGCTGGAAGGAAACGACCAACAGCCCTCCACACCGCCCCTCCCAGCACATTTTAAAGAGAAAAGAAGAAGCATTTTGCATCACTTACTTGGCTGAGCACTTGCAAACGAGTTCAGCCACTGGAGAGGCATGGAGAGCCATGCCATGGAGGAGAGAGGACACCGGATGGGGGTCTCATCACCTGGCCAGCTCTTTATCCGCGTCCCAGGCACTGGGCTCAGTTTCATGTGAGGTCAGGACACAAGTCTGTGTGGGGAGATAAGGGACGGCCGGGGAGCCGACAGAGGAGCTGTGCCCCCAGTGCAGGAGGCCAGGCAGAAACCCCTCGGAGGGGACACAGTCACGTACTCCCCAGGCGTTATCTGCTGGCACCACTTGACTCATCCCATCCAGGGAAAGCTGAAGATCTCCAGGCCAGCCTGTTTGCAGGCCATGGTCTCTGTGGTCCCGTATCTCCAGCAGGGCAACTCACCAGTTTCACAAACACCACCCCCATCGACCCAACAGCCAGCTGTTTCATTCCTCAGGATTTGCCTTATGTAGCTAAAAGTGCAGCTCTGAAGCCATTTCTTAATGCTTATAAACAGTGAAGCATTTGTGGCTTGACAGATACAACAACACCCAGGCTCAGTGCCCAGCCCCACAGCTCCACACCTTGCTGACCCTAGTGCTGTGTGCTGCACCCCAGTGCAAGCCAAAGACCCTCCCATGGTGACACCCAGAGCTCCTGGCCAGTGCAGGGCATTCTGTGGGATGCTCATTTTGGGGCAAACTGACAGGATATCCACTGCTTCCCAAGGGGTAATTGCACCGATTGCATTTAAACTTCTTCCATTTTCACCTGCCCCTGTAGAAGCTCAGCTTCTGCTTGCTGGGTTTCACTGCACTTGGCAAATTTAAAAACAAACTACTGCACATTTCTAACAGCCTTACCCCTTTCCAACGTCAGCGTCGTATCCATCCATGTCCCCCCCGGGTGCCCCCCGGCGCTGCCGGGCCCGCCGAGCCCGGTCCCGATGGCCACGAGATGGTGCCGCAGCACCGCCGCACGCCGTGCACGGACAGACAGACGCGGGGACACTCACAGGCACTCGGGGACACTCACAGACACTCGCGGGCACGGACAGACACACACGGACAGGCCCGCCCTGACACGCACAGACACAGGGGCACTCCCACACGGACACACACAGACACCCGTGTGCCTCCTACACCCACGCTCGCCCTCCCAGGGGAGCACACACCTTGCCTGTCACCCCCGGCGTGGGCAGAGCTGCTGGGACTTTGTGCCTCGTCTCCACAGGTCACAGAATCAGAATCCCAGGATGGGAAAGGTTGGAAGGGATCAGTGGAAGTCATCTAGTCCAGCCTCCCTGCTGAAGTAGGGTTTCTTGGGGACCCATGGCTCTGTTCGCATGGCTTTTTAGTATATTCAGAGGAGAATCTACAACCTCGCTGGGCAACCTGTTCCACTCACCCTCACAGCGAAGTTCATCCTCTGGTTTATGTGAAACTTGCCACTCTCCATTTTCAGGCTGCAGGGCTGCAGACCAAGCCCTGACAGGGCAGGGGTGGGACCTGCCTGCGCACACCTGGGCTGGAGCTCACCCTGCAGCCAGGCAGCTCGTGCCCCTTGCTGGGCAATCAGCAGCACTCACCCACACCTCCCCTGGACAACACAAATCTGTGTCCTCAGGTTTTGCCAGGCTGCAGCTGGGCCTCTCTTCCCTCTGCAGTGCCAAGGGAAGGTGGCTGCAGCGGGCAGACCCGAGCACGCCAGGAGAATGCCAGAGTGGCACCTGCTCCACCAGGCACCTGCACTATGCCCCACCGTGACAAGATCCCAGTGTGCCACATCGACCTTCGCTGTCTCTCCCAGACACACAGACAGTGGTGGGGGGAACAGAATCATTCCTCTCTCTGCCACGGGAACTAGTAGCACAGAAATAATAGATAAATTTTAATTATATTTGAAATACACAGGAAACACATAGCTGAGAGGATATATAGCACCAGGCCAGCTGTCGTGGAGAGCTCGGGGACAGCTGGAGACCGTGGCAGCGGTGGCGGAGGGAGACGGAGAGCTGTTTGTTTCCAGGCTGGTTCAGAGGTTGCCAGAGCAGAAGCAAACGCCTGCCCGAGCCTTAGGGCCCCGCGGGGACACCTGGTGATGTGACCTCGTTCCCGCTCTGTGCTGTGACAAGGACGCTGAGCTGCAGCGTGCCACAGCGGGAGCGCAACACCCAGGCCCGCCGGTACGCCGGCCCCGAGCCCTGCTCCTGCCCGGGAGGAGGGAGGCGAAGGCTGAGCTGCTGGCACCTTGTGGCATTGCAGGACACGCTTACCGTGCCCTCGGGGTTGGTGTAGGTGCACTGCCCCGGACCATCTGTGTCCCAGCCTTCCTCTGGGGGGACACCGTGTGCTCCTTGGCACTCCAGCTGCCCGCGGGAGACCTCCAGCAGGGACCGGCCCTGCAGAGCAGCTGGATTGGCACAGAAGGCTTGCCCGTGGATGAGGGGCTCAGCAAAGCTCTGGAGCCAGTGCAGGAGGTAGGAGAGGTGGCAGTCACAGAGCCAGGGGTTGTCAGCCAGCCCCACACGAGCCAGTTCATCGTTGGCATCGAAGAGCCCCGGCGGCAGGCGGGCCAGGCGGTTGTGGTCCAGCACCAGGGCGGTGAGGAGGGGCAGCCCATCCAGCAGCCTCGCCGGCAATCTGGAGAGGTTGTTGTGGCTCAGCTGGAGCTCTGTCAGCCCCTCCAAACCCTGGAAAACTCCAACGGGCAGGTGATGTATGGCATTGTGTGAGAGCTCCAGGGATTCCAGCACGGACAGGTTAGCAAAGAGCTCCTGGGGCAGTGTCTCCAGCTGGTTGCGAGCCAGCGAGAGGTGGAGGAGGCCAGGGGTGCCAGTGAACAGGATGGCAGGCACGGTGGCCAGGTTGTTGCCCTCCAGGCTGAGCACAGTGAGGTTGAGGAGACCCGTGAAGATGTCAGGGGCCAGGCTGCCCAGGGCATTGTGCTGCAGCTGCAGCCGCCGCAGTGCCCCCAGCCCGGAGAAGATGCCGGAGGGCAGCTCCTCTAGCCGGTTGCCATCCAGGTGGAGCTCAGTCAGTTGGCCAAGTGCCCTGAAAGCACCGGGAGGCACCCGTGCCAGCAGGTTGTCACTGAGCTTGAGGACGCGAAGGGTGACAAGTGGGGCCAGCAGCACATCCGGCAGCTCAGGCAGAGAATTCTGTGACAGGTCCAGGGCCCGGAGCCGCCGGAGTGGGTAGAAGATGCCAGGGGGCAGTGCTTCGATCCTGTTCCCTGACAAGTTCAAGTCCTGCAGGCGGCAAGAGGCAGTGAAGAGCCCCGGCGGCAGGGTGAGGATAGCGTTGGCACTGAGGGAGAGCTTGCTGAGGCTGGTCAACCCTGCCAGCACCCCAGGGCTGACAGCTGGCAAGGGGTTGCCTGACACCTCCAGCTCAGTGAGGCTGGGCAGCCCCTGAAATGCACCAGCCTCCAGCTCCTGGATCTTGTTATTGATGAAGACCAGCTTGGTGAGCGTGGTGCTGGAGCCCAGGTTCCTGCTGTGGATGCTGCTCAGGGCTGTCTCCACGAAGAAGAGGTGGGTGGCACTTCCTGGCAGGCCCTCCGGGATCTCCCGCATCTTTTCATTTGAGCAGAAGACTTTGGAGGTGTCATAGCACTGGCAGGTAGGGGGGCAGGATGGGGACAGTGCCCCCACCAGCAGGGACCCCAGCCCCAGCAGCACGTAGGTCAGCAGCCTGCACTGGAGAAGGAACCAAGCCTTACCCCATGCACTCACAGGTAGGCACAGCTGGGGAAAGGGCTTCTGCAGCCAGAAATGCAGCAGGATCAGCCTCTGAGACACCACCAGCAGAGGCAGCTGCCCTGGCCATGGGGATCCCTCCAGCCCCTGCTGCCAGCACCTCACCAGCACTCCCCTTGCAGGATCAGGGAGCACTTCCCTCCCAGATGTCTCCCCAGGGTTTTTACTCTGTGCCCCAGCCCACCCTGTGACAGCAGGGGTGATGCCACCCTCACCAAAGGTGGCGAGCAGCCACGTCCTGCAGAGCAGCTGCTGAGGGGGGACCTGTGTGGGTCTGTGGAAGTCTTGGGAGAAACCTGTACCCTCATCAGATGTCTCCACAGGCACAAAGCCAGGTTCTAGGACAGGAGCATGTATGAAACACAGGGCTGTGCTGCCCACACTGGGTGATGGGGAGAACCCTGCAGGGCTGCTCTGAGCTCAGTGGCAATAGCTGTGGGCTCCACCACTTGTATTTCTAATTGCCTGTTGGGTACATCTTTTTCCACAAGGAATCAGAGCAGCATCAAACCTGCTTCAGGGATATTCAGCCTGACCAAACTCCTATTCCCAGCCCACAGAAGCGCTTTTTGAGGTGGTGGCCCCCAGACCTCTGCCAGTCCCTCCCTAGCTGGGATACATGCCAGTGCTGCCTTTTGATGGGGGATATTGCCCACCCCAGAGCAAGGCCCACCAGCAGACACGCCGCATCAGTGGAGCTCCCCTGGACTTACGCTGGCACTTGAGAGCAGCACTGGGCTTGGCATTTCCTTTGCTCCCTCTCGCTTGTGCTCACAGAGCCAACAGTGGCTCCCACCTGTCCCAGGCCCCCCAACTACCCAAGCAGCGCAGGCACCACTTACCAAGTGTGGCATCACGGGGACGGTCACCAAACCTGTGGCAGATTTGCAGGGATGCTGCTTGCTGGGATGGGACAGTGTTTTCTGGGGCGGATGGGAAACCAGCTGAAGCAGGGACAAGCTGTTCCTGCTGGGGTGGAGCTGCCCTCGCTGCTTATCGGCAACAACAACCCGTGTCCTTGGAGCACTCTGAAAAATAACCCGGCCTCCGGGGCACTGGAGGTGAGGCCAGAGGCAGCTGCCTGTGAGCATCCTGGCAAGGAAGTGGGGTTCTGGCCCCAGACATCCACTGGTGCAAGGATGGTGGCAGGGTGCTGCTGTCACAAGTGGCTCCAGTCCCACACCGAGGCCAGCATACTTGCTTCCAGAGGCCCCCTAAGAGAGCCCCAGAACTTTATTAAATCCCGCTAGGAAATGGTGCTCAAAATATCTCTGCCATGAGAGAAGTGACCAGGTGCAGCTTAGCAAGGAGATGGAGGCTGTACATGAGGTTAGAGGTCTTTTCCAACCTTATGATTCTTTGGGGAGGGGACCACTGTGGGACCATCATGGTGGTCACCAGGGGTTTTGCATCCCAGCCAGCAGTGGGATGGCGAGGGAGCCATGGATCAGCTGAACTCCCTAGGAATTTCAGCCCGCCTGGAGGAGCAGCCCACACTACCATAACAGCTGCATTGCAATTGGCATAGGCTGGGCTGGCAGCAGCCATGGAGACATCCCCAGGGGCAGGAGGAGGGATACTTCACTGTACTCAGTCAGTCTCATGGAGCAGATGGTGACACATGGAAAAACACAGCTGACACAGTCCAGTGGCAGCCAGCTCTGAAGGGAGCCAAGCAAGCTCCCCACCACCCCAGCACTGGACTGTGCAGGAGACAGTCAGTGTCTCCATCGAGAAGCTTGCTGAGGTCTCAGCTTACTCTCCAAAAGCCCACCCACTGCTGTTGTATGGCTTAGCCCTCCTTGGTCCATCATCCCAGGCTGGAGTCGAGGGACCAGCAAGGGCTCTGCAAACACAGCCCACTAACCCTCTCCCAGCCTCACCAACTCGTACAAGCTTTTCCTCAACGGTGTAAAAGTCTCTGAGGAATGGAATTCAAGTGCAGCCCCTGTCCCTGCTGGGCCATTCCCCTGCTGCCCACCATAAAGGAGTGAATAAACAGCTCTTGGCACTTGGAGTGGACAGTGGCACTTTAATGAGAAGGTCACACATCAGCACCCAACAGCCCCGTGACACTGTCATGAGTCTCCTGTTACCACGCAGGACTCGGCCCAGAGGGGTGACCCATCACATGCACCAGCGTGGAGCTGCTTGTACCAGCACTGGCTGCTGAGGTGCTGTGAGCAGCCAGCACTGCAGGGTGGACACCAAGCACACACCTTGTCCCACAGCAGCAGTCCTCAGGCAGCCTGGTGCCCTGCAGCACGCACGGAGGTGAGCTCAGTCCCCCCATGGTCATGTTACAGCTGGGGAAGGCAGCTGGATACAGGGGGGATGGCGTGGCACCCATTTACAAACTGCAGAGCAGCCAGCACTCTGTGCTGCCAGCATCCCCCCTGGCCAAGGGCTGCCACCAAGCAGGGGCACTGGGCACACACAGGAGAGAACTCGAGGGAGTAAGAAGAGGATGAAGAAGCTTTGTCAAGCAGAGCAGGACCAGGTTGCTCATTTGCTGGTAGAGGGTGTTAAGGAAATGAGGACCAGGAATAGGGTGGAGTAGACACAGCCCAAACATGCTCCAGCAGCCCAGGAGCACGAGCACAGGAGCTTCTCCCAGCCCCTGCAGACACTTCACACTCATTGTCCCACTCCTCTACCCTAACAGTGCAAGCCCCTGGCACCCTGTGGGGCTGAGGCAGAGTGCTGCAGGCAGGGGCACAGCCACAGCAGGGTCAGCACCGGCGTGCAATGAGGGCTGAGGGGCTGCTCCTGCCCATCCCTGATGCCAGCACATGTTCCCGTGGCTCTCCTGGCTGGAGGAGCACGAGGGAAGGAGGCAGATGCTGGGAGCAGGAGAGGGTGCTGGCTGTGCTCTGGCCTGCCCTGCCTGCGGGCAGGGAGGGCAACTGGGACGCAGCTGAGACACTCAGGGTGTGCCAGCCTGGCAGGAACGCAGCCCCACGGGGAGCCCTGCCCAGGCACCGGTGAGTGATGGAGCAGCAGAGGACACGCAGCTCCCCTGGGGCACAGGGGCTCGCTCAGCTCCTGGCCCAGCATGGTGGCTCACACTGCCTGCCCGGGCAGGGGCAAGGGGGGAGGCATGGTGAGGGCAGAAGGTGGGGAAGGGAAGAGGGGCTGGGCAGGGCTGAGGGCAGCAGGCAGCGTGAGGGCAGCAGCACCGCAGGGAATGAGGCAAGGTGAAGGATGGGGAAGTCCTATTATTTGGGGTAAAGCACCATCATGGCCAGGCTGTGGCTCCTGGCTCAAAGGGTCCCTCTCTGCATCCCACACCTCAGCTGCTGGACCTGGGCAGGGAATGAGCACAGAGGCTGGAGGCAGGAAGGGCTGGAGACAGTGGGCAGCCATGGGAGGTCACTCGGTGGGGAGGCCCTGCTGCAGGGCAGGGGCAGGGCAAAGCAGAGCAGGACAGTGGTACACACAGAGCACACGGTGATGTTGTCCCATCCCAGTCAGCAAGGGCAGCTGATGCAGAGCCACTGTCATGTCCATTGAGCCCACAAGCACCTCTGCCCTCAGGGTCTGCCAGGTACTCAGGCTTCATTCGGAGCCTTCATCCTCATGAGCACAACTTGGCTCTTCTTCCTGCAGCCATAGACCACCAGTGCCACCAGAGCAGCCAGCAGAGCCACACACACCAGCACGATGACTGCTACCACCACCCCGCTCTGCAGGCGTGTCAGCCCCCACTGCCCCCTCTCTTCCTCCTCCTTCTTCTCCTCCTCATCCTCCTGTGGGGAGGCTGGCAGCCCCGTGGGGGGCTCCATCGAGGCATCTTCTGCTGCTGAGGCATCATCTGATGCTGCCTCAGAGGTGTCAGCAGGGAGCAGGGTGCTGGGATGAGGAGCAGCAGTGGGGGGCTGGGGGTCGAGGAGCTGGTCCTGTGTCAGCCCGGCGATGGGGATGCCCTGCAGGGCGGGAGGCTGGGCACACAGTGGGGGTATCTCACCCACCTTGTGAGGGTTCTCCTCCAGCCAGCCCTGCAGGGGCAGGATGCCCTTGTCACAGTGCCAGGAGTTGTTGTGCAGCCTCACCTCTCGCAGGGCAGTCAGCGGGGAGAAGATGCCGGCAGGCAGGTACTCCAGGGCATTGGAGTGCAGCTGCAGGTGCCGCAGCCCAGGGGTGGCCCTGAAGAGGCCCCGTGGCAGTGCCTGCAGCTGGTTGTGGTGCAGAGAGATGTTCTGCAGCTTGGGCATCCCCTCCAGTGCCCGGGCATCCAGGCGGCGCAGGGCATTGGAGTGCAGCGACAGCTCCAGCAGCTCCCCCAGGCCCTGGAAAGCCCCCGGTGCCACCGACCGCAGCCGGTTCTTGCTGAGAACCAGGAGCTGCAGCTGGGTGAGGTTGCTGAAGACGGCAGTGGGGAGGGTGGAAAGCTCATTCTCATAAAGCCAGAGCTCCTGCAGGTTGGGCATGGGCCCAAAGGCGCTGGGGGAGATGTCCTGCAGGCGGTTGACGTGCAGGGTGATCTTGGCGAGAGCGTGCAGGGGCAAGAAGACGCCGCTCGGCAGAGTGGTGAGGAAGTTGTTGGACAGGTAGAGCTTCTGCAGGTTGGTGTTGTGCACAAAGAGCTCCGGTGACAGCGTCTCCAGCTGGTTCTGGTGCAGCCCCAGCTCCTGCAGCTCCGGCAGCCCATCAAAGGTGCCCACCGGGATGTGCCGGAGCCGGTTCTCGTAGAGCCGCAGCACCTGCAGCCGCGCCAGCCGCTCAAAGGCCTGGGGCGGCAGGCGGTCGATGTTGTTCCTGGCCAGGTTGAGCTTGGTGAGGCTGGTCAGCTGGTCAAACACCCCCTCCTGCAGCTCCTTCAGGTTGTTCCCGTGCAGCTGCAGCTCCTTGAGGTTGCTCAGATGGGCGAAGTGGGAAGGCTCAACCTGGAGGATCTGGTTGCTGGAGAGAAGCAGAGACTCCAGCTTGTCCAGAGGCTCAAAGACCTGCACAGGGAGCTCCTGCAGCTTGTTGCTGGCCAGGCTGAGGTAGCGCAGGTCGGGCAGGTTCTGGAAGGCCCCGGGGCTGATGCGTGACAGGAGGTTCTTCTCGACGCGCAGCCCGATCAGCAGGGAGGCGTTGCCGAAGGCGGCGTCGCCCAGCTCGGCGATGCGCGTGTTGATGATCTGCAGGGTCATGGCGTTGGCAGGGATGGGGCTGGGGACCGCGGTGATGTCGGCACCAAAGCACTCCACCTGGGCACTACGGACACACTGGCACTGCTCTGGGCACTGGCTACTGGCCAGATGGATGCCCAGCAGCAGCAGCAGCCACTGCTGCCAGCCTCCCTGCTCCATTGGGCCTGCAGAAAAAACAAAGGGGGGTTCAACCCCTGCAATTTCCCAGCTCCCAGAGCCACTGCAAGGGACGGGTGCTGCTTTCCCCCGGGAAAAAGCCACCGAGGCAGTGGCCATCCTGCTCCCAGCATGGCAACGAGGCAGAAAAGGGCAGACAAGGAAGGCTTGGGGCAGGCAAGGCTTGACTCAGCCCAGGCAAGAGCTCAGAGCAAGACAGAGATGGAGGCCACAGTGCCTGGCTGCCATACCACAGCTATTAGTGGCATCCCTGGCATCCCAGCTCTCTGGGCTCTTCTGGCAGCCAGGATTGTGGTTTCCTGTTTTACAGAGTGTGGCAAGCTGCTGCCAGCAGCACTGGCCTCCCAGCACCACCAAAGAGCCCAGACCTTCACCCGAGCTGGCTTGTGGACCACCTGCAGTGGGTCCCAGCATTGCCCCCAGCACCCTCTGAGCTCTGAGCTCCTGTTGCAAATCCAAGAGCAGTTCCTAGGGATGCTTTAGCCCCAGTCCTGCAAGAGCCTGGGTCAACAGGACCCTTGCCAGCTCCCCAGTACAGGCTGGGTACAGGCTGGCCCTGCCTTCCCCCATCCCTAGCAGGAGGTCTCAGCCTGGCCTATTTTTGCCATGAGTGGAATGTCTGATGTGGGCACGTGCATGCAGACTGGTCCCAGGGGTGGTGCCCAGCAAAGCTCTCCATTACCCCTGAGCACAGATACCATGGACACCCTCTCCTCTCTCCTCTGGCCTGTGAGCTTCCTCCCTCCCTAGATTAAAGCAGCAGCCTTGTGCCAGGCTGGCATGGAGCAGCCCCCATTAACACTTCATGTGGCACAAACCTGCAGCTCCTGCTCTGAGCACAGCTCAGTCAGACAGGCGACTCAGGCAGCACAGCGGGGTAGCCACAGTGCCCCAGCTGGCACCCAGGGTATTGGGACACAGCCCCTGCCCTCCTCCCTGCCCTCCCCACAGGGAACACTCTTGCTCTGAGGCAGGGAGGGAGGAGCCCTCCACAAGCCAGCATGGTTTATGTTTCCCATATGGAAACAATCTGCATCCAAGAACAGCTATGTTTATAGCAAGACATTTATAAACTTCCCCAAAAGCTCGGCACATCAAAAGCTCTGCTCATGTCACTCCCTGGTAATGCAGCACTGAGAGCACACACACTGCAGCAACCTTCAGGAAAGGCAGCTGGAAACAATTGATATCTCTTTTTCTTCTAGGGATAAAAAACTTACAGACCAAGAGGCTGAACATTCTCTGCTGCTCAGCCCCTCAGCATCCCACTGCTCCTAACATCAGCCCCCTCCCAAAATATTATTTTGCCCCCTTTAACTTTCTCTGTTGATCATTGTCTGAGATACATTGCCAATGTAACTCTTTCAGCTCCCACAGCATTTAAGTTTTGGTGGTTTTTGGAGAACCCTTGCAAGATAAACATCTCCATCAAATGAAAAGGTGCTGAACGTGCAGATCCCACCACTCCACCACCAACCCTCAGAGCTGCCCTGGCAGTCCCTGGAACCCGTGTCCACTCAGAAGGGCAGTAGGAGAAGGAGACTTACCCGAGTGTCCTGCAGCCACGAGCACTGAGCGAGCACAGCTCCGTGCTGGCAAGAGAGCAGAGTGTGGTTCATTCTTCCCCTCCCAGTATATAACCCGTCCAAATCAATGAATCAGCACAGGGGCAGTGGCGGGGTTAGGGAAAGCGCTGGAGCAGAGCTGTTTCCAACTCCTGTTTCCTCAGCAGAGCAAGCATTTCAAGGATGAGTTTTGGGTTTCCCCCTCCTGAACCCCATGCTCTTGTAAGAAGACAAGCAGAGGGCCCTGTGAACATGCTGCTCATGTCAGCCAGTGCCCAGGCAGTGGCTTGGCCCCCGGAGTGCCCCTGGTCCCCAATGGGACACAGCCACTGACCCATGGAGGCAGACAAGCAAAGCCAGACCCCTGGGCACAGCACTGTCCTTCCCTGGCATGAGTCCACACCAGGGCTGCTCCACGGCACTTCCTTGGCACAGGCACAGCTCTTGTTTCCCCATCTATGGCTCCTGTAAGTGTCAGGACCTCTGGCTGTGCCCCAGCCCTGGGCCACCAGTGCAGGCAGACCCCTGGCACACTGACCCTGCCCAGGTTACAGCTCTCATTCCCCCCACAGCCACAGATGCCAAGGGGCCACAAACCCACCAGCACCCATTGCGGGCTCTGTCCTGTGGGCATCACAACCAGCACTGCCAAGAAGCAAGAACTGTGCCAGGGTCAGCAGCTGTTTGGGTGCCAGCCACGGGCCAGGCTGCTTCAGAGAGCCCTCAGTAAGCCAGAGTGTTACCCACAGGCCATGAGGAACACCTTGGCACCGAGGAACCCCCAGTGCAGGCATCCCTGGAACCCCAGAGCAGCACAATGGCTGTCTCCCAGTGGCTGCCCCTGCTCTGCCCCCTCAGCAGTCCTGACACACAGGTGATGGAGCCTGGTACCCAGGGGTGTTTGGAAAGCATCCATCAACTTGTTCAGGGGCACCTGCTGCCACCCCTCCCCTGCCCCTCCAGCACACACGGGTGCACTGGGGTGCCTTTGGGTCCCATCACCCAGCCCAGGTCTCCCACCTTGCCCACCTCCTCCGGTCAGTCCCAGTCCAGCAGCTGCCGGGAACGGATATTCGGGAGGAAGCAGCTAAGGAGAGTCAGCACACATGGCCCCTTTGGGCTTCCTGGAGAGCCTGCAGTCCCTTGTAAGCACGGGGCAGCTGGAACTTCCCTGCCTGCCTCTAATCCATCTCACCCCACCCAAGCCTCTGCCGGTTGCAGCAACCTCTGCTCAGGTTCCGGTGGCACCGAGGAGCTGCTCAGGATGGGAGCAGCGTGGGGCTGCTGCCAGAGAAGGGGAGGAAATGTGTCATGCTGTGAGGGCTGGGAGCGTGCAGGGCAGTGGAAGGGACAGCTGCCCTGTTCAGAGAGGGGACCAGACCAGGACAAACAGCAAACGGCAGGGATGGAGAGCAGAGTTCCCAGACAGTCTCAAAGGAAGGAGACAGGGATCGTGGGAACATGGTAGGGAGCGGGACCTCAGCTGGAGGCCACAGCCACCATGATGTCACATCACATGGGAGGCCCATCTGGCATAGGACGTGCTGGATGGCCACAGACCCCTCTGGCTGGAAAGTGGGTGAAACTACCCCGGCCATGCTTCCTGCCTGCTCTGGGGCAACACCCAGGCATTTGGGCACAGAGGATGGGCATTTTGAAAACACCACCCACCAAGTGCTCTAGTTCACACTCTAGTGACAGCAGTTTCCCAGAACCACACTTCCCAAAACAATCCCTCCACTTCTGTGACAGCTGGAGGTCAGGCACTGGGCTTGGGAGCTGCCTGCTCCCTGCAGCCCTAGCACGAGAGCTGGGCTCTCGCAGCCTCATCACAGCCTTATCGTGGCTCTGTCTGCCCACTGCCAGTGCTGCTGGGCTTCTGCCCACTCTGACTCATCCAGAAGCTCACAGCTTTTCAGGCAACACAGAAACCAAACTCAGCACTTCCGATAAACCACTGCCCCAAGCCCAGCTCACCCAGGAATGTCGGAGTCGCCTCCTTCCAAGCAGTGCAGCCCCAGGGCAGACAGGGATGCACTGATGGGTACCTCAAACACCCTGCCCCAACTGGGGGATCATCAGATTATGGTGCCTACTACGATGCAAAGTGTCAGAGTAGTGCAGATAACAGCCCTGGCAAAAACCTGCCTGCCTCTACCCAGGCCTCAGGAAACTGCCTCTGGCTTCCGGCCAGGAAAGATGATTTTTTTCAAGACATCGCTGAAAATAAAGCAGGGCTGAGTAACAAATGGCACACGCCCGTGAGCCACTTCTGCAGCCACTCCCAGAGGTGAGCACATGGGGGGTTGCCCCAGGCTACTTACAAAGGAGAGGAACAGAGGATGTGAGAGCTTGGGACAGCAGCACGGACCCACCCGGCACTTTTGGAGGGGAGAGGCAGCTCCTGAGACAGCAAACAGATGTGATTGAGGGTGAGATTAGCATTTTACAGGGAGAGGCTGTTCCACATAGCCAGGAACTCACACGGCACTGGATGGAGTGGGTCTCATGCTGCAGGAAAGCCCCAGGTTCAGCATTGCCTGGTGGACCTTTCCCACCTCCAGCTGCACCAGCCAGAGGCTGCAGCTCCCCTGACCAAGCCCTGGACAGTGTGGAATCACTGTTGTATCCCTGCACCTTCAGGGAGACAGTGGAGCCCCAGAAGAGCAGTGTCACTTATTGCTGGAGCTGTTTGCCTTGCTACAGGACAGCAGGACAGTCCCGTGTCTGTCTGCCCATGCTGGCACATCTCCAGCACATCCCCACGGCCAGGGTGGCGGATGCAGCAAAGCTGAGTGGCTCTGAATCACCAAGGGACTCGAGACTGCTTGGAAAAATTCATGTAATCGCTAAAATTAGCAGCTTGTGGGCTTGGCTGGGAGAGCACATTGTTCATCTGCCAAGCAGCTGAGCGTGCTCACCCACGCCATGCAGATGCAGCTCCCCCCTCAGCCCCCGCTCCTGCACACCTCCAGCTCCTGCCCGAACTGGCACCCTGGGCAGGGTGAGCCCTCCCCATGGCCTGCAGTGCAGTGCTGGGAGCCCCCCAGTCACCCTGCGCTGCTGCGAAGCGCCCACCCTGCTGTGAAGCCCCAGCCCGGTGCCCCTGTGCGCAGAGAGCAGCTGGCCCCAGGCACCAGGCCAGACTCCGCTGAGGCAGAGGAGGAGGGCGGAGGGCTGGGCTGGGGCCGCAGAGGGAGCGCTCCCCGTGTCCAGCACAGGGAAACACCTCTGGGCTGAGCCCGCAGCAGGAGCCACAGGCTCACACCACAGCTGGGGGTGAAGGAGGGGGCATTAGTCCCTCAGGGCCTGGTGCCGGGGCCTCCTCCACCCTCAGAGAAGCACCAGCAGCCCCTGCCTCGCCGCGGGCCCACCCGAATCCTTTGAGGAGCCCAAATGAGAGAGCTCCTCCACAGGGCCAGTGATCCAGCCCTAGTGGCATTTTCCCACCCTGCTTGCGGAATGCAGGGCAAGGGCTGCCTCACTGCTCGTGCCATCATCTGCCCCAAGGGACGGGGACGTGCCCTGCCTTCCCTGGGAAAGTGCTTATGCAAAGGGGGAGCTTTGGGAGGGAGCAGCAGGAGCTTTGGTCAGCAGGGATGGCCATCAGGCTGACCTCCATCCAAGCACCAGCCCCAGGCCCACAACAACCCTCCCGGAGCTCAAGGCAAACGGCATGTAGGATCTCAGGCTTCGCCCCAGCAGCAGCAGCAGCGTCTCCCCCAGGCCCAGGCCTGGCCCGAGCGATAGCAGCAGCACGCTGGGCTTGGCCCCGGCTCAGGGCAGCGCTAGGCTGGAAGGAATGCGGGGCCCGCGGCCAAGTCGCCTGCAGAGATAATCCGGAGCGGAAGGAGCTCGTCCGAGTGCGCCGGGAGAGGGGGGAAGGAGCAGCTGGAGCGGGAGGCGATGGCAGGGCCTCATACACTGAGAAATGTTTCCTGGATCAGCTCCATCTCTGAAAAGCTACCTCTGGCACCACGATGGGCCCCAGGGACCTCTCCCCAACACAAGAAGGGGGAAGGGGGCCTCATTTCTTCCCAGGAGAAGCCAGCAGAGGAGTGAACAGCAGATCATGGAGCTGCTGTCAGCCATCACTGGCTCTCTGCCCTGAGCTTTTTCCATGCAGAGAGACACAAAGGCACAGCTGGAAGTCTGGCATGCCAGTCCTACAGCAGCAATTGCACGAGGGCTGAGCCCAGTGGTGGATGGGTCTGAGTGCTGCTGAACAGAAGCTCCTAGTCTGTAATGAACTGGGACTCGCCCCCTTTGGCCCAAGTAAGAGACTATACCAGGGCATATCCACCCACTAACACCCACAGGTGAGTATAAACCCAGATTTTGGCTACAAAAATGGAGGCATAACACCTCCCTTGTTTGCCACTCCCTAGCTGGGACAAAGCAGGAGCTTCAGGCCTTCTGCTCACCGTGAGTCTGTAAACTCGCATGGCCTTGTCCACTGGGAACGTGCCTTGGGCTGCATCTCCTCCCAGCTCTCCTGACATCCCTAGGAAATGCTCAATATCAGGGCTGCCAAATCAGCAGCTCTAGGCAAGCCCTGCTGGTTGGAAGCCTGGAGGAGACACAGCCAATGCTCCATAATGTCAGGCAGAGGCTCCCAGGGCTCCTGCCTCGCAGCCAGCAGCTGCATGCACTCCTGAACCACAGAGCACTGCTGGGGCCTGCTCCAAGCACATCTGCCATCACCCTACTTCTCTTTGACATCAGGACACTGAAGATCTGAGATGCAGGCTCTGATCTTGCTGCTATGCATTGGAGGACTGAGCTGCCGTCACAGGCAGCTGCCCAAGCTCACTGCCCTCTGCAAGCAGTAACAAGGGCCCTCCTGCAGTTCCTGGTCTCACAGGGCAGAGGTGGTGGGATGGAAAGGACCAGGACACCAGGGACACAAGGAAAGGATGTGTGTGCTGGTGGCTTGGAAGTGCTTGCTGCAGTGGCTGTGAAACACACAGAGCTGCCAGTGTTTGTGGCAGCAGTTAATTCAATTGCCCCCTCAGCAACCAGTGCTTTGGGGACTCTGGATTCAAACCCCAACAAGCAAAGGACAATGGCATTTGTAGTGACATCAAGCTGGAAACACAATGAATAGTCCCATGGCTTGGGACAGGGAAGGTCAGAGCTCCCACTGCTCCAGGATTTCCTCAACAGAGAGAACAGGAGCAACTGCTACAGCAGCAAGCATTTGAAGGGACGGAGCGAGCTATGACTGGGCTGGCACAGCTGGCCTGGTAGAGAGGTACCCAAGCACTCCCAGCCAGGATGTGGTCCTGGAAGCAGGCCCTTGACCTGGAGGTCTGGATAACGAGCAGGGCTGTTAACCATGACTCTGCACCCCCATCAGGAGCTGAGAGAGCAGAACCAACCCCTTCAGCCACTGTATGCAGATGTGCTTTGCATTCACCTCTTCTCCAATATCAGGGACCCGCTGGATCAGGGATTAGGTACCTCCAGTTTCTGACCTCCAGCCTACTGTGTTCCCTTCCAGCCTGGTGGCAAAGGCTGGGCAGTAGATGATGCAAGCATGAGCTGCAGGGACTGAGAATATCCTTGCACACAAGGGAACAGTGCTTTGAGGCAGCAGCGAGGCAGGGCTGCCCAGAGAGGGTCTGGGGACCAGCCTGCTGCCTTCCTGCCTGCCACAGCTGCATTGTGCTGACCTGGACAACTATCCCTTCTCCAGGAAAAACAGAAATGGGGTATGCACAAGGATATCTTTGGATTTCCCAGGCCAGGGAATTTTTCAGGAAGGGCTGAGCTCCACTGGGCAAGAAACAATGAATCAGAGGCAGCTCAAAACAGTACCTCAGAGGAAAGTTAGTAAACCACCCCAGGCACTCATTGCTCCAGCCTTTTGTTGTCTGATGACTTCACTTCCCCCGTCTGGCTCAAGCGTGGGGAAAGCCCGATGACAGCATGTGAAGAGGAATCATCCCGGGAAGAGGAATCATCCTGTCCTAGCACTTGACTGTACACAGCTCTGCGCCAGAGCCCCCACGTGCCAGAGCTGGAGCTCAGCGATTGCAGCGGGAGCCAAGGAGCAGCGTGGGGGCCCGGCTGGCTGCACTGCAGGGCCAGGGCAGCCAGAGGAGGGTGCAGAAAGGCAGCAGCTGGTGCTGCCCCGCTGCCCTGGGGCTGGACAGCAAGGTGTCACACCCCTACCATGGGCAAACAGGTGCTTTTCCTTAGCAGTCAGACACTGTGCATCCAAGTGCCCGGAGCACACTTCCTTCACTAAGGTAATGATCCCCAGCATGGATTGTAGAAGTCAAAGACAGAATTTCCTCACTAGTCCTGATCATGCTGACCTGCCTGCTGCCAGCAGCTGCCTGCGTGGCACCGCGCGACAGCGCGGGAGCTGGCACAGCGCTGAGCGGTTATTACAGCTGTCCAACCAAGAACCTAAATTTGCAACAACTCTCTCTTCTTAAGTACTACATGCAACCACCCAGAACCACCACTGAGAAAGCTCACTGTTGGTTTTGTGCTTCTCTCAATTATATTGCAGTAAATATTCTGGAGCATCTGCGCATGATTCCAGTCACAGCTTGCTTTGCACCACTTGCAGTGACTTGCATTTCTGCTTCTTTAGAGATAGCTCTAACTCCCATTTAGTCAGGTTTCCTTAGTTTGTTAAACCTCACCAGCAAGACAATGATCATTTAATGCTACAGAAGCACATTCTCTCTTTTCAAAGCCTGGAAGAGGAATTTAGGCCCAGCAGCAGAGCACCCTGAAACAAAGAAGTCACAGTTTTTTCTCATTGCCTACAGTAACACACAGCAGGGAACCAACCATAACCAACCTGCAGGAAATGCAAGTTTTCTTCACCTCAAGTCTGTTCTGATTTAAAGGCCATCCAGGAAAGTTTCTAATAGTGAGAAACTCACTAAGGTTACAAAATTACTCCTAGAGTAGAGCCTCTCTGGCCCAAGAAGCCAGGGATCTACACCCAGAGGTTTTTAAGCACATCAGAGCTTTTAAGAGCAAACTAAGTCCCATATTGTAGATAAAAGCTGATAGTTAAACCCAAGAGCTACTAAAGCACAGGCAGTCTAAAGCCACCAGTCTATCTATGAACTAAAATATTCATACAACTCAAAGTATTAATAAAATGTTAGTATAAAGACCAAAACCCACACTATTGCCTAGTAGTTAACTTTGCACATCAACACTTGAAAGGACTGGAAGTCAGGGAATAGCAGGATGTAATAAGGTAAAAAACAGTGACACTGAAAATGTGACTGACCACTCCAAGTCGATGAAGTTGTGTACATTCCCCAGCTAGCTTCAAAATGGAGGTGACACTTTGCGGCCCCCAGTTCAGGCAGGCTCCCCGCCCCTCAGCTGCATGCTGCTGTTTTGCTAGCCAAGCCCGGGAGAGACCATTCTTTTCTCTCACAGCTCATTCAAGATCAGCTCTTAAACCAATTAATGCCTGTGGCGCTCCTCCTCAGTCCTGGGCATCCACCTGGTACTCTGGTTTCAAGATTCCCTGCATCACACAGCCAGGAACACTGTTTTTTCAGACCACGGGCCAAAGTTTAAGGATGAAAGTGTTTACTTAAAATTCAGAGTTGTAGAAACTTTAGAAAGTTTCCAGAAAACCCCCAATCAAACAATAAAATACATCACTATTATAGTTCCTAGCTCAGCATCTTCCTCTGCTGTTAGCTTTAATTGGTATCCCCTCCTTGTGCCACGTCCTGGAAAGGGGCTGAGGACTGAAAGCAGAAGTTAAGATACTTGCACCACACCATTCTGCACACATCCCCATTGTTTAAAGGTCCTTCCCAGCATCTCCTCCCAAAACCACCATTTTTTTTTTCAGTAAGGAGACAAAAGATTGCAGGTAGCAGAGGAAATAATATTATTGGAGTACTTTGGGCAACCACTAAAGCACAATTGAAGCCATGTTCCTGTGTAAGAGTTCCTCCATTGATGGCACTCCATCTGAGCAGTGAACACGCAGCAGGCAGCAGCCCCTGGCAGAGGACAGGGCAGCACTCCAAGGCAGGAAACCCACAGCACACGTGCAGAGGTGACCACAGTACTTCCATCTTGCCCCCTGGGCTCATGCACGAAGTGCTGTAGCAATTTACAGCGATTACAGCCACTCTTGGCAAATGCTGCGAGGTGCATAAAACTCATTTCCACTATGTTATAGACAAGGTCTTTATGGTCTTTGCTATGAAGATCTGTAATCCAGATCTGAATCGAGTATTAACTGCTCAAATGTTCAAAAAGCCTCCAAAGCAACACTTCCAGTTCTTTCTTGGGCTAGATTTCTCTATCTTCTTAATATTCTTATCAGAACTACAGGCTGAGCAGGAATATTTCTGGAGAGCAAGAGTTGCCTGGTGTTACCCATCACATACAGACAGAGCACAATGACTACAGTCTGGAGTGTTAAAATCAAACTGTGAACACACAAGAATAGCTGGCAATAAGTAGTTCTGGTATTAAAATAGGGTTTAGCACTGCTGTGGGCTGGAAACTCATCCCACCACACAAGAGTAGTTAAATCTGTCCCTCTAACACTGTTGGTTGGTGCTATGATGCTGGGAGAAGTTTGGACTGGAACATCTGAGAAATGTAGCCCAGGTTGTCCAACATCTTCAACATGGGAGTAGGTAAAACCTGGAGTTGCAGGAGGAATTGATGCGGCTGTGCTGGTGATTGCCATGTCGGACAGCACTGTTACAGCAGTGTCCCGAGCTGATGTCAACTGCTCCGTCACAGGAGACGTCAAAGTCTGGGAATAAGTTGAGCTGAACGTCTGATAGGTCATAGCTGTGGTTGGCAGGCACTCTGGGTCATCCATGCTTAGAGACACAAGAGAAATATTCTGCAGTGCCATTGGGCTGTGGCACATCAGAGATGGCACATTTTTAACTATTGCTGTGCTCTTTTGGAGCCATTCTCGGAAACCGAGAATTTGGCAATCGCATTTCCAAGGGTTGTCGTCAAGGACAACTTCTTCCAGCTCAGGTAAAGCAGTAAAGAAGTCTGCAGGAAGAGACTGCAGGTTAGTACTATTCAGGTAAACTTTCTGGAGGTGCTTGAGATTATGAAAGAGGTTTCTAGGAAGAACCTCAAGCCTTGTATCAAAGAGGGAAATGTTCTGCAGTTTCTGAAGGCTCCGAAAGATTCCCTCTGGCAAACTGGAAATATTACTTGTATGGAGAGAAAGGCCCCGCAGTTCATTCAGGCCACTGAATACATTCTTAGGAAGAACCGTAAGCTCTGGGTTAAAACTCAGCACAAGAAGCTCCAAATTTGTCAAGTTACTGAACACAAAATCTGGTATTGTTGAGAGCTTTGTGTGATACAGCCATAGGCTACCAAGATGCCTCATCTCTCCAAACAGTACTTCTGGAAGAGACTTCAGTGGGTTCCTGTACAAGGTCAGTTTAGACAGGTCACGCAAGTTGAAAAAAAGCCCAGAAGGCAAAACCTGAAGCCTGTTTCTGGAGAGTGTCAGGGTTCTTAGTTTATGAAGACAATGAAATGCGTCAGGGGCAATGGAATGGATATTATTGGAATGTAGGAAAAGCTCCTGCAGCTCCTTCAGGCTATCAAACATACCAGACTCTATTGAAGACAGCCTATTAATATACAGCATCAGCCTCTCAAGCCTGGCTAATGTACTAAATGTATTTCTAGGCAGTGCTGCTAAGTAATTTCTTGACAAGTTCAGTACTCTGAGTTTGGTGAGTTTCTTCATCACGCCACTGGGAAGTGCTGTTAGTTGGTTTTTGTTCAAGTAAAGCTCCTGCAAACTGGCCAGTTTGTCAAACAGATTTTCCTCAATAGATTTCAACCTGTTACTTTCAATGATCAATTGCTGAAGCTGCACCATGTCATCAAATACTTCTGGGGGAAGTTCAACCAGTTTATTATCTAGCAGTTTGAGGACTTTTAGCCTTCCCAAGCCTTTAAAAGCCATTGGTGAAACCAGAGCGATGTTGTTTGAAGACAGGATGAGATGCTGCAGTTCCACCATCCTAGCAAAAACATCCTGCAAGTACGATATGTTAGCGTTTGTTATGTGAATTTCTGTCATGTTGCAAGGCAGACTTAACAATTCCAGGTCTTTTATGTGGGGACCAGAGCAATAAATTGCATTTTTTGAAGAGCAGTCACACTTCCCAGGACAAATAGATGCATCCAACTGGAAGAAAAGCTTGATCATCACTGACAAACGAAACACCAACATCCTTGTTGAAGTGCCAGAAACATTAGCTGTTACAAGAGATAAGAGAGAATCAGGATTTGATCATAGGTAACTTAGCAGCTAACAAAGATGTGTGATTATATCTAAACCTTTTGCAAATGTGTGCAAAATTTCCCTTGCCTTGAAAGCAAACTTCAAAATCTCTTTTATTGTTGACTGCCAATATTTCTGAAGTGCTCAGCTTACACTGAGAAGTACAGATAAATTAACTTTTGTAAATCAAGTATTCCTTGTTTGTATTTGTACCAATTAACTATAATAAAAGTATACAAAAATCATGATGAAACACTTAAGTAGTCAAAAGACGTGTATTTATTTGAACAGAAAAGCATTGCAGAATCACAGAAGGGTTTGGGTTGGAAGGGACCTTAAGGATCATCTCTTTCCGTCTGGCAGGGACATCTTCCACTAGACAAGGTTTAGTATATTATACTAAATTACATGCCAAAAATATTTTCAAAAATTATCAAAAGGTCCTGCACTCACTGTGTTTTTCATTGTAAGTTATCTGAGGTTAAAAAATAAAGTTTAGCTTGCAAAAATAGACAATGGAGGTAAAAAGGTTGTCCTGTACTTTAAGTGGTGAAAAGCAAAACAGCACCGTCCATTAAATCCTGTCTCAGCATTTTCCAGTGATGGCTTCTTGGAACAGCCCAGGAACACACAAGAAGGAACAAGCTATTTTTGACACAGCCTGAAATAACACAGAGGACCCCATATGGCACAGGACAGTAGTGAGCCTCTGATAACCAGCAAGCCTCATTTCAACAGCTTAACACAATACCAAGCTATCAGCAGTGGTATTAAAAGTACAGTGAAATGAGAGGAAAGAAGTGCATGAAATTAGATGGGAAGTTGTAGCAATAAAGGTACATCTGCACGAAACACGCCACTAAGTTGGAAAGTTGCATACATTTCCAAACAAACAGGAAAGCAATCATTGTAGGTATAAATGGTAATATTTAAAAGAGCAAGTCAAACAGGAACCCACAGTCTAGAAATACTTCCTCAATGAAATCAACAAGTCCAAGTGTATCAGAAACCTGGATGTCAAGCACCTGGCTAAACAGCAGCAGCTGGGACCACTGGAATAGCTACAAAATTTCCAGAGATGTAACTGGGATGGCTGACACAATGTCAGTCCTCTGCACTAGGAACATGGAGGAAGAGGAAGGCTCCATCCCCACATTTCTTTTTTCAGGGGCAAGGATGAAGCTCTCCCATACCAATCCCACAGACAGACTGCTGGGTACAACCCCCTTCACTGAAAGAGAAATCAGGAAGGACAGCAGAGCTTCTCAGGCACCTGAACTGCTGAAAAGAATATATCTCAATTGACCCAGAACAGCTGCATGTCCAAACCAGCTACCACATTAAAAAAAAAGCCAGAAGAGAAAAAGGGACTGCTTAAATTTTTTTTTAAATTTTATTCAGCTTCAGAGTACTGAAGTCTGGTAAAATCTCTAACTCTCCCTCAGGAAGGGAAGGACGTGGCATTTAGGGCTATCAACAACCAGCAACACGGCGCCACAAAACAAGATCTCAGTGGGCTTTTCACAACTCATTGAATGAGACATAGGCATCACCAAAAAACAGCATGACATTTCACTCTTCTAAAGGTCTTCCACATGTCAAACAAGAATCTTTCAGAGAATCTCACCCTCCTAGTCATCCTCCCCACCCCAAAGCTCTCTATCATAAGCCAGTGATGCTTTTACCTCAGGAAATTGGTAACTCAGCCTGTCCCTGATCCTACCCATCACCACAAGCAAAACCCTCCACCCAGAAACACATTAAGAAATTTCTGTTTCAAGCCCTGACTTGAACCAAATGGGTGGAAAAATCCCTAATTTGTTATGCTAGAAACTGCAAATGCAGGTCCCTTGGAAGGTATGACTACAGGCCACTCTGTAAAATCAGACACAGACTAACACTAGACTGTAGGTCCATGATGACTGTTTTCCTGGTCTTATAGCAAAAGATAAGACAGTATACAAGAAGACAAGCAGATGCTCAGAAATGCTAGAAAGCATTTGACAAACAGCAAAATGGCAGAAATTCTTTGCAAAATATGAAGGCTGTAAGTGCTGCCACAAGAACTGGAAAGCCTATGTGTCTCAAACATTTAGAGCTGCTAACAGTATTTTTTTTTTTTAATTTAAAGATTTTAACAGTACAGAACACCGTAATACCCACAATAAAGATCATAATTATACATTTCCATGCATTAAAATTCACTCAAACCTTCACATGAGACACCTGGCATTCCAGAAAAGGCACCAGCCTGGCTGGTCATTTACCAAAGTCTGGTCTAGAGCCTCTTTCCCTTTCAGCCCCCTTCCCCTTCCCCCAGTACTTCTCAAGACTACAAAAGGATGCCAGAGGCAATACATTCATACTGTTACTGTATCAAGTCTCAAATCAGTTTTGAACTTACACAACACTGAGCACATGTATTGCTTACAGTGGCGCTTACCTCTTTTACTGTCTTGCAAGTTCCTAAACTCATACAAGCATGAAAAAGGAATTTTGAGCTGTACCTTAGAAACTTATCTGCTTTTTAAAGGAGCTTACTAGAAGCAGAGCAGGCAATCAGGCCTCACCATGACACTGCACTTTAAATGGGAAGTAAAACAGCAAAACGCATCCTCCAGATAACGCTTTCACCCCTGTTTGCCCAGTTACTGAGACAGGCCAAAGGCCAAAGAATATTTGAAGCTTCAGAGCAGATTTTTGCCTACAATTGTTCAAGCAATCAACTTCCACAGGTTGTAAGTAACTCCAAAAGTAGGGCTTGAAGCCACTCACATAACAGGAGAAAGTTTTAAGTCACACACCCAAGAGCAGTAAACCCACTTGTAGCTTCTTTGGCAGTGATACTGGAGTATGTGCTTCAGCCAACCCAAAGCAAATCTGAGTGAAGTCAGAAATCTACATTTCAATGTGAGATGTGATCAGAAATTTCAAATTTGTCACCAGTCTGCTAAATAGGTTTTGAAGGAGTGGACACATGCACTTTAAACAAGTGCTCCTACCTTCACAAAGCTGCTCTGACTTTTAATTTCTTGCAGGACTGGAGTCAAAGAAATTTCAGTAAGGAATGAAGGGGCTTTTTACTTAATGCTTTGGCTAAGCATTCCAAGGTTGACACATTTAGTTTCTGTTTTTCCTCAAAGTCTTCTGGAGTGGCAGGCCAACAAAACCTAAAACCTGTAAGATTCTGAAAGAGAAAAGCTAAGTTGTAAAAATAGAAGTTTGAAATGGAAAGATTAAGTTTTTTGTTATTAAGTAAAAAGGTATTTTAAGTATCTTGTCTTCAAGTTTAAAATAACGTGCTCTGCCAATGACTGTTTCAATGGAAGGTGAGCCACAGGACAGAAAAGATGTCTTCATTTCCACAGGATTTTTCTGAAGATGACTGTGACAATGGTGACAGCTCAGATCATGCCTCCCAAAGGCATGATGTTCATGTCCAAACAGGAGGAGCATCTGAATAACCAAAGGTGGAAACGAGCTGCTATCACATGTACAAGGCTTTAGAATGGCTCTCCTAAGCCACCAGGAAAAGCTGCAGCCAGTGTGATCCCCTGCACAACACTGACACAGCAGGCACCCCTCCCACCCATCTGCAGAAACACAGAGCCACTGAACAATATATCCATGCCATCAGAGGGAGGAAGTCTGTGTTCTTCAACAAGCTTTGCACCTAATTCTATAAAGAATAATTAAAACAATTTCATGAAACTAATGAGAAGAGTTAAAATATCCGTTCATTTTAATTTTATTTTCAAAGAGCTTCAGTCACAAAAATGATTTACAAGTCTATTTACAATTCTATTGTACAGTTATTTATGTATGCCTCTTGACAACAGGGTACCATTCTAGAGCAGCAATACATATTTTAAATACAAAGATGTAGTATCATTTCAGATTTAAAAATAAAAGGAAGCTGAGCTTCTAGAGAGTGCTGTAATGATGAACATTTTAATCCGTGTTAGGCTCGAGGAATTAATGACAAACTAAGTAGTTTCTGGTTCACATAATTATTAAACAAGCTGCAGTTTGTTGAAAATAGTTTTAAAAACCTGAAGCTTTACTGTATATAAAATCAACATATTCAAGACTCTAAAAATTGTCAAAAACCCACAGCTTTCCCTTAGACATACAAAACCCTAAGTTTACAATTCAGAATTTCACAGGAGAAATCCTACAGGACTTGAGCTCTCTCATTTTGTGATGACCAACGTAAGCATTAAAAATTTGCAGCATAAAAAGGACTCCACAACTGCTTATATTATACTGCATATACACATATACAGTACAGGATTATTTACCCAATTTGGGATGACTGTTCAGCACAACCTTCATGAAGAAAGAAAAAAATAAATAGAATTAAAAATCCAACAACCTTTTAAAAAGTGCAACAGTAAGAGTTTCCAATTTAAAGTTATGATGAATATGGACAGTCAGTTCTGTGGGTTTTTTCAGCCGCTTCTATTCAAGCATTATTTGCAGCATTTTCTTTTTACAGTAGATTTAGTTCTATAGTACATGAAACTAGAGTTACTGCTAATTGAATCTGAAGGGAAAGGAAGGAAAAAAGCCTTAAAAATAACCCTGAGGGATATACAATTTCATGATCTTGTAATTTATTTCTAAAAAGTAACATTTATTATTTAGCAACTGCTTTTCTGGATAGACCAGTCCTTTAAGTATGTGCATAAATAATATTTAAAAATCAGTAATATTTACAAATCCTAATACATCAAAATAAAATACGTACAGATTGAAGTCTGCATACACAAATAATTTAATAATAAATCAAACTCCTCAACATAAGGCCAAAATATACAGCAGGAAGAAAATGTCTACCCAGTATCTAGTGGAGCTCACTAACTTGGTCTGTTCACCTGAATTTAGATTTCCAAGATGAACACTGAAAGAGATTTTTTTTGCACTACAAAATGAATTTCATCTTACTTCAAAACAGAAACTGAATACACTAGTGCAGATCTAGTTTGCTGCATTTCTGAAAACCAGAAAAACTAAACTGCTCAAAATGAGAAAAATTATAGGTGGTCAAATTCAGCTCTTGGGCAGGAAGGCATAAATCCCAATAATTGCAGAAAATGCAAAAGCTTTTTTTTGTGGCTGAACTTGCAATAACAAGACGGATTCTCAGAAAAGCTGATTTATTATTCTTGACTAAGCGTCAGAGCTCAAGCATGCAACCTCAGGAACATTTACCAACGCTGAACACAGACCTGGAGGAAACAAGCTCCCATTTGCAAAACATTCAAGTTTACTACACTCACGAGCCATTAGTCACTCAGTTAGGTGCAGACACTTGGCAATTTCTGTTTTACTAAAAGTCCCCTAAAATGTTCTCTGAAGACAAGCCCACCTTAATGAGCTGTTTTCCTCCTCACTTCCTAGCTAAGTCTAATAAACTAGAATAAGACTGAAAAACAAGCTTCAGAAACCAAACAAGCCGAGAGAAACTATCAGTCTAGGAAAGTATTAAGCAAAAGCATATAAAAGGGAAAGACACAAATATTTCCTTTCAGTTCTCATGAAACAGCAAATCTAAAATGGTCAGTGAAATGGAAAGCAGAAGCTTATGCGTTTGAGGATAAGTCACAGCTCCCAGGTCCAAGATGCATAGCTTCATAATATTTTTCAACTAAAATATTATTTTTGTTTAGATTTGAATACTACTTACGCAGCTAAGAATTATTTTTCATCAGTTACTCCATGCTACAAAGATTTTGTAAAATCAACATTGGCAGAAATTAGCCAACTGACTCAGGGTCATGACTGATTAATGTATCCAATGCCTGCAGACCCTTTACAAGCCACCAATGTTGTTCAATGTTTATGACCTTACGAAGCCAGGATAATAAGAACATTGCCCTGTTGAATGAATGCTAAGAAAAGCACTTCCCCCTTTCCCCCTGCTCCACTCCTCAAAAACAAACAACAACAACAACAGAAATCAGGAAAAGAGTTGACAGCTGGACTGGAAGATAGTACACCCATATGCATACTATTTAGGAGGAGCAGTAACTTCAACAACCAAGTTCTAGGAAAAGGTCTTCCAAACCATTTAGCACCACTTTTAAATTCCCTGTTGGCACAGTATATTCAACACTGCAGAAACCACAACATGATTGACATTAACATGGTTAATGGTTGATGATTTTGAAGGTCTTTTCCAACCTTAATGATTCTATGAGCAGCAGGGCACACTGTCCATACTGTCCTACAGAACAGCACAAGGGAAATAGGCCTGATATGAAAAATTCTGCTTATTAAAACAAGGCTGGAATGGAATTGTCTCCACAGGAATTTAAAAGAAGAAAACAAAACAAGACAACCCAGAAAAAAAAAAAAAAGGAAAAAAAGAAAGAAAAAATCCCTAACATCAAAAGCTCAAATTCCATCATCAGAATACACACACTTCAAAACAATCCCAGCCAGCCAGTGAGTCTGGGGCCCTCATTCCACAACTACTCTAAAGG